>NW_027142395.1:4123961-5546461 GCF_026170545.1 Melanerpes formicivorus | reverse complement strand
ACCCTAAACCCTATCCCTAACCCTAAACACTAACCCTATCCCTAAACCTAACCCTAACCCTAACCGTAACCCTAACCCTAACCCTAACCCTAACCCTAACCCTAACCCTAACCCTAACCCTAACCCTAACACCTAACCTAACCCTAACACTAACCCTAACCCTAACCCTAACCCAAACCCTAACCCACTAGCCCTAACCCTAACCCTAACCCTAAACCTAACCCTAACCCTGACCCTAAACCTAACCCTAACCGTAACCCAAACCCTAACCCTAACCAAACCCTAACCCTAACACTTACCCTAACCCTAAACCTTAACCCTATCCCTAAATCTAACCCTAACCCTAACCCTAAACTCTATCCCTAGCCCTCTCCCTAACCCTAACCCTCAACCTAACCCTAAACCCTAACCCTAACCGTAACCGTAACCTTAACCCTAACCCTAACCCTAACCCTAACGCTAACCCTAACTCTAAACCCGAACCCTAACCCTAACCCTAACCCTAAACCTCCGGATCATCAGTAAAGATATTGAACAGAATGGGGCCCAGCACTGATCCCTGGGGGACACCACTAGTGGCTGGCTGCCTGCTGGATGTGGCACCATTCTCCATCACTCTCTGGGCTCAGCCTCTAGCCAGTTCCTAACCCAGCTCTTAGTACTGCTGTCCAAGGCATGGGCTGACATCTTGGCCACGAGTTTGCTGTGGGGGACCATGTCAGAAGCCTTGCTGAAATCACCTGGGCATAGAAAAAGATCAGGTTGGTCAGGCAGGACTGCCCTTTCTAAATTCATGCTGGCTTGGCCTGATCCCTTGCCCATCCTGTAAGTGCTGTGTGATTGCACTCAAGATGACCTGTTCCGTAACCTTTCCTGGCCCTGAGGTCTGGCTGACAGGTCTGGGATTCCTTGGCTCCTTCCAGCCCTTCTTGTGGATGGGCTTCACATTGGCAGCTTCCAGTCTTCTGGGACCTCTCCAGTGAGCCAGGAGTAGTGAAAAATGTTGGAGAGTGGCTTGGCCAGCTCATCTGCCAGCTCTCTCAGCACACTAGGATGGATCCCATCTGGCCCCGTGGACTTGTGGGGGACCCAAGTGGCTGAGCAGGTCTCTAACTACTTCCTCCTGGATCACAGGGAAACTATACTGCTCCCTGTCAGCTGCCAGCTCAGGAGGCCAGTTGTCCTGCAGACAACCTATCCTGATATTAAAATTTGAGGCAAAGATGGTGTTAAGTACCTCTGCCTTTTCCACATCTTTTGTTACCATGTTTCCATCTGTGTCCTTGACCTCCTCTTGCCATTAATATATTTGTAGAAGATTTTTTTGTTGTCCTTCACAGCAATGCCAGTCTAAGCTCTAAATGTGCTTTTGACTGTCTAATTTTTTCCTACATGACCTAGCATCATCCTTAAACATTCCATGGGTCATCTCTCCTTCCTTCCAAAGATGATACACCCTATTTTTTTCCCTTAATTCACTCAGAAGCTCATTGCCCATTCAGGCTGTCTGCCCCGGCAGCTCATCTCCGGCACATTGGCACAGCCTGTTCCTGCACCTTCAACAGTTCTTCCTTGAAGTAGGCCCAGCTCTCCTGGACCCCTTTGTTTTTAAGGGCTGTTTCCCAAGGAACCTTCAAAGTTAGTTCCTTGAGTAACCTGAAGTCTCCGGAAGTCCAGAGAAGAGGTCTTCTTGCTACCCCTCTTAGCTTGACTGAGTACTGAAAATTCTATTATTTCATGGTCACTGGCCCCTAAACACCCTCCGACCGCCACATCACCCACCAGCCCTTCCCTATTGGTGAAGAGGAGGTCAAGCATAGCCTTACCCCTGGTAGACTCACACGGCACCTGGGATAAGAAGCTGTCCTTCATGCACTCTAAGAACCTCCTAGACTGCCTCTTCTCTGCTGTGTTGAGATCCCAACAGATATCAGGCAGGTTGAAGTCGCCCATGAGAACAAGGTCAGGCGATCTTGAGACAGCCTTAAGTTGACTGTAGAACACTTCATCAACATCTTCATCCTGGTTGGGTAGTCTATAACAGACTCCAAGCAGGATGTCCGCCCTGCCGGTCTTCCCTCTAATTCTTACCCACAAGCACTCAACCCGATCATCCCTAATCTCCATCTCAATGGCATCTAGTGCCTCCCTGATGTACAGGGCCACCCCTCCACCCCTTTTCTTCCTTGCCTGTCTCTCCTGAAAAGCCTGTAGCCATCAATTGCAGCGCTTCAGTCATGTGAGTCATCCCACCACATCTCTGTGATGGCAACTACATCATAACTTTCCTGCTGCAACAAGGCTTCCAGTTCCTCTTGTTTGTTACCCATGCTTTGTGCATTAGTGTACATGCACTGCAGCTGGGCTGCTGGTTTCACCTCCGACTCTAGCTTATCACCCCCAGACTCCTGCCTGAGGGGACTAGTTTCAGCCTTTTCCCCCTTCAAAACTAGTTTAAAGCCCTGTCAATGAGACCTGCCAGTTCCCTTCCTAGAATCTTTTTACCTTTGGGGGATAGGTCATTCTCGTATACTGTGACCTTTCCCCTTCTCTGGGACAGATGTACTCCATCTGTTGCCAGCTGACCTGGTGCAGTAGAAAGTTCTCCAAGATTGAAAAACTCAAAATTCTTTTGACTGCACCAGCCTCTAAGCCACTTGTTGACTATAGCTGCTGACCTGTTCCTTATGGTATTCCCTCCTGCAGCTAAGGGTATTGATGAAAAAATTATTTGTGCACCTGACCCCTCAACCAGATCTCCCAGGGCCCTGAAGTCATTTTTGATAGCCCTGGGAGTTCTGGTTGCAACATCATCGTTCCCTAACTGCATAACTAGTAAGGGATAGTAGTCAGAGGGCTGCACCAGACTAGGCAGCCTTCTGGTAACATCTCTAACTTGGGCTCCTGGGAGACAACAAACTTCCCTATATGATGGGTCTGGCCAACATATAGGGCCCTTTGTTCCCCTCAGGAGGGAATCACCAATAAAAATTACCCTCCTCTTTTTTTTGAGGGAGCAGGTCCTGATGCCAGGGGAAGGCTGTTTAACCTTAGGCTTCTTTGCCTTAGGCTGTTTTGCCTCAGGGAAAACCCCAGATGGGGTGTCCTCCAGCATCAGAATCACCTCACCCTCGATCTCCAGTGCCCCATACCTGTTTTCCGAGAGCAGCGGGGAAGGTGAGGGGACGCAAGGAGGTTTTACTTTGTGTCTTTTGAGAGGAACCCGTGTCCATTCCCCTCTGCTTTTTGAATAACCAGCCTCTGCTGGGGGAGCCTGCAGAGCCTGCTTACTCTGGTTCATCTCTTCCCTCCTCTGGTTCAACTCTTTCCTCCTCTGGTTCATCTCTTTTCTACATTCCCTTATATCTCTAGGACTAGCAACCTCGTCCTTCAGTCTGGCCACCAGATTAAGCAGATTGTCAATCTGCTCACACGTTATGCAAGAGTTGCCCCCGCTACCCTGCATCTCAAGAGCCAGGCTCCAGCACTCTCTACAGCCCGATACCTGGACAGCTTGTGTTCTACCTCAGTCTGGGTCGACACTGAATTTTTAAGGAGTTTTTGCTGCAAGTTACAACCATGCCTGTCCCTGGCCACAGCACCTACTGCACACAAAAATTTTAAAAAGTGCGGTTGCGCGTGAGAGCACAAGAGAATATGAGTGAAGATGGGCTTCCCACCGAATGGGAGCCCCACGAGCTGTGGCTGTGCCTTTTAAAATTTAAAATGTTTAAGATACCTGTGATAAGGCACATTAGACAGTAGAAAATAGTAGCTGTGAGTTCTGTGTGTTTCCATGTCACCTGAAACAGTTAAAAATACATATATTTAATCATCATAACCACGATGAGGCAGAAAAAGCCCTAAACCTATTTGGTTTCCCAATACCACTTGGCAGACAAGCACTTAAGAGGTGCATTTGCTGGAAGTGCTTATGCTTAATGAACCACTAGCACTGACAAGTTCAGCCTGCATCTTTTGGTGAAAAGAGCAGAGACAGGAAGAAGTAGTTTAGGTTTTCTACTAAAACCATGGCTGAGGGCCATGGTTTAGCGGTGACCTGTAGTGTCAGGGTTGATGACCTTAAATGTCTCTTCCAACCAAACAAGTCCATGTTCTGAGAGCCCTGGGTTATTGTCTGCCTGTGCAGTTGGCTTGTGAGCACAGAGTAGAGAGATGCCACAGAATCCTCCTGCTCATCCTCATGCAGCTGGTGCTGGAGCCCATGGCATGGGACATGGGCTGCATGGTGGAGACCCATCCTCTGCCAGCCATAAGCAGAGAAAAGAGCTGCTCAATGCTGTGCTCTTGCTCAGACCTGGAGCTGTGGGGCCAAGGGGAAGGTATCTGTACCTGGTAGCTGATGGCTCTCATAGGAGAGGTGCTCCAGCCCTCTGATCATCCTTGTGGCCCTTCTCTGGACATGCTCCAGCACATCCATATCCCACTTGTAACAGGGGCTCCAGAATTGGATGCAGTATTCCAGGTGGGGTCTCACCAGAGATGAGTAGAGGGGGAGAATCACTTCCCTTGACCTGCTGGCCACACTTCTCTTGATGCAGCCCAGGATCTGATTTGCTTTCCAGGCTGCAAGTGCACACTGAGAGCTCATGTTGAGCTTCTCATCCACCAAGTCTCTCTCCTCTGGGCTGCTTTCCAGCCAGTCACTGCCCAGCCTTTATTTGTGCCTGGGATTGCCTCTACCCAGGCTTCTAACTCTTTGAGCAGCTTTGGGTAGAGTACTTAGTGTTACAGCATCCCAGCACAGTGGGGTTTGGAAGGGACCTCTAGGGATCATCCAGCCCTACCCCCTGCCTGAGCAGGGCACCCACAGCAGCTTGCCCAGAATCCCGATGGCCAGGGGACTTTGGAATCTCTGCAGAGAAAACTCCACAAACTCTCTGGGCAGCTTGCTCCAGGGCTCCAGCACCCTCACCTCCAAGACCGCCTCTGGGGCTGCTCTTCTCCAGGCTCAGCAGCCCCAGGGCTCTCAGCTTCTCCTGCTCACAAAGATGCTCCGGAGAAATCAGAAGCTGTAGCTCTGAGATCAAGCAAAGCAGGGAAGTCAGTGTCCTGCTGTAGCCTGCAGCCGTGTCTGTGAGGGCAGTGGGACACTGACACTGGCCCAGGTTGCCCAGGAGGTGGGAAATGCCCCATGCTTGGAACCATTCCAGGTTAGGTTGATTTGAGTTCTGAGCAGATTGCTCGAGTTCTCAATGTCCCTGCTGACAGCAGGAGGGTTCCACTAGATGAGCTTTCAAGGTCCCTTCCAAGCCAAACCATTCCAGGCTTCTGTGATCCCGAGGAGCCAAGAGGGAGTGGATACTCAGGAAGCAATGGAGCTGTGCAGCTCCAGCTGAGCTGGAGATTGCCAAGGACAACTGTCACAGTCATGGATGACTTCTATGATAGCATCCATGGAAATGTCTATGGATCTGTCACGAGCCCATTGGTAGGTTGCATCTCTGCCTCGATGTCCTGACAAATCGTGAGTCCACTGAGCTAAGAATATCTCACCTCAGTATTTCCAGTCGAGATCAAGATCAGAGTCAATGTCTCCTTGAGAAACTCTTGCAGCTAAATCTGCCTGATGGTTGTGTTGTTGTTCCTCAGTAGCTTTGCTCTTAGGAATGTGAGCATCAATGTGTCTCACCTTCACTGGAATTCTCACAATTTGATCAGCAGTTTCATGCCACAGGTCAGCTGCCCAAATCAGTTTCCTTTCCTCTGCCAACCACTCTTCTTCCAGTTCTTTAGCCAACCCCCCAGAGCATTGGCTACCATCCATGAGTCGGTGTAGAGATAAAGCTTTGGCCATCTCTCATGTTCAGCTACATCAAGAGCCAGCTGGACAGCTTTAACCTCCACAAATTGACTGGATTCTCCTTCTCCATCTTTTGCCTCTGCAACTCGGCATGTTGGACTCCACACTGCAGACTTCCACCTTTGTTGCTTCCTGACAAGACAACAGGAACCATCTGTGAACAAAGCATATTTCTTTTCATCATCAGAAAGGTCATTGTAAGGAGAAGCTTCCTCAGCACGAGTTACTCTCTCCTCTGGAGGTTTAGCACATTTGGTGCCTTCAGGCCAACTTGAGATCACCTCCACTAGACCAGGTCTTTCAAGATTTCCCATGTGAGCTCTCTGTGTTATCAGAGCCATCCACTTAGACCAGGTGGAATCTGTGGCATGATGTGGTGTGGAACCTTTGCCTTTGAACATCCAATTCAAAACTGGTAATCTGGGAGCTAAGAAAAGTTGTGATTCAGTTCCAATCACTTCAGAAGATGCTTTTACTCCTTCATAGGCAGCTAGAATATCTTTTTCTGTTGGAGTGTAATTTGCCTCTGAACCTCTGTAACCTCGACTCCAGAAACCAAGAGGTTGCCCCCGTGTCTCATCTGAAGCTCTCTGCCACAAGCACCAGGTTGGACCATTGTCACTTGCAGCCGTGTACAAAATGTTTTTAATGTCTGGACCATCTCAGACAGGTCCCAGACCCACTGCTTGAACTACCTCTTGCTTTATCTGGTCAAAGGCTGCTTGTTGTTCAGGTCCCCAGTGGAAACTGTTTCTCTTTTGAGTCACATCATACAGAGGTTTCACAATCTGACTGTATCCAGGAATGTGCAGTCTCCAAAATCCCACTGTCCCCAAGAAAATTAGAGTTTCTTGCTTGTTCATGGGATTTGCCATGGTAGAGACTCTGTTTACCACATCCACTGGAATGTGTCAGCGTCCATCCTGCCACCACACTCCCAGAAACTGGATCTCTCTGGCAGCTCCTTTCACCTTGTCTCGCTTAATGGCAAAACCTGCATTCAGAAGAATGTCAATGATTTTGTTACCTTTCTCAAAGACTCCTTCAGCAGTTTTACCCCAGATGATGATATCATCGATGAACTGGATGTGTTCTGGAGCACCACCTTCCTCCAGAGCATCATGCATCACTGCATGACAAATGCTTGAGCTGTGGATCCAGCCCATTGGCAATCTGTTGAAAGTGTACTGGATTCCTCTCCAGGTGAAAGCAAACTGGGGCCTGCATTCCTCTGCTATGGGAATAGAGAAAAATGCATTAGCAATGTCTATGGTAGCATACCATTTGGCCTCTTTGGATTCCAGCTCATACTGGAGTTCCATCATGTCTGGTGCTGCTGCACTCATAGGTGGAGTTACTTCATTCAGGGCTTGGTAAGTCCATTGTCAGACGCTAGTCTCCATTCTGCTTTCACAGAGGCCACACTGGACTGTTGAAAGGTGAATGAGTTTTGCTGACGACTTTCTGACTCTCCAACTGACAAATCAGATTCTGAATGGGCAGCAAAGAGTCACAGTTGGTTCTGTATTGTCTGTGATGCACAGTCTGAGAAGCAACTGGCAATTTATCTTGTGTTGTCCCACAACTGCAGATTCATCAGAAAGCTCAGGTCTGGCAGACAGCTTCAATTTTTGTCCCTCAATTTCTACAGAAGCTACTCCAAAAGCCCATTTGTAACCTCTAGGGTCTTTGAAATGCCCTTCTCTCGGAAAATCAATTCCCAAAATACAAGGTGTGTCAGGTCCGGTCACAACTGTATGCTTCCTCCATTGTTTACCAGTTAAACTTATCTTAACCTCTACCTTACTTAACTCTTGAGATCCACCAGTGACTCCCAGAATAGTTATAGACTCTGATCCCTGATAATTTGATGGCATTATGGTGCACTGAGGTCCTGTGTCAACCAAGGCCCTGTACTTCCAAAACTGTGAAGTGCCAGGCCACTGGATGTACACATCCCAATAGATTCTGTTCTCTCTATTATCCCTTTCCTCCCCCTGGCGGGAGGCAGGGCACCCCTAGTTATGGGGAACATGCCCACATGTGCATTGAGCACAGTGTGCAGTGTTATAACTGGAGCCACTGTTGGAGCTATTATAGCTGTTCTGGGGAACTGTGGAAGTAACAGTATTGCTACCTCGGGTTCTGCCACTTTGCAGTTCCCTCAGTCTCCTGAAAAGGTTAGAAGTTGGTTGGCCATCCCAGCGGTTCATGTTCTCACCAAACTGATCACGCAGAGTTATCCAAATATTCCTACGTGATTGCCTTGGTGGTCTGTTTTGGTTTGATCTGCTTTGGAGTGGCATTCTTGGAGGACATCTGTTCCTCACAGATGAAATTTGTATCCACCTGGAGGAAGAATTGGAATTATCTTTTTGTGCCAATTGGTATATGGAATCTTTCAGCTCTTTCATGCAATTCTCAATTTTTCCAGACAGAGTTTCAATGGCTGAAACCAAAGAAACACGTGTCATGCTATCCTCCAGTTGTCTCATTTGATCAGTGAATTGCCCAACCATAGGAGGAGCTCCACCACAATTTCTTGCCACAATTCTGCTTGCCAGAATATTTGCATAATTAGAAGGAGCAAGTTCGATGAGCTTTTTAGCAAGACCAGTTCCTACAGGAATGTCATCAGGATTCAGAGTTTCATGTTCACCATAGAGTATCTGTCTAATAGCAAATTCTCTCAGGCGCTTAATTCCCTCATCTATGGTAGTCCAGGGCTTAGGATTCCATGGAAGGTCATCTTGGGCAGGGTATCTCAGGAAAACTGCCATTAAAAGGCGTATCCACAGATTAACCTTACCGAGAGCCTTGCCTAGATGTCTATCTATTCCATTATCCTTCAAGAGAGTTCATAGTTTCATAGTTTCATTCAGGGTTGGAAGGGACCACAAGGATCATCTAGTTCCAACCCCCCTGCCATGGGCAGGGACACCCCACAATACATCAGGCTGGACAGAGCCTCATCCAGCCTGCTCTTAAACACCTCCAGGGACGGGGCCTCGACCACCTCCCTGGACAACCCATTCCAGGGCTTCACCACTCTCATGGTGAAGAACCTCCTCCTCACATCCAGCCTGAATCTCCCCACCTCCAGCTTCATTCCATTCCCCCTAGTCCTATCACTACCTGAGATCCTGAGAAGTCCTTCCCCAGCCTTCCTGTAGGACCCCTTCAGATACTGGAAGGCCACAATTAGGTCACCTCGGAGCCTTCTCTTCTGCAGACTGAACAGCCCCAATTCCTTCAGTCTGTCCTCATAGGAGAGGTGCTCCAGCCCTCTGATCATCCTTGTGGCCCTTCTCTGGACACGTTCCAGCACCTCCACATCCCTCTTGTAATAGGGGCTCCAGAACTGGACACAGTACTCCAGATGGGGTCTCACCAGGGCTGAGTAGAGGGGGAGGATCACCTCCCTCGACCTGCTAGCCACACTTCTCCTGATACAGCCCAGGATCTGATTGGCTTTGTGGGCTGCAAGTGCACATTGAGAGCTCATGTTGAGCTTTTTGTCTACCAGTACTCCCAAGTCTCTCTCCTCAGGGCTACTTTCCAGCCAGTCACTGCCCAGCCTGTATTTGTGCCTGGGATTGCCTCAACCCAGATGCAGGACCCTGCACTTGCTCTTATTGAACTTCATGAGGTTGGCTTGTGCCCACCTCTCCAGCCTGTCAAGGTCCCTCTGGATGGCCTCCCTTCCCTCCAGCGTGTCTGCTGCACCACACAGCTTGGTGTCATCAGCAAACTTGCTAACTGAGCTGCTGATTTGTCTCCGACCATTAGAGCTGGAGCACCTGTATCATAACATCTACTAAGCCAAGCTAGAACTGGCTCCTTATCTGCTCTGGTGTAATCTTTACGGACGTTTCTAAGCTCTTCGTGACGTGAAGAACATTCAGAAATGTCATCTTCTTCCTCCTTTGCCCCTTCTTCCTCAACTTGTTTTCCTAATAATCCTGCTGTCACTCTCCTAAGGATCTCTTTAAGCTGAGAAGCACCACTGCTAGCTGCTGTCCTAGCTGCATCTCCATCCTGTGTTGATCTCAATAACTACACTAGATCTTTAAAACAAACCTTCTCTTCCTCCTCAGCAGGATCTTTTCTAACAGAGGGTCCCTCACCTGCATCAGCATCTTGCTCCTCTCCCCCATCAGCTCCTGGATCAGCTTTGGCTTTTCCTCTTCTTGCTCTTAAAACTGCTACTTGCTTAATTGGAGCCGTGTTTGTATTTACAGCCACCTTAACAGAAGCTGACAGGTTTTGAGACAGATCAGGTGCTTTGGAGGGGGCTCCAGTCCTGCCGAGAAGGAGGGCAGAAATGACTTTGCCTTGTTAATGGCGGCCGAAGACAGGGGAGCCACCATGTTGGAAGCTGCCGCTGCCCCTGGCTGCTTGCCAGAATCAGCAACAGAACAGTTCAAAGCAGCTTTACCAATAGACTTTTTAGCTTTATCTTTAACTGATACAGATTCTCCACTCTCCTCACCACTAGAAGTCTCTAGGGCTGAGCCAGAGGTGTGCCGCCTCTTCTTTGATCTATGCTTAATAATGAAACAGGCCTTAGATACTTTTCTCTCCTGGCACAAAGAATATAACAAATACACAATCACTATCATCAGCAGCAGATTCACACACATCAAATAAATCACCTTTGGATCCCAGCCATCACTTAAAATTACTCTTTCACCTACTGGAATCTTAAACTCCCTTATCTCAATTGGCAAAGTGCTCAAAGTTATATTCCCGTACATACTAAGCTGAAAAAAACCCAGACAGCGGTCACACAGAACCTGAATCTTATACCTGAACCATAAATATAATTTCTGCATTAAATATTTACCTATGTGATCGATAGGTAGGTCCAGACAATATTTGTAAATCAGAACCCCAAAAATTGAAAAGAACAGACGCTCTAAAATCCAAAACACCTTCATGTTTGCTAGTCCAACTCGAGCAAGCAATAAATCAAGCTATTTTCGTGCCCCATGTTGGGCACCAATTAAAAATGTAGTGGGTTGAGAGAGAAGGCCTAGCTTTCTCTCCCCAGCAAAGAGGAAAAAAAACCACAGCTAACTCAGTTGGAGAAGCAGAAGGGATGCTATATTTTACAAGCAATGTGGAAAAAGGCAGGTTAGATATACACAATATATACAGTATTTACAATATATGTACAGAAATATACAGCAAGGGAAAAAAAAAGAAACAGGAATGAAATTCCCTCCTCTGGACAGAGGAGGGTTCCCCCCCTGTACCCCGCTCTCCCCCCTACCTCCCTTTTTTTCCCAGAAAGGGTTAGAGAGAGAAAAAGGCAGTTATTAAGGAAAAATGAATTTTAGTAGGCCTCATGCAAATTAATTGCAGAATTAGTGCTTATCTTATCCAAGGTTGCTCTGGCTAGGTGCCCAGAAGCAGGCAAGCTGGAAGGGAGAGGGAAAGGAATGAACGAATGAACGAACGAACTGAGAAAAATTTCAGCTGCACTAAAAACTTAAAGCTGCATTCTACCAACCTACCAATGAAATTCATTTAGACCTGTCTTTGTTTACAAAATATTCAGCCAGAGTGTCCCAGCACTGCCCCTTTCTTAAAGGCACAGCCTCAAACAGTCACACCACCCCACTGCCCACTCCTCTCACCTCCACCTCCTGAGCTTGCCCATGAGGCTGCTGTGGCAGAGAGTGCCCAGGCTGAAAGGAGCCCTTGGCACTCTGCAACACCCCAAAAGGAGCTTGTAGCCAGCTGGGGGTTGGGCTTTTCTCCCAAGGGACAAGCAACAAGGAGGAGATCAAACAGCCCCAAGTTGCCCCATGGAAGTTTTAGGTTAAACATCAGAACAAACTTCTTCCCTGGAAAGCTGCTCAGACTGTTACAGGCTCCCCATGGAGGGGACTGAATCCCCAGCCCTGGAGGGGTTTCAAAGTTACAGAGCTGTGGCGCTGAGGGCCACGGGGCAGCCCCAGCTTTGGCACAGCTGGAGAATGGTTGGGCTTGATGCTCTGAAAGGGCTTCTCCAACCCAGACACTTCCATGGTTCTGTGGGAATCAATAAGGTTGGAAATCTTCAACAAATGGCAGTGACCCAGGCGCATCCGGTTGCTGCAGTGGGGCGGCAGGGACCACACACTGAGTGCTGCTGTTGCCAACACGGTCACTGATGGTCAGAAGACCACGACAAGCTTCTTTGGGAACTACATCACTCAGCACCTTGGCTTTGGAAGGCCTTCAGGGATGGGGACTCCACCACTGCCCTTGGCAGCCTGGGCCAGGCCTTGGCAACTCTCAAGGAGAAGAAATTGTTCATCATGTCCAACCCAAACCTCCCCTGGTGCAACTCGAAGCCATTGTCTCTTGTCCTGTCACTTGTTCTTTGGGAGAAGAGACCAACCCCCACCTTCCTCCAAACTCCAAGCTTCTTTCAGGGAGTTGTAGAGAGCCAGAAGGTCTCCCCTCAGCCTCCTTTTCTCCAGGTTGAAGAAGCCCAGGTCCCTCAGCTGCTCCTCACAAGACCTGTGTTCTAGACCCCTCAGCAGCTTCATTGTCCTGCTGTGGACATACTTCAGCTCCTCAGTGTCCCTCTTGGAGTGAGGGGCCCAAAATCGACCCCAGGATTGGAGCTGTGGCCTCAGCAGTGCCCAGCCCAGGTGGACCTTGGTCCTGCTGGCCACAACACTGCTGATCCAAGGCAGGCTGATGGTGGCCTGAGAAAACAATCATTTTGGTTGGAAAAGACCTTTAAGGTGGAGTCCAACCAGGATCCTTCTTTCCAGAGGCACTTTCTGTGTCCACAGGCATGTGGCTGGCACCTAAGCCCCCACTGCTGGGAGCTTGTGTTGTGGTGCATGGCACTGGTTCTGCTGGTTACCCGGTTCCATGTTTTCTCCCTTTCAGAGCCTATTTGGGAACCAGCCAGCTGCATTCAGAGACTCTGTTGCCAGTACTGCCCACTTTGGAGCAAGCACTGGTGGTGGGCTCTGGGGTAAGAACCCAAGGCTGACATGAGGTGCCAGGGCAAACCCTTCTAGTTTGGGTCATTAACTAACAAAAAGTGGTGTTTGAAGGACTTGCCAATCATCGCGCATGTCCCACACACCTGGCTGCTGAGTCTGGAGCAGTAAGTGAGGGCAGCTGTTGGAACTGTGAGCTGAGCTGTCCTGCTGCTGTAGGAGGAAATGTCTGGTTGCTGCTTGATGCCTTTCTCTTTGGTGGTGCTCCCTGGCTCAGAAGGTAGAGTGAAGTATAGATCTGACTGTTGCCCATAAGGAAAACCATGATATTATCACCCTGACAGAAATGTGGGGTGAATCCCATAGCTGCAGTGTCAGATGAATTCAGGCTCTTCAGAAGGGTCAAGCCCAGGAGAAGAGGCAGTGAGGTGCCCTGTGTGTCAAGGAGGGCCTGGGCTGTCTGGAGAATAGTGATAATTGTGATGATAGAGTTGAATGCTTGTGGGTAAGAATCAGGGGAAAGCCAACAAGGCAGATGTCATTATGGGGCTCTGCTACAGACCACCCAATCAGGATGAGGAGGTTGGTGCCTGGGGAATGTCTCAGAATCACCAGCCCTTGTCCTTGTGGGGGCTTCAGTGTAGCAGATACCTGCTGGAAATACAACACAGCAGGTAAGAAGCAATCCCAGAGAATAGAACAGAATTAGAATAGAATAGAATAGAATAGAATAGAATAGAATAGAATAGAATAGAATAGAATAGAATAGAATAGAATAGAATAGACCAGGTGGGAAGATACCTTGGAGATCATCAAGTCCAACCCATCACCCAACACCATCTAATCAACTAAACCACGGCACCAAGTGCCTCATCCAGTCTCTTCTTAAACACCTCCAGTGATGGTGACTCCGCCACCTTCCTGGGCACCACATCCCAATGGCCAATCTCTCTTTCTGGGAAGAATTTTTTCCTAACACCCAGTCTAAACCTCTCCTGACACAGCTTGAGACTGTGTCCTCTTGTTCTAGTGCTGGTTGCCTGGGAAAAGAGACCAACCCCTTCCTGGCTACAACAACCCTTCAGGTAGTTGCAGAGACCAATAAGATCTCCCCTGAGCCTCCTCTTCTCTAGGCTAAACAACCCCAGCTTCCTCAGCCTCTCCTCATAGGGCTTGTGCTTGAGACCCCTCCTCAGCTTTGTTGCCCTTCTCTGGACACGCTTAAGTGTCTCAAGAGCCTTCTTAAATTTGTTTGCTAGAATGACACTTAAACAAACCAGATGATCATTTTCTCTCCAGCGGAACTCCGTTTTTGTTGGGTTTTTTCCTTCTTCTGCCATATACTTTGTTTATTCATGTGATGTTTTGCTAAAGCTTGCTTTATTTAGGGCCCCAGCACTTATTTACTTACTCTTTGTGAATCCTTGGGAGCTTGAATGATTTGGAATGGTCAAAAACATAAATGCTTGCTTTCCTTCTTACCAAGAATCCTACTTGGCATCCAGAGATGCAAAAACTGTACCACAAAGTAGGTTGATTTAATGTGAATCACTGTTTTAACTATGCATTAATTTGTCATATGGAAACTCCTGACTGGAATAGTTTATCATTTTCCATTTCCATGTTTTTGCTACTACCCCAAAAAAACTTGGATTCTCATTGATTGGTAATCTAGTGTTCATTCGCGGCAGAATGTAACTTCTACATTAAATTTGATCTCTTTGCTAATCAGTAAGACAAGTTCTCTACTACATACACAAGCACTTATTTAACGTGCCATATATTTATTCAGATTTCTAATGTTTATACTTTATGATGCTAGAAAAAGGTAGTGATATTTCTTAGTGTTGATTTCTTTTGATTCTTGATTAGTGTTACAAATATATTTAGGTGCAAATTGTAATTCATATATAATACACACATTCAGAATAGGAAAGTAGCATTTTATTAGCTGAATAAAATCAGGTTAAATTCCTAGCTATTGGAATGAAAAGGCTTGTGAAAACAAAATTTCCATTTAAAATGTCATCTTACCTTTGTGAATTGAAGATTAATTGGGCATTACATCCTTCACAATGTCAAAGATGATTTTATTCTGAAGCTGAAGAAAGCCAAATTTATTATTAAATGGGTAGTAACACTGCTGCTCAGCTTCTTAGCATTTCAGCTCTGAAGGACCTCTGCCTGTGCACTGTCTACCTCTACAACTATCATTCTTTGTGTAGTTCTGTTTAGTTAAAGATCTAACCACAGTGCATACATATTCTACTGGCAGCTGCTGATGGCCCTGCTGGTCATTTTCTAGGCATGCCAGTTTAGTTCTGTAAGCAATCAGATACCTGTAACTTTCAGACTGGTGCCTCTTTCTGGATAGGAAAGAAAAACAAAAAGATTTCTCACGTGTGGAGCTCTCATTTCTGTTGAAGGGGTTGAGGTTATCAAACAATGAGCATACTCCTTACCTTTGAAAAAATGGTTCACCTATGAAAGAGGCAAAACTAATAAGAATGTTTGCCAGTGACTCTACTATATTCCAGCTGTACTCTGAGCTGTAATTTTATCAGAGTGGTGGGTTGAAGTTCCCCCCCAACATTAACTTTGCCAGACCAACTCAGTTAGAAGCAAATGAAGTTGGACTTACAAGTAAAATCTACACTCTACAATGGAATGCAATGAAGATGTACAAAATATACAGGAATTACAATACTATACAGATGTTTACAATTAGCAAACTACATGAAAAGCCCTGTGGTCAGAGACCAGGGAAGCCATTCCACTGCTCCCAACACACACACCCCCACCCACCCCCGGCCCACCTCCCTGTCCCAAGAGAGAAAAGGAGCAGAGAGAAAGCAAGGGTTAGACTTAACTAAACAGCTCAGCCAAGGCCAGCCGACAAGCAGGTTGATCTCTCCCGAGTGAAACAAACCCAGCAGAGATCAGGAAAGAAGAGAGAGAGGCAACAAGGCTGGTGAGAGGCCTTGAGCACAAGCCCTATGAGGAGAGGCTGAGGGAGTTGGGATTGTTTAGCCTGGAGAAGAGGAGGCTCAGGGGTGACCTCATTGCCCTCTACAACTACCTGAAGGGTGGTTGTAGCCAGGAAGGGGTTGGTCTCTTCTCCCAGGCAACCAGCACCAGAACAAGGGGACACAATCTCAAGCTGCACCAGGGGAAGTTTAGGCTTGAGGTGAGGAGAACGTTCTTCATCGAGAGAGTCGTTAGTTATCAGAATGGGCTGCCAGGGAGGTGGTGGAGTCACGATTCCTCGAGGTGTTCAAGAGGAGATTGGACATGGCACTTGGTGCCATGGTCTAGTCATGGGTCTGTGGTGACAGGTTGGACTCGATGATCCTCGAGGTCTCTTCCAACCTTGGCGATACTGTAATCCTGTGAATTGTTACGGTACAGCCTGTCTTATTTAGCCAATGAATTTGTTTAGAATAGTCTTTAGAATAATGTGGTGGGTTAACACCTTTTTCTGAAAACAAAAGAAGAAAGCAGGGTGGAGGGCTTGCGGGTACTTTACACTCCCTGAAGGGCGTCTCCCCCCTGGGAAAGCTGAGTCTGTTCCACTCCCCCCTCCCTGCCCAGCAAGGGTATAAAAAGCAGGACCTCATAGCTGTTGGAGCTCCTTTTTGGCTCCTGCCTCTGCTGGATGAGAGCTACTGCAGCTGCTCTCCTGATCCTCAGCCACGTGGCCGGACCTGATCCTTCTCCCTGCTGCCTCTGCGCCTCCTCAGAGAACAACTGGTTTTGTATTATTCTTTTTCTATTCCCCTCCCATCCATTCTTGTTCCTTGCCCTTGTGAACCTTTTTCCCTGTTATTGCTATATATATATATATATTTTGAAGAAAAAAATTATTTGCCTCTCTACTTCCAAGCTGACTCCAGATTGTTGCTTAGTGGATTTGCTTCTTACCTTTTTTTTTTTTCCCCTCCTCTCCCTGTTTGGAGGGAGGAGGTGGGGGGGAAGTGGGGAAGAGATTCTCAGCCTTTTCCCCATTTGAGCTTTTCACTCTCAGTTAAGGCTCAAACCACTACAATTTTTGGCGCCTCCAACGTGGGGCTTGGAAATTGATCTTGTATTGGGAAAGCAATACTTTTTTCTGAAAAAGGAGCTTGAAGTAGAAATGGCAATTTTAAAGAACCTGATGGTCCAAGCCTTTTCATGGGCTTTTGGCTGGATCTTTTGGACCCACATCTACAAATTAATAACTTACCACGTGGTGTGGTTAATGATAGAGATGCTGATCAAGTGGATAAAAACTTTACCAATTAAGTTAGGCATGTATCTCTTGAATTCATTGAATTTCACTGTCAGTGGTAACTTTTCTAACATAGGAAACTTTCCTGAAGCAAGTTATGAAACCAATGGTGTAGATAAAAGTGCCTGTGATGGAAAATTGCTCTACGTTGCAATATGCTCCATATGCCTAAATGTAATCCTTATAGTGTCATTTGCTGGGACTGTGTTGGGTGGAGGACTAGCTAACCCATTAAGAGCTGTTTGGAGGGTGATAACACACTCCTTTGTGCTCTTTAATGACTGGGGGCGTGTCTGCTGTGGGCATTGTAAGCACTCTGTAGACACAAAGAGGGAGGGGTTGGGTTGTAATGACTGTGCCAGCGCTCAGCCTGAGCCCCAGGCACAAGGGTTTGCCCCACCACCAGCAGTTCCACAGTTGACCCCTGATGCTCCTGCCAATGCAGTCTCTCTAGCACCGGTCACCACACGCAGGAAAAGAAATCAAAAATCATCGCCAAGCACAGATGGTGAGGAAGGAATCTAAGCAGGCCCCAGCACCTCACAGAACCCAGCGGTGGGTGAAGATGATTCAGACCAGGAAATAACTGTTACATCGCTGCCCAGAAAGGAACTAAGGCAAACTTGTCTGGACTACGCCAGGAAAGAGGGTGAGCCAATACTAAGCTGGGCCCTGAGATGCTGGGACGAGGAGGTGGACACAGTGGACCTGGACAAGAGGGAGGCAAAGATTTTAGGCTCCCTGACTCGTGATGCTGGTCTGGACAAAGAGTTAGCCAAACTTGATGGAATACACACTCTCTGGGCCCGGATTCTGAACGCCATCAAGAGCCGGTACCACTCAAGAGATGACCTGCCCTGGGCCCCAGTTAGATGGACAACTATGGAACAGGGCATTCGGTATCTGAGGCAGATGGCCATGATGGAAATAATTTATGGGGATGGCCAGCTCCCTTCGGACCCAGATGAGGTGCCCATGAGACGGCCCTTCGTAAAGAAACTCACCCAGGGTGCTCCTCAGAAATATGCTCACACATTAGGAGGGATACTCTTGACTGGACAGGATGGAAGTCCTAAAACTGTCTGTGAGTTTGCCAATGATTTAAGGGAATATGAGGACAGCGTAAATCAGAAACCCCTGATCTCAGCCATAGAAACTATGGCTAAAGACATTGTCAAAGAGATCAAGACCTCCATATCTGAACTGAAAAAGGGGAGCGATGCCTCCTTTTCCCCTTCTCCTTCAGAATGGGTCCAGGTTTCAGCAATCAGGAACAGGCGACCTTCCCCTAGGAGATCACCCCAAGCCAATCGGGGAATGTCAAGGGGGTCTCTGTGGAGGTTCCTCTGTGACCATGGAGAGGACATGGACACCTGGCATGGCCAACCCACCTCTGCCCTCTGGAACAGGGTGCGGGAACTGCAAGGTGGGCACCATGGGGATAACTCATCTAGGAGAAGAGCTGCCCCAGTTTCCTGGAGTGGTCCCTCTCGCTCAAGAGACCCTTCCCCTAGTAACACAGGACCATGTGACAAGTGTGGACATTGCCGCCAGCATTAGAGGTGCCCTACCTCCAGCCAGGTGGAGACCAGGGATAACAGAGTATACTGGGATGTGTACGTGAAATGGCCTGGCACTTCAGAAGCCCTGAAGTACCGAGCTCTGGTGGACACAGGGGCCCAATGCACCCTGATACCATCGGGGTACAAAGGGGCTGAGTCCATAAGCATTCAAGGAGTCACAGGAGGCTCACAAGACTTGACTGTACTGCAAGCTGAGATAAGCCTGACCGGGAATGAATGGGGAAAGCACTACATAGTGGCTGGTCCAGATGCACCTTGCATTCTTGGCATTGACTTTCTGCGGGAGGGATGCTTCAAGGACCCTAGGGGGCACAAGTGGGCGTTTGGGATGGCAGCTGTGGAGACTGCAGGCAAAGAACAGCTGTCCACCATGCCCGAGCTTTCAGATGACCCCTCCGTAGTGGGCAGCCATAAGGTGCCTTGGAGAAAGGTGGAGCTCCTGAGCATCTGCAGTTCATTGATGACATCATTATATGGGGTGAGACAGCAGAGGAAGTTTACCAGAAGGGTAAGAGGATAATTGACATCCTGCTGGAGGCTGGCTTTGCCATCAAGAGAAGCAAGGTGAAAGGGCCTGCCAGGGAGATCCAGTTCCTGGGTGTTCAATGGCAGGATGGCCGTCGCCACATCCCTCAGGAGGTGGTGAACAGGGTAGCCACTATGGTGCAGCCCACGAACAAGAAAGAGACACAGTCGTTTTTGGGGCTTGTGGGCTTCTGGAAAATGCACATTCCCGGGTACAGTCAAATTGTGAAGCCTCTCTTCCATGTAACAAGGAAGAAAAATGATTTTGTGTGGGGACCTGAGCAGCAGGTGGCGTTTGACCAGATCAAACGAGAGGTGGTCCATGCTATGGCTCTGGGACCTGTTTGAACTGGGCCAGAGATCAAGAATGTGCTGTACACTGCGGCTGGTGAGAATGGTCCTACATGGAGCTTGTGGCAGAAGGCTCCTGGTGAAACCAGGGGCAGGCCCCTAGGTTTCTGGAGTAAGGGGTACAAAGGCTCTGAGGCCAACTACACCGCGACAGAGAAGGAAATCCTAGCTGTCTATGAGGGCGTCCGGGCTGCCTCTGAGGTAATTGGGACTGAGTCACCTCTATTTCTAGCTCCGAGACTTCCAGTCCTGACCTGGATGTTCAAAGGGAGAGGCTCAAGCCCACATCATGCCACAGATGCTACCTGGAGTAAGTGGATGGCCCTGATAACTCAGCGAGCTCAGATGGGGAACTTTGAACACCCTGGCATAGTGGAAGTGATCACCAACTGGCCAGAGGGTGCTGACTTTGGAATGCCAGCAGAGCAGACAGTGACCCGTGCTGAGGAGGCTCCCCCATATAACGATCTCCCTGACAACGAGAAAGGCTATGCTTTATTTACAGATGGGTCCTGTCGGCTTGTAGGAAGCAAGCGGAGATGGAAGGCAGCTGTCTGGAGCCCAACAAGGCAAGTGGCAGAAGCAAGGGATGGAGAAGGTGAATCCAGTCAGTACGCAGAGGTAAAAGCTGTCCAGCTGGCCCTGGATATAGCAGAACGAGAGAACTGGCCAGTGCTGTACCTCTACACTGACTCCTGGATGGTAGCCAACGCCTTGTGGGGGTGGCTGAAGGAATGGAGGAGGAACGGGTGGCAGAGAAAAGGGAAGCCTGTTTGGGCCGCTGACTTGTGGCAAGACATCGCCGCCCGCCTGGACAGGCTGCCAACCAAGGTACGGCACATTGATGCACACATCCCCAAGAGCAGAGCCACAGAGGAGCACAAGCACAACCACCAAGCAGACCTGGCTGCTAAGATCTCCCAAATAGACTTGGACTGGGAACACAAGGGTGAGCTGTTCTTAGCTCGCTGGGCCCATGACACTTCTGGCCACCAAGGGAGTGATGCCACATACCGGTGGGCTCAGGACAGATCTGTGGACATCTCTATGGAGGCCATCTCACAGGTCATCCATGAGTGTGACATCTGTGCTGCCATCAAGCAGGCCAAGCGCATGAAGCCTCTGTGGTATGGGGGGAGATAGTCGAAATATAAATATGGAGAGGCCTGGCAGATCGACTACATCACCCTTCCTCGGTCTCACAGTGGCAAGCAGTACGTACTGACCATGGTGGAGGCAAGTACAGGGTGGCTGGAGACCTATCCAGTTCCTCATGCCACTGCTCGCAACACCATCCTGGGCCTGGAGAGACATATCCTGTGGAGACATGGCACCCCCGGGAGGATTGAATCAGACAATGGAACCCACTTCAGGAACCATCTCATAAGGGACTGGGCAAACGAACATGGGATTGAGTGGATTTACCACATCCCATACCATGCACCAGCTGCAGGGAAGGTCGAGCGCTACAATGGCTTGCTAAAGACCACCCTAAAAGCCATGGGGGGTGGAACCTTCAGGAACTGGGAAAAGCACCTAGCTCAAGCCACTTGGTTAGTGAACAGCAGAGGATCTGTGAAACGAGCTGGTCCTGCCCAGTCCCACCTGCTGCAAACAGTGGATGGAGATGGAGTTCCTGTGATTGCTGAGAAGAACCTGCTGGGGAAGTCAGTGTGGGTTTTCCCTGCTGCTGGTGGGGGCAAACCAACCCGAGGGGTGGTCTCGGCTGAGGGGCCTGGTCACACGTACTGGGTTATGTTAGAAACTGGGGACATTCAGTGTATCCCACAGCAGAATGTGACTCTGGCTGAGAGAGGATGAACTCAGAGGAGGCAACACTCATCAATGTAATTATGTGAATAGCTATAAGTTGTTCTAAGTTTCTCCAGCCCAGCATTCAGGACCCAACGTACCCACTGCACACCAACCCAAAGAGCATCATCTCACTTGTACCTGTTCCTGATGTCCCTACAGCAACAGACTGTTCCCTATGTCCCTACAGCAACGGACTGTTCCTGATTTTTTTTTTTTTTTTTTTTTTCTTTCCATTTCAAAGACAGACTGATTCCTGATTCTTCTCCACATGCCTGCCCAGTTCAAGCACCACCTACAGTGACCATCACCAGAGAGAGAGAGAGACTGCCCTGGGAGAGAGCGAGCCGGGATAGCAAGAGACTTGTACCAAGGCTTCAAATACCATGTGTCAAAATCACATGAAGGGGCTGTGGCAGGAGAGAGGAAGTGGAACAGAGGAGTGGATTGTGGTGGGTTAACACCTTTTTCTGAAAACAAAAGAAGAAAGCAGGGTGGAGGGCTTGCGGGTACTTTACACTCCCTGAAGGGCGTCTCCCCCCTGGGAAAGCTGAGTCTGTTCCACTCCCCCCTCCCTGCCCAGCAAGGGTATAAAAAGCAGGACCTCATAGCTGTTGGAGCTCCTTTTTGGCTCCTGCCTCTGCTGGATGAGAGCTACTGCAGCTGCTCTCCTGATCCTCAGCCACGTGGCCGGACCTGATCCTTCTCCCTGCTGCCTCTGCGCCTCCTCAGAGAACAACTGGTTTTGTATTATTCTTTTTCTATTCCCCTCCCATCCATTCTTGTTCCTTGCCCTTGTGAACCTTTTTCCCTGTTATTGCTATATATATATATATATATTTTGAAGAAAAAAATTATTTGCCTCTCTACTTCCAAGCTGACTCCAGATTGTTGCTTAGTGGATTTGCTTCTTACCTTTTTTTTTTTCCCCTCCTCTCCCTGTTTGGAGGGAGGAGGTGGGGGGGAAGTGGGGAAGAGATTCTCAGCCTTTTCCCCATTTGAGCTTTTAACTCTCAGTTAAGGCTCAAACCACTACAAATAATCTTCTGGTTTCCTTTTTACACCCAATAGGGATTTTGTTATATTTCTCTAATTTTCTGTTCAAAATCTGTAACTAAATTTTAAAGGCATAGCCTAAAACCACCACAGGAGGTTATTTGAGAATTGTGATAGCAAGGCTGATAACGCAGTGCAAATAGATCATACTAGTTAAATAGGATCTCATAGTTTTGTCTCTCATATGCTGACCTTAGAAGATTGTAACAAAATTAGGGTGCAGGCAGAATTAGGATGCAAACTAAAATTACCAGCTGACCTGTTAAGAGAATCATGCCCTAGTGCTTTGGAAACCTGGATATGCCTTAGGCTTTGGCAGAATTAGGCTGTGTTAACTCACAGGTGTCCAAATAAGAAAAGTTAAACTGATAGTTTCATGCATAAAATGTTCACTAAATATTATATTTCCTGCCTAACATTAATCAATGTTTAAAGTTGAACAATTATACAGAGAAAGTGTTTACACAAATAAAACTGACATGTAGCCTGAAGTATTAAGTACTGATGGTGAAACATACATACACACATTAACTTGATGGGGGTAAAAATTCCCATATGGAAAGTACAGAATCAGAGATTCACAGAATTGTTTTCATTGAAACAGTTGTTTAAGATCATCACTGCCAGGTCACCACTAAACCATGTGTCTCAGTACCACAACCATAAATCTTTTAAATACCTCCAGGGAGGGTGTCTCAACCACTTGCCTGGGAAGCCTGTTCGAGTCATAGAATCACAGACCCCTGGGTGTATCCCATCAGGTCCCTTGGACTTGAACACTTTCAGGTTCTACAGATGGTCACAAACCTGATCTTCACTCGCCATGGGCAGTTCCTTCTTCCAGCCCCTGACATTATCTTTCATTATTCTGGGATTGTGGCTGGAGCCCTCGACAGTGAAGACTGAGGCAAAGAAGTCATTGAGAACCTCATCCTTCTCCATGTGACTTGTCACCAGTTCTTCACAACCCATTCAGTGGAGAATTTTCAAATATCAAACCTAACCCTCCCTTGGTACAAACTGAGGTAATTTCTTCTTGTTCTATTTGTTGTTAATTGGGAGAACAGAATAACCCCCACCTTAATACAACCTCCTTTCAGGTAGATATAGAGAGTGATAAAGTCTCTCCTGTCCCTCCATTTCAACCTCAGTACTGTCAGCCACCTGGGCATGCTGCTGGCTCTATTCATGCTCTATTTGTTTTCCAAATTAACTGATTCCTTCATTCAAGGAGTTCTTGTGTCAAACTCTTGTCTAAGTCTGCACTGTTTGTACAGGTGTTTAAAGTATTAAACACACAAAAGACAAACAGACACAGCCCATCTCCTAGAAATCCACATATGTGAGCTTTCTAAAACGAATTCTAACCCAAATCTGACACCAACTTCCTCAGCAGGCTTGGACAAATTAGCTGTTTAGTTCTTATTTATCTACCGTGCATGGCATCACGAGGGAAAATTAATTTACCCAGTGCTCAATGACAGAAGCATGCCCTTGAGCTCCACACACTGGTTGTTGCTAGAACTACAATTTCCTCCCCTCAATCAAAACATTTATTTTTCATCATGTATATGAAGGTGTGACAGTTTAGGTTGTGCCTTTAATCTAGAAGCTACAGTTGGGTGTAAAAAGGAAAACAAAGATTGTTCTAAATTAATTTCATTGGACGGATGAGTGGAATGTAGTCTTATGATCTTACATTCTTTTCTCACTCTCACTCGGTCTCTTTCTGCTGGCATGCATGCTGTTCTGGACAGAGAGAGAGACCTCTTATCTATGATCTTGGGATAAGCAATACAAATTTCTTAACGATGCTTTGAGCTAGCTAAAAATCCCTATAACATTCTCTCCTTTTCTCTTTTCTTCTAATTAACTAGAGGGAAGAGGGAGGGAGAGGTTGGGGGGAGGTGAGGTGTTTAGATATGGCCCATCCTATAGGGTCAGTTAATAGGTTTCTCTGTTACCAAAGTGCATTAATTATCTTTGGACAGTATTTAAACCAGCCAAGATGGTAGGCAATTTGCCTTATTCTTATCAAGCAAGCAACAAGAGCCAAATGCTGCCAGAGTTGCAGCTGAAGAGACTGTTCTAACAGCCAAACCACACCTGGGCCTTACACCTGGACCACGGTGCACAAGAGAGCAGCCCCTCAGCCCTCTCTAAGCCAAGAGCCACTTGAATGACAGTTACAACATTGGGGAAGGCACCAGATAGAGGAGCAAGCTGTGAGTACCCAGATAATTTGCTACAGAATCCCCCTTGTGGGAAACCACAGTTGGTGGCAGCTTTATTTCCAATTTAAATTGCTGTATTGGAAATATCCAGATTTGTGCTCAAATGATTTAACTGTCTTCAGATGTGGAATGTAATACCCACAACTGAATAATAGAACAAAGGAAATATACTTTGTGAATGAGTGGCAGCTGTGCTTGAAGATACCTCCACCAAAAATATTAAATAGCAAAATATGTATTTGTTTTTAATTACACCTTTACACACCTGTTCCTTGTTGCCTTAAAGTGGGTGAAGTAAGCAGTATCTGGCAGCAGAGAATTCATGGGTTTTGCAGGCTTTAGCCAGACATGATGAACATGTAGGTATGTACCTTGTGCAACTTCTGCAAACTGAGCTATGGCTCCCAGCCATAAACGATGATGGGGAAAAAAGAAACAATCTTTTTTTGCTTAATTTCAGACTGTAACTTCTTCCATAAAAGCACATCTATGTCTTTTTCTTGTTTCAGGGGGCCTCACACCTGGACACAGGACTCCAAGGGAGTAGGTCTCACCCGAGCAGTGGCAGAACCACCTCTCTGGACCTGCTGGCCACGTTTCTTCTGATGGAGTCCAGGACATGATTTGCCTTCTGGCCTGCAAGTGTGCATTGTGGGCTCACATCCAGATTCTCATCCACCACTACCATGAAATCTATTTCTGCAGGGCCGCTCTCAATCTCATCATCCCTCAGACTGTATTGGTATTGAGGATTTCCCTAACCTAGGTGCAGGACCTCATACTTTGCCTTATTGAACCATTCTAAGATTCTCCTGAGGCCATTTCTCCAGCCTGTCCACATCCCTCTGAATGGCATCCCATCCTTCAACCACACCACTCAGCTTGGTATCATCTGAAAACTGGCTGAGGGTGCACTCAATCTCACTCTCTATATCATTGATGAAGATATTGAACTGTGCTGGTCCCAATATGGACCCTGAGGGACACCACTTACCACCCATATACATCTGGACATCGAGCTGTTGACCACTACCATTTGGATATGATCATCCAACCAATTCCTTATCCATTGAACAGTCCATCCACCAAATCCATACCTCTCCAGAGAAGGATGTTGTGGAGGACTGTGTGAAAGGCATTACAAAAGTCCAGACAGGTAACATCTCTTTGTCTTACCTTGACCACTGCTGTAGTTACACCATTGCAAAAAGCCACTAGGCTGGGTCAGGCAAGAGTT
Organism: Melanerpes formicivorus; assembly: GCF_026170545.1. Taxonomy (NCBI): domain Eukaryota; kingdom Metazoa; phylum Chordata; class Aves; order Piciformes; family Picidae; genus Melanerpes; species Melanerpes formicivorus. The sequence continues at coordinate 5,520,622 of NW_027142395.1, read as the reverse complement.
GCCTTTGGTGAAGCCATGCTGGCTGTCCAAAACCTCTACATCTCTTTATTGTGTTAATTAAGTTACTTTGGTGCATGTTTGGGCCATTCTTAAGAAAACCCAAATGTACAAGGGTCAGTGACATCCTTGTTTATAAGACAGTCTTTCTTGCTCTCCGAGGGTAGAAACCCCACCACATTTCTACAAGTAAACAATTACAATAGTCCTAATGCTTTGGAAGAATCTTGCCAAAGAACCACCTGGATGGTCTTTTCTGCAATTTCTGCAGTGGAAAGAACAGGGTTATAAAATCAAACAAAACACAAATCAAAACAACACAGCTTGGGGAAGAATATAAGAACACCCTGACACAGCAAGGACCCTTCAATATTTCCTGATTGATTTTCATCTGATTGGCTGCTCACAGGCACAGTAATATTTTTATAGCATAGCTGTTCTTTTAATTATCTGCATCGAAATATTGCTTATACTTAGCTCAGCAACAGCTCTACCCAATGAACATACACAAAGAGCAAGGACAGTATAGGAATTCAGCCATACTGAGGAAAATTCTTAACCTACTAAATTTGGTAGCACAAGTGTCTTATCTGTGATTTAGAGGACAGTCTCATCATCAGGCAACATTAATGTGTTGTTCTCAGTACAGAATACAAAACCAGCAACTTTCCATTACAGATTTTTGGTTTTCCACTGCATGTTGTCTCAGGAGTAGCATCCCATGCTAACAAGGCATTTTTAGTATCAACAAAAATGCCTTCATATGACAATTTGATTATACTGAAGGTGTAGAGAATTTTAAAAGCTAACTTTAAATTCTTGTTATCCAACACCAATAACAAAGCTGAGGAGGGGTTTAGAGCACAGCCCTATGAGGAGAGGCTGAGGGAGTTGGGGTTGCTTAGCCTGGAGAAGAGGAGGCTCAGGGGAGACCTTCTTGCTCTCTACAACTACCTGAAAGGAGGTTATAGCCAGATGGGGGTTGGTCTCTTCTCCCAGGCAACCAGAACGAGAACAAGAGGACACAGTCTCAAGCTGCACCAGGGGAGGTTTAGACTGGATGTTAGGAAGAAGTTCTTCCCAGAAAGAGAGATTGGCCATTGGGATGTGCTGCCCAGGGAGGTGGTGGAGTCACCATTACTGGAGGTGTTTAAGAAAAGACTGGATGAGGCACTTGGTGCCATGGTTTAGTTGATTAGATGGTGTTGGGTGATGGGTTGGACTTGATGATCTCGAAGGCCTTTTCCACCCTATTCTATTCTATTCTATTCTATTCTATTCTATTCTATTCTATTCTATTCTATTCTATTCTATTCTATTCTATTCTATTCTATTCTACTATAGTGCATCGCAGAGGTGCAGGAGAGAGCTTGTATTGTAAATTTAAAGCAGTGGGTCTCCAAAGTGAAAAGTGAACATTTCTGAAAGCTGACTGTTACATCACAAATTTTACAGATCTCAGGAACCAAACCTCTTGAGGCCAAGAAGGCTTGAGAGCTACTAATGGAAGACCCCAAGCATGTACAAAACAGTGGAACAACAACCTAATGTTTGAATCCACAATTAAAAAGCAAAACCCCAAAACAGAACAGCAAAACCTGTCCTCCTTCTCCAACAGAAAACATTCTAACATGCAAAATCAGCTGGCCGGTGAAAGGATCTAGGTGTTTATGAGCTATATTCACAAAATAATGATGAAGAAAAGATCATATTATTTAAATTGGTGCTGTTCTTAAATCTGTTACAAAACAAGCTAAGAGTTCATTCAATGCCAATAATTACAGAGTGTGATAAACATATATTGCACACCATGCATTCTAGAATTACAAAGTCAGGCTTTTGAAACGGAGAGACTGGCAAGTTTTAATAAGACATGAAAATTAGTGTTATTCACAAAATAGCAAAAATTAACCAATCTTACACAATAAGTGAAGTAGTCAAGAGAACATCAGAGAATATGCCAGTTGGAGTCACAACACACTCTGTTGACAAGCACTTGCTGCAAAACTTGAAGCCAATTACAGACATTTTCTTTTCATCCACACAAAGGACATGCCAGAGATGTACACTAATAATAAAATTCCTTGACCTGTTTGGAAACAAGTGACTGCTGCCATGTGGAAATAACTTTGCAGGCTGCTATCACCAGCTAGCTAATCCATATACTTACATTCAGTTGTTAAGGTCGGTGAAGCTTTTTAAATGAAAAGCAGCAGCGTTCTACTCTTTTAGGGGACCCATCTAATTCCATTAGCCTGGCAAAGCTTCTTAATAAATATAAAATGCTTTTAAAAAATACTATTTTAACAACTGCAGGATGTGAGTGCATTTGGAGCAAGGAATTTTGGTGACAAATGCTCGATAATGGACAGTTAAAGGTGGCAGGAAATGTAGACAACCCCCTTTAGAGTGCTACTTACAGCGCAACCAGTGTGGGAGGATTTAAACCAAAAAATAATAAATATACCCCCAGTATTATGTATTTTCTTGCAGTAATGCATAGAAAGAATAGTGATTTTTCAGTTTCAGTTGCAGCCATGCAGTTTCCTCAGTAACAGAATTGAGAACAAAGGCAAACCTAAATCAGCAGAGTATCTATCCACAGGGAAATTCCTACGGATATTTTTTCTGCAACAGCTGAAAGCAGGTTGCAAAAGCACAAGAGGTTGCCAAGCGGAGGCTGCTGGGAGGAGTCAACAAGTAAACCTCATTTAATAATCACCATGAATTAAGAGTACCATTTTTTCAGCTTTAAAAGCATGCATACTGAACACTTACTACTCCAAACTAGAAACTGCTTTCACATGTAGTTTCATAGTTTCATAGTTTCATTCAGGGTTGGAAGGGACCACAAGGATCATCTAGCTCCAACCCCCCTGCCATGAGCAGGGACACCCTACACTAGATCAGGCTGCCCAGAGTCTCATCCAGCCTGCTCTTAAACACCTCCAGGGACGGGGCCTCGATCACCTCCCTGGACAACCCATTCCAGTACTTCACCACTCTCATGGTGAAGAACCTCCTCCTCACATCTAGCCTGAATCTCCCCACCTCCAGCTTCATTCCATTCCCCCTAGTCCTATCACTACCTGAGATCCTGATTTTATTTTTAAAGACCTCAGAGTAGATACTACCCAAAAGTGCAAAGCCACATTCATCCTCTCATGCTCAGAGAGGCTTACTTGAAGCTTTTTATCAAAGCAGTGCTGAAGAGAAGGCAGTCTGTTCTGATCTTTCAAATGTAACATGCATATAAGCAATAGCTACATAGAATTCAAGAATCAGTTTCAAACCAAGTATTTAAAAGCCAGACTAACTTAGGAAATTATGAGACCGAGACCTGACATTAGAAATTGATGCTTATTGTTTTATTACCTTGGGCCACCAGGTGCCAAAACCTCCTTAAAGGCTGGCAGGAGAATAGCTAATCAGTCTTACTGCCAAAGTAAGAACTGGCAAAGCAACACACTAGATTTCAGTAGTTTAACATATTTTTATTTAAGCAGCTCTACTGGAGACAGAAAAAAACTCATCAGGACAACTGATGAATTAAAAACTGATGATGAAAATCTGAAGAACACAGTACTTAGAGGGGAAGACATAATAGTAATAACATAATAACCCTAAGCATAGAGCTAAACAAAGATACTACTTCAATGAAGTAATACAAGCTCCTATTTCATAACATTTTATAGACGTATAATCAGACAAGCAGATACAACAAAAGAATAGAAGTGTTAATCTCGAAGATCTGTGTGATGATGGCAATACAGGTTCAAGCTTTCCTGCAGGATCTTCTCATTCACTTTCAAATGCAGCAGTAGCTGCAAACCACTGTCTTTAAATATCAGTTAACATTAGTGCTACAACAATAAAAATCAAATATTACATACATTTCTAGGTGAACATTCAGGCTGCCTCTAACTCTTATCTCATTCCAAGTAAATGTATTATCTTTCAGAAAGTAATATTTACAAACTATTTTAGAGAAAAGTTGCTGTACAGAAGTTGAAGACATGAAAGTTCACAAAAAGACTAGTCAATTTTATTAGACAGAAGTTTGCTTGTAGTTCTTCGTATCCAAGACCTTCTTGCCACACATTGAGCAGATGCCTATAAGCAAACAAAAGGTGTGTAAATGATCACAGAATCAATAAGGTTGGAAAAGACTCGGAGATCATCAAGTCCAACCTGTCACCCAACACCTCATGACTACTAAACCATGGCTTCAAGTGCCACGTCCAATCCCCTCTTGAACACCTCCAGGGATGGTGACTCCACAACCTCCCTGGGCAGCACATTCCAGTGGCCAATTACTCTTTCTGTGAAGAACTTTCTCCTCACCTCCAGCCTAAACCTCCCCTGGCACAGCTTGACACTGTGTCCTCTTGTTCTAGTGCTGGTTGTCTAGGAGAAGAGACAACCCCCACCTGTCTACAACCTCCTTTCAGGTAGTGGTAGAGAGCAATAAGGTCTCCCCTGAGCCTCCTCTTCTCCAGGCTAAACAACCCCAGCTTCCTTAAACCATAAGTTTTTCTTCAAAAACAGTTGCTAGATTTTTTGTAAATATCATCTTCTAAAGTTGTTTCCATGAGCTCTCATAGACAATCTGTCTGTGCATTTTCAGAGGTATTGCAAATTCAGAAGTAATTAATAAGACACCCAATATAAATCAATTTTTGCAGCATATGTATAATGCTGTCAGTTACAAATAAAGAAAGAAATCAAAAAGCAACTCTATTTTGAGAACATTATGTTTTACAGTGCCCAAAGGAATACTGGAAGAGAGTCAGGAAAGAGCCTTTCCGGTAAACAGGTAAAAATGGCATTGATTTTGATTCCTGTAGGCAAACTGAGGACTAAAGCGGGCAGAATATAGCTAGACTAAGACAATACAGTCACCAACAAACTAACTACTAAATGGAAGATTAACAAGTGGTGAGCTTCAGGCACCTGAGAAAGTGCTTACAAAATAAACATTTTTTACAACATTTATTGCATTCCATTGTAGAGTGTAGATTTTGCTTGTAAATACAGCTTCATTTGCTTCTAGATATTTAGCCAATGAATTTGTTTAGAATAATCTTTTGTATTCCTTTTTGCACCCAATAATGATTTATATTTTTCTACTTTTCTGCTCAAAATCTGTAACTCAATTTTAAAGGCATAGCCTAAAACCACCACACAGTTCCACAGAATTAAACTATTTATAGCTTAATAGAAATTATAAATAACAGACAGCAAGAATACTTAAGAGTTGAAGTGAAGATGACCACTGATGTTGCGAAGGACTTTGACTTAAACCCAAGGAGTGTCAAGTCAGAAGACTAGAGCAGCAAAAGTACACAAGCTCAGCATGAGCAGAGGGGTGGGTTGGAAGGTGCTACATCTTCTGTCTGTTAGGGCCAAATTTTGTTTTACAAGACTATACATCAGCAGACACACAAAAAAAAAAAGTCAAACTGACAATTCTGTTAACTCTGCAAACTGTGTTTTTCATATACAGACAACACATCTCTAGACACATACCTAAGAACAGAATGACAGGGATTATGTGACATGATTTACTGCGGGGAGCAAAATCCAGCCCGCGGGCTTTCACTTAAGTCTAAAGTTATTAACTCTCAATTTCAGAGATATGAGACATTTGAAGCACTAAGCATTTGCTTCAAGAAGCATGCCACAAGCACGTATTTCATAGTCAGAACTAGAACCTAAAGCACACAGAATTCTGAATTCTATAAACCAGATCCAACCTAGAAGGATACACAAGCAGACAGAAATGAAATTGTGAAGCCCACCCAAACCAGCCTTAAGAGAGAGAACTAGATTCTACCATATGGGATTCAGGCAGCTATCTGGTGAGCATCTAGCAACTAGAAAAGGCAGCCCTCCTACAGCAGGCTGCTAAAGCACTGACTCAGTAACACAATACACATTCACAGAATAATTAAAATTAATTTCATAAGCAAAACTTACTCCTGGTTAGATGTAGCCCCCCATGTTTGTGTGCTATGAGGATTCCTTAGATTTTTTTTCTTATTTTTTTCCCCTCAAATTTTTTTAAGCAATTTTTAACAACACTGAAGAGTTCTGAATATGGGAGATAGAAAGTTTTCAGGTACAGGCAGCATTTCAGTGCTTTCATTTGTACACAACTCAGAAGTGCAGAAAGATTTTATATGTTACATATTGCACAGCACAGTATCATCCTTTCTAAGGACAATGATTACATAATTCTTTTCCATTTTTCAGTTTCACCTGAAGCCAAGCTTGACTTATAGTGCATCAAACATGTTCACAATTGGACTCCTTTTAAAGAAATGAACTTTTAAATGGCATATGTTAAGCCACTGGATGCTTAGGAATACTTACAAGTACAAAGGCAACCATAAAAACAATTGTCCTTCAGAGATATTTTCATAATTGCTTTTATAACTCACCTTTGTTTCTCTTTGCCCTTTATATACCAGGTATTCTAATTTTGTCAAGATAGTTTATCACTCTACCAAGATCAGAAGTTGGCTTTTTACTTGCTTTGTGGGCTTTTCTGTGGAGTAAATTGGTCCTGGAGTATTTGGGTTTTAGTTTGGGAAGGTTTTTTGTTTATATTTTTTCTGGGTGAGGTTTATTGGCTATTATTAAAAGGGAGAGAAGAGAAGGGAGCAGAAAAGAAACTATCACGAGAAACTTGTGTTTTTACAAAATCTGTTTTTTTTTCTAAGGAAAAAAAGTATCAAACTTGCTAGATGGCAATTTTCTATACAATTGCCAAGATTAAACTTCCAGTTATTCTTCCAAATCTACTGCTTTAGATAACAGAAACATTCTAAAATAAACAGAATCATAGAATGACCAAGGTTGGAAAGGATCTCCAGCAGTCTCTAGTCCTGCCCCACTCAAAATATGGCCAACATGTGGTGGTTTGGGCTGGGTGCCAGCCCCTGATGCCATTGCACAGGCCACAGCTGGGATGTTCCAAAGGGGGGCCCAGCCCAGTGGGTGGTCACAGGAAGCCAGGTATTTCCTTCCCATAATGTCCTGCTCCCCTATAAAACATCAGCGCAGGGTCCTCTTGCTCTCTTTCCTCCCTCACTGCTGCCTAGGTAAAATGGTGTGAGCCACCTCCCTTGAGCCTGCCCAGGCCCAAGGCTGGGTTGGGGGGAAGAAAGAGCCCTGGGGGGGGGTTGGGTGTACCCCCAGATGGGTATGGGACATTCTTGGGTATATTTTGGGATATCTCTCTCTCTTTTGTCATGGTGCTTGTGGTTTTCTGTAAAACTTTCATTGTTTTTTTTTCCATTTAAACTTTCCACCATTTTTTGCATTCTGTTTTGTCTGAGTCTTTCTTTTGCCTGTGGTGGGAGAATTGGTCTCTCAACCCACAACAATGAATGAGGCTGACTTAGGGCTTTTCAAACCAAGCTTTTAATACATCCCAGATTCCAGAGCTTATGCGGGTGCATGCTGCTAAAATATTAGACTAGCCTCACAGTGAAATTTGGTTTCCATGTGTGTAATTAGTATGTTTTACTTTTTTAACCTGTGTACATTGTCTCTTACTCTAGTATTCTGCACCTCAGATGAGTCTGATCCCACACTCTCTATGCCTTCCTTGAAGGCAGGAATTAAATTTCATCTTAGCCTTCCCTTTGTACAGTGAAACAAATTCCAGATCTCCACTAGCTCTCTAATTTCAAACCAAAGTGGGGTCATTAGGTGAAACTCACCTTTTTTATAGGCACATCCTTGACAATAATGAGACCCTGGTTGATGGACAGAACTCTTACAAATCCGACATATTGCAAATTTGTTCTTTCCATATGGGTCAAATCTGTCAAAAGACAAAGTGCTTCATTTATATACCTAGAAGTAAAGCATTTCTTCTGCCTCATCTGTGACAGTTTTAGGCTATGCCTTTAAAAGTTAGCTACAGATTTTCAAGCAGAAGAGTGAATATACTAAGTATAAACAATTCACAGTAAAAAGGAAAACAAAAACATAGAAGCGGGGGGTAGGTTAGGGGAGAGCTGGAGCAGTTCCCCGTTCCTTTTGGGATCCCATCAGGGGTTATGGGGGGTTCTGTGCTGCTTTCTGATTGTAAATACCTGTATAATACTGTAAATACTGTACATTTGTACATATTCATTGCACTCCATTGTAAGAGTGTAGTTATTGCTTGTAAATACAGCTCCCATTTTCTTTCCCGACTGAGTGAGCCAAGCTGTTGTTAATGTGGTGGAAAATTCCAAACCATTACACTCATCCTACAAAGTCTAAGCCAGAGGGCACAGGCAAATGCCGGCAAAAACTAATTTAAAAAGGGACACACAAAGATTATTTTTAATAGACTTCACAAAGTCTAGAGAAAACCTCACAGTTACCCACTAAGAGTTATTTCCTTCATTATGGACAACAGCTTTACAAAAGCAGAACTAAAAATGTGTCTCTGGATTAAGATAATAGTTTGTTTGGAAATTAGAATAGAATAAACCAGGTTCGAAGAGACCTTCAAGATCATCGTGTCCAACCTATCATCCAACACCACCCAACCAATTAAACCATGCAACCAAGCACCCTATCAAGTCTCCTCCTGAACACCTCCAGCTCCTCGGGCAACCCATTCCAATGGGCAATCACTCTCTCTGTATAAAACTTCCTCCTAACCTCCAGCCTGAACCTCCCCTGGCGCAGCCTGAGACTGTGTCCTCTTGTTCTGTTACTGGTTGCATGGGAGAAGAGACCAACCTCTGCCTGTCTACAACCCCCCTTCAGGTAGTTGTAGAGAGCAATAAGGTCACCCCAGAGTCTCCTCTTCTCCACGCTAAGGAACCCCAGCTCCCTCAGTCTCTCCTCATAGGACTTGTGTTTCAAGCCCCTCACCAATTTGGTTGCCTGTGGTGGGTTAACGCCTCTTTCTGAAAACAAAAGAAGAAAGCAGGGTGGAGGGCTTGCGGGTACTTTACACTCCCTGAAGGGCATTTCCCCCCTGGGAAAGCTGAGTCTGTTCCACTTCCCCCTCCCTGCCCAGCTAGGGTATAAAAAGCAGGACATCATAGCAGTTGGATCTCCCTTTTTGGCTCCTGCCTCTGCTGGATGAGAGCTACTGCAGCTGCCCTCCTGCTCCTCAGCCACGTGGCCGGACCTGATCCTTTTCCCTGCTGCCTCTGCACCTCCTCAGAGAAAGACTGGTTTTGTATTATTTTTTTTCTGTCCCACTCCCATCCATTCGTGTTCCTTGCCCTTGTGAACCTTATTTTTCCCTGTTATTGCTATATATATATATATATATATATATATAATTTGAAGAAAAAAATTATTTGCCTCTCTACTTCCAAGCTGACTCCAGATTGTTGCTTAGCGGATTTGCTCCTTACCCCTTTTTTTTCCTACTCTCCCTGTTTGAAGGGAGGAGGTGGGGGGGGAGTGGGGAAGAGATTCTCAGCCTTTTCCCATTTGAGCTTTTAACTCTCAGCTAAGGCTCAAACCACTACATTGCCCTTCTCTGGACACGCTCCAGCAAGTCAACATCCTTCCTAAACTGAGGGGCCCAGAACTGGACACAGTACTCGAGGTGCGGCCTAACCAGTGCAGTGTACAGGGGCAGAATGACCTCCCTGCTCCTGCTGGCCACACTGTTCCTGATGCAGGCCAGGATGCCATTGGCCCTCTGGCCTGCATGGGCACACTGCAGGCTCATGTTCAGCCCACCATCAACCACCACCCCCAGGTCCCTCTCTGCCTGGCCGCTCTCCAGCCACTCTGACCCCAGCCTGTAGCACTGCATGGCGTTGTTGTGGCCAATGTGCAGAACCCAGCACTTGGATGTGTTCAATCTCATGCCCTTGGATTCTGCCTATCTGTCCAGTCTGTCGAGGTCCCTCACAAAGCCTCTCTCCCCTCCAGCAGATCAACGCCTGCCCCAAGCTTGGTGTCACCAGCAAATATACTGATGGTTGACTCAATGCCCTCATCCAGATTATCAATAAAGATGTTAAAGAGCATGGGGCCCAGCACTGATCCCTGGGGTCACCACTACTGACTGGCTGCCAGCTGGATGTGGCACCATTCACCACCATTCTCTGGGCTCGGCCCTCCAGCCAGTTCCTAACCCATCGCAGTGTGCTCCCGTCTAAGCCATGGGCTGACAGCTTGGCCAGAAGTTTGCTATGGGGGACAGTGTCAAAGGCCTTGCCGAGGTCCAGGTAGACCACATCCACAGGCCTCCCCACATCCACCAGGTGGGTCACCTGATCATAGAAGGAGATCAGGTTGGTCAGGCAGGACCTAACCTTCCTAAATCCATGCTGGCTGGGCCTGATCCCTTGGCCATCCTGGAAGTGCTGTGTGATTGCACTCAAGATGACCTGTTCCATAATCTTGCCTGGCACTGAGGTCAAGCTGACAGGCCTATAATTCCCTGGCTCATCCAACCGGCCCTTCTTGTGGATGGGGACCACGTGGCCAGCTTCCAGTCCTCTGGGACCTCTCCAGTGAGCCAGGCCTGTTGAAAAATGATGGAGAGTGGCTTGGCCAGCTCATCTGCCAGCTCTCTCAGCACCCTAGGATGGTTCCCGTCTGGTCCCATGGACTTGTGGGGATCCAAGCGGCTGAGCAGAAAACCAACTACCCCATTCTGGAACAGAGGAAAACTATGCTGCTCCCTGGCTCCTTCTGCCAGCTCTGCAGGCCAGCTGTCTGGAAGACATTCTGTCCTGCTAGTAAAAATTGAGGTAAAGAAGGTGTTAAGTACCTCTGCCTTTTCCTCATCCTTTCTTACAATGTTCCCCTCCGTGTCCACCGAGGAGTGGAGGTTGTCCTTGCCCTTCCTCTTGCTATTAATGTATTTATAGAAGGACTTTTTTTGTCCTTCACAGCAGAGGCCAGTCTAAGCTCCAAATGTGCTTTTGCCTCCCTAACGTTCTTCCTACAAGACCTAGCAACATCCTTAAACTTTCATGAGTTGCCTCACCTTTCTTCCAAAGATGATACACCCTCTTTTTTTCCCTTAGTTCTTTTGGAAGGTCATTACCCATCCAGGCTGGCCATCTGCCCCGGTGGCTCATCTTCCGGCACATTGGCACAGCCTGTTCCTGTGCCTTCAACAGTTCTTCCTTGAAGTAGACCCAGCTCTCCTGGACCCCTTTGTTTTTGAGAGCTGTTTCCCCAGGAACAGTATCACCTTTGGAAGGAGAGGAAGGCTTCTCGAGGTATGTTTAAGGAAACTGTTAGATTATGTAGGAAAAAAATTAGAGAGGCAAAGACCCAGTTGGAACTTAAGCTGGCCACCTCTGTGAAAGACAATAAAAAGCATTTTTACAAATACATTAATGTTAAAAAGAAGGGCAGGAAGAACCTGCACTCCTTATTGGACCTGGAGGGGAACACTGTGACTGAAGATAAGGAAAAGGCTGAGGTCCTGAACACCTTCTTTGCCTCAATGTTTAACAGCAAGGCAGGAGGAGTTCAGGATGAGTGGCCTCCAGAGCTGGGCGATGGGGTCAGGGAGCAGTGTAATGCCCCGGAAATCCATGAGGAATTAGTTCGGGACCTGCCGAGCCACTTGGACACTCACAAGTCCATGGGACCGGATGGGATCCATCCTAGGGTGCTGAGAGAGCTGGCAGATGAGCTGGCCAAACCGCTCTCCATGATTTTTCAACAGGCCTGGCTCACTGGTGAGGTCCCAGATTACTGGAAACTGGCCATTGTGGTCCCTATCCACAAGAAGGATGGGATGGAGGAACCTGGAAACTACAGGCCAGTCAGCCTGCCCTCAGTGTCAGGGAAAATGATGGAGCAGATTATCCTGGTGGCAATAACTGCACACCTGAAGGATGATCAAGGGCTCAGGTCCAGCCAACATGGATTTAGGAGGGGCAGGTCCTGCCTCTCCAACCTGATCTCCTTCTATGATCAGGTGACCTCTCTGGTGGACGAGGGGAGGCCTGTGGATGTGGTCTACCTGGACTTCATCAAGGCCTTTGACACCGTCCCCCACAGCAAACTGCTGGTTAAGCTGTCAGCTCGAGGCGTGGACCGCAACACTCTGTGCTGGGTTAGGAACTGCCTGGAGGGCCAAGCCCAGAGAGTGGTGGTGAATGGTGCCACACTCAGCTGGCAGCCAGTCACAAATGGCGTCCCCCAGGTATCAGTGCTAAGCCACATCCTCTTTAATATCTTCATTGATGATCTGCATGAGGGGATTGAGTCAGTCATCAGCAAATTTGCAGATGACAACAAGTTGGGGCAGATGTTAGACAGAGGGTTGAAGGGCTCTGCAGAGGGACCTCGACCAACTAGACAGATGGGCGGAGACCAATGGGATGTCATTCAACAAGTCCAAGTGCCGGGTGCTGCACTTTGGCCATGGCAACCCCATGCAGAGCTACAGGCTGGGGTCAGAGTGGCTGGAGAGCTCCTAAACAGAGAGGGACCTGGGGGTGCTGATTGACAGCCGCCTGAACATAAGCCAGCAGTGTGCCCAGGTGGCCAACAAGGCCAACGGCATCCTGGCCTGCATTAGGAATAGTGTGGCCAGCAGGAGCAGGGAGGTCATTGTGCCCCTGTACTCTGCATTGGTTAGGCCACACCTTGAGTCCTGTGTCCAGTTCTGGGCCCCTCAGTTTAGGAAGGACATTGAGACACTTGAACGTGTCCAGAGAAGGGCAACAAGGCTGGTGAGAGGCCTTGAGCACAAGCCCTATGAGGAGAGGCTGAGGGAGCTGGGATTGTTTAGCCTGGAGGAGGCTCAGGGGAGACCTCATTGCCCTCTACAACTACCTGAAAGGTGGTTGTAGCCAGGAAGGGGTTGGTCTCTTCTCTCTAGCAACCAGCACCAGAACAAGGGGACACAGTCTCAAGCTGCGCCAGGGGAAGTTTAGGCTTGAGGTGAGGAGAAAGTTCATCACTGAGAGGGTCACTGGTGATTGGAATGGGCTGCCTGGGGAGGTGGTGGAGTCACCGTCCCTGGAGGTGTTCAAGAGAGGATTGGACGTGGCACTTGGTACCATGGCCTAGTCACGAGGTCTGCGGTGACATGTTGGACTTAATCTTTGAGATCTCTTCTAACCTTAGTGATACTGTAAGCCTTCCCAGCATCTCTCCTAACAAAATCATAGAACCCTACCAGTTTTGGTGATAATTGCAGTAAAACAGTTGCCCACACTCTACGATTCAGCAGAGAGCACCCACAAAATATGTATGGACATACTTCTACCAACTAGATAAAAGTCATAGTCCTCACAAATCTTAGAAATAGTGTAGTTCAGATAAGTTTGGCGCAGTTGCCCACATATGCAGGAAACTGGTCGCAGTTATAGCAAACTGACTGTTTTCAACCTAAATCAGCATCAAATACTACTAACCTTGCCTTCTTTGAGGTCAGTGCCTTGTTTTCATTTAACTTGCGGCCACCACTTTCTACAAAAAAGAACAAAATCACAAATGAATACACTTCTGAGTGTCTACCTACTTTTAAAAAGCTTGTTTTACAGGTTTTACACATATGCAAATAGTCATGAGACATAACATACATAGCAGAGAGATAAAGCATGGGACAACAGAATGGGGGGCTGAGGGAGCTGGGGTTACTTAGCCTGGAGGAGGCTCAGGGGAGACCTTCTTGCTGCCCACAACTACCTGAAAGGAGGTTGTAAACAGGGGGGGTTGGTCTTTTCTCCCAGGCAACCAGCACTAGAACAAGAAGACACAGTCTCAAGCTGTGCCAGGGGAAGTTTAGGCTCGAGGTGAGGAGAAAGTTCTTCCCAGAAGCAGTAATTGGCCATTGGAATGTGCTGCCCAGGGAGATGGTGGAGTCACCATCCCTGGAGGTGTTCAAGAGAGGACTGGATGTGGCACTTGAAGCCATGGTTTAGTTGTCATGAGGTGTTGGGTGATAGGTTGGACTTGATGATCTCCGAGTCTTTTCCAACCTCATCAATTCTATGATTCCATGACAATGTGCCTTGTTTCTCTATTGCCATTGTAAAGATGAAAACAAACCAGACAACTCCATACTGAAGAGCTCAGGGTAAAAAAAAATCCCAATGCTTTAAATTAGCATGTTAGGGAAACCACAGGAATTAAAAATTAACGTGGTTAACTACTTCAGATTTTAGCCTTATGATTCTAAGATAGCTCAGGTGCCCAACTGGCTTGAAGATACCTGAAAGCCAAGTGTTAAACCGCCTCCGCCCCCCCCACCCCCCCCCAAGATTACCTGTAGTGTTTCTTGCACCATCTTTCCACGTATCAGGAGTGATTACCCTACCGAGTTTCTTCTCGCCTACATAAGGAAACATTACAAAGGAAAAAAAAAAAAAAAAAAAAAAAAAAAAAGAGTAAAGATACACAGCGTTAATATTCACAAGGAGCACTTCCTGTGGGAGCAAAACAGGTCACAGACACTCCCGGAACCGCGACCTGCGGCCCGTCCTGTAGCCTCCGAAATCCAGAATTACTGTTTCTCAGCTCCGAGAAAGCCCAGGACCCCCGAGAACAGGATCCAGAGACACGTACAAGCCAACCCCTGCTGCCCTGGGAAGCCGACACTCACATTTGTCGCACACCATGGCGGCCCCCACCACAGCAAACAGCTGCTTCCGGTTCCGCTCGGGCCCTGGCGCGCGGCTGACGCAGTTTCCGCTGCCGGGCGTCCCCGCGCGTGCCCCGAACTGGTAGCGACGCTTCCGTAAGTGACAGAGCAGCCCCCGCGGGACCTCGTCCCTCGCTGCTCGGGATAGGAGCTGCCGGGGGAGCAGTGAGGACGATCCCTGCCAAGGCGGCTGGGAAGGCCCGGGCGCGGAAGGGTCTGCGGCGGCTCCCTGTGTTAGGAAACGCGTTCGCTGGTGTGAGGGATGCCGATGCAGGGGCCGGCGTGAGACCTCATCTCTCCTGCTCCCACCCACCCACCCACCACCCCCCCGCTCCGCCATAGCCAGCGCTGCTGTGTCCCTGGGCTGGTGTTTTTTTAAATGAATGACATTTTTCTGCCCCAAAATAATCAGGAAAATCTTACCCTGCAGTGCTTGGTGCCGCGTTTGAGTAACAGGGCACGACTTGCTATCTTGCAGGTTGACAGTTAATAGTGAACACGATGAGTGGAGCAGAAGCAAGGAGACTCTTGACTGCCAACCTTCTTTGTGTTTTTTTGATTGTTCTGACTGCGGTTGTTCCAGCTTTCATCTGGGAAGGATTCACGGTTTTGGGAACACACCTCTCGTGGCTATGTATTTGTTCTGTTTGTATTAGTATCGTTAATATCCTCTTGCACTTAGTCCTTAAACCAAATCAGTCGCCTAAGAGAAGTTCATTTGCTCACAAGGTAAGATTCTTGTTCTTAAATTGATAGCGGACAGTACGGTGGGGAAGCAAATTCTTTTGCTGAAATAATCACTTGAGAAAGAAGGCAAGTTTTGGTGGTGAATTACTGTTTTCCATGAATAGAATGTAGTACTCTGTGAAATGAGGTCTCCGATATTGTTGTGATGTTAAACTTTCATGCCTATAAATAACCTGTTCAGGTGAGCAATTCTTTGCTTTTTTCCTATCAATATATTTTTTGTCCATAATCCCAGATGTTGATTTTCCAACAATTTGCATGGTGGCAGAAATCGAATGGGCACAGAACTTAAGTCATATTCCAGGCCTGACCTTTGGAGTTATGAAGAAACACTCTTTTCATGTCTGGTCATACGTTTTCAGTAACTTTAAAGGAAGATAAATTGGTTTTACAATTTAAGACATAAGAGGGAGACTAGCTTATTACAATTTAAACAGATCTGATAAATAAATAATTAAGAAAAACCAACAGGTGGAAAAGTATTGAAATGGTAACATTTCCTTGAAGAACAGTTCAAGAATATCAATTCTGGAGAATTTTTTTCAGTTACTGTTTGTAACAGAAACGTTAAAAGGTATGAATCCCAACAAAGTAGATTTGAACAGAGCTAATTTGGAACAGCACACAACTCGTTCAGAAGTAGAGGAATACACACCAGTGTTTTGAAGTCTGGTGGATAGTCTTGCACTCCCAGCTTGCTGGTTCAAACAAGATGTAGTGCCCTAAACATTTGAATAAGCATCCTTGAAAGCATCGTCCTTGTATGCAAAGATTCTGTGTAATTTTCCTGACCGAGGAGTGTGTGAAATACACAAAATCACTATGAAAAAGAAGCATTTTAACTATATGTGATTTTTTTTAAAAAAAACATTCAAGTGGAATTAGGGGTTTCCATAGATCTGATCAGAACAGACCTAACCAAAACTCTATCATCAAGTGGCAATGCTTTTATATGATACAGTGAGTACCCAGAAAGTGATTAAATTAATAAAAAATTGTATGTGTTTTTCAGAATAGAGACATTTCTCAAGTGGATTTAAAAGATAAGATGCCAAGTTTAAAATGTTTTTACTTCACATAATTTTAAGTATTGTATTTGATTCTGAATGTCTGGTTTTTTCATACTACATAGTTTCTTGCTTTTAAATATTTTTTTTCACCCTTTTATTGAAAGCACATAACACTCAGATATAAAAGAGAAATTTACCAAGAAATCATTCTGATAATTTTGGGGACAAAAACTGTTTTGAAATATGCTGTGCATTTATCATACTGTGCTGCCTCTGAAATTAAATACATTAAATACTTATAACATACAGACTACATGTTACTTGTGTTCTCTGTTGAAACATTGTTCTGATATTTTATTGCTCTTTTGTAGATCTCGAGATTTCTAAAATGCTGTATATACTTTTTCGTGTCTTGCATACTGTTTCACGTGATTATTGTTCTTTATGGAGCACCTCTCATAGAGTAAGTCAGAAGACCCTGTCTTTCGCTAAACATTTTAAGGGGCAGTTCTCCTTGCAAATACTGGTATAAGTACTTGTATATTTCTTAGTACATTGGAAGTTATGGGAAAAGCTCCTGGCTTGGGAAAGAAGGGTGTCTGGTTTGGGTTTTTCTGCATTTTGGTGGGTTTGAGGTTGTTGCTGTTGTCGTTTAGTGTGATGTTGTTTTGGTTCTGGACTTTCTTAGAAGCTGGCTCTTACAATTTCTGTATATTTGCAGATCTGTTTTCAAGACAGTTACAACTCCTTTTACTTTAATATTTACGTCAAACATGGGTACAAACATTTTTATAAGTTTCATTTAGTCATTTTCCCCATAAGAGTCTGAAATGGGCATCTTGAATATCTTTCATTGTTTTGATATTACTGTTTTAAGTTTTGGGGCTCAATTTAAAAGTTTGAAAAAGAAAAAAGGCATGAAGCCTAATTTCTGAGACACATCCTAGGTTACTGACTAGCAATGATATCTTGTAGTTTCATGGTTGCTTCCACAACATGATACTAGAAAAATAATGCAATATAGTAGTAAATATCCAGACATTCTTGAATTCAAAACTAATGTTTCATATGAGGTACATATGTTGGGTTCTTAAATCTCACAAGTACCAAGCATTTAAAGTACTTACTTCAATTCAGTCTTCAGATAGTAGGTAGACACCAGAATTCTTTCAAATTTTTCTTTACTATTCTAGAGGAAGAAGACAATACCTCTCATGAGGATTAAGAAAGCATGCGTGTTTTCATGAGTTGACTTAGAGCATTTTTGGGTTTTTTTGTGAGTATTGGGACTCTTAGAAAATTGGTAATTACATCACTTTATGTTGTGATATTCCTTCTTTCTAGGTCAGTGACTGAGACGTTTTTGTTTGCAGTTCTCCTGTCTACCTTTACTACTTTACAGTGCCTGTGTATGCTGGGACCAAACATACAAGCATGGATACGGGTGTTTAGTAAAAATGGGTAAGTTCTACACCGCGGTTTCTGATTTCATTCACAATGCAAATGGATAGAATTAGAATAGAATTAGAATAGAATTAGAATGGACCAGACCAGGTTGGACGAGACCTTCAAGATCATCGTGTCCAGCCTATCATCCAACACCACCTAATCAACTAAACCATGCAACCAAGCACCCTATCAAGTCTCCTCCTGAATACCTCCAATGATGGCGACTCCACCACCTCCTCAGGCAGCACATCTCAATGGGCAATCACTCTCTCTGTATAAAACTTCCTCCTAACCTCCAGCCTAAAATTCTCCTGGTGCAGCCTGAGACTCTGTCCTCTTGTTCTGGTGCTGGTTGCATGGGAGAAGAGACCAACCTCTGCCTGTCTACAACCCCCCTTAAGGTAGTTGTAGAGAGCAATAAGGTCACCCCTGAGCCTCCTCTTCTCCACGCTAAGCAACCCCAGCTCCCTCAGTCTCTCCTCTAGGGCTTGTGTTCCACGTCCCTCACCAACTTTGTGGCCCTTCTCTGGACACGCTCCAGCAAGTCAACATCCTTCCTAAACTGAGGGGCCCAGAACTGGACACAGTACTCGAGGCGCAGCCTAACCAGTGCAGTGTACAGGGGCAGAATGACCTCCCTGCTCCTGCTGGCCACACTGTTCCTGATGCAGGCCAGGATGCCACTGGCCCTCTTGGCTGCATGGGCACACTGCAGGCTCATGTTCAGCCCACCATCAACCACCAGCCCCAGGTCCCTCTCTGCCTGGCCGCCCTCCAGCCACTCTGATCCCAGCCCGTAGCACTGCATGAGGTTGCTGTGGCTGATGTGCAGAACCCAGCACTTGGATGTGTTTAATGTCATGCCCTTGGATTCTGCCTATCTGTCCAGTCTGTCGAGGTCCCTCTGCAAAGCCTTTCTACCCTCCAGCAGATCAACTCCTGTCCCCAGCTTGGTGTCATCAGCAAATTTACTGATGATGGACTCAATGTCCTCATCCAGATTATCAGTAAAGATGTTGAAGAGCACAGGGCCCAGCACTGATCCCTCGGCACACCACTACTGACTGGCTGCCAGCTGGATGTGGCACCATTCACCACCATTCTCTGGGCTCGGCCCTCCAGCCAGTTCCTAACCCATCGCAGTGTGCTCCCGTCTAAGCCATGGGCTGACAGCTTGGCCAGAAGTTTGCTATGGGGGACAGTGTCAAAGGCCTTGCCGAGGTCCAGGTAGACCACATCCACAGGCCTCCCCACATCCACCAGGTGGGTCACCTGATCATAGAAGGAGATCAGGTTGGTCAGGCAGGACCTAACCTTCCTAAATCCATGCTGGCTGGGCCTGATCCCTTGGCCATCCTGGAAGTGCTGTGTGATTGCACTCAAGATGACCTGTTCCATAATCTTGCCTGGCACTGAGGTCAAGCTGACAGGCCTATAATTCCCTGGCTCATCCAACCGGCCCTTCTTGTGGATGGGGACCACGTGGCCAGCTTCCAGTCCTCTGGGACCTCTCCAGTGAGCCAGGCCTGTTGAAAAATGATGGAGAGTGGCTTGGCCAGCTCATCTGCCAGCTCTCTCAGCACCCTAGGATGGTTCCCGTCTGGTCCCATGGACTTGTGGGGATCCAAGCGGCTGAGCAGAAAACCAACTACCCCATTCTGGAACAGAGGAAAACTATGCTGCTCCCTGGCTCCTTCTGCCAGCTCTGCAGGCCAGCTGTCTGGAAGACATTCTGTCCTGCTAGTAAAAATTGAGGTAAAGAAGGTGTTAAGTACCTCTGCCTTTTCCTCATCCTTTCTTACAATGTTCCCCTCCGTGTCCACCGAGGAGTGGAGGTTGTCCTTGCCCTTCCTCTTGCTATTAATGTATTTATAGAAGGACTTTTTTTGTCCTTCACAGCAGAGGCCAGTCTAAGCTCCAAATGTGCTTTTGCCTCCCTAATTTTCTTCCTACAAGACCTAGCAACATCCTTAAACATTCCATGGGTTGCCTCACCTTTCTTCCAAAGATGATACACCCTCTTTTTTTCCCTTGGTTCTTTTAGAAGGTCATTACCCATCCAGGCTGGCCGTCTGCCCTGGCGGCTCATCTTCCGGCACATTGGCACAGCCTGTTCCTGTGCCTTCAACAGTTCTTCCTTGAAGTAGGCCCAGCTCTCCTGGGACCCCTTTGTTTTTAAGGGCTGTTTCCCTAGGAACCTTCTAAGTTAGTTCCTTGAGTAACCTGAAGTCTGCCCTCCGGAAGTCCAGAGTGGAGGTATTCTTGCTACCCCTCTTAGCTTGACTGAGTACTGACAATTCAATTACTTCATGGTCACTGGCCCCTAAACATCCTCCGACCACCACATCACCCCCCTGCCCTTCCCTATTGGTGAAGAGGAGGTCAAGCATAGCCTTACCCCTGGTAGGCTCGTGCAGAACCTGGGATAAGAAGCTGTCCTTCATGCACTCAAAGAACCTCCTAGACTGCCTCCTCTCTGCTGTGTTGAGATCCCAACAGATATCAGGCAGGTTGAAGTCGCCCATGAGAACAAGGTCAGGCGATCTTGAGACAGCCTTAAGCTGCCTATAGAATGCTTCATCAACATCTTCATCCTGGTTGGGTGGTCTATAACAGACTCCAACCAGGATGTCTGCTCTGCTGGTCTTCCCTCTAATTTTCACCCACAAGCACTCAACCTGATCATCCCTGATCTCCAGCTCAGTGGCATCTAGTGCCTCCCTGATGTACAGGGCCACACCTTCACCCCTTCTTCCTCGCCTGTCACTCCTGAAGAGCCTGTAGCCATCAATTGCAGCAGAATAGAATAAACCATGATGGAAGAGACCTTTGAGATCATCGCGTCCAACCTGTCATCCAACCCACCTAATCAACTAAACCATGCAACCAAACACCCTATCAAGTCTCCTCCTAAACACTCCCAATCATGATGACTCCACCACTTCCCTGGATAGCCCATTCCAATGGGCAATCACTCTCTCTGTGTATAATTTCTTCCTAACCTCCAGCCTGAACCTCCCCTGGTGCAGCTTGAGACTGTGTCCTCTTGTTCTGGTGCTGGTTGCCTGGGAGAAGAGACCAACCCCCACCTGGCTACAACCTCCATTCATGGAGTTGTAGACAGCAAGAAGGTCTCCCCTGAGCTTCCTCTTCTCCACGCTAAGCAACCCCAACTCCCTCAGTCTCTCCTTATAGGCCTTGTGTTCCAAACCCCTCACCAACTTTGTTTAATGGAATGGAAGTTTCTGTAAAGAATAGAGAATTTCTTGAACTATGGGTGTTTATCACATTTGGATTTACAGGCTTATGAGAATATTCCTGGCAAAGGAATTTACTATTTATTTTGAAGATGTTGATTCAGAATTATTTTTTTTTTTTTTTTGCATGAATAGTGGCTGAGATCCCTGGGGCTTGAGAAGAGGAGACTGAGAGGGGATCTGATCAATGTGTGTAGATATCTGAGGGGTAGGTGTCAAGTGGATGGGGCCAAGCTCTTTTGGGTGGTACGCAATAATAATACAAGGAGCTATGGATACAAACTTGAACACAGGTTTCACCTCAGTGTGAGGAGAAACTTCTTTACAGTGAGAGTGATGGAGCACTGGAACAGGCTACCCGGGGAGGTTGTGGAGTCTCCTTCTCTGGAGACATTCAAAACCCATCTGGTTGCATTCCTGTATGGACTTCCCTTAGATGATCCTTCTTTTGGCAGGGAGGTTGGATTCAGTGATCTCTGGAGGTCCTTCCCAACCTTTAACATTCTGTGATGTTCAGAGTAAATCCACTTTATATGTGTTTGATGGAAGTAAAGGTTCAAATGCACATTTTGCTAATGTAAAATCATTATTCAGTCCATTATGATGACTGTCAAATAAAGGATCAGACCTGACGCGAAGCTGTACAAGGGGAATCTTGCATGTGATTCAATAATAGCTTCATAAACACATCTTTGATGTATGAATAACAAGCCAAACCAAATGCTATTTTGACAATATTTTTGACTTCCATGTGATGGTAAAAATTATACATAATTTACTGGGGCCTTTAGAAAGTAACCTTTACCCATGATCTTTTTCAGATTTCAAAGAAAGGTGTTTTCAGTGTCAGAGTTTTCAAGCATAATTTTTCAAGAGTATGTTTAAGTAAAAAGAGCCTTTTTATATCATTTTCACCTCTGTGACAGCCACAACATTAGCGTATATCAAAGATAACTAATTTTTTTGGAAGTACTCTTTCTCATCTGCCTTGTTTCACTCACTAACAGGATTGTTGAAAGGCTGGGATGCTGAAACATAAAGAAGCCCCATGTGTGCTTGAGATTTAATAAGTTATAAGCATTCACTTCCTTTTAACAATTCATAAGATTTAAGTCTCATTGCAAAAGAAAGTGAAAAGTTGTATAACACTCCTGACCTATGGAGTTAACTTTGGTTTAAATTTCTGCAGAGGAGGACAAAAGTAGACTTGTTAGAATAGCATAGAATTAACCATGTTGGAAGAGACCTTTGAGATCATCGAGTCCAACCCATCACCCAACACCATCTAATCAACTGGCACCAAGCACTCCATCCAGTCTCTTCCTAAACACCTCCAGGGATGGTGACTCCACCACCTCCCTGGGCAGCACATTCCAATGGCTAACCTCTCTGTGAAGGATTTTTTTTCCTAACATCCAGCCTAAACTTCCCCTGGTGCAGTTTGAGACTGTGTCCTCTTGTTCAGGTGCTGGTTGCCTGGGTGAAGAGACCAACCCCCACCTGGCTACCACCTTCCTTCAGGGAGTTGTAGACAGCAAGAAGGTCTCCCCTGAGCCGCCTCTTCTCCAGGCTAAGCAAGCACAGCTTCCTCAGCCTCCCCTCACAGGGCAGTGCTCCAGACCCCTCACCAGCCTTGTTGCCCCTCTCTGGACGTGTTCCAGCAACAAAATATTTTTCTTAAATTGAGAGGAACAAAAGATGTTAAATTGAAAGACTCTTAACTCATCTACACTTTCTGCAGAGCTTCTTTCTGGCTGTGCTCTTTAGAGCAAAGCAAATAATGTTTCTGTTACAGAGAAAGGGCTGAACCTTTCACAATGGGTGAGGTCAGTAAGTGCTCATCTACTAAACTTTTGAAATCAGTAGTGGTAGTAGGCTATAAACTGAAATCATCATCTATGAGACGATATGTGCCATGATTAGCAATGCAAGAGTTCTTCAGCATGCAGTATGTTTATCCTGCAGGCAGTGTACTTGAACTTGGAGGCAGAGTGTTTGAAGGGCTGTTACATGCAGGTTACATTTATTTGCAATGTTTCATTCAGTTGATGGAAATTTGCATTGGGATATTCACATAGTGGACTTTATTTTAAATTTGAAATTGTCTTAGTCAGAAAATACTAACAACCTGTCTACACAATACAGTAATTTGTGACTGTGCTTGTGCTTTTCTTTACAATCCCAGTGCTACCCTTTCACATCTGCTTCTCCCTGCTATGCAGACAGTATCATTGTGATATTTTCATCTGCTCAAGGTACTGTTGCAAGCTCAATAGTACTATTTCCAAGTAAAATAAAATGGCTTTTGCAGTAAGTATCTCAATGAAGAAAAATCTCCTGAATGTGTAGTACAGGATCACAGAATCACTTTGGCTGGAAAAGATCTTTAAGGTCATTGAATTCAACCATTTCCTAATTCCACCAAGTCTGGTGCTAAACCATGTCCCTTAGCAACAATACCTCTCTTTTAAACACCTCCAGGGTTGGTGATTCAGCCACCTCCCTGTGACCGTTTGAGGCTGTGCCTTTAAGAAAGGGACAGTGCTGGGACACTCTGGCTGAATATTTTGTAAACAAAGACAGGTCTAAATGAATTTTATTGGCAGATTGGTAGAATGCAGCTTTAAGTTTTTAGTGCAGCTGGAAATTTTTCTCAGTTTGTTCGTTCCTTTCCCTCTCCCTTCCAGCTTGCCTGCTTCTGGGCACCTAGCCAGAGCGACCTTGGGTAAAGATAAGAACTAATCCTGCATGAGGCCTACTAAAATAATTTTTCCTTAATAACTGCCTTTTTCTCTCTCTAACCCTTTTTGGGAAAAAAGGGAGGTAGGGGGGAGAGCGGGGTACAGCGGGGGAGCCCTCCTCTGTCCAGAGGAGGGAATTTCATTCCTGTATTCTTTTTTCTCCTCGCTGTATATTTCTGTACATATATTGTAAATACTGTATATACTGTGTGTATATACAACCTGCATTTTCACATTGCTTGTAAATATAGCATCCCTTTCACTTCTCCAACTGAGTTAGCTGTGTTTTTTTTTCCTCTTCGTGGGGGAGAGAAAGCTAAGCCTTCTCTCTCAACCCACTACACTCCCTGAAGAGCCTATTCCAGTGCTTGATAATCCTTTCAGTATGGAAGCTTCTTCCAGTACCCAATCTAATGTTCAGGTCAGGATACTCTTGACCTTTTCAGCCACCTGGGCACACTGCTGGCTCATATCCAGCTAGCTATTAATCAGCACCCCCAGGTATTTACTGGGCAGCTTTCCAGCCACTGTTCCCTACTTCTGTAGCATTGTATGGAGTGGTTGTAACCCGAGTGAAGGACCCAGCACTTGGCCTTGTTGAATCTTATACAGTTGGCCTCAACCCTTCCATCCAGCCTGTCCAGGTCCCTCAAAAAAAGAAAGACTGTGGTTATAGCAAAAATACGCACCTTACATTTTACATGTAATTCGTATCTTTTACGAGAAACCTCTACTGGTATTCATGAAATACATGGATTTTTGTATCTGTTTTTAGTCTCAAAAATCTTGGGAGAAACATCTAGTATTCTGACATGGTAGCTTCTGCTGCTGTTGAAATCTTGTATCACACTGTTTTTGCAGAGCTATGTCCATCTGGGAAAGCAGTCTACAGATTACTACTGTGTGCAGTATACTTGGGGCTTGGTTTGGAGCATTTCCTATTCCTCTTGACTGGGATCGACCATGGCAGGTTAGTCTGTACAGCCTTATAAGAAATACAATGGTTTTCTAGATGTGCATTCCTGTGCTGGGTTACACCCATCCTGGGGGAGGGCTGCGAGAGCCCTGCTTCCCCAGGGGACAAAAGAAACCTGATCCAGCTGAACAGAGAGGGACTTGCCTTCCCCCTCCCAGGAGGAGGGGTCCCCCAGGTCGAAGGTGGTCCATTCCACTTCCCCTTCCTGTCCAGCAAGAGTATAAAGAGGAAGACACTGCCGCCATTTGCTCTCTTTGCTCCTGCCTTGCCTGTTTGAAACCACCAGCAGCCGATGCTGGCCTCCTGGTTCTGCCACGTGGCCAGGCCTGGTCTTCTCCCTGCTGCATCCAGGCTTCTCTAAAGGACTGAAATCCACACACATCGAGAGAAATACAAGGCATCCAAGCTTGGTTTTGTACATTTTCCTATTCATCCTTATTCCTTACTCTTGTAAACCATTCCTGTTACTGCTATATATATATATATAGTTAAAAAATTTGCTTCTCCTACTTCCAAACCGACTCCAAATTATTTTTTGGTAGATTTGCCTCCTTTCCTTTTTTTTTCTACCCCCTCACCCACCCACCCACCCCTTTTTTTTTTTTCCTTTTCCCCTTTTCTTTCCCCTTTTTTCCTTATCAGGAAAAAGGAAGCAGGGGTGGGGAGGAATTCTTGGTTTGCTACCATCTGAGCTCTTAAAGTCCAGTTAAGGCTCAAACCACTATAATGCTACTCAAAATTGCTCTGGAGTTATATGTTGGCCTTACTTTTAACATCCTCCTACAGGGTTATACCAGCCATTTAAAATGAAATTTGCAGCATTTGTGTTTACAGTGTAAGAGGTAAAATGCCAAATTTTTACCTCCATGTTTTTAAATCGGCTCTTTCTTGTAGATTCGTGAGTGTTTGCTGCATGAAAATGTTATTATGAAATAGAGCTGTAAGTATTTTGATAAGAAGAAGATAGACAAGCAGAAGGAGAAATGTGCCATGATGATGGCTCCAAGTTTGTCTGCCTTCAGTCTAGTAGGTTTTTTTGTTTATGGATAGGGAAGGAAAGATGCTTTCCTACTGTTTTGGTTCCTCTCTGTCTTCCATAAAACCAGAATGCATTTAAAATGAATTTGCATTGATTAGTGGAAATGGTGTGGTCAAAGCACTGTTCTAAAAACTTGCCTTCTGATTTTGAAGGAAGGCAAGCATTAGTTCTGTAGTTTTATAATAAAAAAATGTGAAACTGGCATTGCAGATTTTGTCATTATAAATTCAAATGTCTGTGCTGTTGATTTTTTTTGTTGGCACAGAGAAATTATTCCATTAAACATAACTGAAGTCTGCATTTACTATAAGATGATGCCACTTTTTCCTGAAAGTCCTCAGTGGACATTTTCTTTCCCCAGGTTATCAAACTCATGCACTCTCAGCTGAACAGTATCTACCAGGCCTGTTCTTAAGCAGATGATTGGAAAGGTTTCTTTCAGAAACAGGCAACATTACTTTTCTCCCTGACACTGTTAAGAGACATTGTGGCTTGAGGCTGCAATGGAAATTGGTATTCCTCAAGTAACTAACAGCCTGTTCTCATGCCACCAGCCTTTCTTTACAACAGTGCAATGACATAGTAAAATTTCTATTAAAAAAGATGAGGGGTCTAGGTTAATACGTTTTTATAATCAGGTTTTCCTCCCCTAAAACATTTGGGTTAACTCTTGCAAGGCATTTTCACCATCGATCTCACATTAGGTATGTGTTGGCACTAGTTAATTGTTGATGAATATGAATGAAAGCAAAAATCAAGGGATTCATTGAAATGCAATCTCATGTCTCCTTACAAAGTCTTACTCACTTTCATGTTCCAGTGAGAGGCAAGCACTTTTTTCTTGCTCAGTTAAAATTTTTAATGGCATCTCACATCTGGCAGGTTTTGTTTTATTCCTGAAAATCTCAGACAAAACATATATAACCTATACTCAAGACATCTAAAATGGTATTATCTGACTCCTCAGCACAGCAAAGCATCTGCAGAAACCTCAGATACCATAAATTGTCACTAACTGTTTCTGGGCATGGATACTCCCCAGAGAATTCAGGCAGCAGGAAAAGCCTTGTCTGCATTTCCTTTTTACCATCTCCACCCTCATTTCTGACATACTCTGTCATTCTGGGTGTATATATCAGTATGTCATCCTCTGACATACTGATACCAAAGGTGGCTGTGGAGGGATTCTGGCTACCAATTTCTCCATTAAAGCACCCCTTCTGTGCTTAGATCCAGCGCATTTGCTGCAGTGTTCTGTAAGTTCCCCACAGTTATCCCCATCCCCGATGCTCCACCTTTTACATGGTAGGATTTACAATAGTGAAGTTTGGAGGAAGAAATCTTCCATTCCATTTTAAGTCTGAACTGCTTGATCATTATGTTTATCATCATGTGAGCAGTTCTGGAGCAACCATAGAGAAGCTTGCCTATCACTCCTGCAGGCTGCCAATTCGATGGGTTTTGAAAACAGCAGTTTTAAATGCTATTTTTTTTTAAGATCTTCTGTGTAAGGGGAAAAAGAAATGTAGTTTTTGAAGTAAAATTCTCAGCCAAGCAACACAGTGAAGCATCAAAATAGTAACAAATTTTCAAAACAGAAATGAATCTCTTTAAGGTAACTTGTTAGAGATCCTGTTACCAACTCATGTTTTCCATCACCTGCTGATAATTTCATGTTTATGTGAAAGTGATGTCTTAAGTACTGGTCACCAAGGCACAGAAGGAGGAATAGGAAAAACAAAAAACAACCAACCTAAAAAAATGTTCTGGTCAGCCGTTTGCAGTAGTTGCCCAAGAAACTTTCCCATTTCATTCAAGCTCCCCACTGAGTAGTATGGATTCACCTACACAGGTACTGAGTTGCATGTAGCAGCTCTGCATTGCTGTCTCAGAATTTTCAGAGCCAAGAGACATTTCTGTCTTCTTCAGAAGTTCACAGGGCACTAGCAACTAATCAGATTTTTACAAGAGTATTCCTATTGCTACCTGATGTCAGGTGACTAGAAAAACAGATCCTTTCACTGTAGCAATGAAAGAGGAGAGTGATTTTCTGTGTTATATTCAGCCTAAGGCAGGGGAAAGAAGAATGGCCCTCATAAAGAATTCTAGTGTTGTTGCAGGTCTGCTTAGTTTGGGAGGAAAATCTTTAGTGCAGATTGTCTGTCTCCTGAGTGACCGATCTACCCACTGCTGTACTGAATATAAGAAACACCTGTGCCTAATGCAGTTGCAGGAAGAGGTTCATTATTTAAACAAACAAAAAATCAAACCCCATAAAATAAAACCCAACCTCCAAACCTTCCCAAAAAAATGTGTTTTGTATAGGACCCAACCCAGCCTACACGAACACCTACAGACTTAAGTCCCAAACAAGGTCTGAAAAACAACTTGTAGATCTTAATGTAGGCTTAAACGTAGTCTTGGTCCATAGAAAAACAAATTGTTTCTAGGCAACCACATGAATAAACCATGAAGTTGTTATGCTTTTGAGACCAGCTTTTTCCTCATATTGGTCTAAGAGCTGAGAGCTTCAGGAATACCGTTTTGGATTTACCCTTCTCAGATCCAAAAAGGGACTCAAACAGAATAGCTTAGTCTTTGGACTCAAGGCCAGCTTTTGAGATTAAGTAAGTTTCATGAGTGATTGTTTACCATTTTGTATTTTAATCTTCTTGTTGTAAACAACTTTTTTTTTTTTATATAAACACACACACATATATATGTCTTCAGTTGAAATGGTTCTACTCTAGAACAGAAAATGTATTTTAAATCAAATTATATGAGAAATACTAACGTGGTATAATTTCAGAGAGCAATGTTAAGGCATTTAAGTCTGCTTGTTGCAAAGTGTGATATTTCTGTTGGTTGTGTTGTAACGATGTTATGGAAACAACTATATTTGTTCCTTTAGATTCAGGTAATTCATTATTTAAGTATTGTATACAAGGAGAATTGGATGAGTCATCCGTGTTAAGAAATACAATGTGATAAAGCAAACCAAATGGTTGCTGCTGCCTTTGTGCAGTATGTAGCTTTGAAATGTCAAAAGTTGACAAAAACATTTGACATCCAATACAACTGACCTCAGCCCATCAATTCAGCCTGTCCAGATCCCTCTGCAAAAGCCCTTCCTACCCTTAAGCAGTTCAACATTCCCTCACAATTTAAGTATCATCTGCAAACTTACTGAGAGTGCACTCAATCCCCTCATCCAGACCACTCATAAAGGATTTAAACAAGTCTGGCCCTAAAACTGAGGCTTGGAGAACACATGCAACCAGCCACCACATGGATTTAACTCCACCACCACTTTTCAGGCCTGGCCATCCAGCCAGTTTTTAACCTAATTATTTTTTATTAATCTATTCCCAAATCCTTAGCTGTTTGGTTTGGGACTACCATATTTTCCTGCAAACTTACAGAGGAAATGCAAAAGTATATGGTAGTCATCCCTTTACATCATGGTTGAGAGATATTAGTAGCAGCTGAGAGGTCACCTGATCAGAAAATTAGGTGTCAGTGTCTTGGGTATCTTAAACTAGAATTTGTTTTTACTTCACACTTACATGGAGTAAACTTGGTGGGAAATTCATCATTGTGAATTCCATGTGCTAGTGGCTAAAACCAAGATGCTAGTTTATTATGAATTAATAATTAACCAAAGAAAACACACTGGTTCTTTACATGTACCTTTTGTGACATGCAAGAAAACCAAGATAAATACTGATGTGTCAGAAAATCTTCACTTTATTTTCCATGTTTATCTTTGAAAAATATTGCATACAGGGGACACTCAGATTAGTGGACCTGTCTACATTTAAAAATAATTATAATGCAATTTTTAGTATACAATAACTTTTATGCTAAGTATTACTTAATAGGAACAGAATATTGTTTCAGGAAGAAAATAACATTAATTATCTGTGTAGTACTTCACAATGGAAATGGGGAATACATGAAGCAGTTCTGTTAGAAGTATAAAATATATTGCTGAAAATCAGTTGGTATCCTGACAATTCATTGTTTTTCATTCTTCTGTTGTTATTAAAGTAACTTTTTAATGTTATTTGGCCATGCCTATTGCCTCTCTGCTAGTTTTCAGAACAGTTGGTCAGGGAGATCTACTCTGTAGTTCCCGATGATAGGTCTGCAGAATTAAGCCTGTCCCACACAAAGGTGAAGATGGTTGCCTTACAGAAATGCAAGTTAGACCCTACAGTAATTACATTGCTGTATTAAATAATTTTTTAAATACCTTCCTCAAAAAAAAAAAATCTAGTGCAAGCTTTTAAAGACTTACTCTGCAGGATGTTTCAGTTTATTACAAGTGTCAGACTGGTAGACTAGTTTTGCCAGTGTTTTGAGATTACTATCTAATGGTTAAGCAATTTTAAAAGAGCTTGCAGTGCTTAATCATGCTAATTCAAATAAGGCTATTCTAGACATTATTGAAATGGAGTTCTACATCCAGTTCTAGTTGCCTCTGGCCCTTTGATGCACAGTGGGTTCATGAGTCACAGCCAGGACAGTTCTAGCAAAGAGAAAATTACTTTTTGTGTTACAGTTGCTGAGTCTTCAGATTGCCTATTTCAAGTTGATGGTATACTTTTAATAGCCATGTGATTAGGATCTTGGCTTCATATGTCACCTGAGAAGTGGAAATTCTAAACAAGGTTCTGTCATTTGGGTGTTAGTAGACACATTTGACACATTCTGTGCTCAGCCTGAGGTAATGTAATTGGAGAACAAGATGGTATAATTAAAGAGGAAAACCTTATCAGTGTGATTCATACGCAGTGGAATTAGCATTCCAGACACCCTGTTGTCATTGACAACAACTGAATTTTTGACATTTAAGTTCCTAAGTTTATTGAGTATTTGAATAACAGACTTTTAAAACACTTTCTTGCGTTTACTGTGTGCATCCCCAGCCATCCAACTGGAGTTTTGGGTTTTTTTGTAGCATAATTTTGATCTATAGTACTTGTTACTAAAGATAAAAAGTGGCTTATTAACAATATTCTGCCTGCAGTGTTTTCCTATCATTAGGTAAAAGTGAAGTTGATGTATTCCCAGTTTATGTGGGATACTGCAAGCATAAGAAGTAGTGCTGATCCAACTCGTTTTGAGTTGATTGTCATGTAATGTAGCCAATATAACCAGTATTAGCCTAGACACCTCCCAGACATCTGTAACCTGAAAAATAATCTGTAGAATCTTGTGTACAGTTCTTGGTGGTTATTCGAGAGGAAATAGGACTGTAAAGTTTCACACCACTTTTTTAGTCTTAACACAGCTCAGTTTCCTTCTTCCATTTGCTTTTGGATCCACTCGCTGCTGTGAAAGTTTTGTTGTAAAAGAAGTTGTCTTATGTAAGTAGAAGGGATAATATCCAGTTTTTGAGTTTTCTTTTTAAACAGAGGTAGAAGCTTATTCCACTTCACTGTGGTTATCGTTTATTTAATGTTACCTTAATGTAGATGTTGATGGTGGTGAGATCAAAGGTGCTTAAGCTTGCTTTAGCTTCAGAAATCAAACCCAGCTTCTACTAACAAATGCCAGCATGAAAAAACAAAACCTCACACTTTATTCTCCTCAGCATGTGCTTGTCAGCACATATATTCTGTACAATGTGTTAAGACATTTTTAGTTAACATGTGCATGCAACCAAAATAGACTGAAGGCATGTACTGAAATTTTTCATGCAGTACAGACTTAACAGTCAGGAATTTAAGGCATGTTAGAAGCAGAAAGTAATTGTGCTCATTTATTCAGGTTTAAGATGAAACAAAACATATTACATAGCTTTCTATTTGACAGTCAGAAATTAATCCTTTGAAATAGTAAGCATACAAAAAAACCTGAGTTTAGGAATAGAAGAAAACACTCATCTAGAGAATGGGATTACTAAGAAGGGGGTAGGGGGGAAGCAAGTACAGTAGATGGACCCACTCTATTTGCATTTGTATAATTAAAGTTCCACCAGTCCACTGCTTACTTTATAGTATTTTTTAAAACTACTAGGTGTTGCTGCTCTGGCCTGTAAGAATATGGGCTTAGTGTCCTTATCAATGTCTATGTAATTCCCATTGCATGGGATGCAAGTTAGAGATCTGTAATAGATGCAGCCAGAATTCTGGTTTAACTACCTACATGCATAGTACAACAGAGCTAGATACCTTTCTGGGATCCTGCAACATGCTCTGCTTTTCCATGCAATATGCTAAGAATCCTCACATAAGTTCTTAAGTGTTCTCCAGAGTGCTGAGGAAACTAGCTTGTTTGTGTCATGACAGGTTGGCAAGTCCTATTTTGAGTCTTTTTTCTTAAAATGAGATCTAACGTATACTAGAAACCTTGCAGTTCTGCAGTGTCTATGCAGATATCCCAAAGAAATCTCTGCAAAGTCCTATCACTGCTGCCAGATTAAAAGGCAAGAGAGAAAATGTATAAACAAATCACCAAAGTCAGGATTGTTTTGTATTATACACTGGCTCATGCTCTGTCCTTTAAAATGCTGTTTTTGTGCTTGTTAAGCATGTAAGTGGAGTTCTGCTTGTGTCAAGCTGTTCAGATTCCCAGTGCTCGTGCACAAGTGTTAAAATTGCCCCTTTCCCCATGCATTTGCTATGTAAACTGACTCTATTAGGCTGTGAGGATGGTAGCTGATGCTTTCTAGCTGCTGAATAGGCAAGGCATTTTGTGATGTTTCCTGAACTGTCCTGTCTCGTATGCTCCTCACACTTTTCTCTCCAGATCAACCTTCTTTCCCCTCAATAAATTGCAGTTAGCCAATTAGGCAATGTTGCCTAACTTCATATTCCCCTGCTACTGACCTAGCCTAGGCATGACATCAGTACTGGAGTAGGGTATGTCAGCTTCCTCACAGCAGAAGGGGGCATAAAGTAGGAAAAAATAATCAGAATAGTTCTCGGGGAATGAGAGGGGTGTGTTCCAAGTTGCATACTTTTGAACAGAATGGAGTGTCTTGCAACAGGCAGACACATACTAGGTGCTTGGTTTTTTACCACATAGAGGCACTTAGTACTAAGTCAGGGAAGCTGAATCAAGTTTTAGAGATAATATGAAAGACAGGGCAAAATCAGACTAATCAAGTAAGCCAAATGAACTTCTTAAGGTCCAGCAGAAAGTGATTTGGTCTCAGAAAAATGAGGCCAGCTGCTAATGCAAAATAAAGCAACCCACTTTCATAGACAGACAAAAAGCATGTGCAGGGTCTGTTATTTTAGTTCAGCTGATGTGCTTAAGAGCTACATTTCAATCTGTCTTCAGTAACTTGCCACTTTAAATATACCCACAGGTGCAGCTAGATATGGCTTCAAGGCCAGCAGTCAAGAATAAAAGATGCAAAAGAAGCATCATTATCTGTTAGGGTTTTTTTGCCTTGCCTTGAGGATTAGAGAAAATAGTGTAAGGATAGCAATGCTCCTAAGTCCAAGTTTTTAACTCCCGTGCTTTGGGAATTTTTAGGACAACCAAACTGCCTTCAGAACTACTTTGGGCTATCTGACCAACATGAGTACCTGGCCTAGTACCCTTCTGTTCTGTGACACTAGAAGGGATGAGGTGGACTGTTTTTCCTGTCCCATTCATAGACAGTGAGGCATTATTTTATGGTTTCTTCTCTTTGTCCCCTACTCTGACAGATGCTATTGGTGAGGGTTGGATTTCAGAAGTCAGAGATTTGTGTTAAGCAGGAAAGCCTGAAACTTCTGCAAGGTAACACTGATTTTTAAAGCAAAGCAAAAATTGAATGCTTGAGAAGACAAACAGAGGTATAATTACTATTAAAAGTTACATAACTATTTGGGGAAAAAAACATGTTGCAGTTCAGTCAGGGAAAAGAAGCTACCACAGTCACCAGAGATCCTTTTAATCATACCAAAGATTACTCACTATACACAGAATGCTAAAAGATACAGTCAGTGTGGCATCAGGGATATTGTCTCCAAAGGGAACAGAAAAATTCCAAGTTCAACATCTACCTACACTTCTGGAAACCATATAGGTTTCCAGATTCACCTAATGTAGGTAAAATGTAACAAAGGATCACACAATAGAATTTGATGTAAAAGGCCACTGAGTATGAAGCCTCTGCCCATACTTTTGTTCATACTGGAGTGTTAATTCACTTCATCAGGGGGTAAGAAAGTATGACTCCTATTCCAACCAAACATTACTGAGTGAGCAGCAGGGGCTGCAGGGACTTTGTACTTTGTAACATGTAATATGCATAATGTTAGAAATAACTTAATTACATTTAATTTAAAAGTTGAAAAGATCCACCTGAAGTGTAAGTTTAGCCAAGGCCACAAACTCATGTGAGTTTTAAATACACATATTATCTTACCGTGCCAAAGGATCTCAAGGCTCTTTATGTAAGATCGACAATACTACTGTTCAGTGAATGAAAACAAGCAAGTCTTTGGTTTGAGAGGCAGCAGCAAAAATATTCAGCAACAAAATCAAGTAGAAGAGACAGAATGGAAATGGAAGAATGAGACAAGGTCAGTAAAGAGTACCTAAGGCACCTTGTTTATAGTCATCTTTGCTACACTCCTTAAGACCTCCAAATCATGTATAAAACTGCAAATGCTAA
The DNA here is from genome assembly GCF_026170545.1 of Melanerpes formicivorus. NCBI lineage: Eukaryota > Metazoa > Chordata > Aves > Piciformes > Picidae > Melanerpes > Melanerpes formicivorus. The sequence goes on along the minus strand of NW_027142395.1, from coordinate 5,486,190 downwards.
GGAATGTGAAGATGAAACAGCAGAGGACAAAATACATGACTCTTATTCTTACCTAAAATTCCCATGATCAAAGGATGTGAATATTTTTCCAAGTAATAATGCAGAGAAGAATCAGAGCTAGGAAAACTAAGGAAAAGACAAACCAGTACCATTAAGTTAATTTGCTATGATTGAATTGCAAGTCAAAATGAAGTAGAAAAGAAGTCTGGACACTGAGATATCTAGTGCATTTCTCAGTCTCAAGTACTATAGAAGGTGGAAACACCCCTCTTAATTTAACAACTTAAAAAAGAGAGTGCAAGTCACTATTTGCTTAGGGAATGTGCACTATACAGCAGGAAGTGCAAAACTGTCATTGCCAATAAAATATGCAAAGGAGAAGTGGGATGGGAATTCAGTTTATTCTACAATAAATATCTTAATCATCAACTTAGCTGAGACTTTCATCAAATGCAGAATGTAGCTGACTGATAATAAAAGCTGTATCTGAAAGCAGTCCAGGGAAGTTTCATTTGGCCACTCCTCCCTGCAAATCAATGTCAATTTAAAAAGAAAAAGGGTTGGAGGGAGAATCCCATTACTTCTTTGCCTCAATTCTAGATAGTTTGTGAAAGTGGGTCAGCTGTATTGAGTCAGTTCTCTGTTCCTTATACTAGGAAACAGAGCTTGTAATTAAAGCTTTCTTTAACTTAGGTGGCTTACTATGTGTTTACTGAACTGGGTCCAAGATGCTGTCACTTTCCAAATTCATGTTCCCTCCCTAGTGCCAGCCAGGGGGAAATTGATGCCTCTGCCTGCTTTTCAAACCAAAATAAAAAAAGAAAACCTCTCTGTCCATCTCCATCTCTGGCCTTAGATGAATTCAGTTCATTTATGCACACTTCTAAAAGTTTGAGTGCCGTAAGAGATTGGAAGGCTACATCACCAAGAAATCTGTACGCTTCCAAATGAAGTCAAGTTAGCTGAACACTTCAGGGGATAGAAATACTTGCAAGATTTTTCAGATAGCTTGGGGGAATACTGAACTGAAGTCTGCAATGGCTGGAAGACTGGTTACATTGTAATGCTTATCAACTGAAAACTACAACAGCATCCATGAAGGTGACTGTTACACTTTGGGCATTTTTGGGAAAGCACATCAACCTTTAAAATAGACTAAGAGTGTACTGTCTTTCAGTACCTAAGGTACACTGAGGATTTGTGCTCATGAAGTACAAAATAACCATGGACGTTCTCCTCATTGCCTGCTTCTACCTTATGTTCTCCCTTCAGGTATGGCCCATTTCCTGTTCCCTCGGAGCTACCTTTGGCTATGCAGCTGGTCTGATTCTTGCACCTCTCTGGATACACTGGAACCAGAAGCAGCTTACATACAAAAGCAGATAACTGGAGCAAAGAGAAACAAGGTATTTCATTGTGCAGATTCCATACACACTGTGCAAAAGTTGGGGGGGGTTATATATATATAAATATAGTGAAAGCAGAAGATACTCAATTTAGAGTATTTCAGGCCAAGCAGCTCCACTCAATAAAATCACATAGATGCTATTTCAGCACGGTGCAGTTTTTGCTTCCTCTAAACTGTGTAACCCTGAGAGAGTGTACCTTCCAGTCTAAATAGAATATTTGTAACAGATGTGGTGACTTATCACAAGTTGAGTTCGATGTTATTCCTCTGGATTTCACTGGTTAAAGAAGGCAGAGCCATAGTTTTAGCTTTCAGACCTCTAACAAGTCCACTGCGTACTTGATGCATTGTATTTAAATTCAGTAGAATTTCACAGTAAGCCTGGCCATTGTTAAATGTCTCTCATGTGATCAAACAGCAGTTTATGCATCTTGAGCCTATTCTCTTCTTAACTGTATGTTTCTTTGGAGTTAGAATGGCTATAATAGCTTCATCAAAAACGGTCTTCAGTCCTTTCTGTGTTAAAGCTGAACACTCCACATAGCAGTAGGCTTCTATCTGTCAAGAAAATAAGTAAATTCAGCAGCAGTATACTTTACCTGTTCAGTTCTATCTGTGCACTTCTGCACTTCTTTTTTCTATAGTGACATCGAAACATATGGCTGTGATCTAGAAAAGATGCATGTGCATAGAGAAAAGATTTGTCTTTGGACAAAGATCTAGAATGTATTGGAGTTGATTTGGTTTACAAAGGAAGCGTATTAAATAAGCTCTGTGGATTTGCAGTGGGGTCTTAAGGTATTTTTTATAATTAAACAGCAAAAAAGAATTACAGAATTACATGACCAACTTACATTTCAAAAATAAAACTCTCTAAATAAGTGTCCTGATAAGCACTATCCTTGCAATGTATCCAAATGGTAGGGAAGCATCACCAAGTAATTTCATAAAGTTGTTTCCAACATTTTACTTGAACAGGAGAGCTCCCTTCCAACCTCAACCTCTCTGTGTCTTAAATTCTCTGACTACTTCTTATGTAGATTTTATGAGTGTACACAGAAAGTTAGAACTTGACTAGCAGGGAGGTGCTATTACACAGCTCTGCTTGTTCACTGTATTCAATAATGTAAGTAAACATTGTTACTAAGGTTTCATACTTTGAAAAAATGAGCAAGTTGTAAAGGAAGAAAAAGTCAACTGTCAATGTTTTGGGATTTTTTTTGCTTCTTTGTTACTTGGTTGCATTTAGGGGTATCCAGTTTACCTCTTTTGCTAATTTCTGTCCTTGCTCCACAGATATGGGCTTCTCTTTCATGTCATTCAGTCTTGCCAGAGTTTTTGGGTCATCACGAAGATCAATCTAGCAAGAAAGATCGCAGTCATGTTGGAATACTTTTTCTAAACAAAACAGGTTATGATGCCCTCTTTATAAAGCAGAACTATTTATTTAATGAAGTGTTACATATATAAAAATGGAGTCATGTTGTGATTCAGTCCAAGGACCCTTTCCAATCTAAAAGCCCTGTAAATTTAAGATGTGAACTACTACCTTTAATCCAGAGGGAACAAATGTTTATTCTGTACATCACCTCTTATTAGGTGTGATCATCTTGGAATACCAGAATGTGTATCCAGCAGTGGCAGAAAAGATTAACCAGTATGTGGGCCATTTGTTACTGAAGCCCAATCCTCTGCCCATGAGAAGCAAGAGGAAGATGTCTTACTTCTCCCCTTGCTTCTTTGGTCATATGCAATAGTGGCTGAAGCAACAGTTGTGGACTCAAGTAATTCCAGTAACATGGATACAAACAGACTATTTTCTTCCATAAATCCCATGACTTCATAGAAAGTCGCACAGAGAGATGCAGCAAGTCTTGCTACTCTTTACAATCCATGTGTTTTAACAAAGTGGGAGATAGTGTATTAGAGAACAACACAGATCTGTTTTTTTCTGCCAATTGCTGGGGTTGTTTCTTCAAAACCAGAAGGAGCTGCTGCTCAGGTCCTGTTGGGCCTGAATTTCCAGACCAAAAAAATGGCACCATACAATCATCTGAATTGTTTAAATAAAGTAGAACGGAACCAGATGTACCTGTGTTCCTACTAGTAAAAAGGGAACATTAGGTGCATATTCCTTCAACTCCGGTACCCACTCTTCCTTCACATTTTGAAATGAAGCAGGGTTCACCACTGAGAAGCAGATAAGGAAGACATCGGTCATAGGATAAGATAAAGGTCTCAGACGATCATAGTCTTCCTGAGAAAGAAAAATTCTGTTATCTGCAATATGAAATTGATGGTTCTCTTTTGTTAACAGTTATAATCAGAAAATACAGTAATATCTCAGGAATTTTGTTGCAGCAAACTTTATGAATGTCCAGGTTAGTTAGTGAGGCAGCTGGAGCACAATCTGCATCTGTGTGTAACTATATGTGAATATAAGTACTTTGAAGTCTGTTATTACTGATAGAAGCTTACTTCTGTATGACAATATACAGAAGACTGTACTATAAAAGGTTTACACATTAAAAAAAAAGTGCAAAATGCTTCTGGTTCAAACATCCTTACAGAGCAAAGGTTAGCATTTGTTTGACCAAAAAGAAAGACACAGTTGTGACTGCTACAGAGCCACCCAGGTTATACAAGCTAGGCTAGATTAAGGCACTTTAATGTTCTCTTTTGGATCACATGTAGGGGTGATATTTAAGGGCCTCTTTAGAACTTCCTTTCCATCTGTTAGAAACCTTTCTGCTAGTGATCAGGGCAGGGACCTTTTTTGCCCAGGTTCTGCTTTCTGTAACTAAGCTCAGAAAAGCGGGGAGAAGGAACAGAAATTGAGGATCAAGAACACTATCAGGGGAACACTAATGCCCTTTGGAGGCAGACGTTAGTGTGAAAAGATTACAGTTTGGGTCATTTAGAGGCACCACTCCTCCCTTCAGAGCATACAACATCGTAGCAACAAAGGTACCTAGGCACACTGTCCTTACTGGAAAACAGGAGCTCTCTCTAGCATGAGACAAAGTGGATTCTGACATTTTTTAGCTAAGAGCAGGAGGACACATGCCCCAGCCTCTCTGCAAGGTTTCCTTAGGTCCATGGTAGTGAACCAGTGCCTTACCATTTCCACCTCAGGCTTTTTAGTTTTGGGGGGGAGGGGGGGGGGACGCGGAGGTTGGCTTCTGTGTGTTTTTTCCCACATATAACTAAGACTGATCTCAAGCACTGCAGAGACAATGAAGAATGCTGGGCTTATGCATTCCCTTCCACAATAAACACAAATTTATTATGGCTGCTGCAGCATCCTCCGTTTCCCCTCTGGAAGCTACCCATCATAATTAAATCTCACAAATATTGGAACAATTTCATTAAATGTAGAATGTAATTCAACTCCATGTTTGAAATGAGCCAGAAAATTAACTTTTTGTTTCCTTGGCAACTGTCACATTACCAGATTATTAACCTAGCATTGCACCCTCAAAAAAAAAAAAAAAAAAAACAACACATTCATTGATTATTAGGTTTTAAAGATGGTGTCACTAGAATTTCAGAAAACATGTGAGAGCTTCCTCAGAACAGTTTCTGTTAGACCAATCTTTTCATTTTAAGTCAGTATTTAAGGAGAGACTGGATGAGACACTTGGTGCCATGGTTTAGTTGATTAGGTGGTGTTGGGTGATAGGTTGGACTCGATGATCTTAAAGGTCTTTTCCAACCTGCTTAATTCTATTCTACTTCTATTCTATTCTCATAGCTATGGGGAGAGGGCCACCGTGGAGAATATACAAACACTGGAGCAATTTCTGCACTAGCAAGGAGGTGACCATTGGCCAGTACTCTTCAGTGTCTATTTACTCAATATTCTGATTTGTAATCATAGAATCTGTATTCTCGTGTGCTATTTTGATTATACACTCTACTGCCAGTCTTGTATATACTCTATAAATTTGTCAAGAAGCTAGCTAGAGCACGCTTAGCTGTAAACATAAGCTCACAGTTTCACAGCCTTGATAACTGATGCTGCTGTGAAACTGCAATATTTGACAGGCCTTCTTGAAGATCATCTGTTTCCCCTGCTAGTCTTAGGCTTCTATCCTGATTCAAGAGGGAAAAAAGTGACCATCTTTTCCACATCTGTGAACATTCATCATAGAAACAGAAATAACCTTAAGAACATCACAACATCAACCCAAAACCCTTCCACATTCAATTCTTTTTTTGAACATGCATTTTGCATTTCCCTTCTGCTGAATGTAGTTAGATCCTGTTAAGGGTTGCCACTCTGTTTGCTGGGGTGGAGATCAAGATCCTAAAAGAAGCTTCCCAACTACAAATTACACTGGTCCCTGGAGTACAGAATCTGCATGCAAAAACACAGGCAGATCCATTAGATGTTATCATAGTATCAGTCAGGGTTGGAAGGGACCACAAGTGTGACCGTTTGGGACTGTCCCCTTAAGAAAGGGAATATGGTGGATGGAAGTTGGTAAACGAAAAGAAGGATCTAAACTAATTTCATTGGTAGAGTGGGAGGAAGCACCTTCTGAACTGGGAGTGCAGGAGGGTATCCTGGGCATTCCAGCACTTTTCTATCAGTACTTCTTCCGCTCCTCCGCCGAGCAGCAGCTCTCTGTGCTGGGCTTTCGGCCAAGGCTTTGGCCTTGAAACTGATAAGCTACAAAGGCCTGTATTAACTGCTTTCCAATTAACACATAACTGTTTCTAACTTTTTTTTCTATTTTCTCTTTTCTAACCTGCTTTGGGGAAAAGGGGAGAGAGAGGGAAGCGGAGGTGGGGAACCCCCTCAGCAGAGGGGGGAACTCTCATTTCTGTGCTACTTTATTGTATATATTTGTATATATTGTAAATATTGTAAATTTGTATATATTTCCCTGCATATCCTGTATTGCTTTGTAAATATACAGCTCCACTGCTTTGCTAGTTCAGCTGTGAGGTTTTTTTCCTTTTCCCTTCAATTTTCTTTCCCTTTACTTTACAGGGGGGAGGGAGGAGGCTTTTTGGCCCTACCCTTCCAACCCTACTACAACAAGGATCATCTAGTTCCAACCCCCCTGCCATGGGCCAGGACACCCCGCACTAGATCAGGCTGCCCAGAGCCTCATCCAGCCTGGTCTTAAACACCTCCAGGGATGGGGCCTCACCCACCTCCCTGGACAACCCATTCCAGGGCTTCACCACTCTCATGGTGAAGAACCTACTCCTCACATCCAGCCTGAATCTCCCCACCTCCAGCTTCATTCCATTCCCCCTAGTCCTATCACTACCTGAGATCCCGAGAGGTCCCCACCCCAGCCTTCCTATAGGCCCCCTTCAGATACTGGAAGGCCACAATTAGGTCACCTCGGAGCCTTCTCTTCTGCAGACTGAACAGCCCAAACTCCCTCAGTCTGTCCTCATAGGAGAGGTGCTCCAGCCCTCTGATCATCCTTGTGGCCCTTCTCTGGACCCGTTCCAGCACGTCCATATCCCTCTTGTAATAGGGGCTCCAGAACTGGAGGCAGTACTCCAGGTGGGGTCTCACCAGGGCTGAGTAGAGAGGGAGAATCACTTCCCTTGACCTGCTGGCCAGATTTCTCCTCATGCAGCCCAGGATCTGATTGGCTTTGTGGGCTGCAAGTGCACATTGAGAGCTCATGTTGAGCTTTTCGTCCGCCAGCACCCCCAAGTCTCTCTCCTCAGGGCTGCTTTCCAGCCAGTCACTGCCCAGCCTGTATTTGTGCCTGGGATTGCTTCAACCCAGATGCAGGACCCTGTACTTGGTCTTGTTGAACCTCATGAGGTTGGCTTGTGCCCACCTCTCCAGCCTGTCAAGGTCCCTCTGGATGGCCTCCCTTCCCTCCAGCGTGTCTGCTGCACCACACAGCTTGGTGTCATCAGCAAACTTGCTGAGGGTGCACTCAATGCCACTGTCCATGTCACCCACAAAGATGTTGAACAAGACAGGTCCCAGGACTGATCCCTGAGGGACTCCGCTTGTCACTGGCCTCCACTGGGACATGGAGCCATTGACAGCCACTCTTTGGGTGCGGCCATCAAGCCAGTTCCTTATCCATCTAGTGGTCCACCCATCAAACCCATGTGTCACCAGTTTGGAGACCAGGATGTGGTGCAGGACAGTGTTGAAGGCTTTGCTCAGGTCCAGGCAAACGACATCAGTTGCTCACCCCATTTTGTCACCTGCTCATAGAAGGCCACCAGGTTGGTCAGGCAGGATTTGCCCTTGGTGAAGCCATGCTGACTGTTCCCAATCACCTCTTCATTATTCTTCTGAGCCAGTAGTGCCTCCAGGAGGATCTGCTCCATGATCTTTCCAGGCACAGAGGTGAGACTGACTGGCCTGTCGTTCCCTGGTTCCTCCTTCTTACCCTTTTTGAAAATGGGGGTAATGTTTCCCCTTTTCCAGTCTGTGGGGACTTGCCCAGACTGCCATGACTTTTGGAATGTAATAGAGAGGGGTTTAGCAACCTCATCTGCTAAATTTGTTCCCAAATTCAGCTCTACAAAAATATGTGGGGTATCACCGAGTAAGTTTTTCTTTTAAAATTTAAAAAAAAAAAATCTAGTTTTAAGTCATAGAGCTTAAGAGCTGCCTTCCCTGCACTGAGCATTTTCTTTAAATCACTCATGTGGGTTACTTGAATAACTAGTAAATAACTAGAACAACCTGTTACTAGAATAGGTAGTAAATACCTAGAATACTGTCTGCATTAAATGGAGAAAACATTTCACTGTTGCCAGCAATTACTGTTAGGCCACTGACCTTAAAACACAGAATCATAGAATCAATAAGGTTGGAAAAGACCTCAGAGATCATCAAGTGCAACCTGTCACCCAACACCTTGTGACAACTAAACCATGGCTCCAAGTGCCACATCCAATCCCCTCTTGAACACCTCCAGGGATGGTGACTCCACCACCTCCCTGGGCAGCACATTCCAATGGCAAATTACTCTTTCGGGGGAGAACTTTCTCCTCATCTCCAAACTAAACCTCCCCTGGCACAGCTTCAGACTGTGTCCTCTTCTTCTGGTGCTGGGTGCCTGGGAGAAGAGACCAACCCACACCAGGCTACAACCTCCCTTCAGGTAGTTGTAGACAGCAAGAAGGTCTCCCCTGAGCCTCCTCCAGGCTAAGCAACCCCAGCTCCCTCGGCCTCTCCTCACATGGCTGTGCTCCAGACCCCTCCCCAGCCTCGTTGCCCTTCTCTGAACACGTTCAAGTGTCTCAATATTCTTCTTAAATTGAGGAGCCCAAAACTGGACACAGGACTCAAGGTGCGGCCTAACCAGTGCTGAGTACAGGGCAGAATGACTTCCCTGTTCCTGCTGGCCACACTATTCCTGATCCAGGCCAGAATGCCATTGGCCTTCTTGGCCCCCTGGGCACACTGCTGGCTCATCTTCAGCCTACTGTCAACCAGTACCCCCAGGTCCCTTTCTGCCTGGCTGCTCTCCAGCCACTGTGACTCCAGCCTGTAGCAATGCCTAGGGTTGTTGTGGCCAATGTGTAGAACCCGGCACTTGGACTTGCTAAATGCCAACATCTCTTTAGTGAACCCATTTCAAACTATAGACCTTTTATTTATAGCAAATACTAAGAATTTTCTAATTTCTTGTATGGTTTACTTCAAAACATTCATATTTTTTTTATCTTCTTTAATTCCATTGGATACAAGTCCCTGTACGTTCTGCTGCATCTTTGTATTGCATCTTACTTCCCAACATACCAGCTGTCGGCTGGGAGTGAGCAATGTTATTGTGTCTTAAGGCAGCTGCATTGCTGGACTCCTTTCCTACCCCTGCATCTATTTATATTCCTTTTGGTTTATACCATTCGATCTGAACTGAGCAAGCTGTGGGACCAACCTGTGTAATGAAAAAGCTAAAACAAAGGCAAGTACGGTGTGATTGGATATAGCATGTATGTGGCCATGCTATTCATTACTCTGACTTCACTGCATTTACACTTAGTTTAACAGAGTATTTGGCTGTACCCACCAATCCTGCTGCTTGAAACAAGTCAGTGCTGCAGGGCTCTCCTTTAAACCTTCTTTGCGCTACATAAATTAGGTTTGTAGTGATATTGATTATGCAGGTGATTCTAATAAAGCCTCCCACCACATGGTTAGACTGATCCTGGGTCCTCATAAGAGACACTCTGGCTTGCATGTTACCAACATCTAGTAGGTCATCTGTACTAAAAGACTCGTTCTGCTCCCTAACAGTCTCTCAGAAATAGCAATCACACCTGAAAACTTTCTCTGATGTATTGGACCTAGGTGACTGCTGCACCTGGAATGAATTTAGACTGGGTATTAAAGAAGCCTGGAAAAATCTCATTGCTTCAATTATAATTTATTTCCTGAGTCTAGCATAAGGGAAATAAATGTGGTTTATTCTAAAATTAAATGCAATGGTGAAATCTAATCATGCTAGCCAGTTAACATAAATTCCAGTTTGAGTGCATGTACACACCACACTGCACAACAATTATACTTCTAATCTAACTGGAGGAGGCAATGTGTATATATTTAGTCATTAGAATTATTTAAAGGAATTAAACTGGAATATTTTAAGGACGTGATTAAGATGGACAAGAAAGCCAGTAAAGATCAAAATGTGCAGTACAAGTCTTAAAAGCTCCAGGCTGTAAGAGTGAAATGGCTCATTCGGCTCTGGCCAGCCTGATCTAGTGTGGGGTGTCCCTGCCCATGGCAGGGGGGTTGGAACTAGATGACCCTTGTGGTCCCTTCCAACCCTGACTGATACTATGATACTATCGGGGCGACTGAGATAGGAATCAATACGGCTGACCAATATGATGGAGTATTGTTCCTTTATTGTTCCAGTGTTGCAGGCCGATGGTGCAGGCCTGAGGTGCAGGCCTATGGAGCAGGCCTGTAGTGCAAGTATAGCACAGTAAAGTGAAGAAGAAACAGGAGACAGGAAAGGCAGAAGTGCGTAGCAAGGCAACTGCTACAACTTATATAAACTCGGAGTGCCCTGTTGGCATAGCTCCATTGGTTCCCTATGAGTGACCACACATTGCACTATTACAGATTACTGGTCCAACTACTAATGACACAACGAGGTTGTTGATGCAGGTGCATGTCCTGTTGTCCCAAGATAACTGTCCATGTTTATAGCTACCAGTGTCTTGTTTTAGTTACATGCTGCAGGCACAGCACTGTTTTGCTACACTGCTAGCTGAGCATGGCCTACCGCCATGTCAGGCTCTAGGCCTGCACTGCCAGATTGCTCACACTGCTCGTCGCTGGCATTGCCACAAGAAGAGAGAAGGGAAGAATTGTATGGTACAGCTCCTATTATTCCAGATATTTACCCAACAAATTTTAGACTGATCTTTTGTTTTCCTTTATATACCCAATAGTGATTTATTTATATTTATATTTTTCTACTTTTCTGCTCAAAATCTGTAACTAAATTTTAAAGGCACAGCCTAAAACCACCACAAAACTATAGCTTCTAGTTAAACCTACCGCCATGTCAGGCTCTAGCCTGCACTGCCAGATTGCTCACACTGCTCGTCGCTGGCATTGCCACATGATACTATGATTCTTCAACTTTAAAACGAAATTGTTTGCTGAAGCAGATGAATACAGACAAAATCATGCTGAAAACATGAGCTGTAACAGCTTTAAACAAATTAGATGTGAGAATATTTGCTTAATGAACATTATATGGAGCTGTGATCCCCTATAAAAGATAGTACATTGCAGCACAACATCCATCATTTACCTAATATCTCTGGTAATCCAGGACAGCTGCCAATACAGAACAGACATGGAAAGCGAGATGAGATGAGATGAGATGAGATGAGATGAGATGAGATGAGATGAGATGAGATGAGATGAGATGAGATGAGATGAGATGAGATGAGATGAGATGAGATGAGATGAGATGAGATGAGATGAGATGAAGGAACTTATGACTTGACTTAGCTTCTCAAATACAAACTGGGAAGGATTGTTTGGGGGTTTCATTTTGTTATTAAGAGGGGAGAATGGAAATTAATACTTTTATATTTTTATTTCACCCTAGATTTGATACTCCACAGCATCCTAGTAATGCCTTTATCTTAGTTCCTTAAAATCTCTCCTTTAGGTCTCTTTCTCCATGCTACAGTACCTAATAATCTGCCTCTCTGAGATTTTCCTCTGCCAAGATTTTCCCCTCAGTTTAAGAAGGACATCGAGAGACTTGAACGTGTCCAGAGAAGGGCAACAAGGCTTGGGAGAGGCCTTGAGCACAAGCCCTATGAGGAGAGGCTGAGGGAGCTGGGATTGTTTAGCCTGGAGAAGAGGAGGCTCAGGGGTGACCTCATTGCCCTCTACAACTACCTGAAAGGTGGTTGTAGCCAGGAAGGGGTTGGTCTCTTCTCCCAGGCAACCAGCACCAGAACAAGGGGACACAGTCTCAAGCTGCGCCAGGGGAGGTTTAGACTCGAGGTGAGGAGAAAGTTCTTCACTGAGAGAGTCATTCGTCATTGGAATGGGCTGCCCAGGGAGGTGGTGGAGTCACCATCCCTGGAGGTGTTCAAGAGGAAATTGGACATGGCACTTGGTGCCATGGTCTAGTCATGGGGTCTGTGGTGACAGGTTGGACTCGATGATCCTCGAGGTCTCTTCCAACCTTAGTTATACTGTGATACTGTGATACTGTAAAGTACTTGAATACTGCATCACTGAGTTTCACTATGGTTTGGATGTTCAGATGGGTTTGACATGTCCAAAATTAGGCTATTTCTTTTCCTGGTTGTGCTGGGTTACACCCATCCTGGGGGAGGGCTGCGAGAGCCCTGCTTCCCCAGGGGCAAAAGAAACCTGATCCAGCTGAACAGAGAGGGACTTGCCTTCCCCCTCCCAGGAGGAGGGGTCCCCCAGGTTGAAGGTGGTCTATTCCACTCTGCCTTCCTGTCCAGCAAGACTATAAAGAGGAAGACACTGCAGCCATTTGCTCTCTTTGCTCCTGCCTTGCCTGTTCGAAACCACCAAAAGCCGATGCTGGCCTCCTGGTCCTGCCACGTGGCCAGGCCTGGTCTTCTCCCTGCTGCATCCAGGCTTCTCTAAAGGACTGAAATCCACACACATCGAGAGAGATACAAGGCATCCAAGCTTGGTTTTGTACATTTTCCTATTCCTTGCCCTTGTAAACCATTCCTATGTATATATATATACACACACACATAAACATACATATTGTTAAAAAATTTACTTCTGCTACTTCCAAACCGACTCCAAATTATTTTTTGGTAGGTTTGCCTCCTTCTCTTTTCCCCTACTTCCCCTTTTTTTTTTCTTTCTCTTCTTTTCCTTATCAGGGAAAAAGAGGGGGGGATTGGGGGGCAGGGGAGGAATTCTTGGTTTGCTACCATCTGAGCTCTTAAACTCCAGTTAAGGCTCAAACCACTACACTGGTGTGTACCTGTTCAAAGGCAGAGGTCTTGAGGAACCTGTATGCAGACTGAAGAATAGTAGTGCAATTCCAAGTGCCATAGTTCAAGTTGTACAGTTGGTTTTGAACTAATGCTTTTGCTCTATTCCATGGGTATCAGCTGAAAGACATGGTTAACAACATCCAAACTGTATTCCTGCCTCTGCTACTGACACAATGTGTAGCCCTGAGCAAATAAGTATCCTCTCTGTACTTGCATCTTCCCAGCCATAGGGCTTTGTTAGCTTAATAATGCAAAGCATTCCAAAGGCTTTGATGTCCATAGCATATGTAGAGTGGGGTGTTAAAAAAACCCAAGAACCTAAGACAAAATGAAGTCTAATAATTTCCTTGTATTTATTATGAAACTGAAGTCACAGGTGCTCATACTGAGATCCCGTGGTACCAGAGCAGTAATTGCTGGTTTATGACCTCACGCTCCTTCCATGGAAAAATTAAAGTGATGGGGACAGAGGTCCTTACCCCTCCTCTCTCAGTCATGTAGCACCACAGGCCTCTTTCTCCTTTGGAATGGTATTGGAGTCTCTATCCAGTTTGGAGAGATGAAAGGCAACTGGAGGCATCAAGTGAAGTCAGTACCTTCCCATGGCTTGACCAAGACCTTTGGGGAAATTCCTATCTCTCCAATCTGCTGTTACAAGTAGCAAAAATGTTAACTTAGATTGGTTTCTTTGTCCTTTTTACCCCCTGCAACTGCGAGTGCTAGTGTCTTCAAGCAAACAGGAGAAACCAGATTCTGGTATGTCATCAATATTGTAGCAGAGGCCCTGTGCAAGGTCATGATAATCCAGGCCCAGTGTTTTGTACTCCAATTAAACCAAAGTTATTAATGATTTTATGTGTTTTGCAGCTTAGGAACTAAATTTTAACAATACATCTCCAGTTCAATCATACTGACATATTCTGATAAACAAAGGATAACCCTATTTCTTTTCTGTTCTGAGAAGGTATGAATTGGATGGGAGGGAATAAAATAAAGCATGCACCACTAGAAGAAAAACTGGATCTCAACAACTCCAGATTTGTGATCTCTGTGTTAGTAACCATCTGTTGCTTTCACAGCTTACAACAGCAATCATAAGAAGAGGTTCTTACTCTCAACCATCTCTTTTTAGACAGGAAGCCAAAAATAGACAACAGGCAGAGTTGCTAGAGGAATCCAACCTTCATGCAGTGAAGGGTAATTACTACTGCTGCTCAGAGGGTCTCAGTGAGGCACACATACACAACTACCTGGTTTCCACAGAGCAAACTTCCAGATAAAAATTCAAGTTTTAATCCATTTCACAGTAGGGCTCGGTAACGGCAGTCTGAAGTCCTCTCTCAGGGTGAACTTCCACGCTTCAGTTTTTGAAGTACATTTCAAAGCTATCCTTCAAGACTGCATTTTTCATAGTGGTCCTCCCTGAAAATAGATTTCCGTTTCATAAGGCCCCCTGTAGTATTTTGGAAAAGGCAGCAAGTAAACCGTAACAACCTGCTCTATCTAACGTGTGCCCCAGGGACCTGGGAATTGCTCAGTTACCCTAGTGGACACATCTTGCTGTCTCCCCCGGGTTATTTGAAAGCTGCTGATCTGCAGCTTTGCCATAACTACTGGTCAAAGCCTACCAGAGGAGCTGCCTGCTCCAGAAGCACACCAAGAAACAGACTTCACCCCACTGAATTACCCTGTGGTTTCTGATTCGAGAAGATGCTTGGGTGGGGAAGGAGAGTGAGGGAAGTGCTCTGTACTGTCTCATGCCAAGCACAAACTGCTTCCCTGTCTAGGAAAACTATCAACATTTTTTCAAGTCTGGGCTATATAACACTGTAAATCTTTGCAAGGAGGGAGGGTGAAGCATCTCCAGGATGCTGGCTTCCTGGCACTGTCACTCATAAGACACCACTAATGCAGGACCATTTGGCAAGCTGCAGAGACTGACAGAGCACTGCCATAAATATCTGCCATGTTACACTCATCACATTTGTTTTTTCAGTTGCCTAACATATGTAGCCAGTAGCTTCTGAACACACAAAACAAGATGTGGTGACTATTGCCTGGCTGCAAGGGGAAAGTGCACTACAGACCCTCTGACTCTTCACAAGCTTCTGGGGAATACAGCTTGCATTGCTAAAGAAAGCAAAGTTGTCCTGTTGTGGTGGTTTAGGCTGGGTGCTGGCCCGGATGCCACTGCACAGAACACACCTGGGAGGTCCTTACGGGTGGGCCCGGCCCAGGGGGTGGTCACAGGCAGGTATTCCATTTCCCATAATGCCCTGCTCCCCTATAAAATGCCCATGCGGGGTCTTCACTTCCTCTTTTGTCCCCAGCTGCAGCCTAGGTAAAATGGCGTGAGCCGCCTCCCCTGGGCCTGCCCAGGCCCAAGACTGGATTGGGGGGCGGGGAAAGAGCCCTGGGGGGGTTGGGTGTACCCCCAGGTGGGGATGGGATGTCCTTGGGTATGTTCTGGGATCTCTGTCACGGTGCTTGTGGTTCTCTGTAAAGCTTTCATTGGCGTTTGTTTTTAAATTGTTTTTCTATTTAAACTTTCTATCCCGTTTGCAATCCCTTTGTCTGAGTCGTTTTTTCTGCCCTGTGGTGGGGAGGGGGTTTGCCCCAAGCCATTACATCCTGTTGAAGTGTGTTCACAGGTTGCCCAGGCGGTGCAAAAAAAGCTGCCAGTTTGGGCTCAGCATCTATTTTTAATTTATAGAAAAAGCTTCAAGAATGCAGGGTAAGCGCTCTTCCATTGTATTCTAAAAATGAAGTATGCTGATCTAAATCCATCTCTAAATTCCTGAGAGGAGGACTGTTCAAAGGAGGTATGAATTATACATTAAAAAAGCTCAGGGTTTGTGAATTAGAAACATTTTTTTTGACAGAACTTCCCTGAAAAGCTTTTATATAGAGAGAGAAATCACTAGCTGGGAGATGAAGCCTACTAAGATGGATTTTAAAACACCAGAGACAAAAAGGACAGAATATTCCTATAGTTGTACACAAAATTGCCTTTAAATTATCAGAACTGATCTCTCTTAATGGAAGATTAAATACTGTCCAGCCTGTGGTGGCTTGGCCCTGGCTGGGGGCCAGATGCCTACCAAAGCCACTCTATCACTCCCCTTAGATGGACAGGGGAGAGGGAAAATATAATAGGCCTGTGAGTGAAGGCAGAAGCAGTTTAGTAAGATGAAAAGCAAAGGCTGCACCTAGTAGGAAGAGCAGACAAAGATTTTATTCTCCACTTCCCATTAGCAGACAACGTTCAGTCCCTCCTGGGAGGCAGGGCTTCAGTATGTGTAGGTGGTTGCTCCAGAGGACAGATGCCATCAATGAATGTCCCCACACTTCCTTCTTTCACTTAGCTTTTACATCTCTGCTGACATCATATGGCATGGAATACCCCTTTGGTCAGTTTGCGTCAGCTGGCCCAGCTGAGTCCACTCCCAGGATCCTGCCCATCCCTCACTACTGTTGGGAGAGAAACTGCTAGAAAAGCACAGCCTAGGTGCTTAGCTGAACAGTAGCCAAAGCAGTGATGTGTTATCAACACCCAGCTACAGCACTGCAAAACACAGCACTAGAAAGATGCTCTAGGGAGAATTAACTCCAGCTCAGACAAACTCAATATACAATGCAACCCTCAACCCAGCACTGAAGGGTCAACACTAAACCGTATGACTAAGCACCAGGTCCACATGCCAGTTGAACACCTCCAGGGATGGTGACTCCACCACTGCTCTGAGCAGACCATTCCCATGTTTGATAACCCTTCAAGTGAAGAAGTATTTCCTAATATCCAGCCTAAATCTCCCTTAGTGCAGCTTGTAACTTGGCTGAGGACAGTAGCCACTAATGCATGAAATGACACAACCTCTTCAGAACTGCTGGAATTGTCATGTATAGTTCAGACACATTTTTCTTAACACAATTCAGCCAGTCTCCATTCTAAACTAATGAACTGCTTAGAAAAATCACACAACACAACAGTAAAACAATATGGTTCTTCTCTCTGCCCTCATTTTGCATTTGTCTAGTTAGAAGAGCGGTAGTTCTGTTAAAGATTATTTGGAGGTTTGAAAAACAATCCTGAAACTCTGTCCCAAAGCATCCATTTTAGTAATGTTGGGTTTTATAATTCACAATAGAACTGCAGCATTTGGAATCAGTGTGCTGTATATTCTTTTTTACAGCCCAGATTCTTGGAGTTTCATGATTATATAAAGGAAAATCACATATTTTTCACTTCTAAATGAAAGATAAATTTCTGTTACCCCACAGTCCTAGGGAAACATGAATACATGAAGCCCAAAAAATCCGCATGTAGGAAAGGGCAGAAGAAAAAGTCTCAAACCATTCTGATTTCCTGGTTGTCTTCTTTTAGGTAGTGGTGTCTGTGGATAGGAATAGCTGACTCATCATTTTGAATGCTTGGAACTGACAAAACCTCAGTACTGTTGAAGTAAGTTTTATGTCCACTTTGTCCATGTGTTCTCAATAAAGGAACAGGACCAAAGCTTACTGAAAGCAGCGCTAAGGTGCCTTGCTAATAAAGAACTTTGGATCAGGCCCTAACACACACTTTTAAGTCCTTTTGCATTGCAGGTTGGCAATGGAAGCAGTTCTCTACATTACATTTAGTTTAAGATGTCATCTGGAGACTCAATCAGGAATTAGGCTATAAATGAAAAAACATGTATTTTTGGTAGTTTTCATATTTACCAAAATATAAAAAGCTCTTTGCAAAGGAAACTAATTTCTATCAGGAAATGTAACTATGCCAAAAATTCCCAGGGTCCTGTACATTCTCTCATCAGAGAAACATGGCTAAGGTCATGCCACCTTATGCCCAGTTGTCTCTGCCTATCACTCTTGCCTCCTGCAGTACAGCTGCAGATTATACAGTACTCATGTTTGCAGGTGCAAACATGCTCTGAAAATTATGTCAGGAATTAAGAGGCTATACAACAACATTGTGCTAGAAGAGCAATAACTACATATTTTTATTGCCTTTTTAGAAGGTGGTGTTTGGATAGCATTGAAAGATGTCACTGTACCACAAAGAAAACTATAAATAAGTAAAAGTCAGAGAGAACTGTCACAGACTGGAGGGTATCTACAGACTCTTAACCCAGGAACAAAAGGGGGGGGGAAATTTACATGACCACACAATGTTTAGCAAGGGTCTCTCTAGGTCAGTAGTCTTCCTAAAATTGGACTCTTAACATAAAAAATGCAAGTTTCAGAATCATAGAATCAGTAAGGTTGGAAAAGACCTCAGAGATCATCAAGTCCAACCTGTCACCCAACACCTCATGACTAACTAAACCATCGCTTCAAGTGCTACGTCCAATCCCCTCTTGAACACCTCCAGGGATGGTGACTCCACCACCTCCCTGGGCAGCACATTCCAATGGCAAATTACTCTTTCTGGGAAGAACTTTCTCCTGACCTCCAGCCTACACTTCCCCTGGTGCAGCTTGAGACTGTGTCCTCTTGTTCTGGTGCTGGTTGCCTAGGAGAACAGATCAAACCGCCCCTGCCTACAACCTCCTTTCAGGTAGCTGTAGAGAGCAATAAGGTCTCCCCTGAGCCTCCTCTTTTCCAGGCTAAGCAAACCCCAGCTCCCTCAGTCTCTCCTCACAGGGCTTGTGCTCAAGACTTCTCACCAGCCTCATTGCCCTCTCAAACTTGGTTTGATTTGGGTTTTTCACTTTGGTCTGCCCTTAATTTAGTGTTAATTTAGTGAAGACATTCTCAAATCTACATTTTCAAACACAACCCTTACATTATATTTTAATATAACTCAGTGTTCATATTCAGGACCACTCTGAGGCTTTTGACACGCTGAAAATAAAACATAACTATCTTGAGCTTCCAACATGTATTTAGTAGATGCTTCTGGGAACTCAGAGCAGCATGTCCCATCCTGAGACTCCCAATCTGGTGATAATAATACTCAGCTATCTTTCTAGGAAAGCTAAAGTGCCTTCAAAGCCTGAGTCCCAGCTCACAAGAAGGCATCTGAATGTAATCTTTGTGCTGGGATTACTCTTCTTGTTGGAAAGCAGCTTTTTAAAGCAAATCTGAAGGTACAAATCCCCCTCCTTTTGAAAGCCTGTCTTTGCTTAAATACTTGTCTAGAGACCTCTCAACATAGCAATTGTTATCTCAGGCACTTCACCTTCTGTTCTAAGGGAGAATCTAGACACGCTTTTATTTTATCTGCGTGCATCCAGTTGTTGCTGCAGAGCTGTTAAATCTTTGTGGCTGGCAATGTCCTGAAGCACAGAGCAGCTTCAGCAGAGGCTGAGCTATTCATGGGCCAGCATGTTGGCCAGGAGTGAGCTCACAGCTTCCCAGCACCAGCTGCCAGCTAGGCTAGGACAGTGTAAAGGGAGCAAGGGAAAATGCATGGAGCGAGGAGCATGGCACAGAGGGGAACAGAGTGGGGACAGGATGTTAACTACTAACATTTCAGGGTTTGGATCTACCAAAATCACGTTGTAGGTTTCAGTGTTTACAAATATACAGTAAAGGGTGGCAGGCTTTGCATTGTGTGAGACCATACTTGCACGTTCCAGGCTTGCATCTGGCACTACAGCTATGTGGTAGGTGCAACTCAAAAGGACTTGTGTTGTCTGAAGAGGGACACTGCTATTACATGGACAAAACGATCCACAGCTGCTCCTCCTTTCAGTAGGATACTGAAGCAGCAACTGCTAGAATAGGGCTACTTACCACAGCTGAGACAAACAGCTGGCATGAAGTACAAAGATTACTGGTATTTCTTATTTTATTTCTAGCAACCACTGCAAGTTTGGTGACCATCCACTTTAATAACCACACCTCCACCCCCCTCTTTCCCACTGGCATATTCACAGTTACAAGCATTTTATTTTCACACCTGACCTTAACGCTGGCACTGATCTTGCTAGTATTTGAATTAACTTCATGCACAGCAGCAGCCCAACCAACTTTATATGAAACTGCTTGAAACACAGGGCCTCCATTACAACCAAAAAAATCAGTTTATTTGGATTAAGAAGGCTGCAACTGTAGTGTAGCCATCAGTATCTGAGCTGAAAGGAACTAGCCACAACAAGTAGTATAGTATCATAGTATCAGTCAGGGTTGGAAGGGACCACACGGATCATCTAGTTCCAACCCCCCTGCCATGGGCAGGGACACCCCACACTAGATCAGGCTGCCCAGAGCCTCATCCAGCCTGGTCTTAAACACTTCCAGGGACAGGGCCCCAACCACCTCCTGGACAACCCATTCCAGGGCTTCACCACTCTCATGGTGAAGAACCTACTCCTCACATCCAGCCTGAATCTCCCCACCTCCAGCTTCATTCCATTCCCCCTAGTCCTATCACTACCTGAGATCCTGAAAAGTCCATCCCCAGAAGTGACTTGGTCTGTTCTTGTGCTTTGGATGTTTTGTGGCTACTGTTTTTATAACAGTTGAGAAGGCACCAAGAGCTTTATTGTATCAGAGGTATAGCTTGTCCTACATGTATTAGGGCCTTTAAAGGCAAAGAAATAAAGTGGAAAGCCAAGGAACACAGTTTTCCTCAGCTCTGTCCAACCAGGCCACACTAGGATCACAACAGTAAGTGATGCTGAAGGATACAAATGTTATTAGGCACTGCACCATAGTAAGATTCACTCTGCTCCTTCTGCACTCTGCTCTGCACTGCCCAGATGCTGGCTTGGTGCCAAACCTGCTCCAGACAGCCATGCTATGCCTCAGCATCTCTCTTTCCAGGGCAGCAGGAACAGCACAGATACTGCTCCTGCATTCCCCCGTCCTCCTTCCAGGTGCTTTCACCTGTGTGCAGACTGCATATACTGGAGGAAAGGGACACCATGAATGAAAACCCCACAGCAAAGTGGTCTGAGAGGAGGATGGACCCCAACTGCCATTTTAAGTAACAGCCTTCAACATGGACTGAAATCCCCAAGAGGTAACTCCTGTGTATCTCCCAGCTTAACCCAATCATGTGTCAAGGGGACACACCACAGCACGCCTCTTCATTAGTCCTCACAGATACTGCTCCAAAAGCTTTAATACCAGGAAAGTTGGCAGTATTCTTTTTGGTATTACGAAAGATCAACATGAAAATCACATGTCAGTAGTTCCAAAGCACTCCAACATGCTGCAGTTAACAGCCTGATGAAGCCAGAGTTCTCATCCCAGGCAGCTTTTGCCACATCTCCTGCAGTATCACAGTATCAACAAGGTTGAAATAGACCTCAAAGATCATCTAGTCCAACCTGTCACCACAGACCTCATGACTAGACCATGGCACCAAATGCCACATCCAATCCCCTCTTGAACACCTCGAGGGATGGTGACTCCACCACCTCCCTGGGCAGCACATTCCAATGATGAACGACTCTCTCAGTGAAGAACTTTCTCCTCACCTCAAGCCTAAACTTCCCCTGGTGCAGCTTGAGACTGTGTCCTCTTGTTCTGGTGCTGGTTGCCTGGGAGAAGAGACCAACCCCTTCCTGGCTACAACCACCTTTCAGGTAGTTGGAGAGAGCAATGAGGTCACCCCTGAGCCTCCTCTTCTCCAGGCTAAGAAACCCCAGCTCCCTCAGCCTCTCCTCATAGGCCTTGTGCTCAAGGCCTCTCACCAGCCTTGTTGCCCTTCTCTCGACACAGTCAAGTGTCTCGATGTCCTTCCTAAACTGAGGGGCCCAGAACTGGACACAGGACTCAAGGTGTGGCCTAACCAATGCAGAGTACAGGGGCACAATGACCTCCCTGCTCCTGCTGGCCACACTATTCCTAATGCAGGCCAGGATGCCATTGGCCTTTTTGGCCACCTGGGCACACTGCTGGCTCATGTTTAGGCAGCTATCAATCAACACCCCCAGGAGCTCTCCAGCCACTCCAACCCCAGCCTGTAGCTCTGCATGGGGTTGCCATGGCCAAAGTGCAGCACCCAGCACTTGGACTTGTTAAATGCCATCCCATTGGACTCTGCCCATCTGTCCAGCCTGTCAAGGTCCCTCTGCAGAGCCCTTCAACCCTCTAACTGACTAACATCTGCTCCTAACTTGGTGTCATCTGCAAAGCTGCTGATGACTGACTCAATCCCATCATGCAGATCATCAATGAAGATATTAAAGAGGATGGGGCCCAGCACTGATCCCTGGGGGACCCCACTGGTGACTGGCTGCCAGCTGAATGTGGCACCATTCACCACCACTCTCTGGGCTCGGCACTCCAGCCAGTTCCTAACCCATCACAGTGTGCTCCCATCCAAGCCACGAGCTGACAGCTTAGACAGCAGCTTGCTGTAGGGGACGGTATCAAAGGCCTTGCTGAAGTCCAGGTAGACCACATCCACAGGCTTCCCCACGTCCTCCAGATGGGCCACCTGATCATAGAAGGAGATCAGGTTGGAGAGGCAAGACCTGCCCTTCCTAAATCCATGTTGGCTGGACCCGAGCACTTGGCCATCCTTCAGGTGCGCAGTTATTGCCACCAGGATAATCTGCTCCATCACTTTCCCTGGCACTGAGGTCAGGCTGCCAGGCCTGTAGTTTCCAGGTTCCTCCATCCCATCCTTCTTGTGGATAGGGACCATATTGGCCCCTTTCCAGTCATCTGGGACCTCACTGGTGAGCCAGGACTGGAGGAAAATGATGGAGAGCGGCTTGGCCAGCTCATCTGCCAGCTCTCTCAGCACCCTAGGATGGATCCCATCCGGTCCCATGGACTTGTGAGTGTCCAAGTGGCTCCGCAGGTCCCGAACTAATTCCTCATGGATTTCCGGGGCATTACACTGCTCCCTGACCCCATCACCCAGCTCAGGAGGCCACTCGTCCTGAACTCCTCCTGCCTTGCTGTTAAACATTGAGGCAAAGAAGGTGTTCAGGACCTCAGCCTTTTCCTTGTCTTCAGTCACAGTGTTCCCCTCCAGGTCCAATAAGGAGTGCAGGTTCTTCCTGCCCTTCTTCTTATTGTTAATATATTAGTAAATATGCTTTTTATTGTCTTTCACAGAGGTGGCCAGCTTCAGTTCCAACTGGGCCTTTGCCTCTCTAATTTTTTTCCTACATAATCTAACAGCTTCCTTAAACCTTCCCCTCCTTACAAAGGTGATACAGCCTCTTTTATCCCCTTAAATCCTCCAGGAGCTGCTTGCTCATCCAGGCTGGTCGCCTTCCCCACCAGCTCATCTTTTGGCACATGGGAACTGCCAGTTCCTGTGCCTTCAAGAGCTCCTGTTTGAAGTAGCTCCAACCAGCCTGGACCACTCAGTTCTTGAGGGTTGATGCCCAGGGAAATTTACAAATAAGTTTCTTAAACAGGCTGAAGTTTGCCCTCCGGAAGTCCAAGGTGAAGGTTCTGTTGGTGCTCCTCCCTATCTCCCTGCATATTGAAAACTTCACTATCTCGTGGTCACTGCACCCTAGGCAGCCTCCCATGACCACGTCTCCCACCAGCCCTTCTCTATTGGAGAACAGCAGGTCAAGCAGAGCCTGACCCCTGGTAGTCTTGCTTAACAGCTGTGTCAGGAAGCTGTCCTCCATGCACTCCAGGAATCTTCTGGACTGCCTCCTCTCTGCTGAATTAAGTTCCCAGCAGATATCTGGCAGGTTAAAGTCACCCGCAAGGACAAGATCTGATGATCTTGAGACAGCCTCCAATTGCTTACAGAATATTTCATCTGCCTCCTCATCCTGGTTAGCTGGTGTATAACAGACTCCAACCAGGATGTCAGATTTGTTAGGCCGCCCTCTGATTTTAACCCACAGGCTCTCAATCCTATCATCCTCCACCTCAAGCTCTGTGGCAGAGAGTGACTCTCTAATATACAGAGCCACCCCTCCTCCTCTTCTCCCTTGCCTGTCTCTCCTAAAGAGCCTGTAACCCCCTAGTGCAGCACTCCAATCGTGCATGTTATCCCACCATGTTTCTGAGATGGTGACTATATCGTAGTCACCCTGGTGGACCAGGACTTGCAGCTCCTCTTGCTTATTGCCCAAAGGCATCCATGCATTGGTATCACAAGCACCTCACAATTAATTTTCAGTGCACTGTCGCTCCCAGCTCCAGGCAATGTACATGGGCTCCACAATTCTTATCTTGGGGAAACCAGGAACCACTCAAAGCCCACTCAGTCTCAGCACATAAAGCAGCTAGGCTAATAGGAGCTACCAGCTCCACCTCTGAGAGGAATTGCTGCAGGAATGCCCTCTCAGACACCACCAGCACTGAATTCCCACCCACTTGCCTGGTGTGGGAGCCTGATTCCACAGCTGCAAACCCATATGGGCTCAAAGAACTTCCCCTGCCCAGCAGCTGTACTACTGAACCAGGGCTTCAGTATTTTGAGACAAAGCCTGTCTGAACTCACACCCAAAGAGGGAAAGGTCTGTCTGTATATAAACTCAAGTTTGTGAACTGCTAGTGCATTTTCCCCTGCTCTACATAACATGGAACAAAACCTGATTTTAAGCTTGCAAAGATACGAAGCATTATGTCATCAGTGTAGTTACTACACATGACCTGTGTTCCTAAGAAGCAAGCTAGAAATGAGTACTGGATGTCATGAACTCCAAAGCTCTCAACTCCTCTGCTCAAGTTGCTAAATGCATAACCACACAAGTTAAAAAGACCCCACAGACTGATAAGTCAGTATTTTAGGGCAATGAGCCTGCTGTGCACCAGCTAGAAATCAAAAGGTTTTTAATCCTTGCTCTGCTCTGGGTTATCCGCAGGAATTAGGAATAGACTGCTGTCTGAACCTCCATTTAACCCCTCACTCCTCTTCCCTCCAAAATGAGATGTGCAGATTGTACATATGTGCTCTTATCCAGAGCTGGAAATATAAACACATGGAAGACTGTGAAGTGATCAGATACCATACGCTGCAAAGCTTTGATAAAATGATACTAGCAAGACAGTATTTTACAGTAAAACCATTTGGGGGTGATAAAATTAGAAATAATCTTGATGGATGCTGGCACAGAAATCCTGACTGAGCAGCAAACAATCTGAGCCATACAGAAGTCTGTGTAAGCAGCAGGCATGTACCAGATGTAGCACACGGTTTCCTCAACACAGAGAAGGCACCATCAACCATGTCTTTTCTGCTCTTTACTAAACATATTTAAGCTAAAACTCACTTTAAAAAGTAAGCTTTCTGTTATCACACTGCTCTGAGAAGAAGGGCTTGTCAGCATGCTCTCTGATGAAACAGCTTATAGTTGAATAAAATTGCTGGACTGGCACCTTCACAGAGACTCCGATTCTTAGTTCTGCTGGACATTGCGATGGGGCTCCCGTGGATAGTCCCAGATGTCCACCAGTTTGCCAAACATGCTGAAGTGGGATGGGGATAGTGGCAGAGATTTTAGTAGCACCACAGGTCTGACTAAAAGGAGAGTTTTGTCACGACCAGAAACGTTTGTAAAGGTAGCCTCATTAGAACTATCTATGCGAGCTGAGGCTACTCTGAATTAGGCCAGCAAGATCTGGTCCTGGATACATGAGAAACTGCTCTGCAATCCAAACCTAGATTTCAGCTTGTCAGAATTTGCCAACTTTTTACATGTTTGGATATTCAATTTCACAGTGAGAAGTTCTTCTTAATATAACAGGAATACTTTTGCTGCCTCTTTGCTCCAGGCTGGCCAGTTTACCCTAGTAGCTTTTGAGGAGGTCAAAGGTCACTCTGTTTTGTACTCAGCACACTCAGGCAGAGTGGGATACTACAAACCACCTTGGTTAAGGTTACACAGAGCTAACAACACATGCTCCCATTAATAGCAACAAGCCACCACAAGCAGTTTGAAATGACATTCACAAATAAGCTACATGTATGTACAGTAGCACTAGGGTCGCGTTCACATTTTACAGGGCTCATGATAAAAAACAGAGAAAAATAGTTGCATATTAACCAAATGCTTTATTTGTCTGATCACGAGAACTTCATCCTGTAACCTACTTAAGCAATATTTTATGAGCTGTGTTTTGAACCAATTTCTACTGAAAGACAGGTCTATGACAGTAACAGATGACATTAATTTGACTAGTTTGTATTTACATCAGTGAGATGACAACCATCAAGTCAATCTTTTTGGGAAAAGTCTCACCCCTCAAGTATCAGCTTTCTGAAAACAGGGCTGTTCCCTACAATTCTCATGAAACTGATTTTACTAATCATTTCAGGCCTAACAAAGAAGGAAAAGATCCATTAAGTACTACTTCCCTTATTTAAGCTGTATTCAGATCTAAAACATGAATTTAGGCAACAGTTGTTCAATTGAGAATAGGAATTACATGGTTAAAAAAATACAGTCTCAGACTACTTGAGTCCAGTGAGAATATATAGTAGTTGCTCTTTATGAGGAACCATGTCTGAGGTCATGTGAGACCAAACACATGCTCTCACTGCAAGAAGTTTTAATACGAGGAATACGCAATTTTACTAAAGCCATTCAACGTTTCTGTATATACTCTGCAGCTCCTTGGAAAATGCCTGCACCTCCCTTCAAAAACTATTTTGTTTCCAGTAAGGCATCTCCAGAGAGCTGAGAGTGTTCAAGTCCATGGGACCCAACGGGATACACCCATGGGTACTGAGAGAACTGGCAGATGAGGTTGCTAAACCCCTCTCTATTACATTCCAAAAGTCATGGCAGTCTGGGCAAGTCCCCACAGACTGGAAAAGGGGAAACATTACCCCCATTTTCAAAAAGGGTAAGAAGGAGGAACCAGGGAACGACAGGCCAGTCAGTCTCACCTCTGTGCCTGGAAAGATCATGGAGCAGATCCTCCTGGAGGCACTACTGGCTCAGAAGAATAATGAAGAGGTGATTGGGAACAGTCAGCATGGCTTCACCAAGGGCAAATCCTGCCTGACCAACCTGGTGGCCTTCTATGAGCAGGTGACAAAATGGGGTGAGCAACTGATGTCGTTTGCCTGGACCTGAGCAAAGCCTTCAACACTGTCCCGCACCACATCCTGGTCTCCAAACTGGTGACACATGGGTTTGATGGGTGGACCACTAGATGGATAAGGAACTGGCTTGATGGCCGCACCCAAAGAGTGGCTGTCAATGGCTCCATGTCCCAGTGGAGGCCAGTGACAAGCGGAGTCCCTCAGGGATCAGTCCTGGGACCTGTCTTATTCAACATCTTTGTGGGGGACATGGACAGTGGCATTGAGTGCACCCTCAGCAAGTTTGCTGATGACACCAAGCTGTGTGGTGCAGCAGACATGCTGGAGGGAAAGGAGGCCATCCAGAGGGACCTTGATAGGCTGGAGAGGTGGGCACAAGCCAACCTCATGAGGTTCAACAAGACCAAGTACAGGGTCCTGCATCTGGGTTGAAGCAATCCCAGGCACAAATACAGGCTGGGCAGTGACTGGCTGGAAAGCAGCCCTGAGGAGAGAGACTTGAGGGTGCTGGTGGACGAAAAGCTCAACATGAGCTCTCAATGTGCACTTGCAGCCCACAAAGCCAATCAGATCCTGGGCTGCATCAGGAGAAGTGTGGCTAGCAGGTCGAGGGAGGTGATCCTCCCCCTCTACTCAGCCCTGGTGAGACCCCACCTGGAGTACTGTGTCCAGTTCTGGAGCCCCTATTAAAAGAGGGATGTGGAGGTGCTGGAACGTGTCCAGAGAAGGGCCACAAGGATGATCAGAGGGCTGGAGCACCTCTCCTATGAGGACAGACTGAGGGAGTTTGGGCTGTTCAGTCTGCAGAAGAGAAAGCTCCGAGGTGACCTAATTGTGGCCTTCCAGTATCTGAAGGGGGCCTATAGGAAGGCTGGGGTGGGGACCTCTCAGGATCTCAGGTAGTGATAGGACTAGGGGGAATGGAATGAAGCTGGAGGTGGGGAGATTCAGGCTGGATGTGAGGAGGAAGTTCTTCACCATGAGAGTGGTGAAGCCCTGGAATGGGTTGTCCAGGGAGGTGGGTGAGGCCCCATCCCTGGAGGTGTTTAAGACCAGGCTGGATGAGGCTCTGGGCAGCCTGATCTAGTGCGGGGTGTCCCTGCCCATGGCAGGGGGGTTGGGGGGTTGGAACTAGATGATCCTTGTGGTCCCTTCCAACCCTGAATGATACTATGATACTAGATACAGTGGCTGGAGCCCTACAAATTAAGCCGTCCAACAAGTTACTTGAATAATGGAGCCCTTTAGTAGCCGCTACACCAGTGACCCCTCCAAACATCTAACATTTCACCCATCATTAAAGTTACTTAAGATACATACTTACAAAGCATCTTTCACAACATTCTTAACCGAATGAATCACTTGAATTGTCTGGAATAGCAGCAGAAACCCAGGCTATTCGAAATGCAGTGGCTACGAATTCCATTGCATTATTTTCTACCTTTAACTTGAATAACTCTTTTCAGCTAAGAGCTGTACAAGGTAAACGCAGAGAGCTGCGGCAGTCCGGCTCTCTACCCGACCTGACGCGTTGGAAGTTGTAAACTCCGTCCGTTTTAGGGGGCGCATATCACACACCTGAATGCCAGCGGCAGGGTCGGCATGCCGGGGAGGGGGGTGGAGCTGGCCGGGACCGATGGCCGGCCCAGCGTGCTGTCCTGCAAGTGCTGGCACGGCCGGAGCCGGGCACGCCGCTTCCCTCCGCGCCGGTGGATGCCACGGAGCCCCGGCCGCCACTTCCCGGAGCCGGCCACGTACCACTAAAAATAAAGCCGGTCTCCGCGCCCGCGTGCCCTCGGGAATAAGGGCTGAGCTGATGGTTTTCTTTTAAAGCCGATTTTTATTAATCGCACCGCGCAAGCCAACTCCACTCGGAATCGCCCAGCCCGGACCGCAGCCCTTGCGAACAACTTCGTCGCCGGGAGCGCCGCGGGGACGGGGACAGGGACAGGGACAAGGCCGGGGGTCCGCGAGCAGCGCTCGACACTCACCTGTCCGGCGGTATCGTACAGCCCCAGGAGGTACTGCTTGCCCCCAACGGTAACGCTGACTGCGAAGGGGGAAGAAACACAGCGAGTGAAGGAGGGCAAACCCCGGCCGAACCTTCCCGCTCGTTTGACGGGGTAAGGGCGGGGGATGGAAGAGGGGAGGGCGGGCAGCTGCCACGGCCGGCCGCCAGACCCCCTGCCCGCTCACCTGCGTAGTGGTCGAAGACGGTGGGCACGTACTCTTCGGGGAAGGCGTCGTTGGCGTAGCTCATCAGCAGGCACGTCTTGCCCACGGCGCCGTCCCCCACCACCACGCACTTCAGCATGACTGCCGCGCTGCCATGGGCCATAGCTGGAGCCCGCCCTCATGGCCCCGTGGGCGCACCCCGCCGCGCCGGGCCCCCCGGCATCGCCTCCATTGCCGCTCAGCGGCCTTCCCCGCCGGCCCCCGCCGGGTGCAGCCCCCCCGCCATCCGCCGCCTTGCTGGGCCCGGCGGGAGCCGCCTTCCGCGGCCGCGCCGCGTAAGGGAAGCGCCCACCGCCGCCCGCCTGGCCGTGGGACTGGGCGGAGGCGGGGAGCGGCGTCCCGTGCGTGGGATGGCGGTGGAACGAGGCGGCTGGGGGGCAGCCGGGGCTGGGGCCGGTGTGCCTGAGTGGGGGCTGGCCCCGACCCCGCTGCTTTCACACGCATGCACAGCGGCATTCGGCCGTTCCTGGAGAAGAAGCCCATGCTCTGGAGCCGCTCGGCCGCTGAGGGCAGCTCCTGCCCCGAGAGAGTAGCGGGGATTCGTTACTGCTCTGTGCTGATCTCCCTCGCCCCCCCCGCCCCCTACTCCCCTCTGCCCCCTACTCCCCCCTCTACTTCCCCCCCCCCCCTTCCTTCCCCGTCCCCCTGCCCATTGCGTACAAAAGAAACTT
Organism: Melanerpes formicivorus; assembly: GCF_026170545.1. Classification (NCBI taxonomy): domain Eukaryota; kingdom Metazoa; phylum Chordata; class Aves; order Piciformes; family Picidae; genus Melanerpes; species Melanerpes formicivorus. Next base: position 5,456,465 of record NW_027142395.1, on the reverse strand, counting down.
GAGTCGCATCCTCTGACATAACCCGTAAATGAGTTGGTATGAAAATAGTCGACAGTGCCAGAATGGATTTTTTTTTCTGCATTGAGTTGGTTTGAAGCCTGAAAGTCAGGAGTGGGCAGGTATGTAAGAACACAATGTGCGTGGTCTAAACCGCCTTGAGCACCCATTTGACAGGCTGAGACTGGGGGCAAGAGCTAAGGAGAGCAGATACTGCATGAGAAATTAGTGGAATCGTGCTCCCACTCATATCAGTGGCAAAAATCCCACCATTCAGTGGCACCAGGCTTTCACCCTAGCAAGTTATTTCCAACGTCACATTTTCAAAGTGCATGAAACACTCAGAAAGAAAACAATTGAGTTTTCTATTCCATTTTTTCCACAGAGTTTTGCTATAAGACCAATCCAGTTATGACAAAAGACAGCATACTAGCACAAAACCATGAGGAGACCTTGGTGTCCTGTAGTTTGTGCTCCTGTTTCATCTGACATGCTTGAGAGTGAAAGTAAATGCAAATCCCACATTCCACAAAGCTTGTCTGAATATTCAATAAGAGAGGTTTTCAAATCAGGACAAAATAAAAAAATGCTATTTTTTATTATTTGCAATTTTTTCAGCTTAGTCAAACTTTCATGCCTTCAGATCACAGAGAAGGAAAGTAGGACATCCAAGACTGATCAGCTGTGATGTCCTCCTAATTCATCCAAACAGTGTCAACCCAAACCCACAGGCAGATAAAGACTGCCCCAGGAGGTATTTTCTCAGCCCTCTGGAAAATGCCAGATGTAAAAGAAAGACTGATCTACAAAAATGTCAGCTGGCAGACAGTGCTCCAGGTCTCCTAGAGAGCAGCTTTGCCTAATGAGCAGGTATGTCATGCATAAGGAGCTGTTTCGGGATGGGTTTTAGGATTCAGTCCAAGAAAATTTTGCCATTGCAATGTGCTGCCCAGGGAGGTGGTGGAGTCTCCATCACTGGAGGTGTTTGAGAAGAGACTGGATGAGGCACTTGGTGCCATGGTTTAGTTGATTAGATGGTGTTGGGTGATGGATTGGACTTGATGATCTCAAAGGTCTTTTCTAACCTGGTCTATTCTATTCTAGTCTATTCTAGTCTAAATTTTATTCTAAAACTGCTTTACAGTTATTTTACATGATACGTGAGGTTAGATGTTCCCAGATATCCATGAGGAATTGTGCAAATGCTTAGTAGTCAAAGTGATATCCACTTCCCTTTTGCTAGATTTGCCAATGTATACATTCAGGAACACCTCACACCTGCATCCCTGGGCATCAGCACCCTAGGCCACAGCTTGTGCAATCAATGGGAAGTATACTTCATCCAGTCTGATGCTTAATTGCTAGTGTTGTTTCTCAAATCCTGCAATCATCATTTCAAACTTGCACAGTCTCAGCCAAATGATTCTCATACAGTCCCTCATCTCTCTCAGACAATGCATGGCCAATTAGCCTGCACTAAATATTTGGAGTAAAGGAAGATATGGAACTTGTAAACTGAAACATCCAGACTCTCTTCACCAGCCTGGCTGGTCCCACAGCCATGGGAAGTCATGTGGTTGCAGGAGTAGGACCTTATGAAACCCCACAGTAGCACCATGGCAAATACAGCTCAGCGGAATCACCTATAGGGGCACACAATTGTAAGAACTCAGGTGGTTTCATTCACAGTGTTCAATTATTTACCACCCTTTGCAGACGTCAGTTTCTGGCAAGCACACACATCAGTGCAGTAGTGAGGCTGCACCAATGAGGGTGCACCAATAAGGAGAATATACTCACCTAGAAGTTGATCTCTTCAACTTTTCTGAGTTTTAGTAACGCCTATGCTGATGTCAGCTGAGATGGCTCCATGGAGGAATTCAACTCAACTGTGTCTTGGCACAACAAATACCTTCCCTGGAAGAATTCAACTCAACTGTATATTGGCACAACAAATACCTTCCCAGGAATCACATCCTTCTTTCAGATGGACTAACAATCAGTTCTGTATAAGACACTTCCATTTTGCAGCAGCACAAATGTGAAAACAAAACAAAAAAAATCTACCCACCTGTCACATTAAATCTAACACCATTTATTAGAATAAACCAAACCAGGTTGGAAGAGACCTTCAAGATCATCGTGTCCAACCCATCAACCAATCCAACCCACCCAAACAGCTAACCCATGGCACCAAGCACCCCATCAAGTCTCCTTCTGAACACCTTCAATGACGGCGACTCCACCACCTCCCCGGGCAACCCATTCCAATGGGCAATCACTCTTTCTGTATAGAACTTCTTCCTAACATCCAACCTGAACCTCCCCTGGCGCAGCCTGAGACTGTGTCCTCTTGTTCTGGTACTGGGTGCCTGGGAGAAGAGACCATCATCAGCCTGTCTACAACCTCCCTTCAGGTAGTTGTAGAGAGTGATAAGGTCACCCCTGAGTCTCCTCTTCTCCAGGCTAAGCAGCCCCAGCTCCCTCAGCCTCTCCTATTAGGGCTTGTGTTCCAAACCCCTCACCAACTTTGTTGCCCTTCTCTGGACTCGTTCCAGCAAGTCAACATCCTTCCTAAACTGAGGGGCCCAGAACTGGACACAGTACTCGAGGTGTGGCCTAACCAGTGCAGTGTACAGGGGCAGAATGACCTCCCTGTTCCTGCTGGCCACACTGTTCTTGATGCAGGCCAGGATGCCATTGGCCCTCTTGGCTGCCTGGGCACACTGCATTTCCCCCTAGCTTGTTTCATAAGGTAGTAAAACAAACCAGTATGAAATTAGAATTGAATTGAATTGACCAGGTTGGAAAGACCTTCAAGATCATCAAGTCCAACCCATCACCCAACACCATCTAATCAACTAAACCATGGCACCAAGTGCTTCATCCAGTCTCTTCTTAAACACCTTCAGTGATGGAGACTCCACCACCTCCCTGGGCAGCACATTTCAATGGCCAATCTCTCTTTCTGGGAAGAATTTCTTCCTAACATCCAGCCTAAACCTCCCCTGGCACAGCTTGAGCCTGTGTCCTCTTGTTACAGTATCACAGTATCACCAAGGTTGGAAGAGACCTCAAAGATCATCAAGTCCAACCTGTCACCACAGACCTCATGACTAAACCATGGCACCAAGTGCCACATCCAATCCCCTCTTGAACACCTCCAGGGACAGTGATTCCACCAACTCCCTGGGCAGCCCATTCCAATGACAAATTACTCACTCGGTGAAGAACTTTCTCCTCACCTCAAGCCTAAACTTCCCCTGGCACAGCTTCAGACTGTGTCCTCTTGCTCTGGTGCTGGGTGTCTGGGAGAAAAGACCAACCCTCACCTGGCTACAACCTCCCTTCAGGGAGTTGTAGACAGCAAGAAGGTCTCCCCTGAGCCTCCTCTTCTTCAGGGTAAGCAACCCCAACTCCCTCAGCCTCTCCTCACAAGGCTGTGCTCAAGACCCCTCCCCAGCTTTGTTGCCCTTCTCTGGACACATTCCAGCAACTCAACATCTTTCCTAAACTGAGGAGCCCAGAACTGGATACAGGACTCAAGGTGTGGCCTAACCAGTGCTGAGCATCCAGCCTGTCAAGGTCCCTTTGCAGAGCTCTCCTACCTTCTAACAGATCAACTCCTGCCCTCAGCTTGGTGTCATCTGCAAATTTACTGATGATGGACTCAATCTCCTCAGATTATTCATTAATTAATAATAATAGTAAAAATAATCTCGTCATTTTAATGACATTCTAAATGTATTTTTATTACTCATTGTTTACTATGAAGTTGTTAGGAAATGCAGAAACAGTTCAGTCTGATTTTTGAGCAAAAAATTAACTTCTAAGGACAGTCTGTGACTAGCTTATGCACTGCACAGTTACTCTAGCATCATGTATAAGTGCTAAACACCCCTTTTTTTCTTTTTAAGAATTAAAACTTTGCTTTGTAGGACTTCTGTAAGACCTCCATAGATGGGAGGCTGAGCACCTACTGGGAGGAAGGAACACAGCTAGATTGCCCTTAGAAGTAAGCCTGTTCCAAATAATTCAGATCAGTAACGGAGGAAAGTTTGTAGAGGAGAGCATCTAATAAATGATGGGAAGCCTATAAGGACAGACACAAGTCTAGTGAAAGTCCACAGGTGACCATGCAGCTAGATAACAAAACAGAAACATTTCTTGGAAGCAGTTTTTGGGGTACACAGACTTCTGCAAGTGAGAACATGGAGTGGGACCATAAAGCAGAATCACTCTTTCATATGAGTTAACAGCAGCAGGAACAACAGAAGAGAAAGTGATGGAGCCAGGCCTTAGTAAGCAGTAAAAGCAAAAGATCCATTTGGTCAATAGGACGGGAGAATAAGTGTTTTTAATTGTCTAAATTGAACACCTTTCAAAAAGACAAATCCGCCCTTTTCAATTGCTAACACGTCTCTAAATGTAGCCTCAACATTTACACAGTGCGATTATTTTCATTGAGTGCACTGCCTGTGTTGTGATAACACTCCAGTGTTTCTCTGTCCAAATCCTCTTGTCGGCCCTGCCATATAAAACATGGTGCCTCACTTTGTTACCAGACTGATGTACACCACTGCAGAGTGGTCATGAATCTCTCTACAGAGGTGGACCACACCCATAGTGGGTGAAATTATTTCATGGGAGTAGCCAGTATTTGAGGAGACACCCCTAAAAATGCCAAGTCCAGCCAAAGCTCAAAATGAGGAGTGAACAACACTTAAATTAGTCCCACAAAAGTCCATCAGAAGAATCAATTTTTTAGACACCTCTGTGGAAGACTTGAGCCATGGTTTATAATTCCCTAAAAAAACCTTCAAGACTCACAAGGAATGCTAAGTCTTTAGGAAAGTCAGTGTAAAGGACAATGTCATCTCAATGCCCTGTTTGCAGCATATCATCTTTCAGACCCAATCAATCTCGTTTTTGAGCAGAGCTGTCTCTAAGCAGCAGAAGGTAACACCCAAATGGCCATAGCACAAGCCTGTCTTTCAGTTAAGAGTGATTTACTATTGTCATAAATGGTGAGAACACCATTTTCACAGTTTATGACTCTGTTCATTACAATCCTGCTTCTCTACCCAAGATTCTGTAATGCAGAGAATGTTTATGTATCCCAGCAATATGGACAAAACAAATCACATATTTCAAACATGCAAAAATTGGTCAGTTTGACAGCTGCAGATCCATCTCCTTCTGAATGTCAGTTTCTACTCTGTCTCCCTGTGCTGGGTTGAGGCAGCCCCCTTCCCCACCCCTGGCAAACAATAAACACTCAGACAAACGGATTGCAAAAGTGATGGAAAGTTTAAATAGAAAGCAGTGAACTTTTACAGAAAAGCAAAAGCACAGTGACAAAGAAAAATCCCCAAACAGACCCAGAGAGATCCCATCCCTACCTGAGGGTACACCCGAGACCCCCAGGGCTCCTTCTTCCCCCTCCCATTGCTAGGCTAGTCTCAGCTGGCCAGATCTGAGACTGCCCATCCCCCCATGGCCTTGGGCCTAGCCAGGCCCAAAGCCAGGAGACATCTCCCCCAGTTACCGGCTGACGGAGGAGGAAGAAAACAGAGCGTGCTAGACTCCGCACTGGATCTTATAGTGGTGCAAAGGATTGTGGTATGAAATACTACATAATTTCCTGTGTCCACCCCTGGGCTGGACTTCTGGACACAGGAAGTAAACACTGCAGGGGGGCACCCAGCTCAAATTGTAACACTCCCAATTCTTTTTAATCATTTACAAGAACACTGGTCCTAATTTCCTCTCAATTTATAAGGCCTTGACTGTGTGCTTGCTTCCCTCATAATATATTTCATAAACAGTGATATCTCCAAGCTATAAAATCAGAACAAACCAGGACAAGACATATTAAGTCATCTGCTATAGTCACCTCATTGCTAGAGCACACTGCCACTTTCCCTCTAGTGGTCCTTGTAATGGGTTGGGGCAGCCCCCCCTCCCCACCATGTGCAGAAATAACGACTCAGACAAACGAATTGCAAAAGTGATGGAAAGTTTAAATAGAACGGTGAGTGCGTGCAGAGAGCTAGAAACACAGTGACAAGAGAGAGACCCGAAACAGACCCAAAGAGATCCCATTCCCACCTGAGGGTGCACCCAAACCCCCAGGGCTCTTCCTTCCCCCCCCCCCCACTGCTAGGCTAGTCTCAGCTGGCCAGATCTGAGACTGCCCATCCCCCTGTGGCCTTGGGCCTAACCAGACCCATGGCCGGGAGATCTCTCCCCCAGTTACCAGGTGGCGAGGAGGAAGGAAAGAGGAAGTGCCAGACCCCGCCGTAAGACTTATAGTGGTGCAAGGGATCATGGTAGGAAATAACCTAATTTCCTGTGTCCACCCACTGGGCTGGACTTCTGGACACAGGAAACACCCCTGTAGCAGAGGGCACCCAGCCCAAACTACGACAGTCCTCTTCAAGTAAGGCTGAATGTCACAAGCAGGTGAAATGTCTCTGTGAGAGAGGTCTGGAACACAAGCCCTGTGAGGAGAGGCTGAGGGAGCTGGGGTTGCTTACCCTGAAGAAGAGGAGGCTCAGGGGAGACCTTCTTGCTGTCTACAACTACCTGAAGGGAGGTTGGTGGAGCCAGGTGGAGGTTGGTCTCTTCTCCCAGGCAATGACAGCACCAGAACAAGAGGACACAGTCTCAAGATGTGCCTGGGGAAATTCAGGATTGAGATGAGGAGAAAGTTCTTCCCAGAAAGAGTAATTGGCCATTGGAGTGTGCTGCCCAGGGAGGTGGAGGAGTCACCGTCCCTGGAGGTGTTCAAGAGGGGACTGGATGTGGCACTTGAAGCCATGGTTTACTTAGTCATGAGGTGTTGGGTGACAGCTTGGACTTGATGATCTCTGAGGTCTTTTCCAACCTTACTGATTCTATGATTGTTCTCTTCAGGGGAGCAACCTAGTGTGGTCTGCTATATAGAAAGCTCTTGCACAGGTCTCTTGGACTGTCTCATCTTACTCATTTTATGAAGTTATTCTGTAAAAGCTTGTGATTCTCTATTATAATCACCCTAAGTAATTTCCATCCTTTTTTGCAGGGATGTAACTGAGAAGAGAGCCTTCAGCTGACTAAAGCAAAACAGTGGCACCAGGACTGAAACTAGGGCCCATTGCTGAGAATGAGATACAATATTTTAAAAATAAAATTGTAACTTGACACGGGCAACTGTCACAATCACTACTCTGTCTGCTTTTTCTGAGTAACTGTAGTGTAAGAGCTTTGAAGATGGTAAAAGAAAATAAATCAGTGGAATCCTTTTCTCTAAAAAGGAAGCTCCTTTGAGGTGCATACTTTTTGAAATCATGTGAATTCCATTAAAATGTTTTAAGGAAAGCAGAGGAATCTTCAGGCAGCTTTAAAATACCCAGTTTTCATATTTTTAGAGCAAATAATTTTCTAAATGACTATGGTTTCAATTTAAGCTAGCATAACATTGGAATATAGTGTAACACAAATGAAAAGGTGACATTATTAAATTTTTTCAGGTTGCATTCCTAATTCATACAATAGCAAATTTCAAAAATGTTCATAAAATTGAATTTTCATAATCAGCACAGCTTGTGCACTCCCTCATGCTTGTGGCATTCTAAACTATAGTAAGATAATATGTTCCCTTCTAACTAACGCTGTTTTCCCCTTCTAACTAATGCTGTAACGAAATGCCCAGTTTTCAACATCATCAGCACTCAAGTATAACCACCCAGCAAGTACTGCCCATTTCTGAGCTGCAGTTCTTTTATCATAGAATCATAGAATCAATAAGGTTGGAAAAGACCTCAGAGATCATGAAGTCCAACCTGTCACCCAACACCTCATGACAACTAAACCATGGCTCCAAGTGCCACATCCAATCCTTTTTTGAACACCTCCAGGGACAGGGGGACTCCACCACCTCCCTGGGCAGCACATTCCAGTGGCCAATTACTCTTTCTGGGAAGAACTTTCTCCTCATCTTGAGCCTAAACTTCCCCTGGCACAGCTTGAGATTCTGTCCTCTTGTTCTGGTGCTGGTTGCCTGGGAGAAGAGATCAGTAATGCATCTGATTTTGCCACAATTTTGAATTGCCCCACTATTATTAATAATTATTTTACTGTAGCACAATCAAGTATGATTTTCTTAATTATTCAAAGTGTTTGATTTGAATAGGAAGTGCTAAAATACAAAGTGAAAAACAATTTCTCTCCTGCATAGTTTGTGGTCAAGTCCCTAAGAAATTCAACCAGAGCACAACACATAAAAGAAGATTGAGTAAGCTGATGTAGACCATGGGTACATGCCCAGCTTTCCAGATTTTTCTGTCCTAAGAAATAGCTATGAATTTGTTTGGTTTCTCCCAAATATGTTTCTTAATGTGCTCTATAATAATTTTCTTGAGTTTTTTAAGGGTATTTATCCCATGCTAACTTCTGTGATTCCTCCCAAATTAGTGTTTGCTGCCAAATTCATTAGCATATTTACCAGCCCCCCTTAGGAGATTAAGGAAGACATTAAATATAACCCTTCCCTTCCCTTCCCTTCCCTTCCCTTCCCTTCCCTTCCCTTCCCTTCCCTTCCCTTCCCTTCCCTTCCCTTCCCTTCCCTTCCCTTCCCTTCCCTTCCCTTCCCTTCCCTTCCCTTCCCTTCCCTTCCCTTCCCTTCCCTTCCCTTCCCTTCCCTTCCCTTCCCTTCCCTTCCCTTCCCTTCCCTTCCCTTCCCTTCCCTTCCCTTCCCTTCCCTTCCCTTCCCTTCCCTTCCCTTCCCTTCCCTTCCTTTTTGCTGTTTACTAAAGAAGCATTTAAAGCACTGGAGAGAGTAAATCTCCTGGAAATTTGGTGAGATTAGGGCATCTGTGTCCCACAGGTTTCTTGAAAAGGTCTGGGATTCCGAGATACAATATTAAACTATGAAATCAATTATGCTAGCACTCTGTTGGTTCTATTCCCTATTCAGTCAAGGAGTCTGAACAGAATACATCACTACTCAGCCATTTAATACTGGGCTAAGTGTCAAAAAGAAGCAATTCTGTTCTTCAGGCCAGCTTGCAGTTCACCAAACATTTTATTGGAAATAAAATCTGTATCACAGTGGGGCTTTTTGTACAGCAAAAGTCACCACTATTCCCAGGCACAGAAGAGAGAGCTATGCAAGCAAACGCTTCCTCTAAGCGTTTACCCTCAGCTGATGCTATCTGTAAGGATTCATACATCACCATAGTACCAGAATATCCTTTTCATGGTTGCTAAGAAATAGACACCTCTGACTCATTCCAATACTGAAAATAGTATTGTCTGGCATGTTTATTATGTACCACAATGTACCAAAAGGAGAATGAGATAAGATCTTGAACCTTGGCTCAATACTAGAGACCAGAAGAGGTATTCTTGTTACAGGAACAGAGCAGGATGTGCATAGGGAATAGTCAGCCCCTTGTGAACCCTTTATTTTGGAATAAAACTAATCCCCTGAAATGTCTCTTCTGGAAAGTTAAAATTGAGCATCTTTTGAAAATTACAAATCATCCTCCAGTTCCACAAGTTTCCTGGAAGTTGTGAGCACCACATGATGAATCAGTCAGATAACCGATTTCCCATTTTGTACTTTGCTATACACTAGAATTGCAGAGGGCATCGGGATCAGTGCCAGCTTGTGTCTCAGTCTGCTGCTCATGCCTGTGATTATCCCATATGTGGCTCACGGAGGGCAAAATTAAAGCTTTAGCAACCTCTCATTTTAGCTAAATGAAAGCAAATTTTGAGGAGCCAATAAGCTACAACTCTTCAACTAAACTAAATTGAGCCTGAGCTCTGAGTTCCACAGCTTTGGAACCAGCAGGCACAATCTGGCTATGTCAATACATACTTTGCAAAGAAAGAAAGGTCAGAAAAACTGGGTTGTTAAAAGTCTTGCTCAAATGTAGAATAGAATAGAATAGAATAGAATAGAATAGAATAGAATAGAATAGAATAGAATAGAATAGAATAGAATAGAACAGAATAGACCAGACCAGGTTGGAAGAGACCTTCAAGATCATCGCGTCCAAACTATCATCCAACACCACCCAACAAACTAAACCATGCAACCAAGCACCCTGTCAAGTCTCCTCCTGAACACTATGGGGGACGGTGTCAAAGGCCTTGCTGAGGTCCAGGTAGACTACATCCGCAGCCCTCCCCACATCCACCAGGTGGGTCACCTCATCATAGAAGGAGATCAGGTTGGTCAGGCAGGACCTAACCTTCCTAAATCCATGCTGGCTAGGCCTGATCCCTTGGCCATCCTGTAAGTGCTGTGTTACTGCACTCAAGATGACCTGTTCCATGATCTTGCCTGGCACTGAGGTCAGGCTGACAGGCTGTAATTCCCTGGCTCATCCAACCGGCCCTTCTTGTGGATGGGCACCATGGTGGCCAGCTTCCAGTCCTCTGGGACCTCTCCAGTGAGCCAGGCCTGTTGAAAAATGATGGATAGTGGCTTGGCCAGCTCATCTGCCAGCTCTCTCCGCACCCTAGGATGAATCCCATCTGGTCCCATGGACCACATTATGGTTCCACATTGACTACAATAAACACTTTAGAAGAAAATTAAGGGTGTGTCCTCCCTGCCTTCCATTTCCTATCAGGAGATATATAATCCTGCCTGAGAAAACTGGCATGTTTTTATCTTCCAGTCTTATTACAGTATCACAGTATAACTAAGGTTGGAAAGTACCTCGAGGATCATCGAGTCCAACCTATGGACTTGTGGGGATCCAAGTGGCTGAGGAGATCTCTAACTACCCTCTCATCCCCACTGCCCTCAGCCTGCAGGGCCTCATACTTATTATGCAAGGGCAGCGGAGGAGGAGGAGAGGGTCGGGGTGGATTTCTCTTGCCACCCCTGGCAGGGACCTGTATCCATCCCTCTTTGTTTCCAGGGACCCTTCCCTCAGCAGGGGAGATCTGCAGAGCCTTCTCCCACAAATCTAACTCCCTTTCACTTTCCCTTATTGTCCTTAGCCTAGATACCTCCTCCTTCAGCTTGGCCACTTCATCCTTTAGCTCTGCCACCAGGCTGAGGAGAAAATTCACCTGGTCACACCTGACACAGGTGTCCTCTCCCTCCCCTTCTATTCCAAGTGCCAGGCTGAAGCACTCTCTGCAGCTGGCAGCCTGGACTCCAGTATGCTGGTAAAACAGCTCTGTCTGGGCAGATGCTGCTTTTCTACCCTTCATCCGAGTGACAACCATGGTGGAACTTTTGAGGTTCTTTTTTTTTTGTGTGTGTGTGTGTGTTTGTTTTTTTGGTTTTTTTTTTGCAACCGGCCAATAGGCTAGCTAGCTGACGTCGGGCTCCCATTCCCGTGCAGGCTCGCGAGAGCATGATCCTGCCGGCTCCCCCCTACCAGGAGTCCTCCCAACCTGTGAAACCCCAAAAGGAAGGCAAAAAAAACCCCGAGAGAAACTCACAGTTCAAGTGGAGCGGTCCCGAACGAGCGGTCCTGATCGGCTAGCAAACCAAAATTAATCCATTAGAATTCATTTTTAGAAACTATTAGCACTTAAGGAGTTCCTCTGTGCTCTCTGATATTCTGCTGCTGCAGGTATGGTTCACAGTTCAGAGCTTCATGCTCCCCAGTATATGCTAGATTTCTGTTCTTAGGTCTGTTTTCTAATGCTTTCCAGCACACAGGTTACCTGACAAGTTGTTGAAGAGGAAGGCTTTATCTTTTTCTTCCTAGAGCAGAATGGGTTAAGGTCCTAGAGTGGGACTGAATGGGGAGCACTATGGGGTTCCCCACCCTCCCATTCACATCTCCCATTCTCTGCCATCCACCCCCATTTCCCAGCATCCCATCCATCACTATTCTTTACCTCCACATGTCATTACACTTTACAAAGTACTTTACTAGGAAGCTAATAACTAACGTGGGTTAAAATACAGCTAAATTTTTCTCTGTGTGAAACATTCTCAAATCAAGAAAGACACTTGTTTCAGTGTTTGGTTTTGCAGTTAACTCTTACTGGTGTACAGAAGATTAACAAGTTTTGGGGCTTACTTCTGTCTATCAAGTAGATCAAGAACCAGCTTCAAAAAAGCTGATGAAAGAAGTTCAGATTTCATGAAAATTCAAGCCCAAATCCAGAGTTCATCAAAAGTTGGGGAAAATCCAGAGGTCAGCACAGCTTCATTTGTAGTAAGTGCAATTAAAAATAGGTATTTTTTCATGTATATATGTTTAGAGGTGGAGAATTTGTTGGCTGGTTTGTTGTTCTTTGCATGCAGGGAAATACTACTAGGTTTGCCAGTATTAGTCAATAATAAATACTGGTAAGAACAAAGGGAAACAATTTGCATTGCAGTTAGTACAGCTCAGTAAGAATAAGATTCAGTACACATAGTCCTTGCAATTACAACATCTATCCTAGTAAATTAAACAGAGACAGAGGAGGTATATTCTTGAATGCTAAGACTCAGTTGTCAGCATCATGACATCCCTAGAACATTTTTTTGGGTATTTCTGGATGGAGCAACATCAGGACGCTCCCAGGGAATGCACCAATGACACGCAATAGTCACCTTTGGCAAGCCATCATTCTCAGGAGGGTGCCAGATATCAATGCCATGGACAGCTTCTTATCCCAGGTGCTGCATGAGCCTACCAGGGGTAAGGCTATACTTCACCTCCTCTTCACCAATAGGGAAGGGCTGGGGGGTGATGTGGTGGTCGGAGGGTGTTTAGGGGCCAGTGACCACGATATAATTGAATTTTCGGTATTTGGTCAAGCTAAGAGGGGTAGCAAGAAGACCTCCACTCTGGACTTCCGGAAGGCAGACTTCAGGCTACTCAAGGAACTAATTCAGAGGGTTCCTTGGGATAAAGCACTTAAAAACAAAGGGGTCCAGGAGAGCTGGGCCTACTTCAAGGAAGAACTCTTGAAGGTGCAGGAACAGGCTGTGCCAGTATGCCGGAAGATGAGCCGCCGGGGCAGATGGCCAGCCTGGATGGGTAATGAACTTCTAAAAGAACCAAGGGAAAAACAGAGGGTGTATCATCTTTGGAAGAAAGGTGAGGCAACCCATGAAAAGTTTAAGGATGTTGCTAGGTCTTGTAGGAAGAAAATAACGGAGGCAAAAGCGCATTTAGACCTTAGACTGGCCTCTGCTGTGAAGTGCAACAAAAAATCCTTCTATAAATACATTAATAGCAAGGGGAAGGGCAAGGACAACCTCCACGCCTTGGTGGACATGGAGGGGAACGTTGCAACAAAGGATGAGGAAAAGGCAGAGTTGCTTAACACCTTCTTTGCCTCAATTTTTACTAGCAGGACAGAATGTCTTCCAGACAGCCGGCCTGCAGAGCTGGCAGAAAGAGCCAGGTAGCAGCATAATTTTCCTCTGTTCCAGAATGGGGTAGTTAGAGATCTCCTCAGCCACTTGGATCCCCACAAGTCCATGGGACCAGATGGGATCCATCCTAGGATGCTAAGAGAGCTGGCAGATGAGCTGGCCAAGCCACTATCCATCATTTTTCAACAGGCCTGGCTCACTGGAGAGGTCCCAGAGGACTGGAAGCTGGCCACCATGGTGCCCATCCACAAGAAGGGCCGGTTGGATGAGCCAGGAAATTATAGGCCTGTTAGCCTGACCTCAGTGCCAGGCAAGATCATGGAACAGGTCATCTTGAGTGCAATCACACAGCACTTCCAGGATGGCCAAGGGATCAGGCCCAGCCAGCATGGATTTAGGAAGGGCAGGTCCTGCCTGACCAACGTGATCTCCTTCTATGATCAGGTGACCCACCTGGTGGATGTGGGGAGGCCTGTGGATGTAGTCTACCTGGACTTCAGCAAGGCTTTGACACTGTGCCCCACAGCAAACTCCTGGCCAAGCTGTCAGCCCATGGCTTGGACGGGAGCACACTGCGATGGGTTAGGAACTGGCTGGAGGGCCGAGCCCAGAGAGTGGTGGTGAATGGTGCCACATCCAGCTGGCAGCCAGTCAGTAGTGGTGTGCCACAAGGATCAGTGCTGGGCCCTGTTCTCTTTAACATCTTTACTGATGATCTGGATGAGGGCATTGAGTCCATCATCAGTAAATTTGCTGACGACACCAAGCTGGGGGCAGGCGTTGATCTGCTGGAGGGTAGAGAGGCTCTGCAGAGGGACCTTGACAGGCTGGACAGATGGGCAGAATCCAACGGCATGAGATTTAACACATCCAAGTGCCAGGTTCTGCACATTGGCCACAACAACCCCATGCAGCGCTACAGGCTGGGGTCAGAGTGGCTGGAGAGCGGCCAGGCAGAGAGGGACCTGGGGGTACTGGTCGATGGTAGGCTGAACATGAGCCTGCAGTGTGCCCAGGCAGCCAAGAGGGCCAATGGCATCCTGGCCTGCATCAGGAACAGTGTGGCCAGCAGGAGCAGGGAGGTCATTCTGCCCCTGTACACTGCACTGGTTAGGCCACACCTCGAGTCCTGTGTCCAGTTCTGGGCCCCTCAGTTTAGGAAGGATGTTGACTTGCTGGAACGAGTCCAGAGAAGGGCAACAAAGTTGGTGAGGGGTTTGGAACACAAGCCCTAATAGGAGAGGCTGAGGGAGCTGGGGCTGCTTAGCCTGGAGAAGAGGAGACTCAGGGGTGACCTTATCACTCTCTACAACTACCTGAAGGGAGGTTGTAGACAGGCTGATGATGGTCTCTTCTCCCAGGCACCCAGTACCAGAACAAGAGGACACAGTCTCAGGCTGCACCAGGGGAGGTTCAGGTTGGATGTTAGGAAGAAGTTCTATACAGAAAGAGTGATTGTGCTATGGAATGGGTTGCCCGGGGAGGTGGTGGAGTCGCCGTCATTGAAGGTGTTCAGAAGGAGACTTGATGGGGTGCTTGGTGCCATGGGTTAGCTGTTTGGGTGGGTTGGATTGGTTGATGGGTTGGACACGATGATCTTGAAGGTCTCTTCCAACCTGGTTTGGTTTATTCTAATAAAGGTTTATTCTAATAATTTCTGAGGATTGCCTCATCACACTGTTGATAACTTCATCTTCCAAATCTTTTAGTGAGTGGTGACCTTCCAGATAACAATGGAGAATGGGGCTTCAGAGGCACAGGGTTCCCTTTATTTGATTTCCATAATGTTGTTGCAACAGTAACTGCAAGCACCTAAAGAACCTCTAAAATCTACAAAAATATATCACTGTTTAAAACGTTAATTTACTGAAAAGATTTGCTAACATATGGTTAAGATTGCTCATTTGCTTCCAGAATATTTAGCTTGGCATAATTCAAACCACTGAGAAACCAAGAAATACAGAGAGTAATAAAGCAATATTAGCTCCAACCTTTACAGCAATGCATCAATATATCTGTAATGGAAAGAATTCACCTTTTCAGTGAGTGTCTTTCAGAGAACACAGTATGTGACTACTATAGCACAGGCATGCCTTCTCTTTGGAAAAGTGGGATGAATTTACAGTGACACTTCCTTTACAAGCATACTCTGGCCCAGTTGCCTAGAAACTAGTCCATGATAATTAAATTTTTCCTTTCTCACTATTCATCAGATATTGATGATATATATTATTAAGCCCACAGAATATTTTCCCTGCTTTACTTTGCCCAAGTGCCAGTAGCTAGACAGTCTCTGTTTCCCAGAACTAAGTCAGTGTACAGAACTCAGTTATGAAAAGACACATAAAGCTATCTCAGGGAATATATATATATATTGTTCTTTTGATCACAACCACAAAGTGATGGGGTTGCAGCCCCATCTGAAAGGTATGGAGTTGTGCTGGGTTACACCCATCCTGGGGGAGGGCTGTGAGAGCCCTGCTTCCCCAGGGGACAAAAGAAACCTGATCCAGCTGAACAGAGAGGGACTTGCCTTCCCCCTCCCAGGAGGAGGGGTTCCCCAGGTCGAAGGTGGTGACAGTGTTCCCCACAGCAAACTCCTGGCCAAGCTGTCAGCCCCTGGCTTGGACAGCAGCACTCTGAGCTGGGATAGGAAATGGCTGGGGACAGGAGTTGATCTGTTAGAGGGTAGGAGACCTCTGCAGAGGGACGTTGCCAGGCTGGACAGATGGGCAGAGTCCAAGGGCATGACATTTAACACATCCAAGTGCCGGGTTCTACACATTGGCCACAACAACCCCATGCATTGCTACAGGCTGGGGTCAGAGTGGCTGGAGAGCGGCCAGGCAGAAAGAGACCTGGGGGTACTGGTTGACAGCAGCTGAACATGAGCCAGCAGAGTGCCCAGGGGGCCAAGAAGACCAATGGCATCCTGGCCTGGATCAGGAATAGTGTGGCCAGCAGGAGCAGGGAAGTCATTCTGCCCCTGTGTCCAGAGAAGGGCAACGAAGTTGCTGGGGAAGGGTCTGGAGCACAGCCATGTGAGGAGAGGCTGAGGGAGCTGGGGTTGCTTAGACTGGAGAAGAGGAGGCTCAGGGGAGACCTTCTTGCTGTCTATAACTCCCTGAAGGGAGGTTGTAGCCAGGTGGGGCTTGGTCTCTTCTCCCAGGGAACCAGCACCAGAGCAAGAGGACACAGTCTCAAGCTGTGCCAGGGGAGGTTTAGGCTGGATGTTAGGAAAAAATTCTTCCCAGAAAGAGAGATTGGCCATTGGAATGTGCTGCCCAGGGAGGTGGCGGAGTCACCATCCCTGGAGGTGTTTAGGGAGAGACTGGATGAGGCACTTGGTGCCATCGTTTAGTTGATTAGATGGTGTTAGGTGATGGGTTGGACTTGGTGATCTCAAAGGTCTCTTCCAACCTGCTCTATTCTATTCTATTCTATTCTATTCTATTCTATTCCATTCCATTCTATTCTATTCTATTCTATTCTATTCTATTCTATTCTATTCTATTCTATTCTATTCTATTCTATTCTATTCTTCACTTCCAAACCAACTCCAAGTTGTTGGGTTTTTTTTTTGGTAGAGTTGCCTCCTTTCCTTTTTTTCCTACCCTTTTTTTTTTCTTTTCCCCTTTTCTTTCCCCATTTTTCCTTATCAGAAAAAAGGGAGGGGGAGTGGGGAGGAATTCTCAGCTCTTAAATTCCAGTTAAGGCTCAAACCACCACAGGAGTTTGCTACCATTTGACACAGCAATACTCAGCTCAGCAAATACTGCCAGTTCCCTATTCCTATTGCCAACTCCCAGGGGGCACAGCAGGGCAGACAAAAGTTATCTGAATATTGACCTAGACTCTTTATTTACTAGCTTATAAAAGTCTGAATATTGCTGAAGCCAAGATTTTATAAGGGCTCCAACTAGTGCCAGAAAATCCTGATTCTGCATTAATCAAGGGGATTTGTCAGTCAGTAAGAAGAAAAGATATTTTAAGGGCAAGAAATTCACTCTTTCCTTGATCTTCAAAATATGACTTGAGAGAACATCTTTGCAGTGTGTTAGTCTGTGGTTCAGGAGGAGAAAGTTAATGGAGTCCTTAAGTTTCCAGTGAGGACCATGTGCATGAGGGAATGGTAGGCTGGGTGTGGGTTTTTCTTCTACATGTGAGGTGGTGACTTGGTTTTCAGTATTTTCCTGACTGGTTCTTTTATACCAGTGGTGGGGTTCAGCACTAGTTTGCTGTTCTCTATAATGCTTTCATGGGTTCTGTTTTTAATGGCAGTCAGAAAACACTGAGCTAAGGAAAAGCAGGCTTCTTTAGCAGGTATGCATAGAGAAACTAGCTTTTGTAAAAAGAATGTGTAACTGAAGCCACAATCACTGTACTGGTTTTCAATATAGCTCAGCTGCAATCTCTCATGCAATTAAAATAAATGAAGAAAATAAGATAGTTATCCCAAAAATCCTCAGTGGGTCTCTCTGATACATTTTACAGACAAGATTTTCAAAAGAATCTAAAGTGGGCTGTTTGTGTGGTGCATGGCCACCATTTAAAACTCTAATCTCAGCTGCATATGGATGAAAGAGTGAAAATGAAGTTTTGACCCAGGACTTACTTTAGTCCAAGGTCTGTCAAAGCTCACCCATGAACTTATCACTTCATATTTCAGCTATGCATCTCTAATAGCATCATAGAATCAATAAGGTTGGAAAAGACTCGGAGATCATCAAGTCCAACCTGTCACCCAACACCTTATGACTACTGAACCATGGCTTCAAGTACCACATCCAAGCCTTTTTTTTAACACCTCCAGGGACAGTGACTCCACCACCTCCCTGGGTAGCACATTCCAATGTCTGGAATATGATGGAAATGCTGTGGCACAGAGGTAATACTGTCAGGGTAAGAGGGCTGAAGGACAAGTGGTGACAGTGGAAATGGGATGTACACCTCTTGCCTCCTCTATCTTGTGATGTAAACTATATAACACAGCTGTCTCTTAAAGGCAGCTGCAACATTCTTGACCTTTCATATCCAGAACCTGAAAAACCTCATCGAAGGATGGCTGGGAAAAGTAGGGATGACAAGGGCAAAGAAAAAAATATTTTAATCATAGAATCAATAAGGTTGGAAAAGACTCAGAGATCATCAAGTCCAACCTGTCACCCAACACCTCATGACTAACTAAACCATGGCTTCAAGTGCTACATCCAATCCCCTCTTGAACACCTCCAGGGATGGTGACTCCACCACCTCCCTGGGCAGCACATTCCAATGGCCAATCTCTCTTTCTGGGAAGAACTTTCTCCCCACCTCAATCCTGAACTTCCCCTGGCACAGCTTCAGACTGTGTCCTCTTGCTCTGGTGCTGTCATTCCCTGGGAGAAGAGACCAAACCCCACCTGGCTACAACCTCCCTTCAGGTAGTTGTAGACAGCAAGGTCTCCCGAGCCTCCTCTTCTCCAGGCTAAGCAACCCCAGCTCCCTCAGCCTCTCCTCACAGGGCTGTGCTCAAGACCTCTCCCCAGCTTTGTTGCTCTTCACTGGACACGTTCAAGTGTCTCAATATCCTTCTTAAACTGAGGAGCCCAGAACTGGACACAGGACTCAAAGTGTGGCCTAACCAGTGCTGAGCACAGGGGCAGAGTGACTTCCCTGTTCCTGCTGGCCACACTATTCCTGATCCAGGCCAGGATGCCATTGGTCTTCTTGGCCCCCTGGGCACACTGCTGGCTCATGTTCAGCTGCTGTCAACCAGTACCCCCAGGTCCCTCTCCGCCTGGCCGCTCTCCAGCCACTCTGACCCCAGCCTGTAGCAATGCGTGGGGTTGTTGTGGCCAATGTGTAGAACCTGGCACTTGGACTTGTTAAATTCCATCTTGTTGGACTCTGCCAATCTGAGCATTTGAGCATTTTGAAGTTTTAAAATAATAACATGAAGAAATGCTTTCCATTAGAAAACTGGCATTACCATGCTAACTTATGACTGACCAAAAACTTCAGCAGTGTAAGTATTCATGAATATGCAAGAGTGTGCACAGCTACTGTATTTATGCTCCTTCCACCCATTAAATCATCATAAGGAAGAGACTGTTGATGCTGGGCAATAACAAGAGCTCAGGGAGATAAAACAGGTGTAGACTTTATTTTATAGTAACAGGTTTTGAAAAAATATTCAATAGTAGCATGAGTCAGCCCTGTTGTATCAGCCTCCGTGATGTTTGAATTTGGTCAGTGGATGAATCCAAACAAAGCAGATCTTGCTTTAGAAATAAATTTTGCATGGCTTTGTGCTGTTGAGCAGTGCAAGACAGAAACAAAAGTATTTCAGTTACAAACAACTCCAATACTCCCCCTGAGGAAGATTTCTGTGGCAACCAGTGATTAAGAGTGATTGGAACCAGGCAAAATATTTTCAGAGAGCTGTTTCTTTCCAAGTCAAAACAGGTTTGGCATTGAATTCACAAATTCCTAAACTAAGCTGAATGGCTTCTCACATATTCCAATTTGTGTCCTGTGGTGGGTTAACACCTCTTTCTGAAAACAGAAGAAGAAAGCAGGGTAGAGGGCTTGCGGGTACTTTACACTCCCTGAAGGGCGTTTCCCCCCTGGGAAAGCTGAGTCTGTTCCACTTCCCCCTCCCTGCCCAGCTAGGGTATAAAAAGCAGGACACCATAGCAGTTGGATCTCCTTTTTGGCTCCTGCCTCTGCTGGATGAGAGCTACTGTAGCTGCCCTCCTGCTCCTCAGCCACGTGGCCGGACCTGATCCTTTTCCCTGCTGCCTCTGCACCTCCTCAGAGAAAGACTGGTTTTGTATTATTTTTTTTTTCTGTCCCACTCCCATCCATTCTTGTTCCTTGCCCTTGTGAACCTTGTTTTTCCCTGTTATTGTTATATATATATAATTTGAAGAAAAAAAATTATTTGCCTCTCTACTTCCAAGCTGACTCCAGATTGTTGCTTAGTGGATTTGCTCCTTACCCCTTTTTTTTTCCTCCTCTCCCTATTTGGAGGGAGGAGGTGGGGGGGAGTGGGGAAGAGATTCTCAGCCTTTTCCCATTTGAGCTTTTAACCCTCAGCTAAGGCTCAAACCACTACATGTCCCCATCTTCTCCAAGAAATAAGTAATGTGATCATCCATTCACTACAATGACTGCCAAAATTATGTGACTAATGACTGTAAATCTTTTTCATTTCAAACTTAGTGTCTTGTTTTAGATTTGTCTGTTGGCTTCAGACAAATCCCAGTTCCGTTACTGGTCATTCTGCTTCAGGTTATCCAAAAAGCCAGTAAAAAAAAATCTGCTTCGTGTTTTCAGATAGGGAACCACACTCTTTTTGTTGTTCTGTAGCTGGGAAAGATAATTAAGTTGTTGCTTCTGGTGCGTGGATCTGTAGTATCTTATTGACCATGAAAAATACAGAGAGACAGACAGGAACTCAGGGGACACAAGCTGTATGGGGTTTGGCGAAGCTGGAGTTAATTCTTCCCAGAACACCTTTCTAGTGCTGTGTTTTGCAGTGCTGTAGCTGGGTGTTGATAACACACCACTGCTCTGGCTACTGTTCAGCCAAGCACCAAGGCTGTGCCTTTACAACATTGCCCTCCACCCCCAACAGTAGAGTGAGGCACAAGCAAGATCCTGGGAGTGGACATAGCTGGACCAGCTGACCCAAACTGACCAAAGGGGTATTCCATGCCAGCTGAGATGTAAAAGCTAAGTGAAAGAAGGAAGTGTGTGGACATTCATTGATGGCATCTGTCCTCTGGAGCAACCACCTACACATACTGAAGCCCTGCCTCCCAGGAGGGACTGAACGTTGTCTGCTAATGGGAAGTGGAGAATAAAATCTTTGTCTGCTCTTCCTACTAGGTGCAGCCTTTGCTTTTCATCTTACTAAACTGCTTCTGCCTTCACTCACAGGCCTGTTATATTTTCCCTCTCCCCTGTCCATCTAAGGGGAGTGATAGAGTGGCTTTGGTAGGCATCTGGCCCCCAGCCAGGGCCAAGCCACCACAGGCTGGACAGTATTTAATCTTCCATTAAGAGAGATCAGTTCTGATAATTTAAAGGCAATTTTGTGTACAACTATAGGAATATTCTGTCCTTTTTGTCTCTGGTGTTTTAAAATCCATCTTAGTAGGCTTCATCTCCCAGCTAGTGATTTCTCTCTCTATATAAAAGCTTTTCAGGAAAGTTCTGTCAAAAAAATGTTTCTAATTCACAAACCCTGAGCTTTTTCAATGTATAATTCATACCTCCTTTGAACAGTCCTCCTCTCAGGAATTTAGAGATGGATTTAGATCAGCATACTTCATTTTTAGAATACTTTGCTTTTGTTTTTCATCGTATTAAATTGCTTCTATCCTTTTGCAAGAATCATATTTTCCTACCGCATTGGTTTTATTAAGAAGCTAGAGAGGTTTATTTTTCCTCAAAATCTGTGCTGTGGAGTCATAATTTCCTAAATCCTAACTTATCTTGTTTTGTTAAATTTTTTATCCTCCAGATTGTGAAAAAAAGGCGGAAAGGGGAACTACACATTTTCAAAGACTAAAGGAATCTTCAGCAGGCCTGGGGATGGAAGTTTGGGGGTTGATTCTCTCTTTCTGATTGCTTGGGTCATCATTAGCCTCAAGACTAGAAGGTTTTAAAAATTGGCTTAATGCTCATACAAGGGTTTGGGCAGGATATGTACTTTTATTTTTCATTTCTCATTCCTAGGCTAGTACCAAATTATATACATTACCTCAGATTTTCAGTGTTTCCCAATCTGGATTAATTTACATTTGATGAGAGGTTGTGAATTAAACTGTTTTAAAAGGCTTAGATGCAGTGCCAACCTGCTACTATGCATCAAATGCTTTTTCTATTAAGGAAGCTCACAGAGAATTTCTTGCATCTGGAAATCTCTCTCACTGCACAGCTCTTTTATGAAATGCAAAGATGACACATACAAATTAAGGCATACATAGTAATAAAACTCCTTGCTGTAGTTGGAGGCTCTATTGTATTATAGTCTACAGCCTCCTTCCTCAAGAAGATGCATGATGCAAGAGAAGACTCAAAAGCAACAAGAAAAAAAGCAGAGGACAGAAAGGCACACAGTTAACTGTTAGAGCTGACACAATCAGAACTTGCATCCTACAGCACGAATTGCACTTAACAGTCCAAAGTGAGAAGATTGGCCTGACACCACTTCTTAATTCATTAATTACTTAATGTATTAAATATTTTACATGCCACATAGTAGACAGCTATACCTAGGAGTGACTATGAAGACCTTCCTTCTTTTCTACTGTTCTTTTTTCTTGCATTTTCTTGTGTATCAAGTGCCTACAGATACATATCCCATTTTCTGTCCCCTGTTGGGTACAAACATCACACTCATACCACACATTCTAATTAAAATACTAAAGTACTGGATGAGGCTGATTCAAATGTGGCTATGTAAAGGAGGATCTCATTTTTGCTGTTATTGACACTTGTATCAGAACTGTTAGCCACTGAGGATTTTACAAGCAAATTGTATTCAAGGCCCATTCAACTTCTCCCTTGCCTCATATATCATCCTAATCAATTAGCCTCTGCCAATTTTTGTAGGCTTTGTAAAAATTATTCAATGATCAGAAATCTCCCAACTACTGCAATTTCCATCCTGAAGCATTATTGGCCAACACATTCTCCACACACTTTAACATGTTGACCTACTTGTGATCTTAACCTGCCCTAACCTTCAGTTCACTGTCATCTGGGTAAGCATTCTCCTTCAAGCTAGAGATTATGAGAAGGAATTTGGAGCTGAGTATTTTTAGTCTCTCTCCAATGGGCCTGCAGAAACAGAAGGGACTCTGAGCTTTGAGGGGAATTATTCACACTTTCCAATCAGAGTCTTGGAAAGTCTACCCTCCTCCTTTACTGGATTTCTTCTGCACTTTTGGGGTATGCGATTGGTACTGTAGGGCAGGCACAGAGCACAGTCCATTTCCCACATCACCAGTAGCAGTGTCATATAGTCCAAATGCTGCCAACAAAGGCTCTAGTCCCTCTTCCCATCAGATCAGTGGCTCAATGACTTTTCTCTCCAACTCTGCTGAGTGGGGAGAGAGTCATGTATATGCATCAGCTTATAACTCATTTGATGTGACTAACAGTTTTATGGTGCTTAATATACAAGGTAAGTGTAAACTGACATGATCTCAAATGCCAGGAAATTACCAGGCAGAAGGTTTTAAACAGACAGAAAACAATTGTTTTAACTTAATACTGTTGTGGGACACATAGCCATCAGTTGTTGTGGCAGCAAAAATGAATAAATGGGCTTATAAAAGATTGGAAAGACTTGTGGAGAATGATTCCCTCCTTGGCTATTAAATATGATGAGCCAAATGCAACCTCTGACTCAGGAAACTCTTCAACTTTGCCAAAAGATGCCCCAATGTTCTAAGAAAAGAAAGACTCGTCAGAAAGAAACATTCCCTGAGCCCCTGTTGATAAGATGTTGAGTTAGCCAAACTTTGGTATGGGGTGTATATTCCTACATTTTTTCCTAAAGATTCTGCACTTGTCTAATATGTTCTTTATAGTGACTAATCTGTGTCATACATGGGCTCATCTATAAGGACTTGTACAATGATAGTGAATGTACTACTTGCAACCAATAGAATATTGCTTGCCCCCTATGCAATTGAATATTGCAATTGAATATTGCATACTAATTATGCAATATGTGTTAATAATTGGGGGGTTACCTAGCATACAGTCAGTACCCATTCTTCTATGCTATGGCTCATCAAATTAAAATGGAAACTCATAAACAAGAAGAATCTCTCCACACTGTGCTTATCATGCTTCTGAGTCTGCAATACAGAAGGCAGGCTACAGAGAGAAAACACTGGTGTGATGCTGCACCTTCTGACACAACCTCCAACAGATCTGTCTATTCTTGTAGCCATAAAACAATCACTGAAAAAAAAATATTGCATGAGTACATCCTATGCAGCCACGTTGCAGCTGAATCACAGAGTCAAATTCTTTGGAAAATGAGTCTCAGACCCCAACTCCTCCAGGCACAAGACAACATTCACTGCTGCTCAGGCTAGCTGGCCCAGAGATCTTCTGAAACACAGAGAGGTTAAATTTGCTGGGCCAAACTGGCCAACTAAAGACACTGCCCTGAAGTGTTTCACAGGGAAATGATTAAACTGTAATGTGATTTTCCTAGTAGATTGGATTGAAATATTCAGATTAAAATACAACTGCCAAAATGTATGCTTTGTGATTCAAGGTATGGCTTTGTTTAGACAACTTTTAAAATGATCCCTAAGTACAGAAACGGTGAAGGCACCAGAGGCAAAGGAGAGGTTTTGCTGAGCAGACTTGAATGTCATAAATGCACAGTTACGGCTTAGTAATTGTACCACAGTTGACAGATGCTGCAGCAGTCATGTGACTAGAACATGACCTCATATTTTCATTTTTTCCCCTCCTCCCCAGTGATGAGGGTAGTGCTGGCACTTAAATAAGCAGAAGGTATTTACAGAAGGGTTGTTTCTAAATTACTTAAAGGAGAACTGAATTTGGACACAGAGATGCACTTTATATGGGCTATTAAATAGCTGCTCAGCCGTGGCAGTAAAGCAAAACTCTTCCACTTTGGGAAGCTCACTACAATTACTAGAAAAGTCAAAAGACTGAATCCCAGGTCACATGGGCTCAGATTATCCCTTCCCAAAGTAAAATCTGCAGGAGGGACAGTAGAGGAAAGAAACATCTCCCTGATCCATTCACGGAGTTACTCTGCAGACAATGAAGCTGCTGCAAGCTTGGATGTCCTCCAGGGATCTGTGGGAGAATGCTACAGCAATGAAAATGACATCTCTGCCACTGCCCCATTAGCCACTCTGCATGCTGTGGCGGGGTGATTTCACAGGAGGATGAAACAGCCTAGAATAGTATTTAATTTTCTGCAGATTTTCCAGGGGTATTGAGTGTCCTACTCAGCCTGTCCACTCCTTTTTTGTGTCAGTTTTGGATCATACAAGTCTTCTAGGAGGAAGACACAGGATGATACTGTCTCAGTAGCTGAAGACCACTTCAGCATGAAGGAGAACCCCACTGTGGAAATTTCCAAAGGTGCAATTGTCCCCAAGAGGATAATTTTTTCTATTTTCACAGGGACTAAAGCTGAGGCTGGCTTAGAGTAAAAGGTTCTAAAACACTAGTTTTGGCATTGATCCCCATAGCAAGTTATGCCTTTCGTGAAACGGCAATAGTAATTACTTGCTGAATCATCCAACAGAGAGTTTCACAAAAGATCAGAGATTTTTTTTTTTTTTTTAGAGTTTTCTTAGTAATATATCTGGAATTTGCAGCTATTTGTACACTATAGACCTGAAACTCCAATATAGTTTCAGGGTTGCTCAAAGATTAAAACTAAGCATTTTCTGTATAAATACTGTTCTCTGAAACTTCTTTTCTCTTGCCATATGTAACTAAACTTCCGTTTGGATGGAAATGTGGCACAATGATTCTAATCTACCAATTGCAGTGTTAATGTTTTGAAGCAGCAAATCTTAGTTAGCCTTATTAATATTGACAATATATCAGAACAGGGTAGGAATTCTCTGCTTTTGATAAACAGGGTTGCAGTCATGTTTGGGTTTCAGCTCCAGGAAAGCTTTTTCTTGAAAAGCCCTGACTAGATGCTGTAACCATTATTTTTATTATAGTAATGCATGAGCATTTCTCTGGTGGCCTGCTGCTTGGGCCCAGTTTTGTTGCTGAATTGTTACATGACTTTGCTGAAGACCTTCATATGATTATTCAGTTTCTTCAATCAAAAAAAATTAAAATTGGAAATAAAACAATAAAAACAATGTGTGAGACATTATTGCTTGACCATAAGCAACGGTCTCCTTTTTAATTTCTTTCTGCACGCTCAGGTGACTGCATCTGCATGCTCAGGTGATTGCATCTGCATGCTCAGGTGATTGCATCTGCATGCCACCATCACTCCCAGGAGCTCAGGCTCTGCAGGGATGCAGGAGGATTTGGGGTTTGATTGTCTGGTCCTTTATCCCTTCCTAAGCTTCTTGGGCAGAAAACCAGATAATTTCTGTTTTCTGTGCTGAGTACACGACTAACAGCTGCTGCAAAGGCACCTGATGCAAGTGCCAGAGCGGGGGCGCTTTTGGCCTCCAGTTTTTCCTGCCAAGCTGCAGCAGTCACTGAACACGGCACTGGCCCCACAAAGGGGCCCACGCAGCCCTCATCACGGCCATAGTCCAGCCCTGACAAAGGCCCAGGCTTTCACACCCGAAGCTCTGGCGTGGTTTCAGCCAGCATTTTCAGTCAGGGGGCCTCTCCGAGGCAGAGGAAAAGCCTGCTCGTAGGAAAACGAGCAGGGGTTAGCCCAGCTCCTGGCGACCGCGGCATGCCTCTGGCACTGCAGCCATGTTCGGAGCGGCGTGCCCGGCACGGCGCTATCTTGTGTTCGCTGAGAGCTGGCGTCAGGAAACGGGTGGGGGCGCCGCGGCGGGGAAGCCTTCTCTATCTAGTTATGCAGAGGAGTGAAACCATTCCGAAGTGCAGAGCCGTCATGTAATAAATGAAAGGATAAATTATTTGTTAGCCATATAAATGATTAATGATGGAGTTGTAGTTTATTTAGAACAAACATATGCATGATGGGATAGTAGTTAAGTCAGATAATGCAACTCAATGATAAGAACATGTAACCAAACTGCAATATCCTGTTTTGAACAGTACGTACTTAGTTTTAGGTTGCTAGGCAGAAATCTACAGAAGCTGAGTAAATGGGATGGCACCTACTGAGCCTGCACAGAAGCAAGGTTGAGATAAGAGCACTTGAGAAAGACTATCAGCCTCCATCATAAGAGACCCCAGATCAGGATACAGACCCTTATCAGGGACTCACACTTGCGTTAGAAGGACACGACCACCACACATGAGGAACTGACTGTTGCGATTGCAACATACCTCCACTTTAAAAGAAGGGAATGGACTCTTACTTGGTGCGTACTGTTGTGGAGCAGGAGACTCCCCAGTCGCCCAGCGCACTACTTTTGCTTCTTTACCCACAATAAAATTTCTTAAAAGTCTCGATTGGCATGGAGAGTGTTTTTAACACACCAGATTCTCAGTGCAGCAAGGCAGCAACCAACAGCTTCAGCAGCACCCCCGTGCTGCATATGTGCCCGGGTGGTGTGCGGCAATGATGCAGAGCTGCCACCTTGCTTGTGGGGGGGTTTCAGGTGCCTCAATGAGCCTCTGCTGGGTTGAGACAGCCCCCTTCCCCACCCCTGGCAACAATAAACACTCAGACAAACGGATTGCAAAAGTGATGGAAAGTTAAAATAGAAAGCAGTGAACCTTTACAGGAAGCCAAAAGCTCAGTGACAAAGAAAGATCCCAAAACAGACCCAGAGAGATCCCATCCCCACCTGAGGGTACACCCAAGACCCCCCGGGCTCCTTCTTCCCCCTCCCACTGCTAGGCTAGTCTCAGCTGGCCAGATCTGAGACTGCCCATCCCCCCATGGCCTTGGGCCTAGCCAGGCCCAAAGTCAGGAGACATCTCCCCCAGTTACCGGCTGACGGAGGAGGAAGAAAACAGAGCGTGCTAGACTCCGCACTGGATCATATAGTGGTGCAAAGGATTGTGGTATGAAATACTACATAATTTCCTGTGTCCACCCCTCTGGGCTGGACTTCTGGACACAGGAAGTAAACATTGCAGGGGGGCACCCAGCTCAAACTGCAACACGCCACCCCTTATTTCATAACATAATATTTGCACCCAAACACATCATTAAATCAGAAATCTTCCGATGACATGTTCGGCAAAGTCCATATCTTCATCTGGGCGTCCACCCAAACAGTCTCTCATTCAGGCTCAAGTGTCAGTCCATTCCAGTTCTTCTTTCCTCATCTAATGGAACCTCCCAGCGATGCAGAGTTCACTCTTCTGCGGTGCAAGCTCTTCATGGATCCATTGGACATCCTGGTCACCTGGAAAGAACCTCACAATTTCTCAACCAAACCATTATTTCCATCTCTATTTATCCAGTGGCATATTTCCACCCCTGGGGCAAGCCAGTCAGAACAATCAGGCTCTAACTGCTTCTCCACCCCTCCAGGAAAACAGCACGCTGAGCCTTTCACAACCCTGCACGGACCTATCCCAAGCCCAGTGCTGACCGCTTCCAGCCACGGCCTGAGGCTATACAGATGCATATCACAGTACACCGCCTTCCCACTAGGTGTTCATGTACCAAGACGTGACAGCATCCAACAACATAACCCTCCCCCGAAAGAGGGAGGGGCTGCACCACAACCTACTGAGAAGAGAGATGGTGCCAGGTGCTCGGCGCCATTTTTGGAACTCGTCCGAAAACGTCAGGGAAGAGACTAGGGCCAGCCCCGCCGCAGCCCGAGTGCACAGCCGGTCCCGCCGCCACCGCAGTTTAAGTGAACTGCTGAGGAATTGCAAAGCCCGTATATTATATGCATGTGCCACAGTTGGAGCATCATCCCTGACATGTTTAAGGGATGAAGCCATGAAATACTGCATCTTTTTCAGTGCCATCTATCTCTTTCAGGCTGACAGCCTTTGAGGGTGGTAGCTTACTGACCTGGGTGGGAATCAACCATTCTGGTAGGCCGGACACCAGGGTACCACAGTGACCCCAGTGCTGTTATACTGGAGGAAGCAATAAAGATGTTCACTGTGATTAGTCAGATGGTAAGAGCTGTGTACTCTTGGACTGGATTTTATTTCACTGGGATCCACAGATACAGTGTCCTAGAACCCATCTGTGATGGGTTAACACTCATCCTGAAAACAGGGAGTGGAGGGCTTGTGAGTGCTTTTCCCTTCCTGCATGGCGTTTTCCCCCTGGGAAACTGAATCTGTTCCACTCCCCACTCCCTGCCCAGCTAGGGCATAAAAGGGAGGACACTGCAGCCATTAGGTTTCCTTTGGCTCCTGCCTTACTGGTCGAGAGCTACTGCAACTACCTTCCTGCTCCTCTGCCACATGGTCAGGCCTGATCCTTCACCCTGATGCCTCCGTGCCTCTTCAGAGACTGGTTTTGTACTCTTGGTTTTGTTTTGATTTGTTTTTTTCCCCCCTCCCACCCATCCTTGTTCTTTGCCCTTGTGAACCTTACCTGTTATTGTTACATATATATTATTTACAGAAAACTCTTTACCTCTCTACTTCCAAGCTGACTCCAAATTATTTCTTGGTGGATTTGCTCCCTCCCTTTCTTTTTTTTTTCCTCTCTGTTGTGAGGGAGGAAGGAGGAGCAGGAGAGGGATTCTCAGCCTTGCTCCCATCTGAGCTCTTAAGTCCCAGTTAAGGCTCAAACCACTACAATTTTACAGAGTGACACATCAAAGCTATGTTAGCAACTTGTGTAACTTGAACTGTACAACTTACAAACTTGAGTTTGCACTTTTCTCCCTGACTTAAACACACAGATTCCTAGTCACTGATCCTAATACAATTTCAAGCTTGGCTAGAAAGTGTTCTCATTTTGAGTCACAAGCTGCCCAGAGCAAAAGGACAAAAAGGTATTTTACCCCCAAGTGAGTAAAATAAAAACAGTTGCACAGAACCAGAGGTTAAATATGAATGCTATTTACAAATATATAGATACAGAAATACAACAGGTATTCAGGGAGATGACTTAGAGAAAGATACACAAGAGACTCATCGAGTTTCTTGTATTATGCTTCTATTCAGGCACCCGACACAGGTAGAATAATTTCAAAAGACCTGTGTACCTTCAGACAGTTTTGGGCAAACTTTTATACAAAAAGTTATCTGTCTATAATGACAGAGGTATGTTAATATTTCACAGAAAAATCCGGATGCTTCCTATCTATACAAAGTAGCAGAAGTATACATAGCATCCAGGTGTCCTTTATCTTATACAAAAGATCATCTTGTCCAAGACTAACAGAAGTAAATCACTGAAAAATCCTGTTATTCCTTATCTATGCAAAGGCTGTCTGCCAACCCCTCTCCCCCTCCCTGCATTCCAGCATTTCAGCTAACAAGCGGAAAATTCTTATCAACTCTGTTATTCTGTTAATGAGAATTTTCTGTTCATCAATTCCCCCCTTTCTTACAGCCAACAGTATATTCCTATACTATATTTTCTTAAAATAATGTCCTGTTTCCAGCTCATGCCTGAGTTTATCATTTTTATACTTCTGGTAGGATTCTACACCACTCTTTCCAGTACACATAATTATCTTAATCAAAACTAACAGTAGTATTATCCAACAGTTAGGGAGATTAGTTTGCAAAGCCAATTCTTGACTAACATTTAAGTACATATTTCTTCCCATCCCTCAATAGTATCAACCAACAAACAAATCACAATTATTGATACAACTTGAGCTTCAGGGGTCCCTGGGATTCAAGTTTCCATTCTCTCGCTGAGGTCTTATTGACTCTGGTGTGGTGAATCCAAGCAGCTTGTTCCTTGATTTTGATGGCTGTGAAGGATGTCAGTAATACCTGGTATGGTCCAGTCCACTTGGGCTCCAGAGGGTTCTCTGAAAGTGATCTGACACAGGCATAATCTCCAGGTTCCACATCATGGACTGGTCTGTCTAACCCTCTCACACTGGTTCCAATCACCTGTTTGTTAACAATGCTCAGGTTCTTATAATTCTGTTAAGCTTATAGATAGGAGTGCGGTAACCCCAGGATCACCTTGATTAGTACCTCCACAAACAAAACAGTTAGTTACTCTTAAGGCTTTGGCAATATTTTCAGCAAATAAATTCTTAGCAACAGTTGGAATCTCATACTTAGTCCTTGTTTCGATTCCATGATAAAAAACTATTGAACAATAATCTTTTTGTGACAGGTCAAATTCAACAGATACTGGTTTACTGAGATTTGTGGTAATACCACTTTGCCCTATCAACCTTCCTTTCTCATTATTAGTTCTTGCTTCTATCCACCACTGATAGGGTACTTCTTTAGGATCATAACAGGTTATTTTTCCACTTTCATTACACTGGGCATACTCAGTCTGATTTATATAGAAAGGATTTAATTTTTCCCTTGCAGTCATAGGTGATATGATCCACCTGCACTTTCGTGCATGTCCCAGGACCAACAAGGCTCCATATACCATCAGAAGAGGTCCGGTCAGGTCCACGGTACCCGGCGGTCTCAGTCCTAAGGGGTTGCAGCCGTCAGCAGTGAGCTGTGGTACTGGTGCCTTCCTCGGCCTTGCCTTCTTCCGCTTCTTAGGAGCTGGTCTGAACTGACTCTCTTTGCCCAGTTTTCCTTACCTCTTTATCTTATAAATTAGTGTATACTAACTCAAACAGAACATTTTCTACACTATAACAATACCCCTACAATAACGATATCTACACTTTACCCCTGCTAAATGATGTATTATACTAAACCCACTAGTGTATGAGATTCCAACTGCTAAATTCTGGATTCTTTTAACCACCGGTATATTTCTTCTCATTGCAGTTTCTCGGCCTTAAACAAACTACACATTCATTTCAGGGATTTGCCAGCTATTCTAAGGTACATGACAATATATTCATTCACAGGTACATAACAATATTTTCTCACCGATACACAGCAATACTTTCGAGGTCAATCTCTTCTTGGCGCATCATAGGGTCCACAACTTCATCACAATTTCCCAGCAACAGACTAATCAGGCAAGGCAACATCAGTAACATTACAATCACAATTAACAATATTAATAACCCAGTTTCAACAATCAAAAGAAACCAACCAGAGAATTCCCATCCTTTAAACAATCCTTTAAACCAACCTTCATTATGCATCTGCAAATGTGTTACACTCTATTCCAGTTCTTGAATATGCTTGTGCATTGAGACTGAATGATCTAACAGATTCATACAACACAATTAAAACAATCCTATAGAACATAAACTCTTTTGCTAGTTGTGGCCTTGATTTCAACATGTATTGCAGCATCGGGGCTGAGCCATAGAGGGTTATAGTGCATGCGCAGGGTTGGAGCTGCGCATTCTCACACCCAAATCACGAGGTGCTACCACTCGAACTGGAAGAGATGGCCACCACCAGAGAGGATGACACCATCCCAGATCCATCTGAGATGCCAGCCAGTCTACCAATGGTAATGTTTCTCTACAGTATTTTAGTAGAAACCAGAAAACATTTCCTAACTTGGCTGTGACGCTGCAATGTCTTCTCACCATTGGGCTGGTAGGCCACTGTCACCCACTAGGGAGGAGAGGCCTAGACGAGCAGTTGTTCACTTTCCGCAACAACCAGAGAGGTTAGTTCTGTTAAGGCTCTAAATTTCTCTCACCCTACATGGTTGATTCATAAGAAATCAAGGATATTCTTCTTCTTCACTCAGGAGGAGAGCTCGTACCACCCATCGCACCACGCTGCACCCAGATGTTGAGTGCATGGTTGGTTGAAGGCGGCTTAGAGTGTTAGTTTATTCACTGTTTGGTGTCTCAATCTGTGCTGTTCTCCTTATTTTTGTTACTGCCATTCTTTGTTATATCAATAATTGTTGTAAATAAGTTGTTTCCACAGTTCCTGTTAACTACTAGTTATTGTTAATTGTTGACACAGGTTATAATAAAATTTCTACATAGTTTAGCTAACAACTCTATCTGCAAAGCTACAAAAGGAACAAAAACAAAACAACTGCTAGCAAGGGAAAGATAACAGAGAGAAAGTGTGAGCTGGCAAGGTCTCAAAAGTGCTGCAGCCACAAGGCAGGAGCCGGGGGGGAAACTGTTTTCTGCTGCAGCGGTACTTTCTTACTAATTTCTTCTTTCCCTGACTATGTTAATGCCCCAAATATTTTACCTCCTTTTCCACAAATTGTAATTTATATCTTGATACTTTTATACTTTCTCTTATTCTGTTTTTCTCTTGTTGAGGGCTCATTAATGCAAGACTTAAAACCTCAATCAACTGTTCCTCCCTTACTCTAAATTCTACCTTCCCCTTATTGAATTTAATTTCAGCTTCCAATGCTTCTAACAAATCCCTTCCCAGCAATGACTTTGGGGCAGTTGGCATATATAAAAACTTATGTAAGCACCAAGTTTTACCATATTTATATTTAAGAGGTTTAAAAAATATATGCCTTCTCAGTTTGACCTGTAGCACCTACCACAGAAACATAGCTCTCATCCAAAGGCAGTAGTGCTTGATTTAAGACTGAAAAGGTTGCTCCTGTGTCCACTAGGAATTCCAGTTTATTTTCTTGTTCCCCTAGCTTCATTATAACCAGAGGATCTGCTAGGGTATTTATAGTCTCCTCTGGTCCTCCCTAATCATCCTCTTCTAGTTGTGCCTGTATTCTATTTTTCTTTTTCCTCTCTGGACATTCTCTTTTCCAGTGTCCCTTCTTTCTGCAAATTGCACACTGATCCTTTTCCAACCGCACTCTATTAGTCCCTTTAGTCTCCTTACTTTCCTGTAATGCTGCTACCAACATTCTCTTCTCTTTTCTCCTATTTTCTTCTTCCCTGTTAGAGAATACTCTCCATGCTACATCCAAAAGTGCCTCTAAATCCCTTCCCTGCGAGGGTGACAACTTTTGCAGCTTCTTTCTGATATCACTAGCAGATTGCCCAATAAATAGGGATACCAGTTGTTGTGTACCTACTTCTGATCCGGGGTCAAGAGAGGTGTTTTTCCTCATGACTTCCCTCAGCTTATCTAAGAATTCTGAGGGTGATTCACCAGGTCCTTGTCTGACTTAGTATGACACAGACCAGTTAATTGCTTTCGGAATGGCTTTTTCTATTCCCCTGGCTACAAACTCCTGGTATTCCTCCAATCTAATCCTTTGCAGGGCACTGTTCGTATTCCATTTCGGATTTTGGAGTGGAAATACATCTCTAGTGTTTGCCCTCCCCCCCCCCCGCCGGGTTTGAATTCTTTCTGTTGCAAGCTCCAATCCATGTTTTTCTATTAATTGTTTCTCTGTTTCAGTCATTTGTTCTAATAATAACTGGATATCGCCCCAGTCTGGATTGTGCTGCCTAACCATGAATCGAAAATGTGTAGCCGTCCCTGTGGGATTGTTACGATAATTTTTAGCCTTTTCTCTCCAACTATCCAAATCATGACTTGTAAAAGTCACCTTAATCCAGACTGGGTCCCACTCAGGCCCTACTTACTGCTTGTTGCAGGGGGGCTTGAATGAGTACCTGGAAGCCAGGGCATTTGCTTGCTGTCCTCGGGTCCTTCTTGCCACTGGGCTTCCCTGAGCATAGCTCTGGGAACTGACTCCAGTATCACTATCTGAATTGCTGCCACTCCCAGAACTTCCTACATTATTTTCCGAACTCTCTGTCACTACCTCTTGCAATTTTCCTGGAGATTGATAAAATTCAGGCAGGTCTTTTAATTCCTCAAGTTTAAGACACCTCTGCCCTATGCTACACGCAGAGCAACACCTTTTCAACCATGTCTGCCTCTTATTCTTGGCATTGTTTTCTTTTTCAAGGGCCAAAACCATTGGATCAGAGGGAGCTCTAATACCACAGTCCCTTTGAAACTCCAGATGCTCTCGGAGATAGAAAAACATATCAGCATATATTGTCTCATCCCATTTCTTTTATCTTCTTAAAAACAACATCAATTGCAGTAAAGTATCATACTCCAGACTCCCATTTACAGGCCATTTCTCTCCACTATCTAATTTATATAATGTCCACCACCGGGTACAAAATTTAATTAGAGTCTTTTGATTTGTTGACCCTCCTGGGGGGCCTCCAATTTCCCCCCAGTGGGCAAGTATACAACCAAATGGGCTATGTCTTGGGATCTCACTACTTTGTCTCCCTCCCATTTTACACAATACAACACAGTACTGTCTTTTTACAGCACACAGAACACAAAACAAATACAAATACAACTACAACAATAATGACCGGTCCTTAGCACACAGTTATTGGCCACACACACTCAGTCACACATTCAAAACCTCTAGTACTTTATGTTCTTTAGGGACCCTCTTGGCCCCTCACACACTTAAACAATACTTATAATTCCCTTTGGGACCCCCGTGGTCCCACACTACAAACAATGTTCATAATATATAAACAATGCTTATGGTTACCTTTGGGACCCCCCTGGTCCCAACCCAAGAGCTCTTTTACCTAGGGGTGCAATAAATGCCTCTCTCCCGCCCAGGGTGTCCCCTCACGACTTACGGAGTTACCCCTTTTATAGAAGCATACCTTCTCTTTGCTGGCAGTCTTGTCTGTTCCTGCAGCGATCTGATGAGTAGCGGAGCTCTCCTCGAGAATTTCTCAGAGGGCCCTGAGAGGTCCGGCTCCTCAGCAGGTCCTGCAGCCAAACAGAGTCATCCTGCCGCAGTCGCCAAAATTGACTTAGAGAAAGATACACAAGAGACTCATCAAGTTTCTTGTATTATGCTTCTATTCAGGCACCCGACACAGGTAGAATAATTTCAAAAGACTTGTGTACCTTCAGACAGTTTTGGGCAAACTTTTACACAAAAAGTTATCTGTCTATAATGACAGAGGTATGTTAATATTTCACAGAAAAGTCCAGACGCTTCCTATCTATACAAAGGTTGTCTATCTAAAAATAGCAGAAGTATACATAGCATCCAGGTGTCCTTTATCTTATACAAAAGATCATCTTGTCCAAGACTAACAGAAGTAAATCACTGAAAAATCCTGTTATTCCTTATCTATGCAAAGGCTGTCTGCCAATCCCTCTCCCCCTCCCTGCATTCCAGCATTTCAGCTAACAAGCAGAAAATTCTTATCAACTCTGTTATTCTGTTAATGAGAATTTTCTGTTCATCAGAGAAGGAATAAATACACAAATTAGGCCAAATTTTCCACCTGGGCCTACCAAGCCAAAACCTTCCAAAACCTCCTCCCCAGCCTCTGTGGGCCCAGAAGCAGGCTGAATTGCACCCCTACAGGCCCCATTGCCCCCACACTAGGCCAAAATTGCACAGCAAGACATTAGCTTGTCAGTCCAAGGCTGGAAAAGGCTGAAAAGTCCCCCATGCTACTGCAGAGATAAGCTGCTGCACCAGGAGCAGACAGAATGGAGAAAAGAGAGAGAACAGACTGTGGGATGATGGGAACAATCCTCCTGTAGTGATAGCTACAGAAGTGTAATTTTCTGTATGTACTGTGTACATTATATCACAAAAACAAGCCACCAACTTGTATCTCCTAGTGTCCTTGGAAGTGCAGAGTTACTGCATAATATGATGCTACTCTGAGTGTAAATGACCAAGCCAAGCTTTGCCCTTTATGCTATTCAGGGCAACAGGGTGAGTGACAAACAGAGCCAGAGCCACTACACTGTGACTTGAAGTTCCTTGTGGTCACCAAAGTTCAGCACTGAAAACTGGTGCTGGCAGATGCATTCATTACATTCTGTTTTATAGGCCTCACAGATGAACTTCACTGGACTCAACCAGAGAGGAAGAAAACAGAGCTAAAGTTGCTGAAGGAAGGACAAAAGGTCAGGGACTAGGGTCCACAAAGAACTGAAATGGTATCAAGAGGACTGTGTAAATGCTTTTTGTAAAGGAGCAGGATTTCCTCAGCCAGCCAGTGCTCAAAATAATTATCAACTCCTTTTTTTTAGGTGTCACAGTAGGCTTTGTCCCTGCATTCTTCAGTCACTGGAAAAGAAATATTAACTATGTGGGACAGGATGTCCTACTTATTCCCTACTCTATGCTTTGTCATGAGAGGGAGGAGATGATCCTGGAATTTCAAAAGCTGTTGTAATTACTCTCAGACTGTAGTGAAAATACTGTCTTGAAGAATGCACATTTCTTCCAAAGCTTCTTTTTGAAAGTTCATTTGTTCTGCTTGCAGGTTAAGGAGTTTGGGATTTGGAATACTGGAAGCTTTTAAAAGGATTCAAAATAAAGCATGTTTAGAGAAAATGTCATTCTTGTCAGAAAGGAGAGGGGTTTTTACAGGAAGATGTTTGTCTCATCTAACTCTTACATTAGTGGCTGGCAAAGATTGAGAGCCTCAAGGTAGCCGAATTTCTGTCTTTGCTAAGACTGTAGCAACTAACTACTCCTGAAAAGTACATGCCAGAAAATCAAAGACACGTTGTTACTGTGTCAATACCAAGAGTGTGTCTGTTTCTTGGCATGTACTAGCTGATATGTCCAGTGAATAGATGCAAGATTGAAAACAACTGATCTCTAAGACTGTACTTCTAGTCTTCTTTCTGGTTAGATGCTTATGTGAGATTTATTTCTGTTTATTAGTTAATTGATTACTTGGTCCAGTCCTTGATGGGGGGAAGGGGGGAGTGGGGAACGAATTATCAGCACCTGATACTCAATGTGTAAATGGTCTCTGCATCACAGCATTGTTAGGTGGTGATGGTCACAGAGAAGACTGAAAGCAGATGGAGCACTCACTCTTTCAGGCTTTGTTCTCCAAGTTTCCTCTAAAAAATCATGTCTTAATTGCAGTATTTGACCATTGGGCTCTTTAGTATCTGATGAAATTGTCCCAAACTATCCAGTCTTTAACAATGACTTTAACAATGATTTGTACGTTTGGTAGCAACAGTCTGTTTGGCAACATTTGTAGAATTTCTTCATTTTCATATTTTGTCAAAAACTACAGTCCAATGAGCACTTCTGTGACAGTCAACACATGTCCCTTACCCTGAAGTTTGAAGCCAGGTGAGGTAAAGAGCGTAAGTTTTAGAAACTATATGCCATTTGTGAATATACTCACAGAAGGGAAGCATATTTTTGGTCAATCATGACTGAGGATTTATTGAACCATCTTATTTCATATGAAAGTGATCTCCTCTCTTTTATGATCCTGAGGCTCTGCAGTGCTACAGAGGTAGTAAGACAGAAGAAGGAAACCAACCAAAAACTAAACTGTAAGGAGTATCTATTCAAATGCAGGAAAAGAACAGACTTTGGCAAACTGTAGAGTAGAGTAGAATAGAATAGAATAGAATTGAATTTACCAGGTTGGAAAAGACCTTTGAGATCATAAAGTCCACCCTATCATCCAACACCATCTAATCAACTAAACCATGGCACCAAGTGCCCCATCCAGTCTCTTCCTAAACACCTCCAGTGATGGTGACTCTACCACCTTCCTGGGCAGCACATTCCAATGGCCAATCTCTCTTTCTGTAAAGAATTTCTTCCTAACATCCAGCCTAAACCTCCCCTGGTGCAGCTTCAGACTGTGTCTGAACAAGAGGTTGTTCTGGTGCCTCTTGTTATAACATGTCCCACAAAAGTAATTTTTTTTTAAAAAGGGCAGCTGCCATACAAACCATTGCACAGTATTTGTTTCTTCTCCCTTATGCAGGGTACTTCTCAAATAGTGTATGCACCAAAATTTTATTCAGGACTGCACCCACAGCATTTTGACTGCTATAAAATCAGTAGTTTCCCCACTTTTGCTAAGCCCAAGTATTTAAAAAATATGACTCCTATTTCAGAATCATGATTGGCTTCAAATTCAGGAGAATGTTTGTTGAGGATTGGCTTAGGGCAAAAGGACATGGGTCCCAAGAACATCTGTGCAATATAGGCCTTGAAGGACTTTCTGTTGAAAATATAGCAATGGAGTAGAGTTGTGAAAAAGTACTGATTGCCTGGTATGCTAAGGTGAAGCTGCCCCTGAGAAGAGACAAACAAGATAAGGAGGAGGCGAGATCTGGGAAAGAAGAGCAATTAGACTGAGTAGAAAAAAAAAACCACAGAGTAGTGAAATAATGATGTAACCTTTTAGAGATAAACCAATAGTATGTGTTAAATAGAATTAACTATGTATAAGGTAAGACTATAAATAATGAAGCATGGAACAATAAAGTTGGATGATTTCTATCACTCATATTGAGTATTAAGTCTTGTCATCCCAGTCTCCGTTCCCATCAAGTGGCACCTGAACAGGGGACCCGATTCTGCAGGTACTCTGAGCCGTGTCGACGGGGACGACAGTGACGACTGCACCCGGGAATTACCGGCGAGCCGACCA
The DNA here is from genome assembly GCF_026170545.1 of Melanerpes formicivorus. NCBI lineage: Eukaryota > Metazoa > Chordata > Aves > Piciformes > Picidae > Melanerpes > Melanerpes formicivorus. Next base: position 5,417,060 of record NW_027142395.1, on the reverse strand, counting down.
CGGAGGAAGGCTCAGGTGGGCCGGTCTTGGTGGCCCGACGGAAAGCTTGGGCGGGCTGGTATTGGCGGGCCTGAGGAAAAGATCGGCAGGCCAGTCTTGATGGGCCAGCGGGAAGCTGAGGCGGGCCGGTATCGGCGGGCCTGAGATAAGGAGCAGTGGACACAGGTGAAGTGCGCGGACATCAGTGAATATGAAAAAAGAGGTAGCGCTCTCCTTATTTCAATGTTTTTTAGAAAAACGAAGGCCCAAAGTAATTCCTGGGCTTTTGGCCAATGGATCCGCTTTAGGGTATTTCCCTAGCAGAGATAGTTATTTTGATGAAACTTGTTGGAGAGAATATGAAAACAAACTGTGGGACTTGGTCATAGATGGTGATAAAACGGCTATCAAGCTGCAAAAGCTGTGGCGAGAATGCAAAAACTGTATTAAAAAATATAAGCTAGAACAGCGGATGGCTGCTGCAGTTACAGCAAATTTGTCAGGACGAGATGCAGGCGCCACTTGTGTCTGGATTGCAACCGAATTCTGTGTTTGAAAAGTATCGACTGGGGCCGTCCCCGGTACATCATGCGTTTACCAGCCGCCACCACTGCCGTTTGCACCCATCAGGGAAAAAGTGATAAAAAGACAGCAAAACCTGTGATTCAGTGTGTTCGATCCCGTTCACCAACATCTTCCTCTAATATCGCCAGCGACGGCTCAGATTTGGAAGACAACACCGCCGACGCTGAGGAATTCAAACAGTGCCGACTTTGCTTTACGGCCCCTCTTAGAAAAAAATGGAGCACTTGGAGGCTTGTGGTTACGGCATTCTTACGACCGCACCCCTCCCACGAGCCCCGACGGCCCCCACGGGCACCGACGGCTCCAACCGAGGCGGCACCGGCAGCTCTGACGACACCGGCACCACCGACGACACCCGCACCACCGACCGTAGCGGTGGCCCCAGTGGCTCGCCCCAGCGCCTCCCTCCCCCCCCCCCCCCCCCCCCGCAGCTTCTGGTACAACTCTAGTCTACCAAAGCTCTGTTCTGATTTAAAGCAACAGTGCTAATTTCATCATTTCTGATTGTAATGTCTTTCAGAGATTTGTTGTTTAGAGTTTTGCTAAGTTTTCCTAGTAAGCATAATGAATAGTAAGCATTTGGTATTTACAGGTACTTAGTACATAGTAATTGCAGTAAGGTATACGTACTTAGTAATGAGTTCAAATTGTAAGATTTTCTTTGGGTTGGGACCTTCTTAGTTGTGTGCCTAGGCATTTCAAAGGAGCTCCATGTAATATATTTAAGGTTTGTAGTAAATAGGTATTAATTTTTAAAAGTATTCCTTAGCTAATGTGCAGAAGAATCAAGACTATGAGGAAACAGCATTTCCCATGAAGTCGAACATCGATCACGGTAACTGTTATGATAATCTGGGATCAAAAGCATCAATCGGAAGAATGTATCAAAGCACCATGTGAATTAGGACTGGATATTATGATTGTTTGATTGTTGTGTGATTAGAGAAAATGTTCATATGGACTTATATGTTATATCACCAGTTTGCTGTAATTTAACACACCTAGAGGGAAAATCAAAATTCATTGTAACACAACATGCATTGTCATTTTCGGTTGAAAACATCAACAAACAAATACATTTAAAAAAAAAAATGGGGGGGGGGGGAAGACAGAATACCCCAGAGGAAAAAAAAAAAAAAAAAATTAACAGTACCAATAAGAGATTAGTATTACTAGGATGAGCAAAAACACATTATTATGTGTAATTTTATATTGGGCAAAGCAATGAAGCTCTTTTTCTCTTGCTGCTCACCTGCAAGTTTTCTATCTGTGAAGCTAGAGCCTGGCCAGATCTACCTTTATAGATTAAAGAAATCTTGCTACCATTAAACAATTTATGATTTTTGACCATCCTAGAGAAAATAAAGATGCAACATACCCCTAAATCAGATTGTAAAAGACAGTGCTAAGGATTGCATTTGTGTCTTACTCTCTGTGTGCAATGTGTTCAGGCATGTCTTCTCTGTCAGTAAGAGGAGTGAAATGTAAAGATCAGAACTACTAAGATCTAAGTTCTTTTTTACAATGTGTGTTATCTTTGACCATGTATTATGCCAACTCTGTTAGAACCTTCTAACTAGTTCAACTTAAGTGCCATGCCTTGTATGGGTAACATGGGCCAACATGACAGGCAATAATGAATTTTGTTTGAGCTTACAGACTGTGGGTGAACCTTTTCAATGTGTTTAATAGGGATACCCAAATTTGATGTAAATATGTTTGTTAATTATAGTAGTAATAATTGTAGTAATGAGAGTGAAGTGGCAAATTGTAGTGCATTATTTATTAAGGGACTGACTCAGCAGTTACCGTATGATCCTGAAGAACTGCAATTATCGGGCTCTCAGCAGGTTGGCAATGCATTGAGAAACTGGACTCGAACATGTATTGTATTTGGAGAGATGTTTGAAGGGCAGCAAGGTTTTGAACAGATGTTAAAAGAGTTGGGGAAATGTGCCGGTTGAGATACAAAACAGCTCAAAAGGATGGACTGATGTTAGTCCTAAGAAACCATGTAACGTGTATGGTGACTATTGTGGATGGAATGACAAGGCAACAATAAAAGGTCTCATCATGCCAAAACTGTGAGGTACATATGGAGCTCAAGATCCCAATGCAAGTGTTTTGTCAATTAGGAACGGAAATATACCCGTTTTGTGGAATAATCATATAGCAAAAGCATTGCCACCAGGTATATTTTTGATTTGTGGAGATCGTGCCTGGCAGGGAATTCCAGCTAACTCAGGGGGGGGTGTCCCTGTTATTTAGGGTCTTTATCCATGATAGCACCATCTCAGACTCAGTGGTTAAAACTTTTAAAGCAAACACAACAACTACGGAAAAAACGCACGATTGAGTAATTAACATCAAACTGTAATGACCAAGTGGACATAGGGGTATGCAATGAGAGCCTTTGTGAGCATAATTATGCCAGGTGCCACTGCAGGAAAAGCCTTGAGGGCAGTAGAAAAATTAGCGTGTTGGTCAGTAAAAAACGCAAATGTCACCACTCAGGTGTTGGACAAGTTGTTGTTAGATCAAAACTCATTGAAACACACGTTACTGCAAAATTGTGCTGCAATTGATTTTTTGTTGTTAGCTCAAGGGCATGGGTGTGAAGACTTTGATGGAATGTGTTGTTTCAACTTGTCAGATCATGGAATGTCAATACATGCTGAGATTAAGTGGCTAAAGAATCATACACGCGCTGTTACAATTGTAAAAAGTCCCTTGGATGATTGGTTAAGATCAATGCTTGGGAACGTGTCACAGTGGGTTATACAATTGATAAAAGAAGCTTTACGGTTTTTAGGTATTATCGTACTAATTTTGATTGTTGTTAAACTTGTTTATAATTGTACCATGCAAAGTGTTCAAAGGATAACCTCCAAGGCCTTACTTGCACAAAAGAAAAATGGGGGAATTGTTGAGGATTGGCTTAGGGCAAAAGGACATGGGTCCCAGGAACATCTGTGTAATTTAGGCCTTGAAGGACTTTCTGTTGAAAATATAGCAATGGAGTAGCAGTTGTGGAAAAGTGTTGATTGCCTGGTATGCTAAGGTGAAGCTGCCCCTGAGAAGAGACAAACAAGATAAGGAGGAGGTGAGCTCTGGGAAAGAAGAGCAATTAGACTGAGTAGAAAAAAAAAACCACAGAGTAGTGAAATAATGATGTAACCTTTTAGAGATAAATCAATAGTATGTGTTAAATTAGAATAGAATTAACTATGTATAAGACTATAAATAATGAAGTGTGGAACAATAAAGTTGGATGATTTCTATCACTCATATTGAGTCTTGAGTCTTGTCATCCCAGTCTCCATTCCCGTCAAATGTTCTTTTTGAGCAAGTAAGAGCCTTTTAGCTCTTTAAATCTTTCTGGCCTTCAAGTCTTATTGTGCAGTTTTCATAATTATGAGAGCTGGAAACATGAAAGTGTTTATTGTGTAATTACAGGACTAGTGGTTGTGATTTACAATAAAACCTTTAAGGGCCAGCAGTACTGTTTTTGATTGATGTAACCAGCTTTCACATTGGGAAAAGAAATTAACAGATTTGTGTTCAGTTGCCTGGTGCTGAAAAGGAACCCAGTGGACCTTATGCTCAGTTATCCAGTTCCTGCACTTCAGGCAGGAGGGGATTGTCTGCAGCTATCACCCATGGGTATTGCTCAAGAGTAGTCTAAATCAGTAATTGTAAATGAAACCAATTACCTAACTTTCCCTGTTAAACTATTCACACATAAATCACTTTGTGAACTCAAACAAACACAGAAAAACTAAATTCTGGAGGTCACTTAAGATCATAAAGCCATATGGTCTAATTTTTCAGCAATACTCAATATAGGAAATTTTTCAATAGTGTATTTGCAGTGTAGCAAATCCCAGTATCAGACCCTATAGGAAGAAAAGGCGATTTTATTGTAAAATCAAAACCTGAAATCATTCATTCACATAGTGCTCTCGCAACCACATACAAATATGTGTGCATCCAAGCAACCCACTATGCAGTTAGGCACTAGGGACCTGTATGCAAGTGTTCGAGGAGTTCATCCAGCACACTGGGACCAAAACATGTATTCAGGCAGTCTGGCCAGGATTCCTTGCAATGATACTGAGGACAAGGACATCAGCTACTGAGTCCTCCTCAAATATGTGTCATTTGCAGGTTGGTGACCATGTGCTGGCTTGGCATATGCCTTCTTGTATTCTATTGGAGCTGATAGTGATCAATCCTGTCCTACCTCTGTGAGACCCCTTTGTCTCACAGTAAATTTTCTGAGTCGTTGCAAATGTATATGTGCCAGGGCCCTAGTGACTTGCTAATCTAGGTGCTATCAACACAGGCCATTTCTATAGCTCTTCTCTCACCCTGTGTTCCTTCTAGTACTTTCACACCAAGACAACTCCCATTCATACCACTCTTAGCATTTCTGTTACAGTCCTCTACAACAGCACTATAACAGTAAAGAATAATTCTCCCATGTCATTGAAATTTCTAAAGATTGAAGGTATCTTGCCATTTCATATTAGATGAAACCATAAACTTCCACAAAGCAAAGGTTTCTTTTGCTTAGACTTTGCAGACATCTGAGTTTGACCTAAACAGTCAATGCTTTGGGTCACCTAACTGGCTCAGAGGGGAAAAAACGTTAAAGATGATGCAGGGACAGATGAACTGAGTTTCACATTACAATATTAATGGGACAGAACAAGTATGTCCCAGGGGGATCTGGTAAGTCTACGCATGGTACCTGAAGTACTCCACTAGCTTACAAGAACATCTTGTTCAAGATTACATCCTGAGTCCAAACATGAGTCTCAGACACTCCAGAAGACCACTCTCATCAGCTAGCTGTAAGGCCAGACTTTTGCAGCCTTTCTCAATGCCATATTTACTTTTTTATTCAAAACAGAAGTGGATCCAGAAGGAGAAGCTCCCATCCTAGAATCACCTACTGCCTATGGATTAGGATGCTCACCTGAGATGGAAGACAGAACTTGTCCCTTCTTTAAATCAGGCTGTTTTCTCATCTCTCAGATGATGCCCGTGTTACTAGACTACAGCTTTCTGCTGAGTTGTGAAGAGGCATTACATGGTTTTGCCTTCTGAGACTTCATGGCTGAATAACCTGTACAGAGAAACATACCTTTGGTATAGAGATGTAATGTCTTTTCTATGCTCCTGGAAGCTACTTCCAGCTAAGTCATGAAACTTTTAATGCGTTTACAAGCATGTAGCATATTATCCATAATTTCTGCCTTCATAAAAATGTTTACATTTCATAGCTGAAAAGGGAAAGCATTTAAGCTTCTCCTTGTTTAGACAGAGAGTCTGAGTAAGTCAATGGCTCAGGACTGACCAACATTCTGATGAGGTCCTTAAAAATTAGCTGTTGCCTGTTCTAAATCACAGTTTAACAGGGCCCTCGTGTCTGAAAACACTATGTGGTGGTTTAGAACCTGTGGCTTCAATTTTTGTGTCTGTTATTGGCAAATACTCATATATTCAGACACCTAGGGACCTTATTGCTCCTATACAAGAAATGCTTAGATATAAATGCAACCTAAACTGTACTCTACTGAAAAGTGAAAAAAGCACAATTTGTACCTGTGATTAAAGATGCTTTAATTTACAAGTCATTTTATTTGGTGGCTCAGTTCCCACGGTTTCTCTTAAAATCTAATGCCCAGTCTGGAGATAATGAAAAACTAAGCACAGCTGCACCACTTTTTTGTTGTTTTGGGTTCCCTATGCCCAACCCAGGATGTTTGCATGTCTCTGATACCATCTTTCCCCTAAAGCTTTGAGCTGCTTTTGTCCCTCTGACCAGGAAACAAGCCAAGCTAACCAGTATCTAACAAGTCCTTAAGGTAGTGACTCTCCTTTCCTCTTACCTCTAGTCAGAGAACAGAGCACTGAATTGCCTGCTAGTACCCACTGTGCTGGCACTGAAAAACCTGAGTTGATGCTTGGCAAGTCTGCTGGCACTGAAGGTTGTGCAGGGAATCCAGAGCAGGGCTGTCTGCCTTCTCTGCTTGCTCTCTGAAAACAAAGTTGCATTTCCCTATCACTCATACAGTCTGCACTGGGGCTCAGTTTTCCTCACAAGGTGGAGATAAAGCTGAATTTTCTGCTGCTAAATGGTGTAGCTATGGTCATTCCAGCCCCGTGGCAACACTGAACAAACAGCCTCATAAACCATGCTCTGTTTTGCTTCAGTGCATCCTCATTACACCAAGCAATCACCAGTTGAAAGAGATTAATGTGAAGATGCTCCTTTCCCTATTATCATTTTACCTTGCTGTCTGGGTTTCTACTACAGTCTAGCACTTATTCTGCTTTCTGTAGGGAAATGCAGCCAGAGCAGGTGGTTATTCACAGACAAGTGATGACAACTGCAGTTTATCCCTATGTTACACTTGCAAGTGGAGCTGTTGGCCAAGAGGCGCTAATTTAGAACAGTCATCCTAATACAGTGAGACTGCAGATACAGGAAACTGGAAGGCAAGCTCTTGAAATTAAACAAACACCAAACCAAAGATCTACAACTTTTCATATTTCTTGGGTAAAACCCCAATCCTGCTGATGAGGAAGACACATGCCTTTTAGTTTCTACAGAAAGATTTTACTGCAGCCATTGAGAGTTCTTCCATCTATCCCTAGAATGGCAGTGTCCCCTCACTTACTTTCTTCATTTGTGATTTGGAGAATCTGGTCAGCTTCATGTTTATCTCTTCTGCCTCGTTCACTCCCAAGAGGAAGGCTGCCATAAACTGTGTATGCTCCTAATCCCATCTCCTTCTCCAATACAAGGGTCAAAGCCTTCCCTCATTCAAAGTTTGCTCCTTTAAGTTACCCTCTTAACATCCATGTTTTCAAAAGCCACTTCCTTCTCTTTGTTCCTTCTGTTTTGTTGGGATTTTTCTATGGCATACCCCCCAGCTCTTACAGACTACTGGGTGCAAGGCCAGACAAATATTTTTCCTAAGACAGTCCTATTTAAATGGAAGACTATTAATGTCAGTGACTCAAGAGTTTTTTCCTTTTCAGGAACTTTTATGACACCAGCTGCGGTAGCAAATGGCTGATTACCTGTAACCTTAACCTTTCCAGAATACAGCAATTGTATAACCTTACCCAACATTCAAGAATTCCAAAGAAATGGATTTTCATACCTATGAGTTAAGACAAGCTTTAGCCTCACATGAGCTTATGGAAGCCTTTGGTGAAGGCCTAAATACTGCCTAGAAATACTGCCTAGAAGTATGTAGCAATTATGTGCCAAAATGTGAAACCTAGAATATGCAAGAAAGTACATAATATGTAATGTTTCAATGCTTTGCATTTGGTGTCATTTATAAAGGGAAAAGATTTACAAAGCCATTTCATTTGCTGGTTGCTAGCAAATGTGCAAATGACTCAATGTCAATGATACAGAGTCCAGCCCAGAACTTTTTTTGTGACATATGTGGTGTGTCAACAGGGAGAATGCCTTAAAGAAAAATGCTAACAAAGAAAAGCTATGTTGATATCTGCTGTAGAAAACAGGTTGCTTAAAAGCCTTTTTTTTAAAAAAAAAAAATAATTCTTTCACATGATTTCCAGGGCAAAGGATTAAAATGTGGAGATTTGTTTGTAGAAACATTAATAGACAGTATCAAAAATTATGAAGTGAAACTGTCCAATATTTCACCTGTAGCAAAAGCAGCAGTTCTTAAAGCAGGCAGGTATAGACCTCCTACTTGTTGCTCTAGGAAATATTTCTACATGGATGATTGCACCTTTGCAATAGACTCGTGCCAGATACTCATCTTCTCAATACTTTAGTCTTCCCAGCTGCACAGGAAGCTAGCTTTCTCCCAAGGGAGAGGTATTTATCTGGCATTCATGTCATTACTATTGATGTATTTACTTATTTGCACGATTTATCTTTGTGGTAGCTAGCCATTCCTGACTCATTTAAGAAAGGAAGATTGGAAAGGACAACCTGCTCAAATCCAGTTCTCTGCTACTGTAAATACATATATAATGTCACAATCATAGAGCTCTAGCTAGCTAAGTAGTCAGTATTCTTCTCTCCCCTATTTCCATAGACTGTTGTAGGCTATTACTCTCTACAGAGGGAAAAAAATAATCTCCTGATTTCCAACAAAACATATTTACAACCCATCTATGCCTTGATTGCTTTTGTGCAATCCCTTCAGCTTTAGTTTACATAGTTCTTGTCCCTTCTCAGGCTTAAGTCACCCAAGGTATTTATGCAGAGAGATTGTATCTGCTCCAAGTCATTGTTATGCAGAGATTTGCAGGTTGTCCATTCTCTCCATCTCTCTTTTAGGTCTTCTCAGCAGGTATGCTAGTCCCAGTTCACTTTGTATTTGAATGTCAGTGACCAGAATCACATAACTGAACCACATTTTCATAGAGTCCCTCAGCTATGGTCTCCTGAATGCACTTAGAATCAGAATTGTTAGGGTTGGAACAGTCCTCAAGGATAATCTAGTTCAAACCACCTCACACTAGATCAGGTTGCTCAGAGTCACATCCAGCCTGGCACACTTCTACTGTGGCATTTCATACTTCAAATATCTAGGATCACATTTCCTTTCTTCACAGCAGCATCAGTGGCATCTTACAGTGTGGATCCTTCCTTCTCGGTCACTTCCAAATCAGTGATGCCCCAGTTTATAGTATAAACTGTGATTATTCTACTCTAAACGCATAGTCTTCGGCTCATGCCATTTCTATTATCTCGGCCTCCGCAGTCTGTGATCTCTTCCTGCGTGATGCCCACCCACCTCCCTGCGTGCGCACCGTGCGCACATTTCCTCCGCGGGACCAGCCGGTCTGTGCCCCGGCCCCATAATTCCGCCCCCACCCAGTACCTCTTTTCCCTCCCGGCAGCCCCAGACGAAGGCCCGGGGCGAGAAAGGGGCGCCTGCGGCCAGCGCCCCGTGGCGCGGCTGACAGCTCCCCCGCCCCCATGTGCCGTCGCGGCTCAGGCTGCTGCCGGCGCTCACGTAGGCCACCAGGAAGCGGCGGCCTCTGCTGCACGTAGCAGGACCGTCTGTGGCGCCGCGCCGGTCACGTCGGCAAGTCTGGGCGTCCTCGCGGTGCCCGCTCCCCCGGCGGTGCCGCCGGCACCCTAGGGTCGGACGGCAGGGGCTGAGGGCGCCGGCAGCCCGCGCAATTAAATCGGGCTCTGTATGTCGCTGGCCGTCCCCCGCCCCCTTCCGTTTACATGCGCCTTCCCCCCTTCCCCAGCTGTTTTCGATGTAGCGCCTGCTTGTAGGACATCTTTTGTCTCTGTCCACTTGGCTGCTTCGCCCAACGACCTTTCCAGACTCCGGAAAACCGTAATTCACGGCCACGCCGGAGTCGTGCCTATTGTTACCAGTGTCCTTAGGAAATGCACAGTATTTTGGACATAAAACCATCCAATTTTCACCCAGAAGGTCCTATCCTCCTCTTAACAAAAGGAGGCATTTTGAACAAGGTAAAGCTGGTTCTTAACATGTCCGAATATCAAAAAATAGGTTCAAAAATGGATTTTTAAAATCGGATGCATTTAGTACCTAGCTGTTTCATGGGGTTTATAGACAGGTATCTTGCTTTACACCAAGTAAGTTCTCAAAAATTGCCATCTGGAAAATACGAAATCATTTTGCTTAAAATGGTGAAAAGTATTTTAAAATTATTTCCTGCTTTGTTATTGTTATATCCCATAGGAATTGCTTTGCCTCATAAGCAGTCCAATGAAGGCTGTTTCAATCCTCATTTTGTGATGATGCATAACTTACATATGCTGAAGAGCCTGTCATTTACTCTTCTCTTACAGCATCATTGTACCTGTCACCCGGAAGCTGCTGCATGGCACTGCTCCTTCTTTTAATTTCTTCTTTCCCTTACTGTAGCACCTTTCATCTACTTTTTCTGTTACAGCATACACTTCCACTACACATGCCAGCACCTGCTATTTAGCTCATTTCATTGCCCAGGAAAGTGAACTAATAATGAGGAATAGTAAGGTGTTTTTCTGTCCTGTAAGGAATCCTTAATAGCGTGTGTAGGACCTGACTCTTGGATATGCTTCAGCTGCCATCATTCTGCAGCTGTAAAAGTTGGATAATCAACAAGGTTCTAAAAAAAAAAAAAATAATTTACAAAGTGCTATACTGAGGGAAGATAATCAAACTTTATTCACTCACAGGGGTGATGACACTTAGAGTAAGGAGGTAGAAGACACTGTGCCGCAAAGTCTTAGTGAAGCAAGGTCTAATTTTAAGCAGATCTAAGTGCTGTGAATTATGCCAGAGACCAGACCAGATCCTTTCTGCCCCCAGGATTTGAAGAATATAGGAAGGCAAAGAATGACAAGTGCATAAGCCTGGTTTTGCAACTGCTGTATATTGTGGCATCTCCATTTAGCCTTTAATGGATTCATACTGCACAAATTAGTCATCTCAGAGCTCAGTCTAAATGACTAGACAGTGTTCTTTGAAAACAGTTAAAAAACTGTCACGGTTCACCAGTGCTTTAGGGCATGGTGATGAGGGACTCCAAGGAGACCTGTGTGGAGAGACTAAATTATTTTTTTCTGCACATTTTTTACATATCCTGACTTTAGCTTTCTTCTTGCCTCTGAGTTGCCAAGCTGATCACAGAAATGTTGGTTTAAGTATGATTAGGTCCTCTCAATCTTTTACCCTGCAATGAAATAGTCTCCATATGTTTCAGCACACAAGAAATTGTAATAGCTAAAGTATTTGTTTGGTCACAAGTAGATGTTCATCCAGAAACAAATTTGGGTTTCTGTTAAGGCAAAATGCCTAGGCTTTTGTCAGTGTCTTCACTCTACTGTGCCCCCAAAAGTTTACAGTGTTGAAAATTGCTAAGAATCCTTGATGCTGCATGCTGCTAAGTGCAAGATGCCTGTCTTTTATTCCATTATAAATGTGTTTCACCTGAAGCCTAGGGAGAATTCACAGGACTGGATTGCAAAATAACAGAAGGGATTTTCAATTGTAGATAATAATGTGGTTATTGTCTACACTGAGAAGCATATGCACATTTGAAACTTGCCATAGGATAGCTCTGGTTACAGTTTTTGTGTAAGAACGTATTTTTTTCTGTGAGATGATAGGCAAACTTTCATCAGTGGCACAGTTCCATGAGCAATCTGTGTGACCATACATTCATAAAAAGGCCTAAGTTGGAGATAAGGCCACAACTGGCACTGTAGTTCTTCACTCTCTATCTAACGGCAGAGTTCCTTCATTACCATCCATGGTCCTATAGGTCAGCTAGAGTTACTTGTTATGCCTAGTAAGAAATCCGTTCAGAACCCAGATAGTCAACGCAATTAGAAATCTTTATGCCCACCTACTGAAATACAGGATATTCTCTCAATAAAGACAATAATCTGTTTTGGAAGACCAAGAAAAGCTTGTCTACTGTACCCCTTTCTTCTAAGATTTTAGGAGATCTGCAAATCATGAAACATTCATCTTTATCCTCATTTATCCCCAGGACAGAGAGATTTTAGTAGACAGTGATTTTAGTAGCTGGATGGGCCATGAAGTCATGGAGGGAGTGGCAAGAAAAAGACACTGTAGAGATCTTAGAAGCTGCAAAGACTCTCGTTAAATGTGTGAAAGAGACAGCTGAAGGTGCAAAGGGATGGTCCACTTGAATGGTGTGCACATAGGTTTCATGTTGCAGTAGCAAATTACTGGACTGGAATTGCAGCATGGCAGTAACTTTCTTTTCCCTGAAGTAAGGAATGTCAGCCTAGCTGCTAAACAAAAGCATCCAGCCAATAATGCAGATGTAACATATGTTTCCTCTGCATCAAACTTTGAATCAAATGTAGTCTTCCTAATTCACATTCAAACTGCTGTAAGAGTTCTTTATTATTGTGTGTGTCTCGCTGATAACTGACTTGCATGGATGATAAAATTTAATAAAAATGAACCAGTCAGTAATATTTTCAGAATTTCTGACTGGTTCTATTTACCAAATTGAGGTTGAGAGTGGGGAATTAGGTCTTCATATATGTTTCTTATTGCTTGCATATTTTGAACTGAAGCCTAAGCTCTCATAGTCTAAATAGGTTTACAGTGGTGCCAAGCTGAGGCACATGGAGAACTTTTTAAAATAAGCAGCATGGTTGATGACTTTCTAAATGGTTTCTAGACTCACAGTGGAGGGTTTGTCTAGTGCAGGCTGTATTAGACAAGTCTAGAACTGATTTCCTCAGTTTTGTACTCAGCTACTGTAGGCATCCATGCCATGTAATCTCTTTTGTACCCTTCAGTTGGCTCTAATCAGTATAAAAATAATTAAGAATGTCTCAGTGAAGTGATTCAGCTCACAGACTAACCTCTTGCCGTGCTCTGTTGATCCTAGCAATCAGCAGTGCATTAGGGCTTTACCTGTCAACTTCAATCTTCCTTTAAACAGGTATTTCCTAACATTTTCTTCCCTAATCTAGTCTTTACTTCTTCAGTCTTCTGTTTTTGGTGTGGATTTTTTTTTTTTTTTTTTTTTTTTTGGGGGTTGTTTTCTGGTGTTTGGGGTTTTGGGGTTTTTTTGTTGGTTGGTTGTTTTGATTTGGGTTTGGTTGTTTGGTTGTTTGGGTTTTTTTGGCTGATTGAAAATCAGCTAGAATCAGAGTCCAACAGAAATCTCATTACTCTAGAATCTAACTGCTCAGTGCTGTCTAACGTGAGACAGCACAAGATTGTGCCATTACTTGTTAAAAGTAATTTCTTTCCTTGGTGTAGTTTAAAACTAAAAGCTGAAAAAGAAGCGTGGAAATACGTGTGGAGAGAGAAATGTACAATGTCAGATGTTCCTGCCAATAGCTGTGATATTCTAGAATAATCTCCCACGATAAAGTCAGATCTTCTTGCTTGGGATATTTGGAATGGCATTTCATACAGCATTGGAGGAGAGAGCTTGTTAGTTCTAGAGAAGCTGACAAAATTCTGTAGCATGCACTTGTTTCATCCGTTTTTATACCATACTCAGTTATTTTTTAAATTTTTTTTAATATATAAAGGAAACAGTTTATTATCAGTGAAATGACGTATAGGGCTGATAGGACATCAAGAAGACAGGATGAGGTCTCTAAAAGTGAAATACCAGAAAGCAACACCAATGCCTCGTGGTCCTTGCCACTACTGATTTTTTACTCATTTGGAGACCGATTCATAGCCCAGTCATCCAAAAGAGATTCCTGTAACTTCTGAACACATCTGCAAGACTGAATGTTGTTCCATTTCACTATTGTAAGTACAGCATCATGTTGTACGTTAGGTAGCTAGTAGCTGCTCTAAAATCTAGCATGAGAGCTAGGAATCTAGCATGAGAGCTAGGAATCTAACATGAGAGCTCTTGTGTCCCTGAAGAATGATTCTGATTCACATGAGAACTGAATTAGACTAACATTAAGTTTTTACTTTGTGGTCTTTGTCACTGGTAGACTACAAGGATTCATGAAATACATGATATTACAGAAATTCCATAGTAGTACATGTTCAAATTATTTCACAACACTACTTTATGGATTAACTTTCCTAGTTTTCTACAGACTCATCCACAAAGCTGTCGCATGACCTCAAAAGACATCCCAGAACTGATGTCAATGGGATAATGTTGTACAAAGTTATAAGCTGTTCTGTTGCTTAAGGTTTAATTTATAACTCTGTGTTATAAAATATCTCTAAATCTGTGCTATTGGAAGAGAGGCCATGAACGTTCCTAGTATGATTCTCCATCAGATGTGCCACAGTAGGTTTCTTAATATCACCTGCTCCGCTTCCTTTTTTTGATTGGGCAATTGTTATCAAACTGCCACTTTCTTGAGACAGCCAGAGCTTTTTTTGCAGTCAGTGGCTTGGATTCACAGTCAGCAGACTGAATAACTGAAGGCTCATTTCAGAGCTAGCTGAGTTTCCCCACAGCTGTACTGCCATCTGGCCTGTTTCTTTTACATCATGCTTCATGTCTCATTATTCTTTTCCTATGATCTGTCTTTGTGTCTATTAATCATCACAACTGCTTGTTTTCCCTTGCTTGGAATTTAGTCCTCTAGTCTCCTCTTCTGTCTCTTCAGAATTTATTCCATCACAGGATATTTTTGATCGGACTGAATGAATATCCTCTTGCCTTAGAAAGATGTGAACTCTGTAATATAGGTTGTAATTTCATCTGCATCTTGCTTATGTTGCCCTGCAAGCAAAGAAATGTGAGGTTCTTGTCCCTTAACCTTGCTTGAAATATCTTTCCCTGACATCTATGCTACATGCCAAACCAGCAGTGTGGGACTAGGCTCTAAGTGATGGTATAAACATCTGTGAAGATGACTGTCATGCTTACCTTCTTTTTCTCAAATGGAAGATCACTTTTCTTATAAGCAGAAAAAAGAATAGAGAAAACCAGATTGTTTTCTCTCCTGTGTAGGTCTTCAAAGCTTACCTCCCTTTTGAGTCACATGGGCTCTTCTGCTTTGGACCTTCTGTCTTCCAGCCCCTGTGTCCTTGTGACTAAACCTTTAAAGTCTTTCTCAAGGTTTTCAGAATAGAATAATTTTATATTGACCATAACTAGAGGTATCTAGTTAGAGCTGTATGTAAAGTTTTAATGAAAGGAGTGTTGGGTACTTTCATCATCATGTAAACTTGTGTAATTCTGTGCCCTTTAAAGCTGATGGGTGTTCCCCGAAAATCTTTTCATTTAGGACATGCAGGAAATCTGGACAAGAGCCTTTCATTAAGGATCAGACAGAAAAGGTAAACACTCCCTGTCACAGGTGTTAATTTCTGTCATAGTTTGAAGTCTACATAAAAAAGAGTGAGTAAACATGGAATGAGACAGTATTACTCTTACCACTAGAAAAGTTTGATACAAAATTAGAGAAACTAATTCTGTGTTCATAAATAGTAGCCTCTATCTCTCAAGCCTATTATTCTCCCTGCCAAGGAATCCATGAAGCCTGTCTAAGGCCAGCTCAGTGCCCTGTGTCCAAGCCTGTCATCACTGGCCATTGTGCTGCTCTCACTGCCTGCCTGCTGCACCAGGATTGTCCTGGTAGAACTGAAGATCTCTTTGTCCCTTCAGTCTGGAGAGCTGGATGAGGCTGAATTTTCTCAGTATATGCAGTCTGAAGTAGAGCCAGGTCAGGACACAGTTTACCTGAGACCTAATTTAAAGCTGTGATTACTAAGCCATCTTTCCTATTTTCTCTTTGGCCTGCCTTCTGTTTCCTGGTTTATGTGGTGGAGGAAATGCAGTTTCATCCATGTGATTCTGCATGCTACAGAGTCGTCACAGTTCACCCTCAAAAATACTCATGAT
Organism: Melanerpes formicivorus; assembly: GCF_026170545.1. Taxonomy (NCBI): domain Eukaryota; kingdom Metazoa; phylum Chordata; class Aves; order Piciformes; family Picidae; genus Melanerpes; species Melanerpes formicivorus. The sequence goes on along the minus strand of NW_027142395.1, from coordinate 5,401,133 downwards.
TAATCAGAAAACATGGAGAAGAAGACTGAAAGAAATTCAAGAATGCACTGGGGAAGATTTTCTGGCTTCTGATAAGGATTTTCCTATCAAGTCATATATCAGCCATATGAGATCAGCAAAGTTATTCACGAAAGTATTTGTTAGCAGAATAACATGAACTGGCATAATTTTTATATCAAAGGAGATCAAATTATCATAGTGATGTTACCTGGTAGCAGTCTTCAAAGCCTTAAGAAAGAAGTTCATATTTAAAGAGACAAGATGGTAAAAGGAAAGCAAGGTGAAGCTGCAGACATAAGTTAAAAGCAAAGTAGAAAATAGCAGTAGTGTTTGGCATGGATGTGAGTGGTAAAAGGACTGGAAGCAGCAGAGATAGAAGGAGGTGACAGTAGTCAAGTAACAAGATTATCAACCCATCAGCAAACATTTTGGCAGTCTCTCAGGCAAAACATGATGGACTTTGCAAAGCTGTGGAGGAAGGAGTGATAAAATTTAAACAGAGACAAGGTATAAAACGCTCTGTGAGGGAGGGATGAGGAAATATGGTGCTCTGATTATTCTTACTGAGTAGGAAGATGATGCTGTCATCCTTGATGAGAGGAGGAGAGAGAAGGAAAAGTGGAAAGTCAGATTAAAAGAACAGATCTGCAGCAAACACAAGTGTTTGTTAGACAGTCACATTTAGATAAATGGCAAATTTATCTAAAAGTTTCACAAAGTGTTTCTAAGGTATTAATTCCTTCATGCTATTTCTCTCCTCCCTATGAACTGAACAGCTACAGGCAAATGTACTTTGAAATACATGGTCATTCTGCCCCATCCTAGAGTCTTCATTTCTTATGAACAGTTAATTAAGAGAACAGAGATCATCAGAAGATGAGCTGTGCTCCCTTTTGCAGACTTTGAGAACTGAACAAAAAGGAAGTAAATATGAAAACTGATTATCCAGGTTTTTCTGTGATAGAATTACAGGTTGGCCATGGGCTGTAGGCCTTTAGCAGTTCTTAGTCAGCCAGGACAACTGACATGAGTTGGCTCACAAGTGTATCCTATATCATCAAACAGCATAAAGGAATTTTACTAAGGAGGCTCTTCCTTGGGTTCTTCTTCTGCCTTTGAGGACTGCTTTCCTGGATATTGTGACTGCTGCATTTTTGCTGGTTGAGTATAACTTTACATACCTTGTATTTGAATTGGTATTAATTGGATGTTTAATTAAACCCATTTTAATTTCAACCTGTGGGTCTTCTCTCCTTTTTCTGATTTCCCTTCTCTGCTGGGGAGGGATGATCTGGTGATAAGAGTAAATGCTATTGTCCCAGATAGGGGCTAAATGTAAACACCGACCTTCACAGGAGGCAGTAAAATATCTGTCAGGCAGTCAGATTATCTTTTTAATAGATGATGAGCAAAAAGGAGTCCTGTCAGACCATGAGTCTACACTGGTAAATGCAGAGAAGCAGATAGAAAGAACTGATGAGGGTGCTCAAACTACTCAAAGCCTGTTTTCCCCAAGGGAAAGCCATAAAACCTTGGACTTTGACAGATGTAGTTGTTGTTGGATAACTTCATGGATGTCCAAAAGAAATACAGAAAAAAAAAATCTTAAGATCATAGATAGCATCAAAGCCATTTCAAAAGAACATTTGAAAATGCTTAGAAGCACCACCATGTAATAGTAATATGAATATAACCAGCAATTGGACTTACCATGAAGAATGGGATAAGAAAACAATTGGTAGGTGCCAGCCATATCCATCTATACACGATAAAAATAATTTAAGGGCATAGAGACTGAAGAGTTACAGTAGATGTGAGTTGCCTCATGCACAGCAGCAAGGTGTCATGCATATGAGAAAATATAGAAAATACATATGGAGTGCAAGATGCTTTCTGCTATTTGACAAATATACCTCCCAAGTATGCAGAAAAGCATAAGATATGGAGTGTGTGTAACTGAAGAGCAGCTCACAGGGTAGAATCTTAGCAGCTGTGATACTGTCATATTTTTATCAGTGACAAAGTATGTGGAATTCTTTGAAAAGACGCACATATACTGTGGAAAGGCACAAGTAAAGTGAGATACCTGTAATGTTAATGTTGTAGAATGGCCCATGCTTCCATATGTGCCATCAACAAAACCTGCATGATACAGAACATAACTATACCATATTGCTGGGGTATGGAAACATTAAAAACGTTGAAACTTAGCTTTTCTATGTAATGAATGTGTGCTAGCAAAAGTCATGGTACTGAAAAGGGCTTGAGTTGGTAAAACTGGTTAGACTTCACTTATATGGGAGGTGCTCAGAGGAAGATGTTTCTGGAACTGTGTCCCCTGTGACACTGCATCACTGAAATCTCTAAAGGTAGAGTCTGCCATGTTTCACTGAAGTAATCACTGCTGAGGAAGAAACCTAAGGATGTATGAATTACAGTCTGGCATATTCAAGAATGAAAAAAAATGTGGAGCAACAATTGCAGTGCAAAATAGGCCAGCCCTTTGATCCATAGGTGAAAGCTGTAGGCTGGACTTAATGAAATCAAGTTAAATTAAAAAGCAGAGATCATTTATACTGTCAGTTTATTATAAGAAGCAGGTACCAGAAAAACCTATGCATCAGTGGCATCCAGAAGAATAGACAGAGCTGTGGGGTTGCTGCTGCCTACTCGGTGTGCCTGATGATCAGGTGCCTGATGATCAGTGTATATGTAGCACTTGGTGCCATGGTCTAGTCATGAGGTCTGTGGTGACAGGTTAGACTTGAGGATCTTTGAGGTCTCTTCCAACTTTGGTGATACTGTGATACTGTGACTGCTGTCCCAAGCCATACAAAGAGCCTGTTTTCAGGAATCACATAGAAAACTGTGTTTCCAGGGAACGTGTCCTTCATGTGTCACCTACACTAGAACTACACTGGAATGAGAATGTGATGATCAGCTGAACTAGTAGGACAGAGTTTGTGTAATATGGACAAAATTAGGACAATTATTTAAGTGAATTGCTGATAAAACACTACTTTTGGTGGAAACTTTTCCCTTGACTTCAGTGGTCACTGACTCAGACTTTGATCTGCCAATTCCTTCTCTCCAAAGTAATGTGTGGAAAAATACCTCAGTATTCAGAAAATGTTTGCAATGCTTTTTAGAATGCCCAAAAGCTTCACTAGTGGATTGAGTTAAGGTGAGAAAAAATTCAGTTGGAAAGAGGTTGTTTCAGTTGACTTTGTGTGACAAAGATGAAGGACAACAAGGGACTTCAGACAAATCCCATTTTTAACAACGGCACTAAACTATTTGTATGAAAATGCCATGATTAAAGATAAGATAAACTCTAGATAAAATTGATTAAAGTGTCTATAGATGAAAGTCATGCAATACTCTATGGGAAGTGCAAGAAAATGCCCAACTGTGTACCTCAAGAAAATCTGATAAATTGCATGAAAGTGTTTCAAAAGTTTGGACAAAATTCCCTTTCGAGAAAAATGAAGCCTGTATGTGGGGGAAATGACCTGTAGCTGAATCATTCTCAAATGGTTTAAAAATAAATTTTATTTGCCTTTCCACCACATGTTACATTTTTGACTGACAGTAAATTACCACTGCTATATTTAGCAGCCCGATGTATTGTTTGAGTTTTTCTTGACTTTTTAAAAGCTGAACTGTCAGCTCAGTTGTGTATTGCAGTAGGTGACCACATGGCTAAAAACTGGGATAGACTCAGCTGTTCTGATTTCATTGTCCAGACCATCACAGATTCTCTTCAGGTAGGACAACCTAATGTCAAATGTAACAACCCATAAAAATTAATTCTGAGAGCTTTGGGATAGAGAATTCTTTGTCTGTTAAACACTGACTTGAGCAGGGGTTGTTTAGCCTGGAGAAGAGGAGGCTCAGGGGAGACCTTCTTGCTGTCTACAACTACCTGAAGGGAGGTTGTAGCCAGGTGGGGGTTGGTCTCTTCTTCCAGGCACCCAGCACCAGAACAAGAGGACACAGTCTCAAGCTGTGCCAGGGAAGATTTAGGCTGGAGGTGAGGAGAAAATTCTTCCCAGAAAGAGTGGCCATTGGAATGTGCTGCCCAGGGAGGTGGTAGAGTCACTGTCCCTGGAGGTGTTCAAGAGAGGATTGGATGTGGCACGTGGAGACATGATTTAGTTAGTCGTGAGGTGCTGGGTGATAGGTTGGACTTGATGATCTCTGAGGTCTTTTCCAACCTTATTGATTTTGATTCTGTGATAGTATTTCTTCTTAATCTTGCCCATTAGATCTGCAGGATCCTTGGTGTTTGTCATCTGTAGCTCTATTGATGCAAATACCTGATTTGGCTGATTTTTTAATTTTATTTTTTTTTTGGTAGCTAATGTGGGCCAAACACTGAAACTGGTTATGTGCTCTTGAAAAAATATATTGACTAATATTCATATGGTCAAGGAGATGTCATTAGGTGCCCCAATACTTTTCAAAACCTGCTTCCTAAATTTCTGAGGCATCTATATGAAGGATAAAACCCAGAGAAGGACTTAAGAACAATACTGTTCAACAGAAACTAAATGGAATTTAAAAATTGCTGATTGGTATCCTAACACTTCAAGACAGCCATCTGGAAATGTAAAGGGGAGGAACAGACTTTCTTGTATTTCTTCAGAGGTAGCTTTTTGTTCTCCCCTTAGGAGTCACATTTGCTGGAGATGAGGGTTTCAAGCTATGACGTTTTTCAGAAAATTGAAATCACAGAATCAAACAGGTTGGAAAAGACCTTTGAGATCATCCAATCCAACCTATCACCCAACACCATCTAATCAACTAAACCATGGCACCAAGCACCCCATCCAGTCTCTTCCTAAACACCTCCAGTGATGGTGACTCCACCACCTCCCCGGGCAGCCCATTCCAATGGCCAGTCACTCTTTCTGTGAAGAATTTCTTCCTAACATCCAGCCTAAACCTCCCCTGGTGCAGCTTGAGACTGTGTCCTCTTGTTCTGGTGCTGGTTGCCCGGGAGAAGAGACCAACCCCCATCTGGCTACAATCGCTTTTCACGTACCTGTAGAGAACAATAAGCTCCCCCTTGAGCCTCCTCTTCTCCAGACTAAACAACCCCAGCTCTCTCAGCCTCCCCTCACAGGGCTGTGCTCCAGCACCCTCCCCAGCCTTGTTGCTCAAGCAAGTTCACCCAACCTTTACTTGAGCATGAATGTTGTGGCTGCCTTGGAGCAGGCAGACTGTGGCCGTGGGGGGTGTAGTACCTTGTACTTGGTGTTGGCAGTGATGTTGGTTTTCCAGTGCACGATGTAGTAGCAAGCATCCATGACCTTCTGGTTCTTTGGCAGAGAGTTGTCTGCCCAAGTGATCCGGATGTTGTCGTGGCTCAGGATGGAAGCCTGAACTCCCACTGGTGGCATCATGGTAGAAGGATCTGGCACTGGAGTGTATGGAGCATTAATAACAAACAAATCAACCTCAGAAGCATCTAGGGGAATTGATGGGCACCATCATTTAAAGAAAAAATGGAGGAGGTGTTAAATTAATGGTAGTGCAATGGAATGAAAGGTGAGAGATGGAGAAAAAGAGAGAAAAGCCAGAGTTAATAGGTGACATCAAACTGGCCAACAAAATCACTCTTGCATTGTATTACCTTTTTAAGACAGTAAAACAACAACATAGATGCACAGAATGGGTTGGGTTGGAAGGGATCTTCAAGATCATCCAGTTCCAACACCCTGCCATGGGCAGGGACACCTCCCACTAGCCAGGCGAAATGTAGAATTTGGGTTTGTTTGAATCCTTCATCTGATTTGGAGTAGAGATATGAATTTAGACTTCCACATCCCTTCAAGTGAGTAGTTTAATCACTGGATTGGTAGATATTAATGTTGTCCAAGAGGTAGGTATATCTTATGGCTCTGTTTTGTACAAAATATGTAATAGGCCCATGTCAAGAAGTTTAGATGTCCTATCAGGAAAGGGGGAATGAGTCCTTAGGAGGTAGATAAAAACACTGAAGTCACAGAATCGCAGTATGTTAGGGGTTGGAAGGGGCCTTGAAAGATCATCTAGTTCAACACCCCTGCCAAAGCAGGACCAGCTAGAGCAGGTCACACAGGAACATCCAGGTGGATTTTGAATGTCTCCAGTGAAGGAGACTCCACAACCTCTTTGGGCAGCCTGTTTCAGTGCTCTGTCACCCTCACAGTGAAAAAATTGTCCATCATGTGAATTATTCTCATAATGCTGAATGTAATTTTTCAGGTTTTTTTTTTTTTTTCCTTTCTTCTGAACTTTTAACCTTTCTTCTTTAGGCTGAACTCATCATACTTTAATAATCTACCTAATCTGCTTGATCTTCCCAAGGAGTCTTTTGGCTTTGTGGAAACATTTGCACTACAGGCTAAGAGGATTTCTGAAGAGGCTTTAGAAAAATGCAGAAGCATTTAAAAACTGAGCTGGGTACGATACTTCCTTCTGTGTTCTGCCCAGACTTACTTTCACATCCTTACTTACTGATTTGTGGGCCTATTATTGACATACCTTCTTCATTTCCTCCTCAAACCCCCTTTACATTTAGCTATCTTTTTGTTTGCTTCTGAAGCCTACCACATCCATGCCAGATGTCTGTAATCTTCTGTGATCTTCATGCTTCAGAGATGTTTCAGGTCTTCCAGACTACTTGGCAGTGAAAGTGCTCTACTCAACTTTGGCAAATGTATGGAAAAATATGTCTTTAACAAATATTATCCTAATGGGTTACCTACTGTTAAATCCAATGACTTAGTCACATTGCTTTTCCCCCTTTTTGGAAGATACCAAAGTATACAGATAAAGACTGGAAGGCCTCTGACACTATTCATAGCAGCAAGCATATGTGACCTCATTTTAAGAACCGGCACACAAATTCCTTTACTTTTTGATAAATATTTCAGCATCGCTTATTTTCTGTTTTGACTTCATTCAGATATGGAGTGTGAAACAGCTGTACTAGTAGCTGTTGTACTCCTTGTTCTGGTATGTACTGATTTGAAACCTTTAACCTTTTCTGTACTTTCTGAAAACTAATGCTTAACACATCATATGTCTATGATCTGCATTGGCATATATCACCAAAAAGGTGCTAAAATCAAGAACTCTTATGGGTGCAAAGGTTTATTCTAATTTGCAGTTAGTTAACTTCAGGGGAATACCATGATTTATGTAAAAGAATTTGCATATTGTTGGTGGCAACAGTTTATTGATAAAGACATTTTCTAATATTTACTTTTGTCTTTGGGTTCTCTGATTTTTACAATAACATAAAGATACTTTCTTCTGCCCCATTCTCCATAGTAGGTGATGGAAAAACACAAGATTTTCAAATTTGACTTTTGAGATACTGGGTGTCTGGGTATGTTTGACTCCGTCCATGAGAGAAAATGCATATACAGAGAAAAAGACAACCTGCTTTTGTAGCCTGCATTTCTGCACTCCTACAATTTGACGTCTTTGGTATGCAAACTTGCACCATACTCAAATTTCACACCTCTCTCTCCTTCTCATTCACGCATCAGCAACCCACATCCTCCTATGTCCGGAGCCAGAAGAGCAGCTCCCAGCGTAGACTAAGTTCCTCCAGCAACCACTGCAATTGGATCAGCCAGTCAACATGGAAGCAAGCTATTATTAATTGGTGGGCTGAAGATGACTGACAGTTAAAGCATAGTTCAGCTAAATGCTTCCCCCACAAGGAGTTGGAAATGGCTCTTTCCATCTGAAAATGACTCTGAGCCCATCATCACAAGGGTCATTTGGCCTCTCTGGTAACCATTTTCCTGTGTTGGAGCATTCTTATTGTGAAGAAGTTTTGCTAATATCTGGACAGTGTTTTCTTGGCTGCGACCTGTGCTCATTGCCCCTGAGCCTTTCCCTCTGTGCCTCTGAGAAGGATTTGGCTTGGTCTTTTTTAACCACTGTCCATTAGGTATTTAGTACATCAGGTAGATCCTCTTCGTAGACATTTTTTTTTTTTCCGTAGGATGAACACAGGTCTCATTCATATGTTGTAGTCCTTTCATTATCTTAAGGTACCTCTGCTGGCTTTCCTTCAGTTTGACAGTCTTTTGTGTACTGGGGATCTCAAACTGGGTGCAGTACTCCAGATGTCCTAAGTACTGAACAGAGAGAATAAGCACTTCCCTTGACCTGTTGTCTACATTTTCACTAATGTAGGCCACTAGCTGATGACACTCCCCCCCCCCCCCCCATTAAGGCACATTGCTGACTCAGGTTCCATTTGTCTGCAAACACCAAATATCCTGTTTACCTGGTGAGTTGGAGGCTTTACAGCCCAGTGCTGCACCAGAAGTTCTCTGCTCTCTCACAAAGTCTGGTTTTTAATGAGTTTCCATTTCCTTTTCATGCTTTAGATGAGAAACTCCTTTAGCTTCCCCAGCGGACATGGGGTAAGGGTGGGTAAATCGTCTGTGAACAATTGATGGTGTTGCCTGGTTCTGGATACTGGTAATATATTATATGGCCACTGAGACAATATATATAGACTGTAGTTAGGCATACTAGTCACAGGCTTACCCATTTGAATGTACAGAAAGCTCAGTAATGGAGAAAAGTCTCCTATAGGTTCTTCCTGTCCACTTACATGCCACTTCAAACAGTCTAATTGCTATTTAACTGGAAACACAGAGCATGAGACTATTTGGTGGAACACAGAAACAGGTTGCCCAGAGAGGTAGCTAAGGCCCCATCCCTGGAGATGCTCAAGGTCAGGCTCAATAAGGCTCTGAGCAGCCTGCTTTAGTGGAGGATGTCCTTGCTTACTGTAGGGGGATTGGAATAGATGATCTTTGGAGCTTCCTTCCAACCCAAACCATTCTATGATTCTGTGTTGCACATGCTCCATCTCTCAATACTACAAATATTTTTAACTGTATTGATGAACACTTGCCTGAAGTTTTTTATGCTTTTGTCTATATAGAGCAACCTCTTCATGGTCATGTTCAAACTCATGGGCCTTTACTGGACTCACTCCAGAATGGTTTGCCAAGACTTATGTCAGAATGATGACATTTTTTTTTGCTGTTGTTATGTTGCCATAGTAGTTTCTCTGGAAGCAAGAATGACAGCTACAGCAGGTTGCTTCAGGGTGATAGAGCACTATTTTTCATGATATAAGACTGTTGTTCCTTCTAGTATTGTCTTTAAAACTTGGGGGTAAAGAAGGCTGACTGTGCTATGATGGTCAGCATTGTTTCTGAATTTTGATGTATAAGCTATGATATGACCTTGCCTTTCATCCACTTCATGGTAGAAAGCTAGGTAATGTTAGAAGAACAGCTGTTAGGTGCCTCACAGAAATGTGGAAGGGGAAACTCTGAGAGTTGCTTCATGGGGAAAAGGAAAAAAAAAAAGGTTTGCTTAGGCAGTTTCTCTAGAGATTTTATGTGATAAAATTTGTAAGTATTTGACTTCAGGGAAGACTTCAGGCAGGTAGCCAGGATGATGATGGTGAGTTGTGCTGGTAGAAAACTTCAGCAGGGGTTATATTCAAGACTAAGCATAAAGACCTGGAGCCAGCTGGGAAAGTTGGATGGATATTGTGTTGCTTGGTTAAGTTTTTCAGTAAGTGCAAATCCTCAAAAGGGAAATGTTCTCTGGGACATGTCTAACTTTCTGGGAGAATGAAAAGAGAGCTGAGAGACACAGTATTAGCAGGGTTACACTCTGCCAAGAATATGCATGCCCTGTGGGATGGTGCAGTGTTGGCTTCCGCCCTGTGCAATACAGACAAATGCAGATTGAAGACAGAGACTGCCTTGCACATCAAGAGTGTCTGTGTTCAGTTAATGTTTCTTTGTTCTTTTGCTTCTCTCTGAGTCATCTATTGTTGTTTGTTGCTAGAGTTTCTCCATGAGAGAGTTCAGTCTTTTTAATACTAATTTGCTTTGATTTGAGGGGAGCAATTGCCATTGGGTATATTTGTTAGCCTCCTTTCTTTATTCAGTTCATGTATTTGACTTGTTTCTTCTTTAGCATCTTTGTCCTGTAAGGACATGCCTTTTAATTTTTTTTCATTTTGTTTTCTTGCTTCTCTAAAACACTAAGCATTACCTCCCAAATTGTTCTTTATATAGATATATGTCCTGAATTATCAACTTCCACCAACTAGATTAAGAAGTGCTGTTGTGCTTCCATTGCTCTTAGTTTAATTTTACTTCTTTTTTTGTGCAGAAAAAAATACTTTAAAAACTTGCTAGTGTAAATAAGTAATGTGCTCAGTTTACAGGAGTAGAGCTCTGCCAGGAAGTAGTCTTGATGGCTTTAAAACTGATTTTTTTTTAAACTTTTGAAGTAATAACTATCCTCTTTTTTTTTTTTTTAATAGGATTGCTGATAACTGAGAAACATATTCCAAGTGTTAATGTCATTTTGAGACAGTTCTGACCATATAGTATGAGACAGAGCAGACTGAGTAGCTAGGCTGATATTTACTGTGAGTGGTATTAGTGTGGGGGTACTTCTAAGTAGAGTTGTCATTGTGAGCCAGTTCCCAGGGTAGGAGAACAAGAGCAGGTATCAAAATAAATTGCGGTGTCAGCTCTCTGGTAATATCTTAGGCTTGAGCACAGGTCCAGTTGTTAACAGCAGGCACCATATCTCTGTTCTCAGAACACTGGAGATGGCTTCTCAAATAGCTATGCTTCCATCTCCTTCCTTTGTCAGTGTCTTATGCTAAGTTTTCTAAACAGAAATAAAAAAATTAAAATTGCCAGCTATTGAAAGTGCTTCTATCCCTGCAATGAATCAATTAAACTGTAGTTTAGGTAAACTACAGTTAGGGTAGTAGTAGAACTACTTCAAGGGTAAAGTAGAACTACTTAGTGATTGCCCATTGGAATGTGCTGCCCAGGGAGGTGGTGGAGTCACCATCACTGGAGGTATTTAGGAGGAGACTTGATGGGGTGCTTGGTGCCATGGTTTAGTTGATTAGATGGTGTTGGATGATGGGTTGGATGTGATGATCTTGAAGGTCTCTTCCAACCTGGTTCTGTTCTATTCTATTCTATTCTATTCTATTCTATTCTATTCTATTCTATTCTATTCTATTCTATTCTATTCTATTCTATTCTATTCTATTTCAAATGTGAGACTCAACACACAACCAGAAAGAAATGACATTGTGTCAGTCGAGTGTTGTGAAATGCATGTAGGTATAAGCAATGGGAAAAATTATTCTCTGTATTGATGGCCCAAAACCAACAGTAGAAAGACTGTATTCATCTTTCAGAACTGGCCTTTCCTTGGCTTAGACTCCATCAATGATCCAGCAGTTAAGCAAGGGGCTTAGAATGTGAAACAATTCACGTGGAAGCAAAAATGTAATTAATTCTTCAGTGATTGATATGCTGACTGCAGTGAAACCAGCAGCAACAGCAGCTCAGGTTTTGCAAATAATTTTGGGGTTTTAGAGCTTATTTTTAATACCTGAAATAACTGCAGAAGTTCCTGTCAGTTGTTAAAAAAATTTTACCATTTTAAAGGCATGCATGATTCTTAAGTGTCCTATACCAAAATCCAGCTACCACTTTCTTACTAAAACTCTGGATATTGTTGAAGTCCATATAATTATTTCTGACTAAAAGCTGTCTTTAAGTACCATGAGAGTGATACTGTGCAGTCTTGAATCTTGTGATGTAAATTACAGCTGTACAAAATTAGTATACAGTTTTAGGAAAATTAAACTGGTGGTGCTTCTGCACTGGTTGTTGGTACTTGTTGGCTTTCTTTACTTTCTCAAAGAACTCAAACACAACACGTAGAGCCTTCTACTCTCATCCTTCAACTATCTTTCAAGCTTAGACAGCTTGACAGCATTGTTCTGATACCTGTTCTGGGAGAAGCCAGGCTGTAGCTTTTTGTGCCAGAGCTAGTGGGGTTGGACCCAGGCTTCAAGAAATTGTCTTTGCTGGAGTATAGTCAGAATACTAACTGTTATTTCTGGTATGGATGCCTCCGTACAGCAGCATCTTTATAACTGCCTGGTTTTGAAATGCAATATATGTAAGAATTTTGTCTACTGCTACATTATTCTGAAGGAGAAAATGTGAGCAAAGGAGGATAGTTACACAGATAAAGCACAAGACTAAAGATCTTGATGAGCAGGTCATTTGCTTTAGCCAGTGACTCAATTCCCTACATGCAGAGAAGAGATAACTCCTCTTACTATGCCATTAGTTCACAAATTAACCCAAGTATATGAGTTCATAGCAATAGTGTATGTGCCATAAAGCAGGTAGTTATTTTCTAAGAGGTGTTGTGGTGGGTTAATGCCCATTCTGGGAACAAAAAAACAAAGCAGGGTGGAGGGCTTGCGGGTACTTTACCCTCCCTGCAGGGCATTTCCCCCCTGGGAAGCTAAGTCTGTTCCACTCCCCCCTCCCTGCCCAGCTAGGATATAAAAAGCAGGACATCATAGCTGTTAGCTCTCCTTTTGGCTCCTGCCTTTCCTGGAGGAGAGCTACAGCGGCTGCTCTCCTGCTCCTCTGCCACACAGTCGGACCTGATCCTTCTCCCTGCTGCCTCCATGCCTCCTCAGAGAAAGACTGGTTTTGTATTATTCTCTTTTTTTTTGTCCCACTCCCATCCATCCTTGTCCCTTGCCCTTGTGAACCTTTCCTGTTATTATTTTTTGGTGCATTTGCTCCTTCCTTTTCTCCCCTCTCTGTTGGGAGGGAGGAGGGGGGAGTGGGGAAGAGATTCTCAGCCTTGCCCCCATCTGAGCTCTTAACTCCCAGTTAAGGGGCAAACCACCACAGGTGTCTAAGAAAGACTACCTGACTACTTTGACAGACTAAAAACTGCAGTCCAAGGAAATATTTTGCCAGCACTCTTCCTTTTAATCCAATCAACACCACTGTGATAAAGTGTATTGGAAGGTCATCTAACCTGAGTGGTCTGAAACAGCTGATGACTGTCTACATACAACTCCATTTGCTGACCCTCCCATCTATTAACTATTATGTAGGAACTTTCAGTGTCTGAATACCAAACCCACTCAACTTTGGAATTCTTCACGCTTGCTCTCAATTCCTTATTATTAACGTCCTGCTGTAAATTTGGCCTCCAATGTAGATGCCCATATGAGATGCACTATGCTTTATTAATTCTCTTCAGATACTGAAGTAGGTTGTGAAGAGAGACTTCTTACTCAGGCATGAATGTTTCTCACTCTCTTAAGTATATACAGTTATTGCAACTGCTATATACCCTACTGTATCCTTGAAGCTATGAAAGAATCATATAAAGAAGAAAATTAAAGTAAAATTTTGTCATATATGGCAATAAAAATAACAGCACAAATGACAGCAATAGTATACCTTCCTGCTGTACACTAGCTCTGCCTGCAAAGTGACAGCAAATTTGGACAAAGAAGAGAAAAACAAAACAGAAGAAAAGAAATAATCACTTGAAAATGGAAGTAGCAGCCTCCACTTCTCAGGGTACAATGAGAAATTACTTCAGCTTCCTCTCTTTGGAATGTGAAGGCAAATATTTTAATACAGTAAATCAAGGTCCAAGGCATGTGAGATGCTGAGAACTTCACAGCTCTGAACTATCTTGTGAATCCAGCTGCAAAAGACTGAAACTGGTGCATGGGGATTTGGTATATGGAGAATGAATGACTTAGCAAGTACCTATTCACTGTAGGAGGCACATCAAACAGTGTCACCTACCAAACAAACAGTATCCTATACCTCCTCTTTGCCAGTTAAGTCATTTAGCAAAACCTGATTGATTTCCTAACTGCACTACAATATTTGATCCCTGGACAGAGATGAAAAATTATTTTATAGTTCTTTAAGATTGATGGGAAAATACATTCATGAAGATGTCTTGAGACTGACAGAGCTGGAGATCAGGGACGATCGGGTTGAGTGCTTGTGGGTGAAAATTAGAGGGAAGACCAGCAGAGCAGACATCCTGGTTGGAGTCTGTTATAGACTACCCAAATGTGAGGAAGATGTTGATGAAGCATTCTATAGGCAGCTTAAGGCTGTCTCAAGATCACTTGACCTTGTTCTCATGGGCGACTTCAACCTGCCTGATATCTGCTGGGATCTCAACACAGCAGAGAGGAGACAGTCCAGGAGGTTCTTTAGAGTGCATGAAGGACAGCTTCTTATCCCAGGTGCTGCACGAGCCTACCAGGGGTAAGGCTATGCTTGACCTCCTCTTCACCAATAGGGAAGGGCTGGGGGGTGATGTGGTGGTCGGAGGGTGTTTAGGAGCCAGTGACCATGAAGTAATTGAATTTTCAGTACTCAGTCAATCTAAGCAGGGCAGCAAGAAGACCTCCACTCTGGACTTCTGGAGGGCAGACTTCAGGTTACTCAAGGAACTAACTCAGAAGGTTCCTAGGAAAACAGCCCTTAAAAACAAAGGGGTCCAGGAGAGCTGGGCCTACTTCAAGGAAGAACTGTTGAAGGCGCAGGAACAGGCTGTGCCAGTATGCTGGAAGATGAGCCGCCGGGGCAGACGGCCAGCCTGGATGGGCAATGAACTTCTAATAGAACTAAGGGAAAAAAAGAGGGTGTACCACCTTTGGAAGAAAGGTGAGGCAACCCATGGAATGTTTAAGGATGTTGCTAGGTCTTGTAGGAAGAAAATAACGGAGGCAAAAGCACATTTAGAGCTTAGACTGGCCTCTACTGTGAAGGGCAACAAAAAGTCCTTCTATAAATATATTAATAGCAAGAGGAGGGGCAAGGACAACCTCCACTCCTTAGTGGACATGGAGGGGAATGTTTTAACAAAAGATGAGGAAAAGGCAGAGTTACTTAACACCTTCTTTGCCTCAATTTTTACTAGCAGGACAGAATGTCTTCTGGACAGCCGGCCTGCAGAGCTGGCAGAAGGAGCCAGGAAGCAGCATAGTTTTCCTCTGTTCCAGAATGGGGTAGTTAGAGTTCTCCTCAGCTGCTTGGATCCCCACAAGTCCATGGGACCAGATGGGATCCATCCTAGGATGCTAAGAGAGCTGGCAGATGAGCTGGCCAAGCTACTCTCCATCATTTTTCAGCAGTCCTGGCTCACTGGAGATGTCCCAGAGGACTGGAAGCTGGCCACCATGGTGCCCATCCACAAGAAGGGCCGGTTGGATGAGCCAGGGAATTATAGGCCTGTCAGCCTGACCTCAGTGCCAGGCAAGATTATGGAACAGGTCATCTTGAGTGCAATCACACAGCACTTCCATGATGGCCAAGGGATCAGGCCCAGCCAGCATGGATTTAGGAAGATTAGGTCCTGCCTGACCAACCTGATCTCCTTCTATGATCAGGTGACCTGTCTGGTGGACATGGGGAGGCCTGTGGATGTGGTCTACCTGGACTTCAGCAAGGCCTTTGACACCATCCCCCACAGCAACCTGCTGGCTAAGCTGTCAGCTCGAAGCTTGGACTGCAACACTCTGTGCTGGGTTAGGAACTGGCTGGAGTGCCGAGCCCAGAGAGTGGTGGTGAATTGCGCCACATCCAGCTGGCAGCCAGTCACTAGTGGTGTGCCCTAAGGATCAGCGCTGGGCCCCACACTCTTTAACACCTTTATTGATGATTTGGATGAAGGCATTGAGTCCATCATCAGTAAATTTGCTGACGACACCAAGCTGGGGGCAGGAGTTGATCTGCTGGAGGGTAGAGAGGCTTTGCAGAGGGACCTCAACAGGCTGGACAGATGGGCAGTATCCAAGGGCATGAGATTTAACACATCCAAGTGCCGGGTTCTGCACATTGGCCACAACAACCCCATGCAGTGCTACAGGCTGGGGTCAGAGTGGCTGGAGAGTGGCAAGGCAGAGAGGGACCTGGGGGTACTGGTCGATGGTAGGCTGAACATGAGCCTGCAGTGTGCCCAGGCAGCCAAGAGGGCCAATGGCATCCTGGCCTGCATCAGGAACAGTGTGGCCAGCAGGAGCAGGGAGGTGATTCTCCCCCTGTACGCTGCACTGGTTAGGCCGCACCTCGAGTCCTGTGTGCAGTTCTGGGCCCCTCAGTTTAGGAAGGATGTTGACTTGCTGGAAGGTGTCCAGAGAAGGGCAATGAAGTTGGTGAGGGGTTTGGAACATAAGCCCCATGAGGAGAGGCTGAGGGATCTGGGGTTGCTTAGCCTGGAGAAGGGGAGGCTCAGGAGAGACCTTATTGCTCTCTACAACTACCTGAAGGGAAGTTGTACACAGGCGGATATTGGTCTCTTCTCCCAGGCAGCCAGTACCAGAACAAGAGGACACAGTCTCAGGCTGCGCCAGGGGAGGTTCAGGCTGGATGTTAGGAAGAAGTTCTATACAGAGTGATTGCCCATTGGAATGGACTGCCCGTGGAGGTGGTGGAGTCACCATCGCTGGAGGTGTTCAGGAGGAGACTTGACAGGGTGCTTGGTTGCATGGTTTAGTTGATTAGGTGGGTTGGATTAGTTGATAGGTTGGACGCGATAATCTTGAAGGTCCCTTCCAACCTATTCTATTCTATTCTATTCTATTCTATCTGAAAAAATATCTCATTGGTAAGCATTTAAGGCATTGTGATATCTTCATTGTCAATCAGAAATTCAGCAGAATTCATTAACTGTAGTAAAAGGCTGCCACAGCTCCATTTCAGTGTTTTCTTAGATAATACACATAGACTCAGATGATCTTTACTGCTTGTACACATACTGATGGAGAATGGAGTTGCTCTACTCCCTACAATATGAACTACTGTAATATTATTGGTTATAAAACATGCTAAAGAACAGATAGCTCACAAATTAAGTTTATGATGTAAGGATCCAGTAACTTTTTTTTTCCTTATCCCAATCACCCCGACCCCTGACTTGCATTCTACAGTGGGATCAGTTTCCTGGGTTATAGTTAGATGACTCAGACAAAAATGCATTAATAAATGAGTGGATGAAAGAATCTACTGAAGTAATGCCGATTTTTTCTTGACAGTCATATTTTGCAAGCTTTTTTTTCTATAGAAGTGGATGAGCTTATTGTATGTTCAGGCATAGGAGTCTGCTGTCAAGAGTAGTCCAGCCCAGAAGAGACTATTCTGTTTGGCAGGTTAGCCAATGAGACAGCTGCAAGGTCTCGGTTGTCGAGGCTTTTCCTAGTCACATTAGCTGGCTGTGGGCCTGGCACTGCTCCAATTTATTGCAACATGTTATTAGAGTTAGAGAGCAAGCACAATATCTGAATCTAAATAATTGATGTTTTAGAGCTACTCGCATTTTTGCCTTCTCTTGCATGTTCTGTGCTTTAATCAAGACAGGATAGAAGGATGTTTTGCACAGTGTGTGTGGCATTTGTGTTGTGGTTGCACATAGGAACTCAGATGATGCACAATAATGGCACTAATCTAAGCACCCTAGAAGCCCTGAAGTTTTCCATACATGTGTATTAGGGTTTTTCAACCATATGTATATATTAGGTTTTTTTTCCCATATAGTTAATTCAGAAGCCTGGATAGGATCTCAAAATTATATGAAGCAGATGCAGTTCCAATTAAATCAATGAAGCTATATCAGAAAAATAAGATTTTCCAGGATTACAAAAATAAGGAAAACATGTTCTTAGAAAAGGCAGTGTATTGTACACTTTTTGCCTCTACTTTTTGCTTGGTTTTCTTTATTATCTTTTCCTCACTACATCAATCATACATGTAGGATTTCAGTTATTGTTATATGGACAGTAGCCTAATTATAGAAAACTGATTTCCTCAATGTGGTGGTTTTAGGCTGTGCCTTTAAAATTTAGTTACAGATTTTGAGCAGAAAATTAGAAAAATATAAATAAATCACTATTGGGTGTAAAAAGGAAAACAAAAGATTATTCTAAACAAATTCATTGGGTAAATATCTGGAATAAGAGGAGCTGTACCATAACAATTCTTCCCTTCCCTCTTCTCTTCTGATCTCGGCTGCTTTTGCTTTGCTCAGGAGAGACAACCTGTGTGCTTTTGGCTGGCCTTGGCTAAGTCTAACTTCTCTGCTCCTCTCTCTTGCCCCTTTTGTACAGGGGGGTAAGGGGAGCCAGGGAGGGAGAAGCTAGTAGCTTGCCCTGGTCCTTGGGCAGGGGTATCCTTGTGCTATTTATTAATTGTTAAGTATCTGTATAGTATTGTAACTCCTGGATATTTTGTACATCTTCATTGCATTCCATTGTAGAGTGTAGATTTTGCTTGTAAATACAGCTTCATTTGCTTCTAACTGAGTCGGTCTGGCAAAGTTAATTTTGGGGGGGAAACTTCAACCCACCACAGTGACATCATTTGACTTCATGTTGTCTCATCAACATATCTGGCATCATTCAGGGTCATTCATCTCTACAAATAAAGTATCACAGTATCACAGTGTGACCGTTTGAGGTTGTGCCCTTAAGAAAAGGGACACCATGGCCGAATGTTTTATAAACAAAGGACAGGTCTAAACTAATTTCATTGGTGGATTGGTAGAAAGCAACTTTAAACTCTGAGTTCAGTAGAGACTAGTCTCAGTCTTGCACTTTCTCCTTTCGCAGCTTGCGGCTTCTGGGCTTTCGGCCAGACTGACCTTGAGCACATAAGGCCTCTACTAACATATAACTGCTTTTAATTAACAAGTATTCCTTTTCTCTCTTTCTAACCCTCTTTGGGGAAAAAGGGGAGAGAAAGGGGTACAGGGGGAAACCCTTCCTCCTGGCAGGGGAGGGGAATCTCATTCCTGTGTTACTTTGTTATATATTTCTATATGTATATTGTAAACATTGTAAATTCTGTATATAAACCTGCATTTCCTAAACCGCTTGTAAATACAGCACAAATCCTTCGCTAATCCGGCTGTGGGTTTTTTCTTTCTTTCAATTTTCTTCCCTTCACTTTACAGGAGGGGGAGAAGGCTGGGCCTTCCCCTCAACCCTTGACACACAGTATCACAGTATCGCCAAGGTTGGAAGAGACCTCAAGGATCATCGAGTCCAACCTGTCACAACAGACCCATGACTAGACCATGGCACCAAATGCCACATCCAATCTCCTCTTGAACACCTCAAGGGATGGTGACTCCACCACCTCCCCGGGCAGCCCATTCCAATGACTAATGACTCTCTCGGTGAAGAACTTTCTCCTCACCTCAAGCCTAAACTTTCCCTGTCGCAGCTTGAGAGTGTGTCCCCTTGTTCTGGTGCTGGTTGCCTGGGAGAAAAGACCAACCCCTTCCTGGCTACAACCACCTTTCAGGTAGTTGTAGAGGGCAATGAGGTCTCCCTTGAGCCTCCTCTTCTCCAGGGTAAACAATCCCAGCTCCCTTAGCCTCTCCTCATAGGGCTTGTGCTCAAGGCCTCTCACCAGCCTTGTTGCCCTTCTCTCGACACATTCAAGTGTCTCAATGTCCTTCTTAAACTGAGGGGCCCAAAATTGGACACAGTACTCAAGGTGTGGCCTAACCAATGCAGAGTACAGGGGCACAATGACCTCCCTGCTCCTGCTGGCCACACTATTCCTAATGCAGGCCAGGATGCCATTGGCCTTCTTGGCCACCTGGGCATACTGCTGGCTCATGTTTAGGCAGCTGTCAATCAGCAACCCCAGGTTTGGCAGCTCTCCAGCCACTCTGACCCCAGCCTGTAGGTCTGCATGGGGTTGCTGTGGCCAAAGTGCAGCACCTGGCACTTGGACTTGTTGAATACCATCCCATTGGACTCTGCCCATCTGTCTAGTTGGTCGAGGTCCCTCTGCAGAGCCCTTCAACCCTCTAACTGACTAACATCTGCCCCCAACTTGTTGTCATCTGCAAAGTTGCTGATGACTGACTCAATCCCCTCATCCAGATCATCAATGAAGATGTTAAAGCATGTGGGGCCCAGCACTAAGCCCTGGGGGACGCCACTGGTGACTGCCCTCCAGCTGAATGTGGCACCATTCACCACCACTCTCTGGACTCGGCACTCCAGCCAGTTCCTAACCCAGCACAGAGTGTTGCGGTCCAAGCCTCGAGCTGACAGCTTATCCAGCAGTTTGCTGTGGGGGATGGTGTCAAAGGCCTTGCTGAAGTCCAGGTAGACCACATCCACAGGCCTCCCCACGTCCACCAGAGAGGTCACCTGATCATAGAAGGAGATCAGGTTGGAGAGGCAAGACCTGCCCTTCCTAAATCCATGTTGGCTGGACCCGAGCCCTTGATCATCCTTCAGGTGTGCAGTTATTGCCACCAGGATAATCTGCTCCATCATTTTCCCTGACACTGAGGGCAGGCTGATTGGCCTGTAGTTTCCAGGTTCCTCCATCCCATCCTTCTTGTGGATAGGGACCACAATGGCCAGTTTCCAGTCATCTGGGACCTCACCAGTGAGCCAGGACTGGATGAAAATGATGGAGAGTGCCTTGGCCAGCTCATCTGCCAGCTCTCTCAGCACCCTAGGATGGATCCCATCTGGTCCCATGGACTTGTGGGTGTCCAAGTGGCTCAGCAGGTCCCGAACTAATTCCTCATGGATTTCCGGGGCATTACACTGCTCCCTGACCCCGTCACCCAGCTCAGGAGGCCACTTGACCTGAACTCCTCCTGCCTTGCTGTTAAACATTGAGGCAAAGAAAGTGTTCAGGACCTCAGCCTCTTCCTCATCTTCAGTCACAGTGTTCCCCTCCAGGTCCAATAAGGAGTGCAGGTTCTTCTTGTCCTTCTTTTTAGCGTTAATGTATTTGTAAAAATGCTTTTTATTATCTTTCACAGAGGTGGCCAGCTTCAGTTCCAACTGGGCCTTTGCCTCTCTAATTTTTTTCCTACATAATTGTTGTAGTTTGGGCTGGTTGCCCTCTGCTACAGGGGTGTTTCCTGTGTCCAGAAGTCCAGCCCAGTGGGTGGACACAGGAAATTAGGTTATTTCCTACCATGATCCCTTGCACCACTATAAGTTTCGCGGCGGGGTCTGGCACTTCCTCTTTTCTTCCTCCTCCGTCAGCCGGTAACATGGGGGAGAGATCTCCTGGCTTTGGGCCTGTCTAGGCCCAAGGCCACGGGGGGATGGGCAGTCTCAGATCTGGCCAGCTGAGACTAGCCTAGCAATGGGAGGGGGAAGAAGGAGCCCTGGGGGTCTCGGGTGTACCCTCAGGTAGGGATGGGATTTCTCTGGGTCTGTTTTGGGTTCTTTTCTCTTGTCACTGTATTTCTAGTTCTCTGCACGCACTCACTGTTCTATTTAAACTTTCCATCACTTTTGCAATCTGTTTGTCTGAGTCGTTATTTCTGCGCATGGTGGGGAGGGGGTCTGCCCCAACCCATTACATTTTGGCACACCAACGTGGGGCTGGCTGTTGTGCCCACTCTGCAGATCGATTGCAAAGGATGGAGAGTTTAAATTCAGTTCTGGGCGTCGGTTTGGGTTTGGCAGTTGGGGGCTCAAGTGATGTTGCCGGGGCGGCCGTGTAAGCTCTTGTGGATTGTGGGGGGATAACTGGTGTGCTGCTGGTGGCACGGACCTTCTCCTGCTATTTCAAGCAGGGGTGGTTCTCGACCATCGGCATCGGGGTACCGCTTGAGAACGCGGAACCTGCCCCTCCTCCGCGGCGGGCAGTGAAGTGGGGGAGGGGCAGCGGCGAGCAGATCAGAGTCAGGTCCGTTCTCACTGCGGGGATAGAGCCAGCCGCTGCGAGCGGGCGAGCCAGCTCCCAAAGCCCCGGGGGGCCGACGGGGACTCCAGCTGGAAAGCCGTTTTCAAGGGCTCTGAGAACGCGTGTATGGCTTTCGCTGGAGAAGCCGTTTGAGTGTCCGAGGGGTGGAGGTGATTTTGATTCTGTGCCGCGGCGGCAGAGGTGGATGGAGCCCTGCTGCGTGGCGAGCGGCGGCGGCGGCGGACCCGGCCGTGCGCTTGGGCTGCGGCAGGGCCGGCCCTAGTCTCTTCCCCAACTTTTTCGGACGAGTTCCGAAAATGGCACCGAGCACCTGGCTCCACCTCCCTTCTTCTCAGTGAGCTGTGGTGCAGCCCCTCCCTTTCTGGTGGGGGGGGGGTGTGCAGCCGGATGCTGTCTTGCTTTGGTACAGGTACGCCTAGTGGGGGGGCGGAGTACCTCGGACAAGCATCCGTGTAGTTGGACCGCAGTTGGAAGCGGTTGGTTGCGGCACCCTGGATGGATTGAAAAAGGCAGTCGTGAGTTGGATGGTTTCGACTGGCTTGCCCCAGGGGTGGAGAATATGCCGCCGAGTGACCATAGGTGAAAAGTAGAGGCTTGGCTGAGAAGTCGTGAGGCTGTTCCAGGTGACCAGGATGCCCAACGGATCCATGGAGAACTTGCACCGCAGGAGAATGAGCTCTGCATCGCCGGGAGGTTCCACTGGATGAAGGAGGAAGAACTGGAATGGACAGACACTAGAGCCTGACTGAGGGACTGTTTGAGTGGATGCCCAGATGAAGACACGGACTTCGCCGGACATGTCATCAGTTTTCTGATTTGATGATGTGTTTGGGTGCAGGCATCATGGTTTGAAATAAGGGGTGGCTCCTGTCGTAGTTTGGGCTGGTTGCCCTCTGCTACAGGGGTGTTTCCTGTGTCCAGAAGTCCAGCCCAGTGGGTGGACACAGGAAATTAGGTTATTTCCTACCATGATCCCTTGCACCACTATAAGTTTCGCGGCGGGGTCTGGCACTTCCTCTTTTCTTCCTCCTCCGTCAGCCGGTAACATGGGGGAGAGATCTCCTGGCTTTGGGCCTGGCTAGGCCCAAGGCCACGGGGGGATGGGCAGTCTCAGATCTGGCCAGCTGAGACTAGCCTAGCAATGGGAGGGGGAAGAAGGAGCCCTGGGGGTCTCAGGTGTACCCTCAGGTAGGGATGGGATTTCTCTGGGTCTGTTTTGGGTTCTTTTCTCTTGTCACTGTATTTCTAGTTCTCTGCACGCACTCACTGTTCTATTTAAACTTTCCATCACTTTTGCAATCTGTTTGTCTGAGTCGTTATTTCTGCGCGTGGTGGGGAGAGGGTCTGCCCCAACCCATTACAATAATCTAACAGCTTCCTTAAACATACCTCAAGAAGCCTTCCCCTCCTTCCAAAGATGATACAGCCTCTTTTTTCCCCTTAAATCCTCCAGGAGCTGCTTACTCATCCAGGCCGGTCGCCTTCCCTGCCGGCTCATCTTTCGGCACATGGGCACTGCCAGTTCCTGTGCCTTCAAGAGCTCCTCTTTGAAGTAGGCTCAACCAGCCTGGACCCCTTGGTTCTTGATGGCTGGTACCCAGGGAATTTTACAAATAAGTTTCTTAAATAGGCTGAAGTTTGCCCTTCGGAAGTCCAAGGTGAAGGTTCTGTTGGTGCTCTTCCCTATCTCCCTGCATATTGAAAACTTCACTATCTCATGGTCACTGCACCCTAGGCAGCCTCCCATGATCATGTCTCCCACCAGCCCTTCTCTATTGGAGAACAGCAGGTCAAGCAGAGCCTGACCCCTGGTAGGCTCACTTAACAGCTGCATCAGGAAGCAGTCCTCCATGCACTCCAGGAATCTTCTGGACTGCCTCCTCTCTGCTGAATTAAGTTTCCAGTAGATATCTGGCAGGTTGAAGTTGCCCACAAGGACAAGATCTGATGACCTTGAGACAGCCTCCAATTGTTTGTAGAATAATTCGTCAGCCTCCTCATCCTGGTTGGGTGGTCTATAACAGACTCCAACCAGGATGTCAGATTTGTTAGGCTGCCCTCCGATTTTAACCCACAGGCTCTCAATCCCCTCTTTCTTCACCTCAAGTTCTGTGGCAGAGAGTTTCCCCCTAATATACAAAGCCACTCCTCCCCCTCTTCTCCCTCGCCTGTCTCTCCTAAAGAGCCTGTAACCCCCCAGTGCAGCACTCCAATCGTGGGTGTTATCCCACCATGTTTCTGAAATGGCGACTACGTTGTAGTCACCCTGGTAGACCAGGACTTCCAACTCCTCTTGCTTATTGCCCATGCTGCATGCATTGGTGTACATGCACTTCAGCTGGGCTCTCGACTTCTCAATTGCCCCTAATTTGTGCCCTACTCTTTCCTCTGTAGAGGGACCGATTTTCTCACCTACCCCCTTCAGACCTAGTTTAAAGCCCTCCTAATGAGCCCTGCCAACTGTAGTGCTAGGACTCTCTTACCCCTGTTATACACAATAAATAATTTTGGAATGTGCTCTGTTTTTTTTCTCATGTCCTTTGATTACACAATGACTTGGGCTTACCTCACAGAGAGGTTTCAGAGATGGATTCATTAGCATGGAGGGAGGTGCTTAGGATAATTTAGCATGCGGTAGTCACCATATAACAATATTAAGCAGACATGTTGCTTTGTATTAGGGCTGTCTCCTCCTCTGGGACAGAAGCCATTCCCTCTGTGCTGTGCCATCCTATGTAGCTACACACAGCTCCTACCAGCAGTAGACCAGCCAAGCACTGGCAAGCTCATACACTCTTTGTAATTAAGGTATCATGATTTCTGAAGTATCCACGCTGATAGGGAGAGATGTCAGATGTTGCCCCAGTAAAAAGGCACTTTGTCTAGTGAGACTGTGGCTAAACACTTTTAGTATTATTTCAGTCATGTAAGAGGATGTTTCCAGCAGAGAAAAGGTGAAAAGTCATCTACTACAGGGTATGTCAGCTTAGAGTAAGCACAATCTTACCAATATTCCAGTGCTGTTAGAATCAGAGCATAATTTACCCATCTGTCCCCAGGCACATATGCCATTCTCTGTTTTACTTAAGTCTTATCTCAGTTTGCATTCTCTTTGCATTGTGTTCTTAACAGCAAAACAACCTAGTAAGTATTTCATAATAAGGCTGGATATGTGAAAACCTGTTCAGGTCAGAGTGAAATGGGTGTAGTCTAACCCTTCTCAGGACTGTATTCATGATTTACTTAACCTCAGTCAAGATAGCAGTATTCTTCAGGCATGCCAGTGACAATGTGTTTAAAAAAAACAAATCCTATGTATAAGGCTGTCTAAATCAAGACAACAGAGAAAAGAGTATCTCAGATCCAGGTGTAGTGACTGGGTAGTTTCCTGACAGTGTAGAATTGAGTGCAGGGTCTTCCTGCACTTCCATAGCCTCAGTTTCTGAAGCAGCAGAAGATCACAAGGAGGGCCCACTTTACATATATGAAAATTAAAGCAGGAAAAGTGAAATTGCTTGCTATAAGTATGGCATACATATACAGATTTAGAGAACTAGACCAATCAAAAAGAAGCTTTATTCCTCTTTTTCCAGCAAAGCTGATGTCATAGTTTGGGCTGGGTGCCCTCTGCTACAGGGGTGTTTCCTGTGAGGTATTTCTACCATGATCCCTTGCACCACTATAAATTTTACGGCGGGGTCTGGCACTTCCTCTTTCCTTTCCTCTCCAACACCTGGTAACTGGGGGAGAGATCTCCCAGCCATGGGCCTGGCTAGGCCCAAGGCCACAGGGGGATGGGCAGTCTCAGATCTGGCCAGCTGAGACTAGCCTAGCAGTGGGAGGGGGAGGAGGAGCCCTGGGGGTTTTGGGTGCACCCTCAGGTGGGGATGGGATCTTTCTGGGACTGTTTTGGGGTCTCTCTTGTCACTGTGTTTCTAGCCTTCTGCACGCACTCACTGTTCTCTATTTAAACTTTCCATCACTTTTGCAATGTTTGAGTCGTTATTTCTGCGCGTGGTGGGAAGGAGGTTTGCCCCAATCCATTACAGCTGACCATTAGCTTTCACTGAAATCCCAGCCCCCTCGCCCCTTTAGGATTTCTGTGGAAGTCAGTGATTTGACTTTAATGCTTATAAATACCTAGAGGGCAAGTGTTAGGAAGATGGAGCTAGATTTCTCAGTGGTGTCCAGTGACAGGACAGGGGGCAATGGATACAAACTGGAACCCAGGAAGTTCCACATAGCCATATGGAAAAGCTTCTTCCCTTTGAGGGAGGCAGAACACTGGAACAGGGTGACCAGAGAGATTGTGGCAGCTCCTCTGGAGGCATTCAAAACTCATTTGTTCATGGTCCTGAGTGATTTACTCTAGGTGATTCTTCTCTAGCAGCAGGGTTGGACTAGATGATCTTCAGAGGTCACTTCCAACTCCTACCACTCTCTTAATTTGTAACTTATGAGTAAGACCTGTAAATAAGCTGCTTTCAAATCTGTGGTATTCTCTCACTGAAATTATAGGAATGCCATCCAGATAACTGAAAGAAACTTGTCATTGGTTTTCTGCTGAATCTGAAAACACTTCCTGTAGATTGCAATAGCACAAGCCACTTCAAATACTTCTCTTCATTGTTGGTAACTTGGGTTTTAATCAACAGGAGAGATTTTACCAATCTAATATTGTTAATTTTAGTAACAGCTGAAACTTGGAAGTTTCAGAATACAGGGCCTACAGAAAACATTACTTTTAATATTCATTCTATCTAACTTTTGGGGAGAGGCACAAGGAGTTTGTAGTCTCTTGGTTTCTATTTACTGCACAAAAGAGGTAATACGAAATAGTCTTAAGACAGCTGCCTCACCATACACACATATTCCAAACACATACATATATCCAAATAATAAAATCAAGGGGAAAAGTAAGTTAGCCTTTCTCTGATTGGTGCTTTCTGAGCCATTGTGGGTACCTAGGTTGTACTTATGAATTTATTCCTATATTGATGGTAGATAGATGTCTTCTCTTTTTTTAGAATGAGATTTTTTTCTTTTAAGTGGGAATTTCTGTGTAGTTGCCTGGCTTCTGGGAGCGGCAGCTCAAAACCAAAACACAACAATAACAAAAAAACCCCACCCCAAACATTGTTGAAAAATTTGCTCATAAAATCATGAGGTGTAGCAGTACATCAGTGAACAGGAAAATGCAAGCTCCTCCCTAATTGGTTCAGGTCTTTCTGAGTTTCGATTAGCTCTTGCACTTCACTGGTTGAGTTGCCTGGCTGCGCCCCATATCCCTATTTTACAACAGTAGACACACTCATCACAAAGAGTAGGGTTTCATGTGAAACCACAGAAAATGTGATGGTCTCAGCTCTTATAAGTGTAAAAGTAGGCAGCATTTACAGCTGGTTTGGTTTCAAGAGAACCACAGCATGTAAAAAATGTTTTAACTCTTAGAGTTGTATTATAAAGCTAATTTAAAGTTTAAGAAGTCACTACAATAAGCCCCAAATTATCAATTAGAAATAATAATGTCACAATTCCCATGGGTTTTGGCAGCTCATTTACAATTTATTGGTACCTGAGTTGGGAATTACTGATGTTGACAAAACAAGGTGTTTGTCATCTACTAGTCAAGGCTACATTTCACAGCATGTATTTATCGCATTCTCATAAGGAGGCTGGCTGCACCAAGTCAAAGGGACTGACCAAAACTTGCTCGGTGTTTATCAGCTTCGTTTGGAGCACTCTAGCCAGAATTTTCTCTAGAACTCAAAGCTGGGAGCTTTTAGAATGCTGCAAGGTCAGATTTGTTGCAAAGAGTTTGCACAACTCTTCAGTTCATTGGTGACCAGATTTCCATTTTGAGCCCAAGACAAGCCCCTGCCTATACACAGGCTTAACAAACCTGACCCAACCCACCTTCTTTTCTTTTTTGTTTCTGCAGTGGAAAGCTAAAAAGAAGCGATGAAGAAACGGGCAGTGTAGCCAAAAGGAAGACGTTGCCAGAAGATACTCTACTACTTTCAACCTCAACGCTGCAAAGCTCAGCAGGTCAAACGAGCCCTGTCTGAAAGTGGTGAAGGGCCCCGTTGCGTGACAGCTAAGCAAAACTCCAAAGAGACGGAGCCCTGTGCTCGTTCGCTTTGCTGGGACGCTGAAGCAGTGGCAGCCTCGGTTTGCCTGCGAGCTTGCTTGCGAGCCCCTGGACAGCTGCGGCCGGCCTGGAGCAGCACAGGGCGGCACCGCAGCGGCGAGAGCTCCGCCCCAGACGCCCCGCCCCGGCCGCCGCAGGGCAGGGCATGGCAGGGCAAAGCAAAGCAGGGAGGGATAGACTTAGGGGCAGGTTGAGAGTACGGGAAGTGACCGTCGGAGGGAAATCGCTGTCTGGCCCTGGGAGCAAGGAACAAGGAAACCTTGGAAAGCTTCAGTACAACGCGGGGGTGAGTGATATGAGTCCCTCTGTTAGGAGTGGGGTTTTCTGCTTTGATGTGCATTTGACCTATTTTCACCTGTGCAATCCCAGCAGTGTTGCTCTGATTTAAAGAAAAAAAAAAAGGAAAAAAAAAAAAAAGAGTCCTCCAGTAATTTGTGAAGAATTATTTATAATTTGCAGTTATGAGTGGTGAGGTGGGACAAGAAGAGAAAAAAAAATTGGTTTTGCTGAACTGCGTCTATGTCCCAGCTGCTTGGCAGTACCTGTTTGCACAGGTGTGCTCCTGCCACTCTGAGCTTGGCAGGCATGGGTGGGAAAAGAGGGTATCAGCAGAGGCAGGTGGGGGGACTCTTGCCTTCCTGGTTTTAGAGAGCAATTTTTCTGTGGGTAAGAGTTAGGTGCAGTTCTGCTAGTTGTATGAAGTGTTGCTGTTGCTCTAGATTGGATGGTTTTGCTCCAGATCTTTTTTGAAATTAAAGGCCAGTCCTCTACTTGTTAGCAATCACGAACAGCCACCTTTTAGGGATACTGTATGTATTTGGGGGAAGTGGTGAGAAGCAGCTTTCAGGTCTTCTGCTACCCCTTTTTAGATTAGCAGAAGCTCTGCTGGAGAAAGATGTTCCAGGTTCTACCTGCTGCCTTCAGATTTATAACCTACTTTTGTGACTCTTACAGAATGAGGTAGGTTTCCAGTTGTGGAGATGTCTCCCCAGTGTACAAAACTAATATGTGAAAATGTGTGCATACAGGTGGCTGGTCCTTCCTCTCACTTGTGAAGGTGAGGCCTGACTGGGTGAGTGCTTGCACCAGGGATGACACTGATCACTGCCACCTGTGGGCTTAGCCTCCGAGGAGCCTCACACCCTAAATCTTGGTGCTCTTCATCATCTTCCATTTTCTTTCCAGAGACCCAAACCATCAGACCTAAATTACAGTAATGTTCTTGAATTCTTTTGTTTGCTTGGTTGAAGGGCTAGTTTTGATATGTTTTGCATGTGTAAAAGCAGAGATGCACTGTCTGCATAAACACTTGTGATTTTGACTGTTCTCTAAAAATAAAGGTGTTTGTAGTGCTGTGATTAGGTTAATTCTGCATGATCTCTTGAGATATGTTGTTGCTTTATTGGTGTTAAGAGAATTTTAAGAGTCTGCTGCAATGCTTTTGTCCAAAGACATAGTCAAAGAATCAATCAGCTTGGAAAAGACCAGGACCTTGCCATATATATGGCCTCTGTGCTACAGCCTGGTCAACCTTTCATTGAAACCAGTGAAAATCATTCTGTTAACCTCAGTGGTGGCTGGGCTAGCTGTTGTGGCTTGCACAAGTACTCAAGACTATTAATGCTGTGGAGACCAATGGAGTAGCCAAACTGTAAAATTCTCCTTACAGCCACAGAACTTTCCAAGTATGCACTGAGCAGCAACTTTGATCTGAGTTGTTTGGTGTTTCCCATAGTGTTCTTCTGTTAGCAGCAGAGTGTTTGTTTTGGGGATCTTTGAGTATTTCGGTGAAGGAAGCAAGAAAATGCATCCTGGTTTGCTTTCTTCTGCATTCTAGAAATTGCATTTTATTTCCATTAAGAAATCTCTCTGTCTATGGGTTTTTTTGGTTGGTTAGTTTGGTTTTTGGTTTGTTTGGGGGTTTTGTTGTTGTTGTTTGTTGGTTTGGGTTTTTTTGTGGTCTACTCCCAAATGTCTCACTGCTGTTGTGAAACTGCTGATGTCCATTTGGGTTAAATTTATTGGACTTCAACCCAATTGGACACCAATATGAACAAAGATGGCTTCATGTGAATACTTGGGAGAGATGGGGGGGAGAAGACGAGGTGCATCTTGAAGATGCTGGGGGGGTGATTCTGGTTGAAGGAATTGAATTCACTGTACTCTAGTATTTCTGACTGAGGTGAACATGCCTGTGGGCTTTGCCATCTGTGAGACAAGAGCAGATGGGTATCACAGGTACTGAGTGTGACGGTGTGCAGATGGACCAAGGGCCTTAGCAGGACATTCATATGCATGAATCCAAATCTTATTACTTAAATTTGAAATAGTACCATCCTCATAGATGTTTCTCTGTCCATAGTTTGGTGCTCCTGAATGACAGCTTGCATGTGTCTCCAGCGTGCTGCTGATCTGCATAACTCAATACAAGCATCACTGTTTCTGGTCCCCGGAGCTCTGGATGCTGCTTCCTACACATCATCTGGTGATTTGGCCTGCAGCATTGGTCTAAGTAGAGATAAATGGCCTATTCGACTTGGGTTCTTTCCAGTCAGGTTGCCCTCTGAGTGCTGAGCGTAACTACCCAAAATGTGGTATCTCTCCAGGGCCTGAGAACCACCATCAATCAGTGGATTCTTTGGGTGGAAGTACTAGTATCAAAATGATGGGCCTAAAGCCTGGAGGGGTTGGAAGCAGTGAGAACTTGTGGAAAGTTTTACCTCCTTCTGGATTCCAGTCTGCTCACATGCAAAAAAGAAGCTACTAAGCTCTATTTTGGAGGTTTTTCAGGTGGCCTTTGTTAAGGATTTAGAGAAAGGTACAGAAGACTCTCATCTGGTTATAGTTTTATCTCCCTAATTGTTTAGGTAGTAAAGCCTCTGCTCAGAAGAAAAAGTACTAGTGCTGGAATAGTCTAGCTAGTTGATAGTGAATTTAAAAAAAAAAAAAGCCTAGAAGAAACTTTGGTCTTTGGGGGAAATGTTTTTTTAGTTATTATTTTTGCTGAGCTAGACTTCCAGAATTTTTGTGATTGTCTCTCACAATATTCTTAGTCCTGGTGAACTCAGAAACAATGAAAAGTGTTGTAAAATTGATCGTGTGTTTAAAGAGGATCATGTGCTTAACTGTATACACGTGCAGAATGCTGTTCCTTATAACATCTGTAAAAGGGAAATAGTAAGAAGCATGCAGGAGGCTAACTTGTCAGTTTTGACATATATCCCAGATGTTTTGGTGGACAACGCTATATAAACGTCAAGCCTCTTGGAGACATTAGATAAAATGGGGCAGAAAACAGGTTAACAATAATGGTCTGTGTGAATCATCCTTAGTCCAAGCCTGCCCTCTTTTGGAGACCATCACTTGAAGCATTTGGGCTCAGAGGTGTATCTCAGTAGTCTCTCTACTTTGTAACTGACCTGTGCATTCACATCTCTCTTTAAAAAAATAAACAAACTAATCAATCAAATACACACACACAAAAGCAAGCAAGCAAGCAACCAACAAACTAAAACCCAAGTCATACAAACAGACGACACCAAGCTGCAAGCAGGTGTTCATCTGTTAGAGGGTAGGAGAGCTCTCCAGAGGGACCTTGCCAGGCTGGACAGATGGGCAACACGGTGACATTTAACAAGTCCAAGTGCTGGGTGCTGCACTTTGGCCACAACAGCCCCAGGCAGTGCTACAGGCTGGGGTCAGAGTGGCTGGAGAGCAGCCAGGAAGAGAGGGACATAGGGGTAGTGGTTGACAGCAGCTGAATGTGAGCCAGCAGTGTGCCCAGGTGGCCAAGAGGGCAAGTGGCATCCTGGCCTGTATCAGGAATAGTGTGGCCAGCAGGAGTAGGGAAGTCATTCTGCCCTGTGCTCAGCACTGGTTAGGCCACACCTTGAGTCCTCTGTCCAGTTCTGGGCTCCTCAGTTTAGGAAAGATGTTGAGTTGCTGGAAGGTGTCCAGAGAAGGGCAACAAAGCTGGGGAGGGGTTTGGAGCACAACCGTGTTAGGAGAGGCTGAGGGAGCTGGGGTTGCTTAGCCTAGAGAAGAGGAGGCTCAAGGAAGACCTTCTTGCTCTCTACAACTCCCTGAAGGGAGGTTGTAGCTAGGTGGGGCTTGGTCTCTTCTCCCAGACACCCAGCCCCAGAACAAGAGGACACAGTCTGAAGCTGTGTCAGGGGAGGTTCAGGCTTGAGGTGAGGAGAAAGTTCTTCCCAGAAAGAGTGATTTGCCATTGGAATGTGTTGCCCAGGGAGGTGGTGGAGTCACCATCCCTGGAGGTGTTCAAGAGGGGATTGGATGTGGCACTTGAAGCCATGGTTGTTAGTCAGGGGGTGTTGGGTGATAGGTTGGACTTGATGATCTCTGAGGTCTTTTCCAACCTTATTGATTCTATGAAACCAAGACCCAAACAAACATAACCAAGCAAACATAACAACAAAAACCCTCCCACAAACCTTTGGTTGTCCTTTCAGAGAAACCTGATAAGAAAAATTAACAATCCGCACTATCAGGCCTGAGGAGAAGTGTAGTAGTTGGGGCAGTGGGAAACTCACCCTGGGAGCAGCACAGAAGGCTGAGAAAAGAAGACCTGGCAGCTGCTGAGAAAAACTGCTCAGCAGCTGATGAGAAAAACTGCTCTGCAGCTGTCTGACCTTGGAAAGAAGGAGTTCCTAATCACAGAAACTAGCTATGCAGGGCACTGTGTAAACAAGCTCAACCTTAAAGGCCTATTAAAAGCAAGAGAAGTCAGAATAAAGTTGAGCTATGCTTTAACCATATTGGTACTTGCCATAGTCTCCATTGCACTCTTCCCAACAAATGGCGCCCTGCAAACAGGGATGAAACTGAAGTGCTGCTGGTTGCTTTGAGCACCAATTTGTCTTATGTGGTGTCAGGAAACGCAGACGGAGTTGGCACTGCCAGGCAACTGCAGTGGGGGCTGGAAGTGAGGTCGCAACTCACCCCCTTAAGGTAGGCACTGCAAACCTATGGAAATGGAGGCGGCAGTGCAGTTACTAGGGAGTATTCTCTCAAAGAGAGGTGAGCCCTGTAACTTGAAGAAGGTCCATGAGTTAATACGTTGGGCCCGAGATAAGGGATTCATGCAAGAAATCCCACTTTTATTTAGTCCACAAGCGTGGCGAGAGGTTGGAGATAAACTCAGGGATGCATCAACAGCAGGGGGAAAAGATGCTGCAAAAACTGCTGAAGAAGTCACCTGGAGGGTGATTATTAACAGCCTGAAGGAAATGCAGGCAGAACAGCATGTTGCTAAGGCTGCCGCCCAAGCATTATTGGCAGCTCCAGCTGTTATGGCAAAGGCATCGTCTACCGCTAGCGTGAAGGCTTCGTCTACCGCTAGCGTGAAGGCATCGTCTACCGCTAGCGTGAAGGCATCGTCTACCGCTAGCGTGAAGGCATCGTCTACCGCTAGCGTGAAGGCATCGTCTACCGCTAGCGTGAAGGCATCGTCTACCGCTAGCGTGAAGGCATCGTCTACCGCTAGCGTGAAGGCATCGTCTACCGCTAGCGTGAAGGCATCGTCTACCGCTAGCGTGAAGGAGCCTTCTCATATGGAGAGGTTTTTCTTGGGATCCTAACCTTTAGGTGTAGTAAAAGGAATGTCTGCTCCAACTGACAAAACAATAACAGACATTAAGGTAGATAAGAACTCTAATACTGAGGTGGAACAACCAGTGGCAGCACAGATGGAGCAAGAAGGAGGTGGAATCGCTAAACAAAGTGACAAAATACAGGGCGAATCAAAGTGTTTGCCCCGACAGGAATACCGACAATGCCCAGCAATAGAGAGCCACTCCTCTGGAGACAATTCTCCTTTCCAGCGTTCACACCAGTCTAAATGTGTGAGTGGTCGTAATAGCGGCACAAATTCGCCCAGATCCATGGTGGGTCCTAAGATAAATAAAGTACTGGAAGAAGTCTTGAAACAGGTACAGGCGAAGAGCCCTGATCTTGCTGTATCAAATGTGTTTACAAAAGGAGTTTGGGATCCGGCGGCGGTAATGCTTTAGGATGCAGCCACAACAGGGAACACTGAAGCTCAGCGCTTGCTTTCCTTTTGGTGGATCGCATTTGAGAGCTTAAAGCACAGGACGAAAAAGCAATATTGGGAGTCAGTACAGAGCTCAGGATGGCAACGAAAGTGAAATTGCTAGGTCTTCCTTTACAACGTGGAAATTAGTTAAAGATTCTTTAGAACAACTAGCAGAAGATCCTAAGGCAACTTCAGCATTAATTAACAGCACTTTGCTAAGCCCTCCTGCAACCTTGGAGCTGCAGACACTAGGCCTAACAGCAACAGCAGCCCGCTACCCCACCACCACTGGACCCCCCCCCCACCCCCGCTGAGTCTTGAAAGTTTTCCAACGTGTTTTGATTGTGGACAGAAGGGACATTCTAAATTAAAAGATCACAACTCACTTTTGTGATTATATTAAGAAAACAAATTAAGATTGGACAAGGTGATAAGGCAGTGACTTTTGCTCTACCTAAACAGTCACAGAAAGAGAACAAAAAGGCATCACATCAGGAGACAAAGCAACAATTAAGTTCAAATTGCTGCCATTACTACTTACTGACATGGCCCTGCCTTCAAGGAAAAGCTAACTTTGGCTGTGAATTCGGCGGCGACCTCCCCCTTCTACCCTCCACTCTGTACCTATCGTGGCTTCGTTAGTCAGCCACCCTTTCACCCCCTCCCTTTTTTTGATAAGACTGTAGTCTATGAAAATTGTGTTCTGATTTAAAGCATCAGTACTAATTTTATTATTTTTGATTGTAATGTGTTTTAAAGATTTGTTATTTTGATGTTTGTGGTGGTTGAGTTTTAACAGTGTACCTAATGAATAGTGAGTACTCATTATAAGTATTTAGTAATTAGAATAAGGTATATCAAGTAATAAGTACTAATAATAAATACAATAAGCATACCTTAATTATCATTTACTATCACAGTATCACTAAGGTTGGAAGAGACCTCAAAGATCATCGAGTCCAACTTGTCACCACAGGCCTCATGACTAGGCCATGGCACCAAGTGCCACGTCCAATCCCCTCTTGAACACCTCCAGGGACGGTGAACTATTATGGTTTGTATTTGATTGTAATAGAATAATAGCATATATTAGTGATGATGGGTAAGTTTAAGTAGAATAAGTTGTTTTATGAGTTCAGATTTCAAGTTTTTCTTTTGGTTTATACCTTCCTTTTTCTTTTGTTTCCTTTTCTGTGTGCCATGGCATCTCTCTCTTGTTTTTTCTTTCTTCTCTTTTTGACATTGATTTGATAATTTAATGTTAACATCATTTTTTAAGTTTTTAAGGATTTTTGCTATTACCATAAGTTAAGGGTTTGATATAGGTATATTATAAAATTAAATTTTTTAGGGTTTTTTTTTTTTAATTCATAATAGCTTTAAGGATTATATTTAAAAAATAAATAGCAGTACTGCAGTCATCTCAACGGACAGCACAAGAATCAAGAAGATGGAAAAACAGCATTTCCCATGAAGCTGAAAATCACCAGAACCACCTAACACTGATCACAATGACTATTATAATAATCTGAGCCCAAAAGCAACAATGAGAAGAAGAAACATCTGAATTAAGACTGAATATTATGATTATTTAATTGTTGTGTGATTGGAGAATATATTTACCTGGATTTATATGTTAACAGTCTGTCCTAGTTAAGTAATAATGTTAACCTTGTTTGTTCTTCTGTATGCAAAGAATGTTAGGTTAGAATCATATAGTTTTGTTGCCTTTTGATTCTGTTTGTTGTGAAGTTGTTAGCTAAACTTTGTAGAAAAAGATAAACTTTATTATAACCTGTGTGAACAATTAACAATAACTAACCATTAACAGGAACTGTGAAGACAACTTATTGACAACAATTATTGAGATAACAAAGAATGGAAGTAACAAAAATAAGGATAACAGCGCAAATTGAGACACCCAACAGTGAATAAACTAGCATTTTAAGCCACCTTTGATCAACCACTTCAACATCTGGGTGCAGCGTGGTGCGATCAGTGGTGTGAGTTCTCCTCCTGAGAAAGGAAGAAACCACAGAAAAAAGAATAGCCTTGATTTGTTTTGAATCAAATATGTAGAATGAGAGAAACTTCAGAGCCTTAACAGAACCAACCTCTCTGGTTGTTGTGGAGGGTGAACAACTGCTCGTCTAGGCCTCTCCTCCCTGGTGGGTGACAGTGGCCTAACAGCCTAATGGTGAGAAAACATTGCAGTGTTATAGCCAAGTTAGGAAATTCTTTTCTGGTTTTTTTTACAAAGGTACTGTAGAGAAACATTACCATTGGTGGACTGGCTGACATCTCAGAAAGCTCTGGAAATGGATCCAAGGTGGTTTCATCCTCTCTGGCTGTGGCCCTCTCTTCCAGCTCGAGTGGTAACACCTCATGATTCAGGTGTGAGAATGCACAACTCCAACTCTGCGCATGCACTGTAACCCTCTATGGTTCAGCCATGATTCTGTGATGCATGTTGAAAGCAAGACCATAACTAGCAAAAGAGTTTTGTTCTATATAATTGTTCTATCTTTTGTTGTGAACCCCACAAATGTTGAGCCAACGGTATGGTGTAAGCTACCTTGTGAAACAGAACTGTTATAGATTTTGTTGTTAGAGTAAGATCATAGTTGTTAAAAGTCTAAAAAATTAAGTTGTATGAATTTGTTATTTAGTCTCTCTATATAAGAATATTCAAGAACTGGAATAGAGAGTAACATATTTGTAGATTGATAATGAAGGTTGGTTTAAAGGATTGTTTAAAGGATGAGAATTCTCTGGTTAGTTTCTTTTGATTGTTAAAACTGGGTTATTAATATTGCTAATTGTGATTGTAATGCTATTGATGTTGCCTTGCCTGGTTAGTTTGTTGCTGGGAAACTGTGTGGAATTTGTGGACTCTGTGAGAAACGAACTCACTGCTGAAAATTTATAACCAGTTTATTATAAAATAAAGGCAACACAGCGCTGGGTGCATAGCGAGTCCTGGCCAGTCTTTAGATATGTTGGCACCTCCCCTTTCTCTCCCAATACCCCACACAATACAGACCATCAGCCCAATGATCCAGGCCCAACGGTCGGGCCCGCCCGGTCCCCAGTAATTCCCCTTGCGAAAGCCAAATATTATAACCACTTTCTCACAACTCTTTGATGGGCCAAAAGAGATTGACCTTGGAAGTATTGCTGTGTATCAGTGACAACAAAAATCATCTCCCAAGCATGGAATGTTCAAAAATTAAAAAAGGGGTATTGCGGAGGATTTCTTGGCAGAACGTGGACACCTGATGGGAAAAATGAACAATCCACACTATCAGGCCTGGGATGAAGTGTAGGAGCTGGGGCAGTGGGCAACTCACCCTGGGAGCAGCACAGAGGGCTGAGAAACGAAGACCTGGCAGCTGATGAAAAAAGCTGCTCTGCAGCTGTCTGACCTTGGAAACAAGTTCCTAATCACGGAAACTAGCTATGCAGAGCACTGTGTAAACAAGCTTAACCTTAGAGGCCTATAAAAGCAAGAGAAGTCAGAACAAAGTTGAGCTATGCTTTAACCATATTGGTGCTTGTCATAGTCTCCACTGTGCTCTTCCCGACAAAGAACTGCTTCCTAACATCCAGCCTAAACCTCCCCTGGCACAGCTTGAGACCGTGTCCTCTTGTTCTGGTGCTGGTTGCCTGGGAGAAGAGACCAACCCCCACCTGGCTACAACCTCCCTTCAGGTAGTAGTAGACAGCAAGAAGGTCTCCCCTGAGCCTCCTCTTCTCCAGGCTAAACAACCCCAGTTCCCTCAGCCTCTCCTCATAGGGTGTGCTCCAAACCCCTCCCCAGCTTTGTTGCCCTTCTCTGGACACGTTCAAGTGTCTCAATGTCCTTCTTAAATTGACGGGCCCAGAACTGGACACAGGTGTCAAGGTGTGGAATAACCAGTGCTGAGTACAGGGGTTGGTTCACAGAATGCTCTTCTATCTTGCTGTTAAAGCCTGCATTGATAGCTTATTGTTTAAGGAGAAAGCATATTTAAACATTTCTGCTGGCCTAGAAACTTATACATTTTGTTTTAGAGCCCAATTCTTAATTTTTAAAAATATTCCCCCCCCCCCATTTCATGGCATATTCTGAGGCTAGAGGAGAAATTCTTTCCCTGATCCATGTTTCTGGCCAAAACAAGTATGCCCTTGACACTGGAAGTAAACTGACAGAAGGAAGGCAGTAAGGCTTACAGAAGGAAGGCAGTAAGGCTTGCAGAAGGAAGGCAAGCCAGAGCAGTGCCACAGGCAGTGCAGTGAGACCATGACAGTTTAAATTGTTTTCACTTAACTTGTTTTACAAGACACCTTCTTAGAGTGATTTTACCTACTTTTGGGTTGACTGCAAAGGACTATATTATTTCTTGGCTTGTCTGGGGTCATGTTATTTGTCAATTTTTAATGGAATACTGGAAATGTGGAATCACCCCAACACAATCTTGTATCAATGTACAGACATTGGATGTGTATTTCCAACAATGTTCTTCAGCTCACTGAATTGATATATCTATTGTCCATTCTGCTACAGCAATTGCAATGGACAAAATGCTTTTTCTTTTCCCAGGAGACCAAGGAAATTAACTGATTTAATCTTATGTACTTACCAAAATTGTAGCATCAAAGATGTCCAGCTTAAAAACAGATACTCTGAATTTCTCTCT
Source organism: Melanerpes formicivorus (assembly GCF_026170545.1). Classification (NCBI taxonomy): domain Eukaryota; kingdom Metazoa; phylum Chordata; class Aves; order Piciformes; family Picidae; genus Melanerpes; species Melanerpes formicivorus. The sequence continues at coordinate 5,362,625 of NW_027142395.1, read as the reverse complement.
CTGACAATACTAGTTTTGCAAGGGTGAAGTATGTTATCTTTTGTGCTCTTCTGTGCAATGAACAATCTCTGATTCTACTGAGGCTAGAAAATGCCTGGGTTTTGTTTTCTTTGCACAATCTGATGTCTGATAACATACTCCCATCGCAGAAGTATGCTGAAACCTGTTCAGAGGTGCTAAGTATATAGCCACTCTTAATAGCTCAAGTCTTAAGAGCATCCTTCCCTAAGATGTTTTAGACTATCATCTGTGGTGGAATATATCTTTTAAAGTAACTTGTTCTCCAAACCATCAGTATTGGAACAAATGCTGCTCTCACTGGATACAACCTAGAAGAGCTGCTGCAAGATTTGGCTTGAGTTTTGAATTTGTGGGCTTCAGTTGTTTGGAGCTACCATATTATTTCAACATACAAAATGGAAATAAGTAGGTAGTCAGTGATCTGTAGAATTTAACACATATCACTGCATTTAAAAGACTAGAACAGCCTGTAGTGAGCCTGTGTGGCTCACTGGAGAAGTCCCAGATGACTGGAGGCTGGCCAATGTGATGCCCATCTGGGAGAAGGGCTGGAAGGAGGAACCAGGGAATTCTGGACCTGTCAGCCTGACCTCAGTGCCAGGCAAGATTATGGAGCAGATCGTCTTGGGGGCAATCCCTGTGCACCTGCAGGATGGCCAAGGGATCAGGCCCAGCCAGCATGGGTTTAGGAAGGGCAGGTCCTGCCTCACCAACCTGATCTCTTTCTATGCCCAGGTGACTGCCTGGTGGATGTGGGGCAGGCTGTGGATGTAGTCTGACACCGTCCCCCACAGCAAACTGATGGCCAAGCTGTCAGCCCATGGCTTAGACAGCAGCACTCTGAGCTGGGTTAGGAACTGGCTGGAGGCTGAGCCCAGAGAGTAGTGGTAAATGGTGCCACATCCAGCTGGCAGCCAGGCACTAGTGGTGTCCCCCAGGGATGAGTGCTGGGCCCCATCCTGTTCAATATCTTTACTGATGATCTAGACAAGGGGATTGAGTCCATCATCAGTAAGTTTGGAGATGATACCAAGCTGGGGGCAGGAGTTGATCTGTTAGAGGGTAGGAGAGCTCTGCAGAGGGACCTTGCCAGCCTCTACAGATAGGCAGAGTCCAAGGGTGTGGTAATGGTGTCAATAAGCAGTGTGAGCAATCTGGCAGTATAGGCCTAGAGCTGAACATCGTGGTAGGCCATGCTCAGCATAAATGCAGAAGTGACTAGCAGTGTAGCAAAACAGTGCTGTGCCTGCAGCACTGTAACTAAAGCAGGGCACTGGTAGCTATAAACACAGAAAGTTATCTGGGAATAGCAGGACGCGCACCTGCATCAACAACCTCACGTGTTATTAGTAGTTGGACCAATAGTCTGTAATAGTATGATGTGTGGTCACTCATGGGGAACCAATGAAGCTATGCCAACAATGCTCTCTGAGTCTATATAAGTTGTGGAAGTTCCCTTAATATGCACTATGCTATGCTATACTATACTCACTATATTCGCAATATACTCATACAACACTCGTACAATAAAGGAACAATACTAGATCATATTGGTTTTCGGCATTGACTCTATTCTCTGTCACCAACACAAGGGCATGAGATTTAACACATCCAAGTGCCAGGTTCTATACATTGGCCACAACAACCCCAGGCAGTGCTACAGGCTGGGGTCAGAGTGGCTAGAGAGCATCCAGGAGGAGAGGGACCTGGGGGTAGTGGTTGACAGCAGCTGAATGTGAGCCAGCAGTGTGCCCAGGTGGCCAAGAAGGCCAAGGGCATCCTGGCCTGTATTAGGAATAGTGTAGCCAGCAGGAGCAGGGAAGTCATTCTGCCCTGTGCTCAGCACTGGTTAGGCCACACCTTGAGTCCTCTGTCCAGTTCTGGGCTCCTCAGTTTAGGAAAGATGTTGAGTTGCTGGAAGGTGTCCAGAGAAGGGCAACAAAGCTGGGGAGGGGTCTGGAGCACAACCGTGTTAGGAGAGGCTGAGGGAGCTAGGGTTGTTTAGCCTGGAGAAGAGGAGGCTCAGGGGAGACCTTCTTGCTCTCTACAACTCCCTGAAGGGAGGTCATAGCTAGGTGGGGCTTGGTCTCTTCTCCCAGGCAACCAGAACAAGAGGACACAGTCTCAAGTTGTGTCAGGGGAGGTTCAGGCTGGATGTTAGGGAGAAGTTCTTCCCAGAAAGAGTGATTGGCCATTGGGATGTGCTGCCCAGTGAGGTGGTGGAGTCACTGTCCCTGGAGGTGTTCAAAAAAGGATTGGATGTGGCACTTGGAGCCATGGTTTAGTTAGTCATGAAGTGTTGGGTGATAGGTTGGATTTGATGATCTCTGAGGTCTTTTCCAACCTTATTGATTCTATGATTCTATGACTACTACTGGCCCAGAAGTGTCCTAGCTGAGTTTCTCCTTCGCTCTCCGTAAATGGGGCATGAATTTGAATGTAGTTCATCTTCAGTTGCTGATTCTTGGGAAGTAGCTTGGGATTTTATTGTCTGAGAGATTTCCCCTGTGTCATATTTGATTGAAATTGCTTAACAGATTCAAAATAATAGCAGATGAGATAAACAGACCGTAAAGAATATACCCTGGTTTGTTAGAGAAAAAAAATCTAATGGAGTTCAGGGATCGTCTTGAAAGTATTCTTGTTCCCTCTGCTAGAAGTTAGCTGAGAACTTAAGCCTTTTTGACTCTGACATACATGGAAATACGAGCCAAATTCCAAGCCTGGAAACTTACAGGAAAGGAGGAGCATCCTCTTTGCTCGGCATTTGACATGATTGCCCAAAAGGTGGCAGTCTCTGCTAGCAGGAGCATGTTTTTCTGGGAGACGGATGATTTTCCTTAAGGTTCATTCAGTTCGATGTTCTGCGTTAGTTGGGGTATTTTTTCCATCCCCTCCTCCCCCATAACCTTTGTCTGTCAAACAAGACCAGCAGCCTGTACATTTGACAAATGCTAGTCTAGCACTGTAAATGCACACAGACTTTAAAATGACCTTTGAGTTAAACCAGAGCAGATTCCCACACAAAAGGGAATTAGTTTTTGTTAATTCCCCTGCCCCACTCCCCCCACGAAGCTGAATAAACATAAATTATTAGAATGGATGCTCTGAATATTTAATCTCTGAATCAGTGGCTGGGCTTCCCTAGCTCTTTTTAAACGTTGTCACAGCCACAACCCTCCCTTGAAAACCGTGTCAAAGTCCTGGAGCTGTATTTTCCAGTTATAAGAAAAACATCCTGACTTCAGATCTGACCCCAAACTGAGTGAACACTGAAGGACCTGAAACTGTCCCATGCCACAATTCAGACCGTGGACTGGCACTCATTATTTACTGGTTGTGCTGGCTGTTTTTCTCGTTACTTCCCTGCCTCAACTTTGTAACTCCACAGGCTCAGTTTTTCCTGAGCTACTGCTGAGCTTGGTGGCAGCAAACCTGCATATCCTCCTGCAATATCCAGCCAGTGGTCATTGTGGGATGAGGGGGAATGCATGTCATACACTGGAATTTCCACCTCTCCCCCAGTCCCCTCCGCCAGTCCCTTCCCCCATCACATCCTTAGACACATGATTTCCTCATCTACTTCTGTAGGCTTCTCCCTGGAGAGCTCAATGAATCTAAGGAAAGGAGTGGAAAATATCTGAAGACACAGCTAATTCTGTCCTTCCAACTGGACACAGAAACCCAAGTTTATCTCTTGGGACACTCACAGGCATATGCTGGTTATTGCTTAAAAACAAATGGGAAAACACACTTTCCAGAATGGATTTTTTTCACTTAGGAGTCTGACAATTATTCCAGGCCGTTTTGAGGTAGAGCTAAATTAACAAGGATATTATGGAAGCAAAATCACTGGGACTGAGCTGTTTCTATTGTGCAGGCACTCTGAAGTAGCTTTGTCTTTACAGCAAGACAATTTCCATGTTGTTCTGATTTCAATAAAAGCGCCTTCATATGAATAATAGTTCAAACTAGCATGTTACCATTAGAAATTTCATTTAACTAAGGTGTTTGTACCAGTGTTCTGGGACTGCATTCTCTTCTTAAAATATTTATTGGCTAATAAATCTGACTTACTTTCACTAAAAATTTGCATGACTTGGAATAAAAACCTGGCTTTTGTTTGGTGTTAAGGTGTTTGTCTGCCAGACCCAGAGGAACTGATGAGTGCAAATCCAGATACTTGCCTCACTGATATTAGGAAGAGAGGTTCTTTGGTTTATTGAGTTTCAGAATGGGATAGTGAAAAGCCAACAACATAGGAAAAGGCTAAGGGCAGCTCCATATCAGAGAAAGTAGATGAGAGCTAGAGAAGATTGGAATCAGAGCAGCAGTAATCATCAAAGGTACTGAATTGTTTCTCTATGGTGGCAGATAGGTTTGGGACTTCCTTTCTTGGGAAAGAAGTTACTGAAAATGGGTGGATAAAAGTCTTGTGATGCCACAGGGAAGAAGATGAAAGGAATTAGTTGTTTGCTGATGCTTATACTATGAAATCTATGGGATATGAACACATTTTGTGGTTTAAAGCAAGGGGCAGTGGTTTGTAATGTCATCTAAGCTGTTGAGCAGAGACTAGAAGTGCTAGAGATTTACATGGATTTGAGAATTCTGGGTTAAGGAGTCTCAGAGGAGACTTGTGAGTTATGTTGACCCCAGCAGAGTAATCTGGTGGGATATTACTATATGCTTACCCTAGTTTTACATTTTTCCACAAGCATTTGGTATTTGCCAGTGTCAGAAACAGACTAACCTAGGCTGTTGACACTGATGTGGCTGAAAGATGGTTCCATCTGTTATAGGTGCTGTGATTTTTAAATGTCATAATAACTAATTTTGATATGGATAAGAACCAGTTTGAAAGGCAAACTAGTATGGTCTTTAAAGATTTTCTTTTTCCTTAGTATCATAGTATCACAGTATCATAGTATCAGTCAGGGTTGGAAGGGACCACAAGGATCATCTAGTTCCAACCCCCCTGCCATGGGCAAGGACACCCCACATTAGATCAGGCTGGCCAGAGCCTCATCCAGCCTGCTCTTAAACACCTCCAGGGATGGGGCCTCAAGCACCTCCCTGGACAGCCCATTTCAGGGCTTCACCACTCTCATGGTGAAGAACTTCCTCCTCACATTTAGCCGGAATCTCCCCACCTCCAGCTTCATTCCATTCCCCCTAGTCCTATCACTACCTGAGATCCTGAGAAGTCCCTCCCCAGCCTTCTTGTAGGCCCCCTTCAGATACTGGAAAGCCACAATCCTTCTTCTTAAGCAATCATAACTTCCAAGTAACTTTCCTCCCTTCAAAGAAAATTTCACATGCACGATAGCAAATTAGGTGATCTGGATTATTTCACAATCGGTGTAGAATTTGCTTCCCTTTTTTACCCTCCCCCTTCTTCTTGACTTGGCACACTGCAAGTCCTCACTAGAGACCAGATTTTGGAAGGTGAATGTCCAAACACCCAAAGAAAGCTTCCTGTAGGCATTTGGCAGAGGAAAAGCCACAATTTTTTCTATTAGAAAGACATTTGTTTTGTCTTTTGTTTGCTTTTGCTTTTCTAACAGATCACATTTTGAAGCTTTGTGGGTCCTATGCGTATTGCAGACCAGCTGCCACTGTCATTAATAGAAATACTTTCTTGAATGATTGACCCCCCCAAAAAAACCTCTTTTTTCTTTTTTCTACATTAAATTTCTGTTTATTTTTTTCAGATGGCATTTGAGACCCATTGAAACACTAGAAACCTACTTGATTAGGTGCTATCTAATCATTTCAGAGTGGTGGAATTGCCAATGATCCCAAAGATTTTTGGTTTAAATTAGATGAGAGTGTCTCTTTTCAATAAATGAAATCCAACAACAAACTATCCCAGCCATAAGTAATGAGGCATTAATAAACTTACATAAGTATAAACTTTTTGTTCCCCTTTGTTGTATAATCTACTAGGGAGTAAATTTCTTAATCAGATAAGGAAAGGAATGAGTGTTAAATTCACATTGCTTTAAAACAGACCTGGAGTTTTAGTTTCTTTGGATCTTTGTTGCAAAGATGTTTGGATCAAAGCTTATTTCTTTAATGACAAATAAATTGCATTAAACACAATTATATGCCTTTCATGAGGATTCAAAGGCAGAACTTGTCAGCCATGCAAATATTTTGGTACATGCATTACAGGTTTCTTCTGGGCTGGGTAACTTCTAATTTAATTTAAGGAATGGGTGGGCAGAGAATCATATTTATAATAATAAAATCACTATTTCAGAAGAAAAGAGTAGAAGCCTGTTTACTGCCTTCAATGTGCTTCAGATCAGAAGCAAAATTATCACAGTTATCTCTAATGTCCTTTAAATTATTGTAATAAACTTCCTTTTCTTCTCTTCAGTATCCATGTGGAAAATCTTGTAATCTCTGCTAATTTTGAGGCAACAGTTTCCTTGACTTTATTAGAGGCTTTCCAGAACTGTGTTAATGAAACAATGAGACATGACAGGTTAGGTGTTATGGTCTAATAATGATCTGCCTTGGAGGTTAATGGCACTTGCCTGGCAGATCCTGGTAATAGGCAGCATGTGCACTAACTGCCCAGGTGTAGTTTTACTAATTCACTTTGGTTTACTCCATGCTGGATGTGCATCATCAAAACATTTGGCCCTTCACCCTTCAGGCCCTGCAGCCTGGTGTTTGAGGAGAATTAGAAGATTTTTGCCAAACAAAAATAATGCATCTCAAAACAGGGACTAAGAATTCTTTGCCTTGTGGTGTGTGGGAAACAACCTCCTGCAGGGGGGAGAGGAGACAGAGTCAGACCTGCCTTCCCTCTCCTTCCCAGGCAGCAGCCTGCTCAGGATGCCTGGTACCACACTTCATGGCTTGATGTAAGGCTGTGGCTGGGCACAGAATTGTGCTTTGCTGCCCTCTCCCCCTGCCCTGTTGTAGTGGTTTGAGCCTTAACTGAGAATTAAAAGCTTAAATGGGGAAAAGGCTGAGAATCTCTTCCCCACTCCCCCCCTCCTCCCTCCAAACAGGGAGAGGAGGGAAAAAAAAGGGTAAGGAGCAAATCCACTAAACAACAATCTGGAGTCAGCTTAGAAGTAGAGAGGCAAATAATTTTTTTTTTTCTTCAAATTATATATATATATAACAATAACAGGGGACAAAAAAATAAAGGTTCATAAGTGCAAGGAACAAGAATGGATGGGAGGGGAACAGAAAAAAAAGAATAATACAAAACCAGTCTTTCTCTGAGGAGGTGCAGAGGCAGCAGGGAGAAGGATCAGGTCCGGCCACGTGCCTGAGGAGCAGGAGGGCAGCTGCAGTAGCTCTCATCCAGCAGAGGCAGAAGCCGAAAAGGAGATCCCACAGCTATGATGTCTTGCTTTTTATACCCTAGCTGGGCAGGGAGGGGGGAGTGGAACAGACTCAGCTTTCCCAGGGGAAATGCCCTGCAGGGAGTGTAAAGTACCCGCAAGCCCTCCACCCTGCTTTCTTCTTTTGTTTTCAGAAAAAGGTGTTAACCCACCACACCTGTTCTCCTTGGTAGATGGTAAACTGGGCTGCGCCACTTCTGCTGTGTGCCATGAGAAAGCTTTGACTTTGACAATTAAACCTTGAGGACAAAGAGACTGAAATGCTATGGGAAGCAGGTAGGAGCACAGTGTCTCCCAGGCCTTCCTTCTTCTGTCCTTATAGGCTCAACAGGTGGGTTCACTTCAGGTGTGGGATTGGAGGCAGTGGCAGAAGCAGAGCAGCACAGAATGGCACAAAGCAGGACATGCTCCTAGGGAGGCTGCTGCGGTGGTGTTGTACATACATAGGCAGTGCACACTGTCAAGTGTTAATGCTTTCTGGTACTTGAGCGGTGGTTGTTACTGCAACATGTGTCTGCTGTGTACCTATGTAATTATTTCAGACCTGGGAGAGAGGGAAGGGGCATTTTGTTTAGCTGAGGTGTTCTACCGGAAGAGGAAGAAGCCTGGAGAACAAACTATATATAATTTTCTTAGTTTACAGTTCAAACCCTCCTCCAAATCCTTCTGCTATAGTAAAAATAAGAAAACTGAAACCAAGACACCTACTTACTGTGTTAACACAGCCAAACAGGCCTGGGGGTATGAAGTAGAGAGCTGAATACTCCTAGGTGGGGATGACACAGAATCTGCTCTTGAATAAGAGAGTGCCACCTGAAACTCCAATGTTTTGAGTTACTTAAACCCAAGCACTACTCTGCGTCTGTCAGAAAAGGGCTCAGAGAAGCAAATTCAGATCTGATTCCTGTTTGATAAATTTTGCTTGTAGGTAAACAGCCTTGTATCCCAGCATTCATTTCAGACACTGCAGTTGTCATCACATTTTGAATCAGTTCCTTAACTAAGAATCACTTCTTAGTGATTATATCAGGTGAAACATCAACCTGTTGGGAAACAAGGGGGTGCAGTAGTGCTGTATGTTTGTGTTTTACATTACTTTTTGGTTTATTTGTGGTTTAAGTGGCAGTTTTTCTTAGCAGCTGTTTAACTAGAATCTGTAGTGATGTTGTCTGGTGCTAAAAATGGCCTCTTACACAGGAGAAGAAACTATAGTGTGAAACCATAGTGTGAAACAAGGCTTTTAAATGCTATGTGGAAAAGGACAGACAGCAGATTTGGAGTGAAGAAAATTAAACTATCATCATTGCTGTGTAATTGCTGGCCCAATTCTTCTGCTGAAATTTCAGTTCCTGAAAAGAGTAAAGGTGCTTCTCTCTTCTCCAGAGGCACCAGTGTCTGAAGGGGTGTCTGCACGAGAGCAATATCTGCAGCTTAACTGCATGGGAGACCAGGTGTGCTGTGGGATGGAGGGGGTTCAGGAAGCCAGAGTTCTATTTCTGGTGTTGTCAAGCACCTGGCATATGAGCTGGGGCATTCAGCCTTTCCCTGCTTGTTTCCTTACCTGTTTATACAGTCTGCACACTCTTCAGATAGAAGTTTCTTTGACTGTGTTCGATGTTGAATGTCTCCTTCTCAGTACTGAAGGACTATGACCCTTACCATCTTACAGTGGATGGGGAGGTCCATCATGATTCCAGTCAGGATTTGCCTGTGATCAGCAAACATATCTGGTCTTTCCTGTGAAAATTGGGTGGTTCTTTCTGCTGTGATTGTTGAGTTACTTTTTCCATAGATAAGCTGGCCTTAATGTAATTCTCTAGAACGTAGTAATATAGTAGCCACTGCATTTTAACTTTATTTTTTTTTTTAAGGTCAGAATGGACTTGAGAAGGTGGTGAAACCATTTGTTGCACATTGGTCTCAATGATTAGAGTACATAATGAAACACACTTGTGGTATGGAGTGGTGACAACAATTTATGTGCAAGTGATAATTCAGAAATGAGTATTTTGTTAGGGGAAAATGTATCACCAGTGACCTGAGATAGGTGAGGCAGCTTCATCCCAAGGTCAAATTGGCAGTGAGACCAATGATGTGGGAGGTTGTGGCCAGGTGGGGATTGGTCTCTTCTCCCAGGCAACCTGTGACAGAACGAGAGGACACAGTCTCAAGCTGTACCAGGGGAGGTTTAGGCTCGAGGTGAGGAGGAAGTTCTTCACAGAAAGAGTTGTTGGCCATTGGAATGTGCTGCCCAGGGAGGTGGTGGAGTCACCGTCCCTGGAGGTGTTCAAGAGGGGATTGGACGTGGCACTTGGTGCCATGGTTTAGTAGTCATGAGGTGTTGGGTGACAGGTTGGACTTGATGATCTTTGAGGTCTTTTCCAACCTTACTGATTCTGTCATTCTATGATTCTGAGTTGCACCAGGGGAGGTTTAGGCTCAAGGTGAGGAAGAAGTTCTTCCCAGAAAGAGTAATTGGCCAGTGGAATGTGCTGTCCAGAGAGGTGGTGGAGTCACCATCCCTGGAAGTGTTTAAAGTAAGACTGGATGAGGCACTTAGTGCCATGGTTTAGTTGATTAGATGGTGTTGGGTGATAGGATGGACTTGGTGATCTCGAAGGTCTTTTCCAACCTAGTTAATTCTGTATTCTGTATGTGTTTCCAGGCCTTCAGTAAAGGCTGTGTACTGCTCCCTTACCTGGATGAGCAGGACAGAGGTCCTCTAGTGAGGAGTGTGGAAGAATACATGTAGTTTAGGCCCTGGTTTCCAGTAACCAGCTCCTCTGTGTTGTTGCCTCTAAAGACACCTGTGGCTCCCAAGCTGATTCATCTCTTCACCAGATGACTCTGCATTCACACACTCCCTTACACAGCTGTGTGCATTCCATGGCCACACAGGTCCATCCACCTGTGGTCTGAGTCCCAGCAGCTGCACTCAGAACCCGTTACACATGTATGCATAGTGGACAGGGTCTATCACCCAGTAAAAGAATCAAAAATTAACAAGATAGGGCAGGGTGCAGCCAGAAAAGTGTACCAAACAGTCAACTGGTTACATGTGACCAACCTGTTATATCCTTTTATCTCTGTATTTTCCCCATATGCATTCATCTCAAAATCCCATAAATCCATTCCATTTTCCACCTCTGGTGCCTTCCTTAAACATCTTGTAATAAGTCTTGTGCAATCCCGAAAATCTTTTCCCCCACATCCAATAATATGCCCCATACTCTGCTGTAGTGTTGACCCATCTTAATGGGTTCCACACCTAAACACTGGGGCTGAGGCCCTTGCTGAGGCGTTCCAAGGAGGGGCCCTGGGCAGGTATCCCTTCTTCTGAGTTTGGGTTCTGAATTTGGGTTCCCACCTGCCCTTGTGCCTCTGCTCTTCTGGGATTGTGGAGATCAGGTTGTGGTGGGCTGATGGCTCCCGTAATCGGCTTGTGAATAGCCAGAGCAAGGTATTATTTGAGCTTGCAGTCCTATCTCTTTGTGCTCACTTGGACACAAGAAGATGAATTTTTATCACATAACTTCACACACTTTTTAACTACATAAATAGGTAGGGGATATGTGAATAAGCAGGGAACCCCAAATCTGTGGCTGGCTAATTTATGGCTACCCAATATGCTTAGCACCTGAGAACGTGTGTATCGTCCCTTTAAGAATCATACAGTGAAACCTAAGCCAAGCAACACAGCTACTTTCCCATACTGGCAGATCATCACTTGCTTGCTAGTTTTTGTTTGTTTGTTTAACATAATTCTTCAGACTGCAAGTACAAAACCATAATTAGTATGCAAAGCAGATATAGCAACTTTAAAAATTGAAATCAAGCAATAAACCCTGAGGCAACATAACCACATCTTGGTTGTCGCTAGCATATTACAGAGGCACTAATTATGTAGAGGAGTGTATGGCTTCATAGGAAGTAAAGATAAGAGGCATTTATGAAGGTTAACACAATTTCTGCACAAAATTTGAAGGACTCTATCTGGTCATCACATTAGAAATAAACTCTCGAGTTTGTCCTTGTAGCAAGCAGTGTTGTTTATCCTGCTAGTTATTTATTGTGCTGTTGTGTGTGGCAAGGTGAAAGCTATCAGGTTCTGTCTTTCACTCCTGTATCACTTAGTTACTGAATTCTTCTACAAAATAACAACCTTCTTGTAAACCTGGGCAAGCATCAGACCTGAAAACAGGTTTGCTGTCTACCTTCAGCTTTTCCAGAAATGGCTTCTTTTGCAAATTGAAAAGTAAGCTGCAAGAAAGGCACAAATCTTTCATGTGGTGCTGGGTGGTGGCTGTGTTTAGCAGAGAGCAGCCTCTGATGAAGAAGCACTTGCTCCAAGCAAGCTGAGTGCAAGACTGTGGCTGGTCAGGGCACATGCAAGAGCTTGGCATGGACATACAATGATATGATAATCATACAGCATCTTGGTCTTGTCCATGCTGGAAAAGCATTGCACAGCATTAACTATTCCAGTGAAGTGTTTTATGCAACCCACCAGTACAGCTGAACTGGTACTGCCAGCATTGTGGTATAATTAGACTATCTTTGCCATTTGTTCCTGTATATGAAGTTATGAATGATGCTAGTAGAAGACACTTAAATAACACTTTTTCCATGTTGCTGTACCAGTGGTCTCACACACACACAGAGGTGCGCACACACTTTCTCAGTGTCACAGTGACTGCCCACTAATCAAGGAGGACCTTGCATGATGGCACTTTGCAGGCATGTGTGCATCAGTACATACAAAGCCTTTAAGTTTCATAGTTTCATAGTTTCATTCAGGGTTGGAAGGGACCACAAGGATCATCTAGTTCCAACCCCCCTGCCATGGGCAGGGACACCCCACACTAGATCAGGCTGGACAGAGCCTCATCCAGCCTGCTCTTAAACACCCCCAGGGACGGGGCCTCGACCACCTCCCTGGACAACACATTCCAGGGTTTCACCACTCTCATGGTGAAGAACCTCCTCCTCACATCCAGCCTGAATCTCCCCACCTCCAGCTTCATTCCATTCCCCCTAGTCCTATCACTACCTGATATCCTGAGAAGTCCTTCCCCTGCCTTCCTGTAGGCCCCCTTCAGATACTGGAAGGCGACAATTAGGTCACCTCGGAGCCTTCTCTTCTGCAGACTGTACAGCCCCAACTCCTTCAGTCTGTCCTCATAGGAGAGGTGCTCCAGCCCTCTGATCATCCTCGTGGCCCTTCTCTGGACACGTTCCAGCACCTCCACATCCCTCTTGTAATAGGGGCTCCAGAACTGGACACAGTACTCCAGGTGGGGTCTCACCAGGGCTGAGTAGAGGGGGAGGATCACCTCCCTCGACCTGCTAGCCACACTTCTCCTGATGCAGCCCAGGATCTGATTGGCTTTGCGGGCTGCAAGTGCACACTGAGAGCTCATGTTGAGCTTTTTGTCCACCAGCACCCCCAAGTCTCTCTCCTCAGGGCTATCCTCCAGCCAGTCACTGCCCAGCCTGTATTTGTGCCTGGGATTGCCTCGACCCAGATGCAGGACCCTGCACTTGCTCTTATTGAACTTCATGAGGTTGGCCTGTGCCCACCTCTCCAGCCTGTCAAGGTCCCTCTGGATGGCCTCCCTTCCCTCCAGCGTGTCTGCTGCACCACACAGCTTGGTGTCATCAGCAAACTTGCTGAGGGTGCACTCAATGCCACTGTCCATGTCCCCCACAAAGATGTTGAATAAGATAGGTCCCAGGACTGATCCCTGAGGGACTCCGCTTGTCACTGGCCTCCACTGGGACATGGAGCCATTGACAGCCACTCTTTGGGTGCGGCCATCAAGCCAGTTCCTTATCCATCTAGTGGTCCACCAATCAAACCCATGTGTCACCAGTTTGGAGACCAGGATGTGGTGCGGGACAGTGTCGAAGGCTTTGCTCAGGTCCAGGTAAATGACATCAGTTGCTCGCCCCTCATCTATTAATTTTGTCACCTGCTCATAGAAGGCCACCAGGTTGGTCAGGCAGGATTTGCCCTTGGCAAAGCCATGCTGACTGTTCCCAATCACCTCTTCACTATTCTTTTGAGCGAGTAGTGACTCCAGGAGGATCTGCTCCATGATCTTTCCAGGCACAGAGGTGAGACTGACTGGCCTGTAGTTCCCTGGTTCCTCCTTCTTGCCCTTTTTGAAGATGGGGGCAATGTTTCCCCTTTTCCAGTCTGTGGGGACTTCACCAGACTGCCAGGACTTTTGAAATATAATAGAGAGGGGTTTAGCAACCTCACTCCAAACTCACTCCAAACATACTCATTCCTTATGGCTTCAGGTGGGTGTGTTGCATGGGCAGGGAGCCTGCTAGTGGAAATCCAGCCCTGCCTCTTCAAAGACTTCTGAAAAAGGAGTGATTGGAGATGTGCATAAGGTCAAAATGGATTGCATGGGCAGTACTGTGAATAATGGTCACAAAATATGGCCCTGAAGCATGACGTGGAAGAAGAAAAGTGTGTTAATACTAACACTTTGAGGGAAAGGAGGAATAGAGTAAGCCACAGTTGTTTCTTTAAAAAGGTAAAAATCCTTTGTAATTTTTACTGAAGTTATTTTCCAGGTCCAAGCACAGAAGAGAGCAGTTAGAGCTACTCTGTGAGGTACCCTGTGACAGAAATCTTCTGTCCTCCCCCTAGATGGGAATTAGTAATATTGTTCTGCAGAGTTGTAGACAAATACTACAATGTTTACCCTTGAAGAAATTATCTATGATAATGTAGGTAAAACAACAGCACTTCAAAGTGAAGATAAAACATAGATAAAGATATTTTTCCACCTGTGACTCTATTATTCCACTCTCTATTTATTATTCTGTATTTTGACTACGTCTCTTTTCCCTTCTGATAAAATAATTTGTAGTTTTAATTGAGGTTTTCTGAATTGAAAACTGATGCCTAACCATTTTCTTCCCATGAGAACCTCTTGCTTTGTGGTTTCTTGAGGAAGTTGACTTTAGCAATTTAAGATGTAGTTGTGGCTTATTTAGAAAAGACACTGGCCTCTAATACAAAAATATATGCCTAAATATGCTAACAGGTGCAAAAGCTGCCTAATCACATGGTGGCTACAGGAAACTGATTAACCATAGTGTTTGGGTTAAAGACAGGTCACACTGATAATTAAATACAGAAAGTAATTTTTTTTGCTTTTATTTTCATTTGTTTTCCTTCCACTCTGTTTTTCCTGCTGTTGCCCATGCTTACAGCTGGATGTTGATGTTTTCTATGTTCTAGACTCAGTATGAAATGTTGTGGCACTGATTAAAATCAGTGACAGTCATAGCTGTAGTAGGAACAGAAATAGAGGTGTGAGGTTAAGCAGATGTCAGCATTCATTATGAATTTCTGTGTTCTTTCAGGTTTCAGGTTACACAGCTTCCAAATACTTTCTGCATACTGATGAAATAAAGATTCTAAAAATGTATTTAGAAAAAAATGAAATTATTGTCTAAGTCATTGCTTAGATTGCCTTTGGCTCTAGAGACCTTATGCAAGGTCATATTGGGATTTTTATGGCTAGGACCTTTTCTTCCTCAGTCTAAAGAGAGAGAACATTTACACCCCACCCCACCCCCCCCCCCAAAAAAAAAAAAAAAAATTGTTGAAGTAAATTTCAACTTTAATAAGTAGAAGTCCTCTGTTATACTGCCTGATCTATCAGGTCCATAGGCTGGTGTGGCAGTTCAGGCTGGGTGCCTCCTGTTACTGCCACAAAAGATACACCTCCAGTGTCCAGAGAGTCCAGCCCAGTAAGGAGGACACAGGAAACAGCCTATTTCATACCCATAATATTCTGTGCCCTATAAATCCATCTGCAAAGTCTTTCTCTTCCTCTTTCTCCCCTCTGCTTCCGTGGGAGATGCTCCCTATCGGGTAATAGTGGGGGGAGTATCTCAAGGCCAGGAGAAGTGGGGGGAGGGCAGTCTCTGACCTGGCCAGCCTGAGACCAGCCTAATTGTGGGAGCAGAATAAAGAGCCCTGGGGATTTTGGGTATACCCTCAGGTGGGGAGAAGGGAAGTGATGGGAGGCTTTGGGTATTCTGGAAGGGAGTCTGTATGCTTTGGGATTATTTTGTCACTGTGCTTTTACCTTCTGTAAAACACTTACTGCTTTCCATTTAAACTTTCCATCACTTCTGCAATCCACCTGTGTGATGAGTGTCATTCTTTTGCCCCTTTCAGGGGCAAGAGACGATCTGCCTGGCCTCAAACCAGAACATCAGGGCATGTAAGTCAGTGTATACAACCCTTCTCAAAATTCTCCAGCTGCTGATTGAAAATCTGCTGATATTCTGTATCACAGATTCTTGTAGGCAGGGGAACCCTGGTGATTCATCCTTATCTGTGATCCAAAGCATTTTACACTCATGATATTGATGTGCATGCCGGTTGAATGTTTGATGTACAGGTTACTGGTTTACCTTTTTCAATTTTATTTATTTTTTTTCAAACATGACTTTCAGATAATTTATTATCATCTTGAGGTTAGTTGGTTCCTTCTTGCCACCACACCTAATTTTGAATCATCAAAATTTTTGAATCAGGGAGCATATAACCACATCTGGGACTGTGTATAGTGACACAGCTGTTTGAAATCAGCTTCCTAAGGATGTTTAATGATCCCACACAGCCTGCTGTAGTGCCTATCCATTCCGGGGCAGGAAGCATATCTGCCTGTTCTACAGCAAAGGCAGTGTTTCTCAGAGGTTAGGTCCATTAAGCCTGTGCAGCAAGGCCAGTCTTTCAGCAGTAAACAAGATATAGGTGATTCTTCCTACCAATGGAAAAAGGTAAGTGAATCATCTGGTTAGAAGTCTTCTTGCTGTGCTCATCTTCTCTTGCCCCCAGCAGGGCAAGGTGACATGAAGTGCAAGATTTTTATTTTTCAGGATGCCTGCTGACATGGTGAGGTGACTTCATCCATCCTCTGCCTGCTAATGACAAACTAGTCTGCAGTGTATCCTTGGATCTTGATGCCTAACCCCTTGTCTGCAGTTCAAACATCTTGCTTAGTTAGTTTATGCTACTGTTTATGCCTTTGAAACTGTGTAGCAGATAGAAACCGCTGGGTGTTTCCTTTGGGGTTGAAACTGTCCTACTCCCGGTATTATGGTGGAAAATTGGTGGTTAGGTAAAATTGGTTAGAAAATATTAAAGCTAGACTTAAGTGCCAAATACGCAGAATGTCATGCTTCTGCCTGGTACTGGTTACTTGCAGGGTGGGAGCATGTGAATGGCGGTTCTGTAATGTTCCAGAGACATGCAACAAAGCTCTTGTGATCTTTCAGTATAAACTATTTTCCCTGATGTAAAAACCCAAGCATGGCAATGCCACAGTAAACAGCTTACCTCTGTTCATCTGCTGCCTGTTTTTCTTCTTTAAACTGTCCTGTAGGAGATTTTTTTTAAATGCAGATGTTTAACAATGTTGATAAGGAGTGATGGATCCAGTGATTAATGGACTGAGTTCAGTTTGTTCTGCAACAAATTTCTTCTTAGTGTTCCTTGGCTGGCAATCTCTGAAAAGGTATGTTTGATATGAGAAACTTCTGCCTTGTAGTCAAGTAGGCTGTGGTTCTTCCTACTTGGTTTGTCACCCACTGACATCTCAGGAACTCATCTGTGCATAGGATAACCTGTTTTCACAACTACGAGTTTTGTATTGGTCTTTTAACAAGCAACCGTTTGTATTCTCTTAGCTATTCTGTCTTAAAACATTCTGATTTGTATGAACTTTGTTTGTTCACATGGTTATTTCAGTGTATTTAAGCACTGTACCAATCTGATATTTATGTAATTTACCTAATGTGAAAACATGTCTATTATTAGGTGTCTCCTGAATATTTCCTGCAGACTAAAGAAACATGTTTGCTTCTCTGGATTCTTGATACCCTACATGTGGTCTTTACTTGAAGCTGCTGCAAAGCACCCACCCAGATCTGCCCACTCCTGATTACATAAATTTTAATTGTATAACTGTAGGAGAAACTGCAGAGAAAGGGACAGAAGGGTGACTGAATTGGATGACAACTTGTTCTGCTGTGGTCTCTCCTGTCACAAGTCCATTACCATATTTGATTGGAAGAAGTGTTCTGGAAGCTATGGGCTTTACATTTAAGTAAAGGTATAAATACAGGATATTTTGTGCTGTATTTATGTCAATGGTGGCAGATGGGTTTTGTTAACAGAAAGTAAGAGTGGAAACAGTATATCGTGAAGTGAAAATAGGACCTATCCAGGCAAATGAGAAGTGGAAACAAAATATATTTGCATTGCAAAAGGCCATGCAGTTCATTGCTGCTCAAGACAGTATTGAACAAAACCACAAGAGATGCAGCAACATTGAATCTGTTCCCTAGAGAAGAGGAAGCCACCTTCTCTAGGTGGTGACAAGTCATGAAAGGAGAAAAAAGACTTAATTTGCCACCAGTTGAACATTATCTTTTTGTTCTTATGTATGTTTAAAACCAACTTCCTTGGAGAGGAAGTAGACATTCCTGCTGTACAGCCTCATGCTATTCCTTATGTAAGTAAGGAAACAGCCTTCTCAAAACTTATATTAATGGTATTTCACCACCTGAGCCTGGTGCTTCAGTCTAAATGTCATGATTGTCCCTACTGCTCATATCCTGATTCAAATGTAAAGCAAGGTTGGTGATGCTTCCAGATCCTAAGGAGAAGGAGGAAGGATTGGCATACTATTAAACTTTGCTCCAAGAGGCATACTGCTTTGTTCACTGCAGAAATATGTATGGAGTGGAGTGTGAATGTTGCATGCCTCTTCTGAAACTCTTATGGTTGTATGGGTAGCAGAGCACTTACTATAACCTGGAGATACAAAATCATTGTCAGTAGCTTGAGGCAGGCTTTGAGGTTTTCTGGCCATACCATCTAAGGCAATGGCACAGTACCTATCTCAAGGCAGCCTAACCAAACATCTTACCTATACTTGTTGATGTAAAATAAGGAAATTGAAATGCATGCATGTGTCACATGCAGAGGACTGGACTAGAGCCTCTAATGTTTAAATGTGTCCATTGTAAGATAATTCACAAGAAGTCTGTGCAGAGCTGTTATTACTGAGTGAGCATCTGTCCCGTGTTTTCCTGGACATGTTTGTATCACTTTGATTGTCTATTTCTGTTTCTTCTGTTCAAATTTCTATCACGTGTGGTATCTAGTACACATTTCTGAAACCTGCATGCAGGTTGCTAGCAAGTATAATAGAAATCCAGCACTCAACAAACTTAAAGAAAAGAGACTGTACTTTTTGTATGGGATTGGAGCATGCCCCAGTGATGTAGCAGAGCCCAGCACTGCTTTTCACTTGCTCCATTCTTTTTTCCACTCTCTCCTCTCCTAGTATGACTAAATCTGTCATTTCTGTACTTCTCACCAAGTAACTGACCACCAAGCAGCATTTTTCTGTAAATACAGCATCTGTACCTTTCCTTTTCTTTCCAGTTGTATTAGTCTTTGTTCTCAATAAAAGGAAGCCCTTGGAAAGTGAAGAAGGGACAGATGCACATGCGGTTCTGTCCTCTGCCATACAAACAAAAGGTGTTTGGAGATTTGTACATGCAGCTCTGTCTGCAACAACTGCAGCACCGTGGAGGTGGATTGAAAGCTTAAACTAAGCCCACTCTTCATGCTTTTGCCTGCCTGAATGCAGTACATGGAGTCTAATTCATTCTGAGCAGAGATCCATGTTATTCTTGCTAATAAATGCACTGGGCCAGTATAGAAACGGCAATATAAACAGTCAAGGTAATATATTTACCCTCCTGGAAGAGGGATGATATTTCATTACAAGGTGCACAATGCAGCTTAGTTAAGCAACATCTGTGAGCCAAGAGGCCTGGGACAGGTGATGTCATAGGTGTATGAGATAGCCACTGAGCCTGAATGTGGCCATCTGCATAGACATGAATCACGTTCACCTGGTTCACTGAATGTGAATCAAGATTGAGACATGACTACTAAGAGCAACAGATGTATTATAAGATACTAATGCCAAAATACAAAAAGCATTTGAACATTGCTATGGTTCTGTTGACACAAGAAAATACCTTTGTGCTCTACTGGATTTGTGCTGTTCTACAAATAAGAGGTGGAATGAAAAGCCATAGGTTTACAAGGTCAGTATCTGTGGTGCTTGATCCTGTTGAGCTGCTATTTTGTTGGCATTACCCAGTAAAATATTTATCTTCTGGTAAAAAATATTGTAATTTATTTTCTAAAATATCATGCTGTATGTTTAAAAATAATTAGAAAACAGGTGGATACAGAGCAGAATGAAATTCCTGTTTTGGAAAGAGTTTATGTGCTCTTCAAATCTGTGGCCTTTAAAGGCTCACTGTGTATATCAAAAATGGAAGAAAATGTGTACACTTTGTAGTGAGGAATATTGCATAAAGCATTTTTATCTCTAAATACTTTGTCACGTTCAGTAATAATAAATGCTTATTTCCACTTTACTCCCAGAGAAATTAAGGCAAAAAGAGGCTGTGTAATTCCTTTCTGAGCTACCATACAGTTCCATGCTTGTGTAAGGGATAAGTTTCAGTCACACAAGCAGAGGTCTCTATTACTGCGTTTTGTATTCCAGCTTATATATAAAACAGTTGTTTGAATGCTCCTCTGAAATCTTTGCTCAAGTTTTCCGTACTTATGGCAAAGCAGGTAGGATTACTAACAGTCTCCCCAATGCTTTGGTGACTCTTGTACTTACAGAAAGACATCGCATATGAAGATATTCTATCATCAGTAAACAGAAGATCTAGACTAATTCAAGTGGTTTAGAGTCTTGAAATATTTCGTGAGATATGAAAATCCCCAGTGCACATAGGAGTGAAGTCATTCTCAAGCATGCTCTCCCTGTGTTCTTGGCCAACCATGATGAGAGTCTGTGAATTCAAGCTTGAAAAAAATCTTGAACAGAAACAAAGATGCAGGAAGTGTCTACTTCTACCTTGCAAAATCATTTAAATTTAAGAGAGGAAGTTAATGTTCATACTTGAGAAGAAAGAATGGTCTTAAAATAGGGCTAAGTAGGTCTCAACTCTGCATTAAACTTTTTTTTTTTTTGTCCCACAATAACAATGTTATGTAGATAACCTAACGAATAAAAACAAGAACAATTTATGAAGGCAAGGTACCTATGAATTCAATATAAGACAGGCATGCCTTTGGCCATGAAGAGCTTGGATGGAAACCTGCTTATTGGGCTAGAAGCTGTGTGAAAGAGGGGAATAATTCCCATCTTGCTAATTTGCCAATAAATATTAAACTCTGTAATACAAGGTTATTGCTTGTCCAGCAATGTTAGAAGTTCACTTGCTCCCTTCCCTTCTTGGCTTATTTCTCTGTCATAAACTTAATTTCAGCTGAGGACATACCTAAACCATATCTAATGTTACACTGGCAGCAATTCATACTTTCATACTCCAGAGGGAAGACACCTTGATTCAGGAGGACTATCAGTCCTAATATGCTCTCAAAATCCATGGGACTATCAAAGTCAATCCTGTGGAGCACATAAAATTTGACATATTAGGAATGTCTAGTCTGAGCTTTGTCTGGTATGCAAAGGTTGAGAACATGATACTAAACAGGCAAAACTAGCAATAAATAAGCCGGTCCGAAGATCTTTCCTCTACTTTCATTATGTCTCTGTGTGTTATATCAGACCTTTGTACATACCACCAAGATCTAAGACAGGCTCTTGCTCAGGGCAGTTCAGTGGTGGCTTTAAGTAGCCCCATGTAATAATCTACCTGTTGTAATTGTCAATAGAGTGAACCAGGAGAAAGACTAGTATTCAAAGACTAAATGTTGGGGTATTTTTACAAATACTGTGCCCAAAATGCAGATGAAGTCATATCGTAAGAAGACAGCTCTTAACACTTAGCTATGCGAGGGAGATATTTTTCTAGTCTCTAGTTTATGCTGTCCCTTATCTAGGTTAAAATGGAGCATTCCAGAAACTCTGACTCTTGTTAGCCTTTTGGGCAGTTGATCATTGTAAGTGATAATTATGCTCCTGACAACAGGTTAAGCCAGATGCTCAGGAGCGTCTGCTCTTGGCCTTTTGGTGAAGTCACTTGTTTCATGGTATGAACGAATCATTCTTGGCATCTTGCTAGGGAAAAAGGCCATAAAAGTCAGGGGAAATTTTGCTGAATACAAGGTGCAGTATTACATCACAATGATAGAAATGTACATCAGTAGCAAAGAATGGAGAATCTTGAAAATGATGGCAGCTCTGTAAAGGGTAGGAAAAATACCTCCTGGGCATCATTAGTCAGTGATTACTGCTCATCAAAAAGAGCCATTAGGAGTGGCATCTGGATCTGTTTCAAGTAGTCCAGCTCTGGATTGTGGGAATATGACCTAGAGGCTTTTCTTCCATCATAGGTAAAGTTCAGGTGTTCAGGATTTCTTTGCTAGTAAGTTTTGTGAAGAGAGGAAATAAAAGTTTACAGGGGAAGGTTACAGGTACTTTACTACTGGCAGACTGGAAGGAAAATGCTTGAAAATCTTGGTTCTAACATTCCTTGAACCAGCAGATAATTGTGTAATTCCTCTGACTCTCCATAAACATCCCAGAAGGCATCTTGGAGATTGTGAGAGCGGTTACAATGATAATCACTTGCTGTCACAATGAGGGGTTTACGAGTTTCCCCATAGATAAGTAGACCATGCAGGGAAATGTTTTGAAGGAGCTTTGGTTCTCTGTTTTCTCTAGTGGATTCAGAGGTGATTCTTGAAAACTTGTCTTTATGGTTAGGAAATTGCAATGAGGTTTTCTTTCTTTTTTTTTTTTTTTTTTTTTTTTTGTACCATGCTTGAAAATGTTTTGAATGAAGTACTTTTGAATCTGTCAGTATGCTCAAAAAACTGTGTTGTCTTAACTGTATATGTGCACAGATAATTCCATCTCCATAGCAGAGCTCATTTGTGTTGTCATCTGTCCATGAAATGCACCTTTCTTTTTTTTTTTTTTTTTTTTTTTTGGTTGGTTGGTTGGTTGGTTTCTTCTTGTTGTTGTTTGTTTGTTTGTGTGTAATTTTTGGGAAAACTGAATCAGACAGAGAAGATAACAATATGTGGTTTGGGTTTGTTGGGGGTTTTTTGTTTTTTTTACAAATACAGAATTATACAGAATACAGAATTAACCAGGCTGGAAAAGACCTTTGAGATCATCCAGTGCAACCTATCACCCAACACCATCTAATCAACTAAACCATGGCACCAAGTGCCTCATCCAGGCTCTTCTTAAACACCTCCAGTGATGGTGACTCCACCACCTCTCTGGGCAGTACATTCCAATGGCCAATCTTTCTGGGAAGAATTTCTTCCTAACATCCAGCCTAAACTTCCCCTGGTGCAGCTTGAGACTGTGTCCTCTTGTTCTGGTTCTGTTTGCCTGGGAGAAGAGACCAACCCCCACCTGGCTACAACCTCCCTTCAGGTAGTTGTAGAGAGCAACTGAAATTGGGCTAGCTTTACATACTGTGTGGTCATCAAGATGAAGAACGATTTCGCACCATGGAAATTTTGAATTTCAGAACCCAGAATATCTGAAGATACTGTGTGCAGTAAATGGTGACATTCACTCCCAGTACATTCTAATGAGATCTGAAGTCTCAGCCTTTGGTATTCATGCACATGTTTGCACATGAAGGAGCTTACATAAACAGATATTTGTGTGCTTCATTGCTTCACTTTTCTTAGGTAAATGCATATGAGAAAATATGCATGCTTCCAGGAAGAGCATATTAAAAGCTCCTTATCAGGGCTAAACACGTTCAGGGACCCTTGGGGGATAATAAGAGTTCCTTCCCTGGTTTTGCTGTTCTTCAAAAGAATATTGCTAAAGGGCAAGCTGTGGAGGGAAAAAGAAAGAAAGAAAGAAAGAAAGAAAGAAAGAAAGAAAGAAAGAAAGAAAGAAAGAAAGAAAAAGAAAGAAAGAAAGAAAGAAAGAAAGAAAGAAAGAAAGAAAGAAAGAAAGAAAGAAAGAAAGAAAGAAAGAAAGAAAGAAAGAGAGAAAGAGAGAAAGAGAGAAAGAGAGAAAGAGAGAAAGAGAGAAAGAGAGAGAAAGAGAGAAGAGAGAAAGAGAGAAAGAAAGAAAGAAAGAAAGAAAGAAAGAAAGAAAGAAAGAAAGAAAGAGAAGAAAGAAAGAGAGAAAGAGAGAAAGAAAGGAAGGAAGGAAGGAAGGAAGGAAGGAAGGAAGGAAGGAAGGAAGGAAGGAAGGAAGGAAGGAAGGAAGGAAGGAAGGAAGGAAGGAAGGAAGGAAGGAAGGAAGGAAGGAAGGAAGGAAGGAAGGAAGGAAAGGAAGGAAGGAAGGAAGGAAGGAAGGAAGGAAGGAAGGAAGGAAGGAAGGAAGGAAGGAAGGAAGGAAGGAAGGAAGGAAGGAAGGAAGGAAGGAAGGAAGGAAGGAAGGAAGGAAGGAAGGAAGGAAGGAAGGAAGGAAGGAAGGAAGGAAGGAAGGAAGGAAGGAAGGAAGGAAGGAAGGAAGGAAGGAAGGAAGGAAGGAAGGAAGGAAGGAAGGAAGGAAGGAAGGAAGGAAGGAAGGAAGGAAGGAAGGAAGGAAGGAAGGAAGGAAGGAAGGAAGGAAGGAAAAAAAAGGTAGTTCTCTCCATGGAGAAACAAAGGCAATTCAGTTTTTTGAGTTGGTTTAATGAAGAAACATATGGCATGATACTTGTGCTGGTCTAGATGTTCTTTTCTGCTTTCTCATCTCAAAGGGCTTAATCAGTTATGTGTTGGGTTTTTTTGTCATAAGCACAAACATTGTCTAACTATTGGGGAGACTTTGTGATCAGCTCTGCTGATGTTAGTGTTTCCTTTAGGAACTAATAAAAACACCTCAAGAAAAAAAATATATTGAGGAAAGATTGTAGAGTAAAATATGCACAAATTACTGCTTTGGGTTTCCCTGGAGTAAGTATGAAGGGTGGATGTGTGAGAGCATGTAACAAAATTGTGATTGTTTGTTCCTCTTTATTGTTGTTAAACCATGTTATTCTGTTTCATAATATATTTGTGTTGGGCTCTACTCACCCAAAACTAACTAACTTTGGGGTGTGTAAATCTTTCTTAGGTCTGAAGTCTTGCCTGAAAAATATGTGGGAACTTGCCTGTCTCCTCCCCCTACCAGTTAAAGCCTATAACTCTATATATTTCATGCTGCATAATATTCTGCCTTTAAGCCTTTTTAGAATTAAAGCATTTGAGGAGAGAGATGATACTTTGGGAGTTTCAGTGGGTTTGATATTTCCAAGTGCATGCCTTTCATGATGCTCTGTAGCATTTCTTGACAATTTCTAGGCAGAAAATTTGAACCATTTGTGGAACAAACACACAAAACAGAGTTAGATAGATGTAGCTCAAAATTTCAGACTGATGTAGTATCTCTTATTTCTTGCTTTTCTTAAGGTTGTTAACAAATGGGGCCCTTTGGGTTCAGGACAGTTTCAAGGTCTTCATGCTATGTTTAGATCAGTAAAATACGCTCTCACTTTTTCACATTTCCATTGATTTCAGAAAGTCTCCACACTGAGTTCAGACGTCCTGGTCTGAGGACATAGAAGAGAATAACAAATGAGATGGGAAGGGTTAAGCATGAAAAATAGCCATTACAACAATGTGACATTTCCTGCTCTTTGGCTGTTGGCTATCATTTCATCAGTAAATTTGCTGATGACACCAAGCTGGGGACAGGAGTTGATCTGCTAGACGGTAGAGAGGCTTTGCAGAGAGACCTCGACAGGCTGGACAGATGGGCAGAGTCCAACGGCATGAGATTTAACGCATCCAAGTGCCGGGTTCTGCACATTGGCCACAGCAACCCCATGCAGTGCTACAGGCTGGGGTCAGAGTGGCTGGAGAGTGGCCAGGCAGAGAGGGACCTGGGGGTGCTGGTTGATGGTAGGCTGAACATGAGCCTGCAGTGTGCCCAGGCAGCCAAGAGGGCCAATGGCATCCTGGTCTGCATTAAGAACAGTGTGGCCAGCAGGAGCAGGGAGGTCATTCTGCCCCTGTACACTGCACTGGTTAGGCCACACCTCGAGTCCTGTGTCCAGTTCTGGGCCCCTCAGTTTAGGAAGGATGTTGACTTGCTGGAACGAGTCCAGAGAAGGGCAACGAAGTTAGTGAGGGGCTTGGAACACAAGCCCTATGAGGAGAGACTGAGGGAGCTGGGGCTGCTTAGCCTGGAGAAGAGGAGACTCAGGGGTGACCTTATTGCTCTCTACAACTACCTGAAGGGGGGTTGTAAACAGGCAGAGGTTGGTCTCTTCTCCCAGGCAGCCAGCACCAGAACAAGAGGACACAGTCTCAGGCTGCGCCAGGGGAAGTTCAGGCTGGAGGTCAGGAGGAAGTTTTACACAGAGAGAGTGATTGCCCATTGGAATGGGCTGCCCGGGGAGGTGGTGGAGTCGCCGTCACTGGAAGTGTTCAGGAGGAGACTTGACAGGGTGCTTGGTTACATGGGTTAGTTGATTAGGTGGTGTTGGGTGATAGGTTGGATGCGATGATCTTGAAGATCTCTTCCAACCTGGTTTATTCTATTCTATTCTATTCTATTCTATTCTATTCTATTCTATTCTATTCTATTCTATTCTATTCTATTCTATTCTATTCTATTCTATTCTATTCTATTCTATTCTATTCTATTTGTTCTGAAAGTGGTTTTCCTTGTCCAAGTAATGTATGATTGGTAGTTTTGAAGTTGAATTGAGGCACTGTTAGTTTTGTTTGTCTTTGTTCACATTGTGCAGCTAGCTGAACTTCTTTCAGGAAGATATGGTGGTTCCTCCAGAGTATTTAAAAACTGCAAGAATAGCAGCTGGGCTGGGAGATGGTGAAGGAATATCCATATGACTGGAACTCTAGATTAAATTTATCATTTGAAGTTCATGAGGGCAGATCTGCTAGGTTGCCATGAGGAGAGGTCTGCTAACTGCTTTGTATCTCAGACTGTCATTTGTGTGGTTTACATATATACATCAACTGAAGTTCATGGACTCACCCCTGCAACTTTTTCAATTAGAGATCAGGAATTTAGCTATTAGTGACTGTTTAGCTACAGTGTCACAAACACTGAATACATACAGTGTTGCTGTATCAAATAGGGAGTGTGCCACTCCCTTAGGAAGCATTTCTTATGTGAAGTGTGGTTTTTGTTGAAGCAAGTGGAGATGGGCTGAGTATGAAGAGGTGGACAAAAATTTCCTAGAGGATTCATATGTAGTATTGATGAAATGCATCACTAGGCCAACGAGAAGTGTAGAGCAGTAGTGTGAAGGCACTACCAATGAGTTTTAAGTGCTTAGAGGTAGAAGTTGATTTAAATGCTTCCTCTACATTGCCCTTCCATGGCTGAAATTCCTCTTTCTTGCTATGTGTTATTATGGAAAATTCTGAAGAGTTTTGAGGTCCAGTCTCAGAGGTAATTTGAAAACCAGCAGGAAGAGAAAATTCCTGCACCAGAGAGTTTCAAATCTAAATGGACAAATGCAGCAAGGAAGAAAGGGGTGATACCCTCATCCTGCTTCCACACCTTTGATTCCTTCCTGTGTGGCTGCAAAGCCTACTGTCCCCTGTGCCACATACTCTCTCAGTTTCCAAATGTAGCCTCAAGACTAACATTTAGGACCTTCCTGAGGACCAACCTTAGAAGCGTTGCAGACCTCTGGTACTAAAATGAGTCAAAATCTGCCACTGGAGGTTGGCAGTCACGGTCTCCATTTTGATCCTCCTACTGAAACTGATGCCCC
Organism: Melanerpes formicivorus; assembly: GCF_026170545.1. Lineage (NCBI taxonomy): Eukaryota > Metazoa > Chordata > Aves > Piciformes > Picidae > Melanerpes > Melanerpes formicivorus. The sequence goes on along the minus strand of NW_027142395.1, from coordinate 5,335,425 downwards.
CGCCTTTTGTCCCAGTGCCTTTTGGTATACCCATAAAGTTCTTGTAGCTGCAGAGTGGGGAAGCGAGTTCTCGTGGATTCTTGTGTCGTATACTAACTAAAAAGAGGTGCCATGTTGTGGCAGGGGTGCTGTTGTTCATTTCTGTGCTTTCTGCCTGCTGTTTTTTGACCCCCTCTGTTGTGTCCTCCCTCCCTCTTGTGCCAGTGTGTGCCAGTCCCCCCTGGAGGGAGGAGTGCCCAGCTGGGCTGTGCAGCTGGCATGGCAGGGGCAGGAGGCGAGGGCAAGCCCCGTACCAGCTGCACCCTCACACAGGAAGGCCTCCACAGCCTGTGTCTGCATCTGCCTGAGAGGTGATGTGTCTGCCGATTTACTGTTTGCGTGTGGCTTGCTGCCCTTACAGCTGTGTGAAAGCCATGGGACTCTGTCCCATCCTCCCCCATGCCTCCCACAGGAGGTTGAGCATGCCTGGGGGATTCTTCTGAGGTGGTGACTACCCCCTGCTCCACTGAGTGTGGGAGCTGCAGCTGGCAATACTGAGTGGGCATTCTTCAAGTTGGGATGTGCATCTCGGGAAAGCCAAAACACAGACTGCACCAAAACCAAGAGAAATTGGGAGCTGTGGTAGGATGATAAAGGATGTGGTCCTTTTCTTTGAAGAGTGCCATCATCCTTTCATTGCCCTTCCTGTATCCCAAATGTCTTTAAACTCTATTTCATCTTCCACCTTTAAATTTGCTTGAACACACATTGTCATGTGCACCTGTGCTTCAACCACATGCTGTAGTTAGCAAGCTTCCTCTTGCAGTACTCCCAGCAACACAACTTCCCTCATTTCGGCACAAGGTAGTTTGTCTTAAGGGAGTATTTCTTAAAGCTGTGGAGTCTTGAATTAACATCTGACACAAATATTGCTGAAAGAAAATGGATCCCTCTTCCTGTGCAGCAGGTATAATAGGGCTTCTTAAAAGGCACAGTTTGGGAATAACCCAAATCCTTAATTAGCCTTCTTTGTCTATGCCTAACACACACTGTTCAGGCACTTTTATTCTTTTCCCATGTCTGGGAGGCAGTACAGTCTTTGAAGACTTCAGTGAAGCCACTTGTTGATTTTTCTTATTTTTTTAATAACATCTGTGTTTTGAGGCTGATAGTGGGGGATCACTGTCTTAGTCAGTCATCTTATTTAAGCTAACTAACTAGTGTGTTGTCAAAAATATCTCTGGTTTGGAAGAAGTCTGACACATTTTTGCTCTCACTTCTTTAACAGATCAGTTTGCATTTTCTCAGCTCCCATGCAAAGGGAGTCTGCCACCCTGGAACCAAGCTCTCATTTGAAATAACCTATGAAGTATGCATGAAAGAATTCAGATTTTTTTTGTTTATTCTTAATTATTCCTAATTAAATGTCAGATGATCACTTGAGATAGTTGAAAGAGAAAATGCTAATTCTACACTGAGCTCTTCAGATCCATCATCTCTAAGTTACTTACATGCTGTAGTGCTGATGATGAGTGGCTCAGGTTTGTCTCCTGTGAAGGAGAAAAACAAAAGCTCTTTCAAATGCCCAATTTCTGTGGGTGAATATAGGCTCTTGACAATAGTCGTGCACACATGCTGTGGTGTTAGCAGCCATCAGCCTGGTTGTGTGACCCACTGTGTATTCTGTCTCAGTCCTCCCACATCTGTCTCTGTAGCCATGCTCCAACTGATGTGGAGGGTACTGTTATGTGATGGATGTCTATTCCAAGAGTGGGAAAGGGGCAGGAGGTATACAACCTTTTTTTCCTGTGTTCTCACCAGTGATGCTCACACTTTGCCCTAGGAAAGTACTTGAAGGTTAGCCAGGCAGAGGCTGTCTGGAGGTACTCTTGGCTCTTGCTGTGGCATGATAATTCTTCACCCCATCCCCATAGACTTGTCTGGGGACAGGAGGTTTAATGATTAGTACTTTTAATCCCCTAAAGCTCCACTGACTCTCAACTCTGCATGTTATAGGTGATGTGCAAAGGACTTAAAGCTTCTATTGTAGCCTGAGATTTATTGAGGCAGGAGTGTATTTCTCATGGTTGCCTTAGGGCTGTAGAAGGCAATAGATTGCTGGATTTTGTCTATAAATGCACCATACATTGAGCAGAAGTCATCCTTCTGCCAGATTTAAACCACGGTACTATGCTGCTTGTGCTGTCAATGCACTGCAGGCCAAAAAAAGATTACCCTGTCCCTCCTTATAGAATCATATAATGGTTTGGGTTGGAAGGGACCTCCAAAGGTCATCTAGTCCAACCCCCTCCGCAGTAAACAGAGGCATTCTCAACTAGATCACGCTGCCCAGAGCCCTTTTGAGCCTCACCTTGAATACCTCCAGGGATGGGGCTTCAGCTACCTCCCTGGGCAACCTGTTCCAGTGTTCCACCACCCTCATGGTAAAGAACTTGTTCCTAACCTCTAACCTAAATCTACTCTTCTCTAGTTTGAAACCATTGCCTCTCATCCTATCACTACAGGCCTTTGTAAACAGTCTCACTCCATCTTTCTTGTAGCCCACTTCAGTCACTGGAAGGTTGCTATTAGGTCTCCCTGGAGCTTTCTCTTCTCCAGGCTGAACAACCCCAGTGACTGTCTTCATAGCAGAGGTATTCCAACCTCCTGGTAATTTTCGTGACCCTCCTCTGGAGCAGCTCTATCAGGTCCATGTCCTTCCTGTATTGAGGGCTCCAGATGCAGTACTGCAGGTGAGGTCTCACCGGAGAAGAGTAAAGTGGCAGAATCAGCTCTCTGGATCTGCTGGCCATGCTTCTTTTGATGCAGCCCAGGATGCAATTTGCTTTCTGGGCTGCAAGCACACCCTGTCTGCTCATGTCCAGCTTCTTGTCCATCAGCACCACTGAGTCCTTTTCTGCAGTGCTGCTTTCTATCACCCCACCACCAGTCTATATTGATAGTCAGGGTTGTTCTGGCCTAGGTGCAGGGACCCTGAACTTGCTCCCCATCTCTGTGCCCTTTTACAGGTGTATCCAGCATCTTTCAGACAACTGTGAACCATGATTGAGCGTTATATATTCATACTGAGAAGGTCTAATGACATTCACAGTAACCTTGGTGGAAAAGGTAGAGTGCTCTGTGACCTCCTAACTCTACAGTGTAGTAGTCCCTCATTCAATAGATGGTCTGGGCAGCTACTTAGGCATCTAGAGGATCAGAAGGCTTTCTTTGATTGCTGCTACATACAGTGACTACTACTTTGCTTTCCAAAGCAAGGGTGAGATGGAGATTTGTATGTGATAGTAAAGAAAGAAAATACTCAAGAATGAGCAAGTTCAAACTAAGACTGTTTTGAGATTATGTTTTCAAATTTATCAGTTGTGTGGAAGTTGACAGTGTCGCCTTTTGTGGCGCTCCTGTAATTGTGTGTATTCCCTGGTAAGTCTCTGTGTGTGCCTCTGTGTATTCCTATTAACTCATGACAAAAAGCTCCAAGAAGCACTGGCAGGTCTTTATTGCATGCAGCCTGGGATGGCTCTGTAATGAATCCCCAAGTGGGAATTTCCATTTCCACTTCTAGCTTTTGTCTCCTGCTGTGGATTATCTACACACATGTAGTTCATGGTTTAGGTGGGCTAACAAACCAGGAAGGTCCCACTCCCTACCCAGGTTCTAAACACATTGTATACAGACGTGGTGGGTAATTGACTCTTTCATGGGAAAAGAAGCACAAGCAGTAGAGCACAGACCTCCTGCTGCCTGCAGACAGCTATTTGCTTGCTGGACCATCTTAAGCCACTGATTTGGCACATACAGAACATATTAGTGACCCTGCCAGGGCAGTTAATAATATTTTATTTTCGTTTAAGCAAAGTGGGATGGACAATGACTTACAACGATATACAACCTGAACTCCTGTAAATGACAGGGGGTGTTCTAACAGGATGTCTTTCTGCCTTTAAGACTAAGCAGGAAAATGTTGTAATGCTGTGGGTTTGGGATAGGTTTTTTTTTTTTTTGCTTGTTTGTTTGGTTTTGGGGTGTGTGTGTGTTTGGGTTTTTTTTACTATCACTTGCAAGTGGGAATTGAATAAGCAAAGAAAGGCCATTGTAACTGTGGTTTCAGGGGCTGTTCAGCTTGAAACAAAAGGGTTTCTTCACATTCAACCTCATTAGTCTGATTAGTGGGCTTGTAAAATGAAGCATGAAAATGAAACATGACACAGACATGAATTGGGTATACTGAAATCTACACAGACTGCTACTTAGAAATTAAAGGATGACAACCATCTTCTCTCAGCTGTTAAAAAAGTTATATTTTCAAAGTAGCTCATTTTTTTTAGAGCCCATAAATTACATTTCTTTAACTGCTAAGAGGATACACTAAGAAGCTACACCTCTTTTTGTGTTTTTTCTTTTCTTCTTCTTTTTTTTTTTACTACAGCAGAAAAATCTGAAGATGCAAGAAATTATCAGTAGAAAGAGATGTTGGACAAGAACACATTCTGATTGGGTAGAAATGGTACCAGTCTACTTGTTTCCATTTTGAAAATGGAGAGAATAGCTGGTGTTATTTTTTAAAAGGCTTCTTTGTATCCTGCTGAATTCTGCCTTCAAATACATTTTGTCCTGCTTCTTTGGTTATTACACAAATACTTGTTTGGTTAGATCTATTCTGTTACTGGCACCTGTGCCAGGTAGGTGCAACACAATTTCCTACTAGAGTATTAGCTGTACAGCTACCATGTAGTATCTTAAAAATTGGTTTTGAATGCTTGTTTTTCTTAACAGAATTTAGTCCCACAATCCAATATCTCCTTCAGTGTGGACTGACTGAGCTCTATGTGCGTCTCATGCTGTCAAAACTAGACCTGTGCAACTGCAGTGTGCTACATGACTGTGCAACTGTCCATATCGTTTGTCTTCTGTAAATCACTTTAAATAAATAAATAGAATCATAGAATCAATAAGGTTGGAAAAGACCTCAGAGATCATCAAATCCAACCTATCACCCCACACCTCATGACTAATTAAACCATGGCTTCAAGTGCCACATTGAATCCCCTCTTGAACACCTCCAGGGATGGTGACTCCACCACCTCCCTGGGCAGCACATTCCAATGGGCAATTACTCTTTCTGGGAAGAACTTTCTCCTCACCTCCAGCCTAAACTTCCCCTGGTACAGCTTGAGACTGTGTCCTGTTGTTCTGGTGCTGGTGGCAGACCAACCCCCACCTGGCTACAACCTCCTTTCAGGTAGTTAGAATAGAATAGAATTAACTAGGTTGGAAAAGACCTTTGAGATCATCAAGTCCAACCCATCACCCAACACCATCTAATCAACTAAACCATGGCACCAAGTGCCTCATCCAGTCTCTTCTCAAACACCTTCTGTGATGCTGACTTGTAGAGAGCAGTAAGATCTCCCTGAGCCTTCTCTTCTCCAGGCTAAACAACCCCAGCTCCCTCAGCCTCTTCTCACAGGGCTTGTGCTCGAGGCCTCAATAAATAAAACTGAGCATGTGTTCCAGTGATGCTGCAGTACTGCTTTCAAAGATGAGTCATGGTGGTACTGAGAAGATCCCAGAACTCCTTTTGTAACTGTGTAGTCAGCATTTCTAGTAAGAGTATCCGGAAAAGGATTTCTGAATGCTCTCCAACATTGTGAAAAAGAGAGCTGGAAATGTTAGGACAGGAGTAGAATTTGATATCTTAGTAATGAAGAAAAGGAGAATCTGGCTGGGCAGTGCAGCAAATTGAGGAAGTACCTCATTGCTGTGAAGTGAGCTGTTGTGCATGAGGGCTGCTGAGCACAAGCGTGGTTTTGGTCTTAGCAAGCTGCTGCCACTATATTTTGGCTCACTAGCAATGGCAAAGTTGGGTATTAGCCCAGTGGGTGCGATATACTGTTGCCCTTCCAGGCAGTGAAGCTGCTTCACTTGAAGCAGCTTTTGCCATGCATGATGTTCTATAATGCCCAGCCACAAAGTATTCCCGTGACCCATGGAACTAATATATTGCCAGGCTTATTTACTTTCACCTTCTTGCTCCATATATAAGTGAATTGTGTGCTAAACTAAGTAGATGGGTTTTGTGTAGATGGCCTGTGTTAGGGACAGCACATAAACAGTTTGTTCAGCAGCCTGCAATTCAAGGAACAGCAGTGTATTCTGGGCACAGCCACAGCATGTCCTGCAGCATGATGGGTACTCCCATGAGTATCCTACAGAGATCATGAGTTCCTACCATAGGCTGCAGAAGACCTGTTTTTCAGGTGCTTGGGAATGGTCACCCCTTAGGAACTGATTTGTAGCATTGGCTTTGCAGACACAGGGGATTTCTTTCCTTGATGTGAGTAAGAATCAAAATAGTCTTCAGGAGATTTCCCTGGAAAGGGGGTGTGAGGTGGGGAAAATGGAAGGGGAGGGAAGTGGGGTCACTTCTGTTTTCTTGGAAATGTCCTAAGGAATGACTTGGCAGCAGACAGACGGAGTGTTTTCTGCTGCCTGAGGTGTCTTGTTTGGCATCCAGTCTCATCATACCCAACAGGGAAAGCATTCTTCTGGTGAGTTTTGAAAAGTGCCTGCTTTGAGCAGGTTTCAGGACAAGTCTTGAGTATGCCCAGTGTGGCAGTCTGCCATTCAGAGACACCTGCTGTGGTTCTTGAGCTCTGGGCACTGGCACTTTTCACCCTATTATTTTCAGCACAGGTTTGTGGAGTTTGTGTACTGAACAGGTCAGAAGAAATCCTGCATAAACAAAGCCATTTTTAGCAAAGCGTGTGTCTTTCTAATACAAAGCCTCAGTGTAAACAAACCCTGCTCATCAGGGACTGTGTTAGCAGAAAGGCAGAGAGCACTGTTGACTTGAATGTTCCCTGCCTTTCCAATGAACCTAAATGGATTCCAGATAGTTCATTGGTTCCTGGTTCTTCTGCTGGTTACCTAGATAAGTATTTTAGTGAGTTGGTTTTTGTTTGTTTGGTTAGAGGTTTTTTATTTGTTTGTTTTGTTTTGATTTGTTTTGTTTTTCCTAAAAATGCTTTCTACTTGGTTTTTAATGAGGGGAGGGAAAATATGTAAGGGAGTAGGTTGCAGAAGTCACTCTAAAAATGAAAGCACAAGATAAAGTTCTTATTTAGAATATTAAGATATAATTGATGGTTACAAAACCCATGGTTTTGTCTACTTTTCACAGTGTTTGAGTGTCTTTGCTTCTTGCTGAGGCTGTGGGGAAGGCAGAAAGAGGGTGCTAGATAAGAGCAAACCCAGCACATAGTTCTGGGCCCCTTAGTTTAGGAAGGATGTTGACTTGCTGGAACAAGTCCAGAGAAGGGCAACGACGTTGGTGAGGGGTTTGGAACACAAACCCTATGAGAAGACACTGAGGGAGCTGCGGTTGCTTAGCCTGGAGAGGAGGAGACTCAGGGGTGACCTTTTTGCCCTCTACAACTACCTGAAGGGAGGTTGTAGACAGGTGGATGTTGGTCTCTTCTCCCAGGCAGCCAATACCAGAACAAGAGGACACAGTTTCAGGCTGCGCCAGGGGAGGTTTAGGTTGGATGTTAGGAAGAAGTTCTATACAGAGTGATTGCCCATTGGAATGGGCTTCCTGGGGAGGTGGTGGAGTCACCATCATTGGAGGTGTTCAGGAGACTTGATGGGGTGCTTGGTGCCATGGTTTAGTTGTTTAGGTGGGTTGGGTTGGTTGATGGGTTGGACGCGATGATCTTGAAGGTCTCTTCCAACCTGGTCTGGTCTATTCTATTCTATTCTATTCTATTCTATTCTATTCTATTCTATTCTATTCTATTTGTGTTCAAGTTGTTGCCTATCCAAAACCTCTTCAGAAGACAGGTTTTTGAGAGGGGAGGGAGAGGCTGACCAAAAGTTGAAGGATTTATTCAGTGTTGGTGTCTCCTTTATCTTTGCAACTTCTGCAATGGTCAGACTGCCCCTAAAAGAGATGATACTGGCAACTCCAAAAATTGACTTGAGATTAAATGAAGTTGTGAACGAGAACTTGTGTTAAAAGGTACAAATATATTAAAAAATATGATCTTCTCTGTATTTGGGCCAGGCACAGGAAGTCTCATCTTGATGTTTGTAGCTGAGGTTAAAACAATGGAGAGCAAACAGTTTTCCCAGTAAACTTCCATTGGTTTGATTTCTATGAGCTTCATTGTGCATTGGGGACTGCAGTTAAGGACAACACTATCTGTGTTAACAGTAAGGCAATTATTTATTGCCTGCACTTCCAGGAAAAAGGCCAATAGATGTCATGCGACATATCTAAAAATGGATGGTGATGACACCCATTTTCTGCTTGGTTGGACCCAGTGTAATAGCATTCTGCTGCTGCTGTCTGGAGGAGGGGCTCAGTTAAAATTATGTCTACCTCTGCTCATCATGTCAGGTGTAATGGGTTGGGGCAGGCCCCCATCCCCACCACGCGCAGAAATAACGACTCAGACAAACAGATTGCAAAAGTGATGGAAAGTTAAAATAGAACAGTGAGTGCGTGCAGAGAACTAGAAATACAGTGACAAGAGAAAAGAACCCAAAACAGACCCAGAGAAATCCCATCCCTACCTGAGGGTACACCCGAGACCCCCAGGGCTCCTTCTTCCCCCTCCCATTGCTAGGCTAGTCTCAGCTGGCCAGATCTGAGACTGCCCATCCCCCCGTGGCCTTGGGCCTAGACAGGCCCAAAGCCAGGAGATCTCTCCCCCATGTTACCGGCTGACGGAGGAGGAAGAAAAGAGGAAGTGCCAGACCCCGCCGCGAAACTTATAGTGGTGCAAGGGATCATGGTAGGAAATAACCTAATTTCCTGTGTCCACCCACTGGGCTGGACTTCTGGACACAGGAAACACCCCTGTAGCAGAGGGCAGCCAGCCCAAACTACGACATCAGGTAACTTTTGTGGTTTGCCACTTGGGAGTTCTTGCAACTGCTCCTATGAAGTAATGCCAGCACTTGGACTTGTTACATCTCATGCCCTTGGACTCTGTCCACCCATCCAGCCTGGCAAGGTCCCTCTGCAGAGCTCTTCTACTCTCTAACAGATCAAGTCCTACCCCCAGCTTGGTGTCATCTGCAAATGTACTGATGATGGACTCAATCCCCTCCTCCAGATCATCAATAAAGATATTGAACAGGATGGGGCCCAGCACTGATCCCTGGGGACACCACTGGTGACTTGGGGTTTTTCTTTTTTTTTTTTTTTTCTTTTTTTATGTTTTTTTCCTTTCTGTTTCAAATTACAGCCTTTGCCAGTATCTCGAGAAAAAGACAGCAAGACTTTCAGGGCAGTGTTTTTTTGTGGGGTTTTTCACTAGATAATCTGAAATAAAATTTAGTTGCATGAGCAGTTGTAGCTGGAAAAATATTCCCTGTTGATGTCTTTAGAAAGAGCTTTATTCTGGAAAACTACTGAAGTGGTGTTACAATCACTTCATTGTCACTTTTGCCAGCAGGTATCTGAGTGCATTTTCATTTTGCCTGTGGGAGTGTTAACCTTTGATTTTTTTTTTGACTTGTGGCTTATAGCTGGACAGAGAGATCCTTGTGGGTTACTCTTCTCTGGGGCACCTCGGAGTTCTCCAAGTTCTGAACAGCCAGAACCTAGTGTGAGTGCATAAGGAATATCCAGGGCTGGAAATACCAAGGGATAAGCTAGACTTGGAAATAGCACCCTGAGTAAGGTTTTTGGTGTTTGTCCAGTATGTAGCAGCAACTGGAAGCGATGTAATGAGTCTCTGTACTTCTCTCTATCACGGGCTGTATTTTTTTTTGTCCTGAACACACAATTATTTTTATGGGGAAAAGGTTTAGGGAACCACAAATATGGATTTGCTCCCCTCTAGACTTGTCTCTATGATGCTAACAGGGCTAAAAGAGCAAACCCATACTGCTGTTGGCTTTACAACCTTCAGCTTTCTGGGGAAATTGCTCAACTCTGCTCTCATTTCTCAAACTGCAGGAAAAACTTTATGTATGTATGGAATTTTTAGGATTTTGCTTGAAGTGCAGTGTCAAGGGGATGATGAAAGAATCTGTGAGCCAGCCAAACTTTTTCATACATAACCCTGCCATCCTTTCCTTGAGCAGCAAATGGAAAACAGACATGTAAAATTTAAGGAAAATGCTTGAACTGGGGGTGGTGGTGGTGTGGCAGCTATCAGGGGGATGCACCAGCCTCCTGTGACTTGGAGCATTAAATCTGCATTTGTGTCAGGGTAAGGATTGCATTCTGACATGCCCAGCAGCTAAAGCAGGAATGGGGGTTTGGACATTTTTAACATGAGCTCAGGTTGAGAACCACAGAAATTTCAGAGTCTGAGGAAAAAGGGCTGGGCATCTGGCTGATAGTTGTATCAAACAGTCAGTGGAAGGACTTGACCAGAAATACTGGGAGACCCCAAATCTGCTAAAATCTGCTGCTTGCAACAAGGGGCAGGTAGAGATGAGGTAGGTTGGAGCAGGCTTGTCAGGAGGGGAAGGGAAAGGCAGCATGAAGCATGAAGAAACCAGAACGATGAAACCATAGACCTAGGTAAGGACTGCAAGCTACAGGAAAAATGAGATTTGTGTTAGAGGAAAGACCAGGAATCAAGACTAAGCAATAAAGGTTGCTTGCTGCAGCTGAGAAGCATGTTCATCTGATGAGAAACTGGAGGACTTTCCATGTTTGATGGATGAAAAATCCAACAAGCTGTTGTTACTGTGTTTTATCTAGGACCTTTGGTCCTTCTGGAACTACATGCTGGAGGGTGACATCAATATGCTTAGAGGAGACAACACTTGAGGTAGATTTCTTCTGCCACTGAAGACTTAGCTGTGGGTTTGCCTTTGCCACTGCTGTGGGAAGACAGAGATTCAATCACTAGAGCTGTTGGTATGACACTTTCTTGCAAAACCCAGCCAGTGCCAGCCCTTCAAGATCAACAGTCAGGTTGGTGGAGATTCACTCTGGTTTTCTGGTGCTGATGCCTTTGATGAGGATCTCGCTTGACAGTTTTGTCTGTAATTACAAGATGTAAACACAGACTTTTTCAAGTGGGGAGTTTAGGGAGCTTTGTTTATTTTTCCTTTTAATTTTTTTATTTTATATATGTGATCCAAGTCCAAAGACCTTTCAGCCATTGCTGTTAAGATGTAGCAATTTCCATAGCAGGTTACACATAAGAGCGTGATGTAGCTGCTGTTGCCCACAGCTGCCTGTTACTGTTGGATATCAAAGGCAGTAGTAGCTGGTGCTGGCTGGCTTGCAGGCAGTCTTTGCAAGCCAGGTTCATGCATGTGCTTCCCTAATGAGACATCTTAAGTAAGTTACTAACAGAGATGTGACTGAAGTGAGTTAAATAACTCCTCTATTACAGAAACTGAGGATTTCTTCAAGGAAAATTTTCCACGTGAGCCCTGTAGCACATCACAGACTGCAGGCTGGCTTTCAGACAAAAGAAACATCCATGGTGCTTCCAAATGTTCATTTTTAATGGTTTGAAGCCGATTTTAATGTGAAAACCGCAAAGAATGGGGTACATACCAACTGCTGGAGCCTTCCTATGGTGCTTTTGCAGCTTCAATTGTCACGGGAAGGCAGCACAACGAAGAGCCCAGGAGAGAGGGAATCCAGGCCTGCTTTCTCTGCAGGTGAGGGTGAGCTCACACACAGCCTCAGATGGGAGCAGAAAAAGGACATGTGACAGATTTTGTTGTCCCAGGAAATTATATTGCTAAGGCTTTTATTTTTTTCTTTTATGGTGTTTCTTCTTCCCTTGCAAAGCCTATAATAAGAGGGTTGGAGGGAAGAATTATCAAATTAAATCCTTGCCATCTAGGAATGGAGCTGTTGTATGTCAGAATGAGTCTTCTGTGCTCTGCCTAATTTTGCAAGCAAGGATGGAGTACACTTGTGGCATAAAATACCCACCTCAGGCATTGCATCCTCTGGACATACTGGTGTCACTCTCCAGCATGCAGTTCCAGAAGGACAAAGGCCCTATCTGGACTATTTTGTAGGTTTATTAGTAATCACAGCAGATACCAGGGTATTGAGACTTTCTTGTAGAATTTTGTTTGAGAGACAGTGTGAATCTTACCTGTCTGAAATCTGTGGTCTATGAAAACCAGTGGCTTGATCATTTAAAAAAGATGATAGGCTTGAAAATCAGCCAGAGACTGAGTCCAGCTCAAGTCATGAGAGGTTTTTTAAAAGCCATAATGAATCCCTGTTCAGCATCTATGTATTGTGTTTCTGGCCAGCCTTTGGCTCTTCTCTGTATGTAAACTGCAATGTCAGAGCTTAGATGTCCAGGATGTTCATATATATACATATGTATATATGTATGTGTATATATATATATATGTAAAACCACTAAAGGAGGGTGTGTGTGGAAAAACTCAGAGCACTACCAATATATCCCTTAAGCTACTTGAACATGGGAGTGGGGAATGCTGGTAGCTCTTCAGAATGAGCATTAAGCTGTTTGGACACCCCAAAAAATCATGCCTGGTGGCACTAGTTTATGTTAGCAGTTTGTGATTACAACCCATAAAAGACAGAAACTGATCTGCAGAGGTTAATTATTAGTGAAGAGATTGGCTTTTTTTGTGTTTTTTTTAAACCCTCAGTTGAATTAGGATCTCACGTGTTGTGAGTTACCTCAGAGCAGCGAGTTAGTCCTTGTGCCCTGAAGATCAATGGGATGTTTTAAAAGGGAGTCTAGCAGGCACACGATCACTCGATTACTCCCGCTTCACCGCTGGGTGTTGTGTGATTACTGTTAATTACAACAGACTTAAAAGCAAGGAGTTACTTTCTACTGTCTGCTAAGCATCCCATCGAGAAAAGGCAGTGATGATAGCCCACTTACGCAGGTTATTCAGAAGATTTGCCGTTGTTGAAGCTCAATAGTGTCTATATGGGCACTGCATTAGTTATCAGAAGAGTGAAGCACCAACGGCTTCTACACAGTCCAGTCTGAATTTAAGTGCATGTTTGGAAATTAGTTTCTTAATCAGAGAGCTGGAGGACCTCTCCTATGGAGACAGATTCTGAGAGAGTTAGGCCTGTTCAGTCTGGAGAAGAGAAGGCTCCAAAGAGACCTAATTGTGGCCTTCCAGTATCTGAAGGGGGCTACAAGAAAGCCAGGGAAGGACTTTTTAGGAAGTCGGGTGGTGATAGGACTTGGGGGATGGAGCAAAACTAGAAATGGGTAGGTTCAGATTGAATGTTAGGAAGAAGTTCTTCCCCATGAGGGTGGTGAGATATTGGAACTGGTTGCCCAGGGAGGTGGTGGAAGCCTCATCCCTGGAGGTTTTTAAGACCAGGCTGGATGTGGCTGTAACCAACCTGATCTGGTGTGAGGTGTCCCTGCCCATGGCAGGGGGGTTGGAACTGGATGATCCTTGCAGTCTGCTCTAACCCTGACAATTCTATGTGTCTGTCCTACAGTTTGATCACTTATTACACAGACAAAGGTGGCAATTTCTGTATGGAAAAGCAATGGCATGTTAACAACAGCATCAGGATAGACTCGAGGTGAGGAGGAAATTCTTCACTGAGCGAGTCATTCGTCATTGGAACGGGTTGCCCAGGGAGGTGGTTGAGTCATCGTCCCTGGAGGCATTCAAGAAGAGACTGGACGTGGCACTTGGTGCCATGGTCTAGTCATGGGGGTCTGTGTTGATAGGTTGGACTCAATGATCCTCGAGGTCCTTTCCAACCTAAGTTATACTGTGATACTGTGAAAGGACTGGGTGGATGAAGCACAGGCAGGCTTGTCAGGGCTGTCAGAATACAATAAAATATATTCCTGCTGCAAAAACTGAAGTGGGGAGCTGCGGCAATGCAGCTTCTGAAATATAATTGTCAACCTAATTTTCTTCCCTTTTTTTCTTTTTCTTTTGTTTTGTTTTGTTAGGGTTACAAGAGTTCCTTGGACAAAAATACAATTCTGAAATGGAAGCAGCAAGCTGAGCCATAGGACATGTTTCAGAAGGGTGGTCTGCAGGCCACTAATTCTTCATTTGAAGAAAGCTGGGTAAACCGTAAGGAAAGCTTGATGGTACAGCCCTTGGTAGGCTACTTCCCAGCTCTCAAATATGGGTAACTTCCATTTCTTTTTTGATTCTTCAAAGATCAATGCAAACCTTTATTTTCTATAAATAATTTAATAAATACTTTTGTTTTACAGTGATACAACAAATAACAAACTCATTGCAAACGAGTCACAAAGGATTTAGGATCAGTATACTTTAATAAGGTATCAGTGTCAAAATACATTTCCTTATCAAGTTAAAGTTCCCATACAGTTATAATATTGTCAATAAGAATTCAGCAATATAGATTAAGAAATAATTATGATTAAAAGTATGATTAATATTAAGACATGGAATATTTTTTCAGAGTGTTTTAGTAAACTGTTAGGGCATAACATTTTTAATGCTGAAACTAAACAAAGAAGAAATAAAAGAGTAGTATTCAAGTGTCTTTAATCCTTGAAGCCTTTAAGTCCTTGCCATGGCAAATTTGTCAGACCTGGCTTGCCAATTTCAATCAGATTTTGAGGCTTTTAATGTATTTTTTCCACACAGGAATAACTTCACTTTGGGAATAGATTATTTTTTGCAATAAACTCTTGAAAGATTGCCTACAATAGGGACTGTAATTTTTTATATTATGTACCAACAACAAAGGATCTTCACCTTTCCTAAGTATGTGTGGTTAAGACTTGCTTAACACAGCAAACTCTGAAGTGCTCTCTGAACCCAAGGCTCCCTCTCTGCAAGTGTCAGTGCATGACATAAAGCAATTTTAAAAACTATGCTTCAGTAGAATCAGAAGTCTCAAAAAAGAAAATCTTTAAGTTTCTAGGCCACATTTTTACCTTTTGCATGTTGCCACTGCTCCTTCTTCAATGAAGATACAATTTATACCAGTGGAGGAAATAAGATATGTATCCCACCATATGTCAAAGTCTGCATGTGTTTTAATATCAGAACTGCTCATTTGCATCTTATTAATATTTTAACTATTTAAATATGTTGTATTTTAAACTTTAAAAGCTCTTTGCCTTTGAAAGCATTCAGAATCGTATTTTTTTTTAAAATATGTGCATGACAACTAATGGTAGATCAAAAAGGAGCTCTAAAAATTTCTGCCTTCCTTTTAGTGACTTTTCATCTACTGATTAATGTAAGGCAAGTAAAAATGATAGAGTTCTGCCTGCCAGCTGTCCTCAGTTCCTTTTTGTCTACTTGTAACTGAGTTAGCCCAATATGCTTTAAGTTCTAAAGATTCAATATTGCAATTATATTGTGAGCTAGGATATAAAATGAAAAAGAGTAACATTAATCAGAGGCATTAGTACTGGATGCTGGTCAGTCCTGAAATATCAGCAACACTATTAACAAACACCACTAATCCTAGCAGAAACAGCTCTTTAAATTGTGTCTTAGAAACAGGAAGAGTACCAGGAGATGATTAACAACTGACCCAGAGAGAAATTAAAAAACAAACCAACAAAGAACAAACCAAGAAACCCCAACACAAATGAAAACACAGGTCTGTATCCTCCACTGGTGTAAATCTGTAGGACTCCCTTAGTTGTAGAGCCAAGACAGATTAGGCAGCTGAGAATATGGCTTGCTTCTGGGGGCAAAAAAAGCTTACAATGTGCAACTTTCACAGAGACCCACAAACACTGTAGTTCACCGTTCACATTTCTTTCAACAAAGTGTATAAAAATGAAGGGAAGGGGTGGAGGTGGAGGGCTGGGATTTTTCTTGAGTATGCTTTTCTAGAAGTTATTAAAGTTAAATATTATAAATGCTGGAATACAGAAAGACTCAAAGGATTTTAATTTGGCAGATCAACAGAAAACTGTGGTTGGAGATCAAATTTGTTTCATTCATCTTTGGCAATAAAAAATAAATCTTTGCTGTACTGCAGCCAAAGCATCACGTGATGAGGCATTTATACCACATCTTTTTATTAGCATGAAATTTGAAGCAAATGTCAGTGTATAAATTACTGGTAACGAGGTAAGGGGAGGGTAATCAAACTCTCTAAACAACACTTTAATTGTGATAGAGAAAATACAGTAGATGTATCTTTTTAATATGAATAATAAAATGAGTAACTTCAAAAGGCCACTATTTGGTAACATGGAGAGGTTCAATATCTAAGTAAAATCTTGTAAAAGCGTATTGGTATTAGAAATTGTTTACTTGCAAAAATATATTTGAAAACTGAAGTGGTTCTGAACTCTATAGCCCATGGAATATTGCAGGTTGCTCAGGTTGCCTGGTCTAGCGCTCTGAGCAGTTCACTGCCCTGCAGAAGCGTAGAGCTGCCCAAAACAGGGATGTTCACCTCACAGTCATATCTTGTCAACTCAGGCAACAAGTAAGGTTCAAAGGAGGGCCCCAGCAGACGACTGGCCATACCTGGAAGAGATTAATGAATTAAGTCAGTCATGGTGCTGAGATGAGAGAGAGGACTTTTTTCCTCTCCTTTCCCTTCTATCAGTTATAATTTCATTTTGTGTTTGTCAATATGCCTCAAACTACTGTAGGGGAAGATTTGCCTTTGCTCAAATTAGAGAAGGCTATGTTTTGTCTCTGACTTAGAAGTGTTCAAGATGATCAAACACCTAACATCGATACTACAACAAACCACCACTAGTTACAGGTTTCAGAGTAAACCTGTGCATTGGTCTGCCTTAGACTCTTGCAAGTGTGTCACATGGACACATGCATTTTTTCACCTTCCCCCCAAGTTAGATTGTTCTGAGAAAAAATGGTGCAGGTGAGGAAAGCTGTATTAAACAACAAAGTTTCTAAATTGATGTCCACTCTCCTTATATCTTCCTAATAAAACTGACATGTATATGTCTCCCTTAATTACTTATTTTAACTTTTAGGAGGCTTGTGTTTAAAATTGAACCTAAAAACACCTTCCATATCAGTGCTGCAGTGAGGTTGTTTAGTCTGATTTAATCAATTCTGTCACAAGGCAAGAGCATGTATGGAAGATGACTGGACCTCCAAGGTGAAAAGGTATGAAGTTTAATTGAAATGAAAGGCAAAAATATTCTTCCCCCCCAATTTACAAATGTAAACATTAAAGTCTCACACTAAAAAACAGAATTAATTTTTCATTCTCTGAAGCAGAACATATTTGATTCTTAGGTTATCATCCTTCATTGTATTTTTGAAAGTGTTTCTTTTGTGGTATCAGTATTGGAACTAAATACCAACACGTTACCAATTTCTGTATCTGACAGATCTTACCTGAGGCTTTATGAGCTGGCTGGACAGTATAGTCCTGATAATGGGAACTGTAAAATGGAGGGGGAAATGCTGCTCCTGCTTTCAAATTCTCGCCAGGATTGCCACGGGTGGGTGGTGGTTGTTGCTGGTGCTCCAGTTGATTCATTGGTTGGCTCAGATCTCTTGAATTACAGACAAACTCATCTGATTTACATAGCAGGAAAAAAAGTGTTACATCAATTATATTAGATAATACTAATTCAAAGCAAAGTGATTCTTGTCATGATTATCACACAGTGTAGGCACACTTATATTCTGTTCCAAAGGAAATCCAGAATCAGTGCTAGCTCTAAAAGCAGCTCTGCACCCAAGGTATGCTGATGTGTGGAAACACAACGTTGTAGAGAGAAACTATAAATTCTAGCTCTGAGGTGTCCACATCCTTGGATCCACACGAGGTAAACTCTTCTCCATTAAGCTGATCTCTGTTACTTCCAAAGCTAGGGTGTGAATGTACATGCAATTATCTACCTGGTAGTTCTCAAATGTGCCTTAAATTGTTCAGCTCTTAGTGGTACAACCTCATATTTAATTTTATCTTATTGTAGTATTTACAGAGCTTATTTAAGCTTCCTTTTGAAAGAGTTTTTGCTTCTATTCAACCTGTCTTAAAATTGTGTTCAATATATAACTTTCTTTTATCTTACCAGTAAGAACACTTGCGCTGAGAGACTTCTTTTCTGTAACCAAGGAACAGTTTTCCCCTTTGAGAAATTTCATTCTCTTCCACATTAGGTGAGATGGGTTAATGACAGATGGATCTCCCTAGAATGTGAGGAAAGCAAAACAATTACACTGATGAACATGGTGTATCCATAGTTGTGAAGGAGATGACTTTCTTATGATTACCCCACTCAGCTGTTGCAACGCTTGTTCTTCATAATCCAGTTGTCGCTTAAGCTTCAAACTGTTAGACAGAGCAATTCTTGCTGGGTTTACATCTATGCCTCGTTGCCCAAAAGCATCCAGGGGCCTGTGGGGAAAAGATCTGTGGGTGAGTGAGCAGGGATGCAAATCTAACCCATTTTGTTAATTTATACAGATTCTTCTTTCCTTTAAAGAATATTAAGATGTCTTTGACACATGACAATAGACAGACCATAAACATTTTTATTTCCTTTTGTTAGTCAGCTCACAAGCATTGGAAATTTTTGGAATAAAAGACTAATGAAAGTCTAGCATAAACAGCCTAGGGATCTCCAGGCAGACATAAAGATAGCGTGGAAAAGAAAGTGATGCAATTCTTAAGGAAAGGACTTTGAGAGCCATACCTGTCCCCTTACTTTGCATACTAAGTATGACCATATAGGTTGCTGTTATGGGACAAACCGCCTTTTGGCAGATGCATTTACATGTCAACAATAAATGTACTGTCATCCCTCCCTCTCCTCTACTTTCTGTTATGCAAAAAAATACATCCAAGATAAGAAAGTATGTATGGGGCCCAGCTCACTGCTGGACCAGTAAAGTCTTCCAGTACTTTTTCTTAAAATGCATACAATCCAGCAGGCTTTGCAAAGTTACTGGGGTCATTGTTATCTGACCAGCAGGAAATCCATTCATGTATCCTCACAGGAAATTAAAAATTAACCCACATCTGCTTCTACTAGGCTGGTGGTGAGAACCACACTAATGTCCCCAGTGGTGCAGTCTGATGCCTACTGGAACATCTTATTCCATGTGAATTAAAAAAAGAAAAAATAATCATCCTCCCCACCCTGAACATCTTTTCTGAGTAAAATACGTAGTTATACCACAGAAACTCTTACCTTTTTTTATACATGGGCATGCTTGGAGAATGTATTGGTGGCCCTGAGGAGCTTGATAGGGATCCTGAATATTTATCCATGAGTCTCCACTTAGCAGGACCATACTCTAATGGGGGGTCAGGTGGCCACTGGGTATTTGGTCTTCCTCCCATTGAAGACAGCGGAGTGCTGGCTTGATTGTGGTACGGTGGGAGTGATGACCTACTGACATTGTTGAAGAACATTGATGATAGAGACCCATGCCCAGAGTTAATGTTTTTATTTGATAGCTGTGGGCAGTATTTCTCTGGGAGGAACTGATTCTGTGAAGCAGAAGCAAGGGGTTGGAAGATGGTACTCATGCTACTTGGACTCTGCTGGGTATTTTGTGCACTTTCAGAGAGAGGACATTCTTCTTGGCAGATTGGGCTGAGCTGGAAATCTTCTCCATCCATAGGAATGTAAGGAGCCAAGGTTTCAAGGTCCAGTTCATTGAAGTCAGTCTGCACAAAAGTAAGTTCATAAAGAAACTAGATGTTAATAACAGTAATAATAGTTGTGGGAGTTAATGTGATATGGCATAGTAGTAGATGTGAAGCTGCTGCCAGATTTACTTACATGAAACCGTCTAGCACATATTTAAAGATATCTTATTTCTCTGGCTAGCACATGTTCATCATCAGCAAAGACAGACAACAAACTAAAGAAAAAACCTCCCAAACAAGTAGTATTTGCTGCAGCAGGTTGTACACAGCCTGCAGTATCAGTTGTGATATGAAGTAGATCTTGTGCTTCCTTATGCTCTGAAGAATTTGTCTGCCAAGACTCTACATCATGAGGCCTGTAGTTCAACCTCAGGCTTTTCATGCCAAGATAGAAAAAAAATTTCTCTTAATCTAGCTACATGAAAAAAACAAAGCACCTAGAAATGTAAAAATTTTTTTAAAAAATCACTTGGAAGGACACTATTGCACTTCAGTCTGCACTCATCTCATTTTCCTCCTTTGGAGAATTAGTCATATTTAAATTAATTTCTCTTGGTTTTGACCAGAGCACTTTTCTAACTCATTTTTCCCAACAGAGCTGCTGATGGGGTGGGACACACCTGGGTAATCAGATGATGAATTTGAAAAAATTGAAGCTTGCATGTAAAGTCTTCCACCAAGTTTGATCCTGAACTACATTTTTCCTATTTGTCCACTCTTTCTATTGCTTTCTTTGTCAATTCTGTCTCCAGACTTGTATAAAATGTCTTCAGGACATGGACTACAGTCCATCTAAGTCTGCAAATTGCACTGGCAAACGTCATTCAGGCCTCAATTACCACAAACTTTCTACAGGATTAATAGAAAGAGATGAGTTTAAAGTCTGAGGTGCCAGCCAGCAATGCCTGTTTCTTGCTCTCAACTATAAAGTATGAGCTCTTAACAAGAGCATTTTGATTACATATCTAAAGTTAAGTGGGCTGAATCAGGCCTACACTATACCTTTTATTCACTTGCCCACTCAATGTAATGTTATAATTGTGGAAGATTAGAAGAGTTATTTATAGAGAGAATTTCTACACTTGCACCTTGATTAGAACGCAGGAGATTGTATGTTACTGTATGTGCAAGTCATTGTCACATGTTTCTGAAATCCTCCAAGAGGTAAGATGAGAACAGTATCTCCAAAATGACAGTTTTCATTTTGTAGTTAAAGGAGATATGTGCTATGAGGGGAATTCCTTTCCCATTTTGATGTTTGGGATGTTTGCTTGCTAGCCATTAGGCTGATTAAAAAAAAAAATATGCTGTTGCTTATATTCTGTAATCAGTCTCTGCCTATGACCTAACACCGTTACATCAGCTAAACCCTGTCACCAATTGCCACATCCAATCTTTTCTTAAAGACCTCAAACGATAGCGACTCCACCACCTCCCTGGGCAGTCCATTCCATTCCTCACCCTTTCTGTGAGGATGTGCTTCCTAATATCTAACCTAAACCTCCCCTGGCACAGCTCCATACCATGTCCTCTTGTCCTGTCACTGGTTGCCTGGGAGCAGAGCCTGACTCCCACCTGACTACAACTTCCTTTTGGGTAATTGTAGTGGGTGATAAGGTCACCTCCAAGTCTCCTCTTCTCCAGGCTGAACTTAGCTCCCTTAGCCTTTCCTCATACAACTTTCCCTCCAGCCCCCTCACCAGTCTCATTGCTCCCCTCTGGACCCACTCCAGCACCTCAATATCCTTCCTGAAGTGAGGGCCCAGAGTTGCACACAGTACTCGAGGTGAGGCCTCACCAGTGCCCAGCACAGGGCAGAATTACATCCCTTGCCCTGCTGGCCACACTATTGCTGATACAGGCTGAGATGCCATTGGCCTTCCATGCCACCTGGGCACACTGCTGGCTCTTGTTCATCTGCTGTCAATCAGCACTCCCAGGTCCCTCTCAGCTGGGCTGCTCTCCAGCCACTCTGACCCCAGTCTCTAGTAGCTGCATGGGGTTGTTGTGGCCAAAGTGCAGGACCCTGCACTTGGCCTTGTTGAATCTCATGCCCTTGGCCTCAGCCCATTGACCCAGCCTGTCCAGGTCCCTCTGCAGCATTCTCCTACCCTCCAGGAGGTCCACACTCCTGCCAACTTGGTGTCCCTGCAAATTTAACTAACGGTTGACTCGATCCCTTCGTCCAGGTCATCAATAAAGATGCTGAATAGAACTGGGCCCAGCACTGATCCCTGGGGGACACCACTGGTCACCGTACACCAACTGGATGCAGCAACATTCACAACCACTGTCTGTGCCCGGTCATCCAGGCAGTTTTTAACCCAGTGATGGGTGCATCTGTCCATGGGCTGCCAGCTTTTCCAGGAGGATGCTGTGGGAAATTGTGTCAAAGGCTTTGCTGAAGTCTGGGCAGACCACATCCACAGCCTTCCCCTCATCTACCAGGTGGGTCACCCAGTCATAGAATGAGATTAGATTGGTTAGTCAGGACCTTCCTTTCCTAAACCCATGTTGACTGGGCTTGATTCCCTGGTTTTCTTGTATATGCTGCTCAGTGGCACTTAGGATGACCTGTTCCATAACCTTGCCAGGCAACTGAGGTCAGGCTGACAGGCCTATCATTTTCTGTTGTCACATTGGACAACCTACAGTCATCTGGGACCTCCCCAGTTAGCCAGGACCAGTGATAAATGATGGAGAGCAGCTTAGCCAGCTCTTGTGCCACCTCCCTAAGCACCCTAGGATGAATCCCATCTGGACCCATAGACCTGTTAAGGTCTCAGTGGCGCAGCAGGTCACTAACTACTTCCTCCTGGATTACAGGAGGGATATTCTGCTTCCCATCCCTATCTACCAACTCAAGAGACCAGATGCCCTGGGGATAGTCTTTTTGTTGAAGACTGAGGCAAAGAAGGTGTCAAATACCTCAGCCTTTTCTTTGTCTTCTGTTCTATGTTCCCTCCTTCCTCCAATAAGGAATGAAGATTTTCCCTGGCCCTCCTTTTGTTATTAATGTATTTATAAAAGCACCTTTTATTATCCTTGACAGAAAGGGCCAGATTAAGATCAAACTGAGCTTTTGCACCTCTAATTCTCTTTCTACATGACTTTACAATATCCTTAAATGCTTCCTGGTTCACCTGCCTGTTTTTCCACAGTTGGTACATTCTTTTTCCCCCCTGAGTTCTTGCAAACACATCATAATATCCGCAGATACAGCATGCAGCCATACTACCTACTATCAGGGGACTGATTTTTATGGCTTTTGGAAAAGATATTACTTCCTTACCTGGGAGGTACACTGACTTTTTGATTCTGTGTCCATGGCAAAAAGTTTTTCAATCACCTCAATCTTAAGATCTTCATCAACAGAACTGTAATAATCCCCTGGGCTGCTTGGCTGCACAAAAAAAAAAAATAATTCTATAAGCAGCAAGACATTTACAACCTTGGCTTAGCACCATGCAGTTCATACTGTATTATTCAGCAATAGACCTTTCCTATGGGAAGAAAGTGGCCAGACTGTATATGTAGTCTTCTGAAGCAAAACTGTCAGTCCTAGCACATGGTTTTCTCCAACACAAGACTGGTTGTCACTACAAAACATAGGCACCCAATACAGGAACCTAGTTGTCTTCTCAGTTGAAACGCTGGGGTTTTTTTGGCGACTCGGACCAGGAACACAAAATGTACTATTAAATACTTTTGTCAGGAACGGAGATTCTTAGCAGTACGTTAATGCCTTTATTAAGACTGGACATCCTCTGATAAAGGACAGCTAAGAATGGCTCCAGCTCTTGAGGCAACACACTGAGACATGTTCATTCCTTTGGTGGAGAACTCTAGTGGAGCTGCTATCAAAAGGCTGCGCTGAGTAAACTTTTTAAAGACTGTCCCTGAGAGCTATGTAAGCAGCTGGGGTGGGTTGAAGTTTTCCCCCAGCATTAACTTTTGCCAGACCACCTCAGTGAGAAGTAAATGAAGCTGTATTTACAAGCAAAACTACACTTTACAAGGGAATGCAATGAAGATATACAAAATATACAGGAGTTACAATTCTATACAGGTATTCACAATACTTTAATAAACAGCACAAGGACCTCCCTGGCCAAGGACCAGGAGAAGCTACTAGCTTCTCCCTCCCTTTACCCCCTGTACAAAAGGGACAAGAGAAAGGAGCAGAGAAGTTAGACTTAGTCAAGGCCAGCTGAGATCAGAAGATGTAGACAACGGAGATAGGAATCAATACGGCTGACCAATGTGATCGAGTATTGTTCCTTTATTGTTCCAGTGTTGCAGGCCGATGGTGCAGGCCTGAGGTGCAGGCCTATGGAGCAGGCCTGTAGTGCAAGTATAGCACTGTAAAGTGTAGAAGAAACAGGAGACAGGAAAGGCAGAAGTGCGTAGCAAGGCAACTGCTACAACTTATATAAACTCGGAGTGCCCTGTTGGCATAGCTCCATTGGTTCCCTATGAGTGACCACACATTGCACTATTACAGATTACTGGTCCAACTACTAATGACACAACGAGGTTGTTGATGCAGGTGCATGTCCTGTTGTCCCAAGATAACTGTCCATGTTTATAGCTACCAGTGTCTTGTTTTAGTTACATGCTGCAGGCACAGCACTGTTTTGCTACACTGCTAGCTGGCTCTGCATTTATGCTGAGCATGGCCTACCGCCATGTCAGGCTCTAGGCCTGCACTGCCAGATTGCTCACACTGCTCATTGCTGGCATTGCCACAAGAAGAGAGAAGGGAAGAATTGTATGGTACAGCTCCTATTATTCCAGATATTTACCCAACAAATTTTAGACTGATCTTTTGTTTTCCTTTATATACCCAATAGTGATTTATTTATATTTATATTTTTCTACTTTTCTGCTCAAAATCTGTAACTAAATTTTAAAGGCACAGCCTAAAACCACCACAAAACTATAGC
The DNA here is from genome assembly GCF_026170545.1 of Melanerpes formicivorus. Classification (NCBI taxonomy): domain Eukaryota; kingdom Metazoa; phylum Chordata; class Aves; order Piciformes; family Picidae; genus Melanerpes; species Melanerpes formicivorus. The sequence goes on along the minus strand of NW_027142395.1, from coordinate 5,310,921 downwards.
TTCTAGTTAAACAAAAAGGATGGGTCTGGGGCAAATTGCTAGTGACCACACTATTTCACATTGGCTTCTTAAAGACTAGCCCCATGAAAGGTGGTAGCATGTTCTTCTACTAGTTGTTTTATTTGTTATATTAATTACTGAGGGACAGCTGAGAGAAGATAAGGGTTATAGTGTATAGTTTCCATGGTTAGTGTTTTTACTACTGATGCTTAAGATGCTTGCAATACAGGAGGGATATAGATACACTGTGTCTTGTCAATAAGCAAAGAGACAGGACTGTTAACATGAAAACATCATCTCTATATACTGATGGGCCTTACATACAAAACATAAAATGCCTTTCTTTTTTTTTTTTTTTAATATCAACTCTTACCGTGGAACAGCTACTATTGCTGCTTGCACTTGGAGTACTGCTGCCAGATGTAATCTGAGGCATTGTAAAGGATGGTATCATAAATGTTTCACCTTCAGCGGTGTGGCTTTTCACTTCTGCTGGCCATGCTTTGTTTGGTGTTGAAACAGCACTGGTGAAGGCAGGAGCCTCCTCAAACTTCTGTGTCCCTGGATGGAGTTCTAACAATATCAATAAAAACTGTTAGCTTGCGCCGTGTTACGATATACTTGCAGCTATTCATTAAAAATAAACATTGCTCCTAGTTGCCATGACAGCAAGTTGGTATAGACTGAATGCATGTTGTTTAGTCAGCAAGAAAGCCTGATTCTGCTCTCATTCACAGAAATTTTCCACTGGTGTGAGCATGTGGGCTTTTACAGCCATTACTCCCGATTTGTACACACAGCAAGCAGACCACTTCTATTAGGTTTCTAAATGTGGGCTCACACATGCTTCTCTGTTGCACAGGAATGATTTATACAAATACAAACCAAAATCCAGGGAAATAATGGCATCACCAGGCGTTGGTGCCAGCTGAGCAAGTTCCTCTGGTTCCTCCTTTAACTTAGTAAACAGGAAGTCACTCTTCTCTGTCCCAGGGATGCCACTCTCATAGGTGGTGCTTAGTGTCAGCAGGTGAGGCTTGAAGAGCGATTCCGTTTGGTCCATGGAGAACACAACATCGTTCTTCTCAATTTCACTAACAAGAAAATAGGGTTTAGGCATTTTGCATTCTAAAAAAAAAAAAAAAAAAGAAATGGGGACAGCATAGGCAAGGCAAACTCTCTAAAGCTGGGGCTTCTACAAGCATTTTGGCCTCTCACAGTTGCATGCCAGGCTCTCAACAGGAGAGGCACAGTTCCAGTGTTGCCAAGCACCACCATCTCAGATGACGCAGAGAGTGTGGTCAGGACTTTTGTGGGAATACTTGGGGCTTTGTTGCTCTGCTTTTTAAAGGGATGTAGTCGGGGCTATAATGACCCAGACTATCAATCAAAAGAGCATTTCCTATTTTGGCCCCGTCTAGGACCAAAAATACTTGCGTTTTGCCAAACAGAGGCAAAACTCCTGATTGGTTCTGATTTGTGAGGCAGCAAACAGCTTCTCCTGGCAACATAAAATACAATTACTTCTTAATTTCATCTTTCTGTCACAGTATTAGGAAATCAAAACACATCAGCAGCTGTGCTGCACATTAAAATCTTCAGTGCAGGCTTTATGCTCTGTTGTATCAGCACAGCAGCCACTCTGCTGAAGAGAAAGGCTGTGGTGTATTTCAAGTGTGTATGAGAATGGGCATGCCACATTTTTCCTTGATGTCTAATATTAGTAAGCAAGACTGAAGAAACCTGACTAAACTGATTTCAGAGTAACAATGCTGACTAAATGGACTCTTCAAAAGTTGCCCTGTTTGTTGCATTTCTTCCAGCACATGAACCCATAGGTGGTTTTTTGGCCTTGTACAACTTACCTCAGCACATAGTTGACACAGACAATACACTGAGGCTGCAAGTTGCGAGTATTGTAAATCACTGTCCCTTGAGTCTCCAGCCATACATATCCTCCGTGCTTGGCAAGCATACGGTACTGGCCTGTCACTACTTGACCTTTGGTACACACTGAGAAAAGAAGACAGAGAGATGTAAATAATGCAGCAGGACAAGAACGTACAGTACATAACACGGTTTAAATAAACATGCTTCTGAGTTTTTGCTATGTGAAACTGCACTAAGACTTTTATTAGCAAGGATGCTTAACCGGGGGAAAATTCAGCCATTTTCAATACAAAAGGGCCTGTTCATTTGAGCTTTCCACTGAAGCCTTGGCATTTGAGTTCTTGAAAGGGTCTGAATACTCAGACCAGACCATGTGAGTTAAAAAATTTAATATAAGATCTCAACTGCCTCTCAAATGCCCACTGACTGCAGGTTGCTGGAAAGCCCCTGCTCTGGAAGTTCCTTAGTTTGGGCTCCCAAGTTGCCCTGAAAAGTCAATTTATTAAACCGTTAAATATTTTCCTTGTTTAGGTGATGGATAAGCCCAAGAGCCAGAGGAGTTAACAGCTGTACTCAAACAAACAAACAAAAAACACCTAAAAAAGCAATAATATTGGGGGTTAAATCTATACCTATATATTAAAGTTAGGATCTATCAAACCCACAAAATAAAGATCCCACTAGCACACTATTTTCTTAAGAAACTGAAGAAGTACTATCACTCAAAGAAAAAAAAAAGTATCAAAATTAAGAACAGTAAATGAGACTTTTGCCTGCAATTAAAAATAAAGCTGAACTATGGTCTTTCTCTGTCTGCTTGAACTGTGTTCCCATGCAACAGCATGAAATTAGTAGCCTAGAAGGAAGCAAAACCCATGTGACAAATCAAATAATGTTTATTTCACTCAAAATGTTTGTTGGTTTGTATTTGTCTGTTTGTTCTCAAGCAACAAAGTGATAATAGTCTAACTTGGGTAAAGCTCCATCTAAATGTTTGGAGAGTGAAATCTACACCCACCCCCTCCAATTTTGGTAATGTTTGAAGGGAACAAGTTCTCAGTGTAGAGATTTGGACTTTGGAGATGTAAAATTTAACCATGTCCTGTCTGTTGTAAATCCTTTCCTAAAAACATTGAATATTGTCATGTGATTCACAGTTGTTACTTGTTAATTGGTGGCAATAAAATTTGAGCTGGAGTAGGGAAGCAGTACTCATACTAATAAGAGCTTCTATTTGTAAGCAGACATTGTCACACTGAGTAGTGAAAGCAGGAACAGGTTCAACTAAAGCTTGGACCACATTAACAATTGTTCCCTTTAAACAGCTTCCCCGCCTGAAGACAGTACGCTATCAAGCTAGTACCCTAAAAACAATGCAATTTGACTGAGTAAGGCTGGAAACTTGATTCTACAGGCTTCGTACAGAAAAAATTCCTTGTGAATGCATCCATTAAGAGATGCTGTTTATTGTCAGTCTCTCCTACATCATCACTGTACAAATGTACAAATCTGTGCCTGTGAAATGCAACAAATGTTTTGCAGATAATTGTTACTGTGTTTTTCCTTCTGTCTCTGAAATTTGTTTTCTTCCTAGGAGTATTTAATCATCCTTCATTTAATTTATTCAGACAAAGTAGAACATTAATTTTATTGATTAAATACTTTTGGTGGAACAAAATCAAAAGGCTTTAATTTCAAAGTTTTAGTGACTGGACTGTTCTGCTCTGCTTGTGAAACATAATTACACTGCTTCCTAATCATCAGCTTATCAATAAGAGTCACAGTGTAGGTGCCTGTTACATTACAATGAAGCTTTTTACTGCTTTAATCTTTTTTATTACCACTATTCAAATCATGTCATGTTCTGATATAATGAAGTACATCAGAATCCCTCCATGGGGTAATCTCATGAATTACTAATACACTCATAACTGCTGACTTTGTTATCAATGCTACATTTAAGATTCTGCTATCAGAGTGAATTTCTCACTTCCGTCCCCCCTCTCCCCTCCAAGTATATATACCTGTATATATACCAGAACTAGTAACATCTCAATGAAATAGGCTCCAATTAGACTCCTTATCTTTGGGTGGAGAAAAGAGGATGGCAGGCAGGGATGAATTTAATTAACACTTCGTCGGGCAGCTTCCTCGAGACAGCACCCAGACCAGCAACCGCCGGGGACCAGCCGCTGCTCTCCTTTTCGCGCTGCGGGAATCGCCATCGCTGCCGAGTTTTGCCGCGGGGAAGGAGCAGCCGCTCTTTCACGTGGTCAGACTCGTGATCCCAGCGGTGGGAGTGGCTGAATTTAAAAGGCTCTGCTGCGGCTCGGGGGATTCACTTCGTCGGGCAGCCCGTGTTCTCTTGTACTCTCACGCGCTGCCTTTTTTTTTTTTTTTTTTTTAAATTGGCAGTAGGTGCTGTGGCCAGGGATAGCCATGGTTGTAACTCGCAGCAAAATCTCCCTAAAAAAATCAGTGTCAACCCAGACCGAGGTAGAACAGAAGCAGGTAGCTGTCCAGGTATCTGGCTGTAGAGAATGCTGGAGCCTGGCACTTGAGACGCAGGGTAGTGGGGGCAACTCTTGTATAAGGTGTGAGCAGGTTGACTATCTGCTTAATATGGTGGCCAGACTGAGGGATAAGTTTGCTAGCCTTAGAAATGTAAGGAAATGTAGGAAAGAGATCAACTAGAGGAGGAAGGAGATGGACCAAAGGAGGAAAGAGGTGAATCAGAAGAGGAAAGAGTTGAATCGGAGTAAGCAGGCTCTGCAGGCTCCCCCAGCAGAGGCTGGTTATTCAAAAAGCGGAGGTGAATGGACGCAGGTTACTCTCAAAAGACGCAAAGTTAAACCTCCTTGCCTCCCCTCACCTTCCCCGCTGCTCTTGGAAAACAGATATGGAGCACTGGAAATTGAGGGTGAGGTGGTCCTGATGCCGGAGGACACACCATCTGGGGTTCTCCCTAAGGCTAAGCAGCCTAAGGTTAAACAGCCTAAGGCAAAGCAGCCTAAGGTCAAACAGTCTTCTGCTGGCATCAGGACCTGTTCCCTCAAAAAAAATAGGAGGGTAATTGTTATTGGTGATTCCCTTCTGAGGGGAATGGAGGGCCCTATATGTCGGCCTGACCCATCTCATAGGGAACTCTGTTGTCTGCCAGGAGCCCAAGTTAATGATGTTACCAGTAGGCTGCCTAAACTGGTGCAGCCCTCTGACTACTACCCTTTACTAGTTATGCAATTAGGGAATGATGATGTTGCAACCAGAACTCCCAGGGCTATCAAAGATGACTTCAGGGCCCTGGGAGACCTGGTTGAGGGGTCAGGGGCACAAATAATTTTTTCATCAATACCCTTAACTGCAGGAGGGAATACAGTAAGGAACAGGTCAGCAGCTATAGTTAACAAGTGGCTTAGAGGCTGGTGCAGTCAAAAGAATTTTGCTTTTTTTGATATTGGGAAACTTTCTACTGCACCAGGCCAGCTGGCAACAGATGGAGTACATCTGTCCCAGAGAAGGGGAAAGATCACAGTATATGAGAACGGACTGTCCCCCAAAGATAAAAAGATTCTGGGTAGGGAATTGGCGGGTCTCATCGACAGGGCTTTAAACTAGTTTCGAAGGGGGAAGGGGCTGAAAATAGTCCTCTCAGACAAGAGTCTGGGGGCGACAAGCTAGAGTCAGAGGTGAAACCAGCAGCCCAGCTGAAGTGCATGCACACTAATGCACGAAGCATGGGTAACAAACAGAAGGAGCTGGAAGCCTTGATGGAGCAGGAAAATTATGATGTAGTTGCCATGACAGAGACGTGGTGGGACGACTCACATGACTGGAGCGCTGCAATTGATGGTTACAAGCTCTTCAGGAGAGACAGGCGAGGAAGAAGGGGTGGAGGGGTGGCCCTTTACATCAGGGAGGCACTAGATGCCATTGAGATGGAGATTAGGCACGATCGGGTTGAATGCTTGTGGATAAGAATTAGAGGGAAGACCAGCAGGGCAGACACCCTGGTTGGAGTCTGTTATAGACCACCCAACCAGGAGGAAGATGTTGTTGAAGCATTCTACAGGCAGCTTAGGGCTGTCTCAAGATCTCTGGACCTTGTTCTCATGGGCGACTTCAACCTGCCTGACATCTGCTGGGAACTCAACACGGCAGAGAGGAGACAGTCTAGAAGGTTCTTAGAATGCATGGAGGGCAGCTTCTTATCCCAGGTGCTGCGAAAGCCTACCAGGGGTAAGGCTATGCTTGATCTCCTCTTCACCAAAAGGGAAGGACTGGTGGGCGATGTGGTGGTCGGAGGGTGTTTGCGGTCCAGTGACCACGAGAGAATTGAATTCTCGGTTTTTGGTCAAGCCAAGAGGGGCGGCAAGAAGACCTCCACTCTGGACTTCCGGAGGGCAGACTTCGGGTTACTCAAGGTACTAATTCAGAGGGTTCCTTGGGATAAAGCCCTTAAAAACAAAGGGGTCCAGGAGAGCTGGACCTACTTCAAGGAAGAATTGTTGAAGGCTCAGGGACAGACTGTGCCAATGTGCTGGAAGATGAGCCGCCGGGGCAGACGGCCAGCCTGGATGGTTCATGAACTTTTAATGGAACTGAGGGAAAAAAAGAGGGTGTATCACCTTTGGAAGCGAGGGGAGGCAACCCACAGAATGTTTAAGGATGTTGCTAGGTCTTGTAGGAAGAGAATTAGGGAGGCAAAAGCACACTTGGAGCTTAAACTGGCCTCTACTGTGAAGGACAACAAAAAGTCCTTCTATAAATACATTAATAGTAAGAGGAAGGGAAAGGACAACCTCCACTCCTTGGTGGATACGGAGGGGAACATTGTAACAAAGGATGAGGAAAAGGCAGAGATACTTAACACCTTCTTTGCCTCAATTTTTACTAGAAGGACAGAACGTCGCCCTGACAGCTGGCCTGCAGAGCTGGCAGAAGGAGCCAGGGAGCTGCACAGTTTCCCTATGTTCCATGAGGAGGTGGTTGGAACTCTCCTTAGCAGGTTGGATCCCCACAAGTCCATGGGACCAGATGGGATTCATCCTAGGGTGCTGAGTGAGCTGGCAGATGAGCTGGCCAAGCCATTCTCCATAATTTTCCAGCAGTCCTGGCTCACTGGCGAGGTCCCAGAGGACTGGAAGCTGGCCAACGTGGTGCCCATCCACAAGAAGGGCCGGTTGGATGAGCCAGGCAATTACAGGCCTGTCAGCCTGACCTCAGTGCCAGGCAAGATCATGGAACAGGTCATCCTGAGTGCAATAACACAACACTTACAGGATGGCCAAGGGATCAGGCCTAGCCAGCATGGATTTAGGAAGGGCAGGTCCTGCCTGACCAACCTGATCTCCTTCTATGATCAGGTGACCCGCCTGGTGGATGTGGGGAGGCCTGTTGATGTAGTCTTCCTGGACCTCAGCAAGGCCTTTGACACCGTCCGCCATAGCAAACTCCTGGCCAAGCTGTCAGCCCATGGCTTGGACGGGAGCACACTGCGATGGGTTAGGAACTGGCTGGATGGCCGAGCCCAGAGAGTGGTGGTGAATGGTGCCACATCCAGCTGGCAGCCAGTCACTAGTGGTGTGCCGCAAGGATCAGTGCTGGGCCCTGTGCTCTTTAACATCTTTATTGATTATCTGGATGAGGGCATTGAGTCTATCATCAGTAAATTTGCTGACGACACCAAGCTGGGGGCAGGAGTTGATCTGCTGGAGGGTAGAGAGGCTCTGCAGAGGGACCTCGACAGGCTGGACAGATGGGCAGAATCCAACGGCATGAGATTGAACATATCCAAGTGCCGGGTTCTGCACATTGGCCACAACAACCCCACGCAGTGCTACAGGCTGGGGTCAGAGTGGCTGGAGAGCAGCCAGGCAGAGAGGGACCTGGGGGTGCTGGTTGATGGTAGGCTGAACATGAGCCTGCAGTGTGCCCAGGCAGCCAAGAGGGCCAATGGCATCCTGGCCTGCATCAGGAACAGTGCGGCCAGCAGGAGCAGGGAGGTCATTCTGCCCCTGTATACTGCACTGGTTAGGCCACACCTCGAGTCCTGTGTCCAGTTCTGGGCCCCTCAGTTTAGGAAGGATGTTGACTTGCTGGAACGAGTCCAGAGAAGAGCAACAAAGTTGGTGAGGGGTTTGGAACACAAGCCCTATGAGGAGAGGCTGAGGGAGCTGGGGTTGCTCAGCCTGGAGAAGAGGAGACTCAGGAGGTTGTAGACAGGCAGATGATGGTCTCTTCTCCCAGGCAGCCAGTACCAGAACAAGAGGACACAGTCTCAGGCTGCGCCAGGGGAGGTTCAGGTTGGATGTTAGGAAGAAGTTCTATACAGAAAGAGTGATTGCGCTATGGAATGGGCTGCCTGGGGAGGTGGTGGAGTCGCCGTCATTGAACGTGTTCAGAAGGAGACTTGATGGGGTGCTTGGTGCCATGGGTTAGCTGTTTGGGTGGGTTGGATTGGTTGATGGGTTGGACACGATGATCTTGAAGGTCTCTTCCAACCTGGTTTGGTTTATTCTGGTTTATTCTGGTTTATTCTGGTTTAACACGAAGTTTGTTTCTTAATTTATGAGCGACACTCATGAAACAGGATTCAATTGGAAGACCTGTCAAACTTCTGATATGTGCTACTATGTGGCAGGTGCCAGATGGTGACATTCAGTTCCCCACTAAAGTCAACAGCAAAATTCCCACTAGCTTTAATGACAACAAGACCAGACTCTAAATGGTCATGATTAGAGATTACTAATTGCTGAATTGGAAAATACATCTCTACAGCAAATCTTTTGTGTGCATTTATGTAACAAAAGAGAGATTTTCATTTTGCCTTCATAACCAGTGAAAAACTGGGCATGCTAAGTACTGTCAAATGCATTCTAATCTTCCCTTTGATGACTAATGAAGACTTTTATACTCTATATGCAACTATACTTTCAGCCCAGAACACAAACACTATTGTGGCTTGCTTGAATGTGAGGTTGTTATTTCACCTCAAGAAAAAAAACCCACCCTGCAGTACAGTAAAACTGCAAGAAGCATGACTTATCACTAAATTAGAAGGAAGGAAAGGGAAGGAGTTCTACTTCTATCCAAGAGACCCGTTTGAGGTTTTCCTTCCTCCATTCAAACTTCTGTCTCTTTATCCTATTTCCTGTGCATCTTTGCAATGCTAAATAATTGGCAGAATTGATGACTATTATTGCATGAATAGAGACTCTATACATAGCATATGTCTAATAAAAAATTATTGTGCAACGAATACAATTGGGCTGAACATTAATTATGAGGTGGATATTTCCATGTACAAATGACTATGGCTGTGAAGAACTATTAAGCTTGGTTACCCTATGCATTAGACAACCTCTCAGTGGCACACACTATGAAAGTAGGGATTTCCTATTTAGAGGGCTTATCTGCGTTTCCTTGAGTCACAGCTTGCTGTCACTTTGCCTTTGTGGTTGTTCTCAGAGTTGGCCTGACTGTCTCAGAAGATGCAAGAAGTATTTCTCTTAGAAAAACTAAAGGCTGATGTAAACTGATTGATCTGTTATGGACAAAGGCATTTATCACAGTACAGACGTTGGTCCTGTGCTTCCCACGATAAAAATCATCCATGCTGATGCTGTGCTATCATTAACATTATGGAGCATTTTGATTCTGAGTATTTATAGCCTGTGCAGTGCACAGTGCCTTAACTTACCCCTGTAATACTTTCCTGTGCCTTCAGCCTGTTTCTCAATCAGACTTCCAAGTCCAATGGCAAATGTTTGTAGGACATGGTCCGTTTCAGTAGGCACAAATGGCATCTACAGGAGGTGAACTGAAGTGATTGAGCGAGAAGTAACTCAATCACTACCTGGCCAAGATAGGTACCAGAAACTCCCCAGAAATTTTCACACGGACAAGTCCCAGAGCTCAGTGGTCACATTTGATTAGATATGTATAGCCAGCAAGGTCTTGCTCTCCCTCCTCTGTTACTAGAGAGATTGCCATCTCTCATTTCATTCCCTTATTGTCACATTCTTAGAAATGCAACTCAACAATTCAAAAGCAATGGTGCAACACACCCCTGATTTCTCAGGATGACTCTCAATAGCACAGCATAGGATACAGACATCCTGTCTATAAATATCACTAATTCCTTTTCACTGTTGAAAACATGAGCACATTGCCCAAGAAACAATCTTAACAAACACATTCCCAGACAATTCTCTGAAAGTATGGTTTGATTTCTTTTTTTTTCCTTTAAAGCTGCTGTGGAAACAGGATGATTCATACCACCACTGTTTTACAGCACACAACTTTAATCACTGCCAAACATTCTTTAAAGTAATGTTTCAACTCAGAACTGTCCTGGATCCTTGCCATTGGAGCTAACACATATTCCCTTTTCCCCTTAAGGTCAGACAGTTATTCTTTGCCACTACTTTTCTCTCTGAAGTATAGAAAATCTTTCTGTAAGTCTGTTTGGTGGGCAATTCCCTACAGACGTGACCTAAGGCATGGGCTTGTTCCTGAAGACAGAGACCTTGATCATAGTAACTACAAAGTGAGGGACTTTTCAAACTTGTATACTCCAGTCTAGATTTGCTTAGTTTTTATATAAAGAGAAGCACTGTATGATTTAGTGACATGTTGCTGAGAACAGGCATAGGTAGGAAATGTCATTTGTGTGTGAGTGCACTGTGCTGTGTCCAGCCAGAGTGACAGTGATCGAAGATTTAAATCCAGTAACTTAAAGACACTTTATGAGAAAGATAGGAAGTGTAACTGTGTGGCCTGCTGAAGGCAGGGAGCTCTGTGCTCCTGCAATAATTCCCACACTTTATATTTCAACAGCTAAAACTGGCAGTTCACATAGGCATAAGAACAAGAAGAAGCCGCTGTTCCTGGCAGTGTGTATCATTTGTATAGTGAATATTCCTTTTAGAATGTCTCCTTGCACATCTCTTTTGGGTGGGGAAGATAATTTTTGGTAGCAGAAGACACACTCAAAACTACCCAGCAGTAAGTTCTTTCTATTATCCTTTACAGTTGTTCTTCCTGCTGAGCCCAGTGGTGTACCAGAAGGATAATACTAGCAGTAAATGCACTTCTCACCAGGCTACTACTGCCTAACCTAGCCCTTCAGCAGATTCTTATATTATCCCTCAGAGAGACAGTGACAATCCCTTCTACTATCCAAGTTTAAATTAGGGCAAATATCAAACCCTCTGGAAAGACTGTCAGCAGGTTTCAGCTAGACAAGCACAGTGACCTGTAAGATTTCTTGCAAAGCTTAAGTACTGTTCTCAAAGAATGTCTGCACACAAAGTGCATTTGTATCCACAAGCTGTGTTCTATGTACAAACTCTGAAGAAAAATAAGAATGTGACTTACAGTTCTGGTGACTCTTGGTCATAATCTCCGAGTCCAAGGCATGGTAGAACTCATACGCTGACCGGCCCAGCAGTTCCTCTGGATGGTAGCCAATCAACTCTGTTATTCTTGATTAAGAAATAAAAGAAAAGAAAAAGAAGATTTAAAATTCAGGTTGCCTTAGTCTTATGCTTACATTAGCAGGGTAGCTAATTTCTCTCATCTTTAGATTAACAGAATTAAAACCACAATAGGAGAATTTTGTACTTCCAAATACATTAGGAGCTGTAGAGGACTTCTGATCATGCTCTGAAGTATTTCCATGTTGAGAATAATCTGCCTTTTACTACAACTGGAATAAAAAATCTTAGGGACATCCTTATAGGTGTGGCAAATTTCCCCAGTCCTGTTGCGCAGTATCACTTATACAAAGTCTCAGCCTTTGCTGTCAAAGTTCCCAAGCTGTCCAGTACATGCAGAAATTCCCAACTATCATCATTCAAAATAAAATGTATGTGAGCGGGCTAGTGGTTGGCACCATCCTGTTTAAAAGTGTATGTACAATTAGACATTTTTAAAAATATGAGCAAAAGCCATAAAAGAGCTAAATCACTACTCTATGCACTGCATTCAATGAAAAAAAAAAAAAAGGCAAGGTGAGATATTAACAGGCAGTTAAAAGAAAAAAAGAATCAGCTTTTCTATTTAGTCTTTCTCAATTAGATGAGAACTCTAACACATGGATTAGGTTACTTGGGTGACTAATCCACAAAGTAGGATTTTACACAAAGAAAGCTATGAGCTCAAAATCTAGGCTTTTTGTCAGAGCCTCTCTGAGTACTCAGGCAAGGCAGGATTTCTCACAAGTTCCTGGACAAATGGAAATAGGTCATCAGCTGTGCAGATGACTTTCTCTAATGAGACGGTGGAGGAAAAGGGCTCTTTTTCCCTCAGTTCCACTCAAAATACCATCACACACAACTTTACAGGAAACATGATTAAGAAAAAAAATAATCCAACAGCAAAGATATCATATCTTCTGGGAAAATAAAGAAACATTACTGCTTTCCAAGTCAACAACACTCTTGAACGCCTTTTCCTAGCTTTTACACTGCAGTAACATAGCAGGGAGCAGTAGCAGAAATGACTGTAAACTGCTAAGCTTGAAAAGCCAGGATGTTTGCAATGACTGGTCACATCTTGCAGCATGTCACAGCTGTCAACAGTAATGCCCAAGTTTTGTGCCTCATAACTAACTCCCTTGGAAACTCTTTATCTGCCACCACCACATTTGATTAGTGACATTGCCTCTTTTAAGATACACATCTCAGGTTTGTGTACTCCTTGGAAGGTTGGCCTTGGCCCAGCCCTCTAGACACAGGCATGTCTTTACAAGACAGACATGTAAATACTGTAAAACAAGCAGCAAGAGCATGGCATTCATCTCCTGGATCCCCCTCCAGCACAGAAGACACATATGATGGAACTATTTTGTCTATGGTTTGAATGCCAAGGTGTTGAGTTAGCTTTTCCCTCACCTCCACAGAACTGGGACTCCTACCCCTGGGACACCTTGGTTTTGTCACTCTGAGACTGACTCTGGGTTTACAGTCATTTAGCTGAGCAAAGACTGTAGTTGGCTTTTATTAGGTTCCCCTCACAGACTTACTCTTCTGTTTATATTTAAAAGTTTTATTTATGCTTATAGTTAGACCAACAAAGAGGAAATTCTTGAATCAGATTTCCAAGAGTTGGTTTTTTGACTCTCTTCACTGACAATCTTCTGAGCTTTTAAACTGCACTGCAGTCAAATCTGTAACTTTGCTCTAAAAACATAATTGCCTTGCCCCGCCCCCCTCCATAAAAGCAGAAGTTCCTACAATGAATTGGTTGTCAGGGCTGAACCAGAAGGAGAAAACATCAAATGCAGAAGAAGCCCTAATATAAGTAAGGCTCCCAAAATACAATTGCTGCTAGGTATGATACAGTCAGCTGGGACATGCTGGTGTAAGTAGGCAGAGGCTTTTACCAGGACAAGCGTAAATACAGTTTTTAAAACCAGAAACTATGGCCTTTGGTTATATAATATCATAAAGCCATCCCATTTAGTTTGGAGCTCATCACTAGTGAAAGGCTTTTAAAATTCAGGAAGCTGAGGATTTACCTTTAATCCAGTCATTGGGAGCAAATCAAATTTGACCAGGGAAAAGGAAAAGGATATATAGGTAATGGGGAAAAATTGATGCGCCATGTACCCAGCAGCATCAATGCAAATCCAAACCACATTAAAGCCTTCATGAGTATCAACAGTACAACTGTGACAGCAAGCAAAAAATATGCATGACAGCAGGCTGAGGGATTCTTTATCATATAGGAATTGCAATCTCCATGCAAAATTGTCTATTCCAGTCCTGTAACTGCCCCCTCAAATTGCTCCTCACTGTTCATGGCAAGCGCCTTCACTACAAAATTACTCTGAGAAAAATAAGATATCAAAGAACCACCCACAAACCCCGCAACACGACATGAATTCTGAAGTCAAGCTTGGCAACAGTGAAATGCTAATCAAGATTAGTACTAAAATCAAGTTTTTAAATGCTTAATAAAATAAATATGGCTAAGCACATTCACATTCATTACACTTCTTTTAAACCCTCTTAAGATTTAAATGACTTTTTAAAAAAACATTGGAGTGTTTTTCTCTCATTGCCCCAAAACCTGAACACTGGCTGACAGTGTTTCCTTGAAGCAATTTCAAATGCCACTATTTTATAATAAACACCATCTCTCCAAGAATTCTTAGCAGTATTGGTTTTGGGTACATGAATGGGCAGATCACACCCTCCTCTACCCCTACTCTAGTGCTGCTGACACTGAAAAGCTTAAAAAAACTCATGCAGTGCAGGCAGCACAGGGCTGAAAATCAGATTAGCCAATTCCATGCTACATTACGCACCAGGACCAAAGCGGGCATCAGGCAGCTATGTCCACCTCTATCACACTCATCCTGTGACTCTCCCAAGATGTCTGTAGAAGAAGAGTGGCCATACCTGAGAGCCTGAACAGCACCTGGGCCAGGAGGCTGCAAGTGCTCCAATAAAGGTCCCTGCACTGACCTCACTTGAACATCACTTTGAGTTTTGCTGGTGAGGTGCACTCACCAAACTTGGCATGCCTCTTAGCAACACAAAATGCCAAATGAATACACAGAGGACTGAATGCAAAAGAAATAGGATCCCGCAGAGCTAGGAGGAGGGGGAGGAGTACATAAATAGCAGAAGCACAGGATAGCATATGCCTCATGGAACCAAAGGGTCATTTACAAAAATTGAGTCCAGGACACAAGACTTCTACTTTTGCTTAGACACCTGACAGAAAATTGTTCTTTGTGCAAGCTGTGGAATGACAATTTGGAAAACAAACTGTATGGTGGTTTTGAATGGCATTCATGCCATGCTGGGCTTTGTATTTCCTTTGCATTTGTAGAAACTAAATTGGTGCTAATTAGAATAATAATAAATTTTGTTGAAGAGAGGTGGGCCGAGAGGCTGTTTATTCTGTTAATCACTCATTTCTGAAAACACAAATACCTTTGGAGGAATCTTAATTTTGCCAGACTGAAACTTCAGTTTTCTGAGCTAAACTTGTCACTGTGACATACGAAGGTCAAAATCTCAGAAAGCACAGTAAACACATGGGCAGTAGCCCACTACCACTATTTAAATACTTTTGGGGCACTGTTTCAGTTTCTCTTAACAGACCCATTTCTTGGGATGTGGAGTAAAGGCAGAGTTTTGTGCTGATGGTGCATAATGGAGAAACTAGTGATCTGAATCCTATTTCTAGATTTGTACAACTTTCCTCTGCTTTATCTCTTTGAGACATGGTAGAATAAACAAAGCTCACTGCTTCAAAGGCTGCATCTCCTACAAGATGAGCTATTTCAGTGCTTTGGTTTCTCTTAAAATTGTGCTTTTCTGTTGCTCTACGGGAGCACAACACTTTTTCTGCATACCATTTCTTGAGTTAAAACAGTACTGTAAGAACCATCAGGACTGAGAAATCTGGCTCCTTGTGAGACCCTCCTGTAATGTTTACTGCTCATTAAAAAATAGCCGGGTGTATATTCAACTGGGCCATGTGTGGTCTGTGTGTGTGTGAGGGTGTGGATCTCTTAACAAAGTATTTCTGTATTCAAACTGTTACCAAATTACTGAATTAAATCGGTCCTGACAGGAACAAACAAAGTTATACTTAAAGCAGAATGAGTTTTAAAAAGAGAGAGAGAGAAAAAACAAATAATAAAGCCCAACACAGACACTATGTCTGGGGTTAACTACTCGGCCAGCCTGCTAGCGCAGGCAGCATGGCAGTATCACAGTCCTGCCAAGTACCCACATTTCCTCTAGAAAGTATTCATGGCTTCCTCTACTTTAACCCAGGCTAATTAAAACAAAACAAACCAAAACCAAATCCAAACCCCAAATCCTGGGACTACTGCCCAGAGGGATGACAAAACTGGTTGGGTGTATCTGCCCTGCTAGGCAAAGAAACTTCACGTGGTCAGACTCGTGATCCCAGTGGCGGGAGCGGCTGAATTTAAAAGGCTCAGCTGCGGCTCGCGGGGGCTCTCTTCGTCAGGCAGCCCGTATTCTCTTGTACTCTCACGTGCCGCCCCACTTTTTCTAAATTATTTTTTTTTCCGTTGTTGTTGTGCAGTAGGTGCTGTGGCCTGGGATAGCCATGGTTGTAACTCACAGCAAAATCTCCCTAAAAAAATCAGTGTCGACCCAGACTGAGGTAGAACAGAAGTGATGCCGAATTTTGCCCCAAAAGGCAAGAATAACTGCCTAAGAGACTCAGTTTAAGTCAGATAGACAGGAGGTATTTTACTAGCAACGCGTTGGAGAAATCACTAAATGGATTTCTGCCTTTCCCGTAACAAAAGCATGTCTTTTATACAGTTTTGGATGTGGTATTGCATCAGATCACATACATAATCATATCTTTGCATACATATTCATAAGAGGCGTGGTGTAGGCGGAGCGTGGGCAGGGACATCTCTTTTGACGATCTTCTTGGTGGTCAATTCCCGGTGTGCCTGGCTTAGTTTTACTGACTGGACAAGGCTGTTAGGGTCAGTTTGACCTTTCTGGTTCTGAATCATGCTCACTTCGTCAGCCCTTATCACTTATCTCCTTTTTCTGTCACAGTGTCCCAGGCCTTAGCGATTTATTGCTCTATGTGGTTTGTGCTTCCTTCAATTGCTTCACATTCTCGAAAGCTATCTGTTTTGGGGCTTCATTTCCCCCCTTTTTTCTTATAACTTACGAATTCTTTCGTCAAATTCTAATCCTATAGGGCTCTGATACGCTCGTACCATAGCCCAAACCATTTGGGTCCTTTTCATTATGATTCTTAGTCTCCACCACATACAAATATTTGTGAGAGTTAATAGTAACTACAATAGAACTACAATTACTATTAGTATTGGGTGCACCAGATAGTTGAAGACCTGTGTAGCTGTTGGGGAGTATCCTGTAAAGATGTCCCACCAATGATGCTGGCCTACTTGTTCTACTTTGGTCAGGACATCTGTTATTTTTTTCTGAATTATGTTCTACCTGCCATACCATTCGTTTAGTCGTTTGATTCACCTGTTGCACCAATTTCTTCACTTTAGGATGTGCGAGCATCGCTTTAAGAATTTTGACGTCCATCCCTATTTGTAATTTCGGTATCTCTTGATATAGATTAAAATCTGCGTTAATTAGCTGTTGAGTAGTTATTGGGACAGTATAGTGAAAATCACAACCCACTATCTTGGTGAAGTTGCACACACAGAAGTTAGTATTGTTAGTCTCCTCTTGGCAATTATCCATAGTGACGTTGTCACAAGCTGTCCTCACGCAAGCACACCCATTCCCTATATAGTAAACTTGTGATTGTGTTCTATTATGTGAAAGCATTTCAAAGGTACATACACTATTTTCGACATCTAAGCATAAATCTTCTGCTTCTACTACAGCGTTTTCGCAAACATAGCCTAATTGTCCTCTAGGAATACATGCCTCTGTGCTAACTGATTGCCACCTATTTTTGGTATAATCATAACTGGCCCAGACATTGTGGTCTATTGGTCTGACAATGACATGTTGATGTATTGTCCCTAGAGTGAGGATAGGAAAGATAGCTCTTTCTTCTGCCGTACTGATGGTGAGGACATGGGCTTCAATGTGATCTCGTCGAGGCTCGTAAGTGAAATTTACTAATTGCCACCAGGCTTGGTGGTAGCTGGAAGCCCTGTTGCAGCAGGAAAATTATGATGTACTTGCCATCACAGAGATGTGGTGGGATGACTCACATGACTGGAGCACTGCAATTGACGGCTACAGGCTCTTCAGGAGAGACAGGCAAGGAAGAAGGGGTGGAGGGGTGGCCCTTTACATCAGGGAGGCACTAGATGCCATTGAGATGGAGATTAGGGACGTTCGGGTTGAATGCCTATGGGTAAGAATTAGAGGGAAGACTGGCAGGGCAGACACCCTGGTTGGAGTCTGTTATAGACCACCCAACCAGGAGGAAGATGTTGATGAAGCATTCTATAGGCAGCTTAAGGCTGTCTCAAGATCTCCGGACCTTGTTCTCATGGGCGACTTCAACCTGCCTGACATCTGCTGGGATCTCAACACAGCAGACAGGAGACAGTCTAGGAGGTTCTTAGAATGCATGGAGGACAGCTTCTTATCCCAGGTGCTGTGAGAGCCTACCAGGGGCAAGGCTATGCTTGACCTCCTCTTCACCAACAGGGAAGGGCTGGTGGGTGATGTGGTGGTCGGAGGGTATTTGGGGTCCAGTGACCACGAGATAATTGAATTCTTGGGTTTTGGTCAAGCTAAGAGGAGTAGCAAGAAGACCTCCACTCTGGACTTCCGGAGGGCAGACTTCAGGTTACTCAAGGAACTAATTCAGAGGGTTCCTTGGGATAGAGCCCTTAATAATAAAGGGGTCCAGGAGAGCTGGACCTACTTCAAGGAAGAACTGTTGAAGGCTCAGGGACAGACTGTGCCAATGTGCCGGAAGATGAGCTGCCGGGGCAGACGGCCAGCCTGGATGGTTAACAAACTTTTAATAGAACTAAGGGAAAGAAAGAGGGTGTATCACCTTTGGAAGAGAGAGGAGGCAACCCATGGAATGTTTAAGGATGTTGCCAAATCATGTAGGAAGAAAATTAGGGAGGCAAAAGCACATTTGGAGCTTAAACTGGCCTCTACTGTAAAGGACAACAAAAAGTCTTTCTATAAATATTAATAGCAAGAGGAAGGGAAAGGACAACCTCCACTCCTTGGTTGACATGGAGGGAAATGTTGTATCAAAGGATGAGGAAAAGGCAGAGTTACTTAACACCTTCTTTGCCTCAATTTTTACTAGAAGGACAGAACGTCTTCCTGACAGCTGGCCTGCAGAGCTGGCAGAAGGAGCCAGGGAGCTGCACAGTTTCCTTCTGTTCCATGAGGATGTGGTTGGAATTCTCCTCAGCAGCTTGGATCCCCACAAGTCCATGGGACCAGATGGGATCCATCCTAGGGTGCTGAGAGAGCTGGCAGATGAGCTGGCCAAGCCACTCTCCATCATTTTCCAGCAGTCCTGGCTCACTGGCGAGGTCCCAGAAGACGGGAAGCTGGCCAACGTTGTGCTCATCCACAAGAAGGGCCGGTTGGATGAGCCAGGGAATTATAGACCTGTCAGCCTGACCTCAGTGCCAGGCAAGATCATGGAACAGGTCATCTTGAGTGCAATCACACAGCACTTCCAGAATGGCCAAGGGATCAAGCCCAGCCAGCATGGATTTAGTAAGGGCAGGTCCTGCCTGACCAACCTGATCTCCTTCTATGATCAGGTGACCCGCCTGGTGGATGTGGGGAGGCCTGTTGATGTAGTCTACCTGGACCTCAGCAAGGCCTTTGACACTGTCCCTCATAGCAAACTTCTGGCCAAGCTGTCAGCCCATGGCTTGGATGGGAGCACACTGCGATGGGTTAGGAACTGGCTGGATGGCTGAGCCCAGAGAGTGGCGGTGAATGGTGCCACATCCAGCTGGCAGCCAGTCACTAGTGGTGTGCCGCAAGGATCAGTGCTGGGCCCTGTGCTCTCTAACATCTGTATTGATGATCTGGATGAGGGCATTGAGTCCATCATCAGTAAATTTGCTGATCATACCAAGCTGGGGGCAGGAGTTGATCTGCTGGAGGGTAGAGAGGCTCTGCAGAGGGACCTCGACAGGCTGGACAGATGGGCAGAATCCAACGGCATGAGATTGAACATATCCAAGTGCCAGGTTTTGCACATCAGCCACAACAGCCCCATGCAGAGCTACAGGCTGGGGTCAGAGTGGCTGGAGAGCAGCCAGGTGGAGAGGGACCTGGGGGTACTGGTCGATGGTAGGCTGAACATGAGCCTGCAGTGTGCCCAGGCAGCCAAGAGGGCCAATGGCATCCTGGCCTGCATCAGGAACAGTGTGGCCAGCAGGAGCAGGGAGGTCATTCTGCCCCTGTGCTCAGCACTGGTTAGGACACACCTCGAGTCCTGTGTCCAGTTCTGGGCCCCACAGTTTAGGAAGGATGTTGACTTGCTGGAGCGAGTCCAGAGAAGGGCAACGAAGTTGGTGAGGGGTTTGGAACACAAGCCCTATGAGGAGGAGCTGAGGGAGCTGGGATTGCTCAGCCTAGAGAAGAGAAGACTCAGGGATGACCTTATCACTCTCTACAACTAGCTGAAGGGAGGTTGTAGACAGGCAGAGGTTGGTCTCTTCTCCCAGGCAGCCAGTACCAGAACAAGAGGACACAGTCTCACGCTGCACCAAGGGAGATTCAGGTTGGATGTTAGGAAGAAATTCTATACAGAAAGAGTGATTGCCCATTGGAATGGGGTGCCCAAGGAGGTGGTAGAGTTGCTGTCATTGGAGGTGTTCAGGAGGAGACTTGATGGGGTGCTTGGTGCCATGGGTTAGTTGTTTAGGTGGGTTGGATTGGTTGATTGGTTGGACGCGATGATCTTGAAGGTCTCTTCCAACCTGCTTTGGTTTATTCTAAATAAAGGTTTATTATTCTAGATGGTTACATGAAAAACTTGACCAGGATCTAATTTTAAACTATTTGCAACATATACCCTGAAAGGCAAACTGACTTAAATCCTCATATAAGGTCCTGTGCCTGCATGTTCCTGTTCTAGAGGGACATTCCTCTCAGTTGGGCACATCATGGACCTCACTTGTAGACTCAGAATAAACCTGAGACCAACACTGTTGACTTGGCATGTTCCATGCACCTATTTCTGAATCACCACACATCCTCCTTCACTCCCTTTTGGTTTTCAAATCTTTCATTAAAATATTCCAATCAATAAAAAGAAAAAAAACGTATAACTAATTTGGTTTCTTGTAACTAGGACCATACAATTCCCCAAAGCAAGCCATGCCTTCAAAGTAACAGAGAACATAGGCTTTTCAGTGTGCTGGTGCCAGGGAACTGGTTTGTGACACAGCCTCAAGTTGCTGCCTGAACACCTCAGCTCATGCACAACATATTTGTTTCCTTATCCTTCTCTCCCCTCATGCATGTCACCCACAATTATAGGCAAAGACTGTGTCCTTCTCCCATCCCGAGCACCCCAGAGAGGTTGTAAGGGTGAAAAAACATCACCACCTTCAGTGCCACAATACCCTTCCTGCCTTCAAAACTCTGTTCCCCTCCAAAACACAGCATATGGTATTCCTTTTTTATGCATAACGACTGCGACCGCATGTGCTGGAACACCTGAAATTTTGGACCCTTCTATCAAAGTCAGATGTATTTATCACCTTTTTTGGGGTGTATTCCTCCACCACAGAAACATACTGCCACTGTTTCTATCTACCCATCGCCCCCATGGCCCTACACGGGAAGATAGGCTGAGCATCAGGCTCCAAGTTTTGGAGCCTTTTTTTCTGACTGAAACACCCTCACTGGTGATCTTCTCTGACACAAAAGCATTGTGCAGCTGAACTAAATCCTCACTTGGATTATTGAATTGTACCACTGATCAACATTTCCATATTACAGCTAAAATAATCCTTCCTGTAAACCACTTAGCCAAGATAAGTGGAACAAGGGAACATTTTTTAAATTGCTCTCCAGGAATGGCTGAAACAGACATTTAGCAGAACAACTTATTTTAATTGTTTTTATCTCACAAACCTTTCTTTACAGGTTCATTACCCTGCAAAAGCTGTTTTCAGAAGAGAAACGTTTCCCATCTAAGTACTGGCAAGTCATAGGCCCATAGATATAAATTATTTCACGGAAGGCAAAATATAAGGACAGTCTTGGCTGCTTCCTATCACATCTGTCCAGTACCCTCCTAGCCAAAATTGAATCACAGCATTTCATGTCAGCCAACTAGTTTTTGTTAAAAATTGTTGAAATGTAGCCAGCCTGTATTTTGCATGTTGGTTTGTGACACAGAGGAGATGACCAATGTGATCTCTATTTTCCACAAAGATAAATTTCAGCTTCACCTACAAGGGCAGGTCTCTTTTGTAGCCATTTAAACTTCATGCTGAGGGTGGATTCTCCCATCGGTAAGGTCCAGTATGGCTGCGATTCGTTAAAGTACTTACTCAGAAATCCTAGAATTTCTTTGATCAAATGCTTTTAAAAAAGAATAATAAATGTTTCCCAGAAACAGACACATCCCTAACGGATGAACTGCAAAGGGGATACTCAAGTTTGCTACAGCAGAATTAGAGGGGGTAGGCTGCCATCGAGGATGGAAAGATTAGGTGTCTCTGTCTCAGCCCTGCTGCATCACTGCAGAAAGGCCAGAGAAGGTTGAAAAGGATTTAGGCATCTGACTGGCACATGTTGCTTTTCCTCCTCTGCTCCTCAGCCTGCAATTACATTCTTGGCATAAGCTGCTCCTTCAATGCAATTTGTTTAGCAGCACCAAATTTGATAAGAACAGCTGAGTGTTATGCATTTTCATGTTTAGTGATGTGCTGCCTCTTGGACAGAAATCAACATCCCTCTGGGAGGGAAGCAAGAGCCAGGAGGATCTGCTGGGAAGAACCTGACATTTTCATGAAGTCTCTTCCTTCCCTGGTCTGGTTGGATTTTCTTATAGCTTTATTATAAGCTCAATAAAACATGAATGAAACATCCACCCAAAACTATCTAATGAAAGCCATGCTGCTTTTAAGATCTGATTTTAAAGAAAATTTTCTGAAATTCCCCACAAGCTAATCCTCTAGAAGGTGGCATATGAAAATTCTTCCCTGTACATAAGCTCCTGTTATTTAAGATGGGGCATAATAAGCATGTGTATCTTTAACAGGACAGTATCAGTTACCCTCCAATTCTAATTTATAATTGCTTATGTATTAAGTTTAGCAGAGGTATGTGAATGCTGCAATACAGCAAAATCCTCAATACCATATTTTTGCAGGAAAGTCCTATTGGTATCTTAATATTTTCACCCTGAAAGTGTTAACAAGAAACAAGAAAACAAGAGAAGTCTGTTTTACTGCTGTTACATCAGGGGACATTTCTAGTCACAGCACACAGGCTGCTAAATTCTCAGAGGGGTCAGAAGAAGGTCAGTCACAAGTTGCTTAGCCTGGAGAAGAGAAGGCTCAGGGGAGACCTTACTGTTGTCCACAACTACCTGAAAGGGAGGTTGTGGCCAGGTGGGGGTTGGTGTCTTCTCCCAGGCACCCAGCACCAGAACAAGAGGACACAGTCGCAAGCTGCACCAGGGGAGGTTTAGGCTGGATGTCAGGAAGAAGCTTCTTCACAGAAAGAATTGCAATGTGCTGCCCAGGGAGGTGGTGGAGTCAGCATCACTGGAAGTGTTTAAGAAGAGACTGGATGAGGCACTTGGTGCCATGCTTTAGTTGATTAGATGGTGTTGGGTGATAGGCTGGACTCAGTGATCCAGACTGGTTAATTCTGTATTCTGTAATCTTTTTCTCATCTACATCTGCTAACACTGCTAGTTTATGTGGCTGTTTCATCATATTGCGGCTGTTTCATCATATTGCTTAAAATTATATTCTGGTTTAGCACAGGTTTTAAAAATACTTTTGAAGGATGAAAAAAACCCAAGCTCTCAGTCTTCTGGGTTTTTGTGCTACATGTGAGCATATGTGTAATCCCCACTGTCCCTGGAGGTGTTCAAGAGGGGATTGGATGTGGCACTTGAAGCCATGGTTTAGTTAGTCAGGGGGTGTTGGGTGATAGGTTGGACTTTACGATCTCTGATGTCTTTTCCAACCTTACTGATTCTACAATTAGAATTTGATATTAGATTCAGGACTGACCTCGTAAACCTTAGGAAACCCAAAACAAACACCAAGCTCACAGCAGTACAGACAGCACTTTCTGGGGACATGGGGAAACAGGAAGACAGTTCATGGGAAGGTATCTCAAACTCAGCTCGCACACAGGGAGGGTGATTACCACAATATGTAGACAGAGAGGTGAGGCAGATGGTATGAAATGCCTTGGAGATCCCAGGGGAAATCAGGCAGGTGAAGCCCACTCGGGAGGGAAGTCTGGGGAGTGGAGGACACAGCCCCTTGCCTGGCACAAGACCTTCTCCTTCTCTTCATTTCACCACCGAAAGGAGCAGATAGTTAACTAGCAGAGGTTGTTTGCTTTTCATTGAGCAGGAGGCTGTAATCCCGTTTCAAAGCTGCAGACACTCTGGATGCTTTAGCAATTCTTAGCCAATCTAAAGCATCAAGTACTTTCCAGCTAACTGATAACAGCATCCTGGCCTAAAACAACTGTAAAACACTCCTTGATGAAGGTCCGTAATACACATCATTTGAGACACTTTAAAAAATTAGATCAGAAATTCTGTTTGTTAATAACCCAAGAAGCTAATGCTTACAGCTCTAAGTTGCCTCATCTTCTGACAGTGAACTTGAATTCCTCACTCAGCAGAAGGATGAAATACAGCAGGAGTACCATTTTGCATAAACTGACTTTTGAGATGAATTAAGCAAGCCACTGAATAGCTGTCTTAGTAACAGATTGTACTTCTTGTCCTTGCTTACCAGGTTCAGTCAGGATGACATTTGGAAGGACTTCTTGTTCTGTTCAAGAAGATAGAAACAGTCATGGAAAAGACAAAAAAAAAAAATGAGTGGAATTTACCTGTCATCACAGTAGGTAAATTTCATGTCCATGCTATGGCGACTCAGAAAGGTCTTGCTGTCCAGGGGAATGTCGATGTTTGACGGATGCTGAATAGGCTCACACATGATTATAAGGCAGGTGAGAAGAGGTTCTTTATAACCACACAGAGAGTGTGGAGGGCAAGTATTATACACTTTAACTTGTCCAGTGCAGTGCAAAACCTGAAATAATTATTTTTAATAAGAAATAAAATTTAGAATATACTTTTTCTACATGCCAAAATGTCTTTTTTGTATCAAAAACACTTAAAGTATGATACCTTCCAGGTGGCAGACTTGAGGTTAACAGTTCTGCCTCTGTTAGTAACGGTGCATTTCATCCTCATGAAGAAGTCACGCTCAGTTGACATCTCTTTGTTTTTCTTTCCAAAGCCTGGACCTGCATAAGAAAAATGGCACAAGTTTTCTCAGTTTTGCTTCTTGATTTCTTTTATTTGTAGCAGGAAAGATTCAATAAAACCAGACTAATTTTCAGATAATTTACCTGCAGAGATCATCAAAGATGTACAGATTATCAAAGAGCAGTTTGTAGAGCTGCAACCTAAAACTTCTAAGTGGAGCTTAAATGCGACTTTGTGGACTTAAACCTATGTTTCAGCTTTCAGCACATACATCTTTGTGAAATGTTACAAGGGAAAACATTTATTTCTGACTCAACTCCATGAAACAGAAGCACTGAAACAGCAGTTGGCAATGCTAGTACATATATGCAGTATCTAGCAAAATGAAACAGATCTGCAAAGTATTAAGTAACAGTTAATGATTACACTAGGAATGAGAATTCCCTTTACCATGACTATCAGATCTCTACTCTTAGCCAATTACTTCATTTGATTATTTAAAAAGCAAACAGTGGATTTTCAATTTTCATTATTACCATTTTTCAGACTTAGATTCTCTCGAATTTCTTCATGGTCACACGGATGAGTGAAGTCAAAAATGCTGTGTCCAGTTAATTCCACCTGTGCAAAAGGAAAAACTATATTTAGCCAAATAAAAGCAACTAATAGTATTTATCTACTTTTGAATACCACTTATTCAGATGAAACTGAACACCAGAACTAAGTGCATCAACAGGATGCTCACAGACACAAATCCTTCCCTTTGTTTATCCTCCACATAACTTGGCATTTTCTCCCCAGAACAATGCCTTCTCTTTGGATTTGCTTGGTGCATTTAACAGTCAACATCACTATTTTCAACACAGGAGAAAAACCCCAATCCACAAAGCAAAAAAAGGGGGACCCATAAAAGCAGCTTTGTCCCCTCTGTCTCATAGTCTAAGGCACAAGTTAAGTAAATGCCTGTTCTCGACGCAGTAAAACCTAGAAAGGCAAGTTTGCAGTCATGAAAGGGGCTGCAACTTTGATAGAAAGGGTGAAGGAAACCCCCCATTGATGTCTGGTGTGCAAGGGATCCACCTGAAAAATGAGACATTATATTTCCAGTCTTTTGTGCAGTGACACAGATTCTGTGTTTTGTTTATGATATGTTTTTTCTGCATTTAGGCATAGGACTCATTTCTAGGAACTGTATTACAAAGAGAGGAAAGTACTAAGGAACAAGTTACCTGGGTTAGACCCATATATTTGTTGACATTCTCTGACAAAAAGATCATGTCTCCATCCTGTGTCACCACAGCAATAAATCCCTCCAAAGCTTTCAGGTACAAGTTGTCCATCTGCTGGTCTGCCTCTAGTTCATTCTCGTTGTCAGCACATACTGAGGTAAAAAAAGCAAAAAAAGCATGTAACATCTTCAGCACCCCATCCAGCCTTTTCAATACCAGTACATACAGGCAACAAAATAATTTTCTGCTTAGTCTGTTTCTGCAAGATGCGTTTCCAGTACATAGCACACATACACCTAGGCACTGAAGTGCACCTTCTTTATGCACCACATTTGGCCACATGCATCCTTTGTCTCCTATCTCAAAGCACAGAGGCAAGCAAATCTGTGCACTTTTCCATCATCTTAAGTATTCTAAGAAGTTCAAAAACTGTTCCTAAAAAACATGCCTAAATAGATCCCTCCACTCAGTATGGAGATGTCTATTAACACTATCTTTTAATACAATTAAAACCAGAAAACCACTCCCTTGAAGTGTTTCCTTCCAAGGAATCTCAGTATTCCTGAGAAAAAACAAAGATCTATCCCACTGATGCCTGCTTTTTCATCTGCAGACATCAGAACTCCCTTAGGCACCACTTCACCAAACTCTTGATAAGCTTCATCACCCATGTACACTTCTGTCCCACAAGGAGGAGATCTCACTTACATCCTGGATGTTTGCCTATGCAGATTCATAAACCCAGTGCACCTTACATATTTTTGAGAAAGACGTACCACCTTTGTGCTGAAATCCAAGGCCATGTTGTTTTGGGTATTTTTGTTTACACTTTTCCCTGTTGCCTTTTGGCTGTGCTGTAGAGACAATTGATGACACTACAGTGCAGTTAGTAAGCAAAAACCATAGGCAAGGAGGGAGTGCTAGATACTGTTCCTCCTAATGCCAGTCACAAAAGTATCCACTCTGCGCTCTTGACTTCCCTTCTACATTTTTCAATATGTCTCAGCTCCACGAATAAGAAGCCTGCAGGAGATGATTTGTAGATGGTTGGTATATTAAGAAAAAATCCTGTGTAGGAGCTGGCCCATTGTTTTCCTGACATGAATTACGTTAAACTTCTGGGATTATTTCTTTAGAAAACTATTTACAGGTACTGCATCTGGTCAGTCTACCTCAGACACTCTATGGTGAGCATGTCTTTATATTTTTTTCAGTTACCCTCCACATTTGTGATTAAGTCATTGCAAGTATGTCTAGTGGGGTAAGGCTGTGAATTTGGGTGGAGAAGCAAACAAGCCCCCTTGTCTCAGAATAAAGAATAACCAGCTTCAACCATACACTGATGAAGATACAAGGGCACGTGTAAGTCCTATCTAGATCAAAGCGCCCCATGGCTTGAGGCGGCAAGGATGATGTGAGAGGGGCTGCAGCAATGGTGTTCTCTATGCCCCTTCCTGGTGGTACAAGAGTGCTCCAGGCTAGGCCAACCACAGATTTTGCTGGCCAGAGTCTCCAGCAATAATTGCATGAGCCTCATTTGAAAGAACAGGAGGAATCTTAAATGAATTTCTTGAAGAAGTTGCTCTTTTTTGATGGTTTAATGTTGCCCTTTCAGCATACAATTTTTGTTCTCTACTACACATACAGTTAGCACTTGAGAAGAATTTTTGTTCTTTTCCTCCCTCAAACAGAATATTCATTATTTCCCTTCGTATTTCTTGTTGAAGTACTCATTTTGGAAGAAGCATAGAAGCAGGAATGGGACATTGCTTTGTAAAACATTATTAGAACTGGTTTGGATTTGCATGGGGAAAAGGCTGAGCCAAATTAATGCCTTTTTTACTTTGAAGTATTAATGAATAAAAGATGAGTTTGATCTATATACCTCCTGCAACTACATCTGCTAGTGCCTAAGGACGGACAGTGAGAAAACGCAGCGCGATCAGCATTTGCGATGCACAGCCCACTGAGCTGCTGGTTGGAACAGATGAATGGTGAGAACAGTGACACTGGCTGCTGCTGCTGCATGCTCCTCCTGCTCCTCAACATCCCTCCCTGGCAGCAGTCCATTACTGATCATGCAAGCAAGGGGAAAAATGGACTCAGCCCCACAGCCATTGGGAGCACTTGCTAGTAGGGAAGAGAAGAACCTTTCTGGGGATGGCCTGCACAGGCAGGGGATTTATCATTTCATGTCCTTTGCAGTGCACTTCTAACTATAAATGCAGGGGCCAGTTCCTCCTCAGTACAAAGCAATTGACTTCAGGAAATTACATCAGGGCTAGTATTTAAAATACAGATATACACAATAATATATCTAGATAGTATGCACTTTGACCATAATGACATTTAGGAAGGGGGGGGGGGGGGGAAAGAGGTAAGTGACCATCTGCTCCCAAGCTTGTTTCTGCTGTGTAAAGAATGTCAAGGGTCTTTTTTTTTTTTTACTTTTCTGGAAGCAAACAAATCGTTTATTCAGCAGGGATCATGGCTACAGCCCAAGACAATCAGCCAAGTGTAGGTTCAGAGTAAAAATGACTTTTCAGCTCTAACTCCAGACCCTCCTTTCCATTTTTTAACCCAGCTCATTAAGTTTGCATTAACAAAACATTACTATTCAAAGGCAGGAAGGCTATTCAATGTGTTTGTATTCTTAAATGCCTCCAACAGTAAAAGACAAACACTTTTCTTGTATTATCAGATTATTAAGTTTGCTTTTCTGTGTATACAAATTATATTACTTATACAAACACACACAGAGGACACAAGACCAGGGCTGCAGTTTCTTAATGTCATAGCTAAGCATATCATTTAAAGATACAGTCAGTGTTACAACTTACGGTTACAGGGCTTTGTGGGTGAGAGTTCAAATTTTTTTTATTAAAATTACCTTTGTCTAGCTGGAGGTATCTGTAAACATGGACTGGGAAGAGGGAGGGAAGAGGGTTTGTGTTGCTGTGCACCTCCTATCTCCCATATCCTAAAAGCCCAACAATGGCATTTTGCAACCTCCAGCTTCATTGATAACTTAATAAACCCAACTGCATCCCTTCCTTCTGCCTTGGCAACTCTGGCTGCATCAGGCAAGAAGAGTGGGCAGATAGGGGTTTCTTGTAGTAATGAATAGGGCATGTCCACATTTCAAAGGCAAAGCAGCTCTATCAGCTGTATAGAGGGAACTGTAGGCACTATCAGGTACAGAAAGCTAGGTGACAAGTACCTCCAGGGACCACTGTGGTGCTGCCCTGTCTGTTCCTTATCTGTCCCAAATTAGCTTCCCCCAGTGGTCTTCCCAGGGAAGTCTAGGCACTGGTGGATGAACCAAAAGCACGCATGTTTTCTTCCTGTGGCCAGATTCTTTCTGGTGGGTGCAAACACACAGTCCCAGGAGGTGTCATCTGTGTTAAAGCCCTGAAACATATTAACTGTCTTAAGAACTTTAGTGTGCAGCAAAGAAATATGCTGGGCACCAGTGTGGCAGCAGTGGTGTAACATAGCAATATAAATAACTAATAACAGTTGCTCATATGGCTGCTGTTACAGCATTATAGCTTGCTCCCTTTCTCCTGTGGAAATCACTAGCTATTAATACATAGAGGATATACACAAACTAGGAGACTGAAACATCAGAAGCAATTCAGTTATTGCCACTAGCAAAAATCTGATTTGCTTTAGAAAGAACCAGCTTTCCAGAAGAAAAACAAATAAAGGCATGGCTACTGCAGTCTGCTCCCAGAAAGCCTTATTGTCCTTCACGTTGCTTTAAATTTTCCTCATTGATTTACCTTGCAGCTGGACTGGAGCATTAGCATAAGAATATTCACCTTCAGATGAAAAATATTTGAGAAAGCAAGGACCAAACAGAAGTGGAAGGTTAACAGGAGGGCAGAACTTTCCGCCTTCACTTTCCAACAGATCTGAGGTCACTTTATCCATATAGTAGCACCCTATGTAAGACTTTCCAGATTTTCCAGGTAAAAGAAATCTAACTGTGGACTCAATTTACCCTGATTTTCAGTTTTGGTTTCTGTAGGTTTTTTTCTGGATTTTTTTTGGTCATTGCTGCTTTTCAAAATAGTCTCTAATTAAATTTTGAAATAATAATTATTTTTTTCCTACATCTTTTCCCATCTCCCCTCTGCTATTGGCAGTATCTCAGTTTAGGCATCATGACAGTAGAGCAGGAAGACAGGACTGCAAATATGCCAGTTTAATTATAACTTAATAGCATATTTGGTAGAGTGAAGTACTGTAATGTTAGTTTTCATATTATAGTTACAGTCATGGATCTGGGCCAAGATTGTGCTCATGTTGCGCTGGGAAGCCTATAAAGGAGGGAGAACCCCTGTGTAGGTGAGTTTGGGAGACATTGAAATATGTCACAGAGCCTCAGAAAATTGTAATGGCCTCCCTGGGGTGACTGTCAGAGCTACAGCAGAATCAGGAACAGAACAACCATGTCCCATGTCCCAGTTTGATGGGTCATCCACTGTTGACATTGTGGCAAGGCAGTATTTCTCAGTCTGCATCAAATTTTGGTACAGTATTTTTCAGTCAGTTTCTCAGTCTGTATTAAACTCTGGTAAGTATTTTTTAACCAGCTGTATTTTGAAACATTTTCTAATCACCAAAGTAGAATTTCTTCATAAACAAGAAACTTTGAACCATAATGGCAAATGCTTATTGTAGTGTTTATGATAACCTTTTATGCTAAAAATAGCTCTTGTAAACAAGCTTTGATTAATTCCCACTGTCAGGATGTGCACTGTTCCCAAGTTTAAGAACACTTTTTCCGTAGATGCTTGCTCATTTCCTTCAGTCCAACCTCTTGGAACAAGCTCAAAAATCAGGCTCTCCTTACAAGAAATAACTGCTCAGGTATAAACAATCTCCGAGTGTACAGCCAATACTCCTCACAACACCTTTTATGTGACTCAACAGGGCCCTCTTGGTCAGTTCAGAGGTAGAGTGCGATAGGGTTTCCACTGGAGCTCACATTGCCACCTCCACAGAATTTTCACGGCCTTATCTCTCATCCTGGATTTTAAAAGTACCAGACATTTTCTTGGATACTGTGCATAACAAACACCAGGCTATAGCTGCCACTCCAGAGAAAGGTTGTAAAAACCCCTTCAGGCCAGTAGGCAAAAGTTAAGGATGATCTAAAAGCAGTTCCATCCTGCATCACAGAGAGGCAGCTTTGAGACAGACTTCTCTTCCGGGTTTCTTGTTTTGCATCAAAGGAAAGCAACAGATTATTTTATTTTCCTTTTTCTTTCTTTCTTTTTTCCACCCTTCTGTCTTGACAGGACAGCACATCCTGTTCAAGGGGTTATTTCCAATGTGTTCAATAAAAGGTATTCAATTTAGGCACATCAAGAAAAAGCTCCTCTTAAACATGAAGCTTCAGGAAGGGCTCTTACCTCCAAGTGCACAAGAAACTTTGAAAAATAAAACATTTATGTTAGTGTGGTTTTGCTTGCAGAGTTTGTATCTAGCTGAATCACTCAAGTACTCATTCCTGAAACCTGGTTCAAGTCCTGCAGCCGCTGGTGTTGAACGGCAGGACCCAACAGATGACCCCATGAGACCTGGTACACCTTCGAAAAACAGGGGCATCACCTGGAGCAGCTGAAGCACTAAGCACCCAGCACCACTCTCATTCCTAGCAGCACAGTTAGCAAACAAGCAGATATGCTATTTTTAAAGCACTGTTTTATGCCACAATGGTCTGAGATTAGATGCAGCTCGTCCAGACATTTAAACAACAATGCCCGCATCACTTCTCCCTACAGTTTGTTTTCTCCCTTAAAAGCCTAAAGAAAAGCTATTTTTTCCCTTCTGCTCCCTGCCGGCTTTCCGGCTCTGTTGTCTCCCTCCCTTGAAACAACTTCACACTGGCTTCCTCGTGGCCTCCCTTCTCCCAAACAACTTCCGCTCTGCTTCCTTGTTACCTCCCCACTTCTGCTGCTGTCTGCCTGCACAGGAGCAACTCCCATCCAGTTTCCTTTGCTGGATCTCTGCACAGAAAAGACATCCGGGTGACCACACAATTGGGATGGGATTAAAGAAAGCTGGTAAAATTGTGTTTGCCTGATTAGCCTGACTAAAAGGTCTGTGCTCTCAGCTCACAGAAACTCACCAGTACCAAAGAGTTTGGTTTCCTGTAATGTCTTTAGCATGGGTGTGGGCCAAATAAACACCTAAAACTGACACTGCATGCTTATGCCTATGCAGATTTCCTAAAGTGGGTTCTCTTCCTCAAACTTGGAGAAAAAAAGACTGAGGTAGTGTAAACAACTATTGTAATGTGAGCTGTTAACCAAGACAGTCCTACTTTAACAAAAGGCCATTATTTCTCTTTTGCCATCTATTAAGCCCCTGAAAAACATTAGGCTAATTTACTAGGTCTACTACAGAATAGCAGGAGACAAGTACTGCACTCAGTTTTTCTGACTGTACTCTAAAGGACACAAGATCCCACATTCAAAAGCACCATGGCCAATAAGCAAACTATTTTCAGCAGACCTTTATAGGATCAAAACCTTTATTTAAAAGAAAGATCAGTTCTAAATTTATCCCAAACATCTGAATGTGATGATGGCAAAAATGTATGTCAACTGAATTAGGAGACATCTTGAGAAATATTTAAGATGGTGATAATTAAATAATATTTCTACTTAGCATTCCAGTTATACCATGTTCTGTTCTGTGCACAACATGGAAACAGTATTATAAAGCTATTGTTTCAGTTTGCTTCCTGTGATACTAATCTCAATCAGACTGTCAGACGAACAGCCTGCATTTCTAAATGTTAAAGGCTTCCTCTCTAACATTCCCACACAGAACTGCCTACTGTGAAAATCAAAGGGAAATGTGTTACTAAGTTAAGCAGCAAGTTTTATAAAGCAAGACCTGGTATTTTTTACCCTTTTGAACTCTGAGATATACAACCAGCTATTTCCTATTATGATAGGATTCAAGGGACAAACTCAGGTCCTGCAATGCCTGCAGAAGACATGCACCCTGAAATCCAGAAGCTGGGATTTTTGGAGGCACATAGCAGGAGAGCTCTCAATGAGGGCTCAGATTCGTTGCTATTCACCTGCTGGAAGAATGTAGGCATAGATTTCCCTAGCTCTTAGATTCCCGACATATAAATAATCATTATGCAGAAATAGCTAGTAAAACAGCCTGAGTTACAGAAGTGAAAAGCCCTACTACAACTCAGGGAATAATAGGAAGGGGCATGAGACACTCAATGCCAGTGGACTGAGACTGGCAAGTTGCCTACAGCCATCTCTGAAATCCCATCTGGAGCATCAGCTTGCAGAAAGATGAGGATGCAGTCCTGGAAAGGACCTTGCTCTCTCCAAGCCCAGCAAAACTGCCATGAAATGAAGAGCTGTGTCTGTGAACCATACCCACAAACATGGATACAATCTGGTGTACTAGCAGGTTTTGGTAGAATAATAATTCACAACAATAACAATCAAGCAGTACTCTTTACTGCCTTTTGAAGCATGTGTCAAGCTGCACTGCAAGCTTATTTTAATGACATTGCATGTGTGTGTGTGTATGTATATATATATGCAGTAAATGTTTATTTTAACGTCCTAATGAATGACAGAGCAAATACTCCCACTTAACTCTAGTTTACACTACATGTCTAGCCTAAATTATCAGCACTGTTTCCATGAGGACAATATAAACCAAAGAGGAAGTCTGTAAGCTGGGGCAGGCATTTGCTTGTCATGCACACTGCAGTTCTCCATCTCCTCATTTCCCCATTCACCTGTTAGATTCAGTAGCAGTCGAACCAGGCTCCTCAAATGCAACACAGAATTAATGGCTAAATTCCAGTCTGCTAAACATGCATGTGAGACCGGGGAAGCTTTGCTTGGGGCTCAGAAAGGGTCTAAGAGCACAAGCACGAATGGGCTGTGGAAAGGCATCACACAAGCTCAGTGTCCATTGTGCTCCATGTTATTGTCAAGGACCAGCAAGCCTCTTCATCTGTCAGCCAGAACCCTATGACTCTGAATCACACCAGACAGCCTTCCAGTGAAAGCCAATATGTCTATAAAGACAGCTATTATTCAGGAGCCCACCATTAAAAACTTAAATCCGCTTTCACAGGAACTGATGAGAAAAGCAGCACCCATTAAACATAACCTATATTAAGCAGCTACTGTGGAACAATAGTGTTAAATCAGTCCTGAAAGGCAGCATTTTTTCAACAAAGCTCATCTGCCAGAAACACCTATACTCAATTTTAATGCCTTGTCTCCCAAGGGTTCTCAAAGTGATAGAAATTTACTTTGGCCAGAACAGTACTCTACATTCATCAGTCTCAGGAATCTCAGCAAGTGTAAGCTGTTAGGCAGCAGTTATTCCTCACATGAGGAATAAACAGTACTCTGAAGTCATTAACCTGATCATGACAATGAAAGTTCTCTCCCTGATGCCACTTCATTCCAACGCCTGATAAATTTTATCTTTCAAATATTCGTGGCTTAAATTTTTAGCCTTCTTGTTTAGCTTGGCTAGTTTAAATGTTAGCTAAACTCAAGAATATAAGTAGCAGATGAGGCCTTTACAAACAGTGGGTTTCTGAATTGGGTTCTTTAATTTCAGTGTATTCTTCTTACCAGAAAACAATACCCAGATCTTCCAGAAAAATCAATCCCTTTAAAGTACCTTAAGTTCAAATCCTCAGAATAGATGCACTGAAGATTTAATAACCTTTATCTACATCTCAAGCACCTATAGATTCAGAGATGGGCAAATCTGCATTTGACTGGCACACATTTTAGTGAGCAGACTTACCCTGAGTCAATATTTAGACTGGGAAAGAGATCAGATTCAGGGCTAAGCAAGTAACACAGAGAAAATCTCAAATATTAAAATCACTGACTGCTGCTACTCTGATGATTAATTTCCAGATTCCTTTCTAACTCCTGAGTCCTGGTGGTACTTCAAGAGAATGTAAATCAACTATATGAATCACACAGTTTCTCAAACTGTCACAGAAAAATCATATGTACATGTATGAACATCATATACTTATATTGAGTTGTCATCACTATCAAATTATATGAGCCTAAGCCTCAACACTATGGAGTGCTAAACCTTATGTTCTACCTGTAGATTTTTTTCCTCACAAAGAAACTTAAGTTTATTTGAAAAAGTTTACTTGAAACTTATCAGTTTCTAGGTGAGCAAATATCTTTCCTGATAATGACATCATATTATTTCACATCAAATTTCATTCACACATATATCCTTTCTTCAGAAGTTTGTTTTCCCAGTGCTGTGGCAGTCTCCAGTTCATGTTGTATAAATATTTGGAAAGTTGAAGCTGAGTTTTTATGAGAAAGTTACCACCGAACTGCCTTGGTCTACAGCATGTTTAAGTGCATTTACCTATTTACACAACTTCAAGTACTAATTACATGATGAAATCAGAGATGGTTTCCAAACACAGCAAATAAACTTTTTCTTTACACAGAAATATATATATAAAAAAAGTTACAATCTGACTCTATAAGCTAAGATAAAAAAATTAGTCATATTGCATACAATAGTCTTAGCAGAACCCAAAAAACCCAAACAAAAATTACAGAACATGCATAAGCAGAATTGAGTTTGTCATGTCCTTCAGTCTAACCAACAACAAACCGACAGCATGATCTTCCAGCAAATGAGATACTTCCTCATAACATTTATTAAAGTAATTGTCATGGTATGACTCAACTTTCCTTTCCAGAAGCAGTGCAATCATGACCTTACTGGGAGTTTTGCCATCAATGAAGGCAAAGATAAAATTTTAGGTTTAACTTTCGCAAACACCACAGTCTTAGTTTTGTTAATGTATTCTTGACACTTAGTCACTGTGTGAAAGCTTCCCCAGAAACATTTTTTTTTTTTTTCATTGCTCTTACAGGCTACTGAAACCACAGACCTAAGTGATTATTCAAATATAGGTGGAAAATAAGATTTTTGTTTGTTTGTTTGTTTTATTTGTTTTTGTAGGCTATAAAATTATGGTGGTTCAAACTTCCTACTAATCCAACATGAGCAATATTCTGATGACACAGAATCCATTCATGTTGAGTATTTAAAAGTTGTTTGCTTTAACTATCTTTACCTCATCAAAACCAATACCTACTACTAGCTGTTGGTGGATAGCACATCTAGTTCTTTCAAACAAAGTAGTGGACCTTCAGAACTTCCCAGATGCCTTTTGAATGCACTGTCACAAAGGTGCTTTGCCATGCCCAATCCAAATTTTCTTTTTTCAGCACAGAAGTTTGAGATATATGTTTGAATTTTGATCAGCTCTTAAAAGCTTAAAATCTTATAACTAATCTCAATAAACCACACTCAAGAGTTTTCAGTTTCTTTTTTTAGAGAGGCAAAACTCCATAAATTGTTGTTTTGGTATCAAAGACCCTTCTATGACAAATATCACTTTGATTTTTCTAACCAAATCAAAATAATTGTAATTCTGATGAGAAATGCCTACCAACCTACCTGTTCTCACAACATAAGCAGCGGTGTTCTGTTCTTGCTTTGGGAGTCAGTATACAGAGAACATGTATAATCTTAGCAAGCTGCCAACAACTAGCATTGGAGACTTCTTTGCCAGATCTTACCTGAAGAGAGAAGCTTGTGAGTTCGTAGGAAACTGATTGCCAGACGCATTATGGATGCCTTGTCTAGGTGGGAACTGATGTTGTGGGGCAGGGGCAGCTCGTGTGCCAGTTCATAGAAAACTTCAGTCTCTTTGCTTCTTCTGCATCTTGCTGCATCTCTTGATTTCTCCTTCCTCCGCTCAGAACTGCTCCTGGTAGGTAAAGGAGAGAAAAGAAAGGACATTTCTTCAAACGCAATTCATAACCTGGGAGAGGCATCCACAAAAGTAAATAACCTCAGCAATGAATCTATTTATTCCTTTCCAAATGTGAATTAAGAGAAGACTGCCACATCTGGAAAGGGCTTTGATTCTACACAAGTCAGTTTTGTACATACAGCTGAGTGTAATAGGATCAAGATCTGCCTTAGGCAAGAGATTCAAAATGGAATAGCTAACTATTATTATTGTGATTCAGGGATTGTTAAAATGTTGTTTGCTCCATCTAAATTAATTTACTTGAAATATACTTAGAGATAAGGTGACAATCCATTTTAAAGCTGGAACAATTACAGTGCATGTGAATGTGTCATAGATATTTCAGTGTTATAGAGTTAGTATACTGCACATGAAAATAAAAGTAGCATTAGAGTATCAAACTATTTATACATACAAGCGTCTCAGCTCTCATTCCAACACTACTCTGGAAAACCACCTTTCCTTGACCATGAAGGATACAACATGGGAAAGAAATTACTGTTGCTTGCAAGAAACCCATCCTTCATAGAAGCTATTCTAATTAAATCACCATCTCCTCATTGTCTATGAAAATATAGGTCCTTCTTGAGTAAAATAATGTAACCAACAGAGGTAGCCCCTGTCAAATTCTGCAGAGAACAGAAGAGCAGGAAATAATGAAGAGTAAGAAGGTATTTTATGAAGCAGGGATGCAAAATCAAGCCACCACAGACCATAAAGCTACATTTAATATTACAACAAACACAAAATCTGTATGTATAATGGGTCTAGAATAGGACAGTTTAAGAAGGCACTTTGCTGACTCTACAGTTCTGCTAGAAAGTACAAGTCATATTTCAGAACACAAAGAACATGAATCCATTCAAAACCATCAGCCATGTATCTCTGCTGGCAATATACTACAAGTTTCCTTCACTTTAATGAGTCCTTGCTTTGCACCTTATTCAGCCAGCACAAAATACATCTGTTTTCAGGCAAACTCCTGTAACACTGTACCAGTGCAAATGGCACAGCTTGGATGAGCACACAACAGGACATGGAGATGATCAGCCTCACTGTTTCTCCTGTTGTAGCTGCATATTCATTTGTAGAATCACCAGTGGCAGCTTGCCATTTTCAAGGCTGACTAATAATGATCTTATAACCTGCTTTTTCCATCATCCATATAAAATAATGAGTCTATAAACTTAAAATATATATATTTTAAAAAATTAATGTTAATACATAGGAATGTATTCTAAACAAGACAATTTCTAGAAGACCTAGAGTGCCTGCAAAAACCTCTAGTATGGAAACTGCAGGAAGCTCCATACATTAGAAAGAAAGAAAAACAGGCAAGGTGTGTGTCAAATACTAGGAGCAGAGGTGTTTGCTGGGGCCCAGTCAAAGCGGGGCATGATCCGAAGCAGAAATGTCCTTACAACACATCAGCAGGGCCCTCATGCTGCCAAACACGTAAAGCTGGGTATATGGTCTGGGATCACAGAGGTGCTCACCAGTGGGTGCACAAACAGGACAAAGGACCTCATAAATGCTTATGTTATCTTCTCAAGATTCATGAGCAGCCCTCAGCAAGTGTCTTTCACAAATATTTTGCCTGAAGTGAATATTTTCTAACATGGCACCTGTTATACAAGGTATGCATAGGATGAGACCTACACATACTACAATACACAATGGCAGGATCCCATTTTGATGACTTTGGGGACGTTGCTGGAGCAAACTCTGACCCACCCAAGTTCCAATCTAAAGGAACAGGTGACATTACCTTCTTACTTTACCCTTGCCAAGAGTCATACTACACTCACATAAAAAATATTCCCTTTGTACAGCTGTCCAATAATATACAACAGAAAATGCTCCATGTTCTGGGATAGATGCTGGAAGCAGGACAGCCATGTGAACTACTTACACCAATGCTTCTTTCAGAGGTATGTCTTGCTCTCTAAAGAAAACTGTGTTGACACTGTACCTATAAAGATGTTTTACTGGGAACAAATAAAAGAAAAAATCAAACCAAAACCAAGCAGAACAAAAGCTATGTGGCAATATTTGTGAGAATTTCCAGCTGCAGCTTGGAAAATTTAACTTGAACCATAAATGTTTCAGTTCTGCTCTAAATCCTGAGGTCAATAATTTTTCAATCCCTCCTCATTTAAATACGAAACTTTGAGAATGAAGTCCAAAGCCATGTCACAATTTGCGCAGTAAAAATGGGTTGTATAAGACAGGATCTCTCATGACGCCACTCTGGCCACAAAGAAAAATATTTAGTTTTGCTTACCTATGTAAACATATTTTTGAAGTGTGGCTAATGAGACAAGCTGGTTTTATTAACCATGGGTTGCTCAAGGTTTCTAATAACTAATGCTATGCTCAGAGAATGATTTCTCTTCACTGCAGATACTTTCCCTCAATACTGCTTCTGACTGCTCTGCTCAGCGTCTCCACAGAGACACACCACACCAGAGATTTCTGACATCAGGAAACAAGGGGAGGAATCAGTCTACCTCCTCGCTTTCAAAAGACTTTCTTGCTCAGTCATTATAATTTCAAATAAACAAATTGCCTGTTAATAATTTCCCCCTGTAGCTTCTAGCATCTCAATTTTCCTCCCTCCTTCCCTTTCTCCACACAGCCTCACATTGCATTGTTATTGCAGTCAGCCCAGCACAAGCACACTGAAACATCCCCACACAGTTTTCTTCCCCCACCTCCCTGGGAGAACCACGTCAAAAATGGTCATTCTGTGCAAAAGCCTCTACAGAAATGCAGTCTAATGACAGACCTCAGCAAAAAGCTGTATTTCCACGGTTCTTGTTTGCAAATGGCAGGCCATTACATCTCTCCACAGTTACCCTATTTTATGCCCAGGACTAGCATTTTACCCTGACTGAGGCTGGACTACCTACAGCTAAAAGGTGAAAACTAAACAACTCAACAACCTGCCTGTTTGAATGCCAGTGAGAAAGGCTGACACCAAATCTTCTTCACGCATCATTAGGACAACAGAGAAAAGTTTCAGGCTCTAGCTAATTTATGAATCATTCCCTCCCAGTACATAAACCACCACTTATGTAGCAAAAATGAGCATGTGTGCATCACTGCTTGGAGAAAGTGACGCAGGCAGAAACCTCACTCATACAGACCTGAATCAGATTTTTTAAATTAGAGAGGGGAGACAGAAGAGAAAGTCACACCTTCACAATAGAATCACCACATGACCATTCCCAATGACAAACAAGAATGGAAAAGCACAGATCTGCGGAGACTGAGCTGAGGAACAAGCCTGTGGGCTCCAACCAAGATTCACCTACACAGAGGGTGGCCAAAAGGCTGGAGAAGAAGGAAAAGGAAGACATTGCTTCTCAGCTAACACTCACCCAAGGTTGCCAGACTACTTGGGAGCCATGGCACTTAGAGGAACATAAGCCATAGGGATTGGAAGAGTTAAGGTGGCATAGGCAGCACTCTGGCACAGAACACTGTACCCCTAGGATGGCTGTTTACATGATTTCCCACTCCCTCTTGGCATGTTTAGTTTGCACTCTCAAACTAGAATTTATGAGCTGATTGATGCATGTGAGCAAAAATGACAACTAGCAAGTATTTGCCTTCTCAGGTGAAGCTCCCAACTTTTCAGGGCAAAATCTCTCCATATTTCATCCAAGAACCCAAACAACAAACTGGTTCCAAAGCCACCCCCATGCACAGGAACAGAACACCCGTCAGAAGCATGTGAAGGGGGTGTAGAAATGCCCTGCACGGATCCCAGGAACTACATTCCTGTCCCCTTGTTCATGTCTGACAACCCTTTGCAACACAGTTCACTGAAATCATCCAGAATGCCTGCAGACAGAGGTCTTGCACATTCAGAATGAAGATCATAATCTGGCATTCTGAAGCCTCTTACTGCAGGACTGGAAACTCCAGGCATGGCAACATATTGGCAAAACCTGAAGCCCCATGTATCAGATCTGGCTTAAATAACCCTGTGGAACTATCACTTCAGCTGAGCAATAGTCTTCCTGACCCTGGGAAGCAGCTGGGAAAAACTCTGGGATAGCCAGCACAGAAGGACTGTGCTCCTGCCACTGCCCTGCCTGGGAGTTTACATGCAGGCATATAGCATCACTTGTAAGTCTAAAGTAAGGTTAGGCATCCACACAACCCTCCTAAACTCAGCAGACAGGGATTGACCTGGGGTTTTGATCCCATTTCCACTGATTGTAACCATGCACCTTCTTCGCAATCCCAATCCTACCAGTACTTAATCCCCACCAATAATCCTGTCTACCACTTCTACGCATACATCTTCCTGGTCCTTCTGACATGCAGTTACCCATCCAAAGCCCTTGGTACCCACTCAGCTGGTGACAGTGCCAGGTGGTCAGCTTCAGCGATCTTCCCTTCTGTCAAGGACATCAGTGGCTTTCTTTAAGTTAATGGAGGGGACTTGCCGAGATACAATCTTCTGCTCAGTGTTTCACCGATCTCAAGTCCATGTGGGTCGATACTTCCGTT
Organism: Melanerpes formicivorus; assembly: GCF_026170545.1. Classification (NCBI taxonomy): domain Eukaryota; kingdom Metazoa; phylum Chordata; class Aves; order Piciformes; family Picidae; genus Melanerpes; species Melanerpes formicivorus. The sequence continues at coordinate 5,269,449 of NW_027142395.1, read as the reverse complement.
GTGTACACACACATTTGCTTAAGACTAGGCAGCCCAGTAGTTGCATTGAAATATACTCCCACTTTGTAGGCTCCAGATAACAGAAGCTCTTCCAGAAATTGTAATCTGCACCTTGCACAAAAATACCTTTTACGTAATCCTTGGGCCTTCACTCATACACACGTAATGCATGACACACTCGTACAATGCTTTGAAATACACAGTTCAGACTGACTTGCTTCAGTTTACTTCATGATTTTGATGACCCTTGGACTTTGCTTGAAACTGCTGTGTATGCAAGCTAGTAAAACAACAAGCATATTACTTTACATCCAATGGCTGCTTATTAAAGGTTTCTAGCTCCGGCACTTTACAGGTCAAGAATCGACAGTTAATTAAGCTGTCATTTGAAATGTCTGTAGTAAATGCTCATTTCAAATGGTTTAGAGTTAAAAGTCTCAAATGCTGGCTTGCAGAACAAGAAAAATACATTCTAAGGATGCAAAGATAAGAAAATATTTTACAGCAGAGATAAATGAAAAAAGATCAAGCACATAACATGCCTATATATATATCAAAAAAGAAAAACACATTTTAAACCTGTACAAACTCAATGAAAGTATCTATATTAACAGCTAACAACTAAAAATTAATTTCAAAATAGCAAATCCATTTTTTGCCGTGTGTTTTTATTTTATCTTCCACTCACCACTAGGTGATTTGTGAACCAGGATAATATCTAAAAGAGCATTTTGCTGACCATAGGGCACTCCACAGCTATCTCAGAACCACACTGCTTGACAGCCCCAAAGATGTGCTTGCACAGACACCAAGCAACCAGCGGTCATGCTTACTTAGCCTTAACATTCCTTTTAAAAGTTTTTGCAATCATTCTACCTGACAAGCAGTTTATTCTGGATGGCATGCTGTGCTTTTGAAAGCCTCCTCTGTTAAAGTAATAGAAGTGACCAGCAGTAAACAAAAACTGCTACAAACAACTATTTACTCGCTCACCAGAAACCCACAGAGGGTGCCAAAGAGATCCTCCCTTATAACTCTTTTCAGTGAAAATAATTATTTCTAAAGTCTGAGAAGATACCAGATGCCCAAGTTCAGCACAGCAGCAAGAGCAATAGACAGGGGAAGGATACAGATTTATTCTTGGACAGAGAGGGAAAAAAAAACAAACCAAACACTTGAAAGTACGTGGAGTACTCATGTCAGGGAAGTGCTACAGTAGTGTTGCTGCACATTGGGATGTGGTACCCAGTACACAGACATACAAATACAAATGAGGCCAAAATGGGGAATTTGTTAATAGAGGAAATGAGACTTCGAAGGTAACAAGAAAAGCTATTAGCAGAAAAGACTATTACAAAAATACGGAAATTAAAAGCTTTCCACCCTTCCTTTAAAGCTGCCCTAACTCATAGTAACTCACCAGCAACTGCTTGGTTTAATTGGGGGATTTCTTGCATTGCTGTTCATACTCAATAAATAACAAATCACTGTTAGTTCAGTAAACCTTGGCACCTACTACCATATCAATATGTGACACGATCCTTTCCTCCAAGTTTAAAGCCAATGATAAGAGGCAGAACAATGAGAAACAGGAGTCTCTCAGGGACAGGGAGGGAAGAGTTTGTGATATGGGCAGGGAACTCATTTCCATTTTCCTTAGGCCTTTACAAAGGATTCTTGGATAGTATGATTAGAGCTTTCAGTGTCTTTTAGCCTATTTATGGTTCACTAAGTCCATGCCATCATAGGACCACCACGGCTGACAGTGACACAGCCCAGGAATATGTTTTACTGAATGAGGAACACATCAGCTCTTTAGATAGCATAATTCCTCATGAACTCCAATGTCTGAAGTTCTGATGATACCTTTAATCTTAATACAAATCCAGAACAGCTTAATTATTTTCTTTATTCTCATGACCATTCCTGGCATTTTTTTTCTGCAAAAAGGTGGTACTAATTCAAATGCTTATACCACTAGCATCCTCTTTTTTTGGTATCACTATCTGTATATAGTGCAGCTACTACACCTGCAATTTTAACTATCATTGTGAATATCAAAGTTGTCATAGTAAGTAAACGGTACTTTGGGAGTTCAATGTTGAAAACCTTACTGAGGCTTCAGGAGCACTTACTTTTTTTTTTACAGCGTCTAGGCTCACAGTATGTCACCAGAGTCTGATAATTTTAATCACAATAAGCAAAACAATGTCTACAGGATTTATGTTCTACCATTTTTAATCTAGTTTTATGAGTATCTTGAACCAGAAAGGTAAGTATTAGGATTTCAACAGCCATTAAACTGGTCCTGGATTATTTTACAGTGCTGTGAGCGCATCCTGTTCTGCGCTGGCCATGCCAGCACAAGTCTACTATCTCAGAGGATGTGGCAAACACATAGCTTCTGGAGTAAGGCACAGCCCCATGGAACCATGGCATGCAGAAAACGTCAGGCTGCTGTTTGATCAGCAGTTAGAACAGATAGAGGCATTGCCTTTATGCCTTTTCAACCCATTCCCAGGACTGGGGATAGATGGCATAGAGACTTTTCTTGTCGCTCAGTTTTCAGGCAGAGCAGTTTCCCACTTCATGCCACTGTGTGCATAGCAAGCCACAGAAAGAGTCAGGACAGTGCTGGTCACAGAAAGAGTCAGGACAGCTCTGGATCACCCTTGTAAAGCTGCTGCAGCTCACACTTAAAGCAGATTAGTCTTCTCATATGAAAACAAAATTTGGAGAAAAGGAGCCCAGCACATGGTCAAATCTCAAGAGAAGCAAAACGTCATTTAAATTGTGTCTTTCCTTCCCAGACTGGTTTTGCACTGCTCTGCTCCATCAAGATACAGGATCATGGATTCCTTCCCTGTGGCAATCAACTCTCTGATAGCAGCCAAGACACAGCAAGCTTCAGAGATAACCTACAGACTTGAAAAGCCCACCACCAAACCCACTAAACAATACAACAAAAAGGATTGTTTCAATGTTGACCAAAACTAAATTTGCTTTAAAAATCAGCAAAATTTTTGGTGGTGAACCATCCTGCTTTTCTCCGTAGTTTCCACTTGCATGTGCTAGAGTCCCTGCAGCACAACTGGAGCAGGAATCACATCACTGCAGCAGAGATAAGGTTATGACAATGGACAACCTAAGATCTCTATCAATGATTTGTGTTTGAGAGATTACAGACCCTTTCATCTCATGGCATTACCTGTAATAATCAGTCAATTTTTGACAGCTAATCTAGAGGTCCATACATATTGTTGTTCAGAAGCTCAGCAGGTATTGCCAAGATCTATTTTCAGATAACTCAACTATTTACCTACACTAAAAAACACATACCAAAGGTTGTGCTTTATCTCTTCACCAGCAGGTTAAAGCTAGAGGTGAAGAAAGTGCAATTTGTAGGCTGAGGGGGCCTCCAGAAGTTGAAATCAAAAATTAGTCTCATTTCTTCAGATGGGGGCACTAACCACAGCCCAGCTCACAACTAGCATTTTTTATCAAGATGGCACACAGGTAATGAGGACACCTTTCAATTAGGCTTAATTTCAAGCCTAATGGACAAACATTGCCATCACGTGACTTTACTCTCAGTAGAACATGCAGCAACACTTCAGCCTCAAACCCACTCAGCCGTAAATGGTTGAGAGTCATGCTGAACATTGTCGGCAAATCCTGAGTTTTAGCAGAGTCTTAACCCTCAGGCACTACCCATTGACCACTGAAAGTAAAAACCCTGGCACACTGGTGGGCTCAGATCAAAATCCCACAACATTTTATCTCATCACACTGGCACATTTGCTGACAGGTTCTCACAAGGGGCCTTTGTGGGCAGGAACAATGAGAGGTGCACACAGCACAGGAAAATGGGTGGTGACCATCAAGGGCTAGAAAAAAGCCTCTTTCAAAGGAAGGTCTTTGAAAAGATTCGTTACACCCCACCCAGCTATTTTCATTACAGTATTTCAGTACATAAGAAAAACACAGAGAAAATAAACAGCACACCCTTCAATATGTTGTAGGTTCTCCAGCCTTTGAAAAGAGATCAACAAACCACAAAGATGCAGAAACCTTCACCAAATGAAGCCATGCAAGAGGGCTGCAAGCATCCACCAAAACTGCCCCCACAATCTTTGTACTCTCATGCATCTCCAGGATCTCCATGTAAGCCAATACAATTAGACATCTTTATTTCGAGCAATCAAACTTTATACCTGTATTGCCTGGTAAATAAATGATAATTAGCATTTATAGGGATCCTAAAGTAAATATATTGCCACAATTAAATAGAATGCTATATAAGTTAATGACCCTCAATAATGCATTTCAGCATTTTTTTTCTAATTTTGCCAACTAAAACAGTAGCTGGAACTAATAAAATGTTTTGACTTAAACCAGCTGCAAGACAGAAAATGAATAAAGAGAAATAAAGCAAATCCATAATTAAATGAGTCCCTTAAATCAGCAGTTATTTGAAGGCTGGAGGCCAATCTTTGAAAGTATGGAGGCCATGCCTTCACACAGGCTTGCCTTCATCACAGTTGGTGAGGTGGCCAACAGGGCAAAGCTCAAGTGGGTAAAGAAAGCCCATGCCTTGGAAACACAAAAAGAGCACCTCCTTCTCCTAAGGCTTTGGGATGCTCTGTGATGACACTCTCTATAGCACCCTTACTTCCATGTTCAGTAAATTAAGACAGCAGAGCGTCTAACAAGGGAAATTTGGCCACTTAGTTTCACTTTGTTCCAAGCACAGTGTCTCTGCATGGATGCTCTGAAGACTGCAGTGGTGTCATGGACCAGTTTGAAATGAAATTGTTTTGTCCCCTTTAGAGAATGCTTGTAACAATCATTAAAACAACTCTGTGACATTGCCTGTTATTAAGCCATGCCTTGCCCTTCCTAAGTGTTGACTCTTCCAGAAATACAGTTAGGAAAACAGCTATTGCAATAAAATCTCCATTAAATTATGCTGACCCTTCTTTACTCTTAACATGTACTTGGTTATGATGGAAGTTACAGGTTTTGCCCTGTCTATCTCTTGGTGACTTGTAGCCATTCACAGTAAGAAGATGGATGTGCACAAAGGCAGGTTAAACAGCTATTTCTTTGGCAAGGAGGCAATAATAATTCTTGGAACAACAATACAGGCCCTCTAAATTTTGATCATTCCATGTAACACAGTTTCCTCCACTTCCTGCAACAATGATCAAGTGCAGATCCTGAGAGGCAGGCTACATCTTTGTCCTTTAGAGTGTGAGTTTTGTCTACACAAACATCCTGGGACAGAGCTCATTCGTAGTTCCTCCATTCTTTTCAGGAGCTCTTCTATACAGTAGCTCTTTAATTGTCATTCTGCTCTTAGTTATGTCATCAAGTAAACTGGAATAGTGATAAATTTACATGCTGTGCTTTTAATCTCTCATTAGTATTCAAGTCTGTTATTAATTTAAGTCTCACAATCACAGAACCAACCAGGTTGGAAGAGACTTCCAATATCATCAAGTCCAACCCATTGCCAAACTGTAACTAATCAAGTAGACCATGGCACTAAGTGCCTAATCCAGTCTTTTCTTAAACACCTCCAGGGACTTTGACCCAACCCAACTTCCTGGGCATTCCAAAGGCCAATCTCTCTTTCTGTGAAGAATTTCTTTCTAAGATCAAGCCTAAAATCTTCCCCCTGTGCAGCTTGAGACTGTGTCCCCTTGTTCTGGTGCTGGTTGCCTGGAAGAAGAGACCAAACCCCACCTGGCTACAACCTCCCTTCAGGGAGTTGTAGACAGCAAAACGGCCTCTCCCTCCCATCTCGTCTCCCCTCCCCTCCCCTCCTCTCCCCTCCCCTCCCCTCCCCTCTCCTCTCCTCTCCTCTCCTCTCCTCTCCTCTCCTCTCCTCTCCTCTCCTCTCCTCGCCTCTCCTCTCCTCGCCTCGCCTCGCCTCTCCTCTCCTCTCCTCTCCTCTCCTCTCCTCTCCTCTCCTCTCCTCTCCGAACCTCTCCTCTCCGAACCTCTCCTCTCCGAACCTCTCCTCTCCGAACCTCTCCTCTCCTCTCCGAACCTCTCCTCGCCTCTCCTCTCCGAACCTCTCCTCGCCTCTCCTCTCTGAACCTCTCCTCGCCTCTCCTCGACTCTCCTCTCCGAACCTCTCCTCTCCTCTCCTCGCCTCTCCTCTCCGAACCTCTCCTCTCCTCTCCAAATCTCTCCTCTTCTCTCCTCTCCTCTCCGAACCTCTCCTCTCCGAACCTCTCCTCTCCGAACCTCTCCTCTCCTCTCCTCTCCAAACCTCTCCTCTTCTCTCCTCTCCTCTCCTCTCCTCTCCTCTCCGAACCTCTCCTCTCCGAACCTCTCCTCTCCGAACCTCTCCTCTCCTCTCCGAACCTCTCCTCTCCTCTCCGAACCTCTCCTCTCCAAACCTCTCCTCTCCTCTCCAAACCTCTCCTCTTCTCTCCGAACCTCTCCGAACCTCTCCGAACCTCTCCTCTCCGAACCTCTCCTCTCTTCTCCGAACCTCTCCTCTCCGAACCTCTCCTCTCCCCATCCCTCTCCTCTCCTCTCATAGGTGTGCCAACCCAATGGCATTTTGACTTTCAGCCTCTTACATTCTGAAAAATCTCCTGCGCAGCAGGTTGCATCACTGGTATGTTCTGTGGCCATTTTGGTTTGAAAGCTGATCGGAACTGGCGCTTCAGGACTGCTCCGCTTGAATTGTGAGCTTTCTGCTCATCTTTTCACCTTCCTTTTGGGGTTTTGCAGGTCTGGAGGACTCCCAGTAGGCAGGGGGATCCAGCAGGATTGTGCTCTCACAAGCCTGCGCAGGAACGGGAGCGTGACGTCAGCTGCGGGAGGTTTAAATCCCGCCTGGGCTGTGCACGCAGCACCATTTTGGTTCAAGAGACTTTCAGCTGATTTAATTTTTTTTTTTTTTAATAAATAAATAATTATTACTTTTTTCTCAACCAAACATTGAACCATGGTTGTTACTCAGATGAAGAGTAGAAAAACTGCATCTACCCAGACAGAGTTGCTTCATCAGCATACTGGAGTCCAGGCTGCCAGCTGCAGAGAATGCTTCAGCCTGGCACTTGGGATAGAGGGGGTAGGAGAGAACACCTGTGTCAGGTGTGACCAGGTGAACCTTCTCCTTAGTCAGGTGGCAGAGCTGAAGGATGAAGTGGTCAAGCTGAAGGAGGAGGTCTAGGCTGAGGTCAATAAGGGAAAGCGAAAGGGAGTTAGATCTGTGGGAGAAGGCTCTGCAGATCTCCCCTGCTGAGGGAAGGGTCCCTGGAAATGGCAAGGGATGGATACAGGTTCCTGCCAGGGGTGGTAAGAGAAATCCATCCCAGCCCTCTCCTCCTTTTCTGCTGCCCTTGCATAATAAGTATGAGCCCTTTAACCTGCCAGGTATCTGCTGGGAACTTAATTCAGCAGAGAGGAGGCAGTCCAGAAGATTCCTGGAGTGCATGGAGGACTGCTTCCTGATGCAGCTGTTAAGCGAGCCTACCAGGGGTCAGGCTCTGCTTGACCTGCTGTTCTCCAATAGAGAAGGGCCGGTGGGAGATGTGATCGTGGGAGGCTGCCTAGGGTGCAGTGACCACGAGATAGTGAAGTTTTCAATATGCAGGGAGATAGGGAGGAGCACCAACAGAACCTTCACCTTGGACTTCCGAAGGGCAAACTTCAGCCTGTTTAAGAAAATTATTTGTAAAGAGGAGCTCTTGAAGGCACAGGAACTGGCAGTTTCCACGTGCCGAAAGATGAGCCAGCGGGGAGGGCAACCGGCCTGGATGACCAAGCAGCTCCTGGCGGATCTAAGGGGAAAAAAGAGGCTGTATCACCTTTGGAAGGAGGGGAAGGCTTCTTGAGGTATGTTTAAGGAAGCTGTTAGATTATGTAGGAAAAAAATTAGAGAGGCAAAGGCCCAGCTGGAACTGAAGCTGGCCACCTCTGTGAAAGATAATAAAAAGCATTTTTACAAATACATTAACATTAAAAAGAAGGGCAAGAAGAACCTGCACTCCTTATTGGACCTGGAGGGGAACACTGTGACTGAAGATGAGGAAAAGGCTGAGGTCCTGAACACCTTCTTTGCCTCAATGTTTAACAGCAAGGCAGGAGTTCAGGTCAAGTGGCCTCCTGAGCTGGGTCAGGGAGCAGTGTAATGCCCCAGAAATCCATGAGGAATTAGTTCGGGACCTGCTGAGCCACTTGGACACTCACAAGTCCGTGGGACCTGATGGGATCCATCCTAGGGTGCTGAGAGAGCTGGCAGATGAGCTGGCCAAGCCGCTCCCCATCATTTTCCTCCAGTCCTGGCTCACCGGTGAGGTCCCAGATGACTGGAAACTGGCCAATGTGGTCCCCATCCATAAGAAGGGTGGGATGGAGTCCAATGGGATGGCATTCAACAAGTCCAGGTGCCAGGTGCTGCACTCTGGCCACAGCAACCCCATGCAGAGCTACAGGCTGGGGTCAGAGTGGTTGGAGAGCTGCCAAACAGAGAGGGACCTGGGGGTGTTGATTGACAGCTGCCTAAACATGAGAGCAGTGTGCCCAGGTGGCCAAGAAGGCCAATGGCATCCTGGCCTGCATTAGGAATAGTGTGGCCAGCAGGAGCAGGGAGGTCATTTTGCCACTGTACTCTGCATTGGTTAGGCCGCACCTTGAGTACTGTGTCCAGTTCTGGGCCCCTCAGTTTAGGAAGGACATCAAGACACTTGAACGTGTTGAGAGAAGGGCAACAGGGCTGGTGAGAGGCCTTGAGCACAAGCCCTATGAGAAGAGGATGAGGGAGCTGGGATTGTTTAGCCTGGAGAAGAGGAGGCTCAGGGGTGACCTCATTGCCCTCTCTACAACTACCTGCAGGGAGATTGTAGCCAGGAAGGGGTTGGTCTCTTCTCCCAGGCAAGCAGCACCAGAACAAGGGGACACAGTCTCAAGCTGCACCAGGGGAAATTTAGGCTCAAGGTGAGGAGAAAGTTCTTCACCGAGAGAGTCATTGGTCATTGGAATGGGCTTCCCAGGGAGGTAGTAGAGTTGCCCTCCCTCGAGGTGTTCAAGAGGGGATTGGACGTGGCACTTGGTGCCATGGTCTAGTCATGAGGTTTGTGGTGACAGGTTGGACTCAATCTTTGAGGTCTCTTCCAACCTTTGTGATACTGTGATACTGTGAAACAAGGTGCAAATTCAAAACAAACATTTAACATGAGAAAACTTCAGGTTAAGTAGGAAAGAATGACAAACTGGAGTCTGGCCAGAGGGGAGAGGGAGGACAGAGAAACAAGCAAGGTAAACTACAGGGATTGGGGAGAAACAAAATCCCCCCCACAAACCTCTCCACTCCCCTGCCTTAGCTACCAGAAAATAGTGTTTGCATGTACTCTGGTGAATGCTGTCTCCTTCTGCCCTAAGCATGTACCAGCCATAGTATATCCTTATTTAGGTGCTCTCATAATTACACTATCACACAACTTTTCCAGGCATGAGCACATCTACAGATGAGTTGCTCTGAACAGTAAGAATCAAAGGGTGGCTACAGGAGGCAGCTGCAAAGCCTCTTGCTGTGTGACATCTGCTTAGCAGTTATATATGAAGGACACAATGCCATGGAGTGTATCCTCCAGTTTACGGTTGACTCAAAACAGCTATATAAAGCCAGTCTCGAAACATGTCTTTCTTATGTGCTTGGGAAGATCTTGAAGGTCTCTTCCAACCTGGTTTATTATTCTATTATTCCATTTCCTGAAGTGTTACAATTCCTCACACGGCAACAAAATTACTGGGAAAAACACCCTTGATATGGGGAGTGGAATGGCCCATGCCTGACCCATCAGACTCCAATCCAGGGCAAGGAGACAGTGCTGGCACTCATACACACATGGAACCCAAGCACATGAAAGACAGCCCAACTCCACTGAAACTCCTTCCAAACAGTGGTATCTATGGCACAAAGGACTACACAGTAGGGGCACAACACAGTCCAAGATGAAGGGCTAGCCTGCAACACTACAAAGGCAGAAGTCTCCCATCTCCAAGTCCTGCTATGGGATATCACATCACACCTGGCCCTGGGACCAACTCTCACCTCACCACATTAACTTAAATGGAATTATCCTGACTTGCATGAATGGAGATCAGAACACAGCTCTTCAAAATAAGTTTTATTTTATGTTTATTGGCATTGACACAAGACAAAAAAACAGGAAATACTTTGCTCTCGGATTCTCCTGGGACATACCATGCTCCCTACAGCAGACCAGCTACTGGTAGGCAGTGACTATTTGGCATGGGAAGGAGCATCCAAATTTCTGTGTAAGTTCTATTACTTGGCTACCAAGATGTGAATAAAAATTTTAAAAACCAAAGTAGGTAGAAACAGTTCTGGAGGCAGCTGAAACAGAATAAGGGAGCTGCATGGGGAAAGCTCTACAAGCTTATTACAAAACCCACCAAAAGTTTCACATAATTCTATAGACCAAGGAAGAGTGAGTGCTTAGCCAGTCTGTGACACAGAATTTGCAGTGTCTCAATAGACTTCTGTTTCAGGATCAAAGAATAAAATTATTGAGTAACATTTGAAATGGATATAATCTAAAAGAAGGCAAGAAGGGCTACTAACAGACCTTCACTGAATGATATTCTGTACCACACAGAGGCCTTAGGCATGGAGAGAACTGGAAACCCAGATTTTTATCAAATCATCTCTGGAGGAAGTAGATAACAGAATTCAGAAAATAGGAGAAAGATTTGGGAGTGCTGTCACCAGATTTAGGGAAAGGAAAGGGAAAGCAGACAACCAAACCAAACCAAAAAACAAACAAAAAAAAAAAACTAACAAACAACCCATGGGTATAGAGAAACTTCAAGAGTATGGAAAATTTGCAGACCTAGAATTAGATAAATAGAGAAGTGAAGAACTTTTCACCCTAGGTGTCTTGCTTCACACAGGGTAAAACGTGCAAATGTGGCTGAAATACAGGAACATCTGGACTCTGTTAAATCCCAGTTATGCAAACAGTGATCATCTTAATTAACCAAGCTTTGAGAAGAGTCAGAAGGACAAAGATTAATCCTGTTTAACTTCATGAATAACACTTTTAAGAACAAAAGCACCCAGCCCGCTCAGAAGCTTCATCAGCTTGATGTATCACTACTTAGTAGATGAGAAATGGTCTTAAAGGAGCCACTTCTCATCCCCACAGGGGTACTGTAAAGAAGAAAAATGATTGCATAAAAGCTTTGCAGAAAGGATAAAATACCCTGTGTTAAGCAGTACCTTCATATAAACCTACATGACTATAACCGGGAGGTCATTCTGCCCCTGTACACTGCACTGGTTAGGCCACACCTCGAGTAGTGTCCAGTTCTGGGCCCCTCAGTTTAGGAAGGGTGTTGACTTGCTGGAATGAGTCCAGAGAAGGGCAACAAAGTTGGTGAGGAGTTTGGAACACAAGCCCTATGAGGAGAGACTGAGGGAGCTGGGGTTGCTTAGCCTGGAGAAGAGGAGACTCAGGGGTGACCTTATTGCTCTCTACAACTACCTGAAGGGAAGTTGTAGACAGGCGGAGGTTGGTCTCTTCTCCCAGGCAGCCAGTACCAGAACAAGAGGACACAGTCTCACACTGCGCCAGGGGAGGTTTAGGTTGGATGTTAGGAAGAAGTTCTATACAGAGAGAGTGATTGCCCATTGGAATGGGCTGCCCGGGGAGGTGGTGGAATCACCATCATTGGAGGTGTTCAGGAGGAGACTAGATAGGGTGCTTGGTGCCATGGGTTAGTTGTTTAGGTGGGTTGGATTGCTTGATGGGTTGGACACGATGATCTTGAAAGTCTCTTCCAACCTGGTCTATTCTATTCTATTCTATTCTATGCTATGCTATGCTATGCTATTCTGATAACCTGTGAAAATACCACTCAGTTCTTAAAAAAAAAAAAAAAAAATAAATCTAGAATAAATCTTAAACCAAGATCTACTTTCTGCTTGCTCAAATATTTTTCTCCATAGTGCTGTCCACTAACTTGCACAGTCCTCATCCATGTGGAGCTCCCATGACTCTTTGCTCAGTGAGCACATGGTTAGTACTTGCACATTCAAGATAACTCCCAGCCTTTCCCAGAAGGTACCTGGTCTCCTGGTCTCCTAATGAGAACAGCTCTTCCTGGGAGCAGAGATCATTTCATTTAGTGAAAAGCCTTTTGCACTGCCTTTTCCAGTTTTTACCTGAATAAACTTCTTTTAATGACTGTCTGTCCAAACATCTCAGGTCTTCCATGCTTTATCACTGATCTGGCTGCCCACCTAAACTGGCTAATTTTCTAGCATGCTTCTGACACATCACAAGCCAAGAGGTGTCAAGCACTTGTAACCTCCTCTCTGAAGACAGAAAGTTTAAACCAATAGTTTTGCAGTCTATACCTCTACTTCACCCTGTCACAAGGGAATAGGGGACCATTTTCTGCAGTGAAATTGTTTTGATAAACATCTATTTGTATCTACAAGTATGTATGTAAACATGACAAACATGCTGGCCTTGTTTTCTAAATAGTTTTGCTACTCCACATTGCTTTCTGATGTTTTTGTTAACCCATATGTAAACATGGTGCCAACACATGACACTGCTTTGCTATCCAGCTATGGCAGTATGGCTTTGGTGTTACTCAAAGTTTTCCATCATTGAAGGAACTAGATTGTGTATCACAACCCTGTCTGTTGTTTGCTACTCTAGACCTGCCACCACACTTTGAGGTTATTGCCATAAATTTTGTGTTATATCAGTAAACTAAATTATAGGTTTTCTTCCAACATGGCATTGCAATATTCCATTATATTGATAACTAATTATTATGCCACGGAATGCACCTTTGAGGGCAGCTTTCACTTATTTAACAGTATTGCAAAAGAAGAACTTAATTATCTGTTCTGCTATAAACACATTTTTAATAGCACACTTTATTTCTAAACACTTTGAAGCTGCAGAAGGAAAGCTCAAAAGTATTATAACATTATAGATTTTTAACAATAAATAGTAAAGCATGTCAGAACAACGACCCACATCACTTACAAGATTAACACAAAGGGTTCTGTCAGATGAAAAGCACTTAAGAAAGTTCATACATGTGGTATTTTCTCCAACACTACACATGAAAAAAACCAATGCACAACACGATATTGAATCAGAAAAGGACTTGCTTGAGCAGCAGCAGTAAGATTGTGTGCTCTAGGTAATTTGATGCACAGCCACACACATGAAAACCACTTCCACAGCTTTCAAGGTGCTCTTGTCTTTATTTTTTGGGGGCAATGAGCAGGACTTCATGTGCCTTCCCAGAATGCCTGGACCAACAAGTCCTGGGCTTCCCAAGCACTACAGCCCTTGCAGGCACACAGCTAAACAGCAATTGGCAGCAATAGCTGGAGAAGGAGCACTGAAGAAAGAGCAGGTTTTTTGAAGGATGGTCAGAGGCAAACCATTTAGGAATGTCAGAGGGTAACTGCCCTTGACATTTGCAAGCTGGCAAGCACTGTACAGAAGCATCCAGACTGCAAACATAGAATACTTTTAGGTACTGCAAGCTAAAGTTTTGTGTGGTTATTCCCTATTTAGTCATTCACAATGGAATGTCTTTAAATAAATATTTTTATGAACTACAAATGTACCAATGAGCATGTCCAGCCTTTATAAGAAACCAATCATCCTTCAAGTACCCTTTGGTTAATGTTTTACCTTGGATGCTGGATTCCCATCATAAAAATAGTCTGAATTCCAAGCATTTAAAAAATGATCACTAAAATTCAAGAATGATAAGGAAGGTTTACAAGGGAACTATGAGATTTAAATGTTAGTGCATGTGTGTGCATATGTTGCATACATTAGAATCATTATGATTGTGCACACACAAACACACAGGTCTCCTGATTGTACATTTGCCACGTTAACTTTTTTGTAAGCAGCTCTGACATGACTTCAAACTTCTCTGTCTTAAGGCTTAAAAAATTAAATAAGTACATAAAAGATGATGACAAAGACGTACATAAAAGAAAGCATGAGCGTCACCTAAACACAACTCCAAGAACGAAGACTTTCCAGTAAATATTGTGTAACTCATGGTAACGTTTACAAGAGTTACCAGCTTCGTACTTAAAACTGTATTCTTGATTTTATCATTAGCAGATACATTCCTCAAGTTGAGATGGATAAAATGATATTGATAACTACACTTAAACTATATACACGCTTTGACTTGGCAATACCACAGTACAGAAAAAGAAGTAAAGAAAACCTAAATAGTAGTTGTCCCTCAGAAAGTCACCCCTGCTGGGATTTAGCATATCCACAACTTTTGCTCTAAGCATCTTCTGAAAAGATCCTTCTTATAATGGGAAGGAGAAGAAAACAATAAAAATGAAAGGACAAAAGTAGATTGCAAGCACTAGCAAATATTATCCATTTAAACCGCTAATGGCAAGCTCTGCTGCTATATTTTTATCATTGCTTTTCTGAAAATTACTTTTATCAGTGATCATTTAGCTTTTATTTCATTATCTGGCACAGCAGACAAAAGGAAAACAGTTTTGTTTTACAGCAGCTCCAGCACTTTCTCTATCCATTAACACTGACAAAGGTAAATTAAAGCTCTTAGACCACACTTGCAGCATGTGTGGTACTGAAACCTTGGTATCTAACCAATATGTATTTCTAAAGGAGAACAGAGTGCATGATAATGTTTTATACTCTCCACACAGTGAATGAAAGCCTTCATACGTTCATACTTTGTATTTTTCCCCCATTCAGTTCTACCTGCCTCCAAAAACATCTCAGGGCAATGGAGGAGAATCAGTATTTTAAACAACGAAATTACTACGTTTCAGTCATCTGAAGGGTGAATAGCACTCTCCTTACTTGAGTTTTCTTATAGACCACAAACCCACAGAGAAGTTGTGTTTGATTAAAAATTTAAATATGCATAAAGAGCTCTTGGAGAATGTTACGTTGTCCCAATGTTCTTCCTTATCCTGCTTTAAGGCACGTTTTCAGCTATTCTACTTAGATCAGTAGAGGTAAACAGATTGCTTTCTAACTTTCATCTAAACCAATAAACTTATTTATAGAAGCTAATTTAACTACACAGCTGTTCTGGGCAAAGAGTTGCTTTTCTTTTAAAGCCTTAGTATAATGGATTTGATTACAAACAATTTTGCACAAAAAAAAACCCAAAATATTATGAACTGCTTTAAAACTGCAACTAATACATGAGTAATAGCCATTCTCCTAAGAAAATTATTTCTGTTCTTGCATGAAATATCCTTTCAACTTCGCTTAACAAAAAAGATCCTATCAGAAAAACAAAATTTCAAAGTCTGAAATGACAGATGTTCTGCTTTTGCTTCAAAGACTATCATTAAAAACCAGTTGAGATAGGTTTAAATCATTATAGAGACCACATGAAAGTTTTCTCAAATGCAACAAATAGTATCATTCCAAATTGTTCACTCTCAAATTGCCACCACAACCCAAGCATAAACATTTATTAACATAAAATACAAAACTAAAAGCTAGATACAAAGTATTTCAAAGAATCTTCTACTTCGTAGAAGCAAAATGAAAGAGTTCTCCCTAACATAATTTCTTTAATTCAGTTTTGTGACAGATTACACACTGACACTATCAAATGCCATTTCATTTTCTAATAAAAGCTTTATTTTCCTTAGAATAAAAGGGGTTTCAGCCTAAGATAAATATAGGCTAGTTTTTATCACCCTTCAGCAACTACAAGCAAATTACCAATTACAAGCAAATTTTATTGCTAGGGCAGGTCACATTGATGAAAATAGATTAATATTAAAGCACATGGAAATTTAGAAGAGCAAGAAAATACTTCTGGGACTAACACCAAGGCAATTTCAAACCACAAACATGAAGAAAATGTAATCATTTCTTTACAAGCAGCCATGGCTACAGGGCTCCCAAAGTAATGATAAAAATGAAGTCACAAAAGAACTTTTACTGAGATGAAGGAGGAGGAAGAACATGGTAGTTGAATATTTTAACCAGCTTTCCACAGATGAGTAGAAATCAAGCTCTTATGATGCTTCCCTTTCATAACCCCCTACAGAGGTCAAAGGCTGAAGCTTTCCCAGCAATTCACTGTTCATAAACACTAAAAGTTCCCTAAATTTAGTTTATACATAACAAAAACAGTGCTGTGGCCGTTTACATCCTCTATGGTCCCACTAGTATTGAACAGGGCATAAGCAGGACAGGCAAAGGCGTATCTCCACATTTTCAATTAGTTTCTTTACGCATGCTTGCAAAAGTTAGTGTTTCTTGCACTTTTAAAAACATCCTGTCAAAGGATGACAAAACAAATGCTTTATTGCAAGCATTCAGACATCTTGTCATGACTAGTGCAACTTTTCCTAATGTATTAAAATGATTAGTGATCTGATATTAAGCATTACAAAAGGACTTGGGGGTGCTCACATTTGTTATTTTCTTCTGAGTAGAGGTCCAATGAATAATTTAAGTAATTTGAGACTGTGAGCTGCTCTGCAAGCTGGACTGGAGGAGCAAGTTCAACACCCTACAGCTAAGCTGGGAGAATCCTGGGGATGTACAGTTGGTGGGAACTTGGCTACTCTGCCAAAGCTGAAGCCTTTGGCTCTTACTCCAGACATGCATGCTATTCCATGTCCACAATTTATCTTAAAACAACAGCAGAAACATTGCTAGGAGCGGGAGGGATGTTTAATGAATAGAATAGAATAGAATAGAATAGAATAGAATAGAATAGAATAGAATAGAATAGAATAGAATAGAATAGAATAGGACATGGTTGCAAGAGACCTTCAAGATCATCGTGTCCAACCAATCCAACCCACCTAATCAACTAAACCATGCAACCAAGCACCCTATCTAGTCTCCTCCTGAACACCTCCGGTGATGGTGACTCCACCACCTGCTCGGGCAGCCCATTCCAACGGGCAATCACTCTCTCTGGATAGAACTACTTCCTAACCTCCCCTGGCACAGCCTGAGACTGTGTCCTCTTGTTCTGGTACTGGCTGCATGGGAGAAGAGACCAACCTCTGCCTGTCTACAACCTCCTTTCAGGTAGTTGTAGAGAGCAATAAGGTCACCCCTGAGTCTCCTCTTCTCCAGGCTGAGCAATCCCAGCTCCCTCAGCCTCTCCTCATAGGGCTTGTGTTCCAAGCCCCTCACCAACTTTGTTGCCCTTCTCTGGACTCGTTCCAGCAACTCAACATCCCTCCTAAACTGAGGGGCCCAGAACTGGACACAGGACTCGAGGTGTGGCCTAACCAGTGCAGTGTACAGGGGTAGAATGACCTCCCTGCTCCTGCTGGCCACACTGTTCCTGATGCATGCCAGCATGTCATTGGCCCTTTTGGCTGCATGGGCACACTGCAGGCTCATGCTCAGCCTACCATCAACCAGCACCCCCAGGTCCCTCTCCGTTTGGCAGCTCTCCAGCCACTCTGACCCCAGCCTGTAGAACTGCATGGGGTTGCTGTGGCCAATGTGCTGAACCCGGCACTTGGATGTGTTCAATCTCATGCCGTTGGATTCTGTCCATCTGTCCAGTCTGTCGAGGTCCCTCTGCAAAGCCTCTCTAACCCCCAGCAGATCAACTCCTGCCCCCAGCTTGGTATGGTCAGCATTTACTGATGATTGACTCAATGCCCTCATCCAGATAATCAATAAAGATGTTAAAGAGCACAGGGCCCAGCACTGATCCCTGGGGCACACCACTACTGACTGGCTGCCAGCTGGATGTGGCACCATTCACCACCACTCTCTGGGCTCCAGCCAGTTCCTAACCGATCGTAGCGTGCTGCCATCCAAGCCATGGGCTGATAGCTTGGCCAGGAGTTTGCTGTGGGGGACGGTGCCAAAAGCCTTAACAGCAAGGCAGGAGTTCAGGTCAAGTGGCCTCCTGAGCTGGGTCAGGGAGCAGTGTAATGCCCCAGAAATCCATGAGGAATTGTTTCGGGACCTGCTGAGCCACTTGGACACTCACAAGTCCATGGGACCTGATGGGATCCATCCTAGGGTGCTGAGAGAGCTGGCAGATGAGCTGGCCAAGCCGCTCTCCATCATTTTCCTCCAGTCCTGGCTCACCGGTGAGGTCCCAGATGACTGGAAACTGGCCAATGTGGTCCCCATCCAAAAGAAAGGTCAGATGGAGGAACCTGGAAACTACAGGCCAGTCAGCCTGACCTCAGTGCAAGGGAAAATGATGGAGCAGATTATCCTGGTGGCAATCACTGCGCACCTGAAGGATGGCCAAGGGCTCAGGTCCAGCCAAGATGCATTTAGGAGGGGCAGGTCCTGCCTCTCCAACCTGATCTCCTTCTATGATCAGGTGACCCGTCTGGTGGACATGGGGAGGCCTGTGGATGTGGTCTACCTGGAATTCAGCAAGGCCTTTGATACCGTCCCCCCCAGCAAACTGCTGGTTAAGCTGTCAGCTCGAGGCTTGGATCGCAACACTCTGTGCTGGGTTAGGAACTGGCTGGAGGGCCAAGCCCAGAGAGTGGTGGTGAATGGTGCCACATCCAGATGGCGGCCAGTCAGTAGTGGTGTGTCCCAGGGATCAGTGCTGGGCCCCATCCTCTTCAACATCTTCATTGATGATCTGGATGAGGGGATTGAGTCAGTCATCAGCAAATTTGCAGATGACACCAAGTTAGGAGCAGATGTTGGCCAGTTAGAGGGTTGAAGGGCTCTGAAGAGGGACCTCGATCAACTAGACAGATGGGCAGAGTCCAATGGGATGGCATTCAACAAGTCCAAGTGCCGGGTGCTGCACTTTGGCCACAGCAACCGCATGCAGAGCCACAGGCTGGGGTCAGAGTGGCTGGAGAGCTGCCAAACAGAGAGGGACCTGGGGGTGCTGATTGACAGCCACCTAAACATGAGCCAGCAGTGTGCCCAGGTGGCCAACAAGGCCAATGGCATCCTGGCCTGCATTAGGAATAGTGTGGCCAGCAGAAGCAGGGAACACAGGGGACACAGTCTCAAGCTGCACCAGGGGAAGGTTAGGCTCGAGGTGAGGAGAAAGTTCTTCACCGAGAGAGTCATTGGTCATTGGAATGGGCTGCCTGGGGAGGTGGTGGAGTCACCATCTCTCAAGGTGTTCAAGAGGAGATTGGATGTGGCACATGGTGCCATAGTCTAGTCATGACGTTTGTGGTGACAGGTTGGACTCGATGATCCTCGAGGTCTCTTCCAACCTTAGCAATACTGTGATACTGTGATACTGTGAACAATGCTGTTCCACATACTGTACAGTGTAACCTGGATCTGTGAAGCATCAAAGGGCCTGAGGACACAAGTCTCTTGATTTGTTACCAAGTATTTCACTACATTGTTCGAACAGTGGCAAACAAATGAGAGCATCAGTTTTTAAGCAATGAGAAAGCAGTTCAGTAATTACTGTGAAAGTTAACAAACAGGGTCCCCATAATCCTTGTAAAAATCTGTTTGTTCGTAATGCCTATTCAATTCCTAACATAAGACTTTCAGAGAGCTCTAAATGCTGTTTCTCTGCCTTCCAAGGCTGTAACTCTGCAACCTACTGATGCTCCAGTTTATCAGGAAATGATGCTAGCCTTGGTTAGTATTTTATCTCTATAATACCCCAGTGTTAGGCCAAGGCTAGAGCTGTGCTAAGGGGATGTAAAATGTGCTTTGCAGTGAAAAACTAACATGCAATTTGGAGAAAAGCTGGAATAATTTGCATTGAATAATTATGGTTGTTAGTATTAAAAATTAATTTCTTGCAAAACAAGCAAAGCAGAAGCAACAAAAACACTTATTCCATAAATGCCCTTACTAGCCATCAGACTAGAAGCTGATTCATGCACACATTAAAAATAAATGGGGATGTCTGCTTGAAAAGCACATATTGCCACTGAACTCAGCTGAAGAAATTCTTCCTGAAAATTCACGTAGAGTGAAAGTAAAGCTGGTTTACCCCATTTTCAACCCTTTCTACCCCCAGCATATCCTTGACTACAGAGGAATACACAGGAAGAGTGCCGGTGGGGCAGGTGAGAGGTTGATGAGGTCCAGCATCTTCCCATCAGCCCATTTTGATCAGCAGACAACGTGCCCTACATAAGTGTACAAAAGGCAGAGTAATGCTTCCCCTAAAATATTCTCCATGCATTTGTCCATAGATCTTCATAGAAGCACTGTCCCCAAGTTAAACCTCTAGTGGCTGCAGATACTTCTGATGACTGAAGTCCAGCATATATGCACGCCTCAGCAA
The DNA here is from genome assembly GCF_026170545.1 of Melanerpes formicivorus. Taxonomy (NCBI): domain Eukaryota; kingdom Metazoa; phylum Chordata; class Aves; order Piciformes; family Picidae; genus Melanerpes; species Melanerpes formicivorus. The sequence goes on along the minus strand of NW_027142395.1, from coordinate 5,249,163 downwards.
AACCCTTTGAAACTACAAGATGTGGTAGGCCAGCATGACACTCAAGAGCTGAAACTGCTCTTCAAGCTTTCTGTGCAGCTCACAGTCCTGTCCTACCAGCCCTCCCATCTAACAGGTAACTTGCAACAGTCTCCTCAGAAGAAAATTATGCTGGTGAACAGGGTTCCACAGAAAGAACTGAGCCCCCTTGCTCTTTCCCAGCCCTCAGGCAGCATTAGTGCTGCATATGCCATCTCCACCCAAAAGACAACTTCACCTAGCCTGCAGGAGAGCTAGCACCAACAAAAGTGTACTTCTTATGCTCTAGTAAAATGTCCACTACATTATGATTTTCTTTGCCACGACTTCAAAAATTACTTACTGAAAGAAATAAAATTTTAAAATCTGTGCCTCCTTCTCCTGTTTAGAGAAAACAAAGTGTGAAAACTACAAGATGTCATCATTCTTTCTTGGCCTTTTTCTTGTTGACATTTCAAAAAAGTGCATTTTCTATCTGTGCTCGTGCCCCCCCCACCCCCCCATCATTCCCTAATGCTTTCAAAACCACAAACAAAATCCAATGCACCATAAGCAACAGTAATATTTACTATTAATTATCGATGACGGACATTGGAGTCAATACAGCTGACCAATATGATCGAGTATTGTTCCTTTATTGTTCCAGTATTGCAGGCCTATGGTGCAGGCCTATGGTGCGAGTATAGCGCAGTAAAGCATAGAAGAAGAAGGAAAAGGAAAGGCAGAAGTGCGTAGCAAGGGAACTTCTACAACTTATATAAACTCGGAGAGCATTGTTGGCATAGCTTCATTGGGTCCCTATGAGTGACCACACATTGCACTATTATAGATTATTGGTCCAACTACTAATGACACACAAGGTTTGTTGATGCAGGTGCATGTCCTGTTGTCCCAAGATAACTTTCTGTGTTCATAGCTAGCAGTGCCCTGCTTTAGTTACATGCTGCAGTCACAGCACTGTTTTGCTAAACTGCTAGCTGGCTCTGCACTTATGCTGAGCATGGCCTACCGCCATGTCAGGCTCTAGGCCTGCACTGCCAGATTGCTCACACTGCTCGTCGCTGGCATTGCCACAATTAATTTCTGCTTGATCTGACAACCAGAGAGCTTTTCAGTTTTCTACTTTGTGGCATAGCTAAGATTGCACTTCCTCACCACAGCATACACTGGAGCTTAATGTTGGTTTTAGAGTTCTTTCATTTTGGTTTTCCAAACTGCATCCATTTAAGCTTTTTAAGCATACTTAAACATACAGATGTACTAATTATTATTATTATTAGATCTGTCCTCAAAGAGGCTACATATGCAGAATCACTCTACTTCAGAGGGTAAACGAAGACATTCCACAACTGCCTAGGTCCTTAGTACTTAGTGAGACCATATTTTATAGTATACAATAACAATTGTTATTACACACCTACAGCATTCCCTTGTGTGCACAGCTCCCTAATGACAGCATGCAAGTCACAGTACTGCATGAACTGTAGTGAGTTTTGTGGTAATGTTACAAGCTTGGCTTTTCCTGCTAACAGATTACAGCCTCTGGGCAAGATTCATTAAATAAATTATGAAAATGGAATAAAATAAAGTAAATATCAGCAACTCTTTATCAACTGTGATACTCAGACGAGGAGTACCTAAATAAAGGAGTAGGGCTCATTCCCCTCTGCACAGCACCCATGAAGAGGTTTACATGTATTTATTTGCCAGCTGCAGAATGCACTTCATGAAAAAAGCTCTAATGCACGTAAGCACCGTGTTTTCAGTTATGACTTTACACAGTCTCTTCCTTAGATAAGTTTATTCTTGCTCCTTCAAAAGATCAGTCTGAGAAACACTGAGCAAGATATTCAGTTTCAGGAAAGGGCAGGCAAGCAGGACTGAAAGCACTGAGTGTTAGTTAGGCAAACTGCTCCCTTCTGCCCTTATCTGTGAGCACAGGCATTCTAAAAGTGCGTATCTGCCCTAACACATCTTTCAAAGGAGAGCAGTATCTCACCGCACCAAAACACGAGTGACGGAGGTTGCTGTACCCCTCTGAGATATCTATCACTCCTCTCCTGCATTGAAACATGTGGACTGGAAATCAGCATCCTTAGAATGAGCTTGCTTGAAGCTCAAGATGTGGCCCCATACTCAGACACACAAGCAACACAGGGTGTTCCTCAGCTTCAAAAGTAGATTACCAAGTACAACTACACACTTGTTTACTCAACTGAAGTCCATATTTAGATATGTATACAAGTGCAGAATCTTCAGCTGTTTATTCAGACAAAACTTCCACTGAATGCAGCAGGTACATGGCTGTCTATGCAGATGAGAATCCTAAACCTTCTGCAGCATCCATTTGCACATTTGTAAATAATTAAAGAAAAAAGAAAAGCAAAACAGAAAAGCAGGAAGAACATGTCCATGCAACTCTGACACGTGGCTATGTTTGGATTCAGAGAGCAAATGTGCTTATAACATTTCCAGTCCATGTACTAAGTAAGGCTCAGCCCATCCATTTTGAACATGACTATTCAAACTGCTTCCACTTAGAAAGGAAATTCCTCTTTATTGATCATAAAGTGTGTTCTCTATCAGGTTAAGACATGCTCAGCCCAGCACCCTTTGTAGTTCTTACGCTTATTCCTTAATCTTAGGGCCAACCCCGCATTAGCCTACTTCTACTATGCAATTCATATTTGCATAGCTTATCCAGGACTCCAAACCCATCAATGAGAAGCAAGCTTGGTACTGGCACATAAAGTGGCTTCTCCATCAGTGGCAAAAGCATTTAGAGGTGAACTGGGTTTATTTGGCATCCATACTGCTAGCGCTGTACAGTAAAGCCATACTAGGAACTCTGATTTTGCATCCATCTGTCAAAAACAGTTTATTTAATACATACCCCCCAGAAGTGCTGGTAATCACAACACTGTAAAATAATCTGCTGGATGCTGATAGTATCACCACTGTATTACTTCAACAATTCTCCAAGCATTGTATTACCTAGACTGACCTTATTAACATGTTCATCGTAAGAATACAAGGTAACAAAACACTCTGAAATGACCAGAAAAGCTGCCTCATAGCACAAAATAACCAGTAGAAGGTCATCGTGAGTGCAATTACACAGCACTTACAGGATGGCCAAGAGATTAGGCCCAAACCAGCAAGGATTTAGAAAGAGCAGGTCCTGCCTCACCAACCTGATCTCCTTCTATGCCCAGGTGACTACCTCGTGGATGTAGGGCAGGCTGTGGATGTAGTCTGCCTGGACTTCAGCAAGGCTTTTGACACCATCCTCCACAGCAAATTCTTGGCCAAGCTGTCAGCCTCTGGCTTGGACAGCAGCACTCTGAGCTGGGTTAGGAACTGGCTGGAGGCTGAGCCCAGAGAGTGGTGATGAATGGTGCCACATCCAGCTGGAAGCCAGGCACTAATGGTGTCCCCCAGGGATGAGTGCTGGGCCCCATCCTGTTCAAAATCTTTATTGATGACAGAGGTTCGGAGACGAGAGGTTCGGAGAGGGTCAGAGAAGAGAAGAGAAGAGAAGAGAAGAGAAGAGAAGAGAAGAGAAGAGAAGAGAAGAGAAGAGAAGAGAAGAGAAGAGAAGAGAAGAGAAGAGAAGAGAAGAGAAGAGAAGAGAAGAGAAGAGAAGAGAGAGAGAAGAGAAGAGAAGAGAAGAGAAGAGAGAGAAGAGAAGAGAAGAGAAGAGAATAAACCAGGTTAGAAGAGACCTTCAAGATCATCATGTCCAATCTATCATCCAACACCACCTAATCAACTAAACCATGCAACCAAGCACCCTATCAAGTCTCCTCCTGAGCACCTCCAGTGATGGTGACTCCACCACCTGCTCGGGTGGCCTATTCCAATGGGCAATCACTTTCTCTGTGTAGAACTTCCTCCTACCTCCAGCCTAAACCTCCCCTGGTGCAGCTTGAGACTGTGTCCTCTTGTTCTGGTGCTGGTTGCCTGGGAGAAGAGACCAACCTCTGCCTACCATCTAGACAAGTGGATTGAGTCCATTATCAGTAAATTTGGAGATGACACCAAGCTGGGGGCAGGACTTGATCTGTTAGAGGGTAGGAGAGCTCTGCAGAGGGACCTTGGTAGGCTGGACAGATGGGCAGAGTCCAAGGGCATGAGATTTAACACATCTAAGTGCCAGGTTCAACACACTGACCACAACAACCCCATGCAGTGTGTTACAGTTTGAGCTGGGTGCCCCCCTGCAATGTTCACTTCCTGTGTCCAGAAGTCCAGCCCAGAGGGGTGGACACAGGAAATTATGTAGTATTTCATACCACAATCCTTTGCACCACTATATGATCCAGTGCGGAGTCTAGCACATTCTCTTTTCTTCCTCCTCCGTCAGCCGGTAACTGGGGAGATGTCTCCTGGCTTTGGGCCTGGCTAGGCCCAAGGCCGAGGGGGGGATGGGCAGTCTCAGATCTGGCCAGCTGAGACTAGCCTAGCAGTGGGAGGGGGAAGAAGGAGCCCTGGGGGCCTCGGGTGTACCCTCAGGTGGGGATGGGATCTCTCTGGGTCTGTTTTGGGATTTTTCTTTATCACTGTGCTTTTGATTTTCTGTAAATGTTCACTGCTTTCTATTTAAACTTTCCATCACTTTTGCAATCCGTTTGTCTGAGTGTTTATTGTTGCCAGGGGTGGGGAAGGGGGCTGCCTCAACCCAGCACACAGTGCTACAGACTGGGGTCAGAGTGGCTGGAGAGCAGCCAGGCAGAAAAGGTCCTGGGGGTACTGGTTGATAGTAGGCTGAACATGAGCCAGCAGTGTGCCAAGGTGGCCAAGAAGGCCAACGGCATCCTGGCCTGGATCATCAATAGTGTGGCCAGCAGGAGCAGGGAAGTCATTGTGCACCTGTGCTCAGCACTGGTTAGGCCACACCTTGAGTCCTGTGTCCAGTTCTGGGCTCCTCAGTTTAGGAAAGATGTTGAGTTGCTGGAAGGTGTCCAGAGAAGGGCAACAAAGCTGGGGAGGGGTTTGGAGCACAGCCCTGTGAGGCGAGGCTGAGGGAGCTGGGGTTGCTTAGCCTGGAGAAGAGGAGGCTCAGGGGAGACCTTCTTGCTCTCTACAACTCCCTGAAGGGAGGGGGTAGCCAGGTGGGGGTTGGTCTCTTCTCTCAGGCAACCAGCACCACAACAAGAGGACACAGTCTCAAGCTGCACCAAGGGAGATTTAGGCTCATGGTGAGGAAGAAATTCTTCCCAGAAAGAGAGATTGGCCATTGGGATGTGCTGCCCAGGGAGGTGGTGGAGTCACCATCACTGGAAGTGTTTAAGAAGAGACTGGATGAGGCACTTGGTGCCATGGTTGAGTTGATCAGATGGTGTTGGGTGAATGGGTTGGACTTGATGATCTCCAAGGTCTTTTCCAACCTGTTTAATTCTAGTCTAGTCTCCAGTCTAGTCTAGTCTAGTCTCTAGTTCAAAAACTGCACCTAAAAAAGGGGTCCTAAAAAAAGTTACATTAGACAAGAATGTCTCTGAAAATGAGTTACAGAGAATGTTCTGCAACTACACACAGTGTTCTATGCATAAATACATGTAAAAACAAGCATTTGAGAAATAAGCTGTATAAAATGAAGTTACAACAGCAGCTTCATACAGTTACAAACTGCTATGAAATTCACTTTCAAAACATACAAACAAATAACCCAGGCTAATAGCTGGTAAATGGTAATAAATACAGTTACTTCAACAGCAGTGTAAAATTACTGTATATTTCAACAGTAGACACTTGCAGACACTGTATGGAAGCATTAAAAATCAGCAGAATGCAAAGACTATTCCCTGAATACTTTGACTTACTACCCTTGTCTGTAAATTAATACTCTGGATACCTGCTGCACATTTTCAGGGCAAACATAAGGACTTCTAACTGCGTGGCTACTAACGAGAATTTCATTGTGCTCTGGGAATGTCATTCACTGATACACTGATCCTGCCCCCCCCCCCCCCCCCCCCTTCTTAATTAGTGCCTGTATTTGTTGTAGAAATTAGAACGACAGCAGTGCATATTTCCAAGGTGCAGTCAATCCAAACTCATGCCTCACATCTATCTCATCATGAGGCTGCGCCTGTCAATTTTTTGCTTTCAGACATGTCAGCATGCCCACACGCTCCTGGCACTGGCAGTTTCCCAGTGGAAGGGCACTTCCATTGGCGTCACCACCGGGACGCCTCCTACCACCGACGTGGCTCAGCTGCACGTTTGCAGGACTGGCCTTTTAAAAAGTCAGCCGTACAAACTGTGCAGTGACCAGATCAAGCTGCAGTTATACAAGAAGCAAGGAAATATTATGCAAGACCACAGGAAGTCAGAGGAGACAGCATTCTGGGCAGGCCTGGCAAGGAGTCTGTGTGAACTTCAGCGAACAAGCAATGCTTGGTCATTGGCGCCAAACTCAGGAGAGAACATTCCCAGTGCTGCAAAGGATAACACTCCCCATGCTTTTGCCAGTGGGCTGTGTTCCAGGACGCCATGTACCTGATGAAATGCAGATAAACCCGGGTCTTATTTTTCGCCAAGTCTTCACTTATTCTTAAAATTTAAAGCATATTTTTGTCCAACATTTGTTAGAAGTGGAAAATGGTTTGTTTTCATGGCTTTGCTAATAGACTGCTTCTTCCTATGCTCCCTGCAATTTCAACTACAATAAGTGACCTACAAAGAAAACGTTTGGCAGAAGCCTCATTTTTTCCACACATCTTGCCTACCTGTACTTCAAGGCACTCTGTTAATAGGATATGTGAGTATTATGTATTCCTTTGGCATTTTGGAATAACCACTGCAAGTGTACTTGGCTCAAAAAGATAGCCTCCACCTTGCATACAACTATACTATTTTCACCCACTTCTATGCAGCAAGTAATTGGGGTTTTTTGCATTTTTCAGAACTACTTGGTGAAGGCATCAATTAAAATGCAGTAAACTTTGTTTCCAAAATGGCTGAAAATGGGCCTTAATCTGGCAAAGGCTCATCATCTAGCAATACAGGAGTTCAGGTAAGCTTTATGCTTTGGTCTACTAAGCACCTTTAAAACAACAATGATAAAAGGCTTGAGGTGGGAATCCAATTTGAGGTTCACACACATGCACTGCCAAACAAGAAGCACAGCATGCAAAGTCTTACAGAACACAAAACAATTACCAATTGTGATGAATGCAGATGAAGTATTCTCAAGAAAATCTATTTTATGTTTTAATCGCCTTCAAAAAACACACAATAGTGCTCTCCTTCCAGCAAATACATAATACCCAAAAAAAAAAAAAAATCAAACAGTAGTACTGTCCTGACTAGGGGAAGTGATTCTGAGAAGTATAATAGAACTCCAGCAGATAGTGACCACCAGCGCCAATGAACCAATTTAAATAGTTTTTATCGTTACCACTGCTTATGGGAACAAGAAGAACACAGAGAAGGGCAACAAGTCTGGTGAGAGGCCTTGAGCACAAGCCCTATGAGGAGAGGCCTAGGGAGCTGGGATTGTTTAGCCTGGAGAAGAGGAGGCTCAGGGGTGACCTCATTGCCCTCTACAGCTACCTGAAGGGTGGTTGTAGCCAGGAAGGGGTTGGTCTCTTCTCCCAGGCAACCAGCACCAGAACAAGGGGACACAGACTCAAGCTGTGCCAGGGGAAGTTTAGGCTCGAGGTGAGGAGTAAGTTCTTCACCAAGAGAGTCATTAGTCATTGGAATGGGCTGCCTGGGGAGGTGGTGGAGTCACCATCCCTTGAGGTGTTCAAGAGGAGATTGGACGTGGCACATGGTGCCATGGTCTAGTCATGAGGTCTGTGGTGACAGGTTGGACTCGATGATCCTCGAGGTCTCTTCCAACCTTGGTGATACTGTGTGATACTGTGATACTGTGAACAAACTTACACAACTCTAAACAAGAGATTCCTGTCTTCCCCATGGTTTGCATATGAAAAGTTTCCCATAACTTACTGCTTTTGCAAAACTAATTAATAAGCACTGCAGAAACACAGTTAAGTGAAAATGTTAGTTGTGACGCCACCTTCATTGTTACGGCTGGTATACCAATGCCCAAAATCAATCATGAACCTGACAACCAACACACACAGTTTGAAGTCTCCAACCAAAAAAAATTTTCTAAAGTTGTATCCACACTTACAGCTGTTCAGAAGTGCAGTTGCATCTCCAGCTGAAGACAGCAATACCTGTCCAGCAAAAAGAACTGCACTTCCAACTGCACTTCTAGAGTCGAGTCAAGCATACATAGGTGGTTTTAACATGGCCAGTCTAAAATGTCTCACAGTATCAAGTGTTCACAGAATGGGTTGGGTTGGAAAGGACCTCGAAGATAATCCAGGGATACCTCCTACAAGACCAGGTTGCTCAAAGCCCCATCCAACCTAGCTCTGCACACTTTCAGGGTTGGAGCCTCCACAAGTTCTCTGGGCAACCTGTTCCAGTGCCTTATCACCCTCATGGGCAAGAATTTCTTCCTAATGTCTAATCTAAATCTAGCTTCCTCCAGTCTGAAGCCATTATCCCTCATCCTGTCACTGTGTGCCTTTGAGAAGAAAGTCCCTCAACAGGTGTCCTGTCCTTCCAATACTGGAAAGTTGCAATAAGGTCTCCAAGAAGCCTTCTCATCTCCAGGCTGAACAAGCCAAACTCCCTCAGTCTTCTTAAAAGAGGTGCTCCAGCCCTCTGAACATCTTTGTGGCCCTCTGGACGTGCTCTACAGTTCCATGTCCTTCTTGCGTTGGGGACTCCAGAGTTGGACAAAGTACTCCAGGTACAGTCCCACAAGAGTGGAGCAGAACAGGGAGAGTCACCTTCCTCAACCTGCTGGCCACATTTCTTTTGATGCAGCCCAAGCTACAGTTGGATTTTCAGGCTGCAAGTGGACATTTATGGCTCATGTTGAGCTTCTCATCAACAAGCACCCCCAAGTCCTTTACCTCTGGGCTGCTTTCTATCCATTCTCTGCCCAGCCTGTATTTGTGCTTGGGTTGGGATTGCCCCAACCCAGGTGCAGGGCCTTCCTTGCACATCACTTTGCTGAACTTCATAAGCTTGTATTGGCCTACCTCCCAAGCTTGTCAAGGTACCTACTATAATTAATCATAGCTGTGTATCAGCTTCTTCATCTGAAAACAGTAAGGTCTAAGCACACTGAAATACTGGGAAATGCCCAGAGTAAGGAGAAACATTATAGCTGTCTCTACTCCTGCCAAAGAGCAAGGCAAATGTCTCATGGTGAGTTTCAAAAAGCCACAAGGGTTAACTAGTGAACCATGTCACAAAACCAATGGGCTGTTGTGTGAACAAGGGCACTAGCAAAGCCATGTTTCTCCATGTTCGGAAACTCCTGCTGGACTCTGGTGCCTGTGGAAGAGTGATGAGCTACAAGCATGAAGCTGGATAGAGTTACTGCCCCTGAGGGTGCACCTGTGACTTACTTAGCCATTGGACATCTCTGGTCTCTACAGGGGAATGCGCTTTTGCTGCAGGTATTTGCTGAAGATATTTCAACACTTTCTGAATATCCTTTCTGAGGAATTTAACATCTTTGAGGTCTTTACAGCCCTGTCAGGAATAGAGACAGAGATACACTGTAAAGTGTGTGAGGCCTGATTCTTTAAGAAAACAATCTAAAGAGAATAGCTCTTCTAATTACTACCTCATTTTCTATTAAATCTTCTAGTAAAATTTATTTTGATTATTGTATTTCCTAGTTTACCAAGCCAAAACCCTTCTATAAATTTCCTGTATGCAATTCATATTCAGCTACAACCAATTATGATACACCCACCACCAAAAGCAATAAAGCATTAACTAACTTTCTCCAGGTGGAGGGGAAAGATGGTTTGACTCACAATAGCTAGTGTATACATCTAGGTCAAGGCCTTCTATTTGTTTTCCTTCAGTACACTAATTTCATATTCCATAGCTTCACTGTATGACCTACAACAACTCCTGGTAGGTGGACCTCTGCTCTACATTAGTGATCACTGCCGCTGAAATCCTTACTATGGCCTTCGATGCTCATTTTATTCCCCAGGTTGGAAGAGTAGTGAAAGCTCACTGCTTTTTGAATAAACTCTTTTAGTCAGAATGCAATAGTGCTGGTCACCTTGACTCACTTCATGCTTGCCTTCAAGACAGAATTTAGTTACTCCGTGTTTATGGTGGCATTTGTGTTTGAGGGATAGGGGATGTCATCTGAAGATTTGGCAGGCAAAGGGAAAGGACCAGTGCTAAACAGATAACACAGCTTCTGGCATTATCTTCTTCAGGCTCTGCTTGTACAGCTTGCAGAGCTGCCAATAAAAGCCTGTATAAAACGTCTGGCTTTTCTCAGTGTCTTTTCTTTACACTGAAGAACCTCCCTCCTCTCTATTTAGGCCTGCCCTGCCAGCCCTACACAAGAAAAGACTTAACATGAATGAAGATCCAGAGGCTTCAGTCTATGTGAAGGCTTGTTTCTATGTTAACCTCTGAACTCATGTCAGATTAACCCTGTAAAACTCAGCACTGCTTTTCTTTCTCACGGCTTTCAGTTCAAAGAAACTGGGAGCAAGTGATTGCCAGGTGAAACCTTACTGAACTCCTCACCTGAAGAAAAGACTGGGTTTGGTATGACAGTTAACCTCCTTTTTGTTCTTGTTGCCCTGTGGGCTGCTCACTTGCATGCTTCATGATGAAATCGGAAAAAAAATCTAAGTGGTTTATCATATTCCACTTTTAGGGTGTTGAAATCTCTTGCCATCACTACTCCAACTCCTCAATTGCTTGGAGTGTCTAAATTACATATGGATCTTATGCAACACAAGGTGAAGCATATTCAAAGGTGAAGCAAACGAAGGTGCAAGTCACCAGCCAGCACGCAGGAGTAACCTACATATTGAGGGATAACATGAAGTGGTGCAGCAAAGAAAGCAATTAACCACATGAGGTAAAAAGAGCAAGAGGTAACCAAACTCCTTCCATTTGACTATTCCCTGTTCAAGCATTTTCAAGTTAAGTTTATGCCACAAGTTTCTTGCCAACATTTCATATAGTATTGTGTTAGACATAGAAAGTCTGTATTTTAAAATGTTTACAGTCTAAATAAATAACTCAAACAAAGGGTGGAAGGAAGGATATACTACCATCCCAATTTTCCAGACTGAGGAGCAAGAATGATGACAGAGACCACCCACTGCATGCAAGCTACACTACCAACCCAATACTCCAAGTCGCCAGCAGGACAAAAAGCCTGGGCCAAGACTAAAGGAGGGAAAGTTCTACAGGAGAAACAGCTTCAGAAGCCAGAACTGCCTGCTGAAGATGCTGTTTGGTGACCAGGTCAGCAATCAGACACAACTTTCACAGTCAGCTCTACCCATAATGGCAAGCAAGCTCAAGAGACAGAGTCAAAAAACATGATTCTATAAAGCTTTGCTGTGCTTTGGTTCAGTTCCTCATGCCAAACAGGCTTTGTTCATGCCAACTGCATGATTAACAAACAAAAGTAGGGTTAGAGGGTTTGTTTTTCTTAAACGGGAAATAATGGGTGTTTCGAAACACCAGCATTAAGTTTCCCTCAAGATATCTGCACTTGTTTCTATTTCATTTTCAAGCTAGCACATGCCTAACTGAACAGGATAGTCCCCTTTTATGAACCATTTGGAACATAAATAAGGCTTTGCTGTTACGTAAAAGCCAGTAGAAGCATTAATACAACTTGAGCACAGAAACGATGCTTCCTAAAAAAACATCCCTTCCTATTAAAAAATCCCTCTGATTAGTAATGCAAATAAACACATCCTTAACTCATTTTCAGGGGGAAAACCAAGAGCTATAGTTAGTAACTGATAATCTTACAGCTGCAGGTAAATAGCTATCCACAGCTAAACTACAGTCAAAGGAGAAATCTTTCTCCAAATAACACATGTAAAAAGGCTGCACTTAGCAATAGAGGGAGTCAACCTGCCCTGCCCAAACATTTACCTCTTCTTCTTAAAAATATAAGTAATGTTATTTTGTTAAGATCAGGCACCATCATCTTAGCTGGATTACAGGATCACAGGATGTTAGGGATTGGAAGGGACCCCTGGACATGACTGTAATTCTTTGGCTCACTGGAGAGGTCCCAGATGACTGGAAGTTGCCAACGCGATGCCCATCCACAAGAAGGGCCAGAAGGAGGAACCAGGGAATTCCAGACCTGTCAGCCTGACTTCAGTGCCAGGCAAGATTATGGAGGAGGACATCCTGAGTGCAATCACACAGCACTTACAGGATGGCCAAGGGATCAGGCCCAGCCAGCATGGATTCAGAAAGGGCAGGTCCTGCCTCACCAACCTGATCTCCTTCTATGACCAGGTGACTGCCTCGTGGATGTAGGGCAGGCTGTGGATGTAGTCTGTCTGGACTTCAGCAAGGCCTTTGACACCATCCCCCACAGCAAACTCCTGGCCAAGCTGTCAGCCCCTGGCTTGGACAGCAGCACTCTGAGCTGGGTTAGGAACTGGCTGGAGGCTGAGCCCAGAGAGTGGTGGTGAATGGTGCCACATCCAGCTGGAAGCCAGGCACTAGTGGTGTCCCCCAGGGATGAGTGCTGGGCCCCATCTGGTTCAATATCTTTATTGATGATCTAGACAAGGGGATTGAGTCCATCATCAGTAAATTTGGAGATGACACCAAGCTGGGGGCAGGTGTTGATCTGTTAGAGGGTAGGAGAGATCTGCAGAGGGACCTTGCCAGGCTGGACAGATGGGCAGAGTCCAAGGGCATGAGATTTAACACCTCTAAGTGCCAGGTACTACACACTGACCACAACAACCCCATGCAGTGCTACAGGCTGGGGTCAGAGTGGCTGGAGAGCAGCCAGGCAGAAAAGGTCCTGGGGGTACTGGTTGATAGTAGGCTGAACATGAGCCAGCAGTGTGCCAAGGTGGCCAAGAAGGCCAACGGCATCCTGGCCTGGATCATCAATAGTGTGGCCAGCAGGAGCAGGGAAGTCATTGTGCGCCTGTGCTCAGCACTGGTTAGGCCACACCTTGAGTCCTGTGTCCAGTTCTGGGCTCCTCAGTTTAGGAAAGATGTTGAGTTGCTGGAAGGTGTCCAGAGAAGGGCAACAAAGCTGGGGAGGGGTTTGGAGCACAGCCCTGTGAGGCAAGGCTGAGGGAGCTGGGGTTGCTTAGCCTGGAGAAGAGGAGGCTCAGGGGAGACCTTCTTGCTCTCTACAACTCCCTGAAGGGAGGGGGTAGCCAGGTGGGGGTTGGTCTCTTCTCTCAGGCAACCAGCACCACAACAAGAGGACACAGTTTCAAGCTGCACCAAGGGAGACTTAGGCTCATGATGAGGAAGAAATTCTTCCCAGAAAGAGAGATTGGCCATTGGGATGTGCTGCCCAGGGAGGTGGTGGAGTCACTATCACTGAAGGTGTTTAAGAAGAGCACTTTAAGATGAAGCACTTGTTTAAGATGAAGCACTTGGTGCCATGGTTGAGTTGATCAGATGGTGTTGGGTGGGACTCGGTCATCTCCAAGCTCTTTTCCAATCTGGTTAATTCTGTATGACACTGAGTCTACCCCACCTGCCAGGGCAGGACCTTATAATCTAGTGCAGGTGTCTCAGGAATCGATCCAGACAGGTCTTGAAAGTCAGAAAAGGGGACTCCACAACCTCTCTGGGCAGCCTGATCCAGTGCTCTGTGACCCTTTCAGCGGAGAAGTTCTTCCTCATGTTGAGGTGGAATTTCCTGTGCTGTAGTTTACATCCATTGCTCCCTGTCCTATCACAGGGCATGAGTCCCTTCCTTCTTGATATGCAGCCCTCAGCCCTCATTTATTAAATCCTCTCAGTTTTCTCTTCTCCAGACTAAAAAGCTCCAGGTCTCTCAGCCTCTCCCCATAAGGCACATATGTGTTCCAGTCCTTAATCATCCCCACAGCCCTGTGTTGGACTCTCTCAAGTAGATCACAGTCACTCCTAAACTGGGGAGCCCAAAACTGGATGCAGTATTCTCACTAGGGCAGCGTAGAGGGGGAGGGGAACCTCCCTCGATCTGCTGGACACATTCTTCTAATGCACCCCTGGATACCATTTGCCTTTTTAACCACAAGGGTACATTGCTGTGCTTCCTCCTCTACAAGCACACTGCTTTCTCCTCTGCAAGCAAAGGCCAACCATCTCATGTGCAAAGATTGGCAAATTCCAACTCTCTGCATTCCCTGATGTACATGAGTGAGCTTAAAGGATGATGAGAAATGGGTTGTCCCGGTCAATACAGGGATACATTGGAAGTAGTTCAACCAAGAGCTACATTGATCATTGATTTCCTTTGAGACAAAGGGTCCCTTGAAGGAGGGATGAGAGAATCCAGGGACAGCTAGAGCCAGGGATGTGCAAAGCCCCGCCCACTCCTCCAAAGACAGCTCTTCCCTCCTGGTGAGAGCAGCACGCACAGGCAATTGCCAAAGGATCACCTCTTCAGAGAACTGGGCAAATGCAGCCTTCCTAGAAGAATCACCTAGCAAAAGCTCTACATGAAAAATACCAGCAGCATTTCCACCAATTTCCAATCTTCTGTCATAGAGTATGAAACACACTGAACAGAACTGAATCCTTAGGAAAAATCCTGGGACGGAATATAGCTATGACTGGTTTGTATTCCAGATAAATACTGTCTAAGGAGATGGGACATGAGAAAGCCACTGAATGTTGAATTTCTTCTCGTATCTATCTGTATGCTGCTGCCTTTCCATAGATCTTTCAAATAAAACATTTTTTGTTCTAAGCAAGCTTCATATCAGCTTAAATACTCTCCATCTCTCCACAATTACCTAAGCCTGTGAAGACACTGTCCTTGCCATTAGCTGACAAGTATGTTATTTCATCATAATGGCATCAAGATCCAACCAGGCAAAAAAAAATTATACACTCTGAGAAGATATTCTGGTACTTGCAGCAACTTTTGGATAAAAATTGCATGATGAGCTTGGCACAACGGTAGCAATATTCACCACTTACAAATGCAGAGAGGTGGGAGCTTTTCAGTGTTTGTTAATGTCCCAAACATCTTTGAAGTACTGTGACAACAAGTACCCAATAATATCAACAATTAACCGGCAGAGAGGGTGATACAATTGTGAATGAATGGACAGGGCTTGGAAGACCAACACCAGCCAGGAGAATGTCCCAACACAATGACTGAATAGGGCTACTTTGTAGTTTATCATACAAATGCAAGTGTGAACAACAACTGTGATACCAACAGTTTAAGCACCTTTTTATGGCAGTAAAGACCTTAGATATGCTAATGGAGAAACAAAATACATGGAATGTTCTTTAAAGCACTTCCACTACCTTTATAAAAAGCGCCTAATAACCATCCCACCTCATACTTTCTTCAGTTTATTATCCAGGCAAATATTTATGTTTAAAGGACATGAATATATTTTAAAGGAAAAACATTATACAGTAATTTTTGAATGCTATTAGATGGCTCCTAATAGATTTTTCCTGTGCTAAAAGTTGAAAAATTTCATAAGGCCTCTGACACTACAAATCAGCAACAACATTCTGTTTTTAAAAGAGCAATAGGGCAGGCCATTGTTTAGATTTCACACAACTTATTCAGACCATCATATAGGCTACTTAAACTGTCGTTCAGCAAATCATCTTCTGTGTATTAAATAACATATACTAAGGGACTCAGAAGCTGACTAAAGAAAACACATGTACTAGGCCAAAGGTGGATACCACCTGGGATCACTCTATAGCAAGACAGTGCGCTCTCTCTTACTTTAAGCAGTAGCTTTCCCGGGAAAGTCAAACAGTTCTATCTGTTGCCATGCATAGGTAGGTTTTCAAGAATGACTTGAAATTACTGAGCCTTTGAGAACAATCAAGTTAAAAATTCTTCATTATGCTGTTTTCATAGCTCCCACATTTTGACTTTCTCATTTATCATGCCAGGGGGTGGTGGTGTAGGGCCAGTGATGTGGGCCAGGGGGTAGGGAGTGCCTTTATAGATCTGATTTAAATTATACCACTGTCTTTAAAAAGCTATTCACATAACCAAAGCCAGAGAAGACCTTTGTCATCACGGAGTCACATCTCCTGCCTAACCCAGTGCAAAGACAACTAAATATCTTCATTCAAACATGGTACCTTCTTTAAGCAATTGCAGTTTTTCAAAGACTGGGACATGAATTCAAGGCCCCATGTGATGAAGGAGGATTTCATGAGTAGAGTAAAAGGAATACCAAATCTTTTGATTTAGCAGATAAACTCAAAGAGTCTTCCTTAAAGGAAATCAGGAACTTGACTGAGGTCAGGCCACCGAATCAGATTCATGTGTGTTTCTCGTGGCTTTCAGTAAAACAAAGACAATGTAAGAAAAAAAGCAATTGAGTCAAGCACATGACAGATGGGAAGGAGGGAAGGGAAAATCTAAAATGTTTCCACAATCTCCAAATGTTTTGACAATCTCTCAGTCCTATCCCCTCCTTTTAGTGTAATGTCATCCCTCGTTTCTCTTGTCCTCTTGAAAATTATTTTCCACACAAACATTTTTTGCAGAAAGTATTTTTTTCCATTAACTGCATGTGCAGTTCTTCCAGTGATCAGTAACCCTTTGCTCAAAGCTTGCCCCTTATATCTTACCTTCATTTGCCTAAGTAACCAAATGTATTTTGATATACTAGACAACAAGTAACAAACATTTATTAAATATTAAGTTCGTATTTCAATAGTTCCAAATAGTTTCTAAATGACCCTAGTAATCTTATTACACATACACCTTCAGACAGACTACTTGCTATCAAGTGCCATAAGTTACACCCACATGATTCATCCATTAGGAGAGCTGCTCAGCTTAAAAAAACACAAACCAAAACAAAACAAAAAACACCACCAAAACACACAACCCTTCCCATACCCCTTCTAATTTTAGCTTTTCCTTAGATAACACAATTTCCTGAAACAAAAAGAGAGGGCCAGACTGCTCGCATGATTCTAGCTCCAAAATGTTATTTGTAAATGCAGTTGAATGTATACAACATTTAGTATCCAAATACAAAGAGATTCTGCAGTGTGCCAGCTTTCATTACTGCTGAAGCTGCAAAGAAAGCAAAGGCAACAGGGAATGTGTGATTTGTGGGGAAAAAGTGAGACAGAGTGCACTGCAAACACAGCTTTTCTGTAGAAAAAAGAGCAGGTAGGGCAACCCATGAGAGCACAAGACCCGAGGACGCGCATGTTCATTACCCCACCTCCCCTAACACTATGGCTTCAGGTTCTAGGGACTGTCCTCATGCCAAAAGCAACACGACAGCTACGATATTAAACTGGTCATGACCACAGCAGCATGGAGGGTGACAAATATCATCTCACGGGATATATTGCTCATTGGTGCAACCCTCCCACAGCAGGAAAGAGGTAACAGCCATGCCAGTGCAAGGGCATCCAGTAGAAAGGTTTTGTTCAGTTGGGGTTTTTTTGTTTGTTTTGTTGGGTTGCTTTGTTGTTGTTTTTTTAAATTCAAAGAAACTTAGAGTGAGCTTGACACCAACCCATATCAATAAGAAATAGCATAATCTGCCCATCACCTATTTCATAAGTACATCCTTCATTTCAATGTATTCAGATCTGAATAATTGACACAAATACTCATGGGGGAATCATTCTGTTAGCCTCATCTGCATCTTGGTGCATTTTAAAATGTACACTGCATTTATAGAATAGCGACCTAATCACCACTACACCTATAGTCAGGAAAAATAGCTGAGGAGGTATACTAGTTGCTGTGAATTCTCTTAAGATCACGGCGGGGCAGTAACTCTTAAGCTTGCTGACGATATAGTAAGAAACCAAAGAAATAAATCCCACCCAAATCCCATAAATGGCCACAGCCCGGTTGGTCTCTCCATCACAATCCTGGTTTAGAGACTGTCTGCATTCTGGCCTGGCGTTTTCAGTCATGTAGGTTATAGGCCTCAAGAAGTAGGGGCTGGAGGCATAGGCAAGACACATTTCTAGAAATGCCTTCTCTATACCTTGTTGGAAACGGTAATAAGTTGTTGAGATCTTTTTGGAAAACAGTCAGTTCGGTTCCACAGATGCTCCATGAATACTTGAGAATCGTTAATTTAAGAGTGTAAAACTAATTGTGACTAACATATGCATGACACAGAGAACACTGGAGTAATTAACAGAACAGTATTGCACAAATAGCTGTAGAGGAATATAACCATTCTGTATATCCAAATTATTTTTAAATACAACCTGCCTTAGTATTGCTCATTTCTTTATTTTAATGTTTATAATAGCAAGAAGAGTACTTGGAAAGTATTGCACCCACCAAACCTAACAGCACCTTCTAACTTGGAACCTGGTGGGGGGAAAAAAGTATTTAATGCCTATGAATCCACCATAACAAAAAACATTACAGAAAGGCAGAAAGATCAAATATTTATCTTCACAATGAGTGTCCCAAATTATCAGCATAATCCAAAATCCCAAAACTTCTATCATCAGCACAATTTCACTGTGCAACATATTCCCATTTATCTGCACAGGATAAACATGACAGAAGATGACCAGCATCTGCTGGATGAAGTGAAAATGACATGACACAGAAACGTGCTGTACACCTGTGCTTTGTCTAAGTGCTAAACATGAGCAGAGCCAGCTCGTGAAGCATTCCTGCAAAGCACAAATCCTCAGAAGCCCTTGTAACCTCGGAGGATGGTACACACCGGGTAGCAATTGTGTTGCACACTGCTCCCACTGTGAAAGCTATTGACCTCTCCTTAAGCTCAAAGGCTTCAGCTCTGTAGTGAAGGTGAAGCTACAGTTGTGCAGTAGACGTCAAGCCTATCCAATCAGGCCAAACTATCAAGCCAGAAATCACCCAAAAATACAGGCAAAAGGATACTGAGGCATGTGTTCAGGCTGCAGTTCTTCATTCATGTGCCCTTGGGCCACCCTCTGGTATAAAAGCCCTTTCCACTCTGTAGAGACACAGAAAAGGCAGTGAATGCCGAAACCAGATGGGGTGAGTGCGAGCAGCTAGCTATAAGACCCACACGCTATAGAGTGCATTTTTGATGCTGAAACACAAGTCCAAGGTGCTTAATGTTAGCATACTATAAACGTGTTAAACAACCAACTTCAACAGACTGTTTGTCATGAATTCAGGAGATTACATTTCCTTTCAATAATTCCAAATAAGAAAAATTCTAAGGGCAGATGCTAACACAGAAGCAAACAGGAATAAATTAAATACATGGGCTACACATGCTGAGCAAAAAGAAAACTTTAACAACCTTTACATTAAGTCGAGTAATCTATGTGGTAGTCTGTGACAGCATTCGAAGCTTTATTAGCTGAAGTATACAAAGTTAGGTTTACAAGAATGTAAGGAACAACCTTCATGGGCAGATGGATGGATAAGATCATCTAATTTACCACCATCGCAGAGTAATAGGCAAGAGGTAGCATACCTGACAACGGTGACATGCCTTAAACCATAAAGCATACTGGACTGAAAAAAAATCATGAGACTGCACATTACCTGAAATTTCAAGTTTAACACCTTGGCACATTCCAATTCTCACATTTCTTGGCATTCGAATTGAGTGACTGACTACCTGAGCTCTGGAGTGTAGTGCTGTGCTGTGGTCAGGACCGTTTGCTTCCTCATCCCGAGGAGAGCCCAAGTGACCTCAGGTTGACAAAATCACCCTTCTGAAGTAGGTATCAGTGAAAACTGAGGCAAAAAGTGTCTCAGAGGAATTCAAGATCTAAGAAAGCCCAAAGTGAAAGGGTAATTGAAAGTAGTCGGTTACCTAATCAAAAACTAGGAGGAATTCCATTTGTTTACTAGCTGAACCAGAAAAAGTTCATCGGATTTATATAACATTACTTTGTTAGGGTCACAAAACAGTATGGTACAGCTATATGAGGACCACTAGTTCAAAATCTGCCTGAGCTGCAGAATTGGTTTATTTGTTACACAAATAGAAAACAAACAAACAAACAAAAAATGCCTAAACAACAAAACTGAAAAGCTGAAGCCAAATGCATCCTTGCTCAGTGGTACTTGGGTTTGCCCTGAGCCTGGTTTCAAACTTTTCTCAAACACACAGTTCATCTAAGGCATTCCTAACAAAATAAGTATGTCCTCCAAATAATTAAAAACACATGCTGACAAAATAATTTAAAAAAAAACCCAACCAAGATATTTTACAAGACTACCCTAGTTAAATTGGGAGCTATCTACTGATTGTTGTACTGCACAATGATCACAGATATTTTTTTCTTAGATTTTACTAATTTGCTAAGGTGTGTTTTACCGTTCTACTCCTTCCTCCCCACTTCCAATTACTGTCATTCTAGAAAACATCAGATTTTGTATTGAAGACTATGTGGACAATTATCTTTTAAAAATTAAATTGAATCAGTAACTATATTAATCTCAACTCTGTATCTTGGACTAACTTGAAATGTGGGAAATCAGGTTGTAGAAAAAGTTAGAACATTTGTGCCATAGGAAGCAACTGCTCTTTTCTACTGACAGAGCTTCCAAGGAGAACCCAAGGATGCTCTTTAACTTAAAAGGACCACTAAAAGAATCAAATATTATCTTCTATAGAGCATCAGTTTAACAGTAAGAGAACTGGTCCTCTAAACGTATGTTCTAGGGTTGCCTGCAAATCTGGTAAACCAGATTACTCCTACTGCCTTTTCTCCCTGAAATGAATTTATAAATACTATTAGCAAGTCAGGTTAGAGTTCCCAGCTGCGTATCTGGATAGAGATCAAGCAAACAGTACAACTGCTAAACTCAAAGCAATAAATCTATTCTATTTTAGTACTGGAAATAAAAAATAGAATAAAATATTGGTTTAATAGGCTACACATAGGGTTCAGTAGGCTACATACACACACAGACAGGGAGGCACAAGCCCACTACCTTCCATCTGAAGCTTTCCAAGTTCTTCCACAAACATTAATTTAAACAACAATCCCATGAGCCAGGTAACAATTAGCCTTCTTCTGAGAGACAGAAAATTGTCAGTGGAAGGTCACAAGATTTACGTAATACCAGTGATAGAACCTGGATCAGCATTTGAGCTTTAGTGAAGTTTCCATGTTTGATCCACAAAGCACATCTGCGTGCTGTCCTGCAAGATTTGACAGTGCTCAGTCCCTCACTGTATTCGAAAATAGGCGCCTAAAACTGAAGATTCATACTGCTTCATTAAAAAGGGGCAACACAATGTACTGTAGTTTCAGTATTCACTATTTCCTAATTTTCATTCTTATAAAAGACTGTAATACATTTTTATAGGTACATTGTACAGTACTATGATTTTTTACTCTCTTGCTCAACACAAGAGGACATCTAGTGTACTTGTACCTTACATCCTACACAGAAGATAAGTAGAACAAAAATACACTCCAGGCAACCGTTTAACCTTAATAGACTACTGTTTGATAAAGTACATGGAAAATGTATGGTTTACACTACAATACTTCCCCTATTACATCGCCATAGCACGACTCCATTAAAAAAAAAGGAGCTATTATACAACCCAAACCCCAGTGTTTAAAGTTTAGCGCATTATCAACTATAAAGTACACATGACAAACCCCAAAATTCTTAGTCTGTAAATCACATCATTTATGAACACTATCTACAGTCAGAACAGCAACCTAAGCCAGTAGGACTCATCCTTGTGACTGCCTGCTGTGCAAACCAGAATGAATAAACACTCGGACTTCATGGACTTTTATTCACTTGCTTAGCTTTCACCACATCAGCGCCCCTCACTCATCCACAGGAATTGCTTATAGTCTTGGAGCCACGACCAGATACTTCTTAATATCCACCTGTGACTTCTGTGCTCGGGATTGTGAGTTCTATTTTGAAATCCAATCTCAAGAACAAACAGGAAAATGCACTCTTTGATGCAACAAAAAAACCAAACCCACACAACAACAACAAACAACCAATAAAAAAAACTCCAAACAAACCCACCAAAACCACACCGAAAATCTACCAAGTCTTTTATTCCCTTTGGAGGGTTCATTACGGCAATACGGAGACGTACTTTACATGCTATCCACACAGCAGCAGGCGAACCGCAGGCCTGTGAGCCGCTCCCCGAGCACTCAGCCCTCCAGGCAAGCTCGCCGCCAGTTCGGGGACTTCACCACACGCAGGGCATGCGAGTGCCCCCAGCTCCTTGGGCTGAAGCGAACATGTGTCGAAATCCATTAGTTTTATACAACTTGTAAGCGTTTACACCGCTTGTCAATTGCATCCACGCAATTTTAATGCTGAAACACGCTTCGCTAAGGGCGCTACCTTCAAACCCCTCAACCTTAAAGTTATTTCCAAATAGCTGGGTTCTAACTGATGATAAGCGAATAAGCATTACCACAATATGCGATAAAGTGAAGCATCATGTGCGGTGGGCCTGCCGTGGCGAGCCGTGCCCCACCAGGTGCACCTGCCTGCCTGCCTGCCCGTCTGCCCGCAGTCGCCGTCGCTCCGCCGGGCACGGCCAGCGCCAGGGCCCAGTGGCCACCTTTGCACCGAGTGGCGGCGGCCGCTCGCGACCTGTTGGTCGGGCCGGGAGCCGCTTCCCGCAGCGGCAGTTCCCAGGGCGCTGCTCTTTGCGTTGACGCCCGGCAGGAGCAGCTCCCCGAGGCAAGACGTTCCCCGGGTCGGCTTGGCGGCGGCCGGGCCGGGCGCTGCTCTTCCCCCAGAAGAAGAGCGCGGGCTGTCCCGCAGGAACGCAGCGCTGCTCCCCTCCCCTGTCCCCGACAGCCCCGGCCTGGCCTGGGTGAATTAATCCCCGCCGCAGCCGGTCCCCGCAAAGTCTCTGGGTCTGGAAACCTCACAAAGGAGCCGCGGCAGCGAGAGGCGAAGCCGCGCCGTCCCGCCGGCAATGCCGCCCGCGGGGAGTCCCGCACGGCGCTGCTGTGGACCAAGAGGGGAGCCGAAGGAAGAGGACGAAGCGGCCCCAACAGCCCAGAGCCTCGCCCGCGGCCCCCTCACCTTTTCTTCTCCTTGTCAGCTGTCATCGCGGCGGCTGCCGGCTTCTGCGCCGCCTCTCGGGCCAGGCGGGCCGGGGCGTGCTCAGCACCTGCCCGCGGGACGCGGCAACTCCGCGGGCGGCGGTGGCTGGCTGGCTGGCGAAGGGTCGGGATCTGATTCGGCCGGGTCGCCCCCGAAGCAGGCGTACAGTCTCAGAACACTGCCGAGGATTGTACAGCCCGCCCGGGGGAATGGGGGGAAGCGACGGCTGCTGTTGCGGGACAGGAGCGGCGCAGCAGCGGGACGTACAGCTCAGCGCCACCCGCAGAAAGTTCTCACTTTAAACCTTGGGCCACCGCCGGCCGGGGGGCAGGGCCGGCTCCTCCGCCCCGGACCCGGCACGGCACGGCACGGCACGGCACGGCCCCGCCGCCACCGCTGCACCCGCCAATGGGGGCCGACGGGACGCCGCCGCCGCGCCCCGGCCTCCCCGCCCCCGACACTGGCCTGCCCGGCGGCGCCGCAGGGAATCAGCCGGGTAGCACCCGCCCCACCGGCACCGCTATGGCTGCGGCAGGGGCAACTGCTCGCAAGTACTGGGACGCCTTTCCATCCGCCACCATGTCATGATTTTTTATTTAACTTTTATTTTCCCCCATAAGGCGTTTCTACCCCAGTATCTCTAGGGCGGTCTTAAGGGCAGGGGGCACCGCAGCACCTGACCTGCGGCCGCGGAGCCACGGCGACTCTGCCCGAGCCCCAGCGCAGGTCCCGGTTTGGGAAACGGAGGAGCAGCCCCACCTTGGTCACTTGGGGCGGCTCTTACAGCCCGAGGCAGACAGGCTTTGAAAAAATAGATTTAAAAATAAAAACCAAAATGAAAGTAGTACTGCTCGCTTTGGAACGACGCACCGGCACTACCCTCCCTGTGCTGGATCCCCCAGCCCCGCTGTTTTCAGGAGCGGTCACGCAGAGAGAAGAGGAAGGCGGCAACGGTCGGGGTCAGAGGGATGCGCAAAGGAGCGGGGGACCGCATTCCCACCTCGCTGTTGGGGCTTCCTTCCTCTCCGTGTTTTGTGTTTTATTTTCTGTGTCATACTGCATATTTCAACTCGTGCACTTTTAAAACTCCTAGTTATAGACACACAGTGAAGTACGTCTGTAGCAAGAAGTGGCACCTGCTTTGGCTCACTGCAGTTAACAATATAAATAACAATAAAAAGAGCCCTCACTTTTTTATTTATTTTACACTACACAGCTAACCTTGGTAGACAAGAGATTATGAGATTTTTTTTCTGACATTGTCTCTCTTCACTGTAGAAACTGCATTCTTATCCTCATGTTTTCTAAGGATTTGCCTTATCCTTTTATATCTCAAAGCAAAGCACACACCTTTGTGTTGAAATGAACCACGTTTAGCCATACTTCTGGAAAATGGAAGTACTGCAGGCAAAATTAGCCCAACCGTAGATGTATTTTTTGGCTATTCAAATTTGAACAATTTCCCTATGCCATTTCACAGGCTGTGTACAATGGGTCAGAGGGTTGTTTGGTGGTTGGGATTTGGTTTTGGGGGTTTGTTTGTTTCCCTTTTACACAACATGAACGTTTAAAGAAATGCATTTGGATTTGAATTTGCATATTCTGTTCTCAAGTCTGAAAACAGCTACACATGCTTGCACAGCAACAGCCTAATTATGTGGTAACAGCTGAGTTTTTCTTGTACAAGAGAATCTAAACAAAAGAAACCCACAAATATTTAAAACCTAAGTAAACTTAGTCAAACAGAATTAGTGTATGCAGGACTAAATTTAACCTTCTGGGAATAAGAGAATGCAATAGGATCAAAGAGCCAAGTCACTCATTTCCTAGATTCAATAGAACTCATCGTCCCTTGTTGATCTCTGCTGATGTCAATGCTCCTTGCTGTATCTTAAAGCACTTCACTAGAATAAACAACTTGCCATCAAAAATAAGACAAGAAAAGCATTCAAACTGACCAAATCTAAACCACTCAGTAAATTTCAAATATTTCACGTCTAGCCTATTGGCCCAACTCCTGTTGGCTCTGCCTAAGTGGATATAGTGTAGTTGATTAACAGTCTGAATCTCTTGCTCTTTTGACAATGAAGCCTGAATATGCTTTAACAACAGGAGAATTCACATCTAAGAATCACTTAAGAATGACCACCTGTCCTCTGTTGGAGGACCTAGGTCAATGCCCAGCAAAACAAGAACCTGGCTGCTGCATCAGGAAGGTGCAGCAAGCAAGACAGTGATTTTTACAGCTCCCTTGCAACTTCAGTTCCCAAGGCTAGTATTTCTGGCAACTGAGCTCCCCATCTTGACCATGAGAAAAACAAATGGTCTCTCTTCTGGACTTCACTGAGTTGTTCATTCCTTCTCTTTCCCATGACTATTCAGGGAGGGAAAGATCAAATGTATAGTACTGTATACTTTCATAGTACTTGATGCATTCTGCAAAAAGAGACCACACAGCACCTACAGGGGTGCAGAAAGTTACCTCTTTGCTAGAGAACAGAGGAGAATCACATTATTTCATTCTCAAATTCACCCTGTTACTGCTTTGATCTCCTTTATGGTCAGTCAATATTTATTAACAGCAGTATCCACCCTAATGTGAACTTTCTCTAATCTTAGACTACTTAGAAGATTTGATAGGAGCCACACCGAAAATGCATTTACTCTACCAACATACATTATTTAATCTGCAAGAGATGACAAGTGCCAGGAAAGCCAAGAAAAACTTCAAACTGATTGCAAGCACAGTTTTTCCTCTCAATAGTAAGGGCTCTTTCTGTTTTGTATTCCCATATAACTCGTTATATTTTATATTGCATTTGCTATGTTTTACACTTAGCTGAGTAGGTATAAACTTGCATGAAAGGTTATGGAAAGGGAAAAAAGTACTCGGGAAACTAACAGTGAGCTAACTTTAGCAGGGGTTAGCCTCTGTCCCTCTCCCTCCTACTCCCCCTACAATATAGTAGATGGGGATTCATTACTCTTGGTGGTCAGAGAAAATAAAGGTGGTGATGTCATCCACTCTGTTCTGGAAATTGCAGGAGATGACCCAGATTGCTCCTTTATGAATTATTCTAGAGATGCTACAAGGAAGTTTTTGATTTCCTAAAATCAAACTTCAAGTGAGGTATTTAAGGAGAGTTTTTAACATCTGCCAGGATAGCGTATGGCTTCTGAAAGGGTTCTTCAAGTCTGCAGGGGACCAGTTTATGTTTACAAGGGACCAGTTTATGTTAACTGCATTTGGACTAGGCTGTAAGGAAAAAACAAGCAGAAGACTTACAAAAATATAATGGTAGCTTGGAAGCAATTGTCACAACCTGTCCTCAAGTTTAAACTACATTGAGAAATTAGGAAATCTGCATGTGGTGGTGACTGGGCCCTAGGTGCTTAACTGGTGTTCCCAGGGAGGAACCCCATCACCCAAAGAAGATGCAGGAAAGCTCCTGATTGTATTCCATTTATTCTGGAACACACCACTGATTTAGGACCAGTTATGCTACATTGTTCTCAGGATATGTGTATGTATGTAATCAAGCACCCAAATCAGCTCTTGCACCAGTTTGAATGCGCATAGCTACCATGAGTGAAG
Organism: Melanerpes formicivorus; assembly: GCF_026170545.1. Classification (NCBI taxonomy): domain Eukaryota; kingdom Metazoa; phylum Chordata; class Aves; order Piciformes; family Picidae; genus Melanerpes; species Melanerpes formicivorus. The sequence continues at coordinate 5,222,482 of NW_027142395.1, read as the reverse complement.
TGAAAGCGCTTCTAGTACTTAGTTCTGTGTGTGCAGTGCTACTGGCATCTGTATTGATTGAAGAGTGTTGGTAAAACATACATAAGTTGAATGTTATTCAGAATTAATGCTCCAAAGTAGTCAGAAGGAAACAACTTCATCCCTTGCGTGGGAGGCATTATTGGTTATAGAAGCTATTAAAAGCAGATTGTTGAGAGGACAAAGTGTTTCCATTTCATTAATAATCCCTGTTTGGTTTCTTTCTTTTTGTGGTTCCTCAATACCATTAAGAAAGTATGACAGCAAAAAGTTGATACTTGTAATAACAAATAATGACATTATGGTAAAAGGAGAAAGGAGAGCCCTATTATTGCAACAAAGCTGATCCTTTGAAGGAAAGGGACAGGATCCTTCACTTACTCATGCCAGAATAAGTTACACCTACTGAATATTTATTACATGCAATAGCAAATGAGCCAGAAAATATCAAAGTTTGGGTTAATTTGTAGTAGTGAAAAAGTAGTACCGATAAAATACAAAAGACAGGAGGAAGTGAGGAGGAAGTGAGTGATGGAGATGTTATAAAAAGAATGTCTCAGTCATGGTGGAAAAAAAAAAGGCACCATTCCCTGTGCAACCAGTCACTTATATATGCAGCCTCTTTCATAATTACAGGTATATGCCTGTCTAAATGCAAATTCAGTAGCTGTTCTCTTTCTTCACAGTGGCACCAACTGCTTGCCAGAATAGGAAACAGCACCTTGGCTATCACACCTGTGAAGTCTAGAATTCCTTTGCCTCTTGCTACAGTTTTATGGTAGAGAGAGAATCATTATACAAAAATGTGTGTTAAGACACATATATTGCTCTTGCACAAGAATCAGAATATTAAGAACCTATAATAGCACACCCCCATTGCTCTAGGCAGAAAGCAATACACACTCTATGGGCAACACTGGACAAGTCAGTTTAAAAGGTAATTTTGAGGGAATACGTAAAGATGTCTTTAGGAGCTTCCAAATACTAAGTGCACACCTTCAAGCAAGGCTCACAGATAAGCTCCAGCGTTTTGAGGCATTGATTACTTACAGGCACATTCCAGGCATTTCAGCCATCATACTGTCACAGAAAAGAAAAGAAAAGAAAAGAAAAGAAAAGAAAAGAAAAGAAAAGAAAAGAAAAGAAAAGAAAAGAAAAGAAAAGAAAAGAAAAGAAAAGAAAAGAAAAGAAAAGAAAAGAAAAGAAAAGAAAAGAAAAGAAAAGAAAAGAAAAGAAAAGAAAAGAAAAGAAAAGAAAAGAAAAGAAAAGAAAAGAAAAGAAAAGAAAAGAAAAGAAAAGAAAAGAAAAGAAAAGAAAAGAAAAGAAAAGAAAAGAAAAAAAAAAAATTATGGCCAAACTGTTGGGAATGTACCTGTAAATATTAAAAGGATTACAGTTTCTCAGCTTATCTTTGAGCCTTCTTCAAAATGACATGCTAAGGATGTCTTAGGCCTATCCAAAGGAAAGGTAAACCAAAAAGTCTTGTTAACATAGCAAAGTATTGCAATATAACCACTTTAGAAAGCAAGCCAGCAATGAGTAAGTACATAGAAACAGTCTGTCACAATGCTGGCAGCTATCATTTTGAAATTTTGGGAAAGCTCAACCAAGAAACCAGGGAGAAAACATGCAATCCAGTTTGTTAAATAAAGAATGCTTTTAAAAATTATTTTTCCCTTTCATGTTCAATAGCTTATTTAGAAATACTATGTTTCACAATTACTTTTTAGGGGTGGAGGGTGTTTTTTTGGTTTGGTTAGCTGGTTTGTGTTTGGTTTTTTGTTGTTTTTTTTTTTTTTTGATGTATTTATTTTTATTTTAGTTGAGTTGTGGCAGATAAAGGCTGAACATATTTGCTAAGCAGGACTCTGATTTTTCATCTAGAAATCAAACTACTGGGCAGCCAGGGCAACCATTCAAGCTTAAAGATTTTGGGCAGATGTGAGACTCAATCATATTTTATAATGTGCTTAATCTAGGAATATAGCTTGTTACTGTAAGCTTTTTTTGTATATACTGTACTAATATTCCAATTTAACAAAAATTAAGTGTGAGGCAGATACAGCCTTCATTTAATTTTCAGAAATTCTTTGGCAATGTTTCTGGAAGGTAGGCACCATATAGATACTATATTCATTGTATCTCCTATTCTATTTGAATGTATTTACTTCACTCTCCATATTATCATCATTAGCTATTAATGCTAGCATCAGGCAGCAGAAATCTGCAGCCTCTTCCTTCTCCCTGACATTAGCTCCAACAAGGAAACAGACACAAGATCACCAGAATCTTGTTTTACTCTAAGCATTCTCTAACATTTAGGAAACTGGAAGGGAAATCTTTCCTCTGAGTGGATTTCAAAAACCAGATTTTGTAGTCATGTTTTTAATATTCATTGCCTTCTGTTCTCAAGAAAGAGTTATCACCACAGAGGAGGAAGAGGAGCAATATAAACAAGAGCAAAAGAGCACTCTGTTCTGGATGAATGTCCAGAGAGATAGGAAACTACAGCTGAAGACTTTTGCAATATTGAAGCTGATATTAATGCCTAGTAATTAACATTCAGTTACTCAACAAATATTTATTTAGGGACAGTGTAACATGCCCATTGCAGAACTGTAAGTTTTAAAAAGAGCCAAGAGATTTTTTAATTAATTCTCATTTTTATTTTAGGAGATTAAAACCAAAGGCAATGCAGCTCTTAAATCTTTTGATCTCTGGTGTTTACTTCTAGAGGGTTTGTACAGCATGTGGGCGATGCTCAAATGTATACAGACTTTCTGTATAGTAGTGAATTTCCCTCTGACATAATCCCAATGAAAATTCAGGTTAGAAGTAATCTGAAGCAATGAGCTCTCTTCCTAATCCCATTACTAAATGCTGGCAAACAGATTTGGGTTTTGTTCTTATTCATCGAAGAATAATTTATTGAAATTTGAAAAATGTTTGGTTTAAAACAGTAATTTTAAAGTTACTGGCAGTTAACAAATCCACTGAACCCATTAACCCCGTGGACAATTGTCATCTAATGAAGGTGACAAGTTATTGAAAAACTGAAAAAAAAAAAATCCTAAATTCTTCAGGCACTGCAATACTAATTGCCAAATCCCTGCCAAAAAAAAAAGAGACCCTATTGTGGGAGCAGAAAACAGCTGTAAAAAAGATAAATTCCTTATCACTGCATCCTCTGAATGAATCACAAAGTGTTGCTGGAGCTGTCTGACTTCTAGATCTTTTTCTTTTATTCTAAAGGCTAGCTTTTAATGGATAAGATTTTTGGTACTTGAAATTCCAAAGGTCCCACTGTGCAACTCCTAAATGTGTCCTGGGTACTCTAAAAGCTTAACCAACCTGAGACATTTTTAGTGGATAACCATAACCAAGTGCCCCTTAGCTCCTCTAAGTCAATGATGGAAACATAACTTCCATGAGAGTGCGACCTGGAGCAAGAGCCATGTGCCGAAAGACGAGCCAGCGGGGAAGGCGACCGGCCTGGATGACCAAGCAGCTCCTGGAGGATTTAAGGGGAAAAAAGAGGCTGTATCACCTTTGGAAGGAGGGGAAGGCTTCTCAAGGTATGTTTAAGGAAGCTGTTAGATTATGTAGGAAAAAAGTTAGAGAGACAAAGGCCCAGTTGGAACTGAAGCTGGCCACCTCCGTGAAAGATAATAAAAAGCATTTTTACAAATACATTAGCGCTAAAAAGAAGGGCAAGAAGAACCTGCACTCCTTATTGGACCTGGAGGGGAACACTGTGACTGAAGATGAGGAAAAGCCTGAGGTCCTGAACACCTTCTTTGCCTCAATGTTTAACAGCAAGGCAGGAGGAGTTCAGGACGAGTGGCCTCCTGAGCTGGGTGACGGGGTCAGGGAGCAGTGTAACGCCCCGGAAATCCATGACGGATTAGTTCGGGACCTGCTGAGCCACTTGGACACTCACAAGTCCATGGGACCTGATGGGATCCATCCTAGGGTGCTGAGAGAGCTGGCAGATGAGCTGGCCAAGCCGCTCTCCATCATTTTCCTCCAGTCCTGGCTCACCGGTGAGGTCCCAGATGACTGGAAACTGGCCAATGTGGTTCCCATCCATAAGAAGGGTCAGATGGAGGAACCTGGAAACTACAGGCCAGTCAGCCTGACCTCAGTGCAAGGGAAAGTGATGGAGCAGATTATCCTGGTGGCAATCACTGCGCACCTGAAGGATGGCCAAGGGCTCAGGTCCAGCCAGCATGGATTTAGGAGAGGCAGGTCCTGCCTCTCCAACCTGATCTCCTTCTATGATCAGGTGACCCGTCTGGTGGACATGGGGAGGCCTGTGGATGTGGTCTACGTGGACTTCATCAAGGCCTTTGACACCGTCCCCCACAGCAAACTGCTGTCTAAGCTGTCAGCTCATGGCTTGGACTGCAATACTCTGTGCTGGGTTAGGAACTGGCTGGAGGGCTGAGCCCAGAGAGTGGTGGTGAATGGTGCCACATCCAGCTGGCGGCCAGTCACCAGTGGTGTCCCCCAGGGATCAGTGCTGGGCCCTGTCCTCTTCAACATCTTCATTGATGATCTGGATGAGGGGATTGAGTCAGTCATCAGCAACTTTGCAGATGACCCCAAGTTAGGAGCAGATGTTGGTCAGTTAGAGGGTTGAAGGGCTCTGCAGAGGGACCTCGACCCACTAGACAGATGGGCAGAGTCCAATGGGATGTCATTCAACAAGTCCAAGTGCCAGGTGCTGCACTTTGGCCACGGCAATCCCATGCAGAGCTACAGGCTCGGGTCGGAGTGGCTGGAGAGCTGCCAAACAGAGAGGGACCTGGGGGTGCTGATCGACAGCTGCCTAAACATAAGCCAGCAGTGTGCCCAGGTGGCCAACAAGGCCAATGGCATCCTGGCCTGCATTAGGAATAGTGTGGCCAGCAGGAGCAGGGAGGTCATTGTGCCCCTGTACTCTGCATTGGTTAGGCCACACCTTGAGTCCTGTGTCCAGTTCTGGGCCCCTCAGTTTAAGAAGGACATCGAGACACTTGAACGTGTTGAGAGAAGGGCAACAAGGCTGGTGAGAGACCTTGAGCACAAGGCCTATGAGGAGAGGCTGAAGGAGCTGGGATTGTTTATCCTGGAGAAGAGGAGGCTCAGGGGTGACCTCATTGCCCTCTACAACTACCTGAAGGGTGGTTGTAGCCAGGAAGGGGTTGGTCTCTTCTCCCAGGCAACCAGCACCATTACAAGGGGACACAGTCTCAAGCTGCGCCAGGGGAAGTTTAAGCTTGAGGTGAGGAGAAAGCTCTTCACTGAGAGAGTCATTAGTCATTGGAATGGGCTGCCCGGGGAGGTGGTGGAGTCACCATCCCTTGAGGTGTTCAAGAGGAGATTGGACATGGCACTTGGTGCCATGGTCTAGTCATGGGTCTGTGGTGACAGGTTGGACTCGATGATCCTTGAGGTCTCTTCCAACCTTAGCGATACTGTGATACTATGATACTGAACTCAGATTTTGGAGATATCTGGGCCAGCCTCCACCTACCTAGCACACCCACACTGCCCAGACATCTGAGCTGCTCACAAGATGCCTTCTCAACAGCCACAATATTACAGCAACCTGTCTATTTAAAATGCTGGTAAAGTTCACCTTTTCCTCCTTCACCCTGAAACCTGTTCTATTTTGGGGAACCACTCCAGGATCCATTTGGCACTGGGCCTAACATTTGTTTCTCAAGTAGATCCTTCCTGGAAATATTTATAGACTCTTAAGTAGAGATAACATGAGATATTATTTATAGTAGAAGTGATTCACATACAGACAAGGAATTGGATAGTCAGCCTCCCTTTTCCCCAAAGCCATCTCTGTGCTTTGTGTTTTAATTCCATTTCTATGTGCTGCATGCTTTGTATGAGGCACCTATTATTAGTTGCATTTATTTCTACAGGGATTTCTACATTTATTTCTACAGATTTAACTCCATTGCAAGTTGCTTTGGTAAGTAAATTATTTAACACTGTCCAAATCCTTAAGCCATGGGTTTCAGCAGTCATAAGAATTAAAACAAGAAAGAACTTGACACCTTTCTGCAAAATAGGATTAACAATGGACTCAATTCAAGCTAGTAGTGAATTTGTTCAAAACATATACATACAAAGAAGAGTTTATCATCCCATTTTTGCATACTCAATATTAAGCAGCACCACCACTAACAAGGGTAATTACTTAAATTTCCACACAGCTAAAGCTGGAGACTAAATATGCTGAAGTAGTCACTGATTCCAACTTACTTTTCATTTACATTGCTGCAGGCAGCTACAGTCAAGCTTTCAAATATCTGAAAAACTCATTCAGTAGCACAGAAGCTGAGACACTCTTGTACTTGTTTTTTCTTCTTTCCTTGCCAGTGAAAAAGGAACTGCTCCAAAAATTCACAGTCTTTTAAAAAGTCTCTAGTTTCAAAAAGTGCTAAAACCTCTGAATCTCTGGCAAGTTTATTAGAGCTCTGTATCTACCCTCTGCTTCAGAGCAGGTGCAACAGAAGTGTTTGTTCAAGCTATGGGAATTGTTGACTTACTGATTTTATGTATGTCCTATAGACAGGATAAATGGAACAGCCAAAAGGAAAGAACAATGTTTAGAACTGGTTTCTCTTCAGACTGCAAGGCTTCAGGACCGCAGCTAAAACCTCCAATTACATTTTTCAAATAGCGGAGCACGTTAGGCCAGTATGGCCCAAAGTCTCAGCCAGCCTGACAGGCTCAGCAGGTTTCCTTCATGAATTGTGTCACCAACACAGAGACAAGCATAGCAGAGTCCCAGACATGCCTTGCATCAGAAGTGAACAATGAGCAACATGTGAACACCATGCTCAAGTTTTCAATGACGCAGGTGGAAGTTTTACTGTACAAGTCCTACAGAACATCCATGCAAATTATGAAACTGAAAACAGGACCTCCCCTCCACCCCCACCAAGTTAACATTAAAGGCCTCTACATCACTGAGTCTGAGATATTTCCCATCAACAACACATGCTTTTTTCATTACACTAAACAATCACTGGTGGAATTTTAAGTCTTTACTAATGCCAGCTTTTGATAAAAACAGCAAGAATTTGAAATTACAGCACCCATTTTAATCACAATTTAGCTGAAATAAAAGCTTGGATATCAAAACTTTTCTAAAACCTACACATTTCCAAACACTGATTGCATAGAACTTCATCTGGTTATTGAGCTAGATGCTTTATTAAGCCTTTCCAGCTGTGTCATGTAGTGCATCTGGGTCTCCGAAAAGCATTGGAAAATCTTCACAGGATATGTTGTGAGAAAAATAAAAGGACATTTAAAATTTGTAACGATGTCCAAGAGTAAGGTAACAATTGAGAATCAGGCTCTTAGCGACATAAACCATGATTTGTCCTGAACACAGTAAAGAACTTCAAGTCCTTCATTGACAGGATACTCATGATTTGGCTTAATCATAAAATCATAGAATCACAGAATGGTCTGGGTTGGAAGGGACTCTGAAGGTCATCCAGTCTAACACCCTCTGCAGTAAGCAGGGGCATCCTCAACTAGATAAGGTTGCCCAGAGCCCTGGCAAGCCTCACTGAATATCTCCAGGGGTAGGGCCCCAATCACCTCTCTGGGCAACCTGTTCCAGTGTTCTGTCACCTTCGTGGTAAAGAACTTGTTCCTAACATCCAATCTAAATGTGCTCTTCTCTAGTTTGAAGCCATTGCCCCCCTGGTACTATCACTACAGGCCTTTGTAAACAGTCTCCATCCTTCTTGTAGACCCCCTTCAGGTACTGGAAGTCACTATTAGGTCTCCCTGGAGCCTCCTTTTCTCCAGGCTGAACGATCCCTGCTCCCTCAGCCTGTCATTGTAGCAGAGGTGCTACAAGCCCCTGATCATTTTTGTGGCCCTCCTCTGGACCTGCTCCACCAGGTCCATATCCTCCCTGTATTGGTGGCTCCAGACCTGGACGCAGTACTGCAGGTGAGGTCTCACCAGAGAAGAGTAAAGTGGCAGAATCATCTCTCTGGATCTGCTGGCCACACTTTTGATGCAGCCCAGGATGCAATTTGCTTTCCGGGCTGCAAGCACACACTGTCTGCTCATGTCCAGCTTCTTGTCCGTCAGCACCACTGAGTCCTTTTCTGCAGTGCTGTTTTCTATCACCCCATCCACCAGTCTATATTGATAGTGAGGGTTGTTCTGGCCTAGGTGCAGGGACACTGCACCTGCTCTAGTTGAACCTCATGAGGTTCACGTGGGCTCACCTCTCCACCTTGTCCAGGTCCCTCTGGATGACATCCTCTGGTGTGTTGACAACACCACTCAGCTTGGTGTCATCTGCAAAGCTGCTGATGGTGCACTTGATCCCACTGTCTGTATCATTGGTAAAGATATTAAACAGCACAGGTCTCAGTACAGACCCCTGAGGGGCACCACTCTCTATTGGACTTCAAGCCACTGAGCACCACCCTCTGGATGTGACCATCCAGCCAATTCTTTATCCACTGAGCAGTTCACCCATCAAATCTGAATCTCTCCAGCTTGGTGAGTAGAGTGTTATGGGGGACTGTGTCAAAGGCCTTGCAGAAGTCCAGATAGATGACATCCATAGGTTGTCCCTTACCTACTGTCAGAGTCACTTCATCATAGAAAGCCACAAGGTTAGTCAGGTAGGATTTGCCCATAGTAATGCCATGGTGGCTGTCTTGAATCACCTCCCTGTCCTCCATGTGCCTTAGCATGGCATCTAGGAGGATCTGTTCCGTGATTTTCCCAGGCACAGAGATGAGGCTACAGGTGGTAGTTCCCAGGGTCCTTCTTTCTGCCCTTTTTAAAAGTGGTTGTAATGTTTCCTTTCTTCCAGCCCCCAGGGACTTCACCTGACTGCCAGGACTTTTCAAATATCATGGAGAGTGCCTAGGCAACTACATCAGCTAATTCCCTCAGGGTTCCAGGATGCATTTTGTCAGGTCCCATGGACTTGTGTATCTTCAGGTTCCTCAGATGGTCGCACAGCTCATCTTCACCTACAGGGAGAGGGACTTTGTCACCCTGGTCTCCAACTTGTGGGCCAGCAACATGAGAGCCATGAGGAAAGGGGTTGCCAGTGAAGACTAAGGCAAAAAAGTTGAGAATCTCAGCCTTCTCCTTGTCTGTTGATACTAGCTCCCCAGTGTTGCTCATTGTTGGGGGAAATGATTTCTTTACCCTTTCTTTTCTGGTCCATGTACCTGCAGGAGCCTTTCTTGGTTTTGTTCACATCCTTGCCAAGTTCAGCTCCAGCTGTTTCTTGGCCTTCCTGACCTCATCCCTACACAACTGGGCAACATCCCTATACTCTTCCCAGGATGCCTGCCCCTTCTTCCATTTCCTGTGTAGTCCCAACTCAGTCTTTAGTTAGACCAGCAGGTCCCAGCTCAGCCATAGTGGTCTCCTGCCCTCCTTGCCCTGTTTCTTACATGTGGGGATTGAGATCTCTTGTGCTCTATAGAAAGCATCCTTAAAGATCTGCCAGCTCTGTTCCACTCCCTTGTCTCTGAGGGCCATTTCCTATGGGGTCCTATTTACTGACTCCTTGAAGAGCTGGAATTTTGCTTTCCCAAAATGCAGGGTCCTAACTATGCTTCTCATGGGCTTCATACCCCTTAGGACAGTGAACTGCACTAGTGCATGATCACTGCAGCACAGGCTGCCTTCAGCTTTGACATCCCTGACGACCTCACTTGCATTTGTGACCAACAGGTCCTACAACACATCCCCTTGTGTAGGGCTGTTAAAAGGTTGTCAGTGAGGCACTCTAGGAGCCTCCTAGATTGCCTACAGCTAGTCATGCTGCTTTTCCAACAGATGTTGGGGTGTTTAAAATCTCCTAGAAGGCTGAGAGCCTGTGATCATGATGTCTCCTTGAGCTGGAGTCAGAGGGCTTCATCAATAGGCTCCACTTGGTTGGGCGCTCTGTAGCAGACTCCTGCCACAAATCTCCCTTTGTTATCCTAATCCCTAATACCTACCCATAAGCTTTCACCCTGGCTATTTGTCAGCAACAACTGTCCACTTCTTTACATAGAGGGCAACACCTCTACCCCTTCTTCCTCTCCTGTCCCTTCTGAACAGCTTGTAGCCGCACTCCAGTCATAGGATTCATCCCACCAAGTTTCCATGCCACCATGTTATAGTTTTCCTGTAGCAGGATAGCTTCCAGCTCCTCCTGTTTGTTACCCATGCTGCATGCACTAGTGTAGAGGCACTTCAGCTGGACTGCCAGCCATGTCACCTTCTCAGAGGGGCACCCCATGGTTCCCCCAGGGTATTTCACAGGAGCTGCCCTTCTGCCTCCCATTACCTCAGAGGCCCCTGGCTCACCTCTGTAAAACCTTGGCTTTGCTGCAGTGTTCACAACGTGCTTCAGGACAACAGGTTGAAGGCCTTTACTATCACCTAGCTACTATCACTACCATCCTTCCAACCCTGGTGTGTCTTCCTGCCATTTGTCACAGACAATTTTGATATTGTCACCATCTCCCACCTCAAGTGAAATGGCAGTCTGAAGGCTGTCCTTAAGCTCATCTCTAACATGCCTGGTTTTAACCTCCCTCCCCCTTTGAGCCTAGTTTAAAGCCCTTTCAATGAGTCCTGCCAACTCATGTGCCAGGATCTTTCCATAGGGTGTTGGCATATTTCCATAGTCACAGGCACATAAATGACTTCTGCAGAGTTCTCCAACAAACTGAATTAGCTCAGTTTTCACATTAACACATCTTTTACTTTGTACCTAAATATTTTTTTTACATACTTTATTTAGTTTTCATTTCTCCATTTACATTCTGTAGTTTTGTCTCCTAAAAATGTTCTGGAAGAGAAGATGCTTGTGAACAGATGCTTTTTGATGGAAATTGTAATTTTTTAGTTTTTGCAGGCTGAGTGCATGCAGCTTCTACAGAAGTTTATATTCAAATTAAAAACTAGCTTATATTAAAAGTACTAAATATTTTTTACAGTTATTTTCACCAGAAAATACCCAATATCCCTATACACAACCTAAAATAAAGAAAACAGAAAGCCAGGCCTAAACCATCTATTCTCTCAGGCAACTTTCTGTTCTTTTCCAGTAAAACCTGGCATACAAATGAGAGAATTGGTCTCCCAAGAGATGAATAAACAAGTATTTTATGTAAAAAGTATTATATTTCTTCAATAAATAACAGAGACAGATTATTTGAGATAGAAGTACTGAGGTTGGAAGCTATACTGCTCATCTCCTGTCATGAAGCACGTAGTATTGCTGCCAAGTGTCAGAACGGAAGCAGGATTAGTAAGAACTGAGCACAGAAGTTAGAGCATGTTCTCCCCCTGTACTTGTGTGGGAGAAATTTCGCTTTCTAGCTGGGATTTTTGGTCTGTAAACAACACTGATGGTTAGTTCCTACTAGCTTCAAACAGAAAGCATCTGTGAAACATGACTTTTGTGGAATACCCCTTCAGCCACAAAGCTTTTTCTCCCCATGTCCCAGAAGTGATTTTGTGCTCTTTTGAATATTCCTAGATGGATATCCTGCAATTTATTGAACTAGCTGGAAAGCACCATTAATGTATCTCCTGGGTAAAGCAGAGAGCAAGTGTATATTCTGTTGATACTGTGTGGCCGGTTGACGTTGCCCCCTTAAGAAAGGGAATATGGTGGACGGAAGTTGGTAAACGGAAGGAATAATCTAAACTAATTTCATTGGAAGAGTGGGAGGAAGCACCTTCTGAACTGGGAGTGAACTGAGCATTTTCGGGACTTTTCTGTCAGTCTTGCTTCCGCCTCTTCTTCGTGCTGCAGCTTTTTCTGTGCTGGGCTTTCTGCCAAGGCCTCGGCCTTGAAGATAAGATAGAAGGCCTGTATTGACTCCTTTCCAATTAACACAAAACTGCTTTTAACTTCTTTCTTTCTTCTTTCTCCCTTTTTCTGACCTACTCTGGGGAAAGGGGGGGAAAGAGGGGAGAGCGGAGGTGGGGAACCCCCTCTGCAAGGGGGGGGCTACTCTCATTTCTGTGTTACTTTATTGTATATCTTTGTATATATTGTAGATATTGTAAATTTGTAAATATTCCCCTGCATACCCTACATTGCTTTGTAAATATAGCTCCACTGCTTTGCTAATTCAGCTTGTGAGGTTTTTTTCCCTTTCCCTTCAATTTTTTTTCCCTTTTACCTTACAAGGGGGAAGGTAGAAGGCTTCTTGGCCTTACCCTTCCAAACCCACCACAATACTGCCTGGAATTTTTGGTTCAGAAATCTGAGGATCACATTAGTCTTTAGAGTTACATACTAGGTATTGATGTTTGAGATCATTAAACTGTTGTCAGAGTCATGACACTCCAGGTTTACACCTTGCAGGGCCTCCATTTTTACTTTGCTGTGTAACTGCACAACAAGCCTTTGACTGCCAGTATCCAGCTTACTAAGCATCTCTACCACTTTCCTTGAGGTGCTGCAAGTCTTCATTGCCAGGTACTTCCTTAGCCTTTGCACAGGATGCCAGTGTTTGTTAGCTAGTGTTTGTTTACTGCAAGGTAGCAGTTAAAAGTAATCTGAGTTGGGGAAAGAACTAAGTTTTACTAAACCTTTCTAGAAACACTGTCCTTATCACAGTTGCATTTTGAGATGTGTCAGTCAAGTAGTTTTAATACACTCAATATCTTCAGCTAAATTGAGTCATTCTACTTTCTCATTTGAACAGCATGTGCCATCAATCAAAATGCTTTACAGAAAGCAAAATGTATTGCTTAAACATTCCTGATTTCTAGAATCAAAGCTTACAGAAAGATTGTGGTTAGTGGGGTGTATTTTATGCAACCATTCAGCTGTTCATCCTTTAACAGATTTTATATTAGTTGTTTTGTTATCTTCCCCAGAATACATATATAATTTACCTTTCTAAAAATGCTGCTACAATGATAAGTTTTGAGTCAAATCTCTTCATCTTTCCCAGTTTCAAATAGGCATTTATGGGAGAAATCAGGATTCGAGAGACCTATTCAGCCAGCTCTTTTAAAACTCTCAGATGCAAGTCATTTCAGCCTGTCAACACATAGATCTAGAAGCTGTGCTTTTGTGTCCTCCTGTGTTATGAATAGTACTAAAACACTTCTGATTTCATCCTGGGTTTCTGTGTCACTGTACTTCTCTCAAATATGGAGAACAAATAGAAATGCTCAGCCTTTAAGCATGCCTGCTTATTCTTCCATTTTCACATTTAAGTGAACTAATAATATTTTCTTCATTCATGTTTTTAAATCCCTTTCAGAATAGGCTCTGTCACTCATAGCTCTACCAATAGCTCTACCAATTTCCATTTCTTTTTCTTGCAAACTCTCTGTCATTGATAGCTGGATCTGCCAAGGAGACCAAAGTCTTTAACATCATCTTTGAATCAACATTTGCCAAAAGCTGGATGTGGGTAGGCTGCTAGTACAGCGACACCAGTGGCAAGGATTTTGCATTCTGTAGATTACAGACACACACCTGTTAAAGAATACTTAAATACTGGCCTAATGTAAACTCAGAGCTAACAGGGAATGGTTGCTGTGCAGAGAACTTGAAAAGGCAAGCTTAGTGGCAAGGCAAGGCAAGGCAAGGCAGGGAAAGGCAAGGCAAGGCAGGGAAAGGCAAGGCAAGGCAAGAAAATAAAAGGCAAGGCAAGGCAAAGAAAAAAGAAAAGAAGAGAAGAGAAGAGAAGAGAAGAGAAGAGAAGAGAAGAGAAGAGAAGAGAAGAGAAGAGAAGAGAAGAGAAGAGAAGAGAAGAGAAGAGAAGAGAAGAGAAGAAGAGAAGAGAAGAGAAGAGAAGAGAAGAGAAGAGAAGAGAAGAGAAGAGAAGAGAAGAGAAGAGAAGAGAAGAGAAGAGAAGAGAAGAAAAGAAAAGAGAAGAAAAGAAAAGAGAAGAAAAGGAAAAGAAAAGGAAAAGAAAAGGAAAAGAAAAGAAAAGAAAAGAAAAGAAAAGAAAAGAAAAGAAAAGAAAAGAAAAGAAAAGAAAAGAAAAGAAAAGAAAAGAAAAGAAAAGAAAAGAAAAGAAAAGAAAAGAAAAGAAAAGAAAAGAAAAGAAAAGGAAAAGAAAAGAAAAGAAAAGAAAAGAAAAGAAAAGAAAAGAAAAGAAAAGAAAAGAAAAGAAAAGAAAAGAAAAGAAAAGTGTCAGGATGCCCAGACTTAAATTACTGGGAAAACTAGTAGATTACAGTGGTTACTTTGGATCTATCAAGCGAGTCTTTTTTTTTTTTTTTTTGGTCTGGAACGCAGTTGCAGGCCTTCTAGATAGGAATCAATGACTGTCATATCTCTCAAGTTCACTGGAACTGTCTGGAAAGCCACAGAATACATTTTATTTTTGGCAGTAATACACTGAAGATAGAAGAGTTTGTAGGTGGGTTATGTTGGAGGATAGCGTTGGAAACAAAGGATAAAACCATCTGCTAAGTGGGTTAAAAAAAGGAATTTAGTAAGAAAAATGCAAGTTACTAAGACAGCTCACTGCACAGATACAGCATGGAAAACAAGAGGCAAGGCAAAAATTCTTCAAGAAATAATTTGGACACCACATGGTGGATGACAAGTGAGCATATTTCCTTATCTGTAACATTATGATAGACCTTGCACTCAGACATTCATAAGATACATGGAAAACTTCTGCCACTTCACTTAGCTGTAAGGGCTGAACTCTTTCATGAAATCCAGTGCTCAAAGCATGATATGGATAGAGAAAGACAAGAAGACATCAGCATGAGTTACTAGTAAAGAAATGCTGACCAATAGCAAACTTCAAATATAAAAAAGCTTGTGCAAGAAAGGTAAACATCTGGTAGTCATCAAGAAGGACAGAACTGAGATTTCTAGAGAACAGGTCTAAGAGGAGCATCTGAGGGAACTAGAGTTGGTCGGCCTGAAGAAAAACAGGCTGAGGGGGAGACCTTACTTTCTCTACAACCACCTGAAAGTAGGTTGTAGTGAGGTGGGTGCTGAGGTGGGTGTTGGTCTCTTCTCCCAAGTAATATATGATAGGACAAGAGGAAATGGACTGAAGTTGCACTAGGGAAGGTTTGTGTTGGGTATTAGAAAAAAAAGGTCTTCCCCAAAAGGGTTGTCTAGCATTGGAACAGGCTGCCCAGAGGAGTGATTGAGTCACCAGTCCTGGAGGTATTTAAAAGATGTACAGATGTAGTGTTTACAGACAAGGATGGTGGTGGACTTGCTAGTATTACATTAGACTCGGTCTTAAAGGTCTTCATTCAAAAAGTTACCTAACCATCACCATTGCAGTGGAAAATGTAAAAAAAAAAAAATGGCACAAGCAAAATCTCAGGAATCAGAAAATAAACGGTGGCAAGAAAAGAGAAACAAAACAAAATTAAACAAAACTAAACAACCCCAAGCAACAGAAAAATAATCATAGAATCATAGAATCAATAAGGTTGGAAAAGACCTCAGAGATCATCAAGTCCATCACCCAACACCTCATGACTAACTAAACCATGGCTCCAAGTGCCACATCCAATCCTTTTTTGAACACCTCCAGTGATGGTGACTCCACCACCTTCCTGGGCAGCACATTCCAATGGCCAGCAACTCTTTCTGGGAAAAACTTTCTCCTCACCTTGAGCCTAAACCTCCCCTGGCACAGCTGTGTCCTTCTGTTCTGTTACTGGTTGGCTGGGAGAAGAGGTCCCTCTGCAGAGCTCTCCTACCCTCTAACAGATTAACTCCTGCCCCCAACTTAAGTAACAGGAAGAGAGCCTTAACACACTACGAGGCAATTGAATTGGTTATCATGGATCTGAACACATACTTTTCTAGCACAACTAGCAATGAGAGACCACTTTGGGTTTTTTTCTGAAGGTCTGTAAATACACCAAAGGAAGGCCCTTTTCTCCCTCTTATTACTCTTCAAGCAGCAATTTAGAGGGAGAATTTTTTGGGCCACATGTGTGTTATCTGCAAGTAACATAAACATGACTTAGTAAACTGTCTCCCTATAATTGAGTATTTAATTTAGTAAAATTAAATTAAGAGGGTTCTGAGACAATCAGCTGGCATTGGAACAGCAGAAGAGCAGCTAGTATAGCTGCTTTCACTCTTTACAAAGCATGTTGAAACAGATTACTTGACAACTTCTAGCTTCTGTTTGAGTGAGTTGTCTGGTGGAGGAGAGGTTGTTGGTGTTCTGTGTGGCCATGCCAAGAAATCTGGTTATGTGTGTGCTGGAGAAGGCAAGCAGGAAAACTTCAATGTGATATACACAAGCACACTTGAACTTTCTGAAGTAATTCAGTAACTCACAAGAAGACTAACAGAAGCATATGGACATTTTGATTTTTTTATTTTTTTCTCAGGTTGTACAACACAGCAGTCACAAAACCATCCATAAGCACTTACCACCATTACTGTGCAGAACAACTTTTTATCAGAGGTGGGTGATGCTAAAAATTACTTTAAGGTTAAGTTATCTTGTGCAGTTGCAAAACCCCATGAATAACCAAGTTGAAATCATCTGTTTATCTTTGCCAGGGGTGTCAGTCAGATGCATGCCTATTTTATAACTTACTCTACCTTCCAGGTTTCCAAGGAAAGCTGCACATGTCAATAGACTGCTATATTTGGGCATAAAATTAATGCTACTGAAGGAACCTTGCCTCCTGGTGAGAGAATACCAGTCTCTGAGAATTCACAACTGGTTTCAGAGTGCCTTCACCACAAACCTCCTGATTATAAAGTTCTAACTATGACTAATCCCATTACCAGCCACCACAGTGGGTACAAGCCAAGATGATACACATCTCTCTGTATTACTGCAATGTAATTTCTATTATTTCTTTCCTCTTAATTTTTTTGGAGGCTTTATATTATTACTGTTTCTACAATAAACATTTCTGCTCTCAAATATACAAGATTTGAAATCCAGGAAGCAAAAATTCCATGTCATTTTGCAGAAACCCCAGCATTAAATCTTTGATGCAATTAACTGCAGACTCAGACTCCACCTGATCTTGGATGCAAAAGGAGCAGAGCCAGCAGATGGAGGAAGCCACTACAGCTGGACTGAGAAAGTCCAAAGGAAGAAAAGGCTGCAGTTGTGCTCCATTGAAATGCAGACTGCCGGCCAAGTTCTCCAACTGCACTGCACCAGGAAGTAATCTTTTAATCAGATTTAAAAAAATAAAAAAAAACAAACAAAAAAGAAAAGGGGGGGGGGAGTGGGGGAGAAGGCACGTGGTTATTTAAAAAAAAGGATGATTTCTCTATCCATTATAAATTGGCATTTTCCTAGAAGGACAGATTGTCTCTTAAGATATTATTTTTTATAATATTTTTATTCTAAGAAGGCATTTAAATACAGCTGTGTAACAGAAGGCTATCACTTCTTTACAGTACATTTTGATGCTGTATTTTAAGCACAGAAACAGAAACAAACAGGCATCTAAATACATTACCAGTTTGCAGAAGTGACAAATTATTAACTATTTCCTGTCATATTTTATATTATGTTAATTTGTTTTATCATACACATCCTCCCATACCACATATGGGGGAAAAAATACTTAGAGTTATTCATGCTTACATATGGTCAGTGTAGCTGGCATTAAAACACAAGAGGTCAAACCCTCAGAGAATTGCACCAGTTACTCTGAAGAACAGGCCCTTGGTCTATGAAACGTGTCCTCACCTAAAACAGGTTCTCTTCATCACCCTATCATTTTTGTTTTGAATCTTCATTTAGAAGTTAACCTTGCCCCTCAAAAAAAAACCAGAAAAAAATCATTAAAACTGCTACCCTATCACAATAATCCTTTGTTATTTTGACTTGCTTAATGTAGTATTATCTTCAAGTTTGTTTCCTTACACAATCACCCAGTTAGCATGAGAACAACAAGGGATTATGGGCGTTAACCACTTCTCAAATGAAAAGAATAGGTCAGAAGATTCTCATTGATTGCAGTAGGAATTAGATAAAACCTAAGTACTTCTCTGCAGGAACATGAATTCCACAGGCAAGAGCACTGACAGTCTGTATTCTTCAAAAGCAGATAAGCTTTTCATCTGCTTTTATACAAGTAAAAGATTTTTATTACCATGAGAAATTTTGACAGATATTTTGATTAATTCTGTTGTAACTATTAATTCCCAACCTTATCAATGCTATAAATGCAGAAACTCTATCTAAAAGCCATGGTTTTTTAAAGCAATACAGACTAAACCTTTGTGCACATACAGCATTAACACAAAGGTCGAAATTGGATTAGGTGTCCAGTGTGTATGGTTATAGTGAGAAAGTATTTTCATTTTCATTTGCATGGGTTTAATTTGCCAGTTCCTGGCAGAGGAAAGACTGAATGCATGCAGATAATCAGTTACTGTAGATCAGGTACCTCCTTTAAAGTCAGCAGTGTAATGATAAATGAACTCAATCAATTTACACTATATCAGGGTTTCCTGCCCTGGAAAATATTCCATATAAATAGTTTGGTAAGCAAGACTGTAGTACAAACTCTTCTACCTCAACTTTCTGAACAAATACCATGTTCTTCACTTGTTTATAGTACTATGACATGTAATCCACGAAACCAATGGAAATCCCACAAAGTACGCTCCAAACCAATTATCCTATTTTTGGCCTGTGTTTTATTTCAGGCTTTATCTGTGTTCATTAAACATGTCAACCCTGAGTCATTCAAAGTAATGAGAAGTAAAAAAAGAGAATGGAAAAAAATGCCTAAAAACCCCCACAGAAGTCCTAATCTTTGATCTTTTCAGAATGCAGAAGTCTAAAGCACTTTTAGCACAGAGTTCTACAAGGATAGTTCATGCAGAGAAGTATCATAATTGGTAATGCATTAGTTACACCAAAGCTGGGAGTTCCAACTAAAGGCCATGGAAAAGAGATGCTTGAATTGAGCACTTCTCTGGATGGAAGCCTATACATGCATAGGAGTGCTCACACTGTTGCACTAAGCATACCCCATCTGTGCATGCAGATCCTCAGAAACAGAGCCATCTCTTTTGAGAAATATTTAAAGCCTGATTACTACCAATTGTCATTAATATTATCTAACTCAAAGTGCACCAAAAACATGAAATCATAGAATGGTTTGATTTGGAAAAGACCTCCAAAGGTCATCTACTCCAACCCCCTTGCAGTAAGCAGAGATATCCTCCATTAGATCAGGTTGCTCAGAGCCCTGTTGAGCCTGACCTTGAATATCTCCAGAGATGGGGCCTCAACTACCTCTCTGGGCAACCTGTTCCAGTGTTTCACTACCCTAATGGTAAAGAACTTCCTCCTAACATCCAATTCCACTCTTCTCTAACTAAAAACCATCGCCCCTTGTCCTATCGCTACAGGCATTTGTACACAGTCCCTTTCCAGCCTTCTTGTAGGCTCCATTCAGGTACTGGAGGGCTGCTATTAGGTCTCCCCAGAGCCTCCTCTTTATGAGAATGTTCCTACAACTGAACTGATACTGTAAAAAGGTGTGGGCATTTTGCTGGCTTTTTGGTTGATTGTTTTTGTGGTGGTTTAAGACTGCACTCCTGAAATTAGGAAGTGCACATCACCGAACAAAAACCACAGTGCATAGTCACAGTATCACGCAGTATCACAGTATCACGCAGTATCACAGTATCACCAAGGTTGGAAGAGACTTCGAGGATCATTGAGTCCAACATGTCACAACAGACCTGTGACTAGACCATGGCACCAAGTGCCATGTCCAATCCCCTCTTGAACACCTCGAGGGAGGGCAACTCTACCACCTCCCTGGGTAGCCCATTCCAGTGACTAATGATTCTCTCAGTGAAGAGCTTTCTCCTCACCTTGAGCTTAAACTTCCCCTGGCGCAGCTTGAGACTGTGTCCCCTTGTAATGGTGCTGGTTGCCTGGGAGAAGAGACCAACCCCTTCCTGGCTACAACCACCCTTCAGGTAGTTGTAGAGGGCAATGAGGTCACCCCTGAGCCTCCTCTTCTCCAGGATAAACAATCCCAGCTCCCTCAGCCTCTCCTCATAGGCCTTGTGTTCAAGGCCTCTTACCAGCCCTGTTGCCCTTCTCTGGATACATTCAAGTGTCTCGATGTCCTTCTTAAACTGAGGGGCCCAGAACTGGACACAGGACTCAAGATGCGGCCTAACCAATGCAGAGTACAGGGGCACAATGACCTCCCTGCTCCTGCTGGCCACACTATTCCTAATGCAGGCCAGGATGCTATTGGCCATGTTGGCCACCTGGGCACACTGCTGGCTTGTGTTTAGGCAGCTGTCGATCAGCACCCCCAGGTCCCTCTCTGTTTGGCAGCTCTCCAGCCACTCTGATCCCAGCCTGTAGCTCTGCATGCGGTTGCCGTGGCCGAAGTGCAGCACCCGGCACTTGGACTTGTTGAATGACATCCCATTGGACTCCGCCCATCTGTCTAGTGGGTCGAGGTCCCTCTGCAGAGCCCTTCAACCCTCTAACTGACTAACATCTGCCCCTAACTTGGTGTCATCTGCAAAGTTGCTGATGACTGACTCAATCCCCTCATCCAGATCATCAATGAAGATGTTGAAGAGGATAGGGCCCAGCACTGTCTTGTTGTCTTCTGCATCACAAATCATTTCTTCAGTGACAACCCAAGATTTTATTTATTTTAATGTCACACCTCAGTGGATGGAAAAGACCATCAGTTACAATTTTAAAATAATTTTTACTACAAATATAATGGTCAAAGGAGTGTTCTTCAAGGGCAGTTACCCACAGCAAATCAAAAGGCACAAGAAATCTAAAGGTTTTAAAATACTTTTTGAATGTTAGCTAATGCATTCATGGCATTCAGTTATTCATCAACAGTTAAAGAGATGGACTATCAGGCAGCAAAGCGATAAGACTCGTGCAAGGCTTTTGAAAGAATAAGTTTGATAGGTCTGATGTGGAAATCCGATCTGCTTATGGCTAGATAAGAGTATATGGCTGCTGTTTATCATTTGCTGTATGCAACCAAATGGAGTTCTTTCGTGTGGGGATGTCTCTCACAGGTAAGAAGCCTCTGTGGAGCTAAACATTGCACACAGTAGAAACAAGAGAACTAGGAATGTGGATGTATAAGAACACAAGGATTGAAGGCAGCCAGAACTCTGCTCATCTAAATACCACCCACATTTCTCAAAATGGGTACTTTTGTAGGGCTCTTTACACTGGTAGTGAGGCAAACCAGCACATGTTCTTCACAGCACTTTTAAAATGACTGCTATTGGGTTACATCCTTTAAAAGAGGCCCCATATCTCAATCCATCATGGTGGTTTTCCTGGTCTCCAAGGCATACATATGTGCTTCATCAGTAGAGCTCAATTTCCATAAGCTGGGCCTGTGAGGCTCTGGCAGGGTAGCCGCAGAGGAGGGTTGTCCCTCACCAAGTGGTCTGTATTTACTTTTGGCCAGATCATCAGCCAACAACATGAAGAGATAATTCCTTCTTTATCCCTTTATGAGCAGAGCAAGTGAGGAGCAATATCAGGGGCATTTAGGGTAAAGATTATGTTTTGGGTAGACCTGTTCCTCATTTTCACAGGAAGATTCAGAGTCATTTGCAACCAGGAGCTCATGTATGTGTCTGCATCAGCATGTATATCTGTGCTGGTTAAGTCAGGTTCATGGGCAATTATTTCTTGTTATAACAGCAATTAAAAAAAATAATAAATCTTGACTTTATAAAGGCCAGCTCTCTTAGCTCTGCAAAGTAAACTGCATGTGCCTGATGAAGTACAGGACTAAGTACAGAAGTACAGGACTCATGATGACTCCTGTTTGAACACAAGTGTACACTTCAGTGCTTACACTTGGCTGAATCCTTGATTTCCAACTCATTTGTACAAAAGTTTTGCATATTTTTTAAGCAAAGGGAAGTTGTAAGAAATCACCTACCTACTCTTCCCAATAATGAAGGGGCAAGTGTAATTTCCTATTCATTTTCCACCTCTTGTTTTAAAACAAGCCTCACACTGATACATGACATTCATTTAGAATAGAATAGAATAGAATAGAATAGAATAGAATAGAATAGAATAGAATAGAATAGAATAGAATAGAATAGAATAGAATAGAATAGAATAGAATTAACCAGGTTGGAAAAGACCTTCGAGATCATCGAGTCCAACCTATCACCCAACATCATCTAATCAACTAAACCATGCACTAAGTGCCTCATCCAGTCTCTTCCTAAACACATCCAGTGATGGTAACTCCACCACCTCCCTGGTCAGCACATTCCAATGTCCAATCTCTCTTTCTGGGAAGAATTTCTTCCTAACATTCAGCCTAAACCTCCCCTGGTGCAGCTTGAGATTGTGTTCTCTTGTTCTGGTGCTGGTTGCCTGGGAGAAGAGACCAGCCCCCACCTGGCTACAACCTCCCTTCAGGTAGTTGTAAACAGCAAGAAGGTCTCCTCTGAGCATCCTCTTCTCCAGGCTAAGCAACCCCAGTTCTCTCATCCTCTCCTCATAGGGCTTTTTAAAAGGAAACACTTTCAGTCAAAGAGAAAACAGTATTTAAAGAGAGAGCAAGAGAAATGGTATAATCAGTTCTTTTAGACATGATCAAACTTAGAGCTGTGAGAGTATTTAACCATATAAGCAAAAGCACTAGAGTTTTTAGATTTTGAATTTCTTGTCAGGTAACACATGCATATTAAACTATCAGTATTCTGGACATTTCATGATCACATGAAAAATCCTTTCACAAGCCAAGAGGTTCTCTTTCTGTCAGAAAAATACACTGAAGACTCATCTGGAGTGAGAGTCTTTACTTCCTCTAGAATGACAGTCTTAATTCAAAGCTTTCCTTGCATTGCTAGGAGATGGGACATCAAGATATCTAAATGTAATAAGAACATTGCAGATTTGAAGTGTATACCCTGAGCACTTTTAAGATGGACATGGAAGCTAGTTGGTAGGAATAACCACTGGGAAGGATTGGGGAAACTAATATTTTTAAAAGAAACAAAAAAAAATTAAAAAAAAAAATTCACTGCACCAAGAAATAAGGAGTAAGAGAGTTGAGTTTCCAACAGTAATGATCATCACTGCTGTTATTTTCAAAAAACCATTTTCCTGAAAAGCAGATCTTACTGACAACCTCCTGTAGAATCCCCCCAAATCCTCTGGGTCTTTGGATTTGCAGTGAGTGGGTAGATTGCTGCAAGTTGCAGGACTAAGATCTGAACATCAAACTGTGAATGTGTCCACACTGTAATCACACCATCATTTAATGATGACTCTGATCCTTTCCTATATCTTTCCTTATCTACCTTTTATTAGCATATCGCCATTGTCAGGCTGTCCTCTTCAAGGATGGAGCCTAACTTTCCATGGTTTTCAGTGGGTTTTTTTTGTTTGTCTGTGGTTTTGTCTGGTTGGCTGGTTTCGGTTTGGGTTGGGTTGTGATTTTTTTTCCCTGCAAGATGCACAAGTAACTCCCAGGTAGCTCAGCTAAGTGGCATGCAGTCATTGCACAGCAGACTCACATGCTTCACCATTTGCCAAATATGTGCTGTATAAATACATCTATATGATGCTGTATTAATATTGTTTTCCAGCTGTATATTTTGAAAGGGTTAACTTTGAAATTTCCAGGTGTCAAGCTTTAATCTAGCACTGCCCTAGACTGGATCACATGTATAACTCATTTGCAAGAACATTACTGTAAGTTGTATTTTTAATTCTTTGAGTAAACAACATTTAACAATAATTATTATAGTACATAGTTGAGTGTTCTTTTGTTCTTATTTTGTTGTTTGTCTTTTTGAGCTTTTTTTCTCATTTTGGGGGGAGTTTGCTTGTTTGTGTTCATGGTTTGTTGGGTTTTTTTGGTTGTGCTTAGTTGGTTGGTTGGTTGTTTTTTTATTGGTTAGGTTTTAGAATAGAATAGAATTAGAATAGAATTGACCAGGTTGGAAAAGACTTTTGAGATCATCGAGTCCAACCCATCACCCAACACCATCTAATCAACTAAACCATGGCACCAAGCAAGTTTCTGTTTGGGGGTTTGTCTGTTTGTTTTTACAGTTATCCTCTAATATTATCTTTTTTATTAAGAATTATGCCAGCAATTCCTAACAAGCTGCCTTTAAAAACCAAAGAACAAAAACAACCAACCAAAACAAATAAACCAACACCAAATCTAAATCCTGCACCTTTATAAAACTGATTGTCTCAGGACAGTTATTGGTCATTTTGGAAAAAGCAGATGAATGTCATAGTATCATAGTATCATAGTATCATTCAGGGTTGGAAGGGGCCACAAGGATCATCTAGTTCCAACCCCCCTGCCATGGGCAGGGACACCCCACACTAGGTGAGGCTGGCCAGAGCCTCATCCAGCCTGGTATTAAACACCTCCAGGGACGGGGCCTAGACCACCTCCCTGGACAACACATTCCAGGGTTTCACCACTCTCATGGTGAAGAACCTCCTTCTCACATCCAGCCTGAATCTCCCCACCTCCAGCTTCATTCCATTCCCCCTAGTCCTATCACTACCTGAGATCCTGACAAGTCCTTCCCCAGCCTTCCTATAGGCCCCCTTCAGATACTGGAAAGCCACAATTAGGTCACCTCGGAGCCTTCTCTTCTGCAGACTGAACAGCCCCAACTCCTTCAGTCTGTCCTCATAGGAGAGGTGCTCCAGCCCTCTGATCATCCTTGTGGCCCTTCTCTGGACACGCTCCAGCACCTCCACATCCCTCTTGTCATAGGGGCTCCAGAACTGGACACAGTACTCCAGGTGGGGTCTCACCAGGGCTGAGTAGAGGGGGAGGATCACCACCCTCAATCTGCTAGCCACACTTCTCCTGATGCAGCCCAGGATCTGATTGCGGGCTGCAAGTGCACACTGAGAGCTCCTGTTGAGCTTTTTGTCCACCAGCACCCCCAAGTCTCTCTCCTCAGGGCTGCTTTCCAGCCAGTTACTGCCCAGCCTGTATTTGTGCCTGGGATTGCCTCGACCCAGATGCAGGACCCTGCACTTGCTCTTATTGAACTTCATGAGGTTGGCTTGTGCCCACCTCTCCAGCCTGTCAAGGTCCCTCTGGATGGCCTCCCTTCCCTCCAGCATGTCTGCTGCACCACACAGCTTGGTGTCATCAGCAAACTTGCTGAGGGTGCACTCAATGCCACTGTCCATGTCACCCACAAAGATGTTGAACAAGACAGGTCCCAGGACTGATCCCTGAGGGACTCCGCTTGTCACTGGCCTCCACTGGGACATGGAGCCATTGACAGCCACTCTTTGGGTGTGGCCATCAAGCCAGTTCCTTATCCATCTAGTGGTCCAAAAACTTCGAGTCTAAAAACTTTGAGTTGAACAACAGCAAAAAAAGAAAAAAAGCCTCCACCTCCTTACATCTCCTCACTTTCTAGCACTTTAGGAGCATTACAAGGCCAGCACAGGAAAGTTCTGGCAGGTAACTGTGGACCCAGAGCGGCTCAAGCTGGTGTGGATCAGAAGCCCTTCCTCCTGGCCTCTCGCCCCACACGAGTTGTCCAAAGCATTAAGGTTTTGCTGCCAGAAAAGTACTGCAGCTCCAGGAGATCAAATGAGCTGATCTAACTGTTCATCACAGATCAAAAGTATTTCCACCATCAAGCTTCCTATATTCCACCATGTATCTCTTACATTGTACCAGGCCTGATGCTCATTAGACTATTCTAATAGTCTAAGGAGGAGAGGAGAAGCCAGAAGGAGTCTAAAGCAGAAAAAAGAAACTAGGTACATAATTTTGTGCTGGTATTAAGACTGAATCATATCAAAGTCTGAGCAGCACGCATTTGGTGCAAAGGAGAAAGACAGATCTCTTCCCTTTGTGGTGAAAAACTGATATATCTGCTTATTCACCCATTCTTTTGTCTACTTCAGTAAGGGCACTCAAGGACTCCAGGTTGCTTACTCCTAGGGAAAAAAGTTATTTTGAGATCAAGACTAAAATCAAACAACTGGCTAATGATTCCAGTTGTGCAACAAGAGCAGTTCCTGAAGTTCCTGGTGTTTGAAAATATGCATCTGCAGCTGCCTTTCCACAGGAGAAGAAACACAAACAGTCTTCTTCATAGTGGAGTGGTGAAAAAAAAATAATCACCACTTCTGTTAGTTTTCTTAAGATCTTGGCTTTTGAGCTCTCTGGGATACCTCAGGAAATGTGGGTTTCCTCATCCAAACCAGCCAATCTTGTAAATTGGTACTGCAGAAACCAGCAGCAGGTGTGGTTAGCTCATAAAACCACTGTAGAAATAAACTGAAGAGACTCTAGCAATATGAATAGTATTAGGGCATGAGAGTAGCCACAGGCAGTGCATTGAATTCTACGAGGGGAAAAGTATACCATCCCTGATCTCAATCTAAATTACCTTACATCAGCTATGAGCCAGTCCCATACTAGCTAGCTGCATTTTTGCCAGTTACCTGGAACTGCTGATACATGGGGCCACCAGCTCCACACTCCAAAAAGTACAGAGGAGCAAGCAATGCTTTTTCCTTTGGTATGCAGTCTCAGAAATGCAATGTCTATTTGGGCATGCCTTAAGTCACAGGAACAGTCCCAGAGAAGCAGCCTTGTCAAAGCACAGCACTCTGCTATCTGATATACAGTTATATAAAAGATATTTTCTTGTACATAGAGCCCGTAACTGAAAAAGTAGAATATCAGCAATAAGCTTTTGAAATTCACAGTAGGTTAAAAGGAAAAAGTGATCTTATTAGAGGAAATGTGCACCTTTATAAACATTTTGAGAGTTTCCTAATGTAACCATCTGCTGATGGCTGGTATAGACAGGCTGCCTCTCAGAATATAGAAAGACTTGTGAAATCTTGATGCATAGCTATTGTTAGCTCAGTGCACAATGTCAGCTGGCAACCAATAATGCAGTACAGCATCTTCCAAAATCACCTGTGAGTTCATAGTGTGTCTTCATGAGATAATTGAATTTTCAGTATTCAGTCAAGCTAAGAGGGGCAGCAAGAAGACCTCCACTCTGGGCTTCCACAGTGCGGACTTCAGGTTACTCAAGGAACTAACTCAGAAGGTTTCTTGGGAAACAGCCCTTAAAAACAAAGGGGTCTAGGAGAGCTGAGCCTACATCAAGGAAGAACTCTTGAAGGCGCAGGAACAGGCTGTGCCAATGGGCTGGAAGATGAGCAGCCAGGGCAGACAGACAGCCTGGATGGGCAATGAACTTCTAAAAGAACTAAGGGAGAAAAAGAGGGTGTATCATCTTTGGAATAAAGGTGGGGCAACTGTAGTGGGTTGGAAGGGTAAGGCCAAGAAGCCTCCTCCCTTCCCCCTTGTAAGGTAAAGGGAAAGAAAACAAATTGAAGGGAAAGGAAAAAAAACTCACAAGCTGAATTAGCAAGGCAGTGGAGCTATATTTACAAAGCAGTGTAGGATTTGCAGGGGAATATTTACAAATTTACAATATTTACAATATATGCAAAGATATACAACAGAGTAACACAGAAATGAGAGTAACCCCCCTCAGCAGAGGGGGTTCCCCACCTCCGCTCTCCCCTCTCCCCCCCTTTCCCCAGAGTGGGATAAAAAGAGAGAGAAAAGAGAGAAAAAAAAAAAATGTTAGAAGCAGTTCGTGTTAATTGGAAGGGAGTTAATACCGGCCTTTATCTGGTCTTCAAGGCCGAGGCCTTGGCAGAAAGCCGAGCAGAGAGAGAGCTGCTGCACCGTGGAGAGGCGGAAGCAAGACTGACAGAGAAGTGCTGGAAATGCCCAGTTCACTCCCAGTTCAGAAGGTGCTTCCTCCCACTCTTCCAATGAAATTAGTTTAGATTATTCTTTCCGTTTACCAACTCCCGTCCACCATATTCCCTTTCTTAAGGGGACAACGTCAACCGGCCACAGTCCACCCCTTCTAAACAATTTCATTGGCTGTTCACACTGTCCATCCAATCCAAAACAATATTTACAGTTCATGAGTAAAGTTCATAGTCCATTCCGGCTATGCTCAGATGTAGATGATTCAAAAGTCCAAGAAAATCAGAAAATGAGAAAAATGGAAAACAGTTCATTTCTTCACCGACGAAGCGAAGAAAGGGGAAACAGGAAAATCTCAGGGTCTCTTAGTTGACTCAGGGCTCTCAGGGATCTCAGGGTTCGTGCACCGTAGATTCCTCGTTGATTCTTCCTTTGGACACGATGTAGCTATACAACAGTTTGAAATCAACCTCTTTCATCTAAAGTTAAATTTTTTTGTGGAATACACTGAATTTCACCATTCTCCTGCATTACCCAATAAGTGTGACCCAGACCTTCAGCTGAAACCACCCCTCGGACAGGTTTAGCCTCTCCTGAGGGTGAAAATACCCAAACAGTTTTACCTAACAGATTCTTTTCTCTAACAACAGGAACTCTATCACCTTCTACTTTCCGTAGCAAATCTGAATGTGCAGGTCCAGCTCGGTTCACTGAACCTCTACTATTTACCAGCCAGGTTGCTTGTGCTAAATGCTTTTCCCAGTTTTTCAAAGATCCACCTCCCATGGCTTAGAGAGTGGTCTTCAACAAACCGTTGTAGCGTTCAATCTTCCCTGAAGCTGGTGCATAGTAGGGAATGTGGAATATCCACTCAATACCGTGCTCTTTTGCCCAGCTCTTTACAAGGTTGTTCTTGAAATGAGTTCCGTTGTCTGACTCAATCCTCTCTGGAGTTCCATGTCTCCACAGGATCTGTCTCTCCAGACCGAGAATGGTGTTGCGTGCAGTTGCATGCGGAACTGGATAAGTTTCCAACCATCCAGTGTTTGCCTCTACCATAGTAAGCACGTATTGCTTACCAGAACGAGAACGTGGTACAGTGATGTAGTCAATCTGCCAAGCTTCACCATACTTGTACTTGGACCATCTGTCACCATACCACAAGGGCTTAAGTTGTTTTGCCTGCTTAATAGCAGCACAAATGTCACAGTCATGGATGACTTGTGTGATAGCATCCATGGAAATGTCTATGGATCTGTCACGAGCCCATTGGTATGTTGCATCTCTGCCTTGATGTCCTGACGAATCATGAGCCCACCGAGCTAAGAATATCTCACCTCGGTGTTTCCAGTCGAGATCAAGATTAGAGTCCATGTCTACTTGAGAAACTCTTGCAGCTAGATCTGCCTGATGGTTGTGTTGTTGTTCCTCAGTAGCTTTGCTCTTAGGAATGTGAGCATCGATGTGTCTCACCTTCACTGGAATTCTCTCGATTCGATCAGCAATGTCCTGCCACAGGTCGGCTGCCCAAATGGGTTTTCCTTTCCTCTGCCAACCGCTCTTCTTCCAGTTCTTTAGCCAACCCCATAGAGCATTGGCTACCATCCATGAGTCGGTGTAGAGATAAAGCTTTGGCCATCTCTCACGTTCAGCTACGTCGAGAGCTAGCTGGACAGCTTTTACCTCTGCGAACTGACTGGATTCTCCTTCTCCATCTTTCGCCTCTGCAACTCGGCGTGTTGGACTCCACACTGCAGACTTCCACCTTCGCTTGTTTCCAACAAGACGACAGGAACCGTCTGTGAACAGAGCATATTTCTTTTCATCATCAGAAAGATCATTGTAAGGAGGAGCTTCCTCAGCACGAGTTACTTTCTCCTCTGGAGGTTTAGCACAGTTGATGCCTTCAGGCCAACTTGAGATCACCTCCACTAGACCAGCTCTTTCAAGATTTCCCATTTGAGCTCTCTGTGTTATCAGAGCCATCCACTTAGACCAGGTTGGGTCTGTGGCATGATGTGGTGTGGAGCCTTTGCCTTTGAACATCCAATTCAAAACTGGTAATCTGGGAGCTAAGAGAAGTTGTGATTCAGTTCCAATCACTTCAGAAGATGCTTTTACTCCTTCATAGGCAGCTAGAATTTCTTTCTCTGTTGGAGTGTAATTAGCCTCTGAACCTCTGTAACCTCGACTCCAGAAACCAAGAGGTCGTCCACGTGTCTCACCTGGAGCTTTTTGCCACAAGCACCAGGTTGGACCATTGTCACTTGCAGCCGTGTACAAAATGTTCTTAATGTCTGGACCATCTCGGACAGGTCCCAGACCCACTGCTTGAATCACCTCTTGC
Source organism: Melanerpes formicivorus (assembly GCF_026170545.1). Classification (NCBI taxonomy): domain Eukaryota; kingdom Metazoa; phylum Chordata; class Aves; order Piciformes; family Picidae; genus Melanerpes; species Melanerpes formicivorus. The sequence continues at coordinate 5,192,370 of NW_027142395.1, read as the reverse complement.
TTTATCTGGTCAAAGGCTGCTTGTTGTTCAGGTCCCCAGTGGAAATGGTTTCTCTTTCGAGTCACATCATACAGAGGTTTCACAATCTGACTGTATCCAGGAATGTGTAGTCTCCAAAATCCCACTATCCCCAAGAAACGTAGGGTCTCTTGCTTGTTCATGGGACTTGCCATGGTAGAGACTCTATTTACCACATCCACTGGAATGTGTCGGCGTCCATCCTGCCACCGCACTCCCAGAAACTGAATTTCTGTGGTAGGTCCTTTCACTTTGTCTCGCTTGATGGCAAAACCTGCATTCAGAAGAATGTCAATGATTTTGTTACCTTTCTCGAAGACTTCCTCAGCAGTTTTACCCCAGACGATGATATCATCGATAAACTGGATGTGTTCTGGAGCACTGCCTTTCTCCAGAGCATCGTGGATCACTGCATGACAGATGCTTGAGCTGTGGATCCAGCCCATTGGCAATCTGTTGAAAGTGTACTGGATTCCTCTCCAGGTGAAAGCAAACTGAGGCCTGCATTCCTCTGCTATGGGAATAGAGAAAAATGCATTAGCAATGTCTATGGTAGCATACCATTTGGCCTCTTTGGATTCCAGCTCATACTGTAGCTCCATCATGTCTGGTACTGCTGCACTCATAGGTGGTGTTACTTCATTCAGGGCTCGGTAGTCTACTGTCAGACGCCAGTCTCCATTCTGCTTCCTCACAGGCCACACTGGACTGTTGAAAGGTGAATGAGTTTTGCTGATGACTTTCTGACTTTCCAACTGACGAATCAGATTCTGAATGGGCAACAAAGAGTCACGGTTGGTTCTGTATTGTCTGTGGTGCACAGTCTGAGAAGCAACCGGCAATTTAATGTCCTGTATCTTATGTTGTCCCACAACTGCAGATTCATCAGAAAGTTCAGGTCTGGCAGACAGCTTCAATTTTTGTCCATCAATTTCTATAGAAGCTACTCCAAAAGCCCATTTGTAACCTCTAGGGTCTTTGAAAGGCCCTTCTCTCAGAAGATCAATTCCCAAAATACAAGGTGCATCAGGTCCAGTCACAACTGTATGTTTCCTCCATTGTTTACCAGTTAGACTTATATTAACCTCTACCTTACTTAACTCTTGAGATCCACCAGTGACTCCCAGAATAGTTATAGACTCTGATCCCTGATAATTTGATGGTATTATGGTGCACTGAGCTCCTGTGTCAACCAAGGCCCTGTACTTCCGAAATTGTGAAGTGCCAGGCCACTGGATGTACACATCCCAATAGATTCTATTATCTCTGTTATCCCTCTCCTCCCCCTGGCAGAAGGCAGGGCACCCCTAGTTATGGGGAACATGCGTACATGTGCATTGCACATAGTTTGCAGGGTTATAACTTTGCATGTTATAACTGGAGCCACTGTTGGAGCCATAAGAGTCGTTCTGGGGAACTGTGGAAGTAACAGCTACCCTTCTGGTATTGCTACCTCGGGTTCTGCCACTTTGCAATTCCCTCAGTCTCCTGAAAAGATTAGAAGTTGGTCGGCCATCCCAGCGGTTCATGTTCTCACCAAACTGATCACGCAGAGTTATCCAAATAGTTCTACATGATTGCCTTGGTGGTCTGTTTTGGAATGACCTGTTTTGGAATGTCCTGTTTTGGAATGACCTCCTTGGAGGACGTGTATTCCTCACAGATGAAACTTGTACCCACCTGGAGGAAGAATTGAAATTATCCCTCTGTGCCAATTGGTATATGGAATCTTTTAACTCTCTTATGCAATTCTGTATATCACCGGACATAGTTTTAATGGCCGACACCAAAGAACCACGTGTCATGCTATCCTCCAATTGTCTCATTTGATCACTGAATTGGCCAACCGTAGGAGAAGCTCCACCATAACTTCTTGACACAATTCTGCTTGCCAGAATGTTTGCATAATTAGAAGGAGCAAGTTTGATGATCTTTTTAGCAAGACCAATACCCACAGGAATGTCATCAGGATTCAGAGTTTCATGTTCACCATAGAGTAGCTCTCTAACAGCAAATTCTCTCAAGCGCTTAATTCCCTCATCTTTGGTAGTCCAGGGTTTAGGATTCCATGTGAGATCATCTCGGGAAGGGTATCTCAGGGCAACCGCCATTAAAAGGCGTATCCACAGATTAACCTTACCGAGAGCTCTGCCTAGATGTCTATCTATTCCATTGTCCCTTGAAAGAGTTCCTAACTGAGCTGCTGACTTGTCTCCAACTGTTAGAGCTGAAGCACCTGTATCATAACACCTACTAAGCCAAGCTAGAACTGGCTCCTTATCTGCCCTGGTGAAATCTTTACGGACATTTCGCAATTCCTCCCGTGGTGACGAACATTCTGAAATATCATCTTGGTCTTCGTCTCCCTGAATTCTTTGTCCATATAATCCTGCTGTCATTCTCCTAAGGATCTCTTTAGGCTGAGAACCACCTTTGCCAGCTGCTTTCCTAACTTCATCTCTATCCTGCTTTGATCTCACTAGGTTAGCTAGATCTTTAAAACAAACCTTCTCTTCCTCCTCAGCAGGATCTTTTAGAGCAGAGGGCCCCTCACCAGGATCAGTCTCCACCTCTTCTTCTCCATCTTTGCCCTTTCCACCTCTAGTCTTTAAAGGAGCCACCTTAACTGGAGCTGTGTTTGAATTTACAGCCACCTTAATGGAAGCTGACAGGTCCTGAGATAAATCAGCTGCTGAGGCAGTGACTTCCGGTCCCACCGAGGGAGTGGGCGGAAGTGACGTTGCTCCATTACTGGCCGACGGAGAAGAAGAAGGAGAAGGAGTGGGAGAAGGAGTAGGCGCCATGTTGATACCAGCCGATACCCTTGGCTGCTTGCTAGAATCAGCAAAGTCATTTAGAGCTGCTTTACCAATTAACTTTTTAGCCTTCTTTTTAACTGACACAGATTCTGCACACTCTTCGTCACTAGATGTCTCTGGGACTGACCTAGAGCCACGGCGTTTTCTTTTTGATCTAGTTTTAATAACAAAACAAGCTCTGGACACCTTTCTCTCTCGCCGCAGAGAGAACAGTAAATATGCAATTACCATCACCAGCAACAGATTTATACACATCACATAAATCACCTTTGGATCCCAGGCATCACTTAAAGTTACTCTCTCCTCAGGCGGAATCTTAAAACCCTTTATCTCAATTGGGAGAGTGGTGGAGGTAACATTCCTGTATCTCACTGGCCGTAATAAATTAATACATTTTCCATACCATAATTTAACTCTATACATAACCCACATATAAATTGTCCGCACCAAATATTTACCCAGGTAATCCAAAATCAAACCCAAACAATACCTGTAAACCAGAGCCCCAAAAATTGAAAAGAATAATCGCTCCACAAACCACAATACCTTCATGTTTGCTAATTCAGCTAGAAAACACTAAATCAATCAAATAATAAATTAAACTAATTCTCTGCCGCACGTTGGGTACGCCAACAAAAAAAAATGTAGTGGGTTGGAAGGGTAAGGCCAAGAAGCCTCCTCCCTTCCCCCTTGTAAGGTAAAGGGAAAGAAAACAAATTGAAGGGAAAGGAAAAAAAACTCACAAGCTGAATTAGCAAGGCAGTGGAGCTATATTTACAAAGCAGTGTAGGATTTGCAGGGGAATATTTACAAATTTACAATATTTACAATATATGCAAAGATATACAACAGAGTAACACAGAAATGAGAGTAACCCCCCTCAGCAGAGGGGGTTCCCCACCTCCGCTCTCCCCTCTCTCCCCCTTTCCCCAGAGTGGGATAGAAAGAGAGAGAAAAGAGAGAAAAAAAAATGTTAGAAGCAGTTCGTGTTAATTGGAAGGGAGTTAATACCGGCCTTTATCTGGTCTTCAAGGCCGAGGCCTTGGCAGAAAGCCGAGCAGAGAGAGAGCTGCTGCACCGTGGAGAGGCGGAAGCAAGACTGACAGAGAAGTGCTGGAAATGCCCAGTTCACTCCCAGTTCAGAAGGTGCTTCCTCCCACTCTTCCAATGAAATTAGTTTAGATTATTCTTTCCGTTTACCAACTTCCGTCCACCATATTCCCTTTCTTAAGGGGACAATGTCAACCGGCCACAGGCAACCCATGGAATGTTTAAGGATGTTGCTAGGTCTTGTAGGAAGGAAATTAGGGAGGCAAAAGCACATTTGGAGCTTAGACTGGCCTCTGCTGTGAAGGACAACAAAAAGTCCTTCTATAAATATATTAATAGCAATAGGAAGGGCAAGGACAACCTCCACTCCTTGGTGGACACAGAGGGAAACGTTGTAACAAAGGATGAAGAAAAGGCAGAGGTAATTAACACCTTTGCCTCAATTTTTACTAGCAGGGCAGCATGTCTTCCAGACAGCTGGCCTGCAGAGCTGGCAGAAGGAGCCAGGGAGCAGCATAGTTTTCCTCTGTTCCAGGATGGGGTAGTTAGAGATGTCCTCAGCAGCTTGGATCCCCACAAGACCTTGGGACCAGATGGGATCCATCCTAGGGTGCTGAGAGAGCTGGCAGATGAGCTGGCCAAGACACTCTCCATCATTTTTCAGCAGTCCTGGCTCACTGGGGAGGTCCCAGAGGACTGGAAGCTGGCCAACGTGGTGCCCATCCACAAGAAGGGCCAGTTGGATGAGCCAGGGAATTATAGGCCTGTCAGCCTGACCTCAGTGCCAGGCAACATTATGGAGCAGGACATCCTGAGTGCAATCACACAGCACTTCCATGATGGCCAAGGGATCAGGCCCAGCCAGCATGGATTTAGGAAGGTTAGGTCCTGCCTGACCAACCTGATCTCCTTCTATGATCAGGTGACCTGCCTGGTGGATGTGGGGAGGCCTGTGGATGTAGTCTTCCTGGACCTCAGCAAGGCCTTTGACACTGTCCCCCACAACAAACTCCTGGCCAAGCTATCAGCCCATGGCCTGGATCAGAGCATGCTGCATTGGGTTAGGAACTGGCTGGAGTGCCGAGCCCAGAGAGTGGTGGTGAATGGTGCCACATCCACATGGCGGCCAGTCAGTAGTGGTGTGTCCCAGGGATCAGTGCTGGGCTCCATGCTCTCTAACATCTTTATTGATGATCTGGATGAGGGCATTGAGTCTATCATCAGTAAATTTGCTGACGAAACCAAGCTGGGGGCAGGAGTTGATCTGCTGGAAGTTAGAGCGGCTTTGCAGAGGGACCTCGACAGGCTGGACAGATGGGCAGAATCCAACGACATGAGATTTAACACATCCAAGTGCCGGCTTCTGCACATTGGCCACAACAACCCCATGCAGTTCTACAGGCTGGGGTCAGAGTGGCTGGAGAGCAAGCCAGGCAGAGAGGGACTTGGGGGTGCTGGTTGATGGTAGGCTGAACATGAGCCTGCAGTGTGCCCAGGCAGCCAGGAGTGCCAATGGCATCCTGGCCTGCATCAGGAACAGTGTGGCCAGCAGGAGCAGGGAGGTCATTCTGCCCCTGTGCTCAGCACTGGTTAGGACACACCTCGAGTCCTGTGTCCAGTTCTGGGCCCCTCAGTTTAGGAAGGATGTTGACTTGCTGGAAGGTGTCCAGAGAAGGGCAACAAAGTTGGTGAGGGGCTTAGAACATAAGCCATATGAGGAGAAACTGAGTGAGCTGGGGTTGCTTAGCCTGGAGAAGAGGAGACTCAGGGGTGACCTTATTGCTGTCTACAACTACCTGAAGGGGGGTTGTAGACAGGCAGAGGTTGGTCTCTTCTCCCAGGCAACCAGCACCAGAACAAGAGGACACAGTCTCAGGCTGCGCCAGAGGAGGTTCAGGCTGGAGGTCAGGAGGAAGTTTTGCACAGAGAGTGATTGCCCATTGGAATGGGCTGCCCGGGGAAGTGGTGGAGTCACCATCACCAGAGGTCTTCAGGAGGAGACTTGATAGGGTGCTTGGTCACATGTTTTAGTTGATTAGGTTGGATGGTAGGTTGGACACGATGATCTTGAAGGTCTCTTCCAACCTGGTCTATTCTATTCTATTCTATTCTATTCTATTCTATTCTATTCTATTCTATTCTATTCTATTCTATTCTATTCTATTCATTGCTTTGTACTGCTTTCTCTCCTGGTCCTAAACCATTTTCCACCTTGGATGCTCTCTTTAAAATATATCTGTATGTCCTTCTACACAGAAAAGTGTCACACTGAGAGCAGAGCAGGTGAAAAACTTGAGGTATTCTACCACAGCAAGTCAAGTGTAAAAGTCTACAGAAACCACAGTAAATAAATTGCCTTCCAGCCATTTACTGTATGCTATTTAACAGCTAAATTCACTGTAACCCCCCTCTTTATCACTGTGGTGATTACATACTTCACTTTAAACACTGGTATCACATACCTGAGATTAGGGATTAGATTGCTGAAATTTCAGATCACAGAGCAGTTTGTCAGTAGTTGTATAATTTTTCCAGTTTAACAGGAACAGTAAGACTTCGTCAAGTTCAGTTTGAGCAGAAGAAAGAAAGAAAACTGCAAATCTCCTATAAGAGTATGTATAGGCATTACAAGTCTTGAGCCAGGGTAGATTGATGAAGATCTGGATCTTCAATAGATATTTAGGCTGAGCAATAGTGCCTTTTACAAAATCAATGGGCTTAGTTAAGCTATAGAATATTTGGACAAGAAGTACTACTTCAGGACCCTGTTCACTTCAACTTTTCTGATTTCTTTTTTAATTTGCTTTTTTAATATATTTTTTTTTATCAAAGGCTCTCTTGTGGTTCTATAGCAACATTGTGATGCACTTCCAAAGAAAGGATGAAGTTAAAAAAGGCCATGCTTCCCTCAGTACTTTTTAAGTTATATTGAAATCAGGCTTGAATGGCATTTTCATCATCATCCACAGATTATGTAACAACGAGAGCAAAAAGATTGGTTAGGAATAAGGAAAAAATTAAATGGAGTAAGACCTGGGAAAACAGCAGCCATACACAAAGTCAGAAGGAAAATATTTTATCAAATTGTAGTTTAAACACAGTAACATACAAGTGAAGAGCTGGGCCTATTTCATCTCTGCTACAAAGTTGCATCACTGAAATTTCAGCAAGAATTAATTTGGCTTTTACAGTGACAGCAGGCAACATGATGTCTGACCAACACTTCAATCAAGGAGTTTAATATTTGGAAGGCTTGAATGGAAAGGGCAAAATGCGTTTCTTTGCAAGACTAGTAGCACTACAGGCAGAATTTCCTCTGAACCTCTGAAAGCTGTAAACAACTGTGAAGGATTTTGGAGAAGAGCCTCAAAAAATTATGTGGTTGTAATAGCATAGCATAGCATAGAATTAACCAGGTTGGAAAAGACCTTAGAGATCATCAAGTCCAACCTATCACCCAACACCATCTAATCAACTCAACCATGGCACCAAGTGCCTCATCCAGTCTCTTCCTAAACACCTCCAGTGATGATGGCTCCACCACCTCCCTGGGCAGCACATCCCAATGGCCAATCTCTCTTTCTGGGAAAAACTTTTTCCTGACATTCAGCCTAAAATTCCACTGGTGCAGCTTGAGACTATGTCCTCTTGTTCTGGTGCTGGCTGCCTGGGAGAAGAGACCAACCTCTGCCTGTCTACAACCTCCCTTAAGGTAGTTGTAGAGAGCAATAAGGTCTCCCCTCAGCCTCCTCTTCTCCAGGCTAAGCAACCCCAGCTCCCTCAGCCTCTCCTCATAGGGCTGTGCTCCAAACCCCTCATCAGCTTTGTTGCCCTTCTCTGGACACCTTCCAGCAACTCAACATCTTTCCTAAACTGAGGGGCCCAGTACTGGGACACAGGACTCAAGGTGTGTCCTAACCAGTGCTGAGCACAGGGCAGAATGACATCCCTGCTCCTGCTGGCCACATTATTGATGATCCAGGCCAGGATGCTGTTGGCCTTCTTGGCCACCTTGGCACACTGCTGGCTCACATTCAGCTGCTGTCAACCAGTACCCCCAGGTCCCTCTCTGACAGGCTGCTCTCCAGCCACTCTGACCCCAGCCTGTAGCACTACATGAGGTTGTTGTGGCCCCAGCTTGGTGTCATCTGCAAATTTACTGATGATAGACTCAATCCCCTCATCCAGATCATCAATAAAGATATTGAACAGGATGGGGCCCAGCACTCATCCCTGGGGGACATCACTAGTGCCTGGCTGCCAGCTGGATGTGGCACCGTTCACCACCACTCTCTGGGCTCAGCCTCCAGCCAGTTCCTAATCCAGCTCAGAGTGCTGCCGTCCAAGCCAGGGGCTGACAGCTTGGCCAGGGGTTTGCTGTGGAGGACAGTGTCAAAGGCCTTGCTGATGTCCAGGTAGACTACATCCACAGCTGACTAAGACTTCTTTGCAAGAGCTAAACATATCTAGTCCACTTCAGCAGTCTCCAGCATCAGCAACAGGAGATACACCTGAGCGTTTTTGAATAGTCATCCACTGAAGTCCAAACCTGAATGTACTTAGTGAAATGCAAAGCAAATGAGTTCCCTGGGATAAAATTAGACACTAGAAAGTAAGTTGGGAGGGTAAAGTGTACCCCACAGAAAAGTCATTCTGCTCTCCAATCAGTAATCAAGGAAAGCAGCTGCAAACCAATCCTCATTAACAGATACCAACAAATTTGAGTGAGTTTATTTACTAGAATTATGCAGGCCCCCAAGGAGTAACACATTTAACAACCCAATATAACAGAAAATGAGAATCTTTGGACTTGAAGAAAGAATGTGTGGTATTCTCTAAATTCAAACCCTAAAGTACCTCCCTTCCTAATTTTTTTTTTTTTTTTTTAATTAGCAGCACCATGATTATTTCAAACATCCAAATGCTTCACTAAAATTTTGATTCACTGTTTTATACTGAAAGTTCTTCCTCATAGAAAAGAAAGAAGTTGTTACGACTGATAAGGGAAACCCAAGCTCTGTTGCAAACTTATTTCACACAGGTTGTTTTAAATACAAGGGGAGACATTAGAATACAGTTGTCATCAAAGCATATCAATTGCATCATCAGAATCTGGCTTTTTGAGTTCACAAAGAGCAGACAAATGCAAGGAGAGGAGAGTCTGTAGTTCAGCTCATATTGACTGATGCAAACATCCACTTTTAATTGGTTTTGCATCTGATTACATTAGCATACATGGGCACATTCCTGGACTGGTATCTCACAGGGAGTCACATATCAACAGGAACAACAGAGTGCTGTGAGCTAGTATTTTGAAATTCTAAGGCCTGTATCTTACTGAAAATTGGCAATCTTTCCTGCATCATATTCCGGTTTAACATAAACTCTGATTGTGGTCTAGTCTAAAGCCTGGCATCTGTCAACTTTATAGTACACAGATACAGAAATACAGTAATATTTGCTTTCTACATAATATATCCTTCTATTCATGTTCGTGAGGACCATTTCACATGAAATCTTCCTCTAGTTCCTCCCACCATCCTTATCTGCACACAAACTTCATGTTCTTGTCTATCTTCCCCTTTAGCTCAATATTCCGCTCCTTTGGGAATAATAACTGAGGCATAGAAACTTTCCAGTTATGTTTGTTTTTCCCTCAGAAATTAAAATTATAGACACTTGTAAAGGAAACAGACCCCCACAGTAGTGATTACACTTATGTTGAGTACATCATTTGGTCTGTGTATTTTAGTTGCCTTCTGACAGTGCTTTTATTTTAGCTCCAGGCCTTCTTGACTGCAGTAGGTCACTTGTTTCCAACAGCAATTGTAGTGGTTTGAGCCTTAGCTGAGAGTTAAAAGCTCAAATGGGAAAAGGCTGAGAATCTCTTCCCCACTCCCCCCCCACCTCCTCCCTCCAAACAGGGAGAGGAGGGGAAAAAAAAAAAAAAAAGGGGTAAGGAGCAAATCCACTAAGCAACAATCTGGAGTCAGCTTGGAAGTAGAGAGGCAAATAATTTTTTTTCTTCAAATTATATATATATAACAATAACAGGGAAAAACAAGGTTCACAAGGGCAAGGAACAAGAATGGATGGGAGTGGGACAGGAAAAAAAAAAATAATACAAAACCAGTCTTTCTCTGAGGAGGTGCAGAGGCAGCAGGGAAAAGGATCAGGTCCGGCCACGTGGCTGAGGAGCAGGAGGGCAGCTGCAGTAGCTCTCATCCAGCAGAGGCAGGAGCCAAAAAGGAGGTCCAACTGCTATGATGTCCTGCTTTTTTATACCCTAGCTGGGCAGGGAGGGGGAAGTGGAATAGACTCAGCTTTCCCAGGGGGGAAATGCCCTTCAGGGAGTGTAAAGTACTTTCTTCTTTTGTTTTCAGAAAGAGGCGTTAACCCACCACAGCAATAAAAAAGAAAGAGCTCTGAAAGCTGTATTCTTCCCCCCAGCCTAGCCCTGAGGATGTTGTTTTCTAGCCTAACTCAGTTTCTGGTTCCCATGAACAAGTTTGTCTCTGTTGTGTTTGGATTCACTGCACCATAGGAAAATGTTAGAAGGGTTGCTCTCTTTCAAAGAAAAATCAAGACAGATTTTAATAGAAAGCCACCTTGGTTCCCACACATTAAAAAACAAACAAACAACAAAAGACCAAAAAAACCCCCACAACTATTTTTGCAATCTTTTTCCTTTATTTTCCTCTTTATTCCAGAAAATCTCTTTCATTTTTATTAGGGTTTTGAGTGGTACCAAAGGATCAGAACTCAGTTTTTTACAGCAACTCACTTTCCCTATGGATGGTGCTGCTCTGCCAGGAGAGGCTCCTGAGGATTTTGCCTGTTACAATTGCTGTTTCAGGAAAGTGTCTTCTGTCACCCCTTGAAATGCCAGCCCACATGCTCCCACCATGGCTTCACCAGCTAGCTAAGAATGAGGGCTAAGCCAGCCTATCTCTGTGCTTCAAAGAGGTCAGGAGCTATGAGTAGAGCTGGTAAACAAGGAACAGGCCTGTTGCTCTAATGAAAATCACACATGGGCAAATCCTGCCTGACCAACCTGGTGGCCTTCTATGAGCAGGTGACAAAATTAATAGATGAGGGGCGAGCAACTGATGTCATTTACCTGGACCTGAGCAAAGCCTTCGACACTGTGCCGCACCACATCCTGGTCTCCAAACTGGTGACACATGGGTTTGATGGGTGGACCACTAGATGGATAAGGAACTGGCTTGATGGCCACACCCAAAGAGTGGCTGTCAATGGCTCCATGTCCCAGTGGAGGCCAGTGACAAGCGGAGTCCCTCAGGGATCAGTCCTGGGACCTGTCTTATTCAACATCTTTGTGGGTGACATGGACAGTGGCATTGAGTGCACCCTCAGCAAGTTTGCTGATGACACCAAGCTGTGTGGTGCAGCAGACACGCTGGAGGGAAGGGAGGCCATCCAGAGGGACCTTGACAGGCTGGAGAGGTGGGCACAAGCCAACCTCATGAAGTTCAATAAGAGCAAGTGCAGGGTCCTGCATCTAGGTCGAGGCAATCCCAGGCACAAATCCAGGCTGGGCAGTGACTGGCTGGAAAGCAGCCCTGAGGAGAGAGACTTGGGGGTGCTGGTGGACAAAAAGCTCAACATGAGCTCTCAATGTGCACTTGCAGCCCGCAAAGCCAATCAGATCCTGGGCTGCATCAGGAGAAGTGTGGCTAGCAGATCGAGGGAGGTGATCCTCCCCCTCTACTCAGCCCTGGTGAGACCCCACCTGGAGTACTGTGTCCAGTTCTGGAGCCCCTATTACAAGAGGGATGTGGAGGTGCTGGAGCATGTCCAGAGAAGGGCCACAAGGATGATCAGAGGGCTGGAGCACCTCTCCTATGAGGACAGACTGAAGGAGTTGGGGCTGTTCAGTCTGCAGAAGAGAAGGCTCCCAGGTGACCTAATTGTGGCCTTCCAGTATCTGAAGGGGGCCTATAGGAAGGCTGGGGAAGGACTTCTCAGGATATCAGGTAGTGACAGGACTAGGGGGAATGGAATGAAGCTGGAGGTGGGGAGATTCAGGCTAGATGTGAGGAGGAGGTTCTTCACCATGAGAGTGGTGAAACCCTGGAATGTGTTGTCCAGGGAGGTGGTCTAGGCCCCGTCCCTGGAGGTGTTTAAGAGCAGGCTGAATGAGGCTCTGTCCAGCCTGATGTAGTGTGGGGTGTCCCTGCCCATGGCAGGGGGGTTGGAACTAGATGATCCGTGTGGTCCCTTCCAACCCTGAATGAAACTATGAAACTATGAAACTATATATACAGTCTGGTCTTCAGTCACACAGAATCATAGGACATTAGGGGCTGAAAGGGACCGTGAAAGATCATCCAGTCCAACCCCCCTGCCAGAGCAGGATCGCCTAAAGTAGATCACACTGGAAGGCATCCAGGTGGGTTTTGAATATTTCCAGAGCCCTCTCTGGACTCCACAACCCCCCTGGGCAGCCTGTTCCAGTGTTCTGTCACCCTCACAGGGAAAAATATTGTCCTCATGTTCCCACGGCACTTCCTATGCGTCAGCTTCCACCCATTGCCCCTTGTCCTGTCATTGGGCATCACTCAGAAGAGCCTCACTCCATCCTCTTGGCACTCACCTTTACATAGTTATAAACAGGAATGAGGTCACCCCTCAGTCTCCTCTTCTCCAAGATAGAGCCCCAGCTCCCTCAGTCTCTCCTCATAAGGAACATGTTGACTCCCTTAGTCATTTTAGTGGCTCTGTGCTGGACTCTCTCAAGCAGTTCCCTGAGGACCTTGAACTGAGTGGCTCAGAATCAAACACAATATTCCAGATGCAGCCTCATCAGGGCAGAGTAGAGGGGGAGAAGAACCTCTCTTGATGTACTAACCACAGCCCTTCTAATACACCCCACCCCAGAATGGCATTGGCCTTCTTGGCCACCAGAGCACATTGCTGGCTCATGGTCATCCTTCCGTCCACTAGGACCCCCAGGTCTTTTCCCCTTCACTGCTCTCCTGCTTGTTCTTTCCCAGGTGCAAGACTCTACACTTACCCTTGTTGAATTTCATTCAGTTTCTCCCTGTCCAGCTCTCCAGCATAAGTCTCACTGAGTGACAGCACAACCCTCTGGTGTGACAGCCACTGCACCCAGTTTTGTGTCATCAGCAAACTTGCTGACAGTGCACTCTGTGCCCTCATCCAGGTCATTGATTGATAAATTGAGTAGCACTGGTCCCAGTACTGAACTCTGAGGGACTCCACTAGATACAGGCCTCCAACTAGTCTCCATCCCATTGACCACAACTCTGATTTCTTTCCCTTCAACCAGTTCTCAATCCACCTCACTACCTGATCATCCAGACCTCACTGCCTCAGTTTAGCTGCAAGGATGCTGTGGGAGACAGTGACAAATTCTTTACTGAAATAAAGATAAAGCACATCCACTGCTCTACCATCATCTATCCACCTGGTTATGTCCTCATCAAAGGCTATCATGTTGGTCAGACATGACTTCCCCTCGGTAAAACCATATTGCCTGCTCCTATTGACCCTCTTGTCCTTGATATGCCTAAGGACAGTGCTGAGAATGAGTTGCTCCATCACTTCCAGGGACGGAGGTGAGGCCGACTGGTCTATAGTTACCTGGGTCCTCCTTCTTACCCTTTTTGAAGACTGGAGTGATATTTGCCTTCCTCCAGTCCCCAGGCAGCTCTCCTGTCTGCCATGACTTACCAAAGATGGTGGAGACTGGTCTGGCAATGACCTCTACCAGCTCCCTCGGCACCTTCAAGTGGATCACATCGGGACCCATGGACTTATGTTATGTCCAGATCACTTAACTGTTCCCTAACCCAGTCCTCATCAACCAAGGAAAACTCTTTCTTTGTTACATCTTCCTCTGGGGTCTGGTGCTCCTGAGGACAGTCTCCAGCAGTATAGATGGAGACAAAGAAGGCATTCAGTAACTCCACCTTCTGTGTATCCTCTGTCACCAGTCACCAGTCATTACTGTAGGACTTGAAGTCAACTAGAGTTTTTTTGCAGGTTGTTTTGGTTTTGCTTTTTATAGTCTAGATTCATAAGCTAAAATAGCCAACTGTTTCCATTAGTAGGTTGGAGTAGATGATCCACCAATGCCCATTCCAACATGAACTGCCATTCTATAAACCTAAAATGCAATTAAACTTTCAAGTCCACACCAATACCTCAAACAGGTTTTGGACTTGACTGATTTCTAGCCAGCTTAGCAAAAGAGAATTAAAAGAGAATTAGGTAATTTTTAATTTTGAATTTATTTTAAAAAATATAATTATTTTGAGTTTGGTTGGGTTTGTTTTGGATTTTTTTTTTTTTTTTACTAATTACAGCATGATAAGGAGAAAAGATGAAAAGCAGATTCCTCCACACTTTCCTGGGAAAAGCAGATTTTGCATTTTAAGCACTACTGAGCAACAGCACATACATCAACCACCCTGTTTCCTCCAGCTGTTTCTGTCTCTGCCTCTGATAATCAAAGACATCAATTCTGATGCAACAGCGTCATTTTCCCCTCCACTAGACACCAACCTTTTCCAGAGGTGCTCAGACCCTCCTATAGCAGACTGGTGCTCACAGATGCAGTTCCAAGCTCAGGACTCTCTGGCACAATCCAATACGCAACTCAGACTCTTGTGGAGGCACAAAAAGCCCGAAAATGGCTCAGATAAAACATGGGGGAGCTGCCATGTATATTTTTATCACTGACACAGGTAAGCTACTTTTTATTTTATTTTTTTCTCCCTGCAGTTTCATGCCACAGACAGCTATTACATGCTCTGGCAATTTTGCTCTTGAAAACAGCCACTTCTACTTCAGACAACAGAAACTTCAAGGTGTTCTCATGCCCCCAAAGGTTTTCAACCCTGAAGAGAAGTACAAAGCAGATTTGAAAGCAAGATTGGACCCTCAGCCAACAAAACATTTAAGTTTCTAAGGACACTATCTCATGCTGAGACAGCTTATGTGGGCAGTTGGAGAAACTCAGCAGGAGCTGCCCCCAGGGTGACAGGTGAGGAGCTCCAACCGTAGCCTGATGGAGAAGGATGCCTTGCCAGGGATGCACTTACAAGGTCGGCATCTATGAGGCATGTCAGTTGCCTGCAGGTAAGTGGATCAGAGATAGTGGGAGCCATGAACTGACCTCCGTTTCCACACAGGAGCCACAGGTCCCGAGTTTGTATCTCTCTGGTTCCCCCTCCCTCCCCCATTGTGGGGTAAAATCCAGCAGATGCTGAAAGATTTAAGGAAGTCCCACATATTTATGTGTATGACACAGTCAAATCCAAAACCTTAAAAAAGGTCCTTCCCTCCTCTGACAGGCTGCACATAAGCATGGACACTGAAGCATGCCACATATGCGACTCACAGGAGCCAGGGCACTTTAGCTATTTTCTTAAATCTCCATATCTGGGTTCTTTACTGCAGTGGACATGTATGCATGGGGTACTGCCCTGTCCCCACCCCTGCCAAAGTCACATTTGTCCCAGTTCCTCAGCCTCATGTGCCAGAACTGATAAACCTACCCACTGCACTGGCACATTTCAGGAAGCAGTGAAGGATGGAGGGGTACAGGAGGACAGGATGGTTTAATCATGAAGTTTGGGGGTGGGCAAGGAAAAAAGGCATGAGTTACTGTCCACATCCTATCATTCATGGCAGGGCTATACCTGTTTCTGCAAAAAATTCTATTGGTGTCTGCCCAGAGATTTCATCTCCCTTCGTCCTGCCTGTCTTCTCCCGTTTTCATTTATGCCTCCCAGGAGAAAATAAAACCATCAAATGAATACACACACACACACACACACAAAAACAAAAAACAAAAAACAAAAAAAAAAAAACCCACACAAAACAAACAAAAAACCACACACAAAAAAAAACCAACAACAAAACCCACAGCAACACAAACAAACAAACAAAATCAGCAGAGTAGTGGTGGTACTGAGAAAATCCAGAAGGTCACACTGACATCTCATTGCACAGAGCAGTAATTCATTGATCCCACACTGACCACACATTGCACAAGGCTGTATGTCTGTGTGCAACGGAGGGCAGCACTGCTGGGCTCTGCAGGTGGGTACTATTCTGGAGAATTCCTGCAACCCTTTGGAAAGGCTCAGAGCTGGGGAATGCAGCCATACAGCTAGCCTCCTACAACACGCCAGAAAGCTGCATGGAAGCCCTGCATACCCTACAACATTTTCACTGCATGTGTAAATATTTTAGTCTCTTTGCTGCTCGTTGGTGAAGAGCCCTGCCCTGGGACTCTACATGAATAGGATAAGGGTCCTGCACACCCTCCAGCTCTCCTGAGCTCAGGTGCTGCAGCACTTGGTACCCACCTCAAAGGGTCTCAATGACAGCTGTAGCAGTAGCATCCTGCTGATGGGGCTGACACCATCTTACAGCTCAAATCTGCCATACTGTATATATGGCAGCTGCCTCCCCT
This sequence comes from Melanerpes formicivorus, assembly GCF_026170545.1. NCBI lineage: Eukaryota > Metazoa > Chordata > Aves > Piciformes > Picidae > Melanerpes > Melanerpes formicivorus. Next base: position 5,176,014 of record NW_027142395.1, on the reverse strand, counting down.
ATGCTCCATGGGACCCCTCCAGCCCTACCTCAGAAATCTCTCAGAAAAAAAAAGCCATCACATTTCAGTTTGAAAGAAGCACATCACCCTGCTTGTGAGGCCCAAATTGTTGCCCAGACAGTGCTAATTACAACTGCTTTGTGTGAGCCCTCTTACACAGGCAGTATCTTGTACCAGAAAGATAGAGAGAGTCCATGTAACTGCAAAAATAGAATTAGATGCAATAACATCTTACATAACTTTAGGTTAATAATAAGCCCAACTGTACTCAAATCCTAGTCACTCCTATAAGTGACAAGACAGGAGGTAACTATAAGAACACTTTGAGCTATTTACTTTGATGAGATTATCCATCCTGCACTTTATACATTGCTAATAAGGAAAGGATATGTTTGGGGTCCTCCCCCTTCCCTCTCACTGCAGAGGATTGTTCAGGAAGTTTGAATCAAACATCTGATTTAACAGACTGATTGCAAGTGTTGAAACACATGTTTATGAATTATGTTTTGCTAGGACCCCAAAGATGTAAACATATACCAAGCAGGATTCTTAGCTGTTTTGTTTGTTGTTTTTTTTTTTTTAACCTCCCTCTAAAATAAATGGAATAACAACAACAACAATGTTGTTATTACTACTACTTCCACTGGTTGGATAAACAGGGTACTTTTAAAATTTGTCCTGGCTATCCTTGTGCTTCTTGATTAGACAGACTGGCCTTTATAAACTATGTTTACTTCTGCCAAAAACCAACCTGCTTGGTCAGGGACTAAGCTGAATTTCTGATAAAATGGATTATCCATTTTGGAGTCCTTTGAACTAGGAAAATATTAGTTTTCCCTCCTTCCCCTCAGTGATTGTAACAAGGGTCTGAAATACTGTTATGGAGGTTTACAGAGCTACCTGAGAACAGGCTCTAGCCTGGGTATTACTACTATTCAGGAGACCTTATTTGACGAAAGTGTTAAATAGATACTATTATCAGCCATACCTATCCTCTTCTGCCATGGAGACAGAAATGTTCTAGGACAGGTTACAGACAAAAAGGCACCCAAGTCTTCAATAGCTAAGTGACTTAGAACACACATTCCAGGAGAAAACAAAGGAATTTAAATGCACTGAAATGCAACAGCCCCAGCCTCAGAGATATTAACAAAGAACATGCCCTATAAAGGAATTTGCAAGGTCACAACCTGGTAAGAATATTCATCTTCCTTCTACATGCTGCAAACTAGATTTGCAAACTTCTCTAAAGGCTGTTCTAAGTTAAACATTGCTTCAAGTTTTGGTGTCTCAATCATATGTGTGCTGGTGCATCTATAGTACCTGTCACTGATGTGAGTTATTTAGATATGTCTGGTACACGCAAATATATGCTTTGCTTTGCTTTTGTCAGATCATCTGTTTTTCCTCAGTCCAACCCAGATATTAATGACAGGGAATACTTCAAAAGCAAAGGCACCTCCAGAATGACATTAAACAAAAAAAAACCACTCACTTTTCAATTACAAGCTGTATTTAACATTTTTGTCTACTTTTGGCTACTGACACCTTTGCTGTTGTTCTGTATAGTAAGTGATCAGTCTTAATAGCATTTTTTTAACTTGAAGTGTTAGACTTCACAACTTTAGCAATGTTCTAACAATTTTTGATGCCCCTTAAAAAAACCCAAACCAGCCAAACAAAGCCACAAACAAACAAACACAAACAACAGAAGAATGCATATATGCACACATCGTAGTAACAGCTAGCATCTTGAAGTCATTGTGGAGGGAGCCTTCAAGTTCAGATGCGAGCAGTAGCACTGCAGTGGACATCCAACATACACAGAATGGGAGCAGATATCACTGGATCACAGTATGACCCTGAATAAGTTATTTGATTGCTCAGCTCCAGTTTCTCAGTTTGTGAAATGGGAATATTAATGTTTAACTCCCTCAACAAATCAGCATATACACATGAATACTGGAAAGGCCATGGTACTTCCATGCTAGAAACACAAGTTAGTACAGGGGAACACCTTTTACCAAGAATTTGACCCTTTGCCATTCCTACCTCCCTCAAAAAAAAAAAAAAAAAAAAAAAAAAAAAAAAAAGTCTACAATGACACGAAATTGACACAAGGCCTCATAGGCCTCATAGTGAGCATGGTTTGAGGATTTAACTTATCAAAGAGGTCAAAAGTTAACCTGATCTCAATCCACAGATACTTACATAGAGTAACCATAATTAACGGGCTTCATCTCTCAGACAAGGACAAAAGAAGAAATTCAAATTACCCAAGGCCTCAGATTGAGGCCAAAGAGCCTGTATTTCTGAGAGATCACTGGGTTGCTTGCAGGCATCACTGGCTGAGATCACACATTAATACTTTGCAGAGGGGTCAGTTTTGACTATCTTGATGCATTCTTCAGCCCCCATCTAGAAAAAGATTTTTTTAAACAGCAATAATTGAACCAAAGATCTAAGAGGGTATCTTTATGTGAGGGCTAGTAATAACTTAGGAAAAACTAACATTGGCTATAATACTTAATAAAGTTTCTCTAAAAACCACTGAATTTGGTAGTTTTAACATCCGCTAAGTATGGTTTAAACATGGGATTGTGGGGGGGAATCAGGAGTGCAATTTTTGCCAGAAACAGGTGGTGAGGACAGCCCCACAGTGCTCCATCAGGATGGGGGAGGAAGGGAGAGACAAGTAAAAGAAAGTTAAAAGCCTCCTGCCTGACAAACCTGGTGGCCTTCTATGACAAGGTCACAACATTAACAGATGAAGGCCAAGCAACTGAGGTCATTCAGCTGGACCTGAGCAAAGCCTTTGTCACTGTCCCACACCACACCCTCGTCTCCAAGGTGGTGCAGGATGGGTTCCATGGATGGAGCATTCAGTGGATACAGAACTGGCTTGATGGCTGTACCCAAAGAGTGGCTGTCAATGGGTCCATGTCCAAGTGGAGGCCAGTGACAAGTGGAGTCCCTCAGGGATCAGCACTGGGACCAGTCTGGTTAAACATCTTTGTTGGCAACATGGACAGTAGCATTGAGTGCACCCTCAGCAGGTTTGCTGAGGATACCAAGCTGTGTGGTGCAGCAGACATACTGGAGGGAAGGGATCCATCCAGAGGGACCTTGACAGGTTGGAATGGTGAGCCCATGACAACCTCATGAGTTTCAACAAGACCAAGTGCTGGGTCCTGCACCTGGGTTGGGGCAATCCCAGGCATCCATATAGACTGGGCAACGACTGGCTTGAGTGCAGTCCTGAAGAAAAGGCCTTAGGGGTGCTGGTGGATGAGAAGCTCAACATGAGCCAGCAGTGAGCACTTGAAGCCCAGAGAGCAAATCCCATCCTGGGCTGCATCAAGAGAAGCATAGCCAGCAGGTCCAGGGAGATGATTCTCCCCCTCTACTCTGCTCTGGTGAGACCCCACCTGGAGTACTGTGACCAGTTCTGGGGCCTCTATTACAGGAAGGATCTGGATGTGCTGGAAGGTGTCCAGAGAAAGGCCAGGAGGATGAGCAGAGGGCTGGAGCTCCTCTCCTATGAGGACAGACTGAGAGAGTTGGGGTTGTTCAGTCTGGAGAACAGAAGGCTCTGAGGAGACCTTCTTGTGGCCTTCCAGTATCTGAAGGGGGCTACAAGAAAGCTGGGGAGGGACTTTTTAGGGTGTCAGGGTGTGATAGGACTGGGAGGGTGTGGTGAAGGCACATTATGCCCCAATACTGAATCTTGTCCCAGCATGTGGGCAAGTTCCCCCTCCTTCTGGAGGAAGACAAAAGCCAAGGCATTAGCCAGGCTTGCACGCACCCAGCACATGCAGCGCTCGTGCTGACACCAAGTATGGGCATAATTCTAGCTTCACGCTTTCTATAGGCTGAAGCCAGTTGCTTATGAGAGTGCCCATTGGTCAAGCCCAGCCTCGAGGAATCTATAAGTATCACCCCAGTTGGTAAACATGTTGCCCCCTCATTCACTTTGTCTCTGTGCTTGCTCGAGAGAGTAACTCTCGAGCTGCAGCCTTTGCCATTGAGCTTATTATTAGCTTCTGTTATACATGCACCCATACTGGAAGCGTCTGCATCGTTAAGAAGCCTAGAGGGAGGACCTTCACTGAGCTTGAGGAGCTCAGCGTTGCTGCAGCCAGCCGTGCCGACCGGGAGAGCCCATCGTGCCACCGGAGGACTGGACTGACCCCTGAGGGTAAGATCTGCCCAGTTACCGGGGAGAAGGGACTTGATCCAAACCGAGTCCACGTATGCCTAGCCCCGCCGTAGCGGGAGAGGAGCTGCCGACTGCCGCTCTGAGCCCTGTGAATCTCAGGGCATTGTTCGTGTGTATACTGCACCGAACCCAGGACTACTACGAGAGTCCTGTTGCTCCTTTAAGTTCGGTAAAGAGAATCCGCCGCCTAACGCAGCCGCATTCTCTCCCTGAGGCTGTTTGCATCAGCCCCGAGAACCACCGTGGTTGGGCCGACCCCCGTAGCTTCGCCTGCTTCCGTCGTTCGAGCCCACCTACCGGCCACCGTCGTCCCGCCTTGCCGTGCGAGCCGACTTCTGAGGGCCGATCCCACGGACCGACCCCACGGACCGACCCCGACCAGGACCGATCCCTGTTGTCTGAAGGGGATTGAATATCGTCCACGTGCTTTGCACCCACTAGCACTCAGTTCAAAGTATCCGCGTCTAGCAGAGTAAGCGCTGACTCATAGAAAGATTATAATATTGCTGTGTATAGCCAGAAGCCGCCCGCGTCCCACCGAGTCTCCATCTAGTGGCCAAGCAGCGAGACTGCACCCTTCGTTATATAAATATAGAAAGGGTTTATAGGTAGTTCAATTACGTTATAATCATAACACTAAGCCAGTTGTGGAATCTATTTCACGAACGTGCACTGGAACATGTATATAAGTTGGTGATTCATCGGTTATTAATAGTTTGATAATTAATAAAAATTTTATTTTCATAATTCCTATTTCATATTCATAAATTTAATAACCTCTTCACCACAGAGGGAAGGAGCAAAACTTGAAGTGAGTAGATTGAGATTGGATGTTAGGAAGAAGTTATTCCCCATGAGGGTGGTGAGAGACTGGCACAGGTTGCCCAGGGAGGTGGTGCAAGCCTCATCCCTGGAGGTTTTTGCAGCCAGGCTGGATGTGGCTGTGAGCAACCTGATGTAGCATGAGGTGTCCCTGCCCATGGCAGGGGGTTTGGAACTGGCTGATCCTTGAGGTCCCTTCCAACCCTAACAATTGTATCATTCTATGAAATTATAGAATCATGGACCATCTTAATTTGGAAGGGACCTCAGAGATAATCTACTCCAACCTCCCTGCCATGGGCAGGCATGCTTCTCGACTTCATTTGGCTGCTCAAAATCTTATTTAGCCTGCCTTGAATACCCGCAGGGAGGGTGTATCCACAACCTCCCTGGGCTGCCTATTCCAGAGTCCCACCACCCTTGTACTGAAGAACTTCTTCCTAAAATCCAGCCTAAACCTATTCTCCCTCAGCTTAAAACCATTCCCCTCTTCTCCCATCACTAGACACCCTTATGAAAAGTCCCTCTCCAGCCTCCCTGTAGGATCCCTTTGGGCAGTGGAAGGCCCAGCCCTCTCAGCCTATCCTCAGAGCAGAGTTGTTCCAGCACTTGGATCAACTTTGTGGCCTTTCTCTGGACACACTCCAATAGCTCTGTGTCCTTCTTGTGACAGGGACACCAGAACTCACTGCAGTATTTGAGGTGGGGTCTCATATGATCAGAGCAGAGGGGAAGAATCACCTCTCTCGACCTCCTGGCCACACTCCCCTTGATACAGCCCAGGATAAAATTTGCCTTCTGGGCTGCATGAGCACACTGGTGGCTCGTGCTGAGCTTCTCATCAATCAATACACCCAAGTCTCTTTCTTCAGAGCTTTTCTCAACCCACTCTGCACCCAGCCTGTATTTGTGTCTGGAATTACCCTGACCCAGATGCAGGACCTTGAACTTTGGCTTGTTGAACCTCATACAGTTGTCACTGGCCCACTTCTCAAGACTGTCAAGATCCTTCTGGATGGCAGTCCTTCCCTCAAAGGTTTCACACCATCTGTCTCACTACTGGGAATACTCTGGGGTTTTCCTCACCTGTAAGCATCCTGTCTTCTTTCCTGATCTGAAACCTTTGTGTGGGAATGCACAAAAGCCCATTTGGTTTCCACTTGTCCTCTCATTTTGGGTAAAGGTGTCAATCAACCCTCACAAAATTTGAACAGCATAGCCTTTTGAACCATTAATCCACCTGGAAATGACTGCATCAGGTAAATGGTAATGGACACAGACCAGTCTATGTGGATCCACAGTTCTTTCAAACAAATTTTATCAAGCCTAGGAAATCAAAGCCCTGCTCTTATCCATTCCCATCATAATTAAGACGCCAGCATCTACAGGCATCATCACTCAGTAATGCAGGTAAATCTGGAAGAGCTAAAGGAAGTTAAAACTACAGCTGTAAGCAGGAAAGATTTTAGATCTTCTTATTCAGCCAGTTACTCCTTCACACACCCCAGATCTGCAGTTAAGAGCCATCTTCTAGATGCATGCCCCTTTCTTCATACAAATTAAGGGAAAAAAAAAATCCCAGAAACTACTGCCCAGTTCCCTGAAATCTCTCCCCTTCAGAGTTAGAAGTCTAATCAGATTGTCTTTCTGGGAAAAATGGAGACATTCAGGCTCCAAACTAACTAGGGTTAAAGAATGCTCTGTTTGGATACAGAGGGCTTGGGTTTAACCCCCCATCTTCTGCGTGATTTGAAAATTAAATATGAACTTAGCCTTCTACATCCTGGAGGTCAAACAGGCTACTGTATCCTAAAAGTAGCCTGGTTCAAATACTGGTGAAGGCTGTGGAAATCATGCACTGCCTGCAGTACCACTCTCCAAAATGTCACAGTACTGACTGTAGTTCATAGATATTCACACGAAGTCTTATCTCCCGATTCAAAGGTAGTTGGCTGAAGTGACCAGAGATGAAACCACAAACAGCATTATATGATTTCTTGTTTACTCTCTATCCTTTACCAACACAGATTCATACCCAGCTGTCAGGGGATCTGATTAGAGTTTTCTTGGTTTGTTTGTTCATTTGCTTGTTTTCTACACAATTGCAAGTGTGTAAAGTCACATAACTTTATGTTGCTAAGCCACCATAAATAAGCACAGCTTTTGTAGTGGGTTGAGAGAGAAGGTGTAGCTTTCTCTCCCCCACAAAGAGGGAAAAAAAAACCACAGCTAACTCAGTCAGAGAAGCGGAAGGGATACTATATTTTACAAGCAATGTGGAAAGGCAGGTTAGATATACACAATATATACAGTATTTACAATACATGTACAGAAATATACAGCAAGGAAAAAAAAGCATACAAGAATGAAATTTCCTCTTCCGGACAGAGGAGGGTTCCCCCCGCCCCATACCCCACTCTCCCCCCTACCTCCCTTTTTTTCCCAAAAAGGGTTAGGGAGAGAGAAAAGCAATTATTAAGGAAAAAGGAGTTTAGTAGGCCTCATGCAAATTAATTGCAGGATTAGTGCTTATCTTGTCCAAGGTCACTCTGGCTAGGAGCCCAGAAGCAGGCAAGCTGGAAGGGAGAGGGAAGAATGAATGAACAAACGAATGAACTGAGAAAAATTCCAGCTGCACTAAAAGCTTAAAGCTGCGTTCTACCAATCTACCAATGAAATTCGTTTAGAATATGTGATTGTTTTCATTATTATTCCAAAACATTCAGCCAGAGTGTCCCAGCACTGTCTCTTTCTCAAAGGTACAGCCTCAAACGGTCACAATCCACCCCTTCTAAACAATTTCATTGGCTGTTCGTACTGTCCATCCAATCTAAAACAATATTTACAGTTCATAAGTAAAGTTCATAGTCCATTCCAGCTATACTCAGATGTAGATGATTCAAAAGTCCAAGAAAATCAGGAAACATGAAAATGGAAAACAGTTTGTCTCTTCATAGACGAAGCAAAGAAAAGGAAACAGGGATTCGCAGGGTCTCTTAGTTGACTCAGGGCTCTCAGGGTTCTCAGGGTTCGTGCACCATAGATTCTTCATGGATTCTTCCTTTGGACGCGATGTAGCTGTACAACAGTCTGAAATTAAACTCTTTCAGCTAAAGTTAAATTTCTTAGTGGAATACACTCAATTTCACCATTCTTTTGCATTACCCAATAAGTGTGACCAGGACCTTCAGCTGAAACCACCCCTTGGACAGGTTTAGCCTCTCCTGAGGGAGAAAATACCCAAACAGTTTTACCTAACAGATCCTTTTCTCTAACAACAGGAACTCTATCACCTTCTACTTTCTGTAGCAAATCTGAATGTGCAGGTCCAGCTCGGTTCACTGAACCTCTACTATTTACCAGCCAGGTTGCTTGTGCTAAATGTTTTTCCCAGTTTTTCAAATACCCACCCCCCAAGGCTTTAAGAGTGTTCTTCAACAAACCGTTGTAGTGTTCAATCTTCCCTGAAGCTGGTGCATAGTAAGGAATATGGAATATCCACTCAATACCATGCTCTTTGGCCCAATTCTTTACAAAGTTGTTTTTCAAATGGGTTCTGTTTTCTGACTGAATCCTCTCTGGAGTTCCGTGTCTCCACAGGATTTGTCTCTCCAGACCGAGAATGATGTTGCGTGCAGTTGCATGTGGAACTGGATAAGCTTCCAGCCATCCAGTGTTTGCCTCTACCATAGTAAGCACGTATTTCTTACCAGAACAAGAACGTGGTAGAGTGGTGTAGTCAATCTGCCAAGCTTCACCATACTTTTACTTGGATCATCTGTCACCATACCACAAGGGCTTAAGTCGTTTTGCCTGCTTAATAGCAGCACAAATGTCACAGTCATGGATGACTTGTGTGATAGCATCCATGGAAATGTCTATAGATCTGCCACGAGCCCACTGGTATGCTGCATCTCTGCCTTGATGTCCTGACGAATCATGAGCCCACCGAGCTAAGAATATTTCACCTCGGTATTTCCAGTCGAGATCAATATCAGAGTCCATGTCTACTTGAGAAACTCTTGCAGCTAGATCTGCCTGATGGTTGTGTTGTTGTTCCTCAGTAGCTTTGCTCTTAGGAATGTGAGCATCGATGTGTCTCACCTTCACTGGAATTCTCTCGACTTGATCAGCAATGTCCTGCCACAGTTCAGCTGCCCAAATGGGTTTTCCTTTCCTCTGCCAACCATTCTTTTTCCAGTTCTTTAGACAACCCCATAGAGCATTGGCTACCATCCATGAGTCGGTGTAGAGATAAAGCTTTGGCCGTCTCCCACATTCAGCTATGTCGAGAGCTAGCTGGACAGCTTTTACCTCCACAAATTGACTGGATTCTCCTTCTCCAACCTTTGCCTCTGCAACTCGGAATGTTGGACTCCACACTGCAGACTTCCACCTTCGCTTGTTTCCAACAAGATGACAGGAACCATCTGTGAACAAAGCATATTTCTTTTCATCATCAGAAAGTTCATTGTAAGGAGGAGCCTCCTCAGCATGAGTTACTTTCTCCTCTGGAGGTTTAGCACAGTTGGTACCTTCAGGCCAACTTGAGATCACCTCCACTAGACCAGACCTTTCAAGATTTCCCATCCAAGCTCTCTGTGTTATCAGAGCCATCCACTTAGACCAGGTGGAATCTGTGGCATGATGTGGTGTGGAGCCTTTGCCTTTGAACATCCAATTCAAAACTGGTAATCTGGGAGCTAAGAGAAGTTGTGATTCAGTTCCAATTACTTCAGAAGCTGCTTTTACTCCGTCATAGGCAGCTAGAATCTCTTCTTCTGTTGGAGTATAATTAGACTCTGAACCTCTGTAACCTCGACTCCAGAAACCAAGAGGTCGTCCACGTGTCTCACCTGGAGCTTTTTGCCACAAGCACCAGGTTGGACCATTGTCACTTGCAGCCGTGTACAAAATGTTCTTAATGTCTGGACCATCTCGGACAGGTCCCAGACCCACTGCTTGAATCACCTCTTGCTTTATCTGGTCAAAGGCTGCTTGTTGTTCAGGTCCCCAGTGGAAATGGTTTCTCTTTCGAGTCACATCATACAGAGGTTTCACAATCTGACTGTATCCAGGAATGTGCAGTCTCCAAAATCCCACTATCCTCAAGAAACGTAAGGTTTCTTGCTTGTTCATGGGATTTGCCATGGTAGAGACTCTATTTACCACATCCACTGGAATGTGTCGGCGTCCATCCTGCCACTGCACTCCCAGAAACTGAATCTCGGTGGTAGGTCCTTTCACCTTGTCTCGCTTGATGGCAAAACCTGCATTCAGAAGAATGTCAATGATTTTGTTACCTTTCTCAAAGACTTCTTCAGCAGTTTTACCCCAGACAATGGTATCATCGATGAACTGGATGTGTTCTGGAGCACCACCTTTCTCCAGAGCATCATGCATCACTGCATGACAGATGCTTGAGCAGTGGATTCAGCCCACTGGCAATCTGTTGAAATCTCCAGGTGAAAGCAAACTGAGACCTGCATTCCCCTTGTATGGGAATAGAGAAAAATACATTAGCAATGTCTATGGTAGCATACCGTTTGGCCTCTTTGGATTGCAGCTCATATTGGAGTTCCATCATGTCTGGTACTGCTGCACTCATAGGTAGAGTTACTTCATTCAGGGCTCGGTAGTCCACTGTCAGACACCAGTCTTCATTCTGCTTTCTCACAGGCCACACTGGACTGTTGAAAGGTGAATGAGTTTTGCTGATGACTTTCTGACTCTCCAACTGACAAATCAGATTCTGAATGGGCAACAAAGAGTCACGGTTGGTTCTGTATTGTCTGTGGTGCACAGTCTGAGAAGCAACCGGCAATTTAATGTCCTGTATCTTATGTTGTCCCACAACTGCAGATTCATCAGAAAGCTCAGGTCTGACAGACAGCTTCAGTTTTTGTCCCTCAATTTCTACAGAAGCTACTCCAAAAGTCCATTTGTAACCTCTAGGGTCTTTGAAAGGCCCTTCTCTCAGAAAATCAATTCCCAAAATACAAGGTGCGTCAGGACCGGTCACAACTGTATGCTTCCTCCACTGTTTACCATTTAAACTTACATTAACCTCTACTTTACTTAATTCTTGAGATCCACCAGTGACTCCCAAAATAGTTATAGACTCTGATCCCTGATAATTTGATGGCATTATGGTGCACTGAGGTACTGTGTGAACCAAGGCCCTGTACTTCCAAAATTGTGAAGTGCCAGGCTACTGGATTTACACATCCCAATAGATTCTGTTATCTCTGTTATCCCTCTCCTCCCCCTGGCAGAAGGCAGGGCACCCCTAGTTATGGGGAATATGCCCACATGTGCATTGAGCACAGTGTGAAGTGTTATAACTGGAGCCACTTTTGGAGCTGCTAGAGTTGTTCTGGGGAACTGTAGAAGTAACAGCCACCCTTCTGGTATTGCTACCTCGGGTTCTGCCACTTTGCAGTTCACTCAGTCTCCTGAAAAGATTAGAAGTTGGTTGGCCATCCCACCTGTTCTCACCAAACTGATCACGCAGAGTTATCCAAATATTCCTACGTGACTGCCTTGGTGGTCTGTTTTGGTTTGATCTGTTTTGGAATGGCCTTCTTGGAGGACGTCTGTTCCTCACAGAGGAAACTTGTATCCACCTGGAGGAAGAATTGGAATTATCTCTTTGTGCCAATTGGGATATGGTGTTTTTAAATTCATCCTTCAGCTCTTTCATGCAACTCTCAATTTTTCCAGAGTTTCAATGGCTGAAACCAAAGAAACACGTGTCATGCTATCCTCCAATTGCCTCATTTGATCAGTGAATTGGCCAACCATAGGAGGAGCTCCACCATATTCTTGCCACAATCCTGCTTGCCAGAATATTTGCATAATTAGGAGGAGCAAGCTTGATGAGATTTTTAGCAAGACCAGTTCCTACAGGAATGTCATCAGGATTCAGTTTCATGTTCACAATACAGTATCTGTCTAACAGCAAATTCTCTCAGGCACTTAATTCCCTCATCTATGGTAGTCCAGGGCTTAGGATTTCATGGGAGATCATCTCGGGAAGGGTATCTCAGGAAAACTGCAAATAAAAGGCGTATCCACAGATTAACCTAACCGAGAGTCTTGGCTAGATGTCTATTCCATTATCCTTTGAGAGAGTTCCTAGCTGAGCTGCTGACTTGTCTCCAACTATTAGAGCTGGAGCACCTGTATCATAACACCTACTAAGCCAAGTTAGAACTGGCTCCTTATCTGCTCTGATGTAATCCTTACGCATGTTGCGAACTTCTTCACGAGGCGAAGGACATCCCTGAAGGCCATCTTCTTCTCCATCTGTCACATCTTCCTGAATATGTTGTCCCCATAATCCTGCTGTCACTCTCCTAAGGATCTCTTTAAGCTGAAAAGCACCACTGCTAGCTGCTGTCCTAGCTGCATCTCCATCCTGTGATGATCTCAATAACTCAGCTATATCTTTAAAATAAACCTTCTCTTCTTCCTCAGCAGGCCCTTTTTTTGCAGAAGTTCCCTCACCAGGATCAGTCTCCTGCTCTTCTTCCCCATTAGCTCCTGGATCAGCTTTGGCCTTTTCACTTCTAGTCTTTAAAACTGCTACTTGCTGAATTGGAGCTGTGTTTGAATTTACAGCCGCCTTAACAGAAGCTGACAGGTTTTGAGACAGATCAGCTGCTTTGGAGGGGGCTTCCGGTCCTGCCAAGAAGGAGGGCGGAAATTACTTTGCCTCGTTAATGGCAGCCAAAGACGGGGGAGCCACCATGTTGGAAGCTGCCACCGCCCCTGGCTGCTGGCCAGAATCAGGAACAGAACCGTCCAAAGCAGCCTTTCCAATGGACGTTTTAGCTTTATCTTTAACTGATGCAGATTCTCCACTCTCTTCATCACTAGAAGTCTCTGGGGCTGAGCCAGAAGTGTGCCTCGTTTTCTTTGATCTATGCTTAATAATGAAGCAGGCCTTAGATACTTTTCTCTCCCGGCACAAAGACTATAACAAATACACATTAACTATCACCAATAGCAGGATTACACACATTGAAAAAATCAGCTTTGGATCCCAGCCATCACTTAAAATTACTCTTTCACCAACTGGAATCTTAAACTCTCTTATCTCAATTGGCAAAGTGCTCGAAGTTATATTCCCGTACATACTAAGCTGAAAAAAACCCAGACAGCGGTCATACAGAACCTGAATCTTATACCTGAACCATAAATATAATTTCTGCATTGTTATAGATGACTCCAGGTAAAAGTTTTTGGTAACAGATTTATTGGCACTAAAAGATCATAAAAAGGCAATAAAAGCAAGCAAAGCAGCGCGCTGGGCTTGGGAGGGGACAAAACTCCACCTCTACAGCCACCTTACAATAGTTTTCTTCATCTTATATAGTTACATCATCTACATAAGCAAACTTATGCTAAATAGAAGGCAGGCATATGATAATGAGCCTTAGAATAGGTGGTCAAATCCCTTCTCCCTACATTCGGTGTGGTAAGGGTCAAACTATCCACTTTCACGCATGCTCAATTGTCCAGGCTTCTTATCTGAAGAAAACAAATTCCTAGTTCTGAATGTTTATCTTTAAGACAGCTCCTTCTTAGCCATGATGTCTCCAATTAACCAGACAGTATCCTTGCAAGTCTGCAAGATACGTTTCTTTCCCTTTACCCTCTAAACAGGCCTCACAAGATCCTGACCCATAATCCCAGTGCACTCTAAGTCTTATAATTTTAACACAAATCACCAGTATATTCATCACATGCATTAAATATTTACCTAGGTGATTGATAAGGAGGCCCAGACAATATTTGTAAATCAGAACTGAACATATTGAAAAGAGCAATTTCTGAAAAATCCAAAGCACCTTCATATTTGCCAGTCCAACTCGAGCAAGCAATAAAGCAAGCTAATTTTGCCCCATGGTGGGTGCCAATTAAAAAATGTAGTGGGTTGAGAGAGAAGGCCTAGTTTTCTCTCCCCCACAAAGAGGGAAAAAAACCCCACAGCTAACTCAGTCAGAGAAGCGGAAGGGATGCTATATTTTACAAGCAATGTGGAAAAAGGCAGGTTAGATATACACAATATATACAGTATTTACAATATATGTACAGAAATATACAGCAAGGAAAAAAAAGAATACAGGAATGAAATTCCCTCCTCCAGACAGAGGAGGGTTCCCCCCCGCCATACCCCACTCTCCCCCCTACCTCCCTTTTTTTCCCAAAAAGGGTTAGAGAGAGAGAAAAGCAATTATTAAGGAAAAAGGAGTTTAGTAGGCCTCATGCAAATTAATTGCAGGATTAGTGCTTATCTTGTCCAAGGTCACTCTGGCTAGGAGCCCAGAAGCAGGCAAGCTGGAAGGGAGAGGGAAAGGAATGAACGAACGAACAAACGAACTGAGAAAAATTCCAGCTGCACTAAAAACTTAAAGCTGCGTTCTACCAATCTACCAATGAAATTCGTTTAGAATATCTGATTGTTTTCATTATTATTCCAAAACATTCAGCCAGAGTGTCCCAGCACTGTCTCTTTCTTAAAGGCACAGCCTCAAACGGTCACAGCTTTGAGTAAGTACACTTCATTGCTATTACAATACTGTTCAACTAAGAGGTTGGATGGAATCCTGGTGAGAGATGTGATGTCCATGGAGCATGATGAGTCCCATTAAAAAGTTCGGAGAAATACTTCAGATGACACTTATAATCCCATACTTCTTGTGCCAAATATTTCACAGAAATCAGTAGAACAGTTTCTAGGAGGCACTTCAAACTGGCTTCAGTGGAAGCAGGGCACCTACTCTTCATTAGAAGACAAATTATTCCCCACTTGTTAACCTCACAAGCACTGGGTATTTGTATTTCTACCCTCAAAGGAAATGGTCTTTCCTCATTTTGGACAACACGGTTGTGCATGCTGCAAGCTTAGGAAACCACAAACCAGGTTCCATATTGTTTACATTCCCTGTACAACACATGTGAGATCACAGTATCACTGTATAACAGTATCACCGTATCACAGTATCACCAAGGTTGGAAGAGACTTCAAAGATCATCGAGTCCAACCTGTCACAACAGACCTCATGACTAGACCATGCCACCAAGTGCCATGTCCAATCTCCTCTTGAACACCTCCATCACCTTCCTGGGCAACACATTCCAATGATGAATTACTCTCTCCATGAAGAACTTTCTCCTCACCTTGAGCCTAAACTTCCCCAGGTGCAGCTTGAGACTGCATCCTCTTGTTCTGGTGCTGGTTGCTAGAGAGAAGCGACCAACCCCTTCCTGGCTACAACCTCCCCTCA
Organism: Melanerpes formicivorus; assembly: GCF_026170545.1. Classification (NCBI taxonomy): domain Eukaryota; kingdom Metazoa; phylum Chordata; class Aves; order Piciformes; family Picidae; genus Melanerpes; species Melanerpes formicivorus. Next base: position 5,160,678 of record NW_027142395.1, on the reverse strand, counting down.
GGTAGTTGTAGAGAGCAATGATGTCTCCCATGAGTCTCCTTCTCTCTAGGCTAAACAATCCCAGCTCCCTCAGCCTCTCCTCATAGGCCTTGTGCTCAAGGCCTCTTACCAGCCCTGTTGCCCTTCTCTGGATACATTCAAGTGTCTCGATGTCCTTCCTAAACTGAGGGGCCCAGAACTGGACACAGGACTCAAGGTGCAACCTAACCAATGCAGAGTACAGGGGCACAATGACTTTCCTACTCCTGCTGGCCACACTATTCCTAATGCAGGCCAGGATGCCATTGGCCTTGTTGGCCACCTGGGCACACGGCTGGCTCATATTCAGGCGGCTGTCGATCAGCACCCCCAGGTCCCTCTCTGTTTGGGAACTCTTCAGTCACTCCAACCCCAGCCTGTAGCTCTGCATGGAGTTGCTATGGCCAAAGCGCAGCACCCAGCACTTGGACTTGTTAAATGCCATCCCGTTGGACTCTGCCCATCTGTCCAGTCTGTCAAGGTCCCTCTGCAGAGCCCTTCAACCGTCTAACTGACCAACATCTGATCCCAACTTGGGGTCATCTGCAAATTTGCTGATGACTGTCTCAATCCCCTCATCCAGATCATCAATGAAGATGTTAAAGAGGATGGGGCCCAGCACTCATCCCTGGGGGATGCCACTGGTGAATGGCTGCCAGCTGGATGTGGCACCATTCACCACCACTCTCTGGGCTCAGCCCTCCAGCCAGTTCCTAACCCAGCTCAGAGTGTTGCTGTCCAAGCCATGAGCTGACAGCTTAGACAGGAGTTTGCTGTGGGGGACGGTGTCAAAGGCCTTGCTGAAGTCCAGGTACACCACATCCACAGGCCTCCCCACGTCCACCAGACGGATCACCTGATCATAGAAGGAGATCAGGTTGGAGAGGCAGGACCTGCCCCTCCTAAATGCATCTTGGCTGGACCCGAGCCCTTGGCTGTCATTCAGGTGCACAGTTATTGCCACCAGGATAATCTGCTCCATCACTTTCCCTTGCACTGAGGTCAGGCTGACTGGCCTGGAGTTTCTGGGTTCCTCCATCTGACCCTTCTTATGGATGGGGACCACATTGGCCAGTTTCCAGTCATCTGGGACCTCACCGGTGAGCCAGGACAGGAGGAAAATGATGGAGAGCGACTTGGCCAGCTCATCTGCCAGCTCTCTCAGCACCCTAGGATGGATCTCATCTGATCCCATGGAGAAGCCTTCCCCTCCTTCCAAAGGTGATACATCCTCTTTTTTCCCTTAAATCCTCCAGGAGCTGCTTGGTCATCCAGGCCGGTCGCCTTCCCCGCCGGCTCATCTTTTGGCACATGGGAACTGCTGTTTGAAGTAGATCCAACCATCCGGGACCCCTCGGTTCTTGAGGGATGATACCCAGGGAACTTTGCAAATAAGTTTCTTAAACAAGATGAAGTTTGCCCTCCAGAAGTCCAAGGTGAAGGTTCTGTTGGTGCTCCTCCCAATCTCCCTTCATATTGAAAACATCACTATCTCATGGTCACTGCAGCATTGATCACGTCCTCCCACCAGCCCTTCTCTATTGGAGAACAGCAGGTCAAGCAGAGCCTGACCCCTGGTAGGCTCACTTAACAGCTGCATCACAAAGCTGTCCTCCATGCACTCCAGGAATCTTCTGGACTGCCTCCTCTCTGCTGAATTAAGTTCCCAGCAGGTTCTGGCAGGTTAAAGTCACCCACGAGGACAAGATCTGATGATCTTGAGACTGCCTCCAATTGCTTACAGAATATTTCATCTTCCTCCTTATCCTGGTTAGGTGGTCTATAACAGACTCTAACCAGAATGTCAGATTTGTTAGGCCTCCCTCTGATGTTAACCCACAGGCTCTCAATCCCATCATCCTCCACCTCAAGCTCTGTGGCAAAGAGTGACTCCCTAATATACAGAGCCACCCCTCCTCCTCTTCTCCCTCACCTGTCTCTCCTAAAGAGCCTGTAACCCCCCAGTGCAGCACTCCAATCGTGGGTGTTATCCCACCATGTTTCTGAGATGGCGACTACATCATAGTCACCCTTGTGCACCAGGACTTCCAGCTCCTCTTGCTTATTGCCCATGCTGCGTGCATTGGTGTACATGCACTTCAGCTGGGCTCTCAACTTCTCAACCCTAATTTGTGTTCCACTCTTTCCTCTGCAGAGGGACTGATTTCCTCACCCACCACCTTCAGACCTAGTTTAAAGCCCTCCTAATGAGCCCTGCCAAATAAGTGCTAGGACTCTCTTACCCTTTCTAGATAAATGCACCTCATCAGGACCCAGCAGGTTGGGTGCAGTAAAAGTTGTACCATGATCACAGAAACAAAAATTCTGCTGCTGGCACCATCCCCTGAGCCAATTGTTGATGGTATGGGTTCTCCCACTCCTCTCAGTGTACACCCCTGTCACTGAGGAAACCGAGCAGAACACCACTTGAGCTCCTGCCCCCTCAATCAAATGTCCAAGGGCCTTGAATTCCTTTTTAATCGCCCTGGTGCCCTTCCTGTCAATCTCATCACTCCCAGCCTGTATTACCAGCGAAGGGTAATAGTCAGTGGGCTGGATTAGCTTTGGGAGTCTCCTTGTGATGTCCCTTACCTGTGCCCTGGGTAGGGAGCAGACCTCCCTGTGGGATGGGTTGGGATGACATATGGATCCCTTCTCTTTTACTTCGAGGAGCTGGTCGTTATAGTTGGTGGGGACCACTTGGCCTTAGGCTCCTCCCCAGATGGTTGCTCCTCAGCCCTCTCATCCCCATTGCCCTCAGCCTGCAGGGCCTCATACTTATTATGCAAGGTCAATGGAAGAGGAGGAGAGGGCCGGGATCAATTTCCCTTGCTACCCCAGACAGGGACCTGTATCCATGCCTCCCTGTTTCCAGGGACACTTCCCTCAGCAGGGGAGTTCTGCAGAGCCTTCTCCCACAAATCTAATTCCCTTTTGCTTTCCCGTATTGATCTGAGCCTAGATGCCTCATCCTTCAGCTCGGCCACTTCGTCCTTCAGCTCCACCACCAGACTGAGGAGAAATCAGGGCTCCATAGGAAAGTAAATGTGGTTACTTCAAACCCCTGTATTTTATCTGGAACTGATATTCTAGGTCTGTTAGTGATAAAGTGTAAAGAAAGAAAGACTTTGATGGTTTCTCCCCACCTGCCTCCTTAAGCATCCAAGAAATACTGTTCTGCAGCAACCTCAGGCCAGAAGAGGCTACTCATCTTCTCATCTGCCCCAAACTCCCCTGGTTCTGTTTTTGCGTCCACCCAGATGCTTAGTCCAGTCTAATTCTGACTAGTCCTGGTTGAAATCACAGTGTAACCCAGAAACTAGCAAATGGTAGCTAGGCCTCCCGTGACATCGAAAGGGTAAAATAAAAATAAAAATGCATCTGCTCATTCTTCAGGATGAAAGTTAGCGTACTAAATAGCACTAGCCAGCTTCTGTACAGCAGTCTGGCAGTTAAACTTCTTCCCAAGAAAGCACAGTCATGGGGCAATTAGCATGTCCAAGTGCTGGGTGCTGCACTTTGCTCACAACAACCCCATGCAGTGCTACAGGCTGGGGTCAGAGTGGCTGGAGAGCAGCCAGGCAGAAAGGGACCTGGGGGTATTGGTTGATAGTAGGCTGAACATGAGCCAGCAGTGTGCCCAGGGGGCCAAGAAGGCAAATGGCATCCTGGCCTGCATCAGGAACTGTGTGGCCAGCCGGAGCAGGGAAGTCATTGTGCACCTGTGCTCAGCACTGGTTAGGCCACACCTTGAGTCCTGTGTCCAGTTCTGGGCTCCTCAATTTAAGAAGGACATTGAGACTCTTGAATGTGTCCAGAGAAGGGCAACGAGGCTGGGGAGGGGTCTAGAGCACTGGCCTGTGAGGAAAGGCTGAGGGAGCTGGGATTGTTTAGCCTGGAGAAGAGGAGGCTCAGGGGAGACCTGAAGGGAGGTTGTAGCCAGGTGGGGGTTGGTCTCTTCTCCCAGGCAAGCAGCACCAGAACAAGAGGACACAGTCTCAAGCTGTGCCAGGGGAGGTTTAAGCTGGAGGTGAGGAGAAAGTTCTTCACAGAAAGAGAGATTTGCCACTGGAATGTGCCATCCAGGGAGGTGGTGGAGTCACCATCACTGGAGGTGTTCAAGAGGGGATTGGAGGCACCCAGGGCTTCCTCCTCAGTGGTGAGAGATGCTTGTTTGGCCTCTGCAAAACAGGGATTTGAAGAAACTGGTTCTTATCACTTAATGCAAAAGCATTCCTACCTCCAGACTGATGCAAAATGGATCCAAATTGCTTCTGCTTCTTCTTCCATCATAGACCATATCATAAAAGGCATCTCATCTTACAGATCCCTAGTAGAGGACCAAATTTCTTTGCAGCTCTAGCTTTAATTTACCATACCCTGTTACAGATAGCATTATAGATACACTCCAACACTTAGCATTTCTCAGCAAGTGATTCTCTAGGGAGATTATGTTTAGCAAGTACTTGGCCATTCTGAGCTGAACTCCTCTTCTCAATTTTGGCCTCCAAAATACTTGGCACAGATACTTGGATTGCACATGAAAATTACTGAAGATGGACTTTAGAGCAAGCAGTGGCAAAGTATCAAAACCGTACTGAGTGCACAGTATATGAACAATTTAAATTTTCTTCATCTTCCTCTTACCTGGACTTACCAAAAATCTAGTAGTTATCAGAAGAAATCAATCTCTTGGCCAGCAGGCCTACATTTCTAAGAGGGCAATGAAGTTTTTTGACTCAGAAGAGCACTTTCGACTTCATCTAATCAGATAAAGATTACAAAACTCTTATGTTCCTGGCTGTGCAATCTAATGAGCCTTGCTTCTGTCTTGTGATTTGACAGACAGATCTCTCTGCAGCAATACCAACTTTAGCAGTCCCTTTTCTTTACTCTTTTTAATTTGCTTTTTGCGGGGGCCTCGTTCACATCATGCTGGTACTTTTGCCCATGTTATTGTGCATTGGGTAAAGTGAGAACTGAGTTAGGTTAAAACCAGCCTTTGAAACATGTTTAAAATATGGAGGTGTCCATATTTTGGTCCAACCAGCACAACTCAGCTCTGGACCAGTAAATGGGGAAGAGAAATGGGAGGATAAGTAAGCTATCTCTAGGAAAGGTATTGCCCAGTCTCCTGCCACAGCTTGCACCTTGCCCTCTGTCTGTCTTTCTGCCACCCAGCCCTAAATGACATTGTCAAAAGCCAGGCAGAAAGACAAAGAGGAGATGTCGAGTGCATACTGAGCATGACATCCTGTGGTCACTGGCTAGTTTGGGTCAGCTGTCCTGGACATGCTTCTTGTGCTCCTGCTTGCTCACAGAGCATGGGAAATTGAAAAGCCCTTAACTCTGGATAAGTGCTGCATAGGAACAACTAAACCATCAATGTATCATCGACATTGTTCTCATACTACATCCAAAGCACAGCACTGAACCAGCTACTTGGAAGAAAAGTAACTCCATGCTAGCTGATACCAGGACATCTTGCCAATGCTTTAGCTTTTTCGCAGACTACCTTTTAGACAAAGGATCACCTCTTGTTTTGTAAGCAGCATCTTTGATATCTCTCTCAGCTGTGTAATGCCCACTGAACACTGAGCACATAGCTGTGCTGACAGCTATGGCCACAGCAATTATTGCCCCTCTATGTCCTTCTTTGCTCTGCTCTTCCACCTGTCCACTCTTCTTTTTAGATTAGAAATGCACTTCAGGGCAAGATCTACCACGTTGCCTAAAATGTAGATCCCCCACATGGAGGGATCCTGAGATGCTTGGAAATATGGCTGTCAGCAGAGAGTACAGTTACTATTTCAAGTGGGCTGTGTTACATTATTTCTTACCAATTGTATCTGAACCTGCAGTAGTTTTCCAAATGGGGAATATGAGTTTAATCCAGCAGAGATGTAAAGATTATTCTTCAGTTACAGGACAACCATTGAATGGTCATTACAGTATTATAGTTTTGACTGTGATGGTATGGTATGGTATGGTATGGTATGGTATGGTATGGTATGGTATGGTATGGTATGGTATGGTATGGGTGAGAAACATCGTGGAAGCTTCATGCTCAGGGTAGAGAGAAAACCAGGAGAGAGAAAACACTGGGTGTAGAAAATGAGTCAGATGTACTTCCAGGGTGGATGATTCTGTGGACATTTCATGGACAGAATGGAGGCATCTGGACATGCCCCAAGTAAGGACTGCTAGATTTTGGTTTCTTTGTTGTCTTTCCACAGTTAGCACACTACTGCAGACTGAAAAACAAGGGGTATATGTCCATACTTACTGTACTGTCAGGTACTGGAAGGTGCCAATACAGTTTGCTAAGTAGAAATTCTGAGTTACTGCTAAGCAGCCAACTGATGCTCACTTTGCCACTCCTAATTATCATTGCATAACACACAAAAGAGATGACAATATATGCTTTTGAAAACATACCACCATAGCAGATGTCAGCCCTTCTTTTCCATTGTACTCAAGCCTATTGTACACCCAACAATGAAATCATCTGTCACTTCAGCTATCCTCACAAAAGAGAGTTGTATATATTCATGCTGACATGTCAAGCAACAAGTAAATCTGATGGATATCAGCAATATTAAAACTTACAATAAGAGGAAAACCCATGCACTTCTAAATACTTGTAAAAAAATTCCTTCTTTTAATAGCTTTTAAATTTCAATTGGCCAGAGAAAAGCACAGGAAAGGGAGGAAAAAAATAAATAAGGACGGACATGACCAGTAGCACACTGGAGAAGACACATCATTAAATCCTGGCTAGATACCTCCAAGAACTGCAGTGCAGATAAGATTTTTAAGGGCTTCATGTATTCGAACAACCAAGCTCGCAGGTCGCTATCAAGCACACCACTCCTTTACTCTTTCCAGTGCAGGAATAACACAAATACTCTGAATATTGGCACTGCTCAACTCTGCAAGTGACCTGCACCTGTAACATAAACACATATTCCTTCTCACCCTGGCCAAGCTCCCTCCACCCTGTGGCAGGAGAGAATGGCTCATACACTTCAGGGGGGCAAGACAGGACAGTCCAAAAGCATCAGAGGAAGCATCTGCTGGGCTCTCACCAGCAGTGCAAACTGGCAGAGGGAACAGCATGCACAGCCCATCAGGAGAACAGCCACCAGTCCTCTAAAAACAATAAAAGACCAAGTGCCGGGGCTCTTCTCATCCGCTCCCAAAATAAAGCAAGAGACTAGGATTTTCCTTATCTCATAGTCTCAAGAGAAGATGAGAGGCAGCAGAGTACTGACCTTAATCCAGAAGCTGTGGGGGAAAGGGGATGAAACAACCCCTCCTCTAACAAGCTCAGTTTCTTCTCTGAGGGTTCTGGAGTATTTACAACACAATTGTTTTATGACCTGGGGCAACTGTATTTTGTGACTTAGTGGCATCAAAGTAATCTTTTTGTTCGTTATTTATATGACATAAGGTACTGTCAGAGAACAAAGTCCTCACAATGTGAGTCTTCCTTTGTAGTTGCAGTGTCAATACGGATTTCTTGTTTGGGGGGGTAAGTTTGCAAGACTTAATGAATCTCTTTCCACTGTGAATCTCAAAGCACATTTCTCACATTGAAAGAACAGTGCAGGACTGATCAGTAGTCACATCAGCTGCCAATAAAACTACCAGTACTTGGAGTAATTCCTCCCCCTCCCTCCCCCTTAGCACAGATCTACTTTGAAAAGATTTTAAAGAGTCTATTAGTGTTTGGTCATTGGGCATCTGAGACAGAAGATGACAGTCAATCAGTAGCTCCTTTCATTTATAGTCTCTCATTGTGGGTATTGGGTAGCAGTTGCACAAAGTGTATGGCTACTTTCATTGTACATGGAAACAAGCTTTCCAAGCAAACTGAGGGATAAATGTTTCTGCTCAGAACACTCATTAGCCTTCTGATCAAATCTCTTTATGATATCCAAAGTGGTGCATTCCATGACCACATGCTATCAACTGCAATGCCACGAAAACTGTCTGGCTTGCATGCAGGTTTGTAATTTTGGTAAATCTGTTTCCTTTAACATACATACTTTTTGCAGCAAGGAAGAAAAAGTGGTTGTGGGGAAGAAAAGGGGTGTGCGGTAGCAAAACAAAGCAGAATGCCAGTATTTCCTTTCAGTTAATGTTTGTACCTATTAAAACATTTTGCCAAATCAGAGATGAATTACCACACTGTTTCAGGAATCTGATATAATTCTTTTCACTCCTGCCGCCCGCAGTCCGCTGGTATCATTTTGCAGGCTAGAAGAGCTGTGATGTACTGTCTTGGGGGATACAAACTCAAGAGCTGGATCATAAGTTTTGGAACTTCCAGAGCACAACATCGGGTGTCCCTTCTTCCAGGATGCGTTTCGACAGATGGTGGCAGCCAAAGAAAATCACTCAGCCTTCCCTGCCCTCCCATTAAATGTTGGTAACTAGTACTCTGTGTTTATACATAGTTGTGTGAGAAACTGGTTATAATATTTGGCTTTTGCAAGGGGAATTGCTGGGGACCGGGCGGGCCCCATCGTTGTGCCTGGATCGTTGGGCTGATGGGTCTGTATTGTCTGGGGTATTGGGAGAGAAAGGGGAGGTGCCAACAGGTCTAAAGACTGGCCAGGTCAAGGGTGCAGGTTTTGTCTGTCCTGATGGAGAGGGGTGGGAGCGTGCTGGGGAATATATGAATATGTACGCTTTATTATATTAATTTGTATGTTTGCCGTCTATATCAGTTCAACTCGTGTTGTTAGGGCGCGCCTCTAGCAAACTCGCTAGGCGCCCAGCGCTGTGTTGCCTTTATTTTATAATAAACTGGTTATAAATTTTCAGCAGTGAGTTCGTTTCTCGCAGTTGGTAGTATCATCATTGTTCTGAGCTCCTGTAATGAAACATTTTCTACTCTGCTCCTGCTGTGAATGACACCGAATGAATTGCATTATCTTAGCCAAAGTCACAGCAGACACGGGGTCAGTGGGTAAAACTGTCTACTGTGGGCAGAAATCTCACCGAACAGCTCAATCCCCAGCTGTGGACATGAACTGGAGGAAAACACAGAAAGATGAGGGAAGAGACAAAATTAGGTTGAAGGCAGTGGGAACATCACCAGAAATGGACTAAAACCAAACTAAGGGGCACAAAAACCAGTGAGAGAGAGTGCATCTAATATAGGTAACTTTTGAATTACCACATTGTTGAGGAGAATGGGCTGCAAATAGCCTAGCATTTTTGCAGGACTCTCTGAAGTACTGAATATCACATTTTGCATGCTGAGGATGCTGTGCAGTTTACAGACCAGGTTTTCAATCTGTCGTTTAAGCAACTGTAGTGAACTGCCCAACATTTTACTAGCCAAGGCTGTAGCTGGAGCTGTGAGGTGATACTTTGGAAAGGACTGGTAAATCCCCATCTCAGGCTATGGAAATCACAGAAACAAAGGCTTTCAGCAAAGCTACTGCTACTTCATTGGCTCTTTCAGTACATGCTCAGTTCTTTGAATATTGTTGCACAGGTACACACTGATGACTAAGACATCTGCCTGGGGTCTCTGGGGTCTACATATCAGAAATATATCCAAAAAAGACTGTGAAAAAAAACAAACCACAAGCCCAATGCAAAACCTCTTCACTAAAATGCTACAGTTCTGTTGATGAACAGAAAAGTCTCATTAACAGAATAACAGAGTTGATAAGAATTTTCTGCTTGTTAGCTGAAATGCTGGAATGCAGGGAGGGGGAAAGGGGTTGGCAGACAGCCTTTGCATAGATAAGGAATAGCAGTATTTTTCAGTGATTCACTTCTGTTAGTCTTGAACAAGATGATCTTTTGTATAAGATAAAGGACACCTGCATGATATGTATACTTCTGCTATTTTTAGATAGATAAGCTTTGTATAGATAGGAAGCATCTGGACCTCTGTCATTATAGACAGATAACTTTTTGTATAAAAGTTTGCCCAAAACTCTCTGAATGCACACAGGTCTTTTGAAATGATTCTACCTGTGTCAGGCGCGCCAGAATAGAAGCATAATACAAGAAACTTACTGAGTCTCTTGTGTGTCATTCTCTAAGTCAATTTGGCGACCGCGGCAGGACGACTCTGGCTGCAGGACCTGCTGAGGAGCCAGACCTCTCAGGGCCTGCCGAGAAATTCTCGAGGAGAGCTCCGCTGCTCATCAGATCGCTGCAGGAACAGACAAGACTGCCAGCACAGAGAAGGTATGCTTCTATGAAAGGGGTAGCTCCGTAAGTCGCGAGGGGACGCCCTGCGCGGGAGAGAGGCATTTATTGCACCCCTAGGTAAAAGAGCTCTTGGGTTGGGACCAGGGGGGTCCCAAAGGTAACTATAAGCATTGTTTATATATTGTGAACATTGTTTGTAGTGTGGGACCAGGGGGGTCCCAAAGGTAACTATAAGCATAGTTTATATATTGTGAACATTGTTTGTAGTGTGGGACCAGGGGGGTCCCAAAGGTAACCATAAGCATTGTTTATGTATCATGAACATTGTTTGTAGTGTGGGACCAGGGGGGTCCCAAAGGGAATTATAAGTATCGTTTAAGTGTGTGAAGGGCCAAGAGGGTCCCTAAAGAACATAAAGTACTAGAGGTTTTGAATGTGTGGCTGAGTGTGTGTGGCCAATAACTGTGTGCTAAGGACCGGTCATTATTGTTGTAGTTGTGTTTGTATTTGTTTTGTGTTCTGTGTGCTGTAAAAAGAAAGTACTGTGTCGTATTGTGTAAAATGGGAGGGAGACAAAGTAGTGAGATTCCCAAGACATAGCCCACTTGGTTGTATACTTGCCCACTGGGGGGAAATTGGAGGCCCCCCAGGAGGGTCAACAAATCAAAAGACTCTAATTAAATTTTGTACCCGGTGGTGGCCATTATATAAATAAGATGGTGGAGAGAAATGGCCTGTAAATGGGAGTCTGGAGTATGATACTTTATTGCAATTGATGTTGGTTTTAAGAAGAGAAAAGAAATGGGATGAGACAATATATGCTGATATGTTTTTCTATCTCCGAGAGCATCCGGAGTTTCAAAGGGACTGTGGTGTTAGAGCTCCCTCTGATCCAATGGTTTTGGCCCTTGAAAAAGAAAACAAGGCCAAGAATAAGAGGCAGACACAGTTGAAAAGGTGTTGCTCTGCGCGTAGCATAGGGTAGAGGTGGCTTAAACTTGAGGAAATAAAAGACCTGCCTGAATTTTATCAATCTCCAGGAAAATTGCAAGAGGTAGTGACAGAGAGTTTGGAAAATAATGTAGGAAGTTCTGGGAGTGGCAGCAATTCAGATAGTGATACTGGAGTCAGTTCCCAGAGCTATGCTCAGGGAAGCCCAGTGGCAAGAAGGACCCGAGGACAGCAAGCAAATGCCCCGGCTTCCCAGGTACTCATTCAAGCCCCGCTGCGACAAGCAGTAGGGCCTGAGGGGGACCCAGTCTGGGTTAAGGCGCCTTTTACAAGTCATGATTTGGATAGTTGGAGAGAAAAGGCTAAAAATTATCGTAACGATCCCACAGGGACAGCTACACATTTTCGATTCATGGTTAGGCAGCACAATCCAGACTGGGACGATATCCAGTTATTATTAGAACAAATGACTGAAACAGAGAAACAATTGATTGAAAAACATGGATTGGAGCTTGCAACAGAAAGAATTCAAACCCGGGGAGGGGGGGCAAACATTGGAGATGTATTTCCACTCCAAAATCCGGAATGGAATACGAACAATGCCCTGCAAAGGACTAGATTGGAGGAATACCGGGAGTTTGTAGCCAGGGGAATAGAAAAAGCCATTCCGAAAGCAATTAACTGGTCTGTGTCATACTCAGTCAGACAAGGACCTGGTGAATCACCCTCAGAATTCTTAGATTAGCTGAGGGAAGTCATGAGGAAAAACACCTCTCTTGACCCTGGATCAGAAGTAGGTATACAACAACTGGTATCCCTATTTATTGGCCAATCTGCTAGTGATATCAGAAAGAAGCTGCAAAAATTGTCACCCCCGCAGGGAAGGGATTTAGAGGCACTTTTGGATGTAGCATGGAGAGTATTTTCTAACAGGGAAGAAGAAAGTAGGAGAAAAGAGAAGAGAATGTTGGTAGCAGCGTTGCAGGAAAGTAAGGAGACTAAAGGGACTAATAGAGTGCGGTTGGAAAAGGATCAGTGTGCGATTTGCAGAAAGAAGGGACACTGGAAAAGAGAATGTCCAGAGAGGAAAAAGAAAAGTAGAATACAGGCACAACTAGAAGAGGATGATTAGGGAGGACCGGAGGAGACTATAAATACCCTAGCAGATCCTCTGGTTATAATGAAGCTAGGGGAACAAGAAAATAAACTGGAATTCCTAGTTGACACAGGAGCAACCTTTTCAGTCTTAAATCAAGCACTGCTGCCTCTGGATGAGAGCTATGTTTCTGTGGTAGGTGCTACAGGTCAAACTGAGAAGGCATATTTTTTTAAACCTCTTAAATATAAATATGGTAAAACTTGGGGCTTACATGAATTTTTATATATGCCAAATGCCCCAAAGTCATTGCTGGGGAGGGGTTTGTTGGAAGCATTGGGAGCTGAAATTAAATGTAATAAGGGGAAGGTAGAATTCAGAGTAAGGGAGGAACAGTTGATTGAGGTTTTAAGTCTTGCATTAATGAGCCCTCAACAAGAGAAAAACAGAATAAAAGAAAGCATAAAAGATCAAGTATATCCTGGGGTTTGGGACACTGAGCAGCCTGGAAGGGCCAAAATGCCCTACCTGTGATAATAGATGTTAAGCCTGGAGCTCAATCTGTTAGATTAAAACAATATCCTTTAAGGAAAGAAGATAGGGAAGGAGTTTTGCCTATTGTAGAAAAATTCTTAAAGTATGGGCTGCTAACAGAGTGTGAATCAGCTTACAGTACTCCAATTTTACCTGTAAGGAAACCAGCTGGAGGGTATCGGTTAGTGCAGGACCTAAGGGCTATAAATACAATAACAAAGGATATCCATCCTGTGGTGGCAAACCCATATACCCTCTTGACTCAATTGAGAACAGAATTAGAATGGTTTACCGTCTTGGATCTAAAAGATGCCTTTTTCTGTTTACCCCTGGCCCCTGAGAGCCAGCCACTGTTTGCCTTTGAATGGGAGAATCCAGAAACTAACCGAAAGTGTCAATTAACTTGGACAGTCTTGCCCCAAGGATTTAAGAACAGCCCTACTCTATTTGGAAATCAGCTCACAAAAGAATTAGAGAAGTGGAACAGGCCAGAAGGCAACAGGGCTCTGCTACAGTATGTAGATGACATCCTGCTGGCCACCCAGACCAGAGCGGAATGTGAAAGCTGGACTGTGAGTATGCTGAATTTCCTGGGACTTAATGGGCACCGAGTTTCCCCGCAGAAGGCCCAAATAGTACAGCAGCAAGTAACCTACTTGGGATATGAATTAACAGCAGGACAACGAGTGCTGGGCCCTGAAAGAAAGGAGGCCATCTGTTCTATTCCACTTCCAAACACAGTAAAGGCACTCCGAACCTTTTTGGGAATGACAGGGTGGTGCCGGTTGTGGATCTATAATGATGGCCTGCTTGTGAAACCCCTCTGTGAATTATTGAAAGAAACTGATAAGGACTTGTAATGGAATGGAGAAGCTGAACAAGCTTTCTGTACCTTAAAGAAGGAATTGATGAGGGCACCAGCACTAGGTCTACCTGATGTCACTAAACCTTTTTTATTGTATTCCCATGAAAGCCAAGGGATAGCACTCAGAGTCCTAGCACAAACCTTAGGACCCTACCGAAGGGTGGTGGCATACCTCTCTAAACAACTGGATGAGGTAAGCAAAGGATGGCCAGGATGCCTGAGGGCTGTGGCAGCAGTTGCAATTAACATTCAAGAGTCTCGCAAATTCACAATGGGGCAGGAGATCACAGTCCTAGTATCACACATCATCTCTGCTGTTCTAGAAGCCAAGGGAGGACACTGGCTGTCTCCACAACGATTTCTTAAATACCAAGCCATCCTAGTGGAGCAGGATGATGTAGAAATTAAAGTTGCTAACTTTGTCAATCCAGCCTCTTTCCTCCAGGGTGGTGATGGAGAACCAGTTATTCACGATTGTTTGGAAACAATTGAGGCCACTTATTCCAGCAGACCTGACCTGAAGGAAGAACCCCTAGAAAAGATAGACCATAACTGGTACACTGATGGAAGCAGTTTTGTGATCCAGGGAGAAAGAAAAGCTGGGTATGCTGTAACTACAGGAGAAGAGGTAATCGAGGCAGAAGCCCTACCAAGTAACACCTCCGCTCAAAAGACAGAGATAATAGCACTGACCAGAGCCCTTGAGCTTTCCTGAGGGAAAAGTGCAAACATATGGACTGACTCCAAGTATGCCTTTGGGGTGGTACATGCCCATGGAGCCATTTGGAAAGAAAGAGGACTGTTGACATCTCAAGGAAAAGGTATTAAACATGCAGAAGAAATACTGAGGCTGCTAGAAGCAGTGCAGAAGCCAAGCAAAGTAGCCATAATGCACTGCAAAGCACACCAAAAAGGGAATACTGGTCGAGAAAGAGGCAACAGACTGGCAGATGAAACAGCTAAAAGGGTGGCCAGGGAGGGGAGGAAGGTGTCAGAGTTTGTTTTGATCCCAGATGGTAAACTGTCCATTGAGCAAAAAGAGCCAGAACCTGTGTATAGCACAGAGGATCAGAAATTACTTAAAGACCTTTTGGGGAATAGGACAGGAAAGGGCTGGGCCAGGACACCGGATGGGAAATTAATCATTCCCACGAACCTTCTCTGGGCTTTTGTTCAGATGGAACACGCAAAGACTCACTGGGGAACAGAAGCCCTGTATCGAAAATTGGTTCAGGAGTGTATAGCATGGAAGTTATACACCACGGTCGAACAGGCAGCCCGGCAATGTGAGGTGTGTCTTAAGGCTAACCCCAAAGTAAGAAGAGGAGTTAGACTGGGAAGAATAAAGGAGGGGTTGAGCCCATTTGAAATCCTGTTTGGAAGTCCTTATGTAGTAGGAACTATGGACCCTTCTGAACCAGGGCAATTTAGAGAGGAAATGTTGAACAAGTATGTTCAGCAAATTTATAAGAACCTGAGCATTGTTAACAAACAGGTGATTGGAACCTATGTGAGAGGGTTAGACAGACCAGTCCATGATGTGGAACCTGGAGATTATGTCTATGTCAGATCTCTTTCAGAGAACCCTCTGGAGCCCAAGAGGACCGGACCATATCAGGTGTTATTGACATCCTTCACAGCCATCAAAATCAAGGAACAAGCTGCTTGGATTCACCACACCAGAGTCAAGAAGACTTCAGCAAAAGAATGGAAACTTGAATCCCAGGGACCCCTGAAGCTCAAGCTGTAATTGTGATTTGTTTGTTGGTTGATACTATTGAGGGATGGGAAGGAAATAGGTACTGAAATGTTAGTCAAGAATTGGCTTTGTAAACTAATCTCCCTAGCTGTTGGATAATACTACTGTTAGTTTTGATTAAGATAATTATGTGTACTGGAAAGAATAGTGTAGAATACTACCATAAGTATAAAAATTATAAACTCAGGCATGAGCTGGAAACAGGACATTATTTTAAGAAAATATAGTATAGGAATATACTCTTGGCTGTAAGAAAGGGGGGAATTGATGAACAGAAAAGTCTCATTAACAGAATAACAGAGTTGATAAGAATTTTCTGCTTGTTAGCTGAAATGCTGGAATGCAGGGAGGGGGAAAGGGGTTGGCAGACAGCCTTTGCATAGATAAGGAATAGCAGTATTTTTCAGTGATTCACTTCTGTTAGTCTTGAACAAGATGATCTTTTGTATAAGATAAAGGACACCTGCATGATATGTATACTTCTGCTATTTTTAGATAGATAAGCTTTGTATAGATAGGAAGCATCTGGACCTCTGTCATTATAGACAGATAACTTTTTGTATAAAAGTTTGCCCAAAACTCTCTGAACGCACACAGGTCTTTTGAAATGATTCTACCTGTGTCAGGCGCGCCAGAATAGAAGCATAATACACGAAACTTACTGAGTCTCTTGTGTGTCATTCTTTAAGTCACTGTCAGCCCCATAACTTATTACTTCCACATCCAACAAGTAGGAGGGTGGGTGCTGATCTGTACCACCCCTGTAAGCCCATAGGGTCTTCTTGGGAGGCTAAGTGCAGCAGGACTGTGGCCTGTGATCACATAGTCCCTAGCATAATTCAGGATTCTGATCCAAGTGTGAAGGCTACAGGGAGTATGCTAGTAGGTCATATCCAGTTAAGCAATGTTGTTCAAGTCTGAGTGGAAATAGGTGGCTGCTCTTCAGCCCCGGAAGGAACATAGGCTGCTTGGCTGAGGACAATACATTCTTGACTGGAATCACTGGCAATTCC
Organism: Melanerpes formicivorus; assembly: GCF_026170545.1. Taxonomy (NCBI): domain Eukaryota; kingdom Metazoa; phylum Chordata; class Aves; order Piciformes; family Picidae; genus Melanerpes; species Melanerpes formicivorus. Next base: position 5,144,260 of record NW_027142395.1, on the reverse strand, counting down.
TCCCTCACTTTATTTAGGCGGGTCAATTTAACTTCAGCATTTTATCTCAATCTGCTAGCCAATGTCCCTTGAAAATTGTGGGATTTCTTGTCAGTGTTTTAAAATCCCCCTTCCAAGAACTTAAATTTTTATCTAATTTGGATGGCTTCATTTGAACCGCTATTTTTTCAGCAACTGCATTCTCTAATTCATCATGCCAGCACTGGACCACAACTGATTTCAAGACATGGCAGCACTCCACTGATTCACCAGCACGGTTTCCTGGAGCACAGAAATGTCCTTCAGTTACTTCTCACCTTTGCAATGGTGGTGAGCTTGTTTAGTTAAGAAGTGGTAAGGTGACCTGAAATGAACTGCCCACTCCCTCCCACTGCAAAGAATAGTCTTTCCCAGTTGCACAACCACACCACTTTCAGTTGTCTGGCATGCACATGGCCCTTTTATGAACTATTTCAGCCTTCTAAAATGAGAACTGACTCATGAAATTAACTGAATTGTTTACTATCAGATTAGCAATCTGGATCATCTCAAAAGAGGTCAGGCAATAGCCAGAGCCATCAGAAAGCCAGTAGTGTGAACAGGAAGCCCCAGGAGGCAAGAAGGGAGACTGCCCTCTTTGTGCAGTGGAGTGTGCTAAACAGGCTCTACACATTGTAAGTGAGAGTGGCTGCTGACCTAAACCATTTCCCACAAGAGCATTTCAAGGAACTGGTAAGTGGAGAGGAGGAATGGAGTAAAGTACCTACTGTACTTGAATCCCAGCTCACAGTGCCCACGAGGCTGGAATCACATGGCTGAGATGGATGGCATCATCCCCTCTTCCAGCCACCATGGATGACAGGCTGGCTTAACCGTTACAACACACTACAAATACAAAGATCTTCTATGCTTAAAGAAAAAAAAAGAGAGAGACAAAACAAACAAAACCCCAAAACAAAACAAAACAAAAAACCCAACCACCACAACAACAAAAACCCAAAACCCAAAAAAAAAAAAAAAAAAGTAAAAACTTTTGCCAAGTGCCCCTTTGGTCAGCTTGGTCAACCAGAAGCATTATGCTAGTTCTCTATTTTGAAAAATTGAGCAGAGTAGAAGTCAGAAGTTGATGAATTAAAGCATACACTAGATACAGAAAATACTTGCTTTAGCATAATTGTCTCTTTTTCTTCATGGAAAGCAACAAGTCATTCAGTGGACCTCATATTTGTTTTGGTGCATGCGTTGCTTTATTGCCTTTGATTTATGAAAAGTTTTTCTTGCATTGCTAAATCAACAGGATGAACGACACTGAAAACCACAGTGTCCCTTTAGTGCAGCAACACAGTAGGGGTGGGATATACACTGGTATATATGCACATGATGATGTCTCTACCTTTTTGTGATGTTTCCATCATGAAGAAACATGCGTATTTTCTTTGTGTGAGGACATATACAACACCAGTATACAACACCAGTATACAACACCAATAACAGAGGTTCCTTCTATTTCATATTAGAACAATCCACCTCTGCTTTCTTGGGGAAACACCCCAGCACACTTATCTGCCTGACATTTTTGACACATAGACTGTAACACCTGGATTTCCTTCAGTGCTTCAAAAACATTGTAAGACTGGACTTAAAAAGTGCATCCTCCCCTTGGAAGAGCTGAATGTGAGAGCCTTACAAACATAGCTTTAGGAAGGAGACAGTGGCTGAGTGGTAACCCTGATGGGAGGAGCATTTGGTGCATTTTACATAGACATGGCAATCTGTGGGTTTTTATTTGGATGTGCCTCCATTATAGGCCAAATTGTGTACAAACACTCTGGATTAGTTTTAAACCAGATGACCCTTTACTCCTCGGAATGTAATCAGGAGCCATGTCAAGTTGCAACTAACTGTATACTCCCCTCTCTCAGGCACCGAGCGTTTGAACATAGGGTTGTACTGCTGAAGTAATGGTACTCAATCTAGCTATTTTAAAAGTAGTGTGGGCATAATGTCTTTGAAGCACAGACATCCACTTTGAATTCCTCTTGTTCCCTCCTAGGCTTAGCTTTTATCCAAGATTCACATTCTCTCCCTCAATCACCTTTCAGCAATCTTCTCCTTGTTCTCTTTGATCACTGAAATCCTCTCCCATTCCAAGGGTATTTTGCATTCTGGATAGCTACTGTGTTTTGTGTCTTTCCTATCCTCACCTACTTGCTCCTCAGTTCTTCTGCTGCCATTAGAATAACCATCCTGTCTTTCCAGTCAGCTCTTTGAATTCCTCCAATGACTTCCTGTTCCATGCCAGCTCTCACTCCCGGCATTGCACAGCTGTGGCCTGTGAATGCCTGATAGTAATGAGGTGCTCATGCACAACAGCCATGGCTGGTTTACATATTTCTATCAGGAGCTCCACAAGGGTGGGTGTTTCCTCAGCTGTTAGGCAGGAGGTGGCCTCAGCATTTTCCCCACAATCAGCAGTGCATCTCAAGGTCTTGCATTCTTCTGTTTCCAGATTTTTTTCACTGAGGAAAGCATGTTTATTGCTAAGTACAATTTTACTTTAGTATTGTACGGTTTTCAGAATTCCTGGAATCTGCTGTTTACAAGCTGGGTCAGAGGTTACAGAAATACTTTCAATTTGCATATGTTATATACCAGGAGTTTCTTATTGGTGTTGCTAACCTCCCTGGCTCTGGAATCAACTTATGGGTGGTTCAAATTATTGCTAGATAGCTCAGTAGATAAAAATTAATACTCTCCACTCTTCATCACCCAGACTCTTATCCCAGCAAGAAAAAAAAAAAACAATAAAGCTCTCATATTTGAAATCTTGCATCTGAAGATCATCTCTCAGTTTGTGGACCAAATACATGGTGGCAGTGTTATCACCCACTGCAAAATACTCCCGTGGTGTGTTACTTTTATCTCTGAGCAAGTAAATGAGAAAAAGTATAATGTGACCAAAATGAGCATCTCAACACATCATTACTTGGTATGGACCTCTCAGAAAGCCTTCATCAGGGATATACTGAGATGGTGTTGTATGTAAATTGAATCTAACTGGAGGAAAGAGATTTCTTGGGTTGTATTAAAGACTGATGGTTTAATGTTGCCTTTGTAGCCCTTCGATTCATCAGAATAATGGTATTCTGCACACACTTTTCCAGTTCCTCATCCACTGAAGTAAATTTGTATCCAGCTACTGCATGACCAAGTCAGAACTGGTTATGTGCAGTGGGAGGTTGGGTCACAGCAACCTTGTATCTATAGTGTAAGAAAACGATGCAACTAACACTATGAGGCACTTGCTGTAACGCGAACTTTGGATCAGCACTTTACGGCCCACTGTGGTAGACACCAATGATTTTAGCCTGCTGCCTCTGCAACCAGAGAGGTTTTAAATAGGAACACATCATAGACTATTTTGGAGTGCCCAAACATAGAGTTTTGTGGTGACAGATGCTTAAAAGGTTGGCCTTATATTTGGGATTGGAGAAGTATGGGGGCTTTAAACTAGATTTGAAGGGGGAAGGGGTTAATAGTCTCCTGCTGGCTGGTGACAAACAGAGGGGCAGCTCACCAGCAGTAGAGAGAAGGAGAGCTGGTAAGGGCTCTCAACTTGCTACCCTGAGGCAAGCCACGAATGATCCACCAGGACATTCTGTGGAAACCGAGGGGATTTGGCACAAGAGGAGGACAGGGCCAGCCCAGCTGAAGTGCTTCTATGCGAATGTACGCAGCTTGGGCAACAAACAGGATGAGTTAAGGGCCACTGTGCTGCTGGGATGCCACGACATAGTGGCTGTTACTGAAACTTGGTGGGATGAATCCCATGACTGGGATGTAGGGATAGATGGGTATAAACTCTTTAGGAAGGATAGGCAGGGAAGGAGAGGAGGAGGTGTTGCCCTCTATGTCAATAGCCAGTTGGAATCAGTGGAGCTCCAACTGGGGAGGGAGGATAAGCTAGTTGAGAGTGTATGGGTCAAAATTAAAGGCAGGACAGGGGAAGGAGATATTACTGTGGGGGTCTCCTACAGGCCACCTGACCAGCAGATCCAAGCAGATGAGGCCCTCCATAGGCAAATAGGAGCAGCTTCCAGGTCACAAGCCCTGGTCCTCATGGGTGATTTCAACCACCCGGATATCTGCTGGAGGGACAACACAGCAAGGCACCAGCAATCCAGGATGTTCCTGGAATGCATAGAAGACAACTTCCTCCTCCAAATGGTGGAGGAACCAACAAGAAATGGTGCTATGCTGGACCTTGTTCTCACCAACAGGGAAGGGCTGGTAAGCAATGTGAGGCTCATAGACGGCCTTGGCTGCAGTGACCATGAAGCAGTTGAATTTAACATCCTCAGGGCAATCAGGAGGAAGTATTCCAAGCTTACGACCCTAGACTTTAGGCGTGCAGATTTTGATCGCTTCAGGGATCTGCTAGCCAAAGTGTCGTGGGACAAAGCCCTGGAGGGAAGAGGGACCCAGGACAGCTGGTCAGTATTCAAGGACCACCTCCTCTGTGTCCAGGAGCTCTGTGTACCAACAAAGAGAAAAGCAGGTAAGAATGCTAGGAGGCCTGCCTGGATGGGCAAGGAGCTACTGGACACACTATTACTTAAAAGGAAACTCTACAGAAAGTGGAGGGAAGGACAGGTAGAACAGGGGGAATATAAGGAAGCTGCCCGAGCAGCAAGAGTCCTGGTTAGGAAAGCCAAAGCAGAGTTTGAGTTGAATCTAGCCAGGGAGATTAAAGGGAATACTAAGAACTTTTACAGGTATATTAATGGGAAGAAGAAGACTAGGGAAGGTGTGAGCCCCCTCAGAAAGGAAAATGGTGACATGGTCACAAGTGATGAGGAAAAGGCTGAGGTACTTAATAACTTCTTTACCTCAGTCTTCACTGCAAGGGCCTCTAGCCACACTCCTGATGTTATGGAAGTCAAAGCCAGGGACGGGGAGGAAGAACTGCCCATTGTAAGTGCAGATCAGGTTCGTGATCATCTGAAGAACCTGAAAGTGTTCAAGTCCATGGGACCCGACGGGATACACCCACGGGTACTGAGAGAACTGGCAGATGAGGTTGCTAAACCCCTCTCTATTATATTTCAAAAGTCATGGCAATCTGGTGAAGTCCCCACAGACTGGAAAAGGGGAAACATTGCCCCCATCTTCAAAAAGGGCAAGAAGGAGGAACCAGGGAACTCCAGGCCAGTCAGTCTCACCTCTGTGCCTGGAAAGATCATGGAGCAGATCCTCCTGGAGTCACTACTCGCTCAAAAGAATACTGAAGAGGTGATTGGGAACAGTCAGCATGGCTTTGCCAAGGGCAAATCCTGCCTGACCAACCTGGTGGCCTTCTATGAGCAGGTGACAAAATTAATAGATGAGGGGCGAGCAACTGATGTTATTTACCTGGACCTGAGCAAAGCCTTCGACACTGTGCCGCACCACATCCTGGTCTCCAAACTGGTGACACATGGGTTTGATGGGTGGACCACTAGATGGATAAGGAACTGGCTTGTTGGCCGCACCCAAAGAGTGGCTGTCAATGGCTCCATGTCCCAGTGGAGGCCAGTGACAAGCGGAGTCCCTCAGGGATCAGTCCTGGGACCTGTCTTATTCAACATCTTTGTGGGGGACATGGACAGTGGCATTGAGTGCACCCTCAGCAAGTTTGCTGATGACACCAAGCTGTGTGGTGCAGCAGACACGCTGGAGGGAAGGGAGGCCATCCAGAGGGACCTTGACAGGCTGGAGAGGTGGGCACAAGCCAACCTCATGAGGTTCAACAAGAGCAAGTGCAGGGTCCTGCATCTGGGTCAAGGCAATCCCAGGCACAAATCCAGGCTGGGCAGTGACTGGCTGGAAAGTAGCCCTGAGGAGAGAGACTTGGGGGTGCTGGTGGACAAAAAGCTCAACATGAGCTCTCAATGTGCACTTGCAGCCCGCAGAGCCAATCAGATCCTGGGCTGCATCAGGAGAAGTGTGGCTAGCAGGTCGAGGGAGGTGATCCTCCCCCTCTACTCAGCCCTGGTGAGACCCCACCTGGAGTACTGTGTCCAGTTCTGGAGCCCCTATTACAAGAGGGATGTGGAGGTGCTGGAACGTGTCCAGAGAAGGGCCACAAGGATGATCAGAGGGCTGGAGCACCTCTCCTATGAGGGCAGACTGAAGGAGTTGAGGCTGTTCAGTCTGCAGAAGAGAAGGCTCCCAGGTGACCTAATTGTGGCCTTCCAGTATCTGAAGGGGGCCTACAGGAAGGCTGGGGAAGGACTTCTCAGGATCTCAGGTAGTGATAGGACTAAGGGGAATGGAATGAAGCTGGAGGTGGGGAGATTCAGGCTAGATGTGAGGAGGAGGTTCTTCACCATGAGAGTGGTGAAACCCTGGAATGTGTTGTCCAGGGAGGTGGTCGAGGCCCCGTCCCTGGGGGTGTTTAAGAGCAGGCTGGATGAGGCTCTGTCCAGCCTGATCTAGTGTGGGGTGTCCCTGCCCATGGCAGGGGGGTTGGAACTAGATGATCCTTGTGGTCCCTTCCAACCCTGAATGAAACTATGAAACTATGAAACTATGAAAAAAATCTGCTCTATAAGACCAGTTTTCCAGCAAGACTGCTGCACTGTTGCGATGACTTGGGGATACCCAGGGCCTCAGTTTAGCAGCTAGTAGGTGGTGTTTGAGGGATTTTACAAAACTCTGTACTACAGTAGAGCAGGATCATAAATCTTGAACAGGCCTCACAGTAGCAGAACTCATGATCTAAGAAGTTCAGCTGCTGTCAATTACAGTAGGTTAATGAGTAGAGTTGTAGTGCACTAGGATGTAAGCAGTCAGCATATCAACAGAACTAGTGTGGCCAGCAGGGGCAGGGAAGTCATTCTGCCCTGTACTCAGCACTGGTTAGGCCACACCTTGAGTCCTGTGTCCAGTTCTGGGCTCCTCAGTTTAGGAAAGATGTTGACCAGTGTCCAGAGAAGGGCAATGATCAGTGATCTCCACCATAACATAAACATTTACCTAACTGAGATTTGCATAATCTCTTTGACCTGCTCACCTTAATCAACATCAACCTTCCTGTGCCTGCTATCTTCACCTACTTCTCGTTAACCAAAAATCAACAGAAAATGTTATTTTTTCATGTACCAACAACTCCTGAGTAAAGAGCTTTCCTAGAACACAGAGGTTTTCAAACTTTGCTAGGTGTGACCATGTTCCCATTGTAAAACCACAAACCCCACCTCCTCCAGGCATGAAGTACTGCATCTGATTGCACACAACTTTTGACTGTCTTCTGGTTTAGTAACTGAAAAGAAGAACGAGAGGGACTTCAAGTAGCCATGAAGCCCCTTCGTGGGAGACCATCAGTAGGTATTAGGTGAAGCACAGTTTGAAAACCTCTTGTGCTCAGAAACAGCAGTGCAGTGAAAGCATCCATGCTCTTCCTCTGGCAGTTCTGCTGTCTTTATATTAACACAGTAAGAAGCAAAACGTCATTGCAGCACCTAGTTTCAGTTTTCTGGTTAATAAAATAACCGTAATAGTACCTGTCCATTCTCATGGCTTTGAAGTCTCAAGCTTCATACTGCTTGTGTCAATGAAAACAGGAGGCTGCTTAGGCAACTGGTCTTATTTTTTTCTGCATGAAAGCACAAGTAACAAGTGCATTCCTGAGATCTGAACGCAATTCTTTGTTCTGATATTCTAGTCTCTCTCTGTAACAGACATATTTGAGCAGGGATGTATTTACCATCACTCAAGGAGTATCTTCTCTATTCCTAAGAGGTTGTCAAGAGTACAGCTACATAAGGTGACCAAATTAACCTAACAGCTCATGTATACTAAAAGCATGTTCTTTACTTTCCCCTTTGTGGTACTGTTTATGAATGCATGGCCCCTTTGGTAACATTTTGTCTTAATATATTTGGCAAAATGAGAATACCTTTTGGCATAAATGAGTATCAGCCAGACACCAACTCTTGCTGTCACTAGCAGCTTTAGTCTTCTCTTACTGCTACATCCTGTGGTACATAAGACACTAGATCAAACCAGTAGTACTGAGTGGTGATGACAGGTGTGTGCAATGCTCAATTCAGTTCCAAATCCAGTGCCCAAATCAGCAATAGACTCCAGGTCACTGACTTTCTTCTGAACTGAATTTTTTCTAAGGGTTAAACATTTGTGTACAAATGTGAAAGTTCTTTAATGCTTTTCCAAATTTTGGACAGTCTTGCATAACCATTTCACAATATTTATAGTGGCAGCTTGTGTTCCAGCTCAGGCTGCTACTCTTATCTCCTGCTTCCCCAGCAATGATGAGGTAAAAGGAAAGATGGAGTGAAAACTATTTTGGCACATATGTGCTAAGAAAACGTTTGTCTTTCTCCCCTTCATTGTAGCTAATATGTCAGAAGAAGACACATTCAGTACACTAAAAGCCTCTATTGACAGGAAGGGAGTAAAGTATGTCATGTATATTGATTTTGGAAAATTATTTGTTGCACAGAATGTTCTAATACGTATGCTGAAGAGAGGCAGCCTAACCATAGCTATATATAGGGAGTACAAAAGCACTAGCAAAACCATACCAAGAAGGTAATCATTGAAGGTTTAATGCTGAAATGGAAGTCTGCACTGAGACAGCAGTTTGACCTGGTTAAACTCCTTTTTAACCTATTTCTATTATGTTCTGGATACAGCCTATTTTCATTATGACTGGTAAACCTAATGGCATGCATATTAGATTTACAAATTATACTAATCTGGGAAGGCCTGGGAAATCATTGAGCACAAACTTGGATAAGAAAAAAATATGTAAGAATGCAGCAGAAAACACAACAGACGACACTAGTCATTCACTAGTCAATCCATGTTGCATCCACATACTCAATTGCATGTAATTTTAGTCTCAGTGTTCAAAAGGAATACAGCAGAACTACAAAAGATTCAGATAAAGTTGACACAGATAACCAAAAATATGGGATGTGTCTTTATGAAGCCTGATTACAGTCAAGCAAAGGGTTTTCAATCTGAATAAGCACCAGCTGAGGAAGGTTGTATCAGTGACCTATAAAATTCTGAATGGTATGAAAAAAGGTAAATAGCAATTAATTATTTATCCTCTTTCAAAGAGAAACATGAGCAGCACAGAATAGAATCATGTCACAGACAGAATGAACACAAAGAGGGAATTTTAAACATAGTGATCAGCTGAAATGTGTAGTTTATCTCCACAGAAAACTTTGCATGCCAGAAATTGACATTGCTAAAAACCTGATCAAAGGAAAGATAATTCAGAGATATTATCCAAACTGCTGCATCTGATGCATTCTTGTTCTCAGATTTTTCCACATGTATTTTCTGTCGGTTATACTTTTATCCTGCCTGAGCTACTGACCATTGCTAAGACAGGATACCTCATTTGAGCAATGTTTGGTTTGACACAGTATGGCTGCTCACATCTGCTTTTGGTTATATGGGTAGCTTATTCATCTCACCCAGATGAAAAATTTATTGTGCCTAAAAACAGTCCATTCTGATCTAAGTCATTCTCATCTTCTCCGCATGCCTGGGATGAGCCAGTTCATTCCACCTGTTTTTGCTCAAAAACCTGTTCTGCTCAAACAGTGTATGTAGACAAAGACCCAAATGGAATGTCTGTAACTTCATCAGCTATTCAACTCTCCAATTTACTGTTGGATAATTAATATGATTTTGATGTTTGTTTAGGTGCTTTATCATATTGATTTACTCGTGTACCTGCCCAGACTACTAGGAAGTTATATGCATTTGTAAATATGCACACACATTTGTGTAAAGTGATCTAACATCACCTATATGGAAGGCCAGAGAAGCAGATAGTAGAAATTGAGGGAAAGTGTCTTGATATGCTATTATATTTACAGCACAGACAGTCAATGAGACTGTGACTCCTTCCTCTCTAAGACTGCCATCTTTCAAAATTCTGCAGTCCCTCAGCAAGGTTGACAACCCTTCTTAGCTGCCATCATTGTTACAGTGCTACAAGAAAACAGGATATGGAGTGATGTATTTGGAGGCAAGTGCTGCTTACTGGTTGTAAGGTTAAGTTCTTCTGATGCTCTTAAGGTTGCAAAACATACCCAGAAAAAAATCAAGATGTTGCATGGTTGTTGAACTGGTAAAATCTGTGTGACAATGCTTATGCTAGTGCTGTCAACACACGAGATTTAGAATATGCTCACAGGCACCAAACACACTCAGGGACTTTGAGAAGACTCAGCCCAAAGGAAGCAATGGCTGTTTATGCAAAACCTGCCATCTGAATAGAAAACACTTCAAATTAATTTGTTTGTAAAGCTAGACAGCTTACCTATTGGTATACTAACTGGAGATTGTTAATTGGAACTGCTGCCAGAGTATGTTGATAGATGATCTATTGAAATAGAAGTTAAGAATTTTAGACCATGAAAATGGGAAGTATATAAGGTGCAAACAGAAACACTATGAAATACTGAAATATTTCACACAATGCCACACTGGCAGATTAAGCAATTTAATAAGCTCTATGGCCCTAATTAATTAAACTTAAGCATACTATTAATCCTTCTAATCAATACAATTAAAGACTAAAGCAGTGTCATGTGTTTGTACACAGTGCCCTACTGATGTGAGTTTTAACAACGCAGCTAAGCAAAATGCAGGGATCACTTAGATGTCAGTGAACACCATGCAGTTGGTGAGCAGAAAAAGTCTGTAACTCACAGCTTGGTGCTTCTCATGTAAATCTTATATTGCCCAAAATCAATACTCTTTGGGTACTGTTACCTGTGTTTCTCTTGGCTGCGTTTAGTGCTTCACAGAGGCTCTTTTTATCATATTCTTCCTTTGTAAAAGGTCCACTCCTAAAAGACAAACTCATGGTATTTTGTATAACATAGAATAGGAAAAAATATTAATCCTTCATCTTTCTTTCTTCCTCTTTAGAAAATATGCAGGAAAACTTTGGGGGAAAAAAAAAGACTTATGATCATTGTATTTATTAGGTTCTGAAACAATACACATTCACATCCTTTTGAATACAGTACATTTGGCACAGTAATAATGTTTATGATGAAATAACACTAATGAATGGCAAGAGATTCAAATTACATCCATAACAAAAAAAAAAAATCTGTACAAATAAATCCTCACAATAAAAAACCCCACAACCCTACCCCCTCAACTGAATACATTTTCTGTTTAGCCAGAACTATTCTGCACATAATTTAAAAAGAGGTAATTTGTAAGCGTGTTTTGGAAATAATTATTTTTTCACCCTATGGAGAAAAATGTGTTTCCATTTGTTAGCAAAGTCTATTTGGGAGGAAAACCAAGAGACAATGGATTCTTAATAATAATTAATAATAATATTTTTGGCATTTTGCACTTGTTTTACAAAGAAGGAACAGGAAAAAAATTTACAGAAGAGGCAGAAATGTAACAGAATGTCCATTTTCAAGAATTATCTTTAAAAAATGTTCAAAGTAACAGATAAACCTTCTGATGTAAACCCAATGCAGAGAATCTAACTATTTATATTGAAGAAATATCTGCCCACGCAAAAGGTTTTTAATCTCCTTCACTTTTCTTTTAGCATTCTATCAAACAGTGCAGGTGCTGAGGCCTCCTAGAATACAAACATTTGCTAAATATCTTCATGTTGGAAAAGGGAATAGAGACCATGTAGCTTGCTTACAAAGGCTTTATGGGGTGCTTTTATTCCTTCAAAATAAATGCTCAAGAGTTTTGTGTAAAGGCCTCTTGTACAAACAGTAGTGCACTATCCAATAAGTCTTCCTATCCAGCCTGCTCACGCACAGAAGAGAACACCTTAGAGTTGTGTTCAGTTCTTGCCTGGATGTCAAAAGCTAATCATGATGAGGAATAAACAGAGCCAGTGGCGAGACACAAATTGATGGGCAGTTCTACAATATATTTCTAAAAGAGAAAGAAATTTAAACCTTGAGATGATGCAATCATTGCATGTTTCTGTGCTGCTACTCAGCTCCAGCAGCTAGTCTTTTCCCAGTACAAAAGATTACTGTAGATAAATTAAATTAAACTAAAGGCTCGATCCATTATTACACCTATAGGCCGGACAACACATTAATTGATATATCATAATATTTAATATTTTGAAATTATCATAAGAATATATATAATAATTACACCTGAGTTTTAAAAACAAAACAAAATGGAACTGAATGTTGTCATCAGTAACAGGTTATGAGCAGCCAGACGCAAAACTGACACAAACTAACTCATCTGCTTGAGACTGAGATTATCTCTTAAAGCCAAGGAGTCACACTTTGTCCACTACAATTTGTAACATTCCTTTCTCTTTCTGACCTCTATCATGTCACAATAGAGTTGAAGAGAACTATACAAGAGATTTAGTATAGCTTAACGTATGTCTACAACTTTTATAACAAAAACCTCATCTCTCTGACAGTAACTTGAACCAATACACATACAAGGGTATTGCACATGGACGTTATTATAATTATTCTTTCATAGACTAACATTTTAATAGTATGCCTGAACATGCAGCAGTTGATACCTCTATATTCAATGAATTCCACAGGCCTTGCAGCAAACACTATATACAAGATCTCACCTGTACAAAAGGCAAAAAAGCTTCTTTAGTGCCATTTTGCCAATCACAAGTATATATATTTTTGTGCAGCTGGAAACCCATGTGCAACAATTAAAATGGATTCCAATGACTGCTCACTCAGTCCAGTAAAATATATAATAAAATGACCTCAGCAATACATGTACACAAAAAACCCCAAAAACAAACCACAGGGTACTCCTGAAAATATAAGTACATAACACTGTTAGCATATCTACAAGGGGTAACTTCACATTAGTTATATTGTTCACATGAGTTACCAGTTCAATTCATACACCAAAAAAAAAAAAAAAAAAAAAAAAAAAAAAAAATCAATTTACAACTTTCAGTAATGTCAGTTTGTGAATGTTTGATCTTCGTTTTTTTGTACACTTCAATATAATGCATGTGTAGCCTTATTTTGTGTCTTCTAAAAGCAGATTTTTCTTTAGATTTTAAACAAACACAGTAGTATTAAGGTTTTGTAGAAGTGTGTAAAAGTAACACACTGCTCAGAAAATAAATATAAATAAGAAATCGTATCAACTTAGCTACAATGACAAAGGCAAATTTATAATGTTTATAATTAATTTCTTAATCTAAAATTAACTGTAAAAGCTTGCCATCACATTAATGGTTTATTGAAATGGATATTAAATTTGGTAACATGGATAGTACATCCAATTTCCTGAAAAATGGTAAAATGCCTATATATAGCTCTGGTAAAGTACTATAGGCTTTTTATTCATTAGCCCTTTAGTAACTATCCATGTACTATGTCTTGCTTGAAATAAAATTTCAGTAATCTTTGTGACTCTTCTTATTCCTAAGAATTTTCTGTAAATTTTACAAGAAAAGTCGTAACTGATGTGCTTCTTTTTCCATACAGCTTTAAGTTTGTACCTCGCCAAATAAATTCAGAACTGAGGATTACACCCCCACCAAGGCAGACTTCTTTGCTTACCAAAGAGCAATGGTATGGATGAGCACAGATCTTACCATGACCATCAGTGCAGAAGAAACAGCTTGCACTTTCTTAGCTTAAATATGACGATTACAGACTGTGATGTGCTAAATCACTTTTAGTAACACAGTTTCATTTTCCATGGAAAAGATGCAATTTTGTCCTCTGAGGAGACCTTAGGAATCAAAGAAGAGTTGCACACATATGGCAGTGTGTTACATCTACAGTTTCAAAATCATTTTGCATCACTTTTTGAGACAGAAATTAAGAGCGCTTTCAGGTTAGAAGATAAAAGGAAAGTAACTAATAAATATATACTCTATTTTGGGATATGGGCTCAGGGTAAGAGAAGTAGTTCTTGATCTACTGAGTCTCAGTAATGTGATGATCTCTTCAGAATCACTTCTTGCAGCATCATTCATCTTGTCAGCCCAATGTCTAGGGCAGTAGCTCCTCTCCAAAATAAGAGAACCCTTTAAATTCTTCTTGATTGATTTGTTTTATAATTGCCTCATCCACTAGCGTTAATACTGGTTCTTCTCGTGTAAAGTCTTGATCAAAGTTATTTACATCCCTTTTGGTTTTCTGAGAAAAAAAATACAAATAAGGTGAATAGTAAAACAGCATGGTAAAATAAAAGGTACTCTCCCTCTTCTCCATCCCTCTTCCCCACCTCCCCTCACCCAAAGCCCCCAAAAGGCAGAATTTTCTTCAATGATTGAAATACAAGAGGAGCTACTTCACACAAAGAATAAAAGACGTATGAGGGAAGCTACAGGAGCAAATACTATAAATGAGTTCAGGAGAGGCCACAGAAGCAGTACTATAAATGAGTTCTCAGAGACTCACGGGTCTTTGACAGGCAAAGGAACAGCAGTATGATGGTAAAGCAGGAAGCTGAGATTAGGACTACTTTTAAAAAGCCTTTGGCATTTTGGCATAGTAGGTAGTATGACTGTTTCCTATTAGATGTGAACATAATAATACCAAATTTCAGAGGCACAGAGTGAACTGATTTGATTGTTTTCCCCATAATATAGACTGATGTTTCAAATCTAAGCTAACTGCTTCTTCGTATCTGGCTATACTCAGATTTAAACCCAGATGTAGACCTTGCCACAAGCTCTGAGTCCAAAATCCTTGAACTCCACACTGGCCACTCAGGTTTCCTAACACAGCCAAATGCCATTCAGAGCACCACAGAAGTCTAAAGCACCTTTGTTGCTTCAGTCAAATTGGACTGGGAAATCCTAGGCTGGGATAACACATTAAACAAAGACGGAATTGGGGTGGCCAATTCAGTGTTCTCACAACAGTAACCACTGTTGACCATTTATGTGTAAAAATCCCCAAGGCTACAGAGAAAACATTCCCCATGAGACTTGCATTGTTCATGTTTTCCATGTTAGCAGCATATTTCAAGCATGTTGGAACAAAGATTTTCCCCTATGCTGTGTCTTTCCTCTTTGTTTCATGAAATGCAATAGTCAACTGAGTAAAAACGTTGAAAGACTAGCTTTGTGTTCATCCTGCACACCTGAAATTAAGATGATGCCAGAAATAAAATAGTTATTTGACTTGCAAAGTAGAATGATAAAAAATATAAAGTGAAACATCATAAAGTACATTAATGATTCTTTCAATGTAGGCTAATTTTCCTATTTTTTAATATATATGTATGTATTTTCTTCATCAGCTCTACTGAGGCATTAAAATAATTATCTTTCTCACAATTGTAACATGGTTGTAGCAACCTTCACCTACATTCCTTGTAAGAACTTTACAGATGGAGAACAAAAAAGAGGCCTGCATAGGTTCAAAAATCCACATTCTCTATCTAAAAACAATCCACTAAAAGGAAAGGAATGTGGCCTTTATTAATAAACATATATATATATGTGTTTCTTATATAGTCTACATTTGTAATATTTGCTGTATACATAAGGAGTGGACATAAAGTCTATGTGATCTGTACATTTGAAACTACATAAAGCCATGAGGGACATGATTTGGGCAAATGCTGCATAACAAGAATGAAATTCCATATGAATTTGTAAATTCATTACATCCCAACTACACCTACACCCTTCTTGCTTCTCACAGTTGAAGCATTTTAACACATTCATACAATGAGTTTGCTACAGGAATAGTCATTAAACCAGAAGAAGGCAGGTGAATGTTTGTAGAAGACAGAATTAAAATTCTGAACTGTGGTTCTGCGCAAGAGAAGTGTGGCATCCTGGCCTGCATCAGGAATAATGTGGCCAGCAGGAACAGGGAAGTCATTGTGCCCCTGTACTTAGCACTGGTTAGGCCACACTTTGAGTCCTGTGTCCAGTTCTGGGCCACTCAATTTAAGAAGGACATTGAGACTCTTGAATGTGTCTAGAGAAGGGCAATGAGGCTGGGGAGGGGTCTGGAGCGCAGCCCTGTGAGGAGAGGCTGAGGGAGCTGTGGTTGCTTAGCCTGGAGAAGAGGAGGCTCAGGGGAGACTTTACTGCTCTCTACAATTCCCTGAAGGGAGGTTGTAGCCAGGTGAGGGTTGGTCTTTTCTCACAGGCACTCAGCACCAGAACAAGAGGACACAGTCCCAAGCTGCACCAAGGGACGTTTAAGATGGAGGTGAGGAGAAAGTTCTTCACTGAGACAGTTGTTAGCCACTGCAGTGTGCTGCCCAGAGAGGTGGTGGAGTCACTGTCCCTGGAGGTGTTCAAGAGGGGATTGGATGTGGCACTTGAGAGCCATGGTTTAGTCAGTCATGAGGTGCGTGGTGATAGGTTGGACTTGAGGATCTCTGAGGTCCTTTCCAACCTTATTGATTCTATGATGCTATGTCTACACATACTTTAACCACTAGCTATCCAGGTCAAACTCTGGACTAGATGAGAACAAATGCAATGTATATTATGTTCAAGTTTTCATACTGAATGTATTTGTGAAAAGAGTTATTTCCCTGCTGAAACTAAAAGAATAAGATGACAAATCCCTCAAAGTCTGTGAAGGGCAATTATTTCCCAATAGCTACTCTTCCCATAAAACCTTAGGTTATGAGGGTGGTGTTAGGTGGAATAGAGTGCAGATGAGTACATTTGAAAAAAATGTCCCAACATCAGCGTACCTAAATGCTACTGATTAAAAGGAATCGTACTTCCAGTAGAACTACATTTCCAAACACTTCTGAAACAATAAACAACAGCATTTACTTAGATTTAAAAGTTTATCATGTCTTATATTGTGCCTTCAAGACAAAAGAAGGAAATACTAGCTTTTACTTTCTCAGTTATACAAACAATTCAATGTATTTTTGACAACACAGATGGAAATCACCCTATTTATTAACAGAAGAAGCATGGAGAAATACAAGATTGCAAGCATATGCTAGCAAGTCTCTAACTAACCAGCTGATGAAATGAGATTAAATAGATCTCAGAGAACGAAAGTGAGTAGATTAAGCCATACAAAACAAAAAGTAGAGTTCATAACGAGTGCTTCTTTTCAACAGAAAGATTTGAGAAACCCTCCTTAGCAACTTAGACACTTTCTTCCTGAAGCTATGACTATTATGCAAGGCCTCATCTGCTAAGATAAAACAGGTCTGGTCACATTTAATCTACTATTGCTATTTTAATATACTTGCATTGTTAATAGCCTATAAGCCAACAGCATGAACTAATGTTTAGTTGCAGCGTGAAGGCTCAGGATGAACGTATGAAGGGCTGTGGCTGTCTCCTAGCAGAGAAGTTGAGAAAAGAAGGAAGATCTGCAAGGTAGGAAGAGTACGTGAAATAAGCAGAATGTGGCTATTATCCAACTTTGAACATAAAAAAAAAATCATAAAGGAAAAATATTGAGACTGACTGGCAAATGCATCATTAAAAATACAATAATTAAATGGATGAGACTCTGTTTATTTAGTCTGCAGCTCCTGAGACTTTGGGACACATTATTTTTGCCTTTTCAAACTTTTTTGCAGGTAAGACTTCAGTTTCAGCTGACTGAAGATACTAGGGTAATTAGGGAGAAATGAATCCTCAAAACCACAGAAGTACACCCAAACACACAGCATTTCAATTGTTACTTTTTTTTTTTTTTTAACTTAGGCTACATTTTTTTTTCTCTGTAGACCACCCAAACACCTTGTGTTCACCATGTGTCAATGCTACTCAAGGGTAGGGGGACTGAAGATAACCAGGAGCTTCCAACAATAACTGCCAAATTCCACCCTGCATTGAAACCGCTCTACTGCAGGCAGCATGTGGGCTAAGAGCAGCAGCATTGCCATGACACTTGTATTGCCTAAAGATGTCAAAACTTCACTTTTAAATTTCATCTGAAGGATGGCTTCTCCACCTGCACAGTACCTCTGGTAGTGAGTTGGGATAATGACTCATTACCTCCCCTACAGGAAATGCACTGGGTAGTTGATCTTGTTTTTTCATGCTAGCAGTGTAAATGTTTCATAGGTCTCCCATCTGAGCACTGACCCAGTGTGACCTGTTTATCCTAGGAAATATGGTGAACCTGCTTCATGTGGATGTTACAATCTGATTAGATGTACCACTTATGCTACAGAAACAGAATCCCTTGAATCAGTAAATATTAACATGGCCTACTACCAATGAAGGATGACAATTCACAAGTCAAAGTCTGTTCAAAGATTACCACTTCTGTTTGAAGAGCTAGAGGTATTAGAAATTTTAGAAGATGTAATCATCGCTCCTAATTGCCCTGTATAACTTTGGATAAAGAGGTATTGCTTTATGAGTCAAGGTGCTTTTTTTCCTTAAATTTCTTCATATAATTCCAAAAATATTAAAATATGCTATTAATAAGCACACAGTAAACAGTAGGTTTTTGAACTGTTTTATTTTCATTACCATTTAAGAAAATAAATAATTTTTCTGTTATAGACTCAAGCTTAAAAACCCTCCTAAACATGCGTAGTCAGTTTGTCAAGGACCCTGTCTGTTAGTGATTGCTAAATGATAGTATATGAATTCCAATGGTGAAAAAAACAAATCTAACTGGATGTTCTTATCACTGAAAATACATTAACAAAGTCAGAACTTGTCATTCCTTCCATTAATCACATGAACCAAATATGAAGGACAGGAACCTTTAGTATTGAAAAACCACAGACATCCTTGCAAAAATGCGCCTGACACTGGGTGTTCCAGATTTGGGCACCTTATCAGCTGTGTCACGATGCCAAGAGACTCAGTGGACTCTCTTCTGTCTAATAAGTATTAGTTAACTCTCCAACTCAGAGCCATTAAATACTCCATTATTTATTTTCATTTAATTTGCTGGAAATGAACTATGCTGGAAATTAACTATGAAGGCTGGGGAAGGACTTCTCAGGATCTCAGGTAGTGATAGGACTAGGGGGAATGGAATGGAGCTGGAGGTGGGGAGATTCAGGCTGGATGTGAGGAGGAGGTTCTTCACCATGAGAGTGGTGAAACCCTGGAATGTGTTGTCCAGGGAGGTGGTCGAGGCCCCGTCCCTGGGGGTGTTTAAGAGCAGGCTGGATGAGGCTCTGTCCAGCCTGATCTAGTGTGGGGTGTCCCTGCCCATGGCAGGGGGTTTGGAACTAGATGATCCTTGTGGTCCCTTCCAACCCTAAATGAAACTATGAAACTATGAAATCACTGAAACTGTTTCATGTCCTTTGCAAGCTCAATGGCTCCACTAAATTTTGTTCTAATTGTCCAGTGGATCCAAAGGCTTCTCAGAAAGGGTGAAAGAAAGATGAAGTGATGGCTAGAAAACAACACTGCCACAAAAGCCTAGGTTTTGTACTTTAGGCTGATTTCCCAATTCACAATATGCTCTTTAAATGTGACTATAGGAATCCTCTTTAAATCAGTTAATAGAGTTCTGCTCAGTTTAGTCAAGTGAGGAGCTAATCCAGAACAGGCAGCCAGTACAAGTGAGTGAGGCCAGAAGTTACCATTTTAACAATGAAAGAATATGTTGGAAGAAGAAAGAAAAAAAGTTCTGATATGTTTCAGTAAATGAGCATTCATGGTTTTCACAGTGTGAGATAGTGTCTACACAGAAATGCAGGGGAGCCTTTCTGTATTACTGAATGAAATATAACTTTAACTCTGCTCCACTGCAGTTTTCTGTCAATAGTAGTGGTTGATACCTCTTCAAGTATTTGCAGGTCAACAATGAAATCCTGGAGCTTGTAATTTGTATGGGGAGCTTTACCAGTGGACCCTTTCAGTGCAGTGCCCTTTCAGTAGCACATCAAACACATGACAGGCACATTAAATCTGGGCAGGAAGCTGTGCAGCTTTTGGTGTGTGGCTACAGGGGTAGGGGACAGCAGTGTGTTAGGAACAGGACATGTAACATCAGTTGCACCCTCTCATATGGTATCATTTTATCCAGAATTTTGTTTCAGTAAGAAAGAAATGATTCCCACGTTTGACACAGTTTTATTATGGAGAAATTCTTAGGTCAGGATGATTAGAGTTTAAATATGTTGTATTTACCTTGTCACTCATCAGATTTTCAGATTATTTTGTTCAAGACAAATGGAAAGTTAAGGCATCAAACTGGCTAGAAGTACAAGGTTATGTGGCTAACTCTCATATCACTGCTCTCCTGCCCTCTCGTTCACCTCTCCTTATTATAATAAGAAACACAGCACAGGCAAATACTTTGCGCCAGTGATTTTCTTCTCCCAGACAACCAGTACCAGAACAAGAGGACACAGTCTCAGGCTGTGTCAGGGGAGGTTTAGGCTAGAGGTTACGAGGAAGTTTTGCACAGAGAGAGTGATTGCCCAGTGGAATGGGCTGCCCGAGGAGGTGGTGGAGTCACCACCACTGGAGGTGTTCAGGAGGAGACTTGACAGGGTGCTTGGTTGCATGGTTTAGTTGGTTGGGTGGTGTTGGATGATAGGTTGGATGCGATCATCTTGAAGGTCTCTTCCAACCTGGTTTATTCTATTCTATTGAATCTATTTTCATAAAGGTGTAGTAGTTTCTAAAAGCTGAGACAACTATAATGAGCACTCATTTTGACACAAGATTTCTTCTCTATACACAGAAGTTCAGTATGAACATTGTGAAAGAAACAGGCTGAGAAACAGGACACTTCAGGCCAGTTTTTCTGTTTATGTGATGTCTCTTGAAGTACTTACACGCCTTGAGAATCTGCATCAGTATTGGAAGTATTTTCTAGAATGCCTTATTCCAGAAGATATGAAATATATGTTATCAAAAGATATCTACATGTTATTAGTTTGAAAAGCATATTATTTGTTCTATTCACATGTGCAAGAGTTATAACAGACCAGCCATGAGCTACAGCATATCAAGTGGAAGGTTTTGATGATAAAAAGTGTCTTGAATCCCAGTATTTTTTACAAGTATACCATCATTTGTAACTTTCAAACAGAGGGGCAGATGTTTTCCTCCTAGGCTATGCTTCATTAGATGCAAAGAACATCAAATTAAGAGGAAGACAAAGGAAACTTTCCCCTCAACACCCCCATATGTTAATAGAGAGTGACGCAGTATTTGAAAAGCATGCTGACCTATGCAGTCCATAGTTTAATCTGTTATGGAAGTACATAGATATTTAATAAACATGAAGCTAATTCACAAGATTTTACACTGAAACAGTATGTATCTTTCCTAGGAATGTGAAACGGATCAAGCAGGAAGGAGGAATAGTCTAAACATTTAGGGGGTACAAACATTTATTAACTACATGGCCAGTATGCCCAGTATGACCAGCTTTAGTATCCAATTTTTGGACAGCCTTTCTCCTGCCCTATATGTATCCCCAAACAGCAATAACAAAACCACAGCACTGCAGGGCCACTGGCAACCACCCTGTTTGCAGTTTGGGCAATGATTCTCTCTCAGAAGCTGCTGAAAAACTGTTCTCCCCTATGGCCACACGTGGGTATGGTTTTAGCACAAATGAGTACGCAGCACTACAGCTGTCTATACCAGATCTGCTCTGTTCACAGCCTGACTGCTAGAGCACAACAGTTATCTCTGTGTAAAATGTCAATGGAGATAGATTTCACAGGAACAGCAGGAGAGGTCAACACTACAGCTTTTTGTATTCCTTCTTGGGGCTGAAGTATGAGAATAGAAAGTAATGGAACAATCACAGGAAAGCAGCCTTCATCCACACAATGTAATTCATGTTGCAAATTTGATGATCCACTCTGCAGCATAGATTTTATATATGTGTGTGACCGTTTTAGACTGTGCCTTTAAGAAAGGGACATTTGCTGGAACACACTAGCTGAATATTTTGAAAACATTCAGATATTCATATTATCTCAATGAAGCATGAACATTCATATTATCTCATGGTAGAGGCAAACACTGGATGGCTGGAAACTTATCCAGTTCCACATGCAACTGCACGCAACACCATTCTTGGTCTGGAGAGACAAATCCTGTGGAGACACGGAACTCCAGAGAGGATTCAGTCAGAAAACAGAACCCATTTGAAAAACAACTTTGTAAAGAATTGGGCCAAAGAGCATGGTATTGAGTGGATATTCCATATTCTTTACTACGCACCAGCTACAGGGAAGATTGAACACTACAACGGTTTGTTGAAGAACACTCTTAAAGCCATGGGGGGTGGATCTTTGAAAAACTGGGAAAAACATTTAGCACAAGCAACCTGGCTGGTAAATAGTAGAAGTTCAGTGAACCAAGCTGGACCTACACATTCAGATCTGCTACAGAAAGTAGAAGGCGATAGAGTTCCTGTTGTTAGAGAAAAGGATCTGTTAGGTAAAACTGTTTGGGTATTTTCTCCCTCAGGAGAGGCTAAACCTGTCCAAGGGGTGGTTTCAGCTGAAGGTCCTGGTCACACTTATTGGGTAATGCAAGAGAATGGTGAAATTGAGTGTATTCCACTAAGAAATTTAACTTTAGCTGAAAGAGTTTAATTTCAGACTGTTGTACAGCTATATCGCATCCAAAGGAAGAATCCATGAGGAACCTACGGTGCATGAACCCTGAGAACCCCGAGAGCCCTGAGTCAACGAAGCGTCCCTGCGTCCCTGTTTCCCTTTTCTTTGCTTCGTCTACGAAGAGACAAACTGTTTTCCATTTTCTTGTTTCCTGATTTTCTTGGACTTCTGAATCATCTACATCTGAGTATAGCTGGAATGGACTATGAACTTTATTTACAAACTGTAAACATTGTTTTAGATTGGATGGACAGTACAAACAGCCAATGAAATTGTTTAGAAGGGGTGGATTGTGACCGTTTCAGGCTGTGCCTTTAAGAAAGGGACATTTGCTGGAACACTCTGGCTGAATATTTTGAAAACATTCAGATATTCTAAATTAATTTCATTGGTAGATTGGTACAATGCAACTTTAAGTTTTAGTTCAGTTGGAATCTTTCTCAGTCCAGTCTGTTCTGCCTTTCCAGCCTGTCTGCTTCTGAGCAACTAGCCGGAGCTGACCTTGGATAACAGATAAGAGGACTAATCCCTGCATGTGCTTTGAGGCCTAACAAAATTTCATCCTTATTAATTACCTTTTTTCTCTCTCCAGCCCTTTTTGGGAAAAAAGGGAGGTAGGGGGAGAGAGAGGGTAACCCTCCTCTGTCCACAGGAGGGAGTTTTGTTCTGATTATTTTCTTTGCTGTGTATTTCTATATATATTGTAAATACTGTTATATATTGTGTATATACAACCTGCATTCCATATTGCTTGTGAATACAGCTCTACCCTTTGCTTCTCCGACTGAGTCAGCCGTGGTTTTTTATTTTGTGGGGGAGAGAGAGCTGGGCCTTCTCTCACCACCACAATATGCCTCTCTAAATTCACATTATATTGGTACGGCAGTGCACCCAAACCCCTCTCCCCCCACCCCGTGTGAAGACAGGACTTGCGGGGGTAAACAGAGAGGCTGAGATGAATGGAGACAGAGGAGAGAGATCTCCCACTCTCAGGCCTGCAGGTCACTGTATTTCACATGGGCTCTTCCCCCCAAGCCATGTGTCCTGCCAGCCACAGACCCCATGCAGGGTCAAGTCTGGGCATGTTATGGGCATGTTTGGGCATGTTTAAGCAGAGAGCTGATGGTTATCGGTTCCAGCCTTTGTCTGGTGACAATTCTGACAAAAATTAGCTGGCTGGATAAAACAGGTGAGCTGCAGAACATGAGGCTCTTCTCTCTTGGGTGTTTGCCCACCACACAAGGCTTATAAGCAGCAAAGCAGTTCAGAAGGATTTTTGATAAAAAGAGATGAAAGAGAAATTCCCACAATGGGCACTCAGCAGTGTAATTGATACACTCCTAAAGCCTCCAGGAACTTTCTACCTTTTGTTAGTAGTGGTAATCTACTGCTTTAGGTTTATCTTTTTCCAAATACTGTTTCTCAAACCATTTGTGACTATTCCTATATTGTGAAGATATTCTCAACCAAATACCAAACCTTTATAATCTTTAATAACTTTTGTATATAGTTACATGGGAGGTGGAGCCAAAGTAATAAAAAAAAATATGTTTTTATTAATTTCTCACCTTGTCACCCTTTATTAGTAACAATTGGCAAGCCTCCACTGACATTCTCGACTGCTCTAATGTCACAATCACCAATGTCACCTCCCTCCTTACATCCTGGAACACATCCAGGGTTTAATTCTAAGACTACTGAATTGTTAGAGACCACATTTTGAAGTCAAATGTTTATTTTTAAGCCTTTGCAAAGACAGATTAAAATAAAGAGCTATGTGAGGGTTTAGAGAGCAGGTGGAGCTGGTTGTTTATTGTTGTTGTTGTTGTGGGTTTTTTTTAATTAATGGACATTTTAATTAAGGGACCTCCTTGAGAAGAGGAGGCTCAGGTGGCTTATTGTCTACAACTCCCTGAAGGGAGGTTGTAGCCAGGTGGGGGTTGGTCTCTTCTCCCAGGCAACCAGCACCAGAACAAGAGGACACAGTCTCAAGCTGTGCCAGGGGTGGTTCAGGCTGGATGTTAGGAAGAAATTCTTCCCAGAAAGAAATAAAGAAAGACTGTCCATTGGAATGTGCTGCCTGGGGAGGTGATGAAGTCCCCATCACTGAAAGTGCTTAAGAAGAGATTGGATGAGGCACTTGGTGCCATGGTTTAGTTGATTAGATGGTGTTGGGTGACAGGTTGGACTTGATGATCTCAAAGGTCTTTTCCAACCTGGCTAATTCTGTATTCTGTATTCTACTCATAGAAATTGCAGACTAAATTATAAAACAGAACAAGAACAAAACAAATAAACAAAAAAGGCATTTCACAATTATCTATGAACACCTACTGCTTCTGCATCTCAATATACTCCTTTCTACCTTTCCTCTAGACAGTGGAACTGCTTTTCTTTTTAGAACAGCTTTATTAACAGAGCACAATAAGACAAAGCAGTTTGGAATGACACTGGTTTCTTTCTTGGTTCTGCTACTGATTTTCTTTGAACTTGAGTAATTTTCTCCTTACTGTGCATCTAATTTCTTCCAATTTTTGTTCTCCTAAGCATGGATTGTGATCTCTCTATCCATAATAATCTATGATCTCTTCATTGTCTCTTGCTTACATGGTTTTTTTCCTTACTGGGAACTTCCGCTGCTATTGCAGACCTAAGCACACATATCAAGTTTCCCTCTCTTCTTTTTCTTGTGAAATATAAACACAATCCTTCAGAGAGTCATGGGCAGTCAACTCTTTGACTCCTATTTCCTAACCATTTAAAGATGCCTTCCCTGTCCTGCTGCTGAAGTGTCTACACATCAGCTGCTTCAGTCTACCATCTGCTTATTAGTGCATAATCAAATGTATGGCACTACTATGCTGAACTGTAAACTCTCATATTGACAATTTTTTGCTGTTCATTTTGGATTAACACCCTAGTAAGACACTGCTCTTAACTTTACACTTGTGTAGTATACTGTTAATACAAAAGGTGCTGCACAATAAAGTCAAAGAAGCACTTGCACTCTGTGTTCACTGGACTCCAACTGTGAATGGGACTAGTCATAGATGGGTAGCCCTTGATGAGTTTCCACTTTTTTTCTGATAAATTCATCAACACTGTCTGATAAAGAGCCAAATCCTGCTGCTTCTTAAATCACCTGGTGTGTTTCCACTGGCTTTTAATGGCATCGGAAATAGGCTCAACACAGGAATATTATTATCTACATTAATATGAAAATGTAATATTTCTCTTTGAGTGCTTAAGAATGTACTGTAAGTAACCATGATAAGATGATTTCACTTGGTGGTTTAGATTACTTTTAAAAAATAACACTGGAGCTTAGAGCTCACATAAAGTGTGATGGAACTTGTCTTATTCTGAGGAAGCCCAAAAGAAAAGGAGTATCACTCTGGATACTTATCATTCCATCCCAATGGGCACCACTTAACAATGTACGTTTAATGGATGGTTAAGTGAACCTAATTATTCAGTACTCTGTAAGACCAAGACTCTAGAAAACCAAACAAATACTGCTGGATCTCCAGTATAGAATCAAGGGAAGCATAACACAAGTTGTTTAACTTGTAAATAATTGGGAACCTGCAGTGCTGGGAAGTAGCTTTCAAACTTCTGTAATTCTATTGTTGTGATAATCACAGCTAAAACCAGCTGCTGCAAGCACTTGTGCTGAAGAGAATAAAACTCAAAAAACAAGAATAATTGAATGGGTAAATCCTGAGAAAAGAGAACCTTGTTCATCCAAACAAACAACATTGAAATCCCTTTTAAAATACTATCTCACTAACTCTTGATTTCTCTGAATTTTGTGATCTAAGCTGTGCACAAGCTCATTGAAAACCATATATTTACACTCTGATCAAATTTAGTGGTTGTACAAAGGGCCAAGCTAGTTGAAGCTTTGGAAACCAATGTCCTTTTTGCTGTTAAGGGAACAGGCAGAAGTGTTAAGACTTCTCTGCCCTGCCCAGTCACATGCTAGACTAATTGGTATGAGCTTCATAGCAGGCAATTATGATACTGTTGTTTGCAACTGTCCGCTGCAAGCTCAACTGAGAACTCAATTGTCATCCAAAATCTGATGCCTCTCCACTAGCAGTGACCTCCCTAACAATTGAACCAGTAGCAAAAATAAGTAACTTTTAGGAACCAGCTGACA
This sequence comes from Melanerpes formicivorus, assembly GCF_026170545.1. Lineage (NCBI taxonomy): Eukaryota > Metazoa > Chordata > Aves > Piciformes > Picidae > Melanerpes > Melanerpes formicivorus. The sequence continues at coordinate 5,117,562 of NW_027142395.1, read as the reverse complement.
TAAAATATTCTAATTCACAAATCACTGTGGCAGGGGCAGTGTGCAAAAAATGGAGTGTTGGACTTCAACCATTACAGCTGTTGCCATTCTGACAAGTATAGATTCTTCCCTGTTTCTAAATTAGGCTTTTTGCTATACCAGTATTCATCACCACTGTCTCACTCTGAGAAGAAAGCCCACTGTTCTCCTATGACTGAAACACCTGTGCCACGTGGGGAATATATAATGTGCAATGTTTAACAATGGTTCGTGACCATCTTAGGTCTCCAGATCACTCCTCAGTGTTTTGTCTAAGCAGTAACACTTCATGCAAAAGCATGCAGTATAGCCCCTTGCGTGCCCATCTGCTAAATGCTCGTTGCCATGCACTGATGACTGAATGGAGATATATTATGAAACTGAAGGGACACCTCAAGGTTATTAGGCCTAAAAATGGACCTACCTTGGCATTTTCCCCATATTGAAGGCCTTACCTTAAAGAGGGACATTCACACTGAAGCAAACTTGAAAAGAGAGAAAATTCATACAAAAAGAAATTTACTTGGCCTGTAATTTTCTATGTTCCTTTTGGTGCTACTGAATGATACCGCATTTGACAGGGCTTCTTCCCCACAGTGTAAAGGTAAAGTCATAATTCTGCATGTATGATGACACAATCCACTGTCACAAAAAATAGAGGCGTGCCAAAAACCCCCACCAAAACAGTATCATGACTTCCCAACATCAGGCTAAAAAATCCCTCCTTAAAAAGTAAAAAAAAATCTTTGCCTGTTAGCAGTCATGTATGAAAACAAATCTGAGATTACAGAACTTATGTTTCAGGCTAATATATTTTAAAGTTTTCTCCAGAAATGTGGTCCCTCTTTAAGGATTCCAGCCATATCTCACAGTAAGCAGACAGTTGCTGCAGCAATTTAAACACACACCTCTCTAATTGAACACATTTTCAGAAGCTGTTCAATGCATGGGGCAGGTGTGGCCTCTGCCTATTTGCCTGTGCAAACAGGCCAGCTGCACACTCTGGAGGCGCTGATTAGTATTTGCTATTTATTATCCAGTTTCCAAACACTGTGGGCATCTGGCTTGCCATAAGTCATCAACAAAGGGTTGCCAAAATTTAGTCAGTTTTTCACTCATTTAAGGGAGGGGGGAAAGAAAATTGTTCAGTTGTAACTCATAACTACTGGCTAGGGCTAGAATTTTGCATTTGGGAATTATTTTATTTCAAACCTTTGCTGCAGCGCAAAACTGAAATATGACACATTGCTGGCATCCTTAAGTCAAGACTTAACAAGGGATTTCAATTTCCCCACGAAACTGCATACAGACAATATGGCTCAGATAATGATAACTAAGGGGGGAGGGACTTCAGGAATGGTTTCTGATTAGAGTTACTGAGAGGTGCAAATTACTGTAGGAAATTTGAGATTGAGGATCAAGACGAAATCTGTTAACACTGAGGTCTGGTATAACATAGAACATTCTTCCAAGGGAAGTGCTACATGATCAGTTAATTTAAAAGCCAGGATGATCTTAAACATTTAGTTTTTAACACTTCTCAGTCATATTTCTTTGCTGTCAGTGAACTTTGCATCAAGTATCCTGAGATTACCACAGAATGGAAACTGAAGCATGAGAAGGTTAGGTGACGATCTCTGGACCACGTAATGAGTTTCAAGAAAAGCTGATAGGGGAACTTGTGTATCTTAATTTCTTGGGTCTCTGGTTTTAGCTACTAGACCAACTCTTTACTCCTAAGAAGTCAGAATTGAAGAAAGAACATACAAATATTCAGAAAACATTCTCAGTGATGTAACAGTAGGAATGCACAAGGCTGCAACACAAAGGGGACAGTCACATCAGATGAACTAAATGGGCCAGTGGCAGCTGCTGTTTCTCCACATGGCAAGATACAATGCTGCAACAGGTTATCTTGTTTTGTTTCTAATGCTCTTGAAGAAATCGTGAATCAAGAAATCATGAATACAGAAAGAATATTAAAATAATGTCTTGTTCTGTGATAGCTGAACAAGTAAATCATTGTAACATGATTATTTTATTAACTTCATCTTCATAAAGCCACACTACGAATGGATTGCCACAGGCACTGATAAAGCCATTAGCAATGAAACTTTGGCTTAATTGCTAAAAAGGAAGACATATGGCAAACATCTGTTTTACCAGGCTTTGTATTACCCTCTGGCTCAGAGTTCTTCAGCTTTTTCATGTTGAGGATGTCTTAGACAAGGCCTCAAATTTTCCCAACACCAACATATACAACAGAGTAGATAAAACCAACAAGTCTGTCTGTTTATGTGCATGTTTGAAGGGTTATCAGAGAAAACTCATCCTAAAAGGACAGGACTGTGCCTGTGGTGAGACTATCCTCACTGCACAATACCTAGCAGCTTCCTCCATCTCACAGCTCCTCACAGCACAGTAAGGTACTGTGACCAGCAGCACAAGAAATACAAGAATGATTTTATTCTGCTGGTCTAATTTTCAGAAACAAGAAGAAATGTCTTAGAGAAATGTCCTCCTATGAGGAAAGGCTGAAAGTGGGGAGTAGTTCAGTCCTTTTTTGTGGCCTTTACTTAAAGTCTTGCATGAAAGACTGGGACAAACTTTTTAGCAGGGTCTGTTTCAACAGGATAACAGGTAATGCTTATTGCGGGGCTGTTGAACTAGACCTTTGAAGGTTTCTTCCAACACAAACTGTTCTGTGAATCTATGAAGTTGATGCTAATTGAAGCTACCACTGACTTCAGCCAAATGAGTAACAAATTTTGGGCAGTGATGTTCCTCTGTCCCTTGCAAGTGGAACTGGGGTATCATTCATCTTACTCCACTTGGGCACACCTCTCTGAGCTTCATTGGCTGATTCTAGTGACATACCAGCAGGACACAAGTTCAGTCTGGAAAGCCTGGTGCTGGGCAGGTGTGCTTCCAGAAATGGCAGAAAGAATTTGTTGCAGGAAATATAGTAAGATATGGAGAAGATTGAGGAAAAAGTGCAATATGACAAAATATACCTCTGCTTCACTTTCTCAAATATAAGTTTTGTCAGTCAATAAAAACTTGGTACAAAAAAAATTTCATCAATATACATTAAAGATGAAATACCATCATATTTCAATCCCTGGTTTTAATGCACATTGTATTATCTGGTATGGGACAGAAAGAACCATCCCATCATTTCACTAATTGAGATCTACAATACTTCTCATCATACCAATGACTTTGGGAAGAAATTAAACTGTTATGCTCTTGTTTTCATTTGTGATGTGGCAAAAACACCTTGAAAATGGAAATAACAAACATAGGAATAATATGCCTCAAAGGGATTTCTAACTGGCAACAATTGCTATGGAGAAAAGACATCTGTCTGCACTAGAACTGTACTTATTTCTTCCATGTGCAATTGTATATTAATGTCTGCATTAAAAGCAGCAGGGAAGTATAATATTATTAAGAAAATTCCAGGACAATCTGTGAAACTGTGAGAAGGAGGTTTTAAGAACAGCAGAAATTACCTTAAAGAGACACTGTCAAGGTCACTGGAGCTAACATGTAACAAATACCCTCTTCACAGCTATTCAGAATTTCACTTGATTTCAAATGTACATGCCCCAGAACTATTACTTTTCTGTATTAGCTTTACATGGCATAAATCGACAGTATAGTAAACTTTAGTGTGTATATACACATAAAATTGATTTTGCCACTGAAAAGCCTCATAATTCTGGATTTATGAAAGGAAGGGGTGGTAGACACTATGCATTATAGGACTAGGCCCCAGTCATGTTTTCTATTCCAAGTCATTAAGCTGGAGGAGCAGCCAAAGGTCTTTCACAGCAAGTTTCAGGGCCTCCACATCTGCTTCTATTGTCTTTACCTAGCACAGCCTGGTGAAGGAGACCTGTCACTGCTTAGCAGCCTAAATCTCGGCCACTTGTTTGAGTGCTCCATTCAGGACACTCTTGGAAGCCTTTGGAAAACACAGGTTGGACTTCTGTAATTTCTGTTCCAGGCTGAAAACTGTTAGGAAAGAAATTTCAGCTTCAAAAACATCATAAGAATAATCAAATAATATACAAACTAGAAGGTCACTAACGTTATATTTCTAGTATAATAAGGAATATATCTGCATCTATCCACAGCCTCAGTGGGATTTAAAAAAACTCAAACCACCTCAGAGATCTGCTTAATAAATATCCATGTAGTGTTTCTTCCAAGTCCAGCTGAGAAATTAAAATTTAAGGCTGGCAGAGCTGAGGAGACATACATGAACTATGGAGATGCACAGGCCTTACAGTACCAGGTAATATAGCTCTTCACAAAATCTGTTACAGCAGAGAAAGGATGAAAGGTAACAAAAAGGAAGTTGGCTGTGTTAACCAAGGAACTCACTCGTTTAGGGATCAATGGAGTAGTGAGGCAGAAGAGAAGCAAGGTTTGTTTCTACACCAGCACCTCCATGACCTCCCTTGGCAGATGATTCCATTTTTTTGGATGGGACCTCAGTGTTTGACTGTTTTCCCTCATAACTTCATGTATTGATTGTCAGCATTTTATATTGCGCAGAGCTCTTTTGACCAGACCCTTTTTGTTTTGTCTGCTCGTCTCTCTATTTGTTAGTTTTTAATGTTTGTTGTTGTTGGTGGTTTTGTTTGTTTTGAAAGTGTGTAGGATCTAGTATTTATAAAATTTCCCCCCTTAGTCATCTTAATGGTTGGTCAGAAAATAGATGAATACTTATGCAAATAGATGCATTCTTGCATGAGTAAAGTTTTGTAAATGCGTGCAAAACTCAGATTGAAGGCACAGATGACTATATATACATTATATGCTTCTTTCCCTACACATATATACAAACACGTCACATGCAAGAATATCTATTTTCTGACTAATAATCTGGCCTCTCTTCTTCTAGCTATTTTCACAGATCTAGGCTCTCCTGAACATAAAATTTTATCTTCTTTTAATATTACAAGCAATTAAAAATTAATCAACAGACCTATATCAAAACTGAAAGATGTTAAAACCCAGAAAACACTCCAAACACAGGCATTTGTTATGTTTTTTCCATAATTATTCCATAGCTACGGAGCAGTTACACTTGTTAATCTGAGTCAATGAATCTCAATGCTACACTGACAATTGAATTTAGAGAGGAATTCTGTATCTAGATTTAAAGTAGACTTCATCTGATTAGTGTTCACCTTATTCCCTGTTTTCCATATTTATCAAAGTAAAAGCACTGACTTTTAGCTTGATAAGTATCCAAAATCACCTTTTCAGCATTTGGAATTTATTGCCTTAGATTCCTTTACCATTCATTAATATTTATTTGTGTGATCTTTCTCTACAGCTTAGATTAACATAAAACTTTACTTTTCAAGTAATGAATTGTTCAGTTTCAAAAGAACAAGTAAAAATTCCAGTATGCTCAATGATTTCCACACAATACAATCTGAACAATTGCAAAATTTATACAGCTGGTACAAACCAGCTGATGGATCATAAACACAATGTAAATATATAAGGTATGTCCTTTCTAAGTGAAAAAATGTTGTATGTGAATGTTGACAAGACCAGGTCACTAGGGAAGTTAGATAGTGCAGACTGAAGACGTGAAAATAATATGGATGCCTGTAACAGACTACAGATTATCTAAATTCAGCACCATAAGAAAAAAAACAGTTAAGGAGGAAAACAAGCATACAGAACTAATAGGCTGCTGCAATCAAATTTTGTAGAATGAAGAAAGTTGGTATATACAATATTGAAAAGAAATAGTACACAACATTATAGAAGGAGCCTGAACAAAAATGAGAAAAGGTGTAAATAAGGATGTATAAAATCACTCTAACAATTGAGCAAGCAGCTGTTTTGAACATTTTACAAAGGACTGCCCTAAAATAATCTGAACTCTCTGGTAAAACTGAAATATCCAACAAAATACTATTGAAAGAAGCAGAAAAGGAACAAAACAACAGGAATTGATAAAACAGGAATGGCTTTACAATTTAAGACCATTGAAATAATTTACATCAGCAATGAATAAAAATATATGACATAATAAATGATTCCTAAGAAGGACTGCCACAGCAGGAATATTTACAAAAGTTATAAAGGTAAAAATATCTACTGTCAAAGGGACAATGCATCTCAGTTGTGAAAGGAAAACACAGTAAACAGGCTAGAATTGAGGAACCTGGAACTCACTAGATGCAGTATTTTGTAACTGTACATCCTGATTTGATAACCGAGTAAAGCAACAAAAATTACTGCGAAGTGAAAGGCCAAATACTTGTAAGATCAGGAAAAGACACTACTCAGATAAATACTAATCAGGGCTGTCTGCTACCCAGGGGCTGTGGAAACTGACTGGAGAGCAAGTAGCTACAGTATAAAATAGGCTTCAGATAGATAGTAAGAGGGTTGGTTTGGGTTTTACACATGCTGTGGCAGTGCCAATACTTGTTAGGTCAGCTCAGGTAGTAGGTGCAACTTGGCCACGCCACTAGAGCAGAGCTGGGTAACAGGGTAAGCGAGCTAGCCTGTCCACAACTAGCTGCATCTTTCCCAGGAGAAAAGCTGGATCAGGCATCCACATGACTAGGTTTCCATTCTCCAATAAATGTATAAAGAGAAACGTCCCCTAATATTAGAACTGTCTCTTAGCAACTATTACTCCTAGAGAGATGTTCACAAGGGCTTTCACATACAGCTGACAACCCCTTTGGGCTCTTTCTACATAGCTACAGAGCAACAAAGAGACTTCTCCAAGAACAGACCCAGAGCTCTCAATGGGCAGGCCCTCTTTCAGTCTACACAAGGCATTTGGGGAAAAGCATTACACTGTTGCAAAGGTAAATGCAACAGACAGCAATTCTGCAATGATAGAAGGGACTTTTTCCACTTCTAGGTTTAAGTTAGGTTTAGTGTTGAGCCCAAAGTTTTGTTCATTTTATTTAATACTTTTGTAAACTATCTAAAGAAGAAACAAACAAGTACCTTTATCCTATTTACAGGATAATTAGGAATGTACAAAGTCAAAGGATGCAAAAGATTATTCTCTTGTACTACACATTCTCAGCTGAAAAGTTGACATTTGGTGAACTGTCTGGAGGAAGCCAAGTTAAGTAAAGCATTTTTGCTTGGCTTGTATACCTTCTGCATGTAGGGCTGGCTATTTACATATTTTTGTTACTTCAAAATAGAATGACTCAATTATTGCCTAGCAAAATTTTACATCAATTTATCTAATCATGATACATATTTCTGTCTCCCAGGAAGCTGGTTGTTTCTTTTTCCAAATATCTTTACTTAAAATATTATTAACCAGAAATGCTTTCTCCTGTCTTTCACTACAAAATCCAGTGGCCATCAGCTGCACAGGACTAGAGCAAAGTTCACACAGAAAGTACAGACAGTATATACCCAATTGAAACAATCTCTTCTGATCAAAGTATCTTTAGGAGCACAGGAACATAGTTAAAGCAGGGCCTTGGACCCTGGTTTATGCTGACTATGAACATCTTACTGTGCATCAAATCTATTCCTGACACTTACCTTCACAGAAACAATGACAAGCCAATCTTTTCAGTGCAGTTTTTACATTACTATTTCAACCCCCAAAAGAAGTAAACTCGTATCTCAGAAAAGCCAGCAAGCAGAACTGCAAAATCAAGTTTTCTCTGAATGTTAGGCAAACTGCTACTTACAATCCGAGGTTTGAAGGGTGGCTTGATTTTCCTTTGTTCTAGAAGAACCCAGTCAATTTCTTTGAAAAATGGATGCTGCTTAATTGCATCTTCACCATTCTGTGATGCTACACAGCCAAGTCGTTTGTTTGGGTTTTTTGTCATGAACTACAGGGTAGAGGAGGGAGAGGAAAAATAGTTTAAACATGAATGTCAATGACTGTAAACAATTTGCAGTTCAATTACTCCTTACAATTCCTATAGCCTAGTTTTGAGAGACTGTTTCTTTTTCTTATGTACCAGCAATAAGGATGGCCCTCTGAATTTCAGAGCTTACAGCCAAACTAGAAGATTCAGAGGCTCTGAAGTAGAGGTTTCCTGCAAGAAGCTCTTTCAGCTGTCTGCTGAGATCTTCTAATTTCATCTGGCTGGGAGTACTACAGGAATAGATTCTCTTTCTAGTTTCAGCTTTGGCCAAAAATACTAAAGCAAAGAAGGAAAATATTATTGACTCTAGAAACACTTCCAAATAGATATTTAGGATAGTTCCTGCTCTATCTTATTTGCTCTATCTTACCTATTAATTTCAGGAATAGGGGCTACATTTTATACTTACTGTTGCTTATTTTCTTTAGGTACGTAGGTCACATACTTATATACTCCACTGAAACAGACCTATGGAAAGCCCTAACCTCCTTACTCTTTTCTAGGATTTTATTCTAATACAAGTAAGAACAGCACTGGCAGTTATTGGAATTGAAAGCTTCCTGTTCATATCTCTCAAGAAATACATGGGCTGATCAGTACCAGCAGAAAGCTTCCTTTGAGAAACTCCACAATGTAACTTGCACCTTTTCTTTCAACTCCTGTGCACTACTAGTGGTAATAACTGAAACTAAATGGTCTCCTGTAGTGTGGCAATTTCTGAACATCTCATTTTTAAACATTTACTATTCTTTTCAGCAAAGAGCTGTACAATTGGTACAAAACATTGAAACCAAATGATGTCAGATGATAAAATTTTTCCTGATTTTACTATGTTATTTCTTATTTTATTTCTCTACCTATTTCCTAATGTGTGTTCACACAGAATCCTTGCAATTCAAGTAGCAATGAATGCTATTCTTATACACACATTCATACTCCTATTACACAATTATCTCAAGTTTTGCTATAACTTCACACTCAGCCATTTTTATAACATTTTTTAGATTTAAACAAAAAAGTGTACAAAGTGGAACAAAATGTGATCACTGTCTAGTGCCTATTTAACCTAGGTCACACATTACATACATCTGTAGTAAAAGAAAAACTTACAATAAATAAATCACTATAATGCATAACCTTGCTTTAGTATTCCAGTTATTAGGTAAGTTGGTTTAGGAGTTTTAGTCAGCTAGATCAAACATCCACAGGAGAATACCATTGCTATTGTGTTAAAGATATAACATAGACCATCAAGGCAATTCTCTCTGTGGTTTCTGACACACTTGTAACACTCCAAACAAGATCCTTCTCTTTGGTCTTGTGTTCAGCTGTTTCACAAGGTCATTTGCAAGTGGACAAGTCATACCTAAACTACAGGCCATATTTTCTATAGGCAGGAGAAACAAAGGTTTTGAAAGGATTATTGTGCTTTGGTGAGCTCTCTTAGAAAACCAGAAAACACATTCCTGCATTCCTTGGCTTGCTTTCACCTCCAGGACTGGAGTGGGCAGGCCAGGAACCAGCAGCCACACATCTTGCAGAAACAGAACACAGAAACTACAGGATATGCTTTTTATTATGTATAATGCAGGTGTCAAAGAAGCAAAATCCAATCCTAGTATATGCCATGCACTATCTTTGTTTTAAGTCAGAGAGGCAGAGAAACCACAAAAACATGTCATTTTTAAGGAACCCAGGACATGAAAATATGGCTAGATAGTACAGTTTAATACTGTACTTCACAAACTTTGTGAAACTTGGAAATGGATAATGAGGGAGAACTTCAAGAATGGATACTCAAACAAAATTATCACATGGAAACATGATGCAATAATCTCAGATTTCTGAGGTGGGTATTTCATTCCATAAGTTTCATCCCTTGCAATGAATATTGACTTGTTCAACTTCTAATGCTATTTCTGAAGCACAAGTTGACATTTATTCCCTATTGATGCAAATGTCAGGGCAGAGACAGATATTAACTCTGCTATGTTGATAAGATGGGTGTCATTTGAGCCAACAGACATAGCTCTAAGTGTTGCCTTACTATTTTCCCATATTAAAGCAGAAATTTACTTTTATGAAAAGAGAGCCTTTCAAGATCAGAGTTCCTAATGACTTAAATGACAGAAGCCTGTTGATGAGATAGCCATGTGACTTGGGGCCAGAAGCAAGTATCACCTGGCTACAAAAATTTTGCTTCTTAAAATAACTAGCACAGTTCAAAACTAGAGTTTTGCCTCTGCATCCAGCAGTGTCATGCAAGTGCAAAGGGGATACACACTGTAGAGACAATCCCTCTCCATCACTTGCAAACAAGCACAGGGCTAATTTCAATGAAGAATTGTTTTCCTTACCAGACAGGAAAGAATCTTAAATAGCAATTCCTGTCAATTCACAGAAACAGGACTAGTTAGATCAGCAGGATTTAATGGGATAAGCAACATGCTGCCTTGCAATACTGAGCTGTAAAATTAACCTTGTTAGAGTTTTAGTGGAAATAACAGGAAAACTCTTTATTCAGAAAATGAACATCATTGCTAACAAATAGAAAAGAATGTATTCTTACTAAACTTTCTTTACATGTTGTTTGGAGAAGTGCAAAAATGCACGTTTTCTAAAGAATAAATCCCATGTCTCAAAGCACAATGTGAGGAAACGAAGTGTTCCGAAGTTAATCCCTTGCTAGCATTCTGCAGTAAAATACTTAGATGTCTCTTTCTTTCCTCTGTTTTTCCTGTTCTTCATTTAACTGAATGTGGATGAGGATCAAATAGAAAGCACATGTTTCAAACATGTTTCACACTACAGACGCATAGACAGTAGCTTGCTAAATATAAAGAAATGTTTTCTTTGAATAGCACAGCTCCATTAAATTCTATCAATTTATGCCCAATGAGGAGTAATCTTTTATTATACTGCAAATCAGTTTCCTGAATGCACCTCTCTTTTTAAGGTTTATAATGGCATTAAGGTTTAAGTTTAGACAGAAACATGGATTACAACCAAATACAAACTGCTATACTTAGTATAAAAATGTAGACCCAGAAAAACTGACCTTGTAAAAATTTACAGCAAATGCATCTGTAAAAGAAATTAAATTAGATACTCTTGCACTTAGATTCCCAAAAATATATAGTTTACACTTGCTACCCAATTTTGTGCCTGCATTTGTGTGTAGTTAAAGTATAACATGTATAACCTCAACAGTTAGGGATCTCACTGCTTGCACCACCACAAACTAGACAACACAGAGAGGCTCTGACTGCCAAATCTGTTTCTCACTTTTGTCTCTAAACCAAAGATCTTCTCAAAATAATTACTTTTACTATTAGTTAATTACTATTACTATTAGTAATTATTCAATTACTATTACTCCTAATAGTAATTACTTTTGTACTACTTTTGTACTCAAGGGTTATCAGTTAACTTTTCCTTGCCAACAAATGTTTCTGTGATTCAGAATAATAGAAAGCTCAGTTACCATTGAGCCTGTGCGTGGCAAAGAAACATATCTGACAGGCTGTGAAACCAAAATACTACAGAAAGTCTCACAGATGCGAGTGGAATTCAGACACAAACACTGAAAACAAATCTTTCTCTACAGTTCTCCAAAATAACCCCTGAAGTCTGGATACTAGCTTGAATCTTGCAGCTTGAATCTTCCATTATTGGAAATTAAAAATTATAGTCGAAGTATCATGTCAGCTAATAGAAAGTCATCAGAGAGGTATCTGCGGGGGGGGAGAACAGGTTTGCTTTAGTAAATTTTCCATGTTCTCACTACAGTGAATGGAGCAAAAGAGATACTCCAGTAAACATCTGAGAGGTAAACTTGGACTTCCAGTCTGAATGACCTGCTAAAGCATCTCTATCTCTAGGCTAGAGTAAGTCTGAATATGTTTTTACTAATAGATGGAGATGAGTGTTTACACAGAATGTTATCTTTCCAATGGTGCTAAAACCAGGATTAGTTCAACATTTTATATAGTTTCCAAATGCAACCCTGCCTGAACCCTGACTATATGACTTTACACTACCAGCTGCCCTCTTAACTGAAAGTCTCTTCTTATTCCAGATGCTTAAAGAATACTACAAGTGGAAAGGTAGAAATTTTCCACTTTCAAAAAATCTAGAAAATTGGAATGAAAAACAAGTCGGTTTATTTAGTTATTTATTTTTTAAAGCCAGAAATCCTTCTCAGATTTTCAGAATATGGGGACTGGCATAATGTTTCTGGTTTGGTTTGCTTTTCATTTTAGGATGATATTTGCACATGAGAAAGAATTCATAACAGTACCATGTTAGTGAAGTAAATCTGACTTTAGAAGGACAGTCTAGAAACTGAAGTTGCCCCATAATAGATTATGACTGATTAAAATATTTGTGGCATTTGGTGACATGTTTCTGTCAAGTCACTACTTACACCGAAAAACACCAAACAGAACACAAATAGTTACACTAGAGTAAAACTGCTTATCAAAATGTTATTTAAACTATAAAGTAGAATATGCAGCTGTAAATAAAGGATTTTCAACCCCTCCTGATGATAGAGGAAGAAAGGCAGAAGGATAGGAAATTTTGTGAGTTAAATAAAAACTGTATCTTTAATTATGTAGTGCTTCCCCCACCCTAGTGAACATGTGGCATATAAAGTGCTGAAGTGGTAGCATAGTTCTAGTTGGTTGGGTTTTCCCTGAAACATGAATCTGTGGTACACAGATTTACACAGCATACAACTGCGTGGAATACAAACATTCTGTTTCTTTCCCACAAGCAGTGTAATTTATCCCAGGCCCCATTATCCTAACAGTGGCACTCTGAACTGTGCCTGAACTCCCAGTGGTGACTGCTCTCAACAACTTTCAGCAAATTCAATTTTAATCGAGAAAAAAGAAAAAAAACAACAAAAACCCCCAATCCCACATAAAAAACACAATCCCCCCCAAAAAACCCATGAATAGGAGGAGGAAAGCAAGTAATGGAAGACTCACTGCTTTTAAAATGCTGACAGCTTCTTTACTAAGCCAGACTGGATATAAGACATCATCATGAAGGATGGATTCGAAGAGGTCATCTTCATTGTCAGCTTCAAAGGGGGGTTGCCCAGCCATCATTTCATACATGAGAACACCCAGAGCCCACCAGTCTACAGATGGGCCATATTCTAACTCCTGTAGGATCTAGTATAGAAAAAAGATTGGATTGAACAGACAAGTTGGACAACACTTTTTCCCACACATTTACTGTTTTAGCAGGATACACACTTTCTTTCTCCCACTGCCTAGGTGGGACTGAATTCCATGTTGATTTTGGTATCAGCAGGCATGGTTTCCCACCTATGCAATTTGTGCTAACACAGCTAAGTTTGAATGTGTAGTTGTTCTCAGAAGTACTCACTGAGTTTATCAGTCCCCTGAGCAAAAGAGCATGCCCATGAGCAAAAGAAATGTATATCCTTCCAAACTGTTTAAAGTAGGTCACGCTATAGGGGGAAAAAAGATCAGATATACAAAACAGATTGGTGGAAAATGTGAAACATTTCCTTGTCTCTATCTTGAACAAAACAAACTGAACCAGCTTGTAATGCTGCACAGAGATCATCTGAGAGATTTATTCTAGCCCTTTAGGTAGGGCAGGAAGAAGCCAAGTGCAGTTTTGTGCAAGTTCTTTTACACTATTAAAACACTGTACAACACATGGCTGTAGGAGTAATTTTAACTGCCCCTCCTTTCAGAAAAAACACTGGCTACAACTTTTCATGTGTCACAAGTTCAACCTTGTAGCAAATACCTTTAGTGGGAAGAATCAGGTTAGCACCATGTTTTACTGTACTACTTGGTGTTACAGAACTAGTGTTGCAGAAGGAACAGATTTAACTCTTGGCTCCTGTTCACTGAAAAGAATCTTGTAGTTTGGCTGCAGTGATTCAGCATGACAGGGGAGTGGGGAAAAAAGAGTGGGTGACTGTTTAAGGTGAAATGAGTGCCTTAAAATTGGAATGGCAAACACACCACCACCTCCTTAAACAACACAGTCAGAAGCCTTGTGGTGAACCATGTGAGCTTAGCTTATTTGGGAATTGCAACTCATATTAAACCAAATTCAGTCTTAACATAAAAGCAGAAATGAGTTTAACATTAGAAGAAAACTCTGGATCCCAAGTGGATTATTAGCTGAATGGATATTACATTTTATAGACATTAATTGCAGAAAAGGATACTTTTAAAAAGTGTACTTTTTTGGAAGTGTTCTTGGCATTCTTTGGAACTCAGATATTGCTAAAGAAAAGGAAATTGAAACATAACACCATGATGTAAGAGAAACAGAAGCAAGAGATAAACTTCTGCTATTAAGATGACAAAAGGGAAGCCTGAGTTACTGAGTTCAGTAAACCAGGATTTTGTGTAAAAGTTCCTGGGACCTTACTATTCTTTCTTCTCAGTACTAATTTTCTAAAAATTTGCCAAAGTATTCAATTAGTATACTGAATCTGAAAAGAATTCCTACAAAACCAAAACTGTCATGTTGGTATTCATTTTCTTTTAATGGCAGAATAGTTTTTCAAACTCCATTTGACACATATTATGATTATGATAGTTTCAAGATGATTCACACCTTATCAGTTGTGCTAACAAAGCTTTATGACTATGAACACTAACAATATGGATTTCTAATTTGTTGTCTCTTATCAATTATAAAATAACATTTTTCCTTGCTGCAAATTCATGGTTGGTGAAAGACAAACAATGACACTTGTATCTTAAATCAGCACACTGTATCTTCAATGGAAATATGCAAATGTTACCAACAAAATTAAGCCAACAAAGTCTGCCTAGCAGGCTAAATGTACAATATTGGTTCATTTTAGGCACTTGGGAATGCATCTCATAATATATAAAACCCACACAATTCTCAGCCATTTCTTTTACCCAGTCAATGCCTTGAAACGCCTTTGGATATTCCCAACTGATATGCAGCATCCATATGTAAAGTTTCTACTTTTCTATGAAAGTCTCTACTTTCTGTTTATCTGTACAATGACAAAATGCCACAAACACAATATGGAATGGAATGGAATGGAATGGAATGGAATGGAATGGAATGGAATGGAATGGAATGGAATGGAATGGAATGGAATAGAATAGAATAGAATAGAATAGAATAGAATAGAATAGAATAGAATAGAATAGAATAGAATAGAATAAGTCAGGTTGGAAAAGACCTTGGAGATCATCAAGTCCAACCTATCACCCAACACCATCTAGTCAACTAAACCATGGCACCAAGTGCCATGCAGTCTCTTCTTAAACACTTCCAGTGATAGTAACTCCAATACCTCCCTGGGCAGCACATTCCAATGGCCAATCTCTCTCGCTGTGAAGAATTTCTTCCTAACATCCAGCCTAAACCTCCCCTGGTGCAGCTTGAGACTGTGTCCTCTTGTTCTGGTGCTGGTTGCCTGGGAGAAGAGAACAACCCCCACCTGGCTACAACCTCCTTTCAGGTAGTTGTAGAGAGCAATAAGATCTCCTCTGAGCTTCCTCTTCTCCAGGCTAAGCAAACCCAGTTCCCTCAGCCTCCCCCTACAGGGTTGTGCTCCAGACCCCTCCCCAGCTTTCTTGCCCTTCTCTGGACACGTTCCAGCAACTCAACATCTTTTCTAAACTGAGGGGCCCAGAACTGGACATAGGACTCAAGGTGTGGCCTAACCAGCACTGAGTACAGGGACAGAATGATTTCCCTGCCCGTGCTGGGCACACTATTCCTGATACTCTTTCCTTAAAGAAATGAAAAAAAATATTCCCACAAAGATTCTAAGCAAAACCACACCAAACATACAGTCTCTTCTCTATGAACATGTCCTGCTACATCTCATGAAAAATTGAAAGCATTTTTATAATTACAAAAGACTACTGCTGGCAGTACTAAGTAGCATCTAGCACCTTAAAGGCTAGTAAGTGCCTTCACAACGATGTAGTCAGAAATGAATGTATGGAGAATGCTGTAGTGTTCAGGGCACAGAGAAACCATGCTTTGTCACACCTATAAGCAAGGAATACTGCTTATGAGGAGATGAATAACCAATTTCTGCAGGATTACCCAGGCAAAACTGCAGCAGAGTTTAGACTGCATCTCATCTGTTTTCATCTACATGTAGAAAGTGTCTAAAATTACCCATGTAAGAGCCTGGTGAATTATATTATCTATATTCTTAGTGCAGTGCAAAAATATACCTCCGGAGCTATATAGTCAGGTGTGCCACAAAAGGTTGTGGTGGTCACTCCATTTAGAATTCCTTCTTTGCACATTCCAAAGTCAGCCAGTTTACAGTGGCCTTCTGCATCCAGAAGAATATTGTCCAGTTTCAGGTCCCTGAAATAAAAAGGCCCGAAATTAAATCAGCACTCAAACTGTGATCACGTGCTCTTGAATTTCATCATAAACCAGAATATGACAAATAGATTGTTTCACAAACACCACTGAGAAATCATCCTTCACATGTGTGCACAAAAAACTGGTAGCAGTCAATAAATAGATTTAGTTACAGGCAATAAGGAAGCAGGCAATGACAAGAGTTTTGTAAGATCAGGCCTTTGCTCTCTCTTTAGCTGCATGAAAGCATGGCTGGATTCAAGATGGCATCAGACACATTTGGGAAGGATCTCAGCCATGTTTGCTAAAAATCTAATGTTCTGTCTGTGTGAACAACGGTCAACAATGAATATGTGAATAGATAACACCATCTAATGAAGCCATTCTCTGTTTCTGCATTAGCACAAAGTAAGGAGTGACGAGTTATCCATCTTTTGGGGCACTACTTTCTGCAGTTTAAACCTGGCCAAAAATAACCTCACAGGAGTATGTTGCATTCTTTGCATTGTCATCTTAGCAGCCACCTCTGACCACTTGTTTCACGAATATCTTTGTGTCAAAACCCACACAATTCTTTAGTTATTAAATTGAGTGAAGTCACAAGCAGGATGAGACAGGAATATCCACCTTTCTTGTCTTGCCCTCCGCACATTTCTAACAATGTCATTGATGGTTATTGCATGTTCCAACACAAGGGATGCTGGGCACCGTTTAACTTACCTGCCACTTGCCTTAGACTAAACTACCAAAGGATCTGGAAAGTCAGTGCACAAAAATCCCTCTCACTTGCATGAAAACAACCTCCACAATCAATAACACTTTATCACGTACAAATAATAAAACAAGCATAAAACAAAGAAAAGAAGCTCCATTCATATTACAAAACCAAGTTTATTCTTACACTTCTGCCTAGGGTTTAGGTGCCTCTGCCCCACACAGAAGTGAAAAAAGACATTGTATGTATGAATGCAAAGACAGGTGAGAATCAAAACCAGAACAAATGTCCTTAAGTGACTTTGTGGACACTTTATGATCAGAGCTTTTTTCCCCCTAGAATAATTAGCAAAATTTTCATAGGTAGAATCGGTTAAAACAATAAATGTGTCAGCAAGTGGTATATCAGATAGAGGGACAGAATCCCATGTCAACCTCTGTTATAAAGTTACTCCAAAAGCCTGTGAAAAGATGTGGGTTTTTTCCCAAAAATCCATTATGCCAACAAATTCCACCTGAGTAAGGGGTAAGAAGTCTTCACATCACTCTGAGGATTTCATTCAAGAAATATCTCCCTGTCAGATCCTAGACTTTAGAACCACAGGCACCATAACATGGTGGAAGCATTCACACACATTAAATAATTAAATAACCCTTACAAGGCTGTGTTATGTTAAGAGCTCTTGTGGACATGTCCAAGGCTAACATATGATTGGATTTTCCCAGAAATGTTCTTTTTGCCCTGTTAGTCTGATTTCAGTAGGTTGATTTTTTTTTTTTTTTGACAATTGCTCAAAATTTTGAGATGTGCTGGCCCACATTTAGCTAACATATATTTCTCAAGCATTTACACAAAATAGCATAAAACTCAGATTTCAGGTACACTACCCAAGGTCTACATAATCACTGCACATCTGTGCAGCATATTAGAGATTTATTGGAAGCAATGGATGACTAACTGTAGAGATACATTGCATTGTATACATGTTACAAAGTGGTTTTCACAAGAAGTATGACATGGGAAAACAAAGCCAGATTTACCTCATTAACGCTAAATACACTGTCTCCCACATAAACTAACTTTCTCAGATATGGTTTATGTAGCTGAAGCATATAGTGGTTGTAGAAATGTTTGTTGCAGCCAATATACCCTTCACTAGACTTTGCTATCTCCAGATCAGTTATGCTGCTCTTGTAGGTCCTTGGCTGGTCATCCACTTAAGGCCCCTTGCAGCAGACTACATATTTTACCATTCCTTAAGATCATCCTTTTCATGAGTTTCTAAATGACCCAAGATCTATCTGGCTACAATATAATCCCCTACATCAAGCTATTTAACCCTTTCAAGGATGTTGACTTGCTGGAATGAGTCCAGAGAAGGGCAACGAAGTTAGTGAGGGGCTTGGAACACAAGCCCTATGAGGAGAGACTGAGGGAGCTGGGGCTGCTTAGCCTGGAGAGGAGGAGACTCAGGGGTGACCTTATTGCTCTCTACAACTACCTGAAGGGGGGGTGTAAACAGGCAGAGGTTGGTCTCTTCTCCCAGGCAGTCAGCACCAGAACAAAAGGACACAGTCTCAGGCTGCGCCAGGGGAGGTTCAGGCTGGAGGTCAGGAGGAAGTTTTACACAGAGAGAGTGATTGCCCATTGGAATGGGCTGCCTGGGGAGGTGGTGGAGTCGCCGTCACTGGAGGTGTTCAGGAGGAGACTTGACAGGGTGCTTGGTTACATGGGTTAGCTGATTGGGTGGTGTTGGGTGATAGGTTGGACGTGATGATCTTGAAGGTCTCTTCCAACCTGGTTTATTCTATTCTATTCTATTCTATTCTATTCTATTCTATTCTATTCTATTCTATTCTATTCTATTCTATTCTATTCTATTCTATTCTATTCTATTCTATTCTATTCTATTCTATTCTATTCTATTCTAAATAACATCACTTCCTATGACTGGAAAGTGATTTGCCAGAATTGTCCAGTACCATGCAAGTGCAAACATATCAACAGCTCTATGCCCCCTAAAGAAGTCAAATAAACAAAGTAAAGCTCCCCATTCAAAAAATCATCTATCTTCCCCAAAATGCTCTTCCAGTGAATTACAAGTGTTACTATCAAAAGACCTGCATTAGGACAAGACCATAACATCACCGAGTAGAATGTGGTAAGTACAAGAATAGGATAAAGCTCTTGCAGATGGGAGAAGTAAATAAGCTTGTATCTTTAGCTTTTAACCTTCCAAAAGCAGTGTTATCTTGGATGTTTCTAAGCTAAGGAACAATGGAGGCTGTATTTCAAAAGGTAAAAGCAGTCAGAGAAATCAAAGTATAATTAGGTTTGATGCAATCTGGAAATTGCTTCCAAGCCACCATCACAATGGTCTGTTAGGAAGGAGGTCATAATACAAATATTTATGACAGGAACTGATAAAATTTAAGAGGCTGCTATGAAAACTGGATCCACCTAAGTTCAGACTGGTGAGTGACCAGCAGAAGACTTATATGATATCTATCACAAGTCTTACAAGGAGTGGCTGAGGGAATTGGGGCTGTTCAGTCTGCAGAAAAGGAGGCTCTCTATAACTACTTGAAAGGAGGTTGTAACAAGGTGGGTGTCAGTTTCTTCTTCTATGTAACAAGTGACAGGACAAGACGTAATGGCCTCAATTGTGCCAGGGAAGGTTTTCATCAGATATTAGGAAACATTTCTTCACTGAAAGGGTTGTCAAGCATTGGAACAGACTGCCCAGGGAAGTGCTCAGAAAGTCACCAGTCCTGAAGGTATTTAAAAGATGTACAGATGTAATAATTAGGGATATGGTTTAGTGGTGAACTTCATAAAACTGTGTTGGAAAGGAACTTGAAGATCATATAGTTCCAATCTTCCTTCTATAGGTAGAGACATGTTCTACTAGCTCAGGTTGCTCAAGGCCCCATCCAACCTGGCTGTGAACACTTTCAGGACTGAAGCCTTTACAACTTCTCTAAGCAATCTCTTCCAGTGCCTCATCACCTTCACGGGAAAAAAAAAAAAGGGGAAAAAAAAGTTCCTTCTAATGTTAGGTGTACACTTGGGCTCAGGATCTTAAAGGCCTTTCCCGACTCTAATGATTCTGTGTTTCTATGATTCTATAATAACTCAGATCCCAGAAACAGGACTTTCCAGTGCTGGCAGGTGACACACTGGAGCTGTTAGGACCCATATGCTACCCTACCAAACTGAATGGAGATAAAGTCAGTAACCCAAGAAACTCCTAAGCTAAAAGAAATCTCAATATTAATAAAACACTACCAGCAAGCCACCACGTAATTGAGAAAAACAGGATACTCACCATTGTTTTTATTTCCTTAAAAATTTTTGTAAGACATAGAAATTAGCAATAAAAAATTAGCTTGGAGAAAAAGAATGAACAAACTGAGCAATGAGAAAAACAGGAAGAGTCAAAATATTAAATTCTGACTACCTGTAAAGACCGACAGTGAAATGTTAAACCTATCTGTAAAAGCACACATCAATTTAACTTTCTTACCAAATTTACTCTTGCCAAACTATGATCCTACCTGACAAAAAACCAAAACCACATCTGGGACCTTTTCATCAAGCCAAAATAAAACAATAAAGCTTATAAGCCTCTTCAAAACTCCATTAGATGTGCTGAGGACATCAGTTTAGTTACTCATGTGATAATGGTATTCAGTAGCAACAGACTTTTATTATCACACCATAGTTTCAAAGAAATTTTTAAGAGGTTAAAACAATTGCAGCATGACTCCTTTTAAAGTACAGATGGGAGGTTAAAAGGTAAGCTGGGAATCTGCAAATGTTTCAAATTCATAGCTAGCCTGCAAGATTATCATAGTCCATAAAAATTCCTGCACTAAAAACTATTCAAAATCATTCTGCCAATTTACAGTTGCCAGATTTAAAAATACAATAACAATCAAACAAAACTAAAACAAGAAACCCCACCAAAACTCCCTAGTTATGCAACTTTAAAAAAAAAATCTTAGTTAAATAAACACCTCACAGTTAAACACCTAAACTGCAACAGAGATAAGGAAATAAATGAAAAGTAACAGAAGAGTTGTCAAGGAAGTTTGCTGTTTCAGAGCAGCAGTCTCACTGAAAGAAACCTTAAAGTTTTACTTTAAGACCTCTATCTCCTCAGAACTCTTTTAAGGAACAGCCAGCTCTCCTCCTACATGTCAAAAAGTAAACAGCTATCGAACTCTGGAATGTAAATTAACAGAACAAGCTGTTCTGATCCATTCTGTCTTTTTTTGGTTCCTGGTATTAGTACCAGTTGTCTACCTCTAAATCAGAGGTAGTGTCAGATAGCTCAATGACAAAGGTCTATTAAACTCTTCTTTTTCTCATTTTGCATTCTCTTTGTAGGAATTAAGAAAGTCATCTGTGTCTGACTAAATGAGTTCCTACAACCTGAGTAATTACATGCAACTGCAAACAACCTAACCAGTTAAGCCAGGAAAATGTCCAGATTGCTTGAATGCAGTAATGCTACATTAAGCGATTTCTCTCTTTTGTTTGTCTGCCAAGATACTTTGTACAGTCAGTTCAGTTGAATTGAGCAGAGAGTTGCATAAAATGTTTTGTTTGGTTGTTTGATTTTTTTTTTTTTTCTCTGAAAGCTTTAAGCAGAAATTTAAGACTTGGTTTCTATTTCTGGAAACCTGCCAGCATTACAGTCACCTCACAAGCTGGAATGACTGGCAGGATCTCAAGAAAGAATCAAGATTACAACTGTAAGGTTTGTGCAAGTCAGAACAGAAGAGTGGGTGGACGGCTGGTAACCTGCAAGAAAACTTTCATGACACTCACTTCTTCCTTCACACACCAGTGTCATGAGACACTGATTGCCCCAGCTTTCTACAAATGTTGACTGGACAAGGCTTCACCGGACTGGGCTCTTGGAAGTCTGACTCCCAAGAGCAGCCAGAAAGGTAACAGCTTTGTGTGTGTGGCCCTATGTGTCACATGTGTCATTTAGATAACAGATAATTTTCTTGCTGAAAGTAAGACAATTAAGCAGACAAGATGACTTTTACCAGCAAAATCAGAAAGTCTGCCAAGCATTACTAACAGTAGCCTTTGAACACACTAAACATTAGTGACTAAATAAATCTGTATTTGAAGAACAAGTAGCTGAGAAACATGATCACAAGCTGGTTTAAACAATCACTTTGAAATGAATTGTCGCTGCAGCATCTGCTTCCACTCTATTGAATGAGCAACAAACCTGTAAAGCATATATATTTCACAGCATAGGTCAGAATGAAGCATAATAATTATTATCTACACACAACAGCAATTGGAAGCAAGAACATTTCTTTTATAGGGTGAAAGTTCAGTGAAGGACTCTACCTTACTAAATGTTTATAGAACATCAAAGTGGAAAGATCTGAAAGCAACACAAGTCTAAAGTACATAGCTACTGAATAACCATTATTTTTGGTGACTTGCAACTGCAATAAACTCTTTTAATCATTGCCTCTGTTCCCCTGCACGGGAAAAATCACATCCTCTCTGCAGGCTTTAAATAGGTAAGCCCTTCATGGAAGAAATTACAGAAGGTAAATGGGAAACTTCCCCCAACAATATAGAAAAGCATCAGATTCATTCTCTAGATACTCCAGGTACTGAAAGTCGTAACTGAAGGCAGTATGGTCACTATATCAATTAGCAATTTCAATTAATAAGGTGAAATATGTGTTTTTTTCCTTTCTATTTAATTGAGGTAACATTTCTACATTCCTAGAACTACTTTAACTTACACAGTGGTATACAAATTGTTTTTGAAAAAAAGACACTCCTTTACAACAACACATCTCTCCTGCATCCAGCACAAATCTGCCCTTTGCTGTAAGTTTTGGTAATGTTGCATTATCAACATAATTTTCAGTCCTAAGCAGTAAATATCACAGAGTTTGGATCATTTCATCATCTCAAATGGTGTATTCTGCAAAACTGATGAATACAACCAAAATCTTTGTCTCAGTTACTCAAGAACACTGGCTCAAGCTGGCGGACAGTCACAAGAGGGGTCTCCCAGGGATTGATATTGGGCCCAAGACTGTTTTATATCTTTATAAGTGATGCTGGGATCAAGAGCACCCTCATGAAGTTTGCAGATGACACCAAGATCAGTGGGGAGGTTGACACTCGAGAAGGAAGAGCCACCCACCAGGAAGAACTGACAGGCTGAATGAGTGAATGAGAAAGACTGAACCAGATCCTTGGGGTCTCTTCCAACCTAGCATTCTGTGATTGGTGGTCTCAAAATATTGATAACTAATATACTAGGTTACAATCTATGCAAAATGGAGTACATAGAGAACTGATTGGAACAAAAAAAATGTGTCAACAGTTTTACTGCTAGCTCTAACCAACATAATCTCAATTTCCACATGTAAACCATGGGACAGGTGTATCAGGACTGCACTGCAGAAGTGGATTCTTTTGTCACAAGCTATCAGTAAGGCTTCCTCACACTGCCAACAAATCAGGGATCAATGGGAGAACTCAAATCATAACTTCTAAGAAAATACAAACTACTAATATATTTTTTTTTCCAACTGAAAAACTCTGTGGGAAAGAAGAACCCCATATTTTCTGACCTAACTGAGTGCAAACATGCAATAACAGCAGCATCACTGGATGCCAAGTTGTGCCAGATGATGTGGGCCTCCCTTACCTATGGAGTAGGAAATAAGACACGAACTGGATTGTTCATGTTTATGAGTGAATTTATGAGCAGTTTTAGCAGGGAGGGAGTTGGGAGAAATCTGAGTGAGACTGATGGTGAGGAAAAGATGGTTCTGCTGCTTTTGTTGTGGTAGGAAATCTCAGGAAGTTCTGTGTTTGTTTGAAAGTCTTGGAATTTCTCTGCTTTGCTTTTATGTTGAGTCATTAAGCAATTACTGCATTTATGATACACATTTTCTTTGTCACTGTTATATTACTTGATATTATCAAATAAAGGCATATCTATCATAAAAACTATAGCAGAGCAGTATGTAGCAATATATAGAAAAACCTGCTGTGCAGATTTGCAAACTGCTACTTTTCAGCAGTGCCAAGTTTGGAATAAAGCAAATCCACCTTATACTGATGTGTATCAGCATGCACAATAGCTAGCAGCAGACGAATTAAGAGCATGTACTTGATTTCAATTAACATCAGAGATCCTATAGCTACTTTTCACCAAAGAAACCAGTAATAGTTCAGATAGCAGGGTTGACATTAATGGGAAATGATGACTTTATTTACCAGAGTGACACTCATTGTCAGGTGTGTTTACTTTTAAAAAGTACACACCTTTACTTTCATTGTATAAAGCAACATCCATCAACCTGCCATTTGCACAGGTATCTTGTGGCTAAGTATGTGGCAGAGATGGAAAGAGGGATGTAGCAAAAGGCTGTTTGTTAATATCCACCCAGGACATCTGCAGGATGCAAATACACAACTGCTATCTGTGGCCCTGTAAACCCCAGTTGTTACAAGGCAAATGTATGGCTCACACTATGTGTAACATTATCTGGTCCAGGGTCCTGAGACAGAAAAGAAGGCTGTGTGATGAACATGTACACAGACCTCATTATTTACTGACATCTTAGTAAATTTTCTATAAAATTTTCTATAAAATCTAGATTTTCTATAAAATAACTTCTACATAGGGCTTTTTAATGGCTTTGACCATAACTTTATTACAATACTCAGTAGCAGCTTTGGGTATTATAGTGCCTGATCTGCTTATCTTACTATGCTGAGTTTCCTTAAAATAATGTGCAGACAAAGAAATGTGTCATACTTAACAGCTTTCCTTTGTGTGACTTTTCCTTTCTTACTATTTCCAATTTTAATTTGTGAACATAAGCAAAATATGTACAATTTAAAATATGCATTACGTTAAACTTTCTCAAAAATTGGCTAAGCACAGAGGGGTGCAATCTCTATTACTTTGTCAAGAAAGGGTTGCCTTTTACAGTCACAATATTCTGATTTGTAAACCTTATATTTCCATGACCCATACCTGGGAATGCAACAATTTTTCCACGAGCCTAAAGCAGGAATGGGATATAGAGCTACAGCTGTGCTCTTGGGTTTGCCTACTGCCAAAGCCTGATTTAAACAAGTTTTATGTTGGATCCTAGTGGCAACTCTACCCTCTTGTGGCCCATAGGCCTGCAATTTTTGTCCCAAGTATGAGTTGTCACAAATGAAGCTGGCTTCTTGTTAGGCTTATTGCATATGACAAAAAAAAAAGTCTCAGAAACTTGCAGCTAAACTAGACAGCAAATTACTTTCTCATTTTGTACTGTTTCTTGAGATTTTGCATGCCACTTGTGTTTCATGCTGGGTGAAAACACAGACTGCTCAAAGGCTATTCTGAAAGTACTAGCCAATGGCCTGGTGCTGAGGAGAGAGGCTGGCTCTGAACAGAGGCTGAGCCTCCTGGTTGCCCTGGTTCCCCATTACCCCCAGAATTGCCCCTAGTTTAAGGCTACTAGCAGTTCTCTCAGAGATTTTCTTCTTTCGTGCTCAGTCTCCACTTTTTTTTTAAAAGCACCATTTTCTAACTTCTTAAAAGACTTTTGTTGAAAAAATCCTAACTAGCTCTACATATTCAGCCTGAAAATGACAGGGTGAAATCTGTACTACCACTGATGATATTTGCTGTTTCAGCCTCTGCTACAAAGGCCATGTGTTAAGTCATTGCTAAATAAGTAATGAGATAAACCTCATCCTCACTGACACCTTGGTGATCCCACAGAACACAAAAGAGGTCCGCAAACCCAGCCAAAGACTGACTCAAGCAGTGGTATTCCACTCTTCAAGGTACAGTGCTTTCTGCTGTTATTTTTATATCTCAAATAACATAAAAGTAAGATTGTATATTATGACAATAGGTTAGGTGGAGTGCAAACTAGAAGTGCCTCCTATGTTTACAATCCCTTTAAATATGCAATACTAAATCGTTATTTGATAAAACCACTTGATGAAAGACAGCAAAAGCATGGCATGAAGCTTGTCAGGTCATGTTTTGAAAACTTAATTCTGAAAAAATGTGATCAGAACCTTAGAAACCAAATGTATTGGTAGACACAATAATTAACCTCCCAATCACTGGAGGTGTTTAGGAAGAGACTGGATGAGGCACTTGGTGCCATGGTTTAGTTGATTAGATGGTGTTGGGTGATAGGTTGGACTGGATGATCTCTAAGGTCTTTTCCAACCTGGTTAATCCTCTCCTCTCCCTCTCCTCTCCCTCTCCTCTCCCTCTCCTCTCCCTCTCCTCTCCATCTGTTAATAAGTATTTCTTTGGAAATGAACAGCAGTGTTGCTTTTTTTCTTTCCCCCAATGACCTTAGTAGGTGAGATGACAAAATCATTACTATTTCAACAACAATGAAATACACATTATGCAAACACAAAGAAAAGAATAATTGGGTTTTGGGTATGCAGTTTCTGTGCCTAACCAAAGAGACTGCAATTCTTTCTTCTCTTTCCTATTTTTGAGTGAAGTTTCCTTACACAGAGTAGAAAAACATACAGTCAACAAACACATCTACCCAAGTAGCATCTTGGATTTCTCTACCAGTTCTCATTCAGCTATCTTAGCAATGAATCTCTATAACTCTTAATAACCCACAATTAGGATATATTAGTGCCTTATCTAGATAACAGGAAAGATAGAATAAAAGGAT
Organism: Melanerpes formicivorus; assembly: GCF_026170545.1. NCBI lineage: Eukaryota > Metazoa > Chordata > Aves > Piciformes > Picidae > Melanerpes > Melanerpes formicivorus. The sequence continues at coordinate 5,090,830 of NW_027142395.1, read as the reverse complement.
ATAACATCATCAATCACAATTCAACCCATTTTAAAACTGTATCTTAAACATGAAAATAGCTAGAGCACTGAAATATTTTACTCTAGTTTTATGGTAATTTTCTTTCCTGTATTTTCTAGGATCCTGTCCCATGTTTACCCCACCAGACATCAGGGTTTAAATGAGGTACCACAGTTTGCCTGAGGCTTTCCCCATGGTGATCTTTGCAGATATCTCCAAATGGACGATTCATGGAACATGTGGGCTGCACAGCTCCCTGAAGAAGCTTTCTCTACCATCTGTAAATGCACTCCAGGACAAGTAGGATCCTGACTTGGAAGCGTTGTTGCATTCCTAAAGCTAGGTGAGATGAATCTGAGCCTCTGTGTATATTCAGTATAAGCTGCTTCCCACCTTCCTGTCTCCCAGCTAGATATTTCATTCGTATTAGTTGTAACACTTCCATTTTTGCAGAAGAAAGCCAAACAAAGGCAGATTTTTTAAAAAGACCTGCTTTCAATTGTTGTGTTATTCATGGTGGAATTACCACACACACACACACACACACACACACACACATTTTGCTAGGCTTTGAAGTGATGCCCTGTCATAATTCTTAATTTTTCTCACTTATGTCATATGGCACTCTCCTGACTGCAAAAATTCCCAACAGGCATATCTATCAAAAAGCCAGACATTTAATTCTCTGCTTGGACATACCAAATAAAAGGCTCCAAAGCATTATTATTCCACATTGTTTCAGGCACATAGAAATGGTATTCTAAAAAAATAAAAACAACAGAAGAAAAGCTGCTACTGTAATCAGCCATGATTGAAGGCATTTCCTGTATTTGCTATCAAACCAGTTGTTTTTTCCATTACATACTTAGTGAACTTTAGTAAGGTCAAGACAACAGAGAGAAACAAGATCGGACTATCTTTAATCAACCAGAATTGACTACTCTATTCTCACTCTTTCAGATGTTTAGCCCTGGATTTCCCACATCTCCACATTTCTTCCTTAAATCATAGATGCATAAACCAGGTCAGTATGAATTTACAATTTAGATAGTTGTTTTCAATGGCACTAACTTGTTAGCCTTACACTTCCCCTAGCCTAAAGGTCAGTTGACCTCATGCTGTGTAACAATACCAGCATTAACTTAGTATAAAGTAAGTCCAGTAGCGCAGACAAGTTTTCACTCACAATCACAACACTGAGTCAAAAGCTGCCCTCAGTTGGAATTCTGTCATTTCATGTTGCCTATTAAGATCAAGTGTGAGTTTTTAAATGACTACTAAACAAAAGGCAAAGTTACAACAGCACAGGCTAATCTGAGCCAATGCTGTATGTGTCATTCTGCTGTCACACTGAATATAGAATATTTTAAGGTGTATAGCACGTCTGTCCTGTGCTCTGACCCTATTCTTTTTTCAAGAGAAAAAGCCCTTTTCTATTCCATGGATGTCAAACGATATTACTTCACTTGTTAACACAAATGTTGACAGTTCCAAGCATATTGTTGACTGGATGAAGAAGGGAAACGCATGCCATGATTCCCAGCAGCTAGTAGGAAAACTATGTTCTCTGGTACAGCTCTGTTTACACAAAGAAGACGGCCAGTCTACCTGAACACTGAAATAAGATCAAAAGCCAACTCATCAGACAACCTTACTATCTACTTACTGAACACAGGAGAGGAGATTCAGCTGTAGCAAATAACCTCTCAAGCTCACCTAAAGTGCTGCTCTCCCTTGCCCCCTCCCCCTTTCTACCTCAAAACTTTAGTAAAGGTTTTCCTTTTAATTCAACTGAGGTTGTTTAGCAAAATAAAAGTACTGTTACACACATCAATTCACATTTTCCAGCCAAGGGATCAGATCTTCAACATACTGACTGATGAAGACTGTGAAGATTAAGATCTCTTAAAATATTACAATCTACTTGTAAAAGGTAGAACGTATCTCTTATATCCTCAATAATGTTTATTTTGTGCCTCTACTAGGAGCAAACCTAACCATCATTAGATTCAGGGGAAAACTGAAACAATATGGCAATACAGAGAACATACTTTATTACTTGAATTGGTCTTATTTTCCTTTTATTCCTCTAAGCAAACTCTACACAGTCTGAAAACTTGTAAAGAATAAGTTTGGGGAAAAAAATAAATTAGTCTGGCAACCACAACATGGGGCATACAACTAAATGGCCAAATACAGGTGACTGGGAGCATATGCTGAGTAAGTCACTAATGCACTAACACTTCAGGGCCTTTTCTGTACTAGCCATTGCCTCTGCAGTTCACTATGCCCAAAAAGCATAAACGAGAAGGGTTGCCAAAGGTTTTTACATACAACAAACAAATTTATCAGAATTCCCTTCCCTGTGATCCCAGGGGTGTCTTAGCAGGGAACAAACACAGCTCCAAGCAGTGAGCAGACTCCTGTTAAAGCGCCATATCATGTTTGCATGGATAAAAATGCTTTCTTAGTCATAAAGGAACTCTGCAGTGAACTTTTGTACAGACACTGATTTTTTTCCACCTCACTTTGGTGTCAGTTCAACCTCTAGGGTCTTTTTGTGGAAACCTTTCCACAGAGTGGTGCATGTAGTATTATGCAGAATGGACTAAATAAATCATGTAGCATAAAAGAAACTATGTAAATCAGTAACAATGTTGCTCCCAGTAAAATGTTTACTTATATGGAATCACTAGAAGAAAGATTTTTAGTAATTTTTGATTTTTGATAGTTGACATGCCTAAACATCTCTTTACATAATCCTGTGGTCTGACCTTGGGGAGGGTATGTAGGCTCTTAATTTAAAACCTTTTCTAACGCTACTGTACTTATCAAGGATCAAACCAGCAGCTGTCAACAGCAGTTTAACAGATTTCTGCAAAAACTCCTGTAAAAACAATGAGTTAAATCTATTTTGCTTTTTTAATCTTGCAAAAGGTTACACAGATAAATTTCTCTCTTTCAAAATTCTGTGGATTTAACAATTTTCCATTATGTTTCATCAAAGATTATTGCAGTGGAGGGATTCTGTCACAACTAAGAAGATTCTTTATTATATGCCTGTGGAGTACACAGAAAATGCCTGAAAAAAAATTGTGGAGTTTCTTGCCCTTCTTGGTCTACACAGATAACAAACTCCTGCTGCCATGGAAGCTTGTGCTTTGCACTAATGGTTCCAATTCTAAATCCTGCTTCAATATGTAATTAATTAGGGGTATGTAAGCTAATACAAAGAGCTACATTTTACAAGACACTGTTTTAATATTATGTAGCAAAAGCAAGTTACTTTTGCACCCAAGCTCCACCAGAAAGCTACACAAACATTCCTACAGAAACTTTTCTTGTGCAGGAAGTTTCAGCTCCAGCTGAAACTGCTACTTTCAAATGTAGCTCCTGCAGCCTTCCCATCTCCTCCAGGAAACACGTGCTTGGGAATGCTACTTCAGATGTGGTGACAATGTATAATACCATCACTTAAAATCTACTTATACAAGACACTTAGTTATTTTTAATAAATATAAATATAAATGCAATGGAAAGATGTCTCATGAGTTAGCCACATGAAGTAAAATGTGGCACGACTTAGGAAATTTATAGTGTATCCACTTTTGCCAACATCAAGGTTATCAGTACCAATTTACTTTCAGCCTCTCTGTGAAGACAAAGGCTACTGGGAAGAGTCTAACAGACCAGGCCAAATGAGAGAGGCAGTTCTGAATACAAGATTTTGGAGGCTAAAACATGAAAAAAAAAATAATATATATATATATATATATTGACCCTGGGGAATTATCTTTGCAACTTCCGTTTCCCCAGCAACTAGGTCTCTCTTCAGATACCTGCTAACCAGATCCTAGGCTCTGCCAAGATCAAAAATTATGCTACAAAACTCCCAGAGAGGTGTATGAGCAAAGACTAGGAAGAAATATAATTATATAGCTTACAGAAGAACTATTTTACATGAAGTTTCATTAAATTATAATGTTCAGTAATGTCTCTTTGCATCCCTCTGACAGCCTTAAACTGAGCACGCTGTAAAATGGCTTTGCCTTCTTGTGTGAATGACAATAATAATTTTAAAGGATTGAATCTCTTACACATCAGATAGTAGCCTCCACGTCATCACAGTATCACAGTATCACTTAGGTTGGAAAGGATCTCGAGGATCATTGAGTCCAACCTATCAACACAGACCCCATGACTAGACCATGGCACCAAGTGCCACGTCCAATCTCCCCTTGAACGCCTCCAGGGTCGATGACTCAACCACCTCCCTGGGCAACCCGTTCCAATGATGAATTACTCGCTCGGTGAAGAACTTCCTCCTCACCTCGAGTCTGAACCTCCCCTGGCACAGCTTGAGACTGTGTCCTCCTGTTCTGGTGCTGGTTGCCTGGGAGAAGAGGCCAACCCCTTCCTGGCTACAACCACCCTTCAGGTAGTTGTAGAGGGCAATGAGGTCACCCCTGAGCCTCCTCTTCTCCAGGCTAAACAATCCCAGCTCCCTCAGCCTCTCCTCATAGGCCTTGTGCTCAAGGCCTCTCACCAGCCTTGTTGCCCTTCTCTCGACACGCTCAAGTGTTTCGATGTCCTTCTTATACTGAGGGGCCCAGAACTGAACACAGGACTCAAGGTGCAGCCTAACCAAAGCAGAGTACAGGGGCACTATGACCTCCCTGCTCCTGCTGGCCACACTATTCCTAATGCAGGCCAGGATGCTATTGGCCCTCCTGGCCACCTGGGCACACTGCTGGCTCATATTCAGGTGGCTGTCGATCAGCACCCCCAGGTCCCTCTCTGTTTGGGAGCTCTCCAGCCACTCTGACCCCAGCCTGTAGCTCTGCATGGGATTGCCGTAGCCAAAGTGCAGCACTCGGCACTTGGAATTGTTGAATGCCATCCCATTGGACTCTGCCCATCTGTCCAGTCGGTCGAGGTCCCTCTGCAGAGCCTTTCTACCCTCTAACTGACTAACATCTGCCCCTAACTTTGTGTCATCTGCAAACTTGCTGATGACTGACTCTACCCCTTCATCCAGATCATCGATGAATATGTTAAAGAGGATGGGGCCCAGCACTGATCCCTGGGGGACACCACTGGTGACTGGCCGCCAGCTGGATGTGGCACCGTTCACTACCACTCTCTGGGCCCGGCCCTCCAGCCAGTTCCTAACCCAGCACAGAGTGTAATGGTCCAATCCACGGGCTGACAGCTTAGTCAGCAGTTTGCTGTGGGGGACGGTGTCAAAGGCCTTGCTGAAGTCCAGGTAGACCACATCCACAGGCCTCCCCACATCCACCAGACAGGTCACCTGATCATAGAAAGAGATCAGGTTGGAGAGGCAGGATCTGCCCTTCCTAAATCCATGTTGGCTGGACCTGAGCCCTTGGCCATCCTTCAGATGCGCAGTTATTGCCGCCAGGATAATCTGCTCCATCACTTTCCCTGGCACTGAGGTCAGGCTGACCGGTCTGTAGTTTCCAGGTTCCTCCATCCGACCCTTCTTGTGGATGGGGACCACTTTGGCCAGTTTCCAGTCATCTGGGACCTCACCGGTGAGCCAGGACTGGAGGAAAATGATGGAGAGTAGCCTAGCTAGCATCACATCATAATCACACTCATGACATACAGTTTTTATGTATTATCACATTTTGAATTCCAATGAGAAACGAATCTCTGAAAAAAGATTACCAGTTACAGAAGTCATGCTATATCCCAAAGATGTGTATATGACACATTAAACTCAATGTTACCCAGCTTCCAAACAAGCATGGATATTAGTTTAGAGTCTCTAGCAATTTGTAGTGTTGTCTTAAGACTTAATAGTACAGCAAAAGAAATATTAAGGAATAATACAGTATGATTCTCAACCCAGAATGAGACTTTAAATGATGAGATGAAGTACCCCTTAGCAATGGGACAGCTCAACCCTTTACTGTCTATCCTGCCCCAGGCATCATCCCTTCCTCTTTCTACCCAACACTGTAAATAGACAAACATAAATGTGCTTGACTGCTTATTCAAGAGATCATATTAAACAAGGTGTGAAATTTTTCTTCTATTTTCTGTGGCAGGAATTAGGGATCTTAACCTAAATTTGTCTAGGATTTGGTTTATACAGACAATGATCTTGGCCAAACTAAGAGCACCAATAGTTGAGCAGGGAAGAAAAGGCTGTCGAGGTAACTACTTACACCATATTTGTCACCAAACTATCTCTAGTTTAGGCAAATATGTACTCAGGAAGTTTCTTAAGTGCATATTATTTTTTCCTTTGCTGTTTCAGATTTATTGATATTAGGAAGCTTTCACCTATCCATTATCAACTTAGTTGAGCATAGAAATTCCATCTGACTCATTATTTGTTTGATAGAATACATTTAAGCATTTTTTAAAATGGGTGTTGACGGACCATAGGATCTCCCTTGGAAACTCTAAAATAAATCAAGTAAATACCTGGTGAAGTACTATAATGTCTATTTGTTACTACTTAATTTTACCCTTAATATTTCATGGTTTGACCACATTAAGTTCCTCAGTTCATGTCATTAGTGACCAAGCTGTCTTTGGTTATTTTCTTTAGGGCCCTGCCTCTGTATTATTCAGTTTCACACCCAAGTGCACCCATAACAGCTGCTGTATTGGCTGTCTACTGTTGAAGCCATCCCATCCTTCCCTTCTCTTGAAAGGACAGTCACATACCCTAAAACTAGAACTCCTTGTGAAACAACTTTTACAACTGCCACTGTCTTATCTACATGGGGGAAAAAAAAAAAAAAAGGAAAAGGTACACAACCGTATGTACTATTTGCATTTGACATGCTTCTTTGAAGTATGGTATTTTCTATGACTTTCATACATCAGCAGAAAGAAATGAAAGTCTGGAGGAAAAAACATATCTACGTAAGGACTAGCACTATTCTGGCCTATGTCCTTTATTTTTAATTTCTCTCCTGTTTTGCAAGACTGACTACTGAAAACAAATTCTAGATGCAGGCATCAAGAAGTGAAGACCCATATGAAATGTGTACATTGTAAGAAGTGGTGGGGCTTCTCCGAAACTGGATGGTGCCACAGGAATTTTTTTGAACGGAAAACATTATACCTCCCAACATAAGCGGTCTTAAGGGGGTCAGCATTCAATTTAGTCATGACAGAAAAGTGTCTCTCCCTGGTGTAATCCATCCCTGGGTGAACCACAGTGAATTAGAATAGGATAGGATAGGATAGGATAGGATAGGATAGGATAGGATAGGATAGGATAGGATAGGATAGGATAGAATAGAATAGAATAGAATAGAATAGAATAGAATAGAATAGAATAGAATAGAATAGAATAGAATAAAATAGAATAGAATAGACCAGGTTGGAAGAGACCTTCAAGATCATTGCATCCAACCTATCATCCAACACCACCCAACCAACTAAACCATGCAAACAAGCACCCTGTCATGTCTCCTTCTGAACACCTCCAGCGATGGTGACTCCACCACCTCCCCGGGCAGCCCATTCCAATGGGCAATCACTCTCTCTGTGTAAAACTTCCTCCTGACCTCCAGCCTGAACCTCCCCTGGCACAGCCTGAGACTGTGTCCTCTTGTTCTGGTGCTGGTTGCCTGGGAGAAGAGACCAACCTCTGCTTGTCTACAATCCCCCTTCAGGTAGTTGTAGACAGCAATAAGGTCACCCCCGAGTCTCCTCTTCTCCAGGCTAAGCAGCCCCAGCTCCCTCAGCCTCTCCTCATAGGGCTTGTGTTCCAAGTTCCTCACCAACTTTGTTGCCCTTCTCTGGACATGCTCCAGCAAGTCAACATCCTTCCTAAACTGAGGGGCCCAGAACTGGACACAGGACTCGAGGTGTGGCCTAACCAGTGCAGCGTACAGGGGCAGAATGACCTCCCTGCTCCTGCTGGCCATACTGTTCCTGATGCAGGACAGGATGCCATTGGCCCTCTTGGCAGCCTGGGCACACTGCAGGCTCATGTTCAGCCTACCCTTAACCAGCACCCCCAGGTCCCTCTCTACTTGGCTGCTCTCCAGCCACTCTGACCCTAGCCTGTAGCACAGCATAGGGTTGTTGTGGCTGATGTGCAGAACCCGGCACTTCGATGTGCTAAATCTCGTGCCGTTGGATTCTGACCATCTGTCCAGCCTGGCAAGGTCCCTCTGCAGAGCCTCTCTACCCTCCAGCAGATCAACTCCTGCCCCCAGTTTGGTGTCATCAGCAAATTTACTGATGATGAACTCAATGCCCTCATCCAGATCATCAATAAAGATGTTAAAGAGCACAGGACCCAGCACTGATCCCTGGGGCACACCACTAGTGACTGGCTGCCAGCTGGATGTGGCACCATTCACCACCACTCTCTGGGCTCGGCCCTCCAGCCAGTTCCTAACCCATTGCATTGTGCTCCCATCCAAGCCACGGGCTGACAGCTTGGCCAGCAGTTTGCTGTGGGGGACGGTGTCAAAGGCCTTGCTGAGGTCCAGGTAGACTACATCCAAAGCCTGCCCTACATCCACCAGGCAGGTCACCTGATCATAGAGGGAGATCAGGTTGGTCAGGCAGGACCTGCCTTTCCTAAATCCATGCTGGCTGGGCCTGATCCCTTGGCCATCCTGGAAGTGCTGTGTGACTGCACTCAGGATTACCTGTTCCATAATCTTGCCTGGCACTGAGATCAGGCTGACATTTCCTATAATTCCCTGGCTCATCCAACTGGCCCTTCTTGTGGATGGGCACCACGGTGGCCAGCTTCCAGTCCTCTGGGACCTCTCCAGTGAGCCAGGACTGCTGAAAAATGATGGAGAGTGGTTTGGCCAGCTCATCTGACAGCTCTCTCAGCACCCTAGGATGGATCCCATCTAGTCCCACGGACTTGTGGGGATGCAAGTGGCTGAGCAGAAAACCAACTACCCCATTCTGGAACAGAGGAAAACTATGCTGCTCCCTGGCTCCTTCTGCCAGCTCTGCAGGCCAGCTCTCTGGAAGACATTCTGTCCTGCTAGTAAAAATTGAGGCAAAGAAGGTGTTAAATATCTCTGCCTTTTCCTCATCCTTTGTTACAATGTTCCCCCCTGTGTCCACCAAGGAGTGGAGGTTGTCCTTGCCCTTCCTCTTGCTATTGTGGCCAGCAGGAGCAGGGAAGTCATTGTGCCCCTGTACTCTGCATTGGTTAGGTCGCACCTTGAGTACTGTGTCCAGTTCTGGGCCCCTCAGTTTAAGAAGGACATCGAGACACTTGAAAGTGTCGAGAGAAGGGCAACAAGGATGGTGAGAGGCCTTGAGCACAAGGCCTATGAGGAGAGGCTGAGGGAGCTGGGATTGTTTAACCTGGAGAAGAGGAGGCTCAGGGGTGACCTCATTGCCCTCTACAACTACCTGAGGGGTGGTTGTGGCGGGGAAGGGGTTGGTCTCTTCTCCCAGGCAACCAGCACCATTACAAGAGGACACAGTTTCAAGCTGCGCCAGGGGAGGTTTAGACTCGAGGTGAGGAGAAAGTTCTTCACCAAGCGAGTCATTCATCATTGGAATGTGCTGCCCAGGGAGGTGGTGGAGTCACCGTCCCTGGAGGCGTTCAAGAGGGGATTGGACGTGGCACTTGGTGCCATGGTCTAGTCATAGGGTCTGTGTTGATAGGTTGGACTCGATGATCCTTGAGGTGTCTTCCAACCTTAGTTATACTGTGATACTAATGTATTTATAGAAGGACTTTTTGTTGTCCTTCACAGCAGAGGCCTGTCTAAGCTCCAAATGTGCTTTTGCCTCCCTAATTTTCTTCCTACAAGACCTAGCAACATCCTTAAATTTTTCATGGGTTGCCTCACCTTTCTTCCAAAGATGATACACCCTCTTTTTTTCCCTTAGTTCTTTTAGAAGTTCATTGCCCATCCAGTCTGGCCGTCTGCCCTGGTGGCTCATCTTCTGGCACATTGGCACAGCCTGTCCCTGCACCTTCAACAATTCTTCCTTGAAGTAGGCCCTGCTCTCCTGGACCCCTTTGTTTTTAGGGGCTTTATCCCAAGGAACCCTCTAAATTAGTTCCTTGAGTAGCCTGAAGTCCGCCCTCTGGAAGTCCAGAGTGGAAGAAACTACACAAGCTCAAATATCAGTGAAAGCTGGCCTTGGCCTTACTGGCACTCCTCCTTAGCCCTGCTCCCTATCTGCCTCTTCCACATGTACTCAGTGCTGCTGAAATGATGAAGGCAGTGTATGTGGTCTGGGCTGGTCTGGGCAGCTGCTTGTTTGGACTCTGTGAATTGCTGGCAGCCAAGGAGATGGGCAGGCATTATTTCTGACATGAGAAGGTAAGCTAAGTGACTCATTTCTGCTCTGGCCTTGTTACCCTCCCAGTGTTCTGCTCATTTTCACCACAGTCATGGCCACCTGATCCATTTTGTATCACTTTCTCATTACCCTGGTTAGACTGCATCAACACTGTCCAAAGTCTTTGTGATGTTGCTCTGGTAACAGGAGAGACTTGATGTACTCCCCAAAATGCTGGTGTTCCTACTGGCTCTATTTTATCTGTTTTAGTTTATTAGGCCATTTTAGTGACCAATATTATTTATGTTCTTATATTTAGATACAAGTTGTCACCTAAATAGGCATTTGTGAAGTTTTTAAAAGTTTCAGCTTTCAGATTGGCTAAATTTTCATTGCCCACAGCTTTTTGCAATGGTAAGCAAAGTAACATATGGCTTTTACTAACAGTGCATTCTCAAACATTATGATTTTCTATTTTAAAATAAACATATTTTCAGACTGAAAAGTCAAGGTCCCAAATCATCCAGGAAGTTGCACACATCATGCATATGAATAGTCTCACTGAATCGAAATCAGCCTATGAATACAGCCTATGAATATGATCTTCATACAGAAATGTTTGCTGGAGACTAAGTGATAAGTTCTTCTGTAACAAGGAGGTGGATAAAAGGAAGAAGGGAAGAGGAGGCAAAGATAATAAATGCAAACCTTGAGACAAAAGTAACAAGGGTCCGAACAAAAGATGGGAAAAATTGTATGCAAATATCTTTACTGAATTTTATCAGTCAGATTTTTCTTTAAGGTTGTTTAGTATTTTTAGCATTGTTTGGAACTGGTGTGTCTGTTTCTGTAGAAACTAAGATGTGCCTCAGTATTTTAGGCAAAATAACAGGGATTATCTTGTGTCAGTGCATTTCAGTTTTATATGTGCTGTAGCTCCACTGAATCTTTCTTTTGTGTATGTTTCTCAGTTAAAATCTACTTATCAAATGCAGAAAGATAACACACATTTCATCTGAAATCACTGACATTCACCCAGAATTAAGTGCAAATATGCTCTGTAACATACCATTGCTAGTATCTGTTGAGAAGAGCTGTTGCCCTTTCTACTGAGAGTATCAGAACACGGCTGCCCTCACAGGAATGTAAAATTGGCATTAACCCAGGCAGATTCCCACTCCCTGCCCTCTCTCATTTAACATTAACTCACTCCTATACTGTTATCAGAAGGTAAAGGTCATAGCTTTATTTACACAATACACCACTATACAAACTGTCATTAAAAAGAAAAGCTTTCACCGAATAAACATGAAACAAAAAAATAATGCTGACCTTGCTACCGGGAACTTCCCTTGGAAGTACCTTGTCATTCCCCAGGTGAGGTCAATGGTGCTGGTCTATCCCTCTAAATATTAACTGCCCAGCATGGCTCTTCTGTGCACCCAACTCCCACACAAGAGACAACTAAGGACTTTCTTATGTTCCAAACCCTGGAGAAATTTAAAAAGCATTCTACTGCTGGCAAAGACTGCGTGGTTCATATCCTATTCCCACAGCCCTTACTCATCCTTCCACAGCTGGAAACCTTGTCAAAGGTTCTCCTTTAGCACAGCAGCCTTTAGCACAATACATAAACTGGGCAGATGGCAGGGTGGACTCCCTCTGTCCAAATGCCAGAAGCCTGGGAACCAACACTCCTTCCTGCTTCTCATCTCCCTCAGCTTCACTCCTCTCCGCCCCAGCCCACTGCCTTTTCCTGCGGGGAAGACATCCTGCTTATTTATGCATTTCATGACTGCTGGCCTGCCTAGATCCCGCAAAAAAAGTGCAAAGATGTCAGGAGGCCACCAACTAAAATCCTGTTGGAGCTCATGTTCAGTTTCAGACACCAGACCAGGCAGAGTAGAGTATGGATGTAGCCTGGGATGCAAAGCCAGCTAGGAGCACTGGTCAGGTGGTGTGGCTTGTGCAGCAGTTCACAGAGACACTGGAACTCAAGACACACATTTGCAGCACAATTCATTCCTTGCTTCCTGAATTTACCAACAGTGATGGAAATAGTTTGTTGCTTGCACCAGAAGGCAAACTGTAGCTTCTGTGTAGCAGACTCCTGCAATGGGCAGTTTACGGGCTTGAATTCAGAATGCTCCTGTGCTTATATCTGGATATGTTATATGAGGGTATAAGGTCTTTCTTTCTCTCCTTCTTGGACAAGATCTCAAACAACAACTTGATTTTAAACTGTTCAGAGATGCAATAGGATGACTTTTACATGCTTACCCCAAATTCAACAAAAAATGCTTTGTGTCTAGTTTTGTATTTAAAAAAAAAGGATGGCGGGGGGGGGGAAGGTGAATTTTATTTGGCTGCTGCCACTCAGAAATAACACAGGAACGTGGGACAAAGATGACTTTTAATGTGTTAACCACTGACCATGAAACATTTTCATCAGCATAAATATAACTCATCATTATTGTGCCAAGTCTGCACTGAATCATACAACCACCAGTAAAGTCAGACTCTCTAAATATTCCTATTTCACATAAAAACACACTAATGAAAATACTTTCAATTTTAGGTAGCTCTTCTTTCTGAAACACTGCTGTGTGTTGCCATGAAAAATGGGAGTGCCAGTAAAACTGACCATTCATGGAAAAAATTCAATTAGTGTTCAAACAAGTTTTCAGGGTATTGTGTATGGAGAAAAGCCTGGAGGTATTCTAGGATTGGCACCAGTATATTTGTATTTGCATTCTCCTCAACTCATTGTTAGTATATCCTTCATCACACCCAACATACTAATTACAGAGTGTGCAGCAAGCTACAGGCTGGATTATTGCTTCGTATTGCTGAGGAACTCACAGTTACTAATGAGGACGCCCTCCGTGACCAGGTGTTATGTGATTTGAAGGCAACAAAGAGGAAGTTAACCCAAAGCAGGTGACACAAATTTCCCACTTTCCCATTTTTCAACCTCTCGGGTGAACTGAAATTGTGTACATTCAGTTTCCATCTTTTGTATTTCAGAGACAGTAGTCCATTTAGCCACTTGAATAACCTTGGAGCATGTCAGAGATCACACAACATGCAACTACTGGCCTTTCAGGTCTCCACTGCAACAAGGTTCATCGCTCATACAGTTATTCCCTAAATCAAATACGAACTGGGACCACCAACACTTACATTAATGAAGTGGTACACCATTCTAGTGCTGTTGTCTGTGTCTGGGGAAAAAAATAGTTCTGTGTATGCATTTTGGGAGAGAGTGGGCCATCTGTGTCACCTCATTTGAACTTGTAAAATGAAAGCCAGAAACATCCACCCAGTTCCCCCTGTGCTCAGCCCACAAACTGCAGGTTAAACAAGAACATGTATCATCTACATACATCTGCAGAAAGTGCACAGGAATGTTGAAAGTCAGCACAAGATGGGAGTATGGAACCGGCAGTTTCTTAACACCCAGTTTGCATTTTCCCCACATGAAAATAGATAGTAAGCTGATGATGACTGGGCTTAAATATACCAGACTCCAGGGACAGGTGACAGTGAGCATAGTCCACAACCTTTCATCAACATGTTCAAACTCAGCTCACAAGCAAAGTGAGACTCATAGTCTAGCCCTTAATTCCTGAATCTTGGAAACATTTTTTCAAAGTGGTGCAATTGCACAGCACAAACAACGACTGCCAGAAACCAGTGTCTGATTGACTGTACTTGTATTATCAGGCCTCAGCTTGACATGTGCCTGAATAACTGAGTGCCAGATGAGAGAGAAGGTGTGTCGTAGGGTTGGGGGAAAGGCCAGGCTCTTCCTCCCCCGTGTGAGTAGATGGAAGAAAATTGAAGGGAAAGAAAAAAAAAACCTCACAGCTGAATTAGCAAAGCAGTGGGTGCTGTATATTTACAAAGCAGTTTAGGGAAATGCAGGGAAATATATACAGAATTTACAGTATTTACAATATATACAGAAATAAACAACAAAGTAGCACAGAAATGAGAGTTCCCCCCTCTGCTGAGGGGGTTCCCCACCTCTGCTCCCCCTTCTCTCCCCCTTTCCCCAGAGAGGGTTAGAAAGAGAGAAAAAGAGAAAAAAAAAAAAATATTAAAAGCAGTTAAGTGTTAATTGGAAAGCGGTTAATACAGGCCTTGCAGTTTATCAGTTTCAAGGTCAAGCCTGGCTGAAAGCCCAGAAGCTGCGAGCCGCAAAGGGAGAAAAGCAAGACTGAGGAAAAGTGCAGGAATGTCCAGGATTCTCTGCTGTGCTCCCAGTTCAAAAGGTGCTTCCTCCCAGTCTACCAATGAAATTAGTTTAGATCCGTCTTTCGTTTACAAACATCCAACCACAATATTCCCTTTCTTAAGGGAACAGCCTCAAACGGTCACAAGGTGGCAAGGATAATGCAAATATTTTTATGAAGTTGTTGAAGTGTTTTTGACACAACAACAATAACATTATACCCTTAAAAATGCCACACTGGAAATGATTCTAAAGTTTATCTATCATAAAAGATGCATTTAGTAACAGCAGTATCTTTTATACAAAAATTGTGAGGTTCATCTTTATTACCAATACAAACTTGATAAACAAAACGAAGGCATATAATTCCAGTGAACACACAGATAATTGGATAAGAGTGGGAACAACTGCTAGGCCAGCTGCAAAGATGTGAACTTACAGAATAATTTCTATTGCCAAACAGGGAGCTAGTTTTTATCTTTCAGCTTCAGGGGAAATGAGGACACACTAGTTATTATAAAAGATGATCATTTAGCATCACCATAACACTTTCTAAAAATCTAACCAACAAGCCAAAGCATGAGCTAAAGCTAGTTATTTACTTCCAAAAATATAACTTTGTTTAGCTCCAAACAAATACTTCCACATACATAGCTGAAAAAAGATCAGAAGCTATAGCAGCTATTTTGAAACCTGCATTTCCATCAAACATCTTAGTTTATTTATAGATTCTCTACTTTCCTTGTGAAGCATTGCCCACACAAGCAGCATTTCCCACTTTGGAGAATAACCATTAATTTCACACCACAGTGTTTTTTCTAGAGATATAATTACACAGAAGACAAGTATTCTTTATTAAACTATGTGAAGGCATGTTAAGCAGCTATGTCTGGTAGTTATTCAGGAGCATAGGTTTTCTTTTCTCTTTCTCTTCTCTTCTCCTCCTCCCCCTTCAACTCCTTCCCTTTTCTTTCCTTGTTTGTCAGCTAATAGGAGCTTTGGAGAGATAAAGGAATGACCCATGGCAATAAATGATGCAGTGAGGTACAGAAAAATCAGGCTGAAACTGTTCTGTGCAAGACAACTATTCTAACATATACTTGTCATCAACAAATGAATTCTCTCTGGGCCTGGCACACTAGGAATGGATTCTGACATTTTCTTACAATTAATTCCTTAAAGATAATCTCTAACTTCTTCCTTCTACTTGCATTTTATAGAATAACTGGGATATGCATTTCATGAATTGTTGAGAATTCCCTTGTTGAGAAAACAAGTCACTTTTATTGACACTTCTTCACCAACAGGGAAGGACTGGTGGGCGATGTGGTGGTTGGAGGGTGTTTGGGGTCCAGTGACCACGAGATAATTGAATTCTCGGTTTTTGGTCAAGCCAAGAGGGGCGGCAAGAAGACCTCCACTCTGGACTTCCGGAGGGCAGACTTTGGGTTACTCAAGGAACTAATTCAGAGGGTTCCTTGGGATAAAGCCCTTAAAAACAAAGGGGTCCAGGAGAGCTGGACCTACTTCAATGAAGAATTGTTGAAGGCTCAGGGACAGGCTGTGCCAACGTGCCAGAAGATGAGCCGCCGGGGCAGACGGCCAGCCTGGATGGTTCATGAACTTTTAATGGAACTGAGGGAAAAAAAGAGGGTGTATCACCTTTGGAAGTGAGGGGAGGCAACCCACAGAATGTTTAAGGATGTTGCTAGGTCTTGTAGGAAGAGAATTAGGGAGGCAAAAGCACACTTGGCGCTTAAACTGGCCTCTACTGTGAAGGACAACAAAAAGTCCTTCTATAAATACATTAATAGTAAGAGGAAGGGGAAGGAAAACCTCCACTCCTTGGTGGATACGGAGGGGAACATTGTAACCAAGGATAAGGAAAAGGCAGAGATACTTAACACCTTCTTTGCCTCAATTTTTACTAGAAGGGCAGAACGTCTTCCTGACAGCTGGCCTGCAGAGCTAGCAGAAGGAGCCAGGGAGCTGTACAGTTTCCCTATGTTCCATGAGGCGGTGGTTGGAACTCTCCTTAGCAGCTTGGATCCCCACAAGTCCATGGGACCAGATGGGATTCAGCCTAGGGTGCTGAGAGAGCTGGCAGATGAGCTGGCCAAGCCACTCTCCATAATTTTCCAGCAGTCCTGGCTCACTGGAGAGGTCCCAGAGGACTGGAAGCTGGCCAACGTGGTGCCCATCCATAAGAAGGGCCGGTTGGATGAGCCAGGGAATTACAGGCCTGTCAGCCTGACCTCAGTGCCAGGCAAGATCATGGAACAGGTCATCCTGAGTGCAATAACACAACACTTACAGGATGGCCAAGGGATCAGGCCTAGCCAGCATGGATTTAGGAAGGGCAGGTCCTGCCTGACCAATCTGATCTCTTTCTATGATCAGGTGACCTGCCTGGTGGATGTGGGGAGGCCTGTGGATGTAGTCTACCTGGACCTCAGCAAGGCCTTTGACACCATCCCCCATAGCAAACTGCTGGCCAAGCTGTCAGCCCATGGCTTGGACGGGAGCACACTGCGATGGGTTAGGAACTGGCTGGAGGGCCGAGCCCAGAGAGTGGTGGTGAATGGTGCCACATCCAGCTGGCAGCCAGTCACTAGTGGTGTGCCCCAAGGATCAGTGCTGGGCCCTGTGCTCTTTAACATCTTTATTGATGATCTGGATGAGGGCATTGAGTCCATCATCAGTAAATTTGCTGACGACACCAAGCTGGGGGCAAGAGTTGATCTGCTGGAGGGTAGAGAGGCTCTGCAGAGAGACCTCGACAGGCTGGACAGATGGGCAGAATCCAATGGCATGAGATTTAACACATCCAAATGCCGGGTTCTGCACATTGGCCACAACAACCCCATGCAGTGCTACAGGCTGGGGTCAGAGTGGCTAGAGAGCAGCCAGGTGGAGAGGGACCTGGGGGTGCTGGTCAATGGTAGGCTGAACATGAGCCTGCAGTGTGCCCAGGCAGCCAAGAGGGCCAATGGCATCCTGGCCTGCATCAAGAACAGTGTGGCCAGCAGGAGCAGGGAGGTCATTCTGCCCCTGTACACTGCACTGGTTAGGCCACACCTCGAGTACTGTGTCCAGTTCTGGGCCCCTCAGTTTAGGAAGGAGGTTGACTTGCTGGAACGAGTCCAGAGAAGAGCAACAAAGTTGGTGAGGAACTTGGAACACAAGCCCTATGAGGAGAGGCTGAGGGAGCTGGGGCTGCTTAGCCTGGAGAAGAGGAGACTCAGGGGTGACCTTATCACCCTCTACAACTACCTGAAGGGAGGTTGTAGACAGGCTGATGATGGTCTCTTCTCCCAGGCACCCAGTACCAGAACAAGAGGACACAGTCTCAGGCTGCACCAGGGGAGGTTCAGGTTGGATGTTAGGAAGAAGTTCTATACAGAAAGAGTGATTGCCCATTGGAATGGGTTGCCCGGGGAGGTGGTGGAGTCGCCGTCATTGAAGGTGTTCAGAAGGAGACTTGATGGCTGCTTGGTGCCATGGGTTAGCTGTTTGGGTGGGTTGGATTGGTTGATGGGTTGTACACGATGATCTTGAAGGTCTCTTCCAACCTGGTTTGGTTTATTCTATTCTAATAAAGGTTTATTCTAATAAAGGTTTATTCTATTCACAACTATGATTGAGTCCAAAAGCCTGTGTCAAAGTAGAATATAACTTAAAATGTTCCTATTGCTATTCCTGTTGCTTTTTAAAGTTACTGCTTTCATCCTACAACTCATATTATTTCCCTCAATTTGCCTCTTCTGATAATACCTCCATTATAACATGCCACTTACAATTTTATTGTTTTACTGTGGCATGCCAAAGACATGTCAGCACAGCTGCTGAATCAGAAGTTAAGAGTATCTTGCAAAGTTTAAATTTCAAAGCATTGTGTCATCAGAATGACATTTCTTTGGGGACTGAAGTATTTGGACAACAAAAAAGTCATATAAAGAACACAGGCACACAAAGTGATTCAATGCAGCTAGGAGCCAACACACAGCAGAAGTTACAGACAAAGGAAAAGAAGGAGAAGCTCAAGACTTTAAGTGGAAACAAATCCTCAAAATCCTTCACCTTTAAAAGTACCAACCTTGTCTGTTTCCCTTATGGTGGATACTTATAAATTCTGAAGTTGCCACCTACAACTATCTAAACGTACAAGTACATAGCTTTGGAAATAAATGCAGACAATGAATAGGAAATGTGAATGGGCAGCAAAGGTAAGAAATATATTGGATCTTCAGCGCCTGAAAACAAGCCTATGCAAAGTGGTAGGGCCAAAAGTACAATGCAGTATGTAAACGTAATACCAGTGGTAATAAAGATGGAGATCAAGAGTTGTAGCTAGCAAAAGCAACTGGATTCTTGACTGAAAGAACACCTTCAAGAGATATATTTTCCTCAGAAGATGCAAGGTCCTGGTGTTTGCTACATATCTGGAAAGAAGGTTCCTTCTCTGAGAATTTTCCTTTTGAATCCCAGTTGGTGGGAAAGACAGTGGCCTCTGATAGTTTATCACTCAATCATGGTTACCAAACATTAAAAATTCACTTATTTCAATTTCTAATACTTAATTCAAAGCCTTAATATCAATCTAGGGATGTGACAAATTCCACATCCTCACCTTCATGTTTCTTCTCAAGAAATCTGAGACGGCCTGTCCCTGAGATGACTACCCCAAAGCAAAACTGATGGTGAGGGTGAAAATATAAAGAGAATATAAAACCCCAGTTTTTAGTGGAATTTTTAGTAGACAAGACATACTTGTATCCCAATACCTGTAAAGCATGCTGCTTGTGTAAGTCCAAATTTATCACAAGCAATGACAGGCTGCTAAAAACAAATATAAATAGAGAGGAAGGGTGAAATGACAAGATAAAGGACTTAATAAATAACACATTAACACCAGTATAAAATTTTTCACAGTGATTCCTTTTGAGAACAAAAGCCTATCCGCAACAACATGCACTTGTTGTGCATGTGTGTGTGTGTGCGCATGGGTCCTGAAGATTAGAAATTGGGAGAGGGGGCAGAGGTTCAAATAGATGCAGAGCACTTGCAAGCAAATCAAAATCACCTACAAAAAGCCACTTCCAGATGGTGACTAAGCCTTCCCCCAGAGAAGAGGAAGGGGCATAAGTAAAGCATTGCAAATGACCATCCTGGTTGTATCAGAGTGGAGACAACTAGGACAAACAAACTCAGGAAGTGGCAGGGAGTTAGAAACTGAGAGGAAATCTGTGGCATGGAGAGGAAAGTGAAGAGATTGCACTGATCCGCAGAAGGTCACCTCTGGGTCGCATTGTGCCAAGGTTTTCCAAACCCACTTTATTTGGACAATAATACAAAACTGGCACACACAGCTGGTCACTGTTGCCGAGGCTATTCAAATGTTAACATTCTCAATGATAAACAGCCAAAAAAAGTTCTATGTAAGCAAACTGGAACAAACAGCCAATCTAAACTGGTTGCTAAGAGACAGAGGATTTCAGCCAAAACCAGCCCAGAGCCTCAACACTTAAGTTTTGACCAAAGAAAGTACCTGTAGATGACGCCATGTTGGTGAAGAAACATGAGTGCTGACGTGACCTCTGCTGCATAGAAGCGGGATCGAGGCTCATCAAATTTACGAGAGCGCTGGATTTGAAACATTAAGTCTCCTCCATTTACATATTCCATGACGAAAAAGAGGCGGTCCTGAAATTAATTAAACAGTGTTACTTAGCTAGTTTTGTTAGTTGCACAAAGGACTGCTTGAAGCCACACTTTAGATGACTGGAGAATTACATCAAGAAATGAAAGAAAGAAATCCTACGATTCTGAAAAATGAAAAGCTGACAACCAAAATACCCCAAACGTACAGACAGAGACAAGAGTCTCAAAGAGAGTAATGAGAAAAAGAGAATAAACTCCGTGTGTAGTAATAAGCAACACACAAATCTCCACACATCAACAAATACATGTGGAATTATAATCAATTTTATATAATAACAGAGATACTTACATGATGCAATTTCTTTTAAAATTCAGCTACAACAATGAAGAGATAAAGTTAATTCTGTTAACCTGAGCAAATTTCAGGCTTCTTATTCTCCTCTCTTACCAGCTCCTTTGTCTGCACAGTACATTTCCCAAATCATGTTAAAATAAACTCAAACTGTTAAGCCATTGAAACCAGTGTTCCCAATCTCAAATATATACACATGACTTTTTGAATTGCCTCAAACTGTCAATGACATATAATTATATTCTTTATGTATCAAGTTCTTCTTAATTTTCTTCTGATGCCTTCTACTTCAAAGTTCAAGTTTTCAATACAGTTTTCATGACAGAGAACTAGAAATGAGTTTTGTTTATGAACAGCAACTGAAATTTTCCGACAATCACCCTATTTTGGTGTGTTTCAGAAAAAAAACCAAAACTTAAGCATACAGTGAAGCAGTCAGAACTGAGAACACCAGGAAACTAAATGTGTGCTTGGCACATATAACCATTTATGATCTGAACTGGAAACACAGATGAAAGCACAAGCAAATAGATCACACACACCTACATGATACAACGTAGATCCTATTTTTTGTAAATATTTCTTATAAATTTTCCTGATCTGCACTAACAGCCCTAAATCATTACCTCTGCCCATTCACTCTTGGTTTGTAAGCTTACTTCACATTCTTTATTTTATTACTGTAAAATATCTACTTTTTCTGAACACAAGTTTAGACAGAGACAGAGGTCACCCTTATATGGCATGGAGAAGATATCTGACCATGTATTCCTCGCTCTGCATGAGATCAAGTGACACAAACATTTCATTCTTCAGTCACACAAAGTGACACACAGGTGTGTAAGTGTGGAAATTCACCAGAGGGAGTCCATCTCCAACCTTCATGTCACACTGCAATTAGGCTCAAGCTTGTAGTGCCTGATGTGCTGGGTTGAAGCAAAGGAGACAAGATGTGACACTGCTTTGGACAAGCAAAACAACAAAAGATGGAAGTTAATTAACCTCCCACAAATGAACCCAAGCCTGCAGACTACATAGTTTATACAGATGAGTCCAGAAACCAATAAATGCTTGCCATTTGTCTTTAATAATTTGCTCCAAGACTCAGATTCAAGGCATAGGACATAAAAATATCCTTAAACTTCAGTGTGTGTCCTAATCCTGCTCATTAAGTGCCTAAATGTTTTACTTACCAGGGATGTTTCCTGGAGGAGGCTAGAAATGTTTGGCTGACTTTCTGCTGATTAGAGAAAGAGGATGCAGGGAAAAAAATCCTTGTGCCTTTCCCTCCCTATGCTTTGGAAACACAGAAACTGCCCAAATTCAGGATTCATGTGAACTGGTATTCTTGGTAAAACATTGCTAAAAACTTTGGTACATTTTCCAACATTTTTCTCACTATTCACCAGTAACAAAAAACTACTAAAGAACATCATCAAACATTCTGCCTGTATCATACATTCAAAAGAGCATGGTTTCAGAGCCTCAACTTTGTTCTTTTTTTCAATGCTTGCTACTGCTGATAATAAGCATTCAAAATCACAGTGCAGACCTCTTGACATTAGTACCTTTAAATATCACCTTTGTTTATTATAAGCAAAAATATGCATTCTTGTTCTGCCTCTCTGTGGCAGGGCAAGTTTAGGCTCGAAGTGAGGAGAAAGTTCTTCACCAAGAGAGAGTCATTAGTCATTGGAATGGGCTGCCCGGGGAGGTGGTGGAGTCACCATCCCTCGAGGTGTTCAAGAGGAGATTGGACGTGGCACTTGGTGCCATGGTCTAGTCATGAGGTCTGTGGTGACAGGTTGGACTCAATGATCCTCGAGGTCTCTTCCAACCTTGGCGATACTGTGTGATACTGTGATACTGTGAATTAAAAGCTTGCTTTTAAAAAAATCTGATAGGTCTCAGATGGCATTATGATTTCAGATGCTAGAGCTACAGGAAAAATGCAGTCAGTTTTGTGACAGTCAGTCAAATGCACAGCTATTTTGGTACAGTACTGTAACATAAGAAGATGCAATGTCCCTAAGAAGTTGATGTCCTTCATGAGGCTCCCAATTACTTCACTACAGAATAACTCAAAGAACAGCTTCAGTACAACTTTCCCCTTTGCAGCTTCTTGCCTTATATTACCTCACATGGATATACTTCAATGTTTCAAGTACAAAACTCATTTGGTCTACAGACTGGGGAGCATCCAACTAACATTTGGCTAAAGTAACTTCTCCTAACACTTGCTGAAATGAAATTGAACCTTCTTACACCTTCGCAGAGTCAACAGTCTGGATATGACGGGGCACAACCAAGAAAAAGAAGCTGCAATTCACATGCTTCTGAACAGACATGCTCATTCTCCAGATTGCTACATTTTTGCTGCACCTGAATCTCAAGTATAAAACAAATAATGCTGATGCAAAGTGATTGTGCTGCTGCGTCTTATAGTTGTGCCTCCCAAACAGTGATCTTCAGCTTGCCATTTCTTAGTATGTTAGGATAAGCATACCATCATTTTTATATTAAATACTCTGTTTGATCCAAATAGAACCAGTGTCTGTGACATTCACCAAATGGCTAAATGCTAATACTCAACACCAGAAACTGTATTTAGTTAAAGCTTCAAGTTCCTTTATCAGCTCAGTCCTTTGAAATTTCCAGTTTAGCTAAGTCTAGCAGCGTATCTTGTCGTCAGACAGTCTGAACAAAAGCTTTAGCATTAGCTCCATTCACAGAGCTCAGCAGTACTCTCTCTCTTACCTTCTTCCTCATTATGCATATCCCATTCTCAATTGGAGAATGGCAGATTCTGCAGTTTAGTTGAATACTTCTTCAGAACTATACCTACTAAGACCAGAACAAACAGCTCAGTAAATGAAATTAGTCTGTTGTTGCATTTTTCTCCTGATTTTTTCCTGTTTTGCTGGGTGCACATTTCAGCTTTCCAATAAAAACACTGTTTGAAACTTCTGTTCTCTATTTACAGTGAGTCTGGGAACGGGTTTGGAAAGCATTACTTCCCACTGACTAACATGGGGTGATCAGTATGCAGTACAACATAAAAATGTGCAGCAGGCCAGAGTTTTAACATTAGAAGGCATCAGTTGTTTTGATGAAATATATTCCACCCCTATGAAAACCACTTTCTTAAAACCACTGTCTAGAGTTTTCTTTCTTTTTTCTTTAAGACTTTTTTTTTTGGTCAGGAATATTTCATGATCAGCTGGGACACAAATTTACATGAATAAAGAAATGCAAGAGGAGAGAGATATTTTATGAATATGAGCTGAATTTGGTAAACTATTACACCCCCCACCCCGATTCCCATAAGTTCAACAACACTGGACACACTATTCTGAGTTTTGCTAGTTACACTATTTTCCCCATCTTTCATCTAAAGTTAATGATCCAAATACAGGCTCCTAACCCTCTATTTCCCTTCTGTCATAATGTAAGCACACAGAGAGAATGAACCAAGGAGAATTCTGTGACTAATGAAAAGAATTCATCCTCAAAAAGGAATTGTGAAATAATTGTATTATGTCTGATTATATGTATCTCACTGTAGGTATCACTAGGGTGTATTCAAATATTGAAGTAGGAGAATATAAAGTGAATACCCTAAAAATGATATATTAAGGGACAACACAGCGTTTACTCAGTTAAAAATGAGATACAATGTATGGCTTTATCATTGATTGTGTTCCAAGAGAAAATTAAAGGGGTTTGGTTTGGACTGCATTATTTTTGGGCTCTATTTTCATAACATTTGAGAAGTATGCTTTGATGAACAAAATAAATGTATAGCAGTCCTGGGAACTCTTTAATTATATAAATTGAAATAAAAGGCAAAATCACAAACAAAGACATTATATGTTAATCCTCTCTTGGCAGCTATAAAGCAAAAAACAAAAAAGTACTGCAAAGTAATCTAATAAATTTTCCCAAGTAATTAGATTCTTTTACAGGGTTTATTTTAGCCCTTAATCATACCTGCTTTTCCTTGAATTTCTCAAAAGGTATGGTTGAATGAGAACACTTCAAATAATAAATGGAAAGAAAAACAGAGCAGAGAGCATGGGTAAGAAATTGAAAAGCAAAGTGGGTATCAAATAAACAAGCTAGAAGTCAAGACAAAAGAAGTTAAACTTCACTCTTTACACAGTATTTTCTGACCATAAATATAACCACTATATTGGACTGCATAAATGCCTGCCTTAACATCTATATTCTTCCAGTCTCACCTCTCAAATGTCTTGAGATAGTCTCCTCTATGCATTATGTCATCACAAGTGGACTCCGAAAGCAACTTCTCTTCTAGTCTCTGTCTTTATCACTATTGGGAGACTTGTCACTTAAATTAGAAACCTTTTTTCATCTTCTTTCCCATTCCACTCCTTTAATTGTGCCTCAGCTTCATTTTTTCATCCTCCTTGCCCTTCAAAATAGCCATCCTTTAGCTCTTAGTAAATTCTTCTCACTAATCCTTTACTCTTTATTCTGGTTATTACTACCACATTTGCTCTTCAAAACCATTCTCTGTTTTTTGGTTTTATTTATACCCTTTCTTTAACCTCAACTTATATACTATGTGCACTCCTTGTCAGTTAATATTGGTTTGTTTTCAAATAGAGCTTCTACCTTTTGTTTCTTTTGTGCATGTTTTTAACTGGCAAAAGTGGGCTGATTTCCAGAAACACAGAATCATAGAATGGTTTGGGTTGGAAGGGACCTTAAAGATCAGATAGTTTCAAATACCCTGTCATGGGCAGAGTCACTTCCTACAAGATCAGGTTGCCAAAGGCCCCATCCAATCTAGCTTTGAACACTTTCAGGGCTGGAGCCTCCACAACTTCTTAGAATCGTAGAATCATAGAATTGTTAGGGTTGGAAGGGACCTCAAGGATCATCCAGTTCCAGCCCCCCTGGCATGGGCAGGGACACATCACACTAGAGCAGGTTGCTCATAGCCACATCCAGCCTGGCCTTAAAAAACCTCCAGGGCTGAGGCTTCCACCACCTCCCTGGGCCACCTGTGCCAGTATCTCACCACCCTTATGGTGAAGAACTTCTTCCTAACAATCCTTCTGAATCTACCCATTTCTATTTTTGCTCCATTCCCCCTAGTCCAATGTGCAGGGCCTCATTGCCTCTCAAGGGAAGTAGCTTGTAGAGCTTTGCATTATAAAATCTTTCCTAGTCCTCCCTGACACCCTAAAAAGTCCCTCCCCAGCTTTCCTGTAGCCCCCTTCAGATACTGAAAGGCCACAATAAGGTCTCCTTGGAGCCTTCTTTTCACCAGACTGAACAGCCCCAACTCTCTCCAGCCCTCTGATCATCATCATGGCCCTTCTCTGGACATGTTCTAGCACCACCAGATGCTTCTTGTGATAGAGGCTCCAGATCTGGATGCAGTACTCCAGGTGGGGTCGCACCAGAGCAGAGTAGAGGGGGAGAATCACCTCCCTCAACCTGCTGGCTATGCTTCTCTTGATGCAGCCCAGGATGGGATTGTCTCTCTGGGTTGCAAGTGCTCACTGCTGGCTCATGTTGAGCTTCTCATCCACCAGCACCCCCAAGGCCTTTTCTCCAGGGCTGCTCTCAAGCCAGTCCCTGCCCAGCTAATATCAGTTCCTGGGATTGCCCTGACCCAGCTGCAGGACCCAGCACTTGGTCTTGTTGAACCTCATGAGGTTGTCACGGGCTCACCTCTTCAACCTGTTAAGGTCCCTCTGGATGGATCCCTTCCCTCCAGCGTGTCTGCTGCACCACACAGCTTGGTGTTATCAGCAAACCTGCTGAGGGTGCACTCAATGCCACTGTCCATGGCACCAACAGAGATGTTAAACAAGAGTAGTCCCAGGACTGATCCCTGAGGGACTCCACTTGTCACTGGCCTCCACTTGGACATGGACTCATTGACAGCCACCCTTTGGGTGCAGCCACCAAGCCAGTCCTTCATCCACTGAATGCTCCACCCATCAAACCCATCCTGCACCAGCTTGGAGACCAGGTTGTGGTGTGGGACAGTCTTGAAGGCTTTGCTCATGTCCAGCTGAATGACCTCAGTTGCTTGGCCTTCATCTGTTAATGTGACCTTGTCATAGAAGGCCACCAGGTTTGTCAGGTACGATTTGCCTTTGGTGAAGCTGTGTTGATTGTACCAAATCACCTCTGTTATTCTTCTGCCTCAGCAGTGCCCCCAGGAAGATCTGCTCCAAGATCTTACCAGGCACAGAGGTGATACTGCTTGGCCTATAGTTCCCTGGGTCATCCTTCTTTCCCTTCTTGAAAATGGGAGTTATGTTTCCCCTTTCCAGTCAGTGGGGTCCTCTCCAGACTGCCAGGACTTTTGGAATAGGATGAAGAGCAGCCTAGCAACCTCCTCCCCAGCTCCCTCAGCATCCCTGGGTGTATCCCATCAGGTCTCATGGACTTGAGCACTTCCAGGTCCTTCAGCTGGTCATAACCTGATCTTCACTCACCATGGGCAGTTCCTTCTTCCAGACCCTGCCATTATCTTCCATTATTATGGGAGTGTGGCTGAAGGCCTTGCCTGTGAAGACTGAGGTAAAGAAGTCATTGAGAACCTCGGCCTTCCCCATTTCACATGTCACCAGCTCACCTGTTTCCTTTCTGAGGGGCCCCACACCTTCCCTAGGCTTCCTCTCACCATTAATATATCCATATAAATTTTTACCATTCCCCTTGATCTCCCTGGCTAGGTTTAATTGTAACTGAGCTTTAGTTTTTCTAATCAGGTCTCTTGCTGATGAGGCAGCTTTCTTACCTGCCCCCATTCCAGCTGTCCTCCCTTCCACTCCTTGTAGAGTTTCTTTTTGTGTGCCAGGGTGTCCAGGAGCTCCCTGCTCATCCAGACATGTCTCCTGGCATTCTTTCCCATTTTCCTCCTTGTGGGTATAGTTTGCTCCTGGGCATGGAGAAGGTGATCCTTGAACACTGCCCAGCTTTCCTGGTCCCCTCTTCCCTCTAGGGCTTTGTCCCACGACACTTTGGCCAGCAGATCCCTGAAGTGATCAAAGTCTGGATGCCTAAACTCCAGGGCTGCAAGCTTGGGATACATCCTCCTAGTCGCCCTGAGGACCTTACATTCTGTTCCTTTGTGGTCACTGCAGCCAAGGTTATCCCTGAGCCTCACATTGGTCACCAGACCTTCTCCATTGGTGAGCACAAGGTCCAGCATAGCCTTTTCTTGTTGGTTCCACTACCATTTGGAGGAGGACATTGTCATCTGGTACCTGGTTGTGTTGTCCCTCCAGCAGATGTCAGGGTGGCTGAAATCCCCGAGGACCAGGGCCTGTGAACGTGAAGCCACTTCTCTTTGTCTGTGGAGTGCCTCATCTGTTTTGTTCTGATGGTCAGGTGGCCTGTAGCAGACCCTTACAGTAACATCACCTTCCAGCTTACCATCCTTGCCCAGGTGGAGCTCCACTGATTCCAGCTGGTCACTGATACAGAGAGCAACACCTTCTCCCCTGCATGTCCTTTGTAAAGAGCTTGTACCGGTCATCTATCCCTACATTCCAGTCATGGGAATCATCCCACCAAGTTTCACTATGTCATAGCATTCCAGCAGCACAGTGTCCTTAATTCATCCTGTTTGTTGCCCAGGCTGTGTGCATTTGCATAGGGGCACTTCATCTATGCTGGCAGTGCCACCCTCTTAGGTGAATCCCCCTTGGTTCCCTTGGGGTTTCCTTGGCTTGCCTCAGGGCAACAAGTGGAAAGACCTTGCTAGCATCCCTCTCTCTGCCTCTGGCAAGCTGCCCTGATGTCTGTCACAGGCAAGCATGAGATTAACAATCCCTTCCCTTTTCAAATCTAGTTTAAAGCCCTATCAATGAGCCTTGCCAACTACTGCCCTAGAATCCTTTTGCCCCTCTGGGATGAGTGCATCCCATTGGTTGCTTGCAGCTCTGGTGCCCTGTAAACTGAGCTGTGATCATAAAATCCAAACCCCTGTCAATGACACCAGTCCCAGAGCCATGAATTGACCTCTTGGCTCTTCCTGAATATTCCCTCATCTATTACTGATGTCAGAGGGATGGAGAAGAACACAACTTGAGCTCCTGATCCCTTTAGCAGTTGCCCCAAGGTCCTGAGGTCTCTTTTAATTGATTGTGAGCCTCTCACTGCTGCATCATCACTACCCACCTGAAAAACCAGCAGTGGGTAACGGTCTGAAGGATTCACAAGGGTGGGAAGCTTACCTATGACAGCCTTTACCCAGGCCCCAGGGAGCCAGCAGAGCTCTCTATGAAGTGGGTCTGGTCTGCATATCAGCCCTCTGCTCCCCTCAGCAGGGAGTTGCCTACAACAATGTTTCAGGGTCAGTTTTTACGGCTGGCCTGAGGCAGGTCAGCCTTGGTGGCACTTCTGGCCCTTGTGGCACTTTTGGCCTTTGTGAGTGCTTGTCCTTGTGCACAACCAGTTCCTTCTGCAGAGCCTTGCATCTGTTCTGCAAGGGCACTGTGGGTGGTGTACTTCCCAAAAGAGCACAATTGCTCTGTTTGTATTGTTTGTTTCATTGACCCTGCACATGTGAGTTACTGCAGTTACTGCAGGGGTGCTGGGGGCTTGCTGATGAGAGGATATTTAATCCTCTGCCCTACTAAGAGTCTACTCCCATCCTGTATTTGTAAAGATCAGCTTATGAAAGTTATCAATTTCCCTCTTACTCTCCCTGATGCTTCTTAACTACTCACCTCTTCCCTGAGCTCCACCACTCCATCCTGGAGCTGTGCCAACCGGCTAAGCAGGTCAAAACCTGCTCACACCTCACACACCCATAGACAGTGTTGCCCCCTGTTGCCTGTGAAAGGCTATAGCATTCCTCACAACCTGTGGCCTGAGTGCCAATATCCATTTTGGTGGGTGCAGAGAGCACAGTCTTCCTCCAAATAGCCACCATCATGCCTTCAGTAAAACTGAAGCACTTTGTGTCCTGCCCGTATGCCCTGCTTGTGCCAGCTACTGAGCTAATTCACAAGGAGTCCCTGGGGTACACTCAGTCTCTATTCGCTCTCCCTGTGCCTGTTAGCCTGCCTGTACCAATGGCCACTTGGTCCCAGCTGTGTGCCCACCTCCCACCCCTTTAATGCCCCACTCGCTAGGTTCCAACAAGCAAGACAGCTGTTGCCTTGCAGCTCGCAGTCCGAGAGCAACCTGTTCCATTGCCTCACCACCCTCATGGCGCAGAACTTACCCCTAACATCTAATCTAAATCTAACTTCTTCCAGTCTGAAGCCATTATCCCTTGTCCTGTTGCTACATGTCCTTATCGAAAGTTCTTCTCCAGCTGTCCTGTAGGTCTTCTTCAAAGACTGGAAAGCTGCAATAAGGTCTCCCGGGAGCCTTCTAACCCAACTCTCTCAGCCTGTCTTCCTAGGAGAGGGGCTCCTGCTCTCTGATCCACCACTAGACCTGTTCTAACAGTTCTATGTCCTTGTCTTGGAGACTCCAGAACTGGGCACAGTATTCCAGGTGGGGTCTCACAAGAGTGGAGCAGAATGGTGAGAATCACCTCTCTTGACCTGCTGGCTACGCTTCTTTTGATACAGCTCAGGATTTAGTTGGCTGGCTGGGCTGCATGGGCAAATTGCTAGCTCACATTGACCTTCTCATCAACCATCACCCCCAAGTCCTTCTACCCTGGAGTGCTCTCTATCCATTTTCTGCCCAGCTTGTATTTTTGCTTGGACTAGGCTTTGTTGAACTTTGTAAGGTTGAAATTGGCCCACCTCTCAAGCCTGTCCAGGCCCTTTCCTCCAGCACATTGACCACACCATACAGCTTGGTGCTGTCGGCAAACTTGCTGAGGGCGTGCTCTGTTGCACTGTCCATGTTGCTGACAAAGATGTTAAGCAGCACTGGTGCCTGTACCAATCCCTAAGGACCACCACTTAACACTTGCCTCCAATTAGACATTGAACCATTAACCATCACTCTTTAACTCCTCTTAAGACATCAAGCCACTGACCATCACTATCTCCACTTAGACATTTTGCCATTGATCATTGTTCTTTGAGTGTGATCATCACACAAATTCTGTATTCACTGAATGGTCCACCTATCAAATTCCTGTCTTTCCAATTTAGAGACCAAGACATCTTGGGGGACAGTGTTAAGTGCTTTGCACAACTCCAGGTAGACAACATCAGTTTCATAGTTTCATAGTTTCATTCAGGGTTGGAAGGGACCACAACTCTTGTCCATCAATGCTGTTATCCTATCATAGAAGGCCATCAAATTTGTCAGGCAAGGTTTGCCCTTGGTAAAGCCATGTTGGCTGCCATCCGTAACCTCCTTGTTTTACATGTGCCTTATCAGACTTTCCAGGAGGATCTACGCCATCATTGTGCTATAATAGTAATAAACTCTCAGGACATAGTAGGCTCAATCCAGCTCCTCTTCATGCAGGTGTTATTAATGACCAAGACATTCCTAGTAGTAAGATCAGATAATGTGGCCAATCAGTTGTGGTTTAACAGATGACACTATACAGTCTATTTCTTGTTTAGATGTGGAATACCATTGCTGAAGAATAAGCTTCTATGTAAACCCTGTATAAAATCTTAGAGATGGACTTTGATGTATTGTTTACATTACTTATTGTGTAGCCTTTAAAAGATTTTTTTAAAGTTGTTATCAATCAGTAACTTGTCTGTCCTTTGTTTTCCAATTAAAATCTCATTAACATTGAATTGCAGACAATCCATTGATAGACATAAGGTCAAGTACAATTCTCACTGTAATCTGAACAATGTGAACTCTTTTTTTCTTTTCCTTTCAAACAAGTCCGACCAGCTGGGGGACCCAACATACAGTGTAGCACAACCTCATCACTGAAATATTACAAAACCGAAAATAAATCACACAATCTGTCTCCCAGTTTAAAATCTGGGATGTGCATCCATGCTACAAACCTGAGAACAGACATTTTTACTACTGGTTTTGTCTCACAGCTCAACCCTTCCTGCTGATTCTCACTCCTTCCCTAAACTAAGTACTTCCCATGAATACACTTTTTTCCTTTGAGTTCTGTAAGTTGTATTTGATTTTGATTTCTCCAGGGGCTAATGAAAATATCAAAGAAACTAATATGTGCATTAAATACAGGTAAATTTAAATGAAAAATACTTTGTATTCTAGCAGAAGACTGTTACATAAAGGGATATGTTTAGTGCCACAGCCGCTAAACTTGTTGCAAAACAGAAGTCAAAGATATAACCTTTATTGCACAAGAAGCCACAGAAATACATTGCCTTGGTATGCTCTGTAAGGTGATACTTTATTCATATAAGGCACGTATGGAACTCTTTTCCAACTAGCACAAAACTGTGATTACTTAACTCTATTTAAACAGGATGCTCAAACAGTTTGTTTAAAATTACCTAAAAGTACCAAAGCTGTCTCACCCCTCAGAACTTGAATAAACATTTCCTGCTTCTGCTGGAAATTTCAAAGGCACACATGTACACAAAAACTATATGCAAACGTCCAACACCCTGAGCAGAAGACTAAGCAGAATGGCAGATTCATCTTCCAGCATCCCAGCATTAGGAAGGATAAATATGAAAACAAGAGAGAAAACACAAAAGAAAACAATGAAAAACTCTACCCTGTTCATTTGATTCATTTTCGGAGTTTACAGTAATAATCTTCAACAGGACACTAAAATATGTTATCTGTCACTGATTTCAGTGTTTATACTCAGGGCTAATTGTGTTGTTTTTCCTGTTTTATACCAGGGCTTTCATGGGGTTCCAAATAAGAAGGAAACAATTTCTATGAATCTCATATTTCTTGGAATAGCTGTCCTGTACACCGGGGATGTCTGCATCTTCCCATCTTCCACTTCACACACACACACAAAAAGCACACATACAAATTTTGTATTAAAGGTTTTGGATTTTGTTTTGTCAACCATACATTTCAAATTTCTCTAAGCTTATGAATACTGTTATATCTAGAGATTTATTGCTCAGTTTTATTCAGCTTTATCCAGTACTCAATTTCGAATCCCTTTTTTGCACTTAAAAGAAAGAATGACCTCAAAGTGAAAACGGACTGGAAAGAGGCATAGAACCACACAAAATCTAATAAAGAAGTCTTGCAAGGTCATCTAGCTGACAGGCAGGATCAGCAGTACCTAAGTGCTGCAAGGCATTATGAGCCAGCAATCTAACTGTGAACCTGAAGAGCCCTGAGAAGTGAACTCCCTTTGGCCCACAATAAGCTAGAAGTAGAGGTCTCTGGTGTGCTGGAGGGTAAGAGGGTTTTCCGGCACCCCATTGCAATGGGGTCTCCTGCTGTCCCTTTGTCAACAGCAGAAGCCAGTAAGTACTAACAATTCTTGAACATTCTGCTTTGCATGTCAGAAAATTGCAACCATTCCTGAAATTAATCTGAACACCTCTTAAAAATCACCAGTGATAAGCATTCCTTAACCTCCACTACCAGTTTACTTCTGTTCTTATAGAAAACATCACTGAGAACTCTTTTCACAGTGCAGATCATTTGAATTACTACTGGAGCTTACCTTACCCAAAATACCAGTTCCTAGCTGTGCTGCGAGTTATATACTTTTTCCAGAAAAAAAAAAAATTATGCTTTCCACCTTAATTTCTTATGCAAAGAACTGGCTACTGATTTCTTGTGAATTGATCACGAAATACTTCTCAGACACCCCAGACATCATGTCAATAGAGAGTCTGTGAGATAAATTATGGTTTAAAGTGTTGAAAATGGTTTCAAGAGCAGCTGGTCCTCCTTGAGACACCAGAATAACTCTCAGGAAAACCCTCCCTACTCTACCCTATGCTACGAAGGGCTAGGAAAAGCTACAAATTGAATATAATTACTTTCCAAACAGTGCTTTCTGAATCAGTACAGAGATTCTCCAAACCTTTACACTGTATTACTGTGAAGACTTGCATTGTGGCATCTACGCATTTATAATGTGAGACAGCTGATCTTCATAAAGCAGAGTTGGTTATGTTGCCTTTGTCGTGGGAGGTTTGCATTGCCTCCCTGTGGAATATCGATACTGGAATCAAATAGCAGTTTTAACACTTCTTCATGCACCTAACACATCCCATAGTAATATTCAAAGAAGAAAACATGGCTACTGTATGTATATTGAGTTAAACTGGCTGGCTGAGGGTGGGTGACTTATTATTTACCAGCAGCAGACCACAGAACTATGGAAACTACAATTTAAAATTCAAAGCAGAACAAGACCTTGTGGACATCATCTATTCTTTAAAAAAATGTCAAAGGGATGATTGGGTTTTATCTTGACTGGCATTCAAGAAGGAAGTCTTGTTTAATGACTTTTCCAAAGACAGACTCAATAATACTTTAAAACTGTTAAATGTAAGAGAAGCCAGACTGTGCCAAGCTGGAGAGAGCGAAAAATGTGTTATTTGGTATCTTCTTAGTACTAATACTTCTAGTGAAGTTTAGGTGATTGCTTCAAATATTCTAAGAATCTAATCCCACATTACTCTTGTCAGCAAAATACTCAGACTTTAACATCACTTTTGAAATGCAGAGGTCTTCATCTGTACCACCCCTTGAGTCCTGTGTCCAGTTCTGGGCTCCTCAGTTTAGGAAAGATGTTGAGTTGCTGGAAGGTGTCCAGAGAAGGGCAAGAAAGCTGGGGAGGGGTCTGGAGCACAGTCCTGTGAGGAGAGGCTGAGGGAGGTGGGGTTGCTCAGCCTAGAGAAGAGAAGACTGAGGGGAGACCTTATTGCTCTCTACAACTTCCTGAAGGGAGGTTGTGGACAGGTGGGGGTTAGTCTCTTCTCCCAGGCAACGAGCACCAGAACAAGAGGACACAGTCTCAAGCTGCACCAAGGGAAGTTCAGGCTAAATGTCAGGAAGAAGTTCTTCCCAGAAAGAGAAATTGGCCATTGAAATGTGCTGCCCAGGGAGGTGGTGGAGCCATCATCACTGGAGGTGTTTAGGAAGAGACTGGATGAGGCACTTGGTGCCATGGTTTAGTTGATTAGATGGTGTTGGGTGATAGGTTGGACTTGATGATCTCTAAGGTATTTTCCAACCTGGTTAATTCTATTCTATGCTATGCTATGCTATGCTATGCTATGCTATGCTATGCTATGCTATGCTATGCTATGCTATGCTATTACAACCATGTTATTTTTTGAGGCTCTTCTCCAAAATCCCTCACAGTTGTTTACAGCTTTCAGAGGTTCAGAGGAAATTCTGCCTGTAGTGCTACTAGTCATGCAAAGAAATGCATATTGCCCTTTCTATTCAAGCCTTCCGAATATTAAACTTGTTGGTTGAAGTGTTGGTCAGACATCATGTTGCCTGCTGTCACTGTAAAAGCCAAATTAATTCTATTCTATTCTATTCTATTCTATTCTATTCTATTCTATTCTATTCTATTCTATTCTATTCTATTCTATTTCTATTTCTATTTCTATTTCTATTTCTATTTCTATTTCATTTCTATTCTATATTATGCCTTCAGCATATACGAATGTTTCAGTGATACCTGTAATACAATATCTAGTGTTCTGACATGTTGTCTACAGGGCTTAGTGGCAAGACTCTCTTTAGCTCAGATGGAATCTAGATCAGGATTAAATTTTTGATGTTGTAATATGTGAACTTTGTTAACCAGGGACATCCAGTGAAGAAGCAGAACAAATTACATGCATTGGCATTTCATCAGTCCTACCCGCTAACATCTAACCTTAGAAATTAACTTTGGGGAAATCTTTAACCACTATTTATCCTGGAGAGAGATGTATTCTCTTCTCACTGGATGTATTCTCTTCTCACTGGATATTTCCAGGAGTGGTAAAAATGTTTCAGTCTGTGCCAAGCTGCAGTGTTGGTAGCCTCAAGCTCCACAGTGAGTTCAGGAAAGGACTGCTGCTCCCTGGAGTGATAAGCCTGATCCCTGCCTGCTCCCACAAACCCCAAGCAAGCCTAGACAGCAGGGATGCAAGAAGTGTGCTAGCTGCTATAATATGCTCTGTGTACCCTTTCTCTGATACAAGGGAGAAACCAACTGGAATCCTTTGCAGAAATGGTGTGTTTTGTAGACCTAGTCACTTCAAAAGGGGTATCAAGTAGGGAAAGCTTCTGAGGCCATTTCCCTAATACCTTCATTTGATGACAGATAAGATGTGAAAAGAGCCTTTTATGAAATTCTTTGATCTAATCTTCTTTTGGTGTTGTTTGGAAAAAAAGAACTGTTCTGGTGAGATAATTTTAAAGACCTCTCATTTAATGGCCTGATGCACATGGCAGAAAATTATATCAAGCCTGAAAAATGTCATTATGCAGAATAATTTACAGTGTGCAAGCAGCTATTAATATTCCTTTGTTCTGATTCATATAGGAAAATATAAACACTGTCTTCCAATTACAACTAACTATGTAGTTTTTAAAGGCACATCAGAACTTCTAAGAACAACTTATAACCTGCTTATAACCTAATGCTGCCTGGGCATTTAGCATATGTTTTCAAGCACACAGGGAAATGCAAAGGATGGTATGCAACTAATAGAGAACACTGTGTAGGGTAGCCAGTTGGTCCATCAGCAGTGGGTTCTAAAGGAAAAGGAATCCAGCTAATGAAAATGATGGGATGAAATACTCATTCAGTAACCATTTTCTGAGAAATTATTCATTATTCTTGGAAAAAAAAACAAACCCTCAGAAGGAATTTGCTCAGTGGATAAACCTTTATCACTCAGTCATGTTGTACTGAAACAGTGTTTTTTTTTTTTTTGTTTCAGAGATGAAGCCATGTAACTGAAAAGCAGTTGTCTTCTCAGATCTATGACAAGTCATGGTCCAGAAGGAAACTTTGACATCATCACCAATGAGTTACATATATAAAATTACCTGAAGAACTCTGCTTGAGATACGATTCCCAGTCATGTATGTCATAGAATTAGTCAGAGTTGGAAGGGACCACAAGGATCATCTAGTTCCAACCCTCCTGCAGAGACACCTCACACTAGATCAGGCTGGCCAGAGCCTCATCCAGCCTGCTCTTAAACACCTCCAGGGTCGGGGCCTCAACCACCTCCCTGGACAACCCATTCCAGGGTTTCACCACTCTCATGGGGAAGAACTTCCTCCTCACATCCAGTCTGAATCTCTCCACCTCCAGCTTCATTCCATTCCCCCTAGTCCTATGATATCCTACCTGCTATCCTGAGAAGTCCCTCCCCAGCCTTCTTGTAGGCCCCCTTCAGATACTGGAAGGCCACAATTAGGTCACCTCGGAGCCTTCTCTTCTGCAGACTGAACAGCCCCAACTCCTTCAGTCTGTCCTCATAGGAGAGGTGCTCCAGCCCTCTGATCATCCTCATGGCCCTTCTCTGGACAACTTCCAGCACCTCCATATCCCTCTTGTAATAGGGGCTCCAGAACTGGAGGCAGTACTCCAGGTGGGGTCTCACCAGAGCTGAGTAGAGGGGGAGAATGACCTCCCTTGACCTGCTGGCCACACTTCTCTTGATGCAGCCCAGGATCTGATTGGCTTTCCGGGCTGCAAGTGCACACTGAGAGCTCATGTTGAGCTTCTTGTCCACCAGCACCCTCAAGTCTCTCTCCTCAGGGCTGCTTTCCAGGCAGTCACTGCCCAGCCTGTATTTGTGCCTGGCCTTGACCCAGATGCAGGACCCTGAACATGGTCTTATTAAACCTCATGAGGTTGGCTAAGGACCAGATATACTGAACCAAAATGGACACTACAGCAGAAATACATGAGCATATTTTATACTTATATTTCACTGTCTACATTTTTGGAATTTGAATTTCACTTAGAAGAATCACCAAAAAGCAAAAACCTTTGTAACAAAAGAAAGCAGAAATACAGAGAGCTTTTGTCTCTCCCCATGCAACAACAAAGTTTTGTGATTACACCAACCTGTGAAAGGAGTGGTGTGGTGCATTACAGAAAACGCACTGGAAAAACCTGCTCCTTCTTCCAGCTCAAAATTGTACTTGCCCATGAACAGAACAGTAGACGCTGTAGAAGGAAAGGTGACAATGCAGATGGGTACAAGAAGCTATTTAAACACTCGATATGCTGTAAGTTAACTTGGTTAATAGGAGCTTGATGGGATCCATCCTAGGGTGCTGAGAGAGCTGGCAGATGTGCTAGCTAGGCCACTCTCCATCATTTTCCTCCAGTCCTGGCTCACCGGTGAGGTCCCAGATGACTGGAAACTGGCCACCGTGGTCCCCATCCACAAGAAGGGTCGGATGGAGGAACCTGGAAACTACAGGCCTGTCAGCCTGACCTCAGTGCCAGGGAAAGTGATGGAGCAGATTATCCTGGTGGCAATAACTGCGCACCTGAAGGATGGCCAAGGGCTCAGGTCCAGCCAACATGGATTCAGGAAGGGCAGATCCTGCCTCTCCAACCTGATCTCTTTCTATGATCAGGTGACCCGCCTGGTGGATGTGGGGAG
Source organism: Melanerpes formicivorus (assembly GCF_026170545.1). Taxonomy (NCBI): domain Eukaryota; kingdom Metazoa; phylum Chordata; class Aves; order Piciformes; family Picidae; genus Melanerpes; species Melanerpes formicivorus. Next base: position 5,052,828 of record NW_027142395.1, on the reverse strand, counting down.
GCCTGTGGATGTGGTCTACCTAGACTTCAGCAAGGCCTTTGACACTGTCCCCCACAGCAAACTGCTGACTAAGCTGTCAGCTCGTGGCTTGGACCATTACACTCTGAGCTGGGTTAGGAACTGGCTGGAGGGCCGGGCCCAGAGAGTGGTCGTGAATGGTGCCACATCCAGCTGGTGGCCAGTCACCAGTGGTGTCCCCCAGGGATCAGTGCTGGGCCCTGTCCTCTTCAACATATTCGTTGATGATCTGGATGAAGGGGTAGAGTCAGTCATCAGCAAGTTTGCAGATGACACAAAGTTAGGGGCAGATGTTAGTCAGTTAGAGGGTAGAAAGGCTCTGCAGAGGGACCTCGACCGACTGGACAGATGGGCAGAGTCCAATGGGATGGCTTTCAACAAGTCCAAGTGCCGAGTGCTGCACTTTGGCTACAGCAATCCCATGCAGAGCTATAGGCTGCGGTCGGAGTGGCTGGAGAGCTCCCAAACAGAGAGGGACCTGGGTGTGCTGATTGACAGCCACCTGAATATGAGCCAGCAGTGTGCCCAGGTGGCCAGGAGGGCCAATAGCATCCTGGCCTGCATTAGGAATAGTGTGGCCAGCAGGAGCAGGGAGGTCATAGTGCCCCTGTACTCTGCTCTGGTTAGGCCGCACCTTGAGTCCTGTGTCCAGTTCTGGGCCCCTCAGTTTAAGAAGGACATCGAAACACTTGAGCGTGTCGAGAGAAGAGCAACAAGGCTGGTGAGAGGCCTTGAACACAAGCCCTATGAGGAGAGGCTGAGGGAGCTGGGATTGTTTAGCCTGGAGAAGAGGAGGCTCAGGGGTGACCTCATTGCCCTCTACAACTACCTGAAGGGTGGTTGTAGCCAGGAGGGGGTTGGCCTCTTCTCCCAGGCAACCAGCACCAGAACAAGGGGACACGGTCTCAAGCTGCGCCAGGGGAGGTTCAGACTCGAGGTGAGGAGGAAGTTCTTCACCGAGCGAGTCATTCGTCATTGGAACGGGTTGCCCAGGGAGGTGGTTGAGTCATCGACCCTGGAGGCGTTCAAGGGGAGATTGGACGTGGCACTGGTGCCATGGTCTAGTCATGGGGTCTGTGTTGATAGGTTGGACTCGATGATCCTCGAGGTCCTTTCCAACCTAAGTGATACTGTGATACTGTGATACTGTGAACATTAGTCCATTTACTAAGAATGAAGCCAACTAGAATTTGCCAAAAGTTTTGAAACCTCTTTCCACGTAATGTGTGAAGAAGCTTTGGAAAACTGTGGTGCAGTGGCCAGCATCTCTACCTACTGTCTAGGTATTCTGATAGTCTGTATGTTGCAGAAACTTACAGCTTTTAAATGGTTGGGTTTGTCTAAACAAAAAAACGGGAGAGGATGAGAAGAATGGTACTTCCCCTGCAGCTAATATTTTTTTCTGAAGAGGAATGACTAAATGAAACTCAGGAAACCAAGTACACAGATCAAATAGAGGGCTTGTACCAATTTCTCAACACAAGCTTCTTATTTTTTGAAGGTGATAATTTTGCAGTCTCTGGTTGGATAGCATCTCTCTTAAGTTAATCAATAAGTCATTAATAACTAGTGTTCCCATCAGAGTGATCCTTTGCTTGTTCTTCATACTTCCTTACTAAGTAACTGAATCATTTTGCAGTAAGGAAAAAAAAGGAGTATTTACAGACACACCTAGCATTACACAGGATTTTATATTCAGTACTTTTACACAAGTCAGAGCACAATAAAATATTCTCTGGCCTTGATTTAGGATTCGATTTTCTGACTTCTGTTCATTAGAACAGGCCACTGACTCCTACACAACATATTGCACAATTAACTGGTAAAAAATTGGCTCATTTATACTTTTAGAAACTTTGCAGTGGGGGAGAACAGGGAATCCTGTGCTCCATTCAAAAGGAGATGAATGAAGTCTTTGGCAACATAAAAATATTCACTACCAGAGAAACAGCTCTTCTCTATTATATAAAGTGTTTCAGTAATGTTCCCACGTACTTGAAAACAAAGGTCAGCCAGTAACAACAGTTGGTTCTAGCTTGACAACACAGCAAGAAATTTCTACTGCACTGTGATCATCCAGATGGAAAATTTATATGAGATACTGTCATTTCAGTTCACAAACTATGACCTGGATGCTAGGAAAAAACCTTAAAAGTTTACAGTTTACTTGAACATGATGTTCTGAATAGTACAAAACAGTTGCATTTGTACTAACAAAACCTTGCTAAGGATATCAAGTTCCTTAAAATGAGACATTAGCATGAGTAACTGTGTCTCCACCCACATGAAAGAAAAACAGCATGGTATTATTTTGCAGTCTTTACCAAAGAGAGTTTCTTTTTGGGAACCTGCCTGAGCCAGAACAAATAATTATGACAGCAAAAACAGATGTGTTGCTCCTTTAAAGTAAATTCAGAGATGTTTCCATTCAGAAATACCTCATTGCAGTTTTTTTCTTCATGACTCCTCTTTTCTTACAGGTCTTACATTCATACTACTGTCACAGTGATGGTCACATTAACATGCTGATGCTAATCTCAAATTCAAGTTCAGCCCGTCAGATTGTACATATAAGAAACCTCAGTATTAACCTCCAATATATGCTATTATTAGTTGTAATAAAATACCATAACAAGACCCAGTGACAGACCAACTTTCCACTGGTACTGTACTTACTAAATGCAGACTGAAAGCTCCTCTGTACAGGAACTCAGTACATGTCAAGTAGAGGTAGGGCTAGGATATACAAGGAGAAACAGCAAGACAACTAGTCAAAATGAGAGCAGGAATAGTGCTTACAGGGCATCTGCTCCCTAAACTGAGTGAGTTGCAGCATTTGCTGAGTGCTAGAGCTGCTGCTGCAGCATCAGGAAGAATTTCACTCTGCTAAATGCCAGGGATTGCATGCTATGCCTCACTTTTTACAGGTACCCAGCCTATTTCCCATTGAGCAAGCCTCATCACATTGACTGCAGCAATGAAAGAAGAGATGCTCACCTACAGTTTGGAAAGGGTATTCTTCAATCACAGAGGACAACCCAAAATTTCCACTGAATAAGGGAGACTAAAAGACCTATTGCAAATGTCATGCCTGGTGCAAGGCTAAACACAAAATTGTGTCTTTTCTTCATCTCCTCTTACACTACGTTTCTTGCTCCCAGGCCGCCCCGCCCTAAAGTAAGAGCTAACCTAAAGGTCAATATATGATTGTTTCTTCAGATTTTCAATGCTTTTCCTGAAATGTTTCTTAGAAAGACAACAATATCATAATTCTCTTGTCATCGGCTAGAGGTCAGTACAGAGGTCAGTATGAAGAGCGGCTTATGGGCTGAGCTTCCACCCTGGGTGAATGTTCTGAGCAAATCCCTATGCAGCTTCTGTTGCTAAGCAGAAACTAGATAACCTGCTCGCTAGAGAACAGTTGCCAGAGTGAAACTTAATCTTCATGTGCTCTCTCCTGTGCCTCTTGTACACACCACTAAACCACTCACAGACGGAGTGTTTCATGCTTAGATTCGCTCTCATGCAGAATCCCTATCTCACAAACCCACAACAAAAAGGGACAATGATATTGTAACTATATATAAAGACTAAAAATGCTAACATTTAACATTATTAATACAAATTTGGATAAATACATCTCCTTAAAAATAACTAATATGGACACAGATTCACCTCTTCAACAAATGGTAAGAGGATGGCATATATATAGAGGGACCACATCAACTGACACAGGACTAAGAGACTATCTCAGTACAATACTTTCTGCTGAACTGAGCACTCTGTAGCCTCAAATTTTGCATTTAACCTTCTTTGCACTTCTAAATTTGCCAGTGATACACAGTCAAGGATCTGAGGGTACTTAAAGGCACCATTGCTCCTGACCAGCCTGCTCTAGGAAGGGACAGCCCCTCAACATGGCCTGTGGGAGTCTCATTTTAGTCCAGGCCAGGGCTGTAGGTGTGCACCTCTGGCCCTAGCTCCCAAATGAATCTCGGATCTGGCTCTTCCTCTCACCATCTCAGGGGCTGTTAATAGACACCCTCACCAGTGCTCAGGTCTATTTGTCACCTCTGGACCTCATGAATCTGCACCAGCCATTGAGGCTGGCCCATGCTAGGTCACTCTCAGCACCTGGTGTTCAGCCTGGTCCTTATCAACAGTGTATATCAATTTCCAATGGTATAAACAAATTTGAACCAATGGTCATTAAATTTATAACCCCGAAGGAAGGGAGTTAATATTTGGCACCATGTGATTCACAAGAATTTCAGGTACAGGGAGATTTTCTGTCTGAAGCATGTGTTGTCCCTTGCATGATTTAATCACTAGCCAAGCTGCTTCTGGACAAGAAAGTGGAGGGAGAGATTTCTTGGCTTACTATGGAGATGGCAAGTGTGTGACAGTTCACAGATGAGAACTTTGCTCTGGATTGCATAAGGCTCGGATCTAAGACTCAGTAAAATGCTAGTAGGTTTTAAAACTGGATCAGCAAGTTTCCTCTGAAGATGAGCATGGGCACACACATTGTGAGGGCACAAGGACATTACCAACAATCACTAACCTCTGATTGGGCAAAGCTTTTGTGAGGTCAAATTTGCACCTGCTGCTTGTAGCAGCATACTTACAGAGGCTTCAGGTTGCATTCACTGGGCACCCTTTGTGCGTACTGAAGCACGCCTAATTTAAAACATTAATCCTGTAATTACATGCTTGTGTGTGGAAATAATTACACATTTTTAATAGATGTTTATTTTATTGATGACGTCTCTAAATTGGGTTAAGTTTGCCTACTAGGTGCTCAATGAATTTCTGTCTTCCCATGGAGCAAAATGATTTTGATACACAGCAAACAGACTTTAACTTATCTACCCTGTCTGCAGTCTTTCAAAATTATCTGGAAATCTGCTTCTTTTGTTTGTTCTTTAGCTGGTTAAAGGTTAAAAAACTTTAAAGAACACAGAATTTATTGCAACATCAAAGATGATTACAGAATAGTCTGGCAGTTTATTTCTCTGCAAGAATGTCCATAAAAAAGAAAGATGTGTGCATCAGGAATTTGCAGAATGCATTGCACTTCAAGATAAACTGAAAAAGGAATGTGCATGTGCATGAATAGAGTTCCTATTTTGATAGCTACTGAAATAGCTTAAGTGGTACCTTTTTTTTTTTTTTTTAATCTAGGAGGGATGTTTCTGAAAAATCCTTAAAGATATGACAGCATAGATTCAGGCCAGAAATGTTTCATCCCAGGTTAAATAGAAAATTCACATGCTTGTCATGGACTGAGCTGAACCTGCTGCTGATATCCAACCATGCTGCAGTCACGCCAGCTTCACAAAATGAAAGTGGTAACTGGAGCAAAGTATTATGGGGCTTGAAGTTCAAAGTGCAACATGGGAGGTTTCCTGTTCTGGTTGCTGCTTCTGGGTTCCAGCTTCTTGAGTGTTGGTTCTTTTCCATAGGCATAGCTGCTGGTTTTGGCTTTCTGTTTTACACTGGGCTACTCCCCCTTGTTTTTCACTCTGCTTCTTTGGCAAATAGGCTAAGCTAATTGGGCATTGTGTCATTAGATTAATTAGATTATTAGCTAAGGCAATCATGCATTGTGATTATGATATCTCATGTTATATTAAACTCTTATATCTTTAGCTCAACCCTGATTTTTCTGTGCCACTCTTCCCCTCACTTTTGTGTTGGGGGAGCAGACAGGTTACCCCTTGCACTAAACCATTACAATGCTTCAAAGCATGATAGAGAGAAATTAGAAGGTGGAACTTTACACTGGATTCTTGGTATGTTTACTGCCACCAAATTTTCAGCCATCTGGTGCCATTACAAGCAGATGTTACCGAACAGATGGAATGAATTAATCTTAGAAACTAACACCTGGGCATGCCTTGTTTGCAGGCATACCTTGTCAACAATTTCACTAAGTCTTTGAATTAAAATCAGAGCTACGTTTTATTTATTCTTCCTAAAGAAATGAGGGGCTAATGTAAACACGAGGTCACAGCAATGTTAACTTGTAATAACATGTGCAGGATTCCTAGAGTGGAAAGTCCACTGCACGAGGCACTTCCCGCTTACCCAGAATAAGGGTCTTGAGACAAACGATAGAAACTGGGGCATTACCATGTAGGACAGCAGTGCCAGTGGTGTAAATGGTCCAGTTTAAATCCTGTACTGCCACTACCCATTATGCTGTACCGAACACCGACACCACCATAGAACTGGAGACAGACTGTATTCAGCTACTTCAAATAGGGATAAGAAATATTCATGGATCATAGATCCATAAGCAGTTAATAAAAGGGATAAGGCACAGAGGTCCCTTCTAATATCCTTATACATTTCTGGATGCTGGTGGAGTATAAAGGGAACAAACTGCAGAATGTGGCACTTACATGCCTTTTCTAAATAGCCTCTTTTATTGCATGGTGCCAGTAGCAACAAAATAGATTAGATGGGCCACTGATCCTGCCCTGTAGGACAGTCATTTTCTTAGGTTACAAAAAGCTTACCTGGTATATATATATATACATATACAAAGACACAACCATAATGGATTATTTTAAGAAGATCATTATCCTAGTGAAGGTGGCAATCTATCTGAAGGCTAAGTGCATTATTATAGCAATTATTTTAAAAGAACAATAAAAATATTGGAAAGAACAATTAAAATATTGAAACAAAAATGCTTGGAAAAAGAAGAACAAACAAGGGCCACATAACTTGTATGTACCAAGTCTTCCCACTCAGAAAAAAGAATTATGCAACTTTTTCATCTACCAATGAATTGTGACGTTTGCTAATGGACAACAATGGAGATAAATGTAAAAACAGTAACAAAATTCCACTGACCAACCTGTACTTCCAAGGATCCAGTGTGGTATTAAAAAAATAACAATCTTCTTTACAATATCATGCTGTGAATAAAGTTAATTACCGTTCCAAAACCAAACCAAACAAAAAAAAATCCCTTAGCCTTTCAAAATTCAGGTATTTATGTCAACTGCAGTTTTATACAGATTGAAATGATGTATTGGAACATTATGGTTGTACAGGATTATTCTCTGAAGAGAATATTTGAAACTGAAATTGACAGAGGAATGTTCTAAAGTAAGTTCACAAAAATGCATAACCACCTTTGTTATTGAAGTATTTCTAAAAAATATACAGAGTCTGCTTTTGCAATGGGATCACCTTTAGTTTCACTTATTTTACATCGGGAAAAGGATAAACTTGCCACCATCAGGTGGCTTGTGTTCCTTGAAGCGTGGAGGAATAAAACAATACAATTCTCCCAGCTCTTGTAGTTCAGGATGTAAAACAAAAACATGATGCCAGAGCAAGGCAGAAAACTCCTACTAGCTTTCTGTCTCCTTTTTCTTTTTGAACATTTATTGCTCTGTTGTTAAATTAATAACTTTGCTAGAAATTGACCTTTATGAGTATTTAATAGGTAATTATTTTAGATTATACTGCTTTGGTAGCTTCCAAGTTTCTGGTTTCTAGTCAAATAATTCAGATCAAGCAGTTCCCATAAAGTGTGAAGTCATCCTGTGCACATGCTCACACTCAGTGGTGTGCATTTTATGAGGGTATGTGCAGTGCTGCACACATTGTATATGAAGAAAATTTTCAAAGTACTTCAAGAACACAGCAGAAGGGAAGGCCTTCAGTCTTGCAAGTTCAATCATAAGTTTTGAGCAAAGCTCCCATAAGAATGAAGAAAGTCTGTCTACCTACAAGGCAGAAAATCTTTTACTTGAGTATTATTTAAAGCACCATTTTTATGTACTGCCTAGCTAGCATTTTACTACTGTGCTGAAGAGGTTATTAAATTTATGAATATGAAAGATGAATTATGAAAATATTATTTTTATTAATTATCAAACTATTAATAACCAATGAATCACCAACTTATATACATGTTCTAGTGCACGTTCATGAAATACATTCCACAAGTGGCTTAGTGTTATGATTATAACTTAATTGAACTAGTTACTGACTATCTCTATCTTTATATAATGAAGGGTGCAGTTCCACCGCTTGGCCACTAGATGGAGACTCGGCAGGACGCAGGCGGCTCCTGGCTATACACAGCAATATTGCAATCTTTCTATGCGTCAGTGCTGACTCTACTAGACGCAGATACTTTGAACTGAGTGCTAGTGGATGGAAAGCACGTGGAAGATATTCAGTTCCCTCCAGACAACAGGGATCGGTCCTGGTCGGGGTTGGCCCGTGGGATCGGCCCTCAAAAGTCGGCTTGCACGGCAGGGCGGGATGACGGTGGCTGGTAGGTGGGCTTGGACGACGCGGCAGCAGGCAAAGCTATGGGGTCGGCCCAACCACGGCGATTCTCGAGGCTGATGCAAACAGCCTCAGGGAGAGAATGCGGCTGCGTTAGGCGGCGGATTCTCATTTACTGAGCTTAAAGGAGCAGCAGGACTCTCGGAGTGGTCCCGGGTTCGGTGCAGTATAGGCACGAACAATGCTTTAGTCTTCCCTGAGATTCACAGGGCTCAGAGTGGTACATGTGGCAGCTCCTCTCCCGCTATGGCGGGGCTAGGCATACGTGGACTCGGTACCGATCAAGTCCCTTCTCCCCGCAACTGGGCAGATCTTACCCCCAGGGTCGGTCCAGTCCTCCAGTGGCACGGTGGGCTCTCCCAGTCGGTACGACTGGCTGAGCACAGGCGTCGCTAAGGTCCTCCCTCTGTGTTTCCCACGATGCAGAGGCTTCCAGTATGCGTGCATGTATAACAGAAGCTAACAACAATAAGCTCAATGGCAAAGGCTGCAGCTCGAGAATTACTCCCTCGAGCAAGCACAGAGACAAAGTGAATGAGGGGGCACTTTTTTACCAGTTGGGGTGATACTTATAGATTCCTCAAGGCTAGGCTTGACCAATGGGCACTCTCATAAACAACTGGCTTCAGCCTATAGAAAGCGTGAAGCAAGAATTATGCCCATACTTGGTGTCAGCACGAGCACTGCATGCGCTGGGTGCGTGCAAACCTGGCTAATGCCTTGGCTTTTGTCTTCCTCGTGGAGGAGGGGGAACTTGTCCACATGCTGGGACGAGATTCAGTATCGGGGCATAATGTGCCTTCACTACAACTACCACAAGCAATTTACTATTACTGTGGAACCTTTTTAGGCTTTTCACCTTACACGTCCTTTTTGGTTCTGAAATCACTGCAGCATTGGGGTGAATTTCTACTTGGGTGCAAGTTACTGAGGCATCAGAGACAGCAATCAGCTTCTTTTGCACTTCTCAGATTATCCTTATAAGTGATACAGCAGTTTTACTCCTACCAAGACAGTGACAAAATAATTGCTTTTACTAAACATTTTATATTTCATGTTCTGCAAAATCCGTATCACAAAGTAATTGCTTTTGACTGATTGTCAACAATATAAAGCTCCACAGCTGACTGAAAGCAGATGCCCTTCTTGTCCAGCCTCCAAACTTTTGTTAAATCCACCCTGCCAGAAAAAGAGTCTAAGTCTAATATCAAAAGATTCCCCAGGAATCCTAAAGGCAGTCTGGCAACAATCACTAAGGGTGATTCACCACCTGAAGACTGCAGGAGCGTGTTATAATCTACCCTACCTCACCTAAGGCTTTGAGGCAGCCCCTTCAAAGTGAGCAAAATGTGGATCTCGGACCTTCTTGAGGTTTGTTGCATGAGATTCTACAATAACCATGGAAATAAAACCAAACCTAGGAAGATGCCATTCACACTGTTATTAAATCATGAGGAAAAAAAAATAATCCACTTAATTATGCAGAAACTAGAATGACAGTTAAAATACAGGCTGGACCTGGTTTAAACATTCTGCCCTTCATATTTGCTAAATCTGTGTTAGCCAGAACAGCAAGTCTTACCACTTTTTTTTCCTGGTCAGGCTTAAAATTTAGCAGTTCCAATTAATTTAAATACAGTATTGTTTTACTGAGGAAAAAACACATAGCCTGGGCAGCAAACTAGTTGACTCCAAGTGTTTCTTTCCATCATAACACAACTTGATGGACCTTTGCCAGAGTGATTTCAGCCTACAGAGGGACAAGGCACCTATCCTTTGAAAATTGTTGGCCATGGAAGTGTCCTGAGTTGCACTGTGCTCTCTGCAGCTTGTCTAGTGTTCCAGTACTGGTTTATTTATGTCTTGCCAGAGTAGAAAACATGTAAGTTTAAGTAAATTGAAGTCACAAGATGTAGCAAGCTTCTATAAATCTAACTCCAGCATGGTATTAGCTTCTTGGCAAGCTTTTGGCAATATGATCTCCTATAAACAATAACCTATTCACTGGTATGAGCAAATCAAAATTCACTTGAATCAATGGATCTGTAATTACTTAAACCGGTCATAGAGCTGATGAAATATTTTTAACAGTACTGCACACTAATCAAGTAAACCGCTGTAGCATTGGTAGAGGATATTATTGTCTATGTACAAGCATTAAATTGAGTAAGACAAAATACTGACTCAAGCCTTTAGACAATACAGAAATTGAAACTTCTTATAAAATTCAAGAAAATTGTTTTTCATGTTTTCAGTGCAAGTTGCAATCTTATTAGTCCCATGAGGACTGGATGCAAAAATGTTAGGCAGAATAAAGAACATTTTTTTTCTATCTGAACTAGACAAAGAAAATAGTCTAATATGATTCCTACTTGGGATGCAGGAGAAGAAAATTTCTTGACTATCCTAAATCAATTGCTCCTTATTTGTAATCTGTTTAAAACTGTATAAAGCTCTAAAAGTCTTTCATTCTTACTGAATCTGAAAGAGAAAGGAAGTCTTTGTTCAAAACATATTAAATAAAATCACAAAAAAAATGTGAATTACATAAAACCTAGTAAGATCAGAAACAATAACCTGGAAATAAGCATTCAGGCAGCATAATGGTGGTTTTCATTTTTTTCTAGTACCACATCATTCAGTTTAATCTAATTTTGTGACACTTTATTAAGATTTATATGATCAATTATAAGTAGGTCCTTTTTAAAAATTATACCTAATACATATTTGCACAGCTAGAAGAACACTAGGTGGTTCTTTTACTTATAGCCGTGCTAATTTTTTCCCCAGCATAAAAGTAGAATTCAGTTGTTGAAGGAATGATAACAGTTATCACTGGCCTTGTGATGCTGCAGAGCTGCAGGCAGTCAAGAGTTCACTCTCTAAGCAGTTACCTTTTGAGGCAGAGCCCCTGGAATCCCCTGGAATGAAGGATGGGATGGGGGGTGAAGGAGAAAAATAACTGAGGAATAAATTTACTAAACAATATTTTTACAATCCAAGAAATTTCACTAATTATAGAGTCAGACGCTGCACTATTAATTTCTCTGTAAACAGAAAGCAAATTGCTTCTGTGTTGTACAGAGAAACTAGTATATAAAGTTAAGTTGATATTAGATGTACTTGTAAGACCACATGTTCCACTACCATCAGCTTAAACTGCAGAAATAAGTAATGCACATAAATCTAAGTGTAATGTTATCCTGTTTCTTTCTTTCTTTATTTTTTTTTCTCCCAGTAGGCTCCATGAATCACATATAGAATCATAGAATCAATAAGGTTGGAAAAGACCTCAGAGATCATCAAGTCCAACCTATCACCCAACACCTCATGACTAACTAAACCATAGCACCAAGTGCCACGTCCAATCCCCTCTTAAACACCTCCAGTGACAATGACTACACCACCTGCCAGGGCAGAACATTCCAATAGGCAACTACTCTTGCTGGCAAGAACTTTCTCCTCACCTCCAGCCTAAACCTCCCCTGGCACAGCTTGAGACTGTGTCCTCTGGTTCTGGTGCGGCTTGCCTGGGAGAAGAGACCAACCCCCACCTGGCTACAACCTCCCTTCAGGTAGTCGTAGAGAGCAATAAGGTCTCCCCTGAGCCTCCTCTTCTCCAGGCTAAACAACCCCAGCTCCCTCAGCATCTCCTCACATCTGTCTGGGGATTAAAGACCTAAGTGCCACAAACTCCTGGGCTGCTCTTCAACATCATGGAGAGATGGACCAGCATTTCTTCCATAAAGAAAACCAGATCATTCATTGCTACCTGCAGACTGTGTCAGAGGTGATGGACATGGCTTAGTTCTACTGCACGCCAGCACATTAGTAAGAATATCTGAACTATATTTCAATATTTCTAGTTCATACTATAAATGGCACTCTGGCAATTGGAAACTTTTTAGTTAGTAGCTTCTATTTATAAGCTTAACTGAACTGACCATATTAGAAGTGTGACTGTAGGTGTAAAATGGAGAATGGGGAAGCGTTTTTCTTTAAATTTTGCTTGTAAAGCCACCCTTTTTTAGTAAGGTGTTCACTACAATTTTGGGGCACTGTAGTGAACACATCACTTTCTGTGCTGGCTCTCTTCTGGAGAGTTCAGTAGATAATTCTTTTGAACTATTTATCTCTGAGATAATACGTCTTACAGCAAGCTTTTAAAAACCCAACAAAACCAAATAAACAAGCAACAAACGTATTCCTTTATTACTGAGTTTCACAGTTCTGGTCTTCCTATATGTATTCTTTTTTTCATGGAATGTTCCAGGGAATGGTTAAACCTGACATCCTGTGGTGGTTTTGGGCTATGCCTTTAAAATTTAGTTATAGATTTCGAGCAGAAAAGTAGAAAAATATAAATAAATCACTATTGGGTGTAAAAAGGAAAATAGAATATTATTCTAAACAAATTCATTGGGTAAATATCTGGAATAAGAGGAGCTGTACCATAACAATTCTTCCCTTTCCTCTTCTCTTCTGATCTCGGCTGCTTTTGCTTTGCTCAGGAGAGACAACCTCTGTGCTTTTGGCTGGCCTTGGCTAAGTCTAACTTCTCTGCCCCTTTCTCTTGTCCCTTTTGTAGAGGGGGATAAGGGGAGCCAGGGAGGGAGAAGCGAGTAGATTCCCCTGGTCCTTGGCTGGGGGATCCTTGTGCTGTTTATTAATTGTTAAGTATCTGTATAGTATTGTAACTCCTGGATATTTTGTACATCTTCATTGCATTCCATTGTAGAGTGTAGATTTTGCTTGGAAATACAGCTTCATTTGCTTCTAACTGAGTTGGTCTGACAAAGTTAATGCTGGGGAGGAAACTTCAACCCACCACACATTCACATTTTTACCATCCATTAGTTTTATCACTGAGCACAGCAGCAAGCTTTATTGATGGATTTGCAACATCTAGCATTGGTTTGTTTGGACAACTGACTTGAAATGAACATTATGATGCAGTATTAATCTGTTGACATCTTCTCTAGAAAGTAACTGTCAGTTATTCTAAACTAAGAAATAAATTTCTGTCTCACACTTGTCTCACAAATTTTCGAAATCTTGCCCATCTGTTTAGCTGTCCTTTAGAAATTTGGTCTTAGGTAATCAAATTTTAAAAACCTTCAGCTACAGTTTGTATGTTGTTGCAGAAATGCTCTAAGAAAAAGAGCAGCTACAATTAAGCACAGTTCTTTAAAAATTAGCTTTTTTTTTTTTTTTTTTTAAGCCTTTGAGGGCTATAAGAAAGACTCAAAAACATAGCTACAATCCCCTTTCACTTTAATGAAAGTGCATGAGAAGTTCATTTTGTGCAACACAGATGCATATTAAAAGGTAGCCCAGTACACTATATCCTACTGGCGAGATGGGAAGACCAGACAGAAGTTTAGAAAAAGCCAGCCATTATTTTTTAGGTTTGCTACAGATAAACGTAAACACTTTAGATAGCATTCTTAGAATTCCACTGGAGAGACAAAGGAGTTTCTGTTTGGTTTTCTAGAAGAGATGTGAATTCAGAAACAATGTCCTCAGGAGATACATGCCAGGTCTGCAAATAATACTGCAAAAGATGTATGCTACAGATTTAAAGCAATCCCTGCTCAATACAAGCTTTCCACGTTACATGCTATTAATTATGCACTCTGGAAAACACACAGAATGCTGGATATGGTGAAACACCACATCAACATTACATATAACATATCCATTCCTACATAGGAAATTACCTTTTTAAAGACCTGGGAAAAGTTTTTAATTTTAGCTTTCAATTAACTCTAAATATATATGATGATGTACAACAGGGTGACAATAACCCTTAAACTCTTCTGTCACCAAATCATGTCATTAATCACAAACCCGCATGTGTGTTACTGAAATCACTCCAATAAAGGAACTGATGATGTGTTTCAGACATTGCTGTAGACTTCACTTGACTGGATACTTAAAACCAATTCAGTAGATGCAGCCCAGTTAAGACAAAGAATAGGACTCCCTGAAGAAAATAGACAATATACCTGAAACTACTTAAAGACGAGGCACAGCTAAAACTAGGACCAAATTATGTACATCCCTGAAGTAAGTGAAATTGTTTGTCACAGTAAAACCTGGATTTGGGGCTGAAGGAATAAACTTCACTAAAAAACAGCATCACTAAGGAAAAGCTATGCATACAAAAGTGCATGCATCCTGCAAATAAATGTAGAACACACACACAAGATTATGTAAAAGAGAATTACAGAAGCAGTAAAAGACTCAAAATCCAAGAAATGCCAGAATGAAGAATGCTTGTTTCATCTAGCCCCCCTTTGTCTCTCTAGCCTGCAGCTTGACTATGTTTTCTCTTGAAACTCCACTATATTACTGCAGGGAAGCTTAAAGAAACATTGTAAATGAAGCTGATTTTTAGAGAAAGGACGGCTTCAAAACTAACTCTGACTCTAAACAGATAGAGCGTCATAGCCTTTAACTAGTCAAGCCTACTAGTGAAGCCTCTTAGTTAAAATTGTTCAGATTTGGTGTGTCCAGTTCTGCGCCCCTCAGTTCAGGAAGGATGCTGACTTGCTGGAAGGTGTCCAGAGAAGGGCAACAAAGCTGGTGAGGTGTTTGGAGCACAAGCCCTATGAGGAGACGCTGAGGGAGTTGGGGTTTCTTAGCCTGGAGAAGAGGAGGCTCAGGGGAGACCTTATTGCTCTCTACAACTACTTGAAGGGAGGTTGTAGCCAGGTGGGGGTTGGTCTCTTCTCCCAGGCTACCACCAACAGAACAAGAGGCCACAGTCTCAAGCTGTGCCAGGGGAGGTTCAGACTGGATGTTAGGAGGAAATTCTACACAGAGAGAGTGATTGCCCATTGGAATGGGTTGCCCGGGGACGTGGTGGAGTCACCATCATTGGGGGTGTTTAGGAGTAGACTAGATGGGGTGCTTGGTTGCATGGTTTAGTTGATTAGATGGTGTCGGATGATAGGTTGGACGCAATGATCATGAAGGTCTCTTCCAACCTGGTCTGGTCTATTCTATTCTATTCTATTCTATTCTATTCTATTCTATTCTATTCTATTCTATTCTATTCTATTCTATTCTATTTCTCTTCTCCTGCATCCTCTCAGCTTAGCAGTGCCACCTGGTATGTTCTGGGCACAATTTTCCTTCATCCAACTTTAAGATAGCTAATAAAGATGCCTAGCTTTGAAGTCCTGTCAAGCTGAGCTCTCTACAAGAAGACAGAGTTTATCTCTGATTTTGGTGCTAATTAGGCAGAACAAATCTAGGCACAAACCCAGAACTGATGATTACAGCTGTGACTGCTCTGCACCTAAGGTATTCAGTTGTAAAACAGTCATAGGAGTCTGAGCTGCTCCCATGGCGTACCCAGTGGTTGTTCTGTGAAGCATTCCGACAGCATAAATACACAGGCTGGGAAATAAACTAGCATAAATTTTACACCAGGTACCTAAACAAGGCATTGCACTGATTGTCACAGAAACAGACACTACTTTTACTACAGCAATGGTCTGGGATAATACTGTACACAATCATGGAATTAAGGACTGAGTATGAATACTGAGAAGGCTGAATTATACAGGAAATCTCAACACAGTAGTGAATTATCCTACACTTCTTTAAAAGTAACCATTCGTATAGAGAAGGGAGATATTAATATATTCTTTCTCAATCACTTCCTACTGGATGTAAGTGTGGGCAAATCACTGGACTAAGAAGTTTTGGGGAGCTATGGGGCAAATTCTTGCCTAGAAACTGCAAAGTACAAGATTTTATACAGTATCTTAAGTGATTTATAAGGAGGAGGAAAAAAATAACTCTCCTTACAAAAGCAATGAAAAGGGAAAGGCAAGAGTCAGAAAACTAAACTAAACATCTCCCTAGCAGTCCTGAGTGACTTCCACTTAACCAGCATTTCACCTTGCACTGTATTTGTGGGCAGAAAAAATCCTCTAAAAGGAAGGGAAACCAATCTTGGTGTGGCTGGTTAACATTAAATCAATTTTAGAAAATACTGTCTGTATTTTTGCTTTGTCAGCAGGTAACCTGGTAAAGACTAGGTTTATATCCTTGAAGGCGTGCCCAACAATATCTAGGGAAACATTACACTGGAGATGCTGACAGAGAAGGGACATGTTTAACCTTGGCAAGGGGAAGAAGGGGAACTTAACAATAAGCAGTTTTCTTTTAAGCAGCAGCTGGTTTCTTGAACTTCACTTAAGCAGAGGAAGTAGCATCCAGCTGGGCTATTGCTATAACAAAGACCTTGACTAACACAGAATAGGGGTTGGGCAGCAAAGGGAGGCAGAAAAAATATCTTCATATATAAGATTCTCTATATGCAAGTACAATGTTTTGCAGCTATTCAATACTGGAATGCTTTCCCTTCCTCTAGTTTTGTTTCCACAGAAAAACGAAGGGTTTGAGCAATTTCAAAGTGTCGCAAAAATTGTTTCTAAGAAATAAAAAAGCAACTAAAGATCATTGCCTCACAGAATAGGAATGTTTAGTACAAGCACTATTGTGATAAGTGCCATGTAAGGAGATACACTCAGAGAAACTGCCCCCCCGCCCCCTTTCTCCTTCCCCCAAGGATTCTTGGATGCCATGGCAATATTTATTTTGGGCCTATCAAAAATAGAAGGGAAAAAAGCAGGGCTGGAAGGGACCAAAATGAATGCTCCAGCAGCTCTGGAGGGCTCAGAAGTTAATCCTTCCAGGTGTTCAAACTCCTGAGCAGTCTCCCCAAATACTGGTAATACATGTTACTCTTACATATTCCAAGCAACACCAAAGTAAAAACAATGAGACTGCCCAGTAAGAAATAGTCCTGATATGAGAAGATAAAGCGTACACACATTCTAAAAATAAGTTAAAATGATCTTTGCACTCCGAAGGCAGCAGCCAAACCCCTGACAGTCCTTGTCCAAGCAAAGTTCATAAAAATGCACTTTTGAGGAGATTGCCAAACACACAAAGAAGGTTTTACACTTTGAATGGAGCCTGTTCTAGGATACACAACAAGCACTAATGGGAAAAGGTTTACAAACTGAAGTGCAGGTGGACAATTGGTCAGGAAAGTCCCCTGCTCCAGGGAGAATTGTAGAAGCCCTTGGTCTTCACAGACTCTGTTAGTGACACAGGGATGTAACTCCTACTGCAGACGTTCACTATCTCCACTTTCACATGTAAGTGACTTCTAAAGCTCTAAAAAAGAGGGAAGAAAACAATGACATTCTGTGTTACTGTGATCTTCAAGTAAAACTCTGACGTGGCAACCACCAAGGCCAAGAAGTTATATAAGCAAGTCCCTTTTATCAAAATGAAAATGTGACATACCCCTTGAAATGCCCAGATAATTCTTGACTGTAATCCAGAAACTTCAAAGACAAACCATACACAAGAACTGGAAGTCTGGATATCTACTAAAAGAAACAATAAACTCAAGCAGGCTGTTCATAAGTATCAACAATGTGTCCTGCACATCCTAGAGCTGGAGTTTGCATAATACATTTTACAACAGTTACAAATTAAATTGACATAGTCAGATAATGGTGGTTGCTTAAAGGTAGCACTGATATTCAGATTCTTTGAATCCAGACAATTTATCAGTTTGTAAAAGATATGCATTATTTACCGACAGTGATTGCTCTGGTCCAACATATATGCAATACTTTCAAAAAATTCTGAGGGCTTCACCATGGTTAGGCCACACCTTGAGTACTGTCTCCAGTTCTGGGCCCCTCAGTTTAAGAAGGATATTGAGACTCTTGAACATGTCCAGAAAAGGGCAGCGAGGGTGGGGAGGGGTCTGGAGCACAAGCCCTGTGAGGAGAGGCTGTGGGAGATGGGGTTACTTAGCCTGGAGAAGAGGAGGCTCAGGGGAGACCTTCTTGCTCTCTACAACTACCTGAAGGGAGGTTGTAGCCAGGTGGGGGTTGGTCTCTTCTCCCAGGCAAGCAGCACCAGAACAAGAGGACACAGTCTCAAGCTGTGCCAGGGGAGGTTTAGGCTGGAGGTGAGGAGAAAGTTCTTCCCAGAAAGAGTAATTGCCCATTGGAATGTGCTGCCCAGGGAGGTGGTGGAGTCATTGTCACTGGAGACGTTCAAGAGGGGATTGGACATGGCACTTGAAGCCATGGTTTAGTTAGTCATGAGGTGTTGGGTGATAGGCTGGACTTGATGGTCTCTGAGGTCTTTTCCAACCTTATTGATTCTACGATTCTATGACACCAGTAAAAATGCTTTATACAGCACTTCTGTTTTGACACTTTCATCTATAGCCACAAATATATACAGCTATATATAATTTCCATGGAATTGTTCAACAGCAAATGTGTTTCTGATACAAGACAGAATTTCTCATAACACATGGATGACTAACTACGAGGCTAAGATGGCGTAACTGGTTTTCTTATACTCCCACCAAATGAGTTTGAGTCCTGGGTTACTGTCATATTAAGATTTGCTTGCACCATCACGGTGAGAGACCTTGTGGCTCTGGGCAGACTTAATCAATCTGACCCTGAATTTGGGATGTGTGTGTTTACATGTACACACAATCAATGAAGTGGTCCTGTCTAAGCTTAAATATTGCTATGATTATATGACCTGATATTTGAGACTTCAAAAACCCAAATGTTAAAATATGACAGATTTAAGATAAAATAATAAACAAGGCAACAAGTAAATAGTTAATGAACAGTTTAACAAGTCAGTAGCCCTTACAAAAATGCCGTTAAAAACCTTACTTATGTAGTCTAAAAGGATTTGTTAACTGAAAACTAAAAACAGTTCCTTCTGTTTTTTTTTTTCCTTGCCTTTATCATTACAATAGGAATAGATGACCACCAAAGGTCCCTTCCAACCCCTACCATACTGTGATTGTATGATTAATGACAAACTTGTTAATGGTTTCCTCGGCACAGGTAAGAATACATAGGAATGGTTTAATTTTTCCACTGTTTTAAACGTCCTTTCAGAGACTATAAAAATGGAAATGCAGACACCCTTCAGAATGTGAAAAGGCAGAAAGTAATTCCAATTCCAGCTGAAAAACCCCTACAGGCACAAATGTTTTCTAATTCTATATGAAACCAAAGAAATGACAGTTTTCTAAACCACAGGTAGAAGATGATGCAAGTAATTTTATGGCATAGGTTTTAAATCTGTTAGAACATGACTTCATGAGAAAAACTAGAAAGTTTGCAGTAACTCCAGTGTGAGAAATTCAAATTTACTCAACTCATCTTTGCAAGTCTACATTTTTCTGAAAGCTAGAATGAAATGATTCTTTGAGATTTAATGTTTAATGTTCCAGTAATTATCTACAGTGAACACTACAGCTCTAGAAGTTTCCTTTTAGAAAATCAGATCCTAATTTTTGTTTGCATGACTTTTCCCCTATGCCACTGTTGGACTGCACAGAGTTTTTCCTGCCACGTAAGCATGTCTATAAAAAGCCCAAACAAGTTCAGAAATAGTTATATAACATTTTTTTGCATTTTTGGGGACTATAATTAAAGCGATAAGATTATGGCAGAGATCCTAGAACAGATTAAGTACAGATTTCTATGATGAATGAAAGTTTGGGTCATTAAAAGTGCAAACCTATATTTTTTTTCTTTAAACCACACACAGTTCAACAATTAGGAAATTTTACACTTAACAAATACCTTTAATAAAGATCATCAAGAGTAGTAGTGCCTATGTTAAGAAAAAAAGAAACCATGACAACACAAAAAAAGATAAAAAAAAAACCCAACCCAAAAAATTGTTAGTAGCAAGCCTGAGTAAAGATATCTGTGCTGCATCTAGATTGAAAGTAATTACATGAAAGGACATATCTAACTGTAGACCGAAGGAATGTACAGGAATGCTTAGGAAAGAAACATTTTAAGAACTCCTGACAGAGATAACTTGGGATGTACATATGACTGAAGCCATCTCTGAATCCAGGTAAATCAGTAGATTCATGGACCTTGAAAGTTCTCTGAAGACAGAGCTTAGTGTGTACTTCAGTATACTGAAGTGTTAAGACTCTGTGGTTTGAAAATTGGAAAAAAAATAGCCACCTAGCCTCCAGCATCTATGAGTTGGTTTACAGCAAAAAACCCTTACTGTTGAAAGATAGCTATGAACAGCTTACCAATATAATATACTCCTATGTATTTTTCTTCACACAGATAATGTCTTTCCACATTAAAAATGTGACTCTGTTGTAACACAGAAAAGTAACCATGTGGACATCTGTTGTGACCCTCTTCTTGCTAGATGATGACAGCAGGTATCATTTCCATACATCAGTCATAACTTCAGCACTGAACACTCTTCTCAGCTCAGTGACAATGAGTTTCAATGTATTTTTCCCACCAAGAGCATTTTAATGTGGGATTTCAATGGTTTCTCTAGTACTGTTGTATGGAAATGTAATAAAAAAATACAAAAATCTTCCAACTCAATTAAGTATAACTGACATCATTTACCTGGACCTGAGCAAAGCCTTTGACACTGTCCCCTATGATATCCCGATATCCTGGTCTCCAAGGTGGTGAAGTATGGGTTTGATGGATGGAGCATTCAGTGGATACAGAACTGGCTTGATGGCTGCACCCAAAGGGTGGCTGTCAATGGGTCCATGTCCAAGTGGAGGCCAGTGACAAGTGGAGTCCCTCAGGGATCAGCACTGGGACCAGTCTGGTTAAACATCTTTGTTGGTGATATGGACAGCGGCACTGAGTGCACCCTCAGCAGGTTTGATGATGACACCAAGCTGTGTGGTGCAGCAGACATGCTGGAGGGAAGGGATCCATCCAGAGGGACCTTAACAGGTTGGAGAGGTGAGCCCATGACAACCTCATGAGGTTCAACAAGACCAAGTGCTGGGTCCTGCAGCTGGGTCGGGGCAATCCCAGGAACTGATATTAGCTGGGCAGGGACTGGCTTGAGAGAAGCCCTGGAGAAAAGGCCTTGGGGGTGCTGGTGGATAAGAAGCTCAACATGAGCCAGCAGTGAGCACTTGCAACCCAGAGAGACAATCCCATCCTGGGCTGCATCAAGAGAAGCATAGCCAGCAGGTTGAGGGAGGTGCTTCTCCTCCTCTGCTCTGGTGAGACCCCACCTGTGCCCAGTTGTGGAGCCCTTAGCACAAGAAGGATCTGGTGGTGCTGGAACATTCCCAGAGAGGGGCCATGAAGATCATCAGAGGGATGGAGCACCTCTCCTATGAAGACAGACTGAGAGAGTTGGGGTTGTTCAGTCTGGAGAAGAGAAGGTTCCGAGGATACTTTAGTGTGGCCTTCCATATCTGAAGGGGACTACAAGAAAGCTGGGAAGGGACTTTTTAGGGTGTCAGAGAGTCATAGGACTAGGGGGAATGAAACAAAAATAGAAATAGGTAGACTCAGACTGGATGTTAGGAAGAAGTTCTTCACCATGAGGGTAGTGAGACACTGGCACAGGTTGCCCAAGGAGGTGGTGGAAGCCTCATCCCTGGAGGTTTATTAAGGCCAGGTTGTACGTGACTCTGAGCAACCTGATCTAGTGTGAAGTGTCTTTGACCATGGCAGGGGGTTGGGAACTAGATGATCCTTGAGGTCCCTTCCAACCTTAACAATTCTGTGATTCTAAAAATCCATGTCTGAAATCACTGCAGCAAATCTAGCTTTTAAATATAATGTGAATGTGGTTTTAATCACCAATACAAAATTTGATACAAATTCCATACAAAATCTGAAATCAGCTCCAGGAGCCAGAATTGTTTGGAGGGTAAGGAAAAATTAAGATGCCAAACTTCTTTAAACAGCCCCCAAACTTTTAAAATTGCAGCGGACATATTAAGAAAATTATTATGAAAAAAACTAAGCTGCATTTAAGGGAAGCTGGATGAATATTAACCAGGACAGAAATATATTCCAGCAAAAGCATATGTGCTTTGGGGGCATAAATTTACAAATATATTCCTGTAAATACACATGGTTTGGCCAGAAAAAGAGTGACAGACTGACCTGTTTCTGTCTCCTGAAACATACTGTCCTGCATCCTCTTTTCTGATCCAGTACAGGAAGCAGAAATTGTTTCAAAAAGTACTCAAAGTGTATACAAATGCTCAGTCAATTTGGTTTCAAGAAATATGAGAAATAACACTCAATATAGCAAAGGCAAACTCACTTGTGTGTGCCTTCCATGTAATTTCACCTATTTGGCTTTTCTATTTCATCCCACAAACTCCTCTAACTGTGGGTAAGGCACAAAGTGTAGCCAGCAGGTTATGACTTGTGTCTATGTAACTGAGCCAGGCTTTGTTCAAACGCAGGTTGTCAAAATTGCAGACTTCAAATCAGTAACTGTGTGCTTGGCAGTGATGCTAAGCAGAGCAGCAGCCAGGGAGTGGTGCTGATCCTGCCTGGAGCTCACAGTCCTGAGAGAAGATAGCGTCGCATTTGAGAATGTTCAGACAAAATTGTCTCAAGAAAGGAGAATACACAAAGACATGCAAGCTCCTGAAAAATTGATAGGTCGGGAGAGTGCCAACATCAGTGTACATTACTACACAAATGCTTTGCAACCTCTAGTTTTTTTCCTGATTAAATGATGCATTTCATATATAGAAGCCTACTGGCCAGTTTCTTCTTCTCTCCTTTAAAAATCCACATTGGGATAGTTTCCATTCCATTTGAGATCAGCTGTTGTGAATCCTCTACTGCACAGGTATTCCACAGTCTGCTCCACATAATCTAACACTGCGCAGAAGCAAAATAATTACTTCCAAAAAGGGACTTGGAAAATTATGGCACACCACTTTAGGAGTATAATTAATCTATGTACAACAGCTACTACTGAGGCTTCATTGACTATAAACATGAGAACAACAAAGAAAACTACAAAACCCCCACCCCAAGACCCAGAAACAAAATGGTAAATGCACATTTTGCTCACGCAGTTGCAGTGCCAAAAGCTGAATTTCTAACAGATGAAAAATGGCACATTTTATCGCGCCCCCTCCTTCCGTACTCATGAGCAACTTAATAGCAATCATGACAATAAATAGTTCAGGATCATATCTAAGGTGATGCAGTTTACATGCAGTTTACATTTTGTTGTTACTCTCTTAAAAAGAAAATTCATTGCTGTCTGGGTAGGCAAAGCTCCATGGGATTTCACAGCTGGCTTACTGTCCCAACAGTAAAGTGCTGCTCAGAGGAGCTACAGCTCCTTTCCCACTTGCTGCCTCACAGGCACCAGCAAGCCTCAGGGAGGATAGAGCTGCTCATTGATACACATGGATTATTTTTCACAGTTCCAGTTTTCAGCTATACTTGCAAACTGATTCAAGGCATCCATGCAAGGGCTTACTGGAACAAATACAATAGAAAGACTGAATAGATCCATCAAAATGGAGTAGAGGGGAAGACATCCTCATGAACCAGCAGCGCAGTCTCAGATCAGTGCGCACATATCATAAAGCCACACTACTACCTGGTCAATGTTCAAATGGCCTGGAATAAACCATCAGTGTTTCGGTTTTGTACCAACAGACTCAAACTACTTAATTTCCATTTTTTATCCCTCAATATTTCATGTCACTTTTTCAGCTACACTGAATTAAATGTAGTCACTATTAAACAAACAAAATCCAATTTCCTACCTCACATAAATTGGGATATATCCTGAAGAAAAGGTTTCAGTGGCTTATACCTGGCTGTCTGATGTGCACTGAGTAGATTTTCTGTATTCTTGTCACAAACATTTTCATCAAGTGACAGAGTGCAGCAGTAAAATATTACAAAATACTTCTAAAAACTATGCAGTGCCATCAACACAGTTTCTTTCATCATTAAGACCCTGATCAGAAGCAAAATAACTTTTATGAGTTCTGGATCAACTCACAATCTCAGAATTTTTGTACTGTCATTTCATTCTTTCACACAAACAGTGACAATGTAAAAACATGAACTTAAAAATTAAGCGATGTCTTTAAAGACAAAGCTTTCAGAACTCGATAGCAAAGCTGACTACAATGATCATATAAAGATTAAAACAATGGAAAAGCAAGTGCAAGTTTTGATAAACAGTAAGTTAAAAATTAAGGCCATCTATACAATCGGTTGTGTTGTTTACCTGCTAAAAATCCCATTTCAAGTGTGTAAAACCTGCAAGTTTTAAACTAGGTTCCATAGCTACTTATATTAAAAACACAAGCAGAAATGGCCAGTGTCCTGAGAGATTACTAGCATCAGCTATGAAGTATAAATGGTGTTTGCAAACAGTGGAGTGATGGAAGCTTTGCAAGAGTTTGAGAAGATATGGAAAATTCCTTTCAGAATTTTTTTGTACTACATATGCAAAGTTAAGGCAAAATGCCTTTGCTTGCATTGTCTTTGAACAATGCAAACAGTATTCAACTAAGACACCATCCATAATGGGTGTTTGATGGATTAAAACAAAAACACAACACAAAATAAACAAACAAAAACACACACCAAAAAAGCATCCCCCCCAAAACATCAGAGTAGTTATATCTCTATCTGGCAAATACTATCACTGTACTTTCTGGTACCAAGATTTGAGTGCTCTCTCAAAATAAGAAGCAGCTATCTTTCATTTCATTATAAATCAACTGATTACACTCTGTGCACCAGAGAGAAACATGACCATATTTAAATTCCAAGCTATGGAGTCTTTCCTCCCTAAAGCCACAAGGCTCTTCTGCATATTGAAGAACATAATATATGAATAACTTCTTGTTCACAGTTATCAGTATCATAAAAACAAGAATTGGTGAATTATATATTTAACAATTTATTTCAAAGGTTGACATAATTATTTTTAAAATAAACAATAATTTCAAAAAGTTCTTCTTTTATAGCAGTTGTGATGTTATGTGAAACAAGGCAAGGAGAGGGTAAATTTATCATCTCTCTTAGTTCAGGATCAAAAACTACCCTCAAAAACTGAACTGACAGACCAACACAGCAAACCAGGAATGCAGAATGATGCAACTGTTGTCTTGATAACTAAAAGGATCAGAAGAAATCTCATATTCCTGGCATTACAAGATGACAAAATGTTGAACTTGTAGTTTATATTTGCCCTGGTGGTTTCACATTGCATTTCTACAACTATTCCTGGAATAAAACATATTCAGGGAATACAACACATCAGAACCTTGATCTAGTGCAATATTTCATTCTAAGAAAAGAATATTAATCATTAAAAAATGTTCTCTGGAATTCAGAACAAAAGACCAGCAGTACCAATTTGCACAAACATAGCCTTTGTGATTCAGCAAGTACACCACAAGTGATTTCAAGCTTCCCATTCAGTACTTTGTGGTCTTGCTAATCCAGCATTTCAAAGCAACCTTCAGTTATACTGACACAATTGCCCATGTCTTCGGTTCCATAAGAGAGAGAAGGCCTTTCTGAAATCTTCACCTACTTTAACCTTGAGGCTTCATGAGACTCCTTTGAAGTTTATAACCTAAGGTTTCTATGGGACAACAATTTACATAATTCAAAGGAGAGCTTTAAGGAAAGATTGCAAATTGCTACTTGTTAAATTAGCAGACATCTACCCTTACAGGAGAAAAGAAGCAAAATGAAAAATAATTTAGAACCTCAGAATTTTTCATTATCAGATTATCATGTTTTTCACCTTGTCAGCATTCTACTTAAACCCACGAATGATATTATTTGCAGTCCATCTTCCTGAAATCATCAGTAACTGAGAAAGGCAGTACTTGAAGGTCCAAAAAAATGATACCATTCTTCACTGTGTTATGATCATATCTGGGAATTTTTTTTTTAATAGTTTAGGTTTCTTTACTTGAATACAAGACAGTAAATTCAGTTTACCAAGACATAATGTTCACTTTGCTGCTACCTGAATAATGTGATTTAGCATTTGCTTCAAAGATATTTTCAAAAAGAACCCATAAACTCGTATGTCCTCTAACATCTTCAAACACCAACTTCCACATTTCCTCAAAGAATGTAAACAACTTTAAAACCAACTAATGGATACTAATAATGGATAAAATATTACTTTTCTCTGAACAAGGCCAATAAATAAACCTCCTTTCTGTCAACGTTATTTACAGAATGATGTTAACTCCGCAATCAGATTGTGGTTAATGAATTTTAATATGTCTGTATTGTGTATTAAATCCTGAACTTGGTGACATTATAGTTTCCTGTGGCTTCTTAAATTGAAATCAATCTAAATCTAGTTAAAAAGCAAAGCAAAATAATACTCAGATACTGGGTTACACATGTGGCAGAGATTACATGTTAGCCTAAGGGAGATTTGAACCACTTTGAGTGTTTTATATAATACCAGCCACACTGAACTGCACTGTGGAAAGTAGCTAATCTCCTCAGGCGTATCACACAGCAATAATTCTTTCCTAACTTTTCCCACAGATTCATGGCAAATTTCCAAAAGTTCAGAGATTTGATGACTTTAAGTCTCTTTAAATTCAGATTCCTACCTAAAACTCCTTCATTTCTGATCCAGAAATCCCATTAGATATGTTCATCCTATTTCTTGTTATGCTAGAAAAGCTCTGTGGGATTCCTTTCCTATGCTGCTGCAATGCAGCAGTTGACATTAAAGGACTCACTCTTGAACTGCAAGCACGAAGGGGATGTTTATGTATACAATACACAAAGCGAACATGTGGCAGGCTGTATGAATGAGACCTCAACAAGATGACCACAAAGTTTCTCACATCTGAATGCAGCTATAGAGGACTTTCCAGGAGTTGAACACGTCAGAGGGCTACACTGAATTTTAAACTTCTGAAGATGGTCACTTTTCCTGCCCAAACCTTATGGCATTTTCACTGTCTGATTGTCTAAAGATACAAGTGAGATTTTTTGGGTAACCTATGAAGCTAATTAACTTCTTTTCTTTTTAGCACATGTTCTCCTATTGTATGGGTCCATAAACAAATCCTTGGGTTGTACTTACCAATATATTCAACATAGTTATTCTCATTTCTGAAAGAGCTGTTTTCATCTTTTCTTTAAGAAATTATCAGATAAGTGTATCTGAAAGTTTCTGCATTAAGTTTAAAATAACCTTTATTTCACTTCTACTTTAGAAATGCAACAACATAATACTGCAGACAAAAGTCTGAAAGAGGATGGCATCACTCTTTGGCATGCTTCTTAATTAAGTCTAATGCATTATGCATGATTTTCTTTTGGCTCTGGCATGACATTGCCAGCTGTGGTTCACTGCTTACATTCCTCACAGAACGTGCAAGACACTGTAACATTTCTCTCTTCCTTTCAGTACCTTAGCTTTTAGTGGTGGAAAGTTAAATTGAGAACTGTTATAACAAATTTATTATGTGCTATTTACCTGTATTATACTATACAGTATTTTTAATCTAATGTATGCATAACAATATATTATGGAAATGTCTATCAAAAAAACCTGCAGGGAATCCTGTTTTCTTCTACCTGAGAAACTTCAGTATGCTTAGTTGCTATTTTTGGGTGATCAGAGGGAAAATAAGAGGGTGTATCATCTTTGGAAGAAAGGTGAGGCAACACACGGAATGTTTAAGGATGTTGCCAAATCATGTAGGAAGAAAATTAGGGAGGCAAAAGGACATTTGGAGCTTAAATGGCCTCTGCTGTGAAGGACAACAAAAAGTCCTTCTATAAATATATTAATAGCAAGAGGAAGGGCAAGGAAAACCTCCACTCCTTGGTTGACTTGGAGGGTGTAGTGGACATGCCCTCAGAAATGCACGGCAGATCCATCAATGAAAAAATAAGTTTATTTATATATATATATGTACAAACTCTGTAATGGGGTATTTACAGTCACCCTTCACAGGTATCAATATTCGGTTAGTGGAACTATCTTTACAGAATGTTATGTATGGGCATTTAAATCAAAATGATTCACAGAATTTATAATCGAACTGAGTCAGAGTGGCAGGGGAGGGGTTGGTCAGTGACTGGCAACCCTCCACCCAGAGCAATATGAACGCTATCCTAACTGAAGCTCTGTAAAGAAGGGCTTGGCTTACTCATGAGCTGAGAACTTTGTGGAGTCTTTCCTTAATAATGTTTATAGTCCAGACAACGTGGCACGGATGTGCCGTAATAAGGAGACAGGAAATGGTGCCGGCCGCGTGGCTGCACCGCGTGGCTCTGCTGTTCTCTCCCAGGATACAAAAGGTTCCTCACTCGGAGGGGGGCAGTGGCAGGTCAGCAACGCTGGTTCACACGGTCTACCAAGTTTTCTCATACAGTGATGGATCACGCAGCGGTTGATCCCACGGAGTGCTGTCCACGGCACCGCACACAGCTGGGTGACGGTGCCAAAAGGACCACGAGGCCTCTTGAAGCACTGGCTGGCATGCACGCACACACACACAGGCTCCAACACCGAGGTGGGGGGCGGCTCATTTACCAAATGACCCCTATTTACCATTTGCCCCAGTGAATACTGGTCCAATAAGCATCTGTTGCTAATGCAAACATTAACCAATGAACTGACACCTACCAAATAAGGCCTAAGTATATGCTATACCCAGGGAAGCAAACAGATAGCCTGCCTCTTGTACTACAGGGGTGAGACCACGCCCAGGTAGGCTGTTTACCTGGACTCAGTGGTGCCAGGATCCCCCCTGCTGCCTCCAGAAAGGAGGGGGAACAAAGGAGGGCTAATACACAGAGAAATATATCCTACCCAAATGTTTGGGGCACAATCCTGATCATAAGCATCCTTCACTACAGAGGGAAATGTATCAAAGGATGAGGAAAAGGCAGAGGTACTTAACACCATCTTTGCCTCAATTTTTACAAGAAGGACAGAACATCTTCCAAACAGCTGGCCTGCAGAGCTGGCAGAAGGAGCCAGGGAGCAGCATAGTTTCCCTCTGTTCCATGAGCAGGCGGTTGGAGCTCTCCTCAGCAGCTTGGATCCCCACAAGTCCATGGGACCAGATGGGATCTATCCTAGGGTGCTGAGAGAGCTGGCAGATAAGCTGGCCAAGCCACTGTCCATAATTTTTCAGCAGTCCTGGCTCAGTGGAGAGGTCCCAGAAGACTGGAAGCTGGCCAACATGGTGCCCTTCCACAAGAAGAGCTGGGATTGCTTAGCCTGGAGAAGAGGAGACTCAGGGGTGACCTTATCACTCTCTACAACTACCTGAAAGGAAATTGCAGACATGCGGATGTTGGTCTCTTCTCCCAGGCAGCCAGTACCAGAACAAGAGGACATAGTCTCAGGCTGTGCCAGGGGAGGTTTAGGTTGGATGTTAGGAAGAAGTTCTATACAGTGAGAGTGATTGCCCATTGGAATGGGCTGCCTGGGGAGGTGGTGGAGTCGCTGTCATTGGAGGTGTTCAGGAGGAGACTTGATGGGGTGCTTGGTGCCATGGTTTACTTGTTTAGGTGGGTTGGATTGGTTGATGGGTTGGAAGTGATGATCTTGAAGGTCTCTTCCAACCTGGTTTATTCTATGTAATTTCTATGTAATTCTATTCTATGTAATGTCACCAGTGTAGAAGGTAATGCAACTACATCAGTTCTGAGATTTTTAATGGCATAGGACACTACTTTCAGAAATATCACTAAAAAGAAATAGCATAAATATTTGTACTGTACTATAGGATTGTCTGTTTGCAGATGTGATATTAAGAGGATTTCTCCACTCCAGGCTTTT
Organism: Melanerpes formicivorus; assembly: GCF_026170545.1. NCBI lineage: Eukaryota > Metazoa > Chordata > Aves > Piciformes > Picidae > Melanerpes > Melanerpes formicivorus. The sequence continues at coordinate 5,022,807 of NW_027142395.1, read as the reverse complement.
TAACACTTCCAGCTAACAAAATGATGTGCAAAGATGCCATCTCATTACATGTAAAATCATTAACTTTGGCTCAGGGAAAACCTAAGTCATCAACCTCCTGATATTAGGATAAATGTTCTGGGAAAATGTAATGTTGTGCTTTACCCTGTACCTACAATCTTCCTGGGCATCTGCTTTGGCACTACTAAAGACAGGATACTAGGCCAAACAAACAGCTGGCTGTCCTTAAATTAATGTGTCTTATGCAGTCCTTCATGAGGCAAGAGCCTGTTTTTGCCTTTTCTTTGGCCCTATGTAAAAATTAGCTTTCCAAAGGAGGATGAAAAGAGTCTAGCAAGAGGTTGAAATTCAGATTTCAAGATAAAAACTACATGATCGCACAGAAATAATGAAGATCGGTAAATATATGCAAAATCATAACCCTTCCTGAAAATGAAGCTTTAGAAATATTCATTGGTCTGTGTAAGCACCACACAATGATTTTTTTGTTCTATATAATAAACATGAGTCACTTGAGATGGACTTTTTCAATACCTATTTAAAGTCATTATTCCTATCTCTCTCTTCACTATCTGGATTTCTGTCGTTCTATAAATGCAACAGTGACCTTTAAAAGCATTAATTCTATCTACTTTATTTTCCATAGTTTCCTGTTTCCAGAACATGATTAATTTTTGACAAAGTATATGCTTCATACAACTGAAAACCCTGGCAATTCACAAGTATAAATTAGTCACACAAAAGGAAATGCTGCCCAGAATTATGCCACCATTTAAGCCATCCAAACCCTCTGAAAGCAGCATAGAAGAAAATAGCGCATTTAATCTTCAGGGTGTAGGTTTTTTCTCAATTCAGGAAGCAGATTTAAGGCACAGAATTTTGCATAATTATTTTAATATTGGGTTTCTAGAGATAGAAAAGATAAAATGATTTCCACAATAGACTTTTCAAGAATATACTTATCAATTACAGTATCACAGTATCACAGTATCGCCAAGGTTGGAAGAGACCTCGAGGATCATCAAGTCCAACCTGTAACCACAGACATCATGACTAGACCATGGCACCAAGTGCCACATCCAATCTCCTCATGAACACCTCCAATGATGGTGACTCCACCACCTCCCCAGGCAGCCCATTCCAATGATGAGTGACTCGCTCGGTGAAGAACTTTCTCCTCACCTCGAGTCTAAACTTCCCCTGGCGCAGCTTGAGACTGTGTCCCCTTGTAATGGTGCTGGTTGCCTGGGAGAAGAGACCAACCCCTTCCCCGCCACAACCACCCCTCAGGTAGTTGTAGAGGGCAATGAGGTCACCCCTGAGCCTCCTCTTCTCCAGGCTAAACAATCCCAGCTCCCTCAGCCTCTCCTCATAGGCCTTATGCTCAAGGCCTCTCACCAGCCTTGTTGCCCTTCTCTCGACACGTTCAAGTGTCTCGATGTCCTTCTTAAACTGAGGGGCCCAGAACTGGACACAGTACTCAAGGTGCGGCCTAACCAATGCAGAGTACAGGGGCACAATGACCTCCCTGCTCCTGCTGGCCATACTATTCCTAATGCAGGCCAGGATGCCATTGGCCTTCTTGGCCACCTGGGCACACTGCTGGCACATGTTTAGGTGGCTGTCGATCAGCATCCCCAGGTCCCTCTCCATTTGGCAGCTCTCCAGCCACTCTGACCCCAGCCTGTAGCCCTGCATGGGGTTGCTGTGGCCAAAGCGCAGCACTCGGCACTTGGACTTGTTGAATGACATCCCATTGGACTCTGCCCATCTGTCCAATCGGTTAAGGTCCCTCTGCAGAGCCCTTCTACCCTCTAACTGACTAACATCTGCTCCTAACCTGGTGTCATCTGCAAATTTGCTGATGACTGACTCAATCCCCTCATCCAGATCATCAATGAAGATGTTAAAGAGGATGGGGCCCAGCACTGATCCCTGGGGGATGCCACTGGTGACTGGCTACCAGCTGGATGTGGCACCGTTCACTACCACTCTCTGGCTCGGCCCTCCAGCCAGTTCCTAACCCAGCACAGAGTGTTGCGGTCCAAGCCACGAGCTGACAGCTTAGACAGCAGTTTGCTGTGGGGGATGGTGTCAAAGGCCTTGCTGAAGTCCAGGTAGACCACATCCACAGGCCTCTCCACATCTACCAGACGGGTCACCTGATCATAGAAGGAGATCAGGTTGGAGAGGAAAGACCTGCCCCTCCTAAATCCATGTTGGCTGGACCCGAGCCCTTGGCCGTCCTTCAGGTGCATAGTTATCACCTTCCTTGTCATCTTTTTTTAAGGAGATAAAACAATGCACTGAATACTTCTTAGTTTGCAGAATGGCCCTGGGTTTACCTTATGTGGGAGCATGAAGAAGCTCTCTACAAAGAGGCTTCCCCACATCAAACACAAGCCTATAGGATGTGCATCATTACTTTTAACCCACAGTAATTAGGCAAGAGTAAACCCTTCTGCTATGGATAAAGTGCGTTTCTGCTAAAACTGCTCACTCACAAGTGAGATAAAATGGCATAAGCTGCATTCCCTAAAATCTTCTCTCACACTCAGTAAGTGTAAAAATAGTTTAAAGGTGTGGTTTTGAGAAGGAGAGATTAAGGGCAATTTAAGTTACACCCTAGTCAAGTTTGGCCCACCTCATGCATAGCGTATACTGTAAAAGACAGAATATGACAAAATTAAAATTACTCTGTGTATATGTTTAAAAAAGCCACAAAACAACACCAAGTAAAAAGATGTAAAATCAAATGTTCTTTAAATTCCACTTCTTTCCCCTGGTGCCCAAATGAATTCTAAATAGAGTCACTTCCTGCGTTTAGAAAAGAAGCTATAGAAGAATCAAATTTTACATGCAATTTCCTTTTTCCTGACTCTTCCTTCAGGATGCATTAGTTGTTTACTTTTAAAAGCAACACTTAAACAGAGTATTAAATGCTTTCCCACAATCACTTGGGTAAGAAAGGCTTTCTTTAAATATTTTTAAAACAATTCACGAGCATAAATGAGGCATCCTAACAGCTATTCATGTGAGCATTACATTTCAACTTATTTTCAAGATAGGCTTTATTTTCACAAATTGATTTTTATATTGAGTCCACTGGAGGAAATTTGTAGATAGTGCTTTACAGTTATAAAATGCATGAAAAAAACCACAAAGGGCTCAACCACAAAGGATCAGTGGGTTCATGTAGGTTATATAGTCAGGTCTCTTCTGTCCCAATTTGGGATCTTACACCATGAGTGAGGATGGTCTTGATCGCTAAGTGCAGAAGGACAGAAAGGAGAGTCACAGAACATGGCTGCAGGGTAATGGATCCTGCTACAAACCAATTGGCACATTTCCTCCAAGGGCTTCTGCTGTGAGACAGCTCACTCTTATTGTTCCCACTCCTCTCTCCCAAAATGAAACTAAACCAAAAGCCACAATCCAGCCTTAGCCTGGAGGATTTAATTTAAAGTAGCACTGGCTATTTATCTGGCTGGATGAAGAACTGTACTCATTTGTTGTAAGATCCAAGAATGACAGATGAGGAACCAACCAGAATGATATTAACACAGCCATGCAAAGCTTATTCAGAGATTTTGTGAACCCAGTGAGTGATGGGTCTACTTCAGCTCTGTTCATAGTCTCTTACCCACTTTGCCCTGTTTGGATGACAATATTCCTAACTCCTCTGATCTCTACTAAAGTGTGGTGCACAAGACAGGAAAGTTACTGGCAAAGTAAATGCTCTGAAAATTCCTCCCGTCAAACATGTCTCAACAGGAGAAACATTTTTTTTTCTAAGAGGAAAAGTGTGTAGTATGTAGCTCCAGCTACTCTGTCCAAGAGATAAGAAAGCAGTACCTAAAAGGCCCTTAGTTCCACCCATTATCCTAAAAATTCCTCCTGTATGCACATGACCACATCAGGACTATAAACTTGACATTGAATTTTACACTTGGCTGCACTAAGATGTTTCTAACACAGTGAACAACTGGTATTGTTAACTCTAAAACCCTAATATGCAGACAAAAGAACCAAATAAGTAAAATCAATGCAAACTCCAGCTTGCCCTCACCTATTTCACGATGACAGTCGCAGAGAATTCTGGATTTGGGACTACTCCTGGGATTGTCGAGGCCTCAGCTGGTTACAGCAAGCAATCCACAGAGCTGCAGCTGCAGCACTCACTCGTATACATGCAAACTAGGAACAAGCCCTAGCTTTGAGAGGGTGTGAAAGAGTTCTGTTCAGTTTGTGTGCTACATCACAAAATAAAAGTCCTTCCTGCCTGAAAGAGAAGCATTTAGACTCTTCTGATTGATGCTAGAGAAGTAATTTCTCCTACAGGCCCTTGATGAGCCTGGCTGCACTGATAGCCTGACTTGAAGTTTAACACTAAAAGGACTAATGCCAACAATGAACCTTTAGTGAGCTAACCAGGCTTTAATGATCCTTTAAGAGCAGCTAGCAATAACTGAGCAGCACAATAGCAAGTTTCCCAAAACCGGGTCATCATGCTGGAAACAGGGGCTTGTGTGTGAGAGACAATGATTAGAGTATTTAATCATCAGCTTTACTGTTCCAACTGTTCCTGACCACAGTGCCTGCTTCTAGACAATACAGTGATCACGGTCAATGAGCAGCAGTCAACGAGAAATCTAAATTTAACATACACAGCACCCAAATACTTTAAAAAACTCATTCTGCCAAAATTTCATGTATTTACACGACTTCTTGACTGTATGATACATCAAACATCAGATACTACTCCAGCTTCTACTATTTCAGGAAATACTCTGAAGAATGAGTCAGTATCAGCTAATTTCTTACAACATGGACTGCCTCTAGAAGCCAGCTGGTAACTATTGCACACATTCTGTATACATGTATATACAGTTAAATTATTAAGCTTACACAAGTACGTACAAATGTATAAAAAAAAGGTCACCTTCCATAATATTCTACCATTTAACCATAGTTAACACTTACCATTAAGAAATCTTTGTCAATATTTTTATATTAAATTGCATTTAAACATTTTAGCACTGAAGCAGCCAAAAATACAAGGGATAATTTAGTCTTTTGTCTCACACATGTACAAATTCACTGAAGCAGAGAGAATAATGAGCAGAATTGAGCTCTAAAAAGTTCTAATTTGACACTAATTGGTAATAAAAAGCAATGCAAACTTGTGTTAAATTGATTACACCCATATAGCAATATCTGCATAATGGCTTTAGCTGCTTAGCAACAAAAGTAGAAGAATACCAGGTAAAATGGATTATAAACTCTGATTAGTCCCAGATGAACATAATGGTGGCCAGACAGTTAGGTTAATTGCACTGTTTCTCATAAATGACACTCCTCTGAGCTATTATTGCAGAAGACTTTTTTTTTCTTTTTTAGAAATACACATAAGAGACTTGCTTCTATGTTACCAAAGACAGTTTTGCTCATATCCTACAGTGATTCTTAAATTAATTTAGGCATCATAAGCATTAACTTAAAGACATTATAAGCATATGATTCCCTTTCCTTTTGCTATTTTACACTTTGCTACAAAAGTAAAGCAAGTAACTTGTAAAATGGAACTCAATTTTTCACCTTTTGCAGTGTTCCACTTTTCCATACTGATCCTTGTACACTGAAATAGTTATGTACTATGGCACTTCCAAATCCTCCACAGAAACACTTAAACACAAGCTGTGCGTAGAGGAAAGACTGAACTTACTCTTGTTTTTTGTGGAGGGATCTGATGCAAAAAGAGGTTCAGAGATTTGCTAAAATCACAAAGGAACAGCATGACAACTGAAATGAAATCTCCTAAATCTTAGCTTTATAAACACCAGCCCTGCAGCATTACCCAGAGCATGCTAGAAACAATGCACACACAGAGAAAGGAGCCATACCTGAAGAACAGTAGTCACAATCTAGGACAAACCAATAGTAAGCCACTAAGTAGAACATAACAGTTAAGGGATCAACATGATCATAAGAGTTCCCACAGCCTGTTCCTGCATCCTTCAGTTCTGCCACTGTATGGTGGCTAATCTCTTCCTTACAACAGCAGAACACAGGAAAGAAGCGAGTGGCCTTGCAGGTCAGCTCAAGAGCTATACTTCGAACAGACACGCTGCTTTCAACATGCAGATACTTGTAACGGGAAAAAATATTTTTATGGGTAGGATAATGCTATTTACACATAGTAACTGACTTTATCTTTCAATTACTTCTTTTGTAGAATAGAAATAGCTATAATGATGACTTAGGGTCCATTACAAGTTAGGCCACTCTAACAATCAAAGGGAATATTGCTCTCTTCTAACAATACTCTCAGTTATGTCTGTGTAAAAAGCAGTCTTATTAAAGTACTCTGAAAAGAGTGGGAGGGGGCTGTTTTCAAACTGATTTGATTTAAGGAAGTTAGATAGAAAAAGCAAACTGTAGATGTTAAAAGCAGTACCTCTCTAGTCTTCTAAATCTGTAATGAATTATAATAAAGTTTTCACTGTCTAAAATAATTTAAAAACATTTTGCTAGGATAGAACAGAACAGAACAGAACAGAATAGAATAGAATAGACAAGGTTGGAAGAGACCTTCAAGATCATCGCGTCCAACCCATCAACCAATCCAACCCACCTAAACAACTAACCCATGGCACCAAGCACCCCATCAAGTCACCTCCTGAAAAACTCCAATGACGGCAACTCCACCACCTTCCCAGGCAGCACATTCCAATGGGCAATCACTCTCTCTGCATAGAACTACTTCCTAACATCCAACATAAACCTCCCCTGGCACAGCCTGAGACTGTGTCCTCTTGTCCTGGTACTGGCTGCCTGGGAGAAGAGACCAACATCTGCCTGTCTGCAACCTCCCTTCAGGCAGTGGAAGAGGGCAATAAGGTCATCCCTGAGTCTCCTCTTCTCCAGGCTAAGCAACCCCAGCTCCCTCAGTCTCTCCTCATAGGGCTTGTGTTCCAAAACCCTCACCAACTTCGTTGCCCTTCTCTGGACTCGTTCCAGCAAGTCAACGTCCTTCCTAAACTGAGGGGCCCAGAACTGGACACAGTAGTCGAGGTGTGACCTAATCAGTGCAGGGTACAGGGGCAGAATGACCTCCCTGCTCCTGCTGGCCACACTGTTCTTAATGCAGGCCAGGATGCCATTGGCCCTCTTGGCAGCCTGGGCACACTGCAGGCTCATGTTCAGCCTACCATCGACCAGTACCCCTAGGTCCCTCTCCACCTGGCTGCTCTCCAGCCACCCTGACCCCAGCCTGTAGCGCAGCATGGGGTTATTGTGGCCAATGTGCAGAACCCGGCACCATTCACCACCACTCTCCAGTTCCTAACTCAGTGCAGTGTGCTCCCATCCAAGCCATGGGCTGACAGCTTGGCCAGGAGTCTGCTAGGAGGGATGGTGTCAAAGGCCTTGCTGATGTCCAGGTAGACTACATCCACAGGCCGCCCCACATCCACCAGGCGGGTCACCTGATCATAGAAGGAGATCAGGTTGGTCAGGCAGGACCTAACCTTCCTAAATCCATGCTGGCTAGGCTTGATCCCTTGGCCATCCTGGAAGTGCTGTGTGATTGCACTCAAGATTACCTGTTCCATAATCTTGCCTGGCACTGAGGTCAGGCTGACAGGCCTATAATTCCCTGGCTCATCCAACTGGCCCTTCTTGTGGATGGGCACCACGTTGGCCAGCTTCCCGTCTTCTGGGACCTCTCCAGTGAGCCAGGACTGCTGAAAAATTATGGACAGTGGCTTGGCCAGCTCATTTGCCAGCTCACTCAGCACCCTAGGATAGATCCCATCTGGTCCCATGGACTTGTGGGGATCCAAGCTGCTGAGGAGAGCTCCAACTGCCTGCTCATGGAACAGAGGGAAACTATGCTGCTCCCTGGCTCCTTCTGCCAGCTCTGCAGGCCAGCTGTTTGGAAGACGTTCTGTCCTTCTTGTAAAAATTGAGGCAAAGAAGGTGTTAAGTACCTCTGCCTTTTCCTCATCCTTTGATACAACATTTCCCCCCTCCAAGTCAACCAAGGAGCGGAGATTTTCCTTGCCCTTCCTCTTGCTATTAATATATTTATAGAAGGACTTTTTGTTGTCCTTCACAGCAGAGGCCAGTTTAAGCTCTAAATGTGTTTTTGCCTCCCTAATTTTCTTCCTACATGATTTGGCAACATCCTTAAACATTCCGTGGGTTGCCTCACCTTTCTTCCAAAGATGATACACCCTCTTTTTTTCCCTTAGTTCTATTAAAAGTTCATTAATCATCGAGGCTGGTCGTCTGCCCCAGCAGCTCATCTTCCGGCACATTGGCACAGCCTGTTCCTGCGCCTTCAACAGTTCTTCCTTGAAGCAGGTCCAGCTCTCCCGGACCCCTTTATTTTTAAGGCCTTTATCCCAAGGAACCCTCTGAATTAATTCCTTGAGTAACCTGAAGTCTGCTTTCTGGAAGTCCAGAGTGGAGGTCTTCTTGCTACCCCTCTTAGCTTGACCGAATACCGAAAATTCAATTACCTCATGGTCACTGGCCCCTAAACATCCTCCAACCACCACATCACCCACCAGCCCTTCCCTGTTGGTAAAGAGGAGGTCAAGCATAGCCTTGCCCCTGGTAGGCTCTTGCAGCACCTGGGATAAGAAGCTGTCCTCCGTGCACTCTAAGAACCTCCTAGACTGTCTCCTCTCTGCTGTGTTGAGATCCCAGCAGATGTCAGGCAGGTTGAAGTTGCCCATGAGAACAACGTCAGGAGATCTTGAGACAGCCTTAAGCTGCCTATGGAATGCTTCATCAACATCTTCCTCCTGGTTGGGTGGACTCCAACCAGGATGTCTGCCCTGCCAGTCTTCCCTCTAATTCTTACCCACAAGCACTCAACCTGATCGTCCCTAATCTCCATCTCAATGGCATCTAGTGCCTCCCTGATGTGCAGGGCCACCCCTCCATCACTTCTTCCTTGCTTGTCTCTCCTGAAGAGCCTGTAGCCGTCAACTGCAGCGCTCCAGTCATGTGAGTCGTCTCACCACATCTCTGTGATGGCAACTACATCATAACTTTCCTGCTGCAACAAGGCTTCCAGCTCCTCTTGTCTGTTACCCATGCTTCATGCATTAGTGTACATGCACTGCAGCTGGGCTGCTGGTTTCACCTCCGACTCTAGCTTATCGCCCCCAGACTCTTGCCTGAGGGGACTAGTTTCAGCCCCTTCCCCCTTCAAACCTAGTTTAAAGCCCTGTCGATGAGACCTGCCAATTCCCTTCCCAGGATCTTTTTACCTTTGGGGGACAGGCCATTCTCATATACAGTGATCTTTCCCCTTCTCTGGGACAGATGTACTCCATCTGTTGCCAGCTGACCTGGTGCAGTAGAAAGTTTTCCAAGATCAAAAAACCCAAAATTCTTTTGACTGCACCAGCCTCTAAGCCACTTGTTAACTATAGCTGCTGACCTATTTCTTATGGTATTCCCTCCTGCAACTAAGGGTATTGATGAAAAAATTATTTGTGCACCTGACCCCTCAACCAGGTCTCCCAGGGCCCTGAAGTAATTTTTGATAGCCCTGGGAGTTCTGGTTGCAACATCATCATTCCCTAACTGCATAACTAGTAAGGGATAGTAGTCAGAGGGCTGCACCAGATTAGGCAGCCTTCTGGTAACATCATTAACTTGGGCTCCTGGCAGACAACAGAGTTCCCTATGAGATGGGTCAGGCCGACATATGGGGCCCTCCGTTCCCCTCAGAAGGGAATCACCAATAACAATTACCCTCCTCTTTTTTTTGAGGGAGCAGGTCCTGATGCCAGGGGAAGGCTGTTTAACCTTAGGCTGCTTTGCCTTAGGCTGTTTAATCTTAGGCTGTTTAGCCTCAGGGAGAACCCCAGATGGTGTGTCCTCCGGCATCAGGATCACCTCACCCTCGATCTCCAGTGCCCCATACCTGTTTTCCAAGAGCAGCAGGGAAGGTTAGGGGAGGCAAGGAGGTTTTACTTTGTGTCTTTTAAGAGGAACCTGCATCCATTCCCCTCTGCTTTTTGAATAACCAGCCTCTGCTGGGGGAGCCTGCAGAGCCTGCTTACTCTGATTCATCTCTTTCCTCCTCTGGTTCATCTCTTTCCTCCTCTGGTTCATCTCTTTCCTCCTCTGGTTCATCTCTTTCCTACATTCCCTTACATTTCTAAGGCTAGCAACCTCGTCCTTCAGTGTGGCCACCAGATTAAGCAGATAGTCAATCTGCTCACACCGTATGCAAGAGTTGCCCCCACTACCCTGCATCTCAAGGGCCAGGCTCCAGCACTCTCTACAGCCAGATATGGACAGCTACCTGCTTGTGCTCTACCTCAGTCTGGGTCAACACTGATTTTTTTAGGGAGATTTTGCTGTGAGTTACAACCATGCCTGTCCCTGGCCACAGCACCTATTGCACACACACACACAAAAATAAAAAAAAAAAAAATTAGAAAAAGCGCGGCGGCGCGTGAGAGCACAAGAGAGTACAAGAGAATACAGGCTGCCCGCCGAGCAGAACCCCTGGGAGCCCCAGCAAACCCTTTTAAAATAAGCTGCTCCCAATGCTGCGATCACGAGTCTCAGCCACGTGAAAAGACGGCTCCTCCTAGCCTCGCGGAGTGAGCAGGAATCTCTGCGGTGTTGGCAATTCCCGTAGCCCGAAAAGGAGAGCAGCGGATGGTCCCTGGTGGCTGCTAGTCCCGGTGCTGTCCCAAGAAGGCTTCCCCCCAAGCAGAACCCCCATGAGCCACGGCAAACCCTTTTAAAATAAGCCACTCCTGATGCTGGGATCACGAGTCTCATAATTCATTACAAATGATAGGGTATGCACATGTATGTGCATGCATCTCATAGGGTAGAGGTCTAGAAAATCTTATGTACTATGAGGGTGTAAGAAGAATAAAGTGAAGATATTTATGTATTTATTTTGTATAATGTCTATGAAATTCCATTATAAAAGGCTGATTTTCACAGTTCTGAAAATTCCAGCTGTGAATAAAGTACAAATACAAGAATGTCTTCAGAGTAAATAGCTCTAGAAGTATTTAAAACCTTCTTTGCCAGCTACTTGACTGAAGCACTATCCATAAAACCTTGTGTTGATATTGTTGCATAGTTGGTCACTGAAGCGTAGTATGAAGTTGGAGTGAAGAGGACACTAAATTGGGCAGCAGTGTCAGGTAACGTACTCCTTACTGAAAACACAAGGAACCAGCGCACAGAAGAAGAGAAACAAAACTGAAGAGTGAAAAAATAATGCAAAAAGAATGTAAACAGGAGTTGCACTCAAAAACGTGATGTTTTCTCAATAAAGAACACAGTGAAGTCTTGAATAAATCAAAGATGATAACAAGCAAAGGTCAATGACTACAAAAATGCTGTACTCTTTATGCTGGGCTTTGGGCAAGTTCTGCTATGACAGTGGCAGATACAGAATTCATTATTCATCATTTATATTTCAGCTGACAGCCCACAGGAAAAACAGAACTCAAACCTCTGAACAGTGAGGCATTGACCATATTGTGACAAAACAAGAAGGGAAATGCTGCCACAGGATAGGAGTGTTGAAAAACACTATTCAACAGTAACATGGTTTTGTAAAATGTGCTACACAAAACATCTGAGTTCCTTCTAAGCAAAAACGTGCACCAGATTCTGCCCATAGATTTTATGTTCTTTCTAATATGTAGTATTGGGTTGCTGAGTTCATACCTCCAACTATGGCAGACAAATCATCATGTATCAGCTGCACACACTTTACTGCAAGCTTTCGAAGAGAACCCAGCTCTCAGATTCCAAGTTACCACAAAAGATCACAAAACAGTCTCTGAAGCACAATATTAAATATACAATACATGTATCTTTTAGGGGATTCATTTTTTTTTGATGGGCTCAAACCAAACTGGTTTGATCAAAGATAGCTTTTGGACTAAGTAGGAACATGAGGTCCCAGGAATAATCCTTTAAAATAAGGAAGCTAGATGGGACAGCTAAAAGTAGATTCAGATATGTAGGGCTAAAAACACATTAGTCTATAAAGTATGGTGTTACTAGCTTTTGAATTCCAAAATTATTTATAATATGATCCCTTACTTGCTGAGATGATTATAATATGATCTAGTAAATGATGCTGATGAAAAGTCTGCTCCATGTAAAAAATCAAGTAATACTTGAGCACATTTACTAAAAAGCACATTGGGTAACTTTTCTGCAGTGTCTTCACCTTATTACTGAAGGAAAGCATTGCAATATATAAAGTCTATCTCATACATTCACGTTTTTGGGGAAGAGGAACAAAGCAAGTAATCTTATTACATAAAGTCAGCCTCTGAGACCTTTAACAATGATGCGTCAATCTTCCCATTAAGTCAGTGTATATGACAAATATGATCTACTTCAAATGTAAAATTGAATTCCAGTGTGATCACTTCAGGGATCAGTTCTTCAAAGTAAAGCAGCCATGGCAGAACATATAATTGAAGTGTAAGTAACTAAACACTACTGTTAAACACATTTTTAACTCTAATGTACAATAGCATTTGATTCAGTTAAGCTATTTTAACTACAGACCATGTTGGAATAAATTTTTTTACCTGTTTTCCCACTGAACCTGAGTAAATTGGGTTGGGCATGTCCCTGCTTACTGCAGGGGGATTGGACTAGATGACCTTTAAAGGTCCCTTCTAATCCAATGTGATTCTATGAAATCATTCAGTGACTAATTTGTTTGGCACATTTTCCTTTTTTTTTTGGTAATTTATGAATAATTTATAGCTTTAGCAGATGCATTGCTTTTCCTTTTACAATTTTCTTTTCTTTATAAAGAGTTCTTCACAGACTGTTCATAGGCCATGCTCAAGAAAACCCTTCAATTTTTCAACTGTAGATTTTTAATTTGATTAGCTATCACCAGGCATAGTTTCAGCTGTTTGACAACTAGCTTACAACTTGTAAGTATATAAATCACTTTACTATCAGTTCCGCTGACTTCAAGCAAAGCCACAAATGATAGTTTCTCCCTGCACAAGAGATCTAGGGAGAGAGACAACAAGAAGAATTTCTGATATCTTGCTTTGATGAATGGCTTTGGAGAGAAAGCATGATGCAAAAGAAGGGAGAACAGATTAGAAATACAAAAGAAATTAAATCTCCATGAAACCAAAGCAAGTGGCAAGAGAACCTTCCGTGTAATTCGCCTAATGTAAAGCTGATCTTAACGTTCTGCCATCTGATTCACACCAAGCTGCTGATACATTTATTTACAATTTGGCAGTGTGGTGTGTTCTGTTTGCAGAGTTTATTCTCAGCCCAGTGCTAGCATTTTATAATTTTCTTAATGTGAAACAATATTTATCTTTCCAGAAAAACTTCGCTGGAAGATCCTTCAGACACAGATTTCTGTAATTCTAGACACATAATCATTCCAACTGCTTAACATATATAGTTTTGTTTATAATATATGAATATGTAGATAGCTACACATGCACATATACACACTCATCCACACCATTAGTAACTCTTAATTGTTCAAAATGCCAGTTTAATTACTGATCTAAAGCAGCAACCTATTCCATTAAACGGACTCAAATACTCAAATGTAGTTTCTTACTGAAAGAAACCAAACAATCTGGATATTTGAAGGAAGCTGGTTGCTTTTCAGGTATTTTCCTGTGGTGTCTTTTTGTGTGGTTGTTTTGTTTTGTTTCTTAAATTACACTCATTTACTGCCATCTCTTGGTACTTAGAAGGTAGTAGCATTTTGGCTACTTAATAGTAGTCAGTATTCCTATTCAATATTACTGAAATGGCAAACACTTCTCCAAATATTTTTGCGGTCTTGCTGTACTGTCATGTTCCTGTATTTGTTCTGGAAATAGTGAACATTGTTCCTTGGGGAAAAAAAAAAAAAAGGTAAAACGCTCAGATATCTTACCTTCGTCTGGAAGCAGCAGTAAAGTTGTGTTAGGTATGGGTGTTTCCGTGCTAATGCCAGAATTCTCTTTTCTGTCATTGTACAGTCTACATCATCATCCTGAAGTATGACATCTTTCTTCAAAACTTTCACTGCGTATACTTCATCTTTTCCTTTCAGCTCAGCTAACATTACCTAAAATGAACAGTAATTACATTTACATATGAGCAACAAGATACCATTTACTCAGGGTTACACATGAGTTTGCACTGGAAATACACAGCAGTGTGCCCAGGTGGCTAAGAAAGCCAATGGCATCCTGGCCTGGATCAGGAGCAGTGTGGCCAGCAGGAGCAGGGAAGTCATTGTGCCCTGTACTCAGCACTGGTTAGGCCACACCTTGAGTCCTGTGTCCAGTTCTGGGCCCTTCAGTTTAGGAAAGATGTTGAGATGCTGGAATGTGTCCAGAGAAGGGCAACAAAGCTGGGGAGGGGTCTGGAGCACAGCACCCTCTGCTGGTGATACAGGCTGGGAGTGATGAGATAGACAAGAAGAGCACCAGGGCGATTAAGAAGGAGTTCAGGGCCCTTGGACAACTGATCGATGGGGCAGGAGCTCAAGTGGTGTTCTGCTCAGTTCCCTCAGTGGCAGGGGTGTACACTGAGAGGAATGGGAGAACCCACACCATCAACAATTGGCTCAGGGGATGGTGCCAGCAGCAGAACTTTGGGTTCTTTGACCATGGGACAACTTTCACCGCACCTGACCTGCTGGGTCCTGATGGGGTGCATCTATCTAGAAGGGGTAAGAGGGTCCTGGCACTGGAGTTGGCAGGGCTCATTAGGAGGGCTATAAACTAGGTCTGAAGGGGGTGGGTGAGGCAATCGGTCCCTCTGCAGAGGAAAGAGTAGGGCACAAGGTAGGGTCAGTTGAGAAGTCAGGAACCCAGCTGCGATGCATGTACACCAATGCACGCAGCCTGGGCAACAAGCAAGAGGAGCTGGAGGTCCTGATCCATCAGGGCGACTATGATATAGTCGCCATCTCAGAAACACAGTGGGACAACACCCACGATTGGAGTGCTACACTGGGGGGCTATAGGCTCTTTAGGAGAGACAGGCAAGGGAGAAGAGGAGGAGGGGTGGCTCTGTATATTAGGGAGTCACTCTCTGCCACACAACTTGAGGTGGAAGATGAGGGAGTTGAGAGCCTGTGGGTTAAAATCAGAGGGCAGCCTAACAAATCTGACATCCTGATTGGAATCTGTTACAGACCACCCAACCAGGATGAGGAGGCTGATGAATTGTTCTACAAGCAGCTGGAGGCCGTCTCAAGATCATCAGATCTTGTTCTTGTCAACGACTTCAACCTCCCAGATATCTGCTGGGAACTTAATTCAGCAGGGAGGAGGCAATCCAGAAGATTCCTAGAGTGAATGGAGGACTGCTTCCTGACACAGCTGTTAAGTGAGCCTACCAGGGGACAGGCTCTGCTTGACCTGCTGTTCTCCAATAGGGAAGGGCTGGTGGGAGACGTGATCGTGGGAGGCTGCCTAGGGTGCAGTGACCACGAGATAGTGATGTTTTCAATATGCAGGGAGATAGGGAGGAGCACCAACAGAACCTTCACCTTGGACTTCCAGAGGGCAAACTTCAGCCTGTTTAAGAATCTTATTTGTAAAGTCCCCTGGGTACCAGCCCTCATGAACCAAGGGGTCCAGGATGGTTGGACCTACTTCAAACAGGAGCTCTTGAAGGCACAGGAATTGGCGGTTCCCACGTGCCGGAAGGCAAGCCGGCGGGGAAGGCGACCAGCCTGGATGAGCAAGCAGCTCCTGGAGGATTTAAGGGGAAAAAAGAGGCTGTATCACCTTTGGAAGGAGGGGAAGGCTTCTCGAGGTATGTTTAAGGAAGCTGTTAGATTATGTAGGAATAAAATTAGGGAGGCAAAGGCCCAGCTGGAACTGAAGCTGGCCACCTCTGTGAAAGACAATAAAAAGCATTTTTACAAATATATTAACAATAAGAAGAATGGCAGGAAGAACCTGCACTCCTTATTGGACCTGGAGGGGAACATGGTGACCAAAGATGAGGAAAAGGCTGAGGTCCTGAACGCCTTCTTTGCCTCAATGTTTAACAGCAAGGCAGGAGTTCAGGATGAGTGGCCTCCAGAGCTGGGCGATGGGGTCGGGGAGCAGTGTAATGCCCCGGAAATCCATGAGGAATGAGTTCGGGACCTGCTGAGCCACTTGGACATCACAAGTCCATGGGACCGAACGGGATCCATCCTAGGGTGCTGAGAGAGCTGGCAGATGTGCTGGCCAGGCCGCTCTCCATCATTTTCCTCCAGTCCTGGCTCACCGGTGAGGTCCCAGATGACTGGAAACTGCCCAATGTGGTCCCCATCCATAAGTAAGGTCGGATGGAGGAACCTGGAAACTCCAGGCCAGTCAGCCTGAACTCAGTGCCAGGGAAAATGATGGAGCAGATTATCCTGGTGGCAATAACTGTACACCTGAAGCATGGCCAAGGGCTCAGGTCCAGCCAACATGGATTTAGGAGGGGCAGGTCTTTTCTCTCCAACCTGATCTCCTTCTATGATCAGGTGACCCGCCTGGTGGATGTGGGGAGGCCTGTGGATGTGGTCTACCTGGACTTCAGCAAGGCCTTTGACACTGTCCCCCACAGCAAACTGCTGGCTAAGCTGTCAGCTCGTGGCTTGGACCGCTACACTCTGTGCTGGGTTAGGAACTGGCTGGAGGGCCGAGCCCAGAGAGTGGTGGTGAACGGTGCCATATCCAGCTGGCAGCCATTCACCAGTGGCATCCCCCAAGGATCAGTGCTGGGCCCCGTCCTCTTCAACATCTTCATTGATGATCTGGATGAGGGGATTGAGTCAGTCATCAGCAAATTTGCAGATGACACCAGGTTAGGAGCAGATGTTAGTCAGTTAGAGGGTAGAAAGGCTCTGCAGAGGGACCTCGACCGACTGGACAGATGGGCAGAGTCCAATGGGATGTCATTCAACAAGTCCAAGTGCCGAGTGCAGCACTTTGACTACGGCAATCCCATGCAGAGCTACAGGCTGGGGTCGGAGTAGCTGGAGAGCTCCCAAACAGAGAAGGACCTGGGGGTGCTGATCGACAGCCACCTGAATATGAGCCAGCAGTGTGCCCAGGTGGCCAAGAGGGCCAATGGCATCCTGGCCTGCATTAGGAATAGTGTGGCCAGCAGGAGCAGGGAAGTCATTTTGCCCCTGTACTCTGCTTTGGTTAGGCCGCACCTTGAGTACTGTGTCCAGTTCTGGGCCCCTCAGTTTAGGAAGGACATCGAAACACTTGAATGTGTCGAGAGAAGGGCAACAAGGCTGGTGAGAGGCCTTGAACACAAGGCCTATGAGGAGAGGCTGAGGGAGCTGGGATTGTTTAGCCTGGAGAAGAGGAGGCTCAGGGGTGACCTCATTGCCCTCTACAACTACCTGAGGGGTGGTTGTGGCAGGGACGGGGTTGGTCTCTTCTCCCAGGCAACCAGCACCAGAACAAGGGGACACAGTCTCAAGCTGCGCCAGGGGAGGTTTAGACTCAGGTAAGGAGGAAGCTCTTCACCGAGCGAGTCACTCATCATTGGAATGGGCTGCCTGGGGAGGTGGTTGAGTCACCATCCCTGGAGGCGTTCAAGAGGAGATTGGACGTGGCACTTGGTGCCATGGTCTAGTCATGGGGTCTGTGTTGATAGGTTGGACTCGATGATCCTCGAGGTCCTTTCCAACCTAAGTTATACTGTGATACTGTGATATTTAATGTTCAAATTCTATACTCTGTTTAAGGTGATTCCTGCCCTAGAGACACTAATCTTCAGAGAAAGGATTAGAAAACAGGGAGATGAAAGAACTACTTCAGTCCTGTCCCTCTGTATCTAGAGCTCCCTTATATCAGGAAAGGAGGAGTGTACTTGTGAAACAGATTGGCGTTTTGGTCTTCCTTGATTCCATGGTGCACAGCACTGTGAAAAGAAAATCTCTAAGACCTGTCAATACAGAAATGCCCTTTCCACTCTCACCAATTCTCTACTGTGTGAAGGTATCTGGTGAACTACATCTTTGCTGGGTATGTGGTATTTTGGGCAGCTGCCTAAGCCTCTTGTGTATCCGAGTGGCAAGTGCTGGCATTCTGCCTCCTCCAGCCAGTACTGAGGACACCCATTGACAAAAAAACAAACACACAAACTGTACTGTCAAATAAGTAAACTTGAACTGGGTATTAGAAAGGGAATGAACTCGGAACACCACAACATTAGTACTGGGCTGTTTTTTTCCTGCCCAACCACAATTAATTATCTTGTTGAACAGTATGTATGTAACTCTCTGCATGTTTTCATTACCAAAGTCTTGAAACAGCAAAATATCAACTTTTCGTTTCAAATTACTTGACTCTAGTTAGCAAAATGAGCTGAAGTACAGAAAATGTTAGCTGATCTGGAGGGTGATATTCCAGATCTGTGGAGTAAAAGTTGCTTTTACCCAATGAGTGGAAGCACTTTCCTGAATGTCACTATGAATACAGTCACAGAAAGCCTGCCCATCAGTAAAAAAAACAAGAAAGAAAACCCAAAAAACCCCACCAAACCCCAAAGCTACCAACCTTGCCAAAGCTGCCTTTCCCTAATACTTTGATGAAGTTGAATTCTTCGAGGCCTATTCGCTTGGTCTGGGCCTGTTTGACCTCTCCGTTTTCACCATTCTCCCCAGGTTTGTTAAGCTGGTTGTCTGTCGATGTTGTAGCAGTTGCTCTGTGTTCCTCTCCTCGATTGTCAAATGATAATGCTTTCCTAATATTGTTTTCCAGCTCTTTGATTTCTGTAGAAATGTGATAAAAAGGTGTTTGTTTTTAAAAGCCATCAGAAAATCTGCCTGAGTTAGTTTACATCAGTTTGAGAAAAGACATTCAGCATCCACGAATACTGTATTGAGCATTCTGGGGTTAAGAACATATATTCAGCAAACTGCTTTTCTACCTTACAGCAATCATCCAAAACCCTTCTCCAACAGGAAGACTGGTCTTTTAAATTGAAGCTAAGAAAATGACATATACAAAACATTAGTGTCAGAATAGCAGTTGTTTTAGTGATTTTGGGTGTTCCTGTACCACAGAGAAGTACTTTTTTGGAATAATCATATCTTCCTGCTTAAGTATTTTCAGTTATATCTTCAAAAGTTCAAAGGATAGTTGAGTATCCCAGTCCTTAAAGTCAACAGGAATGCAGCATCTTACTCAGCTCCAGCTGTTATCAGTGGTATTTGACCACTTCCTAGCACTGCTTCAAGCAGCAATTGTGTAGATATGCTAAATGTAATGAAGGTTTCTCAGCGTTAAATGTAGTGAGTTCTGGTGGCTAACAGACCTTGAGGTCTGCTTTGAGCTCTTGCATAGCACTTCTGCCTGATAGCCTTGGAAGGAACAGCTACAGAAGTGAAATTTAAAAAGGGAATTTAGAAAAATGCTTTGTTCTTAATTGAAGCAAAAGATCAAGTATTAAAAAAAGTTATTTAATCAAAATACTTCCCATGACACTAAAAGACTGACAATTAAAATGATTTCTGGATTACAGCCTTACAGTACTTATTACGGCAGACCTTTGAAAGTATCTTCCTTGATAATAAGACTGAGAAGTTTCTCAACTGTAAATAATTTTCAGAGACTCTGACACAAAAGCATCCATCTTCCTACATCTTGGTGTAAAGATTTTTTGTTCCTCAGTTTGCACGTGTGATGGTACACAAGACATTTCACAGATGTCTGATTTTAAAAAACAGTCAGATCAGATCCAGAAAGTGCTGATCAGATGCATGTTCTGTCAAGTCAGGTCATGTCAGTGAAGATTAAAAAATCTGTCTCCAAATCTATGCATGGAAAAAAAAATCACTGAAAGGAAACATGATTTTACAAGGTCTCTAGAGACAACACAGGCATGCTGGCATAGCCTAACTAAATGGAAGTTTTTATTATCACAAATGTTCAACCTGGAATTGCACAGAGGCAATTTTATTTATTTCACTAACAGAGAGAAGTTTTCCCAGTAAGTAAAGGTTCTCTCAAGGTCTGTGGTTCTGTTTCAAATGTCCTCACTCTTACAGTAGAATATATAACCTCCTTACATTAAGGTATTTGTTTAGGCAAGGACTCATCTAGTACACTTAATATTTTAAGATGACTGTTTTACAGTTTTCCCTATAAAAGCCACTTAATTTCACAGACAAACAAAATGAGAAGTAGGTCTTTTAAAAAAAGTTTTGCAGTTCATAAATTTAATTGCTTTTTTACTCCACACGAAGAAGGAAAATACAATATACAGCATATACACAATATGTATCAGTTAGGAAATAAAAAGACATTTTTGACCTTGATCACATGGTGAAGTTGGTGCTGACTTTGACCTATCTTCTTCTGATGAAGAGCTTCCAGGAACTGGCTGTTGAGTCTCAGCACCTGCAATTAGCTATGAACAATTCCAATTTTAAGAAATCATGGGGGCTTACAAGAAAGCTGTGAGGAGACTCTTTACAAGGGCATGTAGTACTAGGATGAGGGGCGATGGTTTTAAACCAGTGAGGTAGATATATATTGGGCATTAGGATGTTCTTTACTGTGAGCGTGGTAGAATGCTGGAACAGGTTGCCCAAGGAGGTGGTGGAGGCTCCATCCTGGAGACAATCAAGGTCAGGATTGATAGGGCTCTGAACAATTTGATCTAGTTGGGGATGTCTCTGCTTGCTGCAGAGGAGTTGGACTAGATGACTTTCAAAGGTCCCTTCCAACCCAATGAATTCTATGATTCTGTGATTTATTTCTTTAAGTGAGAGCAATGGATCTGTTGTCACAATCACACAAATAGAAATTGTGGCCAAATTATGATACTGGCTACATAAACAATCCAGAATAATTCCATCAGCTTTGGATGTAACTGCATTGACCTATGTTTTTTATTCTAGAAGTCTAGTTCTTTGTGATGATTACTCTAGAACCATCATCTGGCAATCAGCTCCTTTTCATGTTGGTCATGATCTGCATTTATAATGTCATAGAGTAGCACTGTGTCTCAATACAATACCAATTCTGAACCAAAGCGCCATCTTTGTTTTTACAAACTGTTGTGCCACTCACTTTCTTTCTGGCAAATCATATGCCTCAACATTAAAAAGCAAACAAACAAACAAACAAAAAAAAAAAACCAAACCCAACCCCACTGAAAAACCAACCAACAACCCAAAAAAAACCAGAACTCCTTCTGGATTCTATAAAGACTCCAGGCTTGCAAAACTGCAGCAGGTCAAAATAAATTGTGTATTGAAATTCAGAATAGATGATTTGTGCTTACAAATCAAAAGCCAGTCTTAGCTCTGTACTGACTGAAAATTTTCTTTGCAAGTCAAATGAGTGGTACTGAAGCCCAACTTGTAAAGTTGCAGTAAGCCATGCTCATCTCATTAGTTTTTTTTATGTGACACTAAATAGTAGACATAGTATGTGACACTACATAGTAGAATTACCTTTTTCCTCCTCTGCCCACTGTTAGTGATTTTATCTGGAGTGACTCCAAGATCTGCAAGAACTTTAGCTATGCCTCTAGCATCCACTCCACAGTTTGGTGCCACATTTGTTTCACAGCGTCGATGTACATTCATCTTGCAAACTGCAATGAAATGTAAAGTTGCAGAGTAAATTAAATACTACCTTTGCATGCATTTGCCTTACTTAAATCAGACCTTTTTGGACCTACCAATAACTTTTCTAAATAAATGAAATTGCAGTAGAAAAAGACTTAGCTGAATTTATGGCGACACATGAATCCTAATACAGAATTACTAGCCTGTTTAAAATTCTTCTGCTGTGATTATGTCAAATAGTGATTACATGCAGTACTCAGAACAGACACAGGAGCAAATGAAAATATCTAACAATCTCAGTAAACCTTAGATAAAATTTGAATTAAAGTGCTTTGTAGCTCAGATTTAGCAGCCCACTTCTGCTCTCATAATCAAAGTACAAAAGTAGTTCCTCAGGTATTATTACTACCTCTTATTCTATTTTACTCATGTAGATTAACTCCTCATGTAAGTAGGCATAAAGACACACTGGTTTAAGTTTTAATAAGTCTTTGGCACTGTTAGACATTCTCTTTCTTTAGATAGCAATCCATTTAATAAGCAAAGAGGTCTTAAATATTATCTTAAATTAGCTCACTAGTAAGAGGAAAAAAGGTCATATTGCTTCCAGGATATGGGGAACGAAGAAGAACATATAGCTCCATTAAAAATAGCACAGCATGGATTTGTTAGCAACAGATGACGTATAGTATCTTAGACTCCACTGCCCTCTTGTGGAGCAAGGCATAAGGAAAGCAAATCTGCAAGTGTAATTAAATACTAGATTAGCATTCAATATTCCTAATTTCATTATTTTTGAGAGGAAAAAAATACCTTAGAATTATGCATTTATAAAGCTGTATTTCATTACAATGTTCATCAACAATGATTTCACTGCATAAGCCCAAAAGAAACAAACCACATTTTCCTCTAAGACCATGCACAGGCACTGTATCTGCAGCAGTAACCATGTGCTTTTGAAAGCAGGTGTCTTTCCTTTTCAAGTACCTTTTAGCTCACAAGAAGAGCAAAAAGAAATTGTTACACGTGACATTTTTTTCAGTACATGTATATATGGTGACAAAGGTTCAGTAGCAAGTAAAATGTTTGACCCAGGATGCGTTTAACAGCGGACACGGACAAACTGGACTGCTTGAAATAAAGCAGGCAGGAAAAATTGGTGCAGTCCAACTTCATGAATGTCCTTTGTAAAAAGAAGCACAGGAATAAGCAGTGAAACAACAGAAGAAGAAGAAGAAGAAACCTCTGGAATACACTCTTTTTGGGGATGTTAATAACCATGCTAGGCAAGCAAGTACATCACTGAAGAAGGGAACATTGCTCAGCACTTGTGAAGAGAGAAAAAGAAGCACAGAGAAAATATAATTTACAGCTCAGGTGGGTTCTAGATTTTATGAAGACAATACTTCATTTTTATAGGCACTAATTTTATGAACACTGGATCTTTCAACTATTGTTTCTACGCATCTGCTACACAGGAAACACATACATATGAGAAATAACATTATTTTCTACAGCAAAGAGCAAACGAACCTCTCTAGTACTTGAGAGAGAATACAAAAGTGAACCAATATACTCACAGATTAAGTGGAGAAATACTACAGCTCTGATTAAAATTCAGAGAGAAAATATCCAAAGAGGTTAATCTGAAAAAATTTATCTGAACATATCTCCACCATAATTAAGATAGCACTTAAAGTCTTCAATAGTAATAAAGTAATAGTATTTAGTCTAACATTTTTTAACTGATCACTTTCTAGAATCACAAGGAAAGGCTTGAACTTCAGAATGCCCTCAGTGTGTATCATTTTACTAGAAAAAAATTTCTTCTTTCCCTTGCTACTCAACAATTTCTGGCATGAAACATTAGGTCTGGCCTTCACCAACAGTTATGACTCATCTAAATACTACATGTTTATACATACATGTGTGACTCCACACATCTGCAGTTGAGAAGTGTACATAACATGATTTTTTCTATTTATGAAGCTGGACCTACCCATTTGTAAGGGGGTAACAAAATGAAAATGCCTGTAATTCTATTAGTTACTGCTTTATAACAATCTGGCAATCCACATGACATCACTCTCATCAACATACTAATTGAAGTATTTTATTTACTATTTCTAAAATACTACATTCCTTTGCAGGTGTTTGTACTATTTTCTCCCCTATTTAGAATATATACACCTGTTTGAAATGAGGAGATATGAAACCAACCATTTCTGTTAGCCAGCTAACACAACATGAATGCACCTTCCAGTAGCAACTTCAGAGCACACAGTCCTTAAGCTGCAGAACAAAGTTAATCCTTTCTTTTCTGGAATAGAGGGACTAGGCAGACCATCACAAAGGATGTTTTATCTAGATATCAGAACATCTCATCTTCTGGATATAGGCACACAGGACTGGTTTTGCCTAGCCTAGCCAGTACATAATATTAATTTTTGAAGATGGTATTAAAGCAAAAAACTGATTGAATAATGATGTTAAACAAACATCATCACAAACTTGAAAGCACAAAAGGCATTTAAGATGAAGGCATGTAGAGTCTCATGCTCTCAATTTTCTGTCAATTTTTAATTTCCTACATGGCAATAAACCTACACAGCAGCAAGTGCAAAATGTATTTCTGCACCTCTGTCCTTTGAATCTGCTATTGGCTGATGTTCTGGACAGGATTTTTCTAATCATAATGACAATCCCTACAGCAGTCTGCTATTTACATTCTATTAATTTCTGTATATGCTGGAAAAGACAGAATTACTCAAACTACTCCCAAGTCTTCAAGCCACTCACAAAGAACAAGAAAAGCTCTGAATCCTTACCTTTGCATTGTAAACCTTGTCTCAAAAGACCCCAGAGCAATGAACCACAGTGGTCACAGAACGTTGGCACTTTGTAGTTGTGAATGCTGAACTTGTGAGGCATATTGACACTGAAACGCTGGGATCCCACTTGCTGAAAGAGGAGAGCACAACATATTTAATTCTAATTAATTTATTTCTGATCAGTATATGCCAAGGCCCCACTATGTTTTGAAATCATATCGAATTCAAACAAGATGAAATAGATCTGTGCTCAGATAACGATCTTTGCATTAGATATACTGCATTAGATATAACAGAGTTCTCACTGTTTGGAGAAAAGGGATGGAAAGGCTGCTGTTGTCCAAGAGATAAAGACTAAAGTCTACTTCCTAGTCCTTTGGGGAACAACAGATGGGTAGCTATCAGGAAAGATTTCTTGATGTGAAAGACAAGGAAGTCACTCCCAATTGTTTCAGGAGCAAGACGCCAAACCAATACAGATCTAAGAATTAGAAATACACCACAGCTCCTTTACTTTTTCATACCAACGATAAACTGTGCTCAGGGATTCCAAGGTATGATTACTTACTGTCATTGATACATTTTTACAGTGGCCTCTGTATAGCAGAGGATTTATGTCAATGTTTTTCTTTTCCTTTCCTATTACCACTGGCTTCTCTCCAAAGATCTGGTACCCTTCTAAACAATGAGACCATTTTATCAGTAGAGCATACAAGTCTCCACCAGTCTGGAGCCCGGAAATATAAATCTACACAAGATTTTGTATATTCCTGTGAGTACTATGCAAAACCAGCACTAGCCAAACACAGTCCTTTATCATAATCCTATTCATGTGATGAAGTTTTGGATGGAAAATATTGGTTGTGAACTATTAAAGAATGCTTCCAGTATCAAAAATGATTGTGAATTGCATAGGAAGGATCTCAGTCAATCTTGTATCAAAATTAAAGAAGTGGCTTAAAATCATTACATAAAACTCTGGTTGTAATTTAAAACTAGTCTTTTTTTAGAATATAAATTAAGATTTTTAAGAAATAAATGTAAGGAATGTACTTTTCCTGTGTGGCCAAGGAACTGGGATCACCCACAGGCTACCTCACCTTATGAGAACAGCCTATCCCACAGAGGGAAAAGGGTTCTAGGAAGGGAGTTGGCAGGTCTCATTGACAGGGCTTTAAACTAGATTTGAAGGGGGAAGAAGCTGAAACCAGTCCCCCCATACAGGAGTCTGAGGATGGTAAACTGGAGTCAGGGATGAAACCAGCAGCCCAGCTGCAGTGCATGTATACTAATGCACGCAGCATGGGTAACAGACAAGAGGAGCTGGGAGCCTTGTTGCAACAGGATGGTTATGATGTAGTTGCCATCACAGAAATGTGGTGGGATGACTCAAGTGACTGGAGCACTGTAATCAATGGCTACAGGCTCTTCAGGAGAGACAGGTGAGGGAGAAGGGGTGGAGGGGTGGCCCTGTATGTCAGGGAGGCTCTAGACGCCATGGAACCAGAGATTAAGGACGATCAGGTTGAGTGCCAGCGAGTGAGAATTAGAGAGAAGGTCAACAAGGCAGACATTCTGGTTGGAGTCTGTTATAGACCACCCAACCAGGATGAAGAGGTTGATGAATTATTCTATAGGCAGCTTAAGGCTGTCTCAAGATCACCAGACCTTGTTCTTATGGGTGACTTTAACCTGCCTGGTATCTGCTGGGATCTTAACACAGCACAGAGGAGGCAGTCTAGAAGGTTCTTATGAGTGCATGGAGGATACCTTCTTATGCCAGTTGTTGAGTGAACCTAGCAGGGGTAAGGCTTTGCTTGACCTTCTTTTCACAAGCAGAGAAGGGCTGGTGGGAGCTGTGGTGGTTGGAGGCTGTCTGGAGTCCAGTGACCATGAGATAATTGAGTGTTCAATATGCAGTCAAGCTAAGAGGCGCAGCAACAAAACCTCCACTCTGAACTTCCAAAGGGCAGACTTCAGGTTACTCAAGGAACTAACTCAGAAGGTACCTTGGGAAACAGCCCTTAAAAACAAAGGAGTCCAGGAGGACTGCACCTGCTTCAAGAAAGAACTCTTGAAGATGCAGGAACAGGCTGTGCCAATGTGCCGGAAGATGAGCCGCCGGGGCAGACAGCCTGGATGGGCAATGAGCTTCTGAGTGAATTAAGAGAAAAAAAGAGGGTGTATCATCTTTGGAAAGAAGGAGACATGACCCATGAAATGTTTAAGGATGTTGCTAAGTCATGTAGGAAAAAAACTAAAGAGTCAAAAGCACATTTAGAGCTTAGACTGGCACTGCTGTGAAGGACAACAAAAAATTCTTCTACAAATATATTAATGGCAAGAGGAGGGCAAGGACAACCTCCACTCCTTAGTGCACATGGAGGGGAATGTTGTAACTAAAGATGAGGAAAAGGCAGAGGTACTTAACACCTTCTTTGCCTCAATTTTTAATAGCAGGATAGGTTGTCTGCAGGACAACTGGGCTCCTGAGCTGGCAGATGGAGGCAGGGAGCAGCACAGTTCCCCTCTGATCCAGGAGGAAGTAGTTAGAGACCTCCTTAGCCACTTGGATACCCACAAGTCCATGGGACCAGATGGGATCCATCCTAGGGTGCTGAGAGAGCTGGCAGATGAGCTGGCCAAGTCACTCTCCATCATTTTTCACCACTCCTGGCTCACTGGAGAGGTCCCAGATGACTGGAAGCTGCCAACATGATGCCCATCCACAAGAGGGGCTGGAAGAAGGAGACAGGGAATTCCATACCTGTCAGCCTGACCTCAGTGCCAGGCAAGATTATGGAGCAGGACATCCTGAGTGCAATCACACAGCACTTACAGGATGGCCAAGGGATCAGGCCCAGCCAGCATGGATTTAGGAAGAGCAGGTCCTGCCTCACCAACCTGATCTTCTATGATGGGGCTGGGCTGTGGAGCAGGCTGTGGATGTAGTCTACCTGGACTTCAGCAAGGCCTTTGACACTGTCCCCCACAGCAAACTCCTGGCCAAGCTGTCAGCCCCTGGCTTGGACAGCAGCACTCTGAGCTGGGTTAGGAACTGGCTGGAGGCTGAGCCCAGAGAGTGGTGGTGAATGGTGCCACATCCAGCTGGAAGCCAGGCACTAGTGGTGTCCCCCAGGCATCAGTGCTGGGCCCCATCCTGTTCAATATCTTTACTGATGATCTAGACAAGGGGATTGAGTCCATCATCAGTAAATTTGCAGATGACACCAAGCTGGGGGCAGGACTTGATCTGTTAGAGGGTAGGAGAGCTCTGCAGAGGGACCTTGCCAGGCTGGACAGATGGGCAGAGTCTGAGGGCATGAGATTTAACATATCTAAGTGCAGGGTTCTACACACTGGTCACAACAACCCCAGGCAGTGCTACAGGCTGGGGTCAGAGTGACTGGAGAGCAGCCTGGCAGAAAGGGACCTGGGGGTACTGGTCGATGGTAGGCTGAACGTGAGTCTGCAGTGTGCCCAGGGGGCCAAGAAGGCCAATGGCATCCTGGCCTGGATCAGGAATAGTGTGGTCTGCAGGAACAGGGAGGTAATTCTGCCCCTGTACTCAGCAGTAGTTAGCCCACACCTTGAAGACTATGTCCAGTTCTGAGCCCCGCAATTTAAGAAGGACATTGAGACAACTGAATGTGTCCAGAGGAGGGCAAAGAGGCTGGCGAGGGATCTGGAGCACAGCCCTGTGAGGAGAGGCTGAGGGAGCTGGGGTTGGTAAGCCTGGAGAAGAGGAGGCTCGGGGAGACCTTCTTGCTCTCTACAAATACCTGAAGGGAGGTTGCAGCCAGGAGGGGGTTGATCTCTTCTCCCAGGCAATCAGCACCAGAACAAGAGGACACAGTCTCAAGCTGCACCAGGGGAGGTTTAGGCTGGATGTTAGGAAGAAGTTGTTCCCAGAAAGAGAGATTGGCCATTGGAATGTGCTGCCCAGCAAGGTGGTGGAGTCACCATCGCTGGAGGTGTTTAAGAAGAGACTGGCTGAGGCACTTGGTGCCATGGTTTAGTTGACAGACTGAAGGAGTCGGTGCTGTTCAGTCTGCAGAAGAGAAGGCTCCGAGGTGACCTCATTGTGGCCTTCCAGTATCTGAAGGGGGCCTACAGGAAGGCTGGGGAAGGACTTCTCAGGATCTCAGGTAGTGATAGGACTAGGGGGAATGGAATGAAGCTGGAGGTGGGGTGATTCAGGCTAGATGTGAGGAGGAGGTTCTTCACCATGAGAGTGGTGAAACCCTGGAATGGGCTGTCCAGGGAGGTGGTTGAGGCCCTGTCCCTGGAGGTGTTTAAGCCCAGGCTGGATGAGGCTCTGGGCAGCCTGATGTAGTGTGGGGTGTCCCTGCCCATGGCAGGGGGGTTGGAACTAGATGATCTTTGTGGTCCCTTCCCACCCTGACCGATACTATGATACTATGATTAGATGGTGTTGGGTGATAGGTTGGACTTGATGATCTCTGAGGTCTTTTCCAACCTGCTTAATTCTATTCTATTCTATTCTATTCTATTCTATTCTATTCTATTCTATTCTATTCTATTCTATTCTATTCTATTCTATTCTATTCTATTCTATCATGAAAGGTAGCCCTTGCTATTGTACAAAACAGAAAGGGACAGTCAGCATTAATTTGCATTTCTACTAAAAGACAGACAACAAAATTCCATATAAGGTAAAGCATTCACTGGTTACAGTTGAAAGCTACAACTGAGTAAAAACCCATTAACCCTATCCCCCCACAATTGATCCCTTTCAACCAAGTCATAAAGGATGCCCCAAAGTTCAGGAGTCTTGAACACTACAGCAGTCACATCACTTCCTGTTGCATTTCTGTCCACAGAAATCAATGGTAATTTCCTAACCAAGCTTAAAATGACCTTCTTAGTTGAAAGACACTGTTAAACTATGTGAAACAGTTTCTTTGTCCCCTTTTCTGATCCAGAGCTGAACATGGTGTTGGCAGATACATGTATTTACTTCCCTGACAGTGCCTTTCCAAAGGCATCTTCAGGTGATGTCTTAATTTATCTAAATGCACAACAACATAAAGCACATATTGTGTTAATTCCACTAATATGTAAATGGTTGCTAGAGGTAGAGAATACTTATGCTAGAAAATCTGTTATGCAGTGCTTTGTGTCATCACTACTGTCTTATGCAATATCCATGGGCATTCTTCAATACACACATGGCTTTTGTTCTACATTTTAACAGTTCTAATGACAGTCTTTGTTGAGGTGAGACTTTGCAAGCAAATTCTGGGCTTTCTTTTAGGTTGATGCAAGATACCTGTGACCGTTTGAGGCTGTGCTTTTAAAAGTGGGATGCTGTGACTGAATGTTTTATAAACAAAGGACAGGTCTAAACTCATTTCATTGGTGGATAGGCAGAGTACTGCCTTAAGTTTTGATTCCCAGTGAGACTTGTCTCAGTCTTGCACTTTTTCCCCCTCCTTTCACAGCTTACAGCTTCTGGGCTTTCAGCCAGACTGACCTTGGAACTGATAAAGTGTGAGGCCTGTAAAACTACTAACACATTTGCTCTAATTATAACTGCTTTTAATTAACAATTATTCCTTTTCTCTCTAACTCTCTCTGGGGAAAAGGGGTAGAGAAGGGGGTACAGGGGGGAAAACCCTTCCTCCTGGCAGGGGAGGGGAATCTCATTCCTCTGTTACTTTGTTGTATATTTCTGTATATATTGTAAATACTGTAAATTGTGTACATATATATATATTCTGCAGCCCTGCTTGCAAATATAGCACATTCTCTTACTCATCTAGTTGTGCTTAGCTGTGGTTTCTTTCCCTTCACTTACAGCAGGGGAAAGAAGGCTTGAGGCCTTCCCCTCAACCCTCAACAATACCCAAGCATACTGCTTATCCTATCAGCTGTTAATGACCCAGCCATGCAAAATGCAGTTAAGGGATAAAGGGTCTCCACTTGTTTCTTTTTGAAACAGAATTAGAAAACTGGTATTAACTCAGAAATGGAGGATGTTAAAAAAGGACTGGAAAGACCTTGCTGAGACTATCAGCATTCAAATAATATAAAAAGTGTACTAATTAGGAATAAATTGCTAAACAATAATTCCCACGCAAATGAAACTGTTGTGGTAATCTGTCCTTCCAAAGTAAATGCTACATTATTTTACAAGCAGAAGGGCACAAAAAGATTGGTAACATTTATTGACCAAACAGAGGAGATGACACTACTTTGAACAGATTAAAGATGGAATTTTATCTAGAGAATTTATTTTATAAATATTTACCTCATCATGAGTTTCCTGTTTTTTTAAGCCAGCACATTTCGTTATTATAAGTTCATGGCATCTCTTGTGGACTACACAAGTGCAAACTATAAACGAAAAAAAACAAACAGATAAAATAATGAGTTTTCATGAAACAAAAGACTCATCTGAGAAGACTAGAAGTGCTGGGACTTTAAATGCTGCAAATGACTTCATGAATCCTTGATGAACTAAGGCTGGGAAACAAAGGTAGAATACAATGGACTTCAGGAGAACAAAGAATTGTAAGAGAACTAAAGCATATCTGCCATTAAACTACAAATTACCTTTGGATATATTAACCACAAATACTCTCCATTTTTTACATATTTGATTTATCTGATGAAGTCCATGATATACACGTTATAGAAGACACAACGGCAAATACAATTCCTGTCTGAAGAGCTTCCAGTGGAAAAGAGACATAAAGATAATTCATTGCAAAAGTCAAAGAACAGAAAAAACAAAAGTAGAACATTCTTTCTCTAACATATTATCATAAGCTGATAACAGTAAAGGGTTTCAGGAGCCAAAAATGCTTTGTCAATATTCAGACTGATTACATACTCAATGAGTAACATTTGCATACACAACAGATTGAAAGATTAAAAATTACAAGGTCTAACATACTGCAGGATTTAAGGTCATTCAGTGAAGAAAAAACCTGCAGAGTAAAATAAATACTTCCATTTTCTTCTACTATTGGTCATTGTTGGAACACAAAAAATAAATTAAAATTAGAACTCAAGGAATCTCAGTAATTCATATAGTGTACAGATCCATTATTTGCATTTGTTTATTTACAATGAGATTTCATCAAGTCTTTTGTAACTAAAAAAAATTATCATTGTTAAATTGATTATTTCTACTTGTCTGACGAAAATTAAGTAGAAAAACATCATCTCAAGAGATGACTGCATAACAAATTAGGAGTATAAGAAACTGGCTTAAAAATGAAGCACTTCTATAGTCTTTCCTATAACCTTCTCTAAAGATGACCTCTATAATTATCTCATCTATTTAATTACAGTCTTAGCAATTAGTTGGCATTTTTAAACAAAGAATCTTAAGCAGAATAAAGAATTCAAAATTTTAAAATACATGAAGTGCTAAATTAAACCAACATCTGCAGATATGCTCCCCCTTAGTTGAATGTGCATCAAGAGACACCTAGGATGTGCTGTTAAGTGATGTTAACTGTGCTCGTGCTTTATATATGATGCCTAAATACAAGAGTTGCAAAAAATCTTACTGTGACTTGCTGTGAAGATTATATCTTTGTAAGATAAGCTTATTCTGACCACATTGTGCTAAATTCTTGTACATAAACAATGCCCGATGAACATATCATGCATATTGTAATACCTACATTCAAACTGTCCTCGTGTAGATTTGCTCTTACCTTGACATTGATATCCCTGTTTTCCTATTACACCCCTGAAAATAAAACAGTGTTTTAGAAAATTAAGAACATGTATTTATAAAAATGAAAAACATTTTTTCTTCTCTTTCCTGGGCATGCACTAGTTTAAAGGAATCAATAATCTCACAACCGTATGCCTAAACTGAGATAAGTTCAAAGTAGGAATCATATTTCAGCTGTTAAGAAGGAACAAGTAGAACAATAGCCTACAGAGTACAAAGTAAAGGCATATTTGCTACAATAAAATAGGCAAAGCTGAAGGGTACATAGGGAAGCCCCACCATGGTAAAATAATCATCAAGCAGGCCTTTAAACAGACAGAATATTGAATTTGCCAATATTGTTGCTTGAAATCCCCTTAGCTAATGTAAAGAATAACCTGCAGGCATTTCTTAGAGAAATGTAGTTTGTGTACAATTCACATCACCTCACATTAAGAAAGACTGATTCACTACAGATTCTTAAGATGCACTAAATATGGATGAATAGAGTTGCTGAAAAATAACTGGAAATGGAATGTCTCTACCATTTTCCCTATCTGAAAATTGCAAGTACTCAAAACTATGGTAAATAATTTCTAAAAGGTAGTTCTAGACATAATATGCAATAATAAAGACCATGTACACTGAGCACCAAAACCCTTGATCATTCAAAGTCTAATTTCCCCATATTCCATTAAGTTCAGTAGGATGTATAGGGGCTTGTAGTTTCCTAGGAGGAAGATGGCAATACTTAAGCACCTAACAAAAAATTTAGTCATCTTGGCAAAATTGGTCTAATTTAGGTCTAAATTTACACTTAGGCACCTACAGAACACTAGACTGACTCTACCTGGAGTTTATCAAGTGTACTAGACAGGAAGAGATTAAACTTTGTGTCTCAGAGGAGAAAAAACACAAAAAGTAAAACAAATTTTAACATTTGTGATGGAAATGTAACAGTCTTTAATTATCATTTGCAAAACTGGTGAGAGCTTAATATTAAAATGAAGAGGAAAAGAACTATTACTGTATGCCATTTATACTTCATCAGAATAGGAGGGAATGTTAATTCCTCAATTCAACGTTGCAAATAAAGCAGAGGCTTCATACCATATAAAATCTCTGCAGTGCGAACAATATGTTGGTTGTCTAAGATAAGTGGCCATAAACTTGTGTCCATTAACCTGATGTACTCTGCGTCGCACAGCACCCTGCCGCTTCCTGGGGCGCATACGCTCCCGGAACACACGTTCTTCATTGTCTTTGGGTGCTGAAACAGAGGAAAAAACAAGAAGCATTGGCTGTATCAGACACAAATATGAGAAAATTCAAATGCAGTACATAAGCAGACAGTCTCCAAAATTAAATCACCGTCTCTACCTAGCTGTGAAAGATAGGGCAAGGGTTTTCATTGACTAGTACAGGAACTTCTGACCTGTGGGCTCTTTAGCCTGCGAGAAGACGACTCAGAGGGGATCTTATAAATGCATATAAGTATCTAAAGAGTGGAAATAATGAGCGTAGACCTGGGCTCTTTTCAGTGGTGCCCAGGATGAGGGGCAAAGGGTACAAGCTAGAACACAGGAGATCTCACTTAAGGAAAAACTTTGAGGGTGACAGAACATTGGACCAGGCTGCCCAGAGGTTGTGGAGTCTCTTTCTCTGGAGACTTTTAAAACAGAGGTCCCTTTCAAGCTCTACCATTCTGTGATTCTGCAAACCTTCACCTGTAAATTCTTGCTAAGCTAGGAGTAAGTTGTCCGTGCTTCATCTACATCAATCACACTGACAACCTCTTTAATGGTAATGACACCATTATTTTCTCCAAACAGCTTGGACTTTTGTCTCATCTGATGTTCAAAGGGCAAAAAGACCAAAAAATCCCAACATCTCCATGTCTCCATACACCCAGAGAGAGCTCACACATATGCAAGAAAGGTAAGTGAAAAAACATATCATTGAGCAGAACAAAAAATCCATCCAAAACTGACTTCACAGAATTCCTGAGCTTCACACTCTTACAACCCTCTTTGATGCTGGTAAACTTCCAGCAAAATGTGAGGTTTAATGGTTGAGGATGGATACCTTTGGAAAAAATCTTCCAGAGTGCACTGGGTCTTTTTTCTCAAGGATTTGTTTTGAAAAGTATCACTACCACCACCATAGTATTCTGTATGCATTAAGCAAAAGCTGAGGATTAATTAGCAATGAAGAATAGGACACAGTTGTCAATGAATGACAGATTTTACAAGCATTCCTGGAGTCCCTTGAATCACTGCAAGAGAGTATCAGATTTGGAGGGAACTACATTCAGTCATCAACTGCCATGTGAATCTACGCACTCACTACTTAGAAAAGTATTTAACACTTGTTCTCTGAATTTCAGCTACCCT
Source organism: Melanerpes formicivorus (assembly GCF_026170545.1). Lineage (NCBI taxonomy): Eukaryota > Metazoa > Chordata > Aves > Piciformes > Picidae > Melanerpes > Melanerpes formicivorus. The sequence goes on along the minus strand of NW_027142395.1, from coordinate 4,988,298 downwards.
GAATCACTATAATGGTCTGATTTCCATCTGTTGAAAGCGTTTCTGTACATGAATGATTTCTCCAAGCAACAGCAGAGTATTTACCAATAACACAAATAAAATTTAGCAGTCTCAAATTATTGTACAAACACTGAATTAAATCCTATTTGTGAAGGCTGTAAAATTAAAAGATATTGATTTAGGAATTCCCATTAACCGGTCTTAAATTAAGCCAATACATGGATATCCTGCAAAAACACAGAGCCATAAATCACGACCTATTTCTTTCACTGCACATCAAGGGCTAAAACCCATGACACTAGTGAATTAAGTTGTGCACTAAAAAGCCTTAACTCCTTACATATGAACATCTTATAAAACCTTCATATTCAGAGTGGGTTATCATCCTAAGAAGACACATCTATGGGGTGGACAGAATGACACTACTTTTCTATTCTAAGTGAGCTCTCAGTAAACAAACACTGACTTATACATAAAAGCATTCCCTTTATTTATGCCAAAGAACAATCAAAAAGCAATGGCTCCAGGTCTGCCTTCAAGAGATAAGAAGTACCAAATAGATATCAATTTTGCTTATTTGTATTCACTGAACAAAATATTGATGTCTAATAAATACCACAGCTTCTTGAGAGAAAGACTGTCTTCCACAGAGAACATGTAACAAATATTTGGAAACTTTACCAAACACTCCTATTTCCATCAAGTGCTTTATTGACTTTGCAAAGTTGCTGGCAATCTTTTAAAAGTTGTTACAGCAGGAAATAATTCTATATTAACACAGAAGTGTTCTTTTAGAACATTGCAAAGTTTTCTAAAGGATGTAGCCTAGATATGAGAAAGTTAAAAATCTCAGTCTCCTGGAAAGGGTTCCACAAAAGTTATCTGCTTATATGAAATGAACAAGATAATCTGACAGTGCACAGTTCACACTTGACATGATAACCAGACTTTTCTCTTTTTTTCATCTAAGTGTAATTCTTCACAGATAAAGCACCTGTACAGAGAAAAATCCTCTTGTTTAGGCTAAACACAGTATCGTGGCATTACTGTAACTTTCTTAAACATCAATAAATTCTTACTGTATTAATTTCAGTTCTATATTTAACACAATTCAATTTTTCACTTACAACACTTACAGTTGAAACAAAACAGCATTGTTTTAAGAAATACATTGACTTGAAAACACGTAAGAGCTATGTATCTGAAATTACCAGATTAAAGGGTAAGCCTCAATTATTGATATAATTTCCACACAAGCAGCATCTCTGTGTGTGAGAAGGATACTCAAACAGCTTGGAGAAGTGCAGTTTTCACAAAATCACAGAAACATTCAGGCTGGAAGAGACCTTCAGGATCACCAAGTCCAACCTATAACCCTACTCTACAGGTTCACCCTTAAACCATATCCCCAAGCACCACATCCAAATGACCCTTAAAACACATTCAGGATCAGTGACTCAACCACCTCCTTGGGCAGCCTGTTCCAATGCCTGACCACTGTGAATTTTTTTTTTCCTAATGTCTAGTCTAAACCTACCCAGGAGGCCGTGCTTCAGTTTACCCAGAAAGACATCTGCAAGCCCCTTTGTGTAAGGTGCACTGAAACCATAGTCAGGCTCTTTGCATTGTAAAAGCCTAGGAGCACACAAATGTGTCTTGTTGGGCAGGGGGACAAATCCTGGGTGAGCCAAGACCCAGAGAACCATCCTCCTGTAGCAATAAGTGACTTCCAGCTTAAGTGCCCGCTTCTCAAACCCAGACCTTGCAGCAAAGTGCCAAGAGAAACAGGCTACTGGCTATTGCCAAGAGCCTGAAACCCGGAGACAGCCCACCAACCCTGGGAAGCATCAAGAGCTGCCTGCCATCATGTCACGGCCAGCCTGGCCATTGGGACAGTGAGACACCCCTGCTGGCAACCAGCGTCTCTCCATGTGGGTGGAACTCCTATTGCTCTGTGTAACTTGGACTATATTGCAGCCCCAGAGAGAATTCTGGAGAAATAATATTGTGAGTAATTGTTTCTCCCTATACAAGCCTCTTTCTAAAGGGTTCTGTCTGTCTTACTGCTGGCATTTTGGCAAGGATCCTGTCAAATCTGCCCCTGGTGGACATGCAGCATAATGCTGCGTTTGATTCTCTTTCACAGGGTTATTTTCCCTGGTTTGCTTAATACTGTTTAAACTGTTAACATTGCTTATATCCATTGTAAATATACTACAGCCATAAACCATACCCATTAATAATTTTGGAGGATTTTTTTCACATTACTAACTATTTTGTAATCATATTTTCCTTATTAATAAATAGTAATTCATATTCATAACAAGAACTCAATCATCTCATGATCACTGAGCCCTAGACAGTCTCCAACCTTTACTTCCCCCACAAGTTCATCCCTGTTCACAAGAAGCAGGTCCAGAAGGGCACCTTCCCTGGTTGGCTCCCTCACCAGTTGTGTCAGGAAATTATCCTCCACACACTCCAGGAACCTCCAGGACTGTTCTCTCCCTGCTGTATTGTATTTCCAGCAGAAATCCAGGAAATTGAAGTCTCCCATGAGAATAAGTGGTGGTGATTGTGAAACCTCTCTCAACTGCATACAAAAAATTTCATCTGCCTCTTCACCCTGGTTGGGTGCTCTGTAACAGATTCCCACCATGATATCACTCTTGCTGACCTTACTCCTGATTCTTATCCACAGGGACTCAACCCTATCATCACCTTCATTAATTTGCACAGTTTTGTGTGTTTCCCTAACATAGAAGCCATTCCACCACCTCTTCTGCCTTGCCTATCCCTTCTTAAAAGTTGTGTAATGAGTTGGGGCAAACCCCCTCCCCACCACGTGCAGAAATGACGACTCAAACAAACAGATTGCAAAAGTGATGGAAAGTTTAAATAGAGAACAGGGAGTGTGTGCAGAAAGCTAGGAACACAGTGACAAGATGAACCCCAAAACAGACCCAAAAAGATCCCATCCCCACCTGAGGAGGGTGCACCCAATACCCCCAGGGCTTCTCCCCCCCCCCCCCCCCCCCCCCCCGCTAGGCTAGTCTCAGCTGGCCAGATCTGAGATTGCCCATCCCCCTGTGGCCTTGGGCCTAGCCAGGCCCATGGCCGGGAGATCTCTCCCCCAGTTACTGGGTGGTGGAGAGGAAGGAAAGAGGAAGTGCCAGACTGTCAAGGTCCAGAGACATTAGATGTCTCGGTCCAGAGACACAGTTCTTTTAAATATTCCCGTGTTGTGAAATTAAAGGCACAAACGAGGCCAAAGTATCAACAGCTAGACTATTTAATAAATAAAGTGGACATAAGAAGGGAGAGGGAGAAAAGAGAGAGAGAGAGAGAGGGACGAGAGATAGAAGAGGAAAGGAATTATAAAGTGGACATAAGAAGGGAGAGGGAGAAAAGAGAGAGGGAGAGAGGGACGAGAGACAGAAGAGGAAAGGAATTATATTACCACACCCCTCATCCCCCCCAAGACAGTTAAAGTCTGTGGAGGAAAGGTGCTGCAGGAGATGTTGGGTTTGTAGAGAAACCGTGGTGAGGCTTTTGCTGGAGAACAGCTGTGGTCCTCTGGGGAGATGTTGGGTTGATACAGGAACGGTGCTGAGGCTCCTCTGGGCAGCCTGGGTCTGTAGAGAAGGGGTGCTGAGGATTTGGCTGGAGCTGTGGTCCTCCGGGCAGCTTCTTTTCTCCGGAGCAGCATCGTCCCGGCTTTCTCTTCTCAGCGGCCTGGCCCGTCTCATGTGTTTTCCTTCATCTCTGTTTTTCTCCCCCTTTTTCTCCTCTGTTTCTCTCTACAAACCAGTAGTTGCTCAAGTCTTTTATACAGTTTTTTAGTCCTTAGGTATGTATTCAAATATTGTCCCTCAGGAATTCCAGTGGCAGGAAATCTGTGTGTTTGGGCAAGATCCTGGCTGAAGGGGGGGGAATCTCCGTCTACCCCATCTCCATCCAGACAAGGCTCAGGAAACAGGTGGAGATTATCTTGCCCTAAAGGTGTGATGGCTGGGTCCTTGGGTCCATTGTTGTAGTCCCGTGTTATCACGATGCAATCACAAGCTGATTTGCATCCAGGATTGGTGGACAGGATTCTTTCCACCTTCTTTCCAGTGGCTCTGCTATCACTTTATCTTTGTTGACTCACACAGAGAGAGGCAAACTTATTAGACTCTCACACAGACCCCGCCGTAAAACTTAGAGTGGTGCAAGGGATCATGGTAGGAAATACATAATTCCCTGTGTCCACCCACTGGGCTGGACTTCTGGACACAGGAAACACCCCTGTAGCAGAGGGCACCCAGCCCAAACTACAACAAGTTGGTACCCATTGATTGCAGCTCTCGAGTTGTGAGACTCATCCCACCAGGTTTCTGTGATGGCTGCCAGACAGTTTCCCTGTAGCACAATGGCCTCCAGCTCCTGTTTATTGCCCATGTATTGGTGTATAAACATTTCAGGGAGGGAGCGGAGTACATCGTTTTCAACCTTGAGGTGAGGTAGACCTTCTGGTTATCTAAGATGCCAACACACTGTTCCACAAGCATTGGGCCACTACACCCAGAGTTCCTGGTGTCAAGGCCAGCTACATCCCTGTTCCCCTTTAAAACTAATTTAAAGCCTTGTCAATGAGCCCAGCCAGCTCATGAGCAAGGATTCTTGTCCCCTCATGGAACAGATGAACTCCACCTGTTGCCAGTAGACCCGGTGCCAAGAAAACATCCCCATGGTCAAACCCCACAAAGGTCTGTTGGTGGCACCAACCTCTAAGCCATGTGTTAATCACATGGATTTTTTTCCTTCCTTCAATATCACTTCCTGTCACTAGAGGGATTGAGTAGAACACCACGTGTGCTCCAGAGCCCTCAAGTAATCTCCCCAAAGCCCTGAGGTATTTTTTAATTGCTTTTCTATTCCTATGCATTGCCTCATCACTCCCAAGCTGCTTAACCAGCAGTGGGTAATAGTCTGATGGCCTCACCAGATTGGGGAGTCTCTTAGAAATGTCCTTAACCCATGCCCCAGGGAGGCAGCAAACCTCCCTGTGGGATGGATCAGGCCTGCAAATTGGGCTCTCAGTTCCCCTGAGAAGGGAATCTCCTACTATTACCTTGGTCTGCCTTGGATAATGCTGGAGGTCAGTTAGTCACTTCCCCCAAAACTGTCTCTCCTGTCAGTCTGCTGTTCCATGTTTATCATTAAAGACTAGCACTTGGCCGGATCTGCACACCACATCCTGCTTTAGTGTCAAGCTGCATAGATGAACTGCATGTTAAAGAGCAGGGACTCCCCAGCAGTGACTATGTCTCCACCTCACCTCTCATTACAGCCACATAGAGTCCCCAGTTTGCCAGCTGGCAGCACTATTTGGGGGGGGGGGGGGGGGGGGGGGGCTTCGAGTAGCACCTGGCATTAGACTGCATGTCTGGGCACTGGATGACTGGACATAGGCCTTTCATAAGACCTTAACAAGCCACAAGAGAAATTAATTCACCCATGAGTTTTATCCTCAGTTTACATTAAATTTTACTTGTTCACTGTTACCCAACAAAAACACATCAACAATGCTTTTCCACAGTCCTCAAGCAAAATGCTGTCACATCTTGCATGATTCACCCTGCTGCTGCAGACCACAGGCACAAAAACAAGCATCAAGTTTTCCAGGTGACTCAGAAGTGGATGATCACCTCTGTGCAGGCTCATGCCCAGGGTTGTGAACTGCTCATTTCTAGTGGCAATAACAATAGCCTCATGTTTAAATTAAAATCCATTTCTCTCATATGCAACAGCCACACTAAAGATGTTCATTTAACTATCTGAAGACATTTAGCATCAGACTTGGTAGAGGTAGATAATGGCTGGACTTCTTGTTCTGACAAGTCATTTCCAATCAAAATGATTCTACGACTCTATGAAATGGAACTACATTGCTCTGCACAAATGTCTCTCATTGATCACACACAAGAGAGCCAAGATCAGTAGTTGCTATCAGAAAACAGGGAGTACTTGGGAAAATCCCCAACATTTGCATGACACATCCAACAGATGTCTTCCATTTATGCTTTAGAAAATACCAGTACCCCAAACAAAACTGACCTTTAAATACGTTTTTTAAAGTTTAGACTAGATCATAGAATTTTTATGCAATATAGAAGTTTTTATATAGTATAGATTACATAATAGATTTTAAAAGAACTATTAGGATACCACATACTCTGTGTGGCACTCCTACTTTTATCAGAGGAGTTAAAATTAAAATAAAGTGGATTTCTCATAGCCAGTAGGAAGGGACTGAAATATATATATGCCTATGGCTCAACATCATTAGGGATAATGGTTTGGTATAAGGGAGCTTGGCACTTGGGCCCCTGGGGTTAAGTAAGGGGCTTTGTGCTCGGGAGACTCCCTGCTGGGATTTAGCACCCTGGGACCCCCTGGCGTCAGCATAGACGCCAGGCGGCAGACCGCAGGTGGCAGAAACACCTGGGGGCAGGGTTGAGAGCCTGGAGATAGCTTTAGGCTTACTGCCGGCTGGGAGAAGGAGCTGCGCGTCTGCCGCGGAGAGCCGCCGCGAGGAGCCGCCGCCTGCCTTTCCCGCGCGCCTGCCTTTCCCGCGCGCCTGCCTTTCCCGCGCGCCTGCCTTTCCCGCGCGCCTGCCGTGCCTGCGCGCCTGCCGTGCCTGCCTGCCTGCCGTGCCTGCCTGCCTGTCGGCGAAGAGCCGATGCCTGCTGTACCTGCGCCTGCACCTGCCTGCGTGCCCTGGCGTGCGCCTGGCCCCGCTCCCTCTCCCCTTGCCTCAACACCGCTCGACCACCGCGGTATTCATTTTGCAGTCTGTTAATAAACCCTTTTAGGCACTTGACTCCGTTTTGAGTAGCAATTCTGTTCCCGAGAATACAGAAGTTAGTTACATTGAAGGTCCAATTGGGTGTCAGTCAGAAATTAAGCTCAGCTGCACCCAGCATCAGCTGGAACGCAAGGGGGTTTAACTTCTGCCCATTTCCCACCATTGGATCGTGACACCAATCTATAAACAAGCTCCAATACCCTCTCAGTAGTTCTACTAAAGGGTAACCATTTCCTCCATAAAAGTGGTTTCTTTATGTAACATACATTCTGTTCCTTGTTTTGACTTTGAGCCCTTGAGCCATTTATATTATTCAGTTTATTTATTTATTTATTTATTTATTTATTTTTAAATAAGGGCATTTATTTAACTTCCATTTTTAACAGAAGGAATAAGAAAGGCTCATGCTAATTTCCAAATGTTCATGGAGAAACTGTCAATGCAGCACATTAAGTTTTATACATTAGTACTTGAGAACTGGCAAATTCAGAACTAATTTTGTCCTCAAACTATACACGTCACTACTTCTTTTTGTTGCAGCCAAGAGTAACACTGAGTTATTCGGAAAACAACAGCGTATCATTGTTCTTATAGACTCATACACTGAGACATACTGCCTACAATTTCAAAGACTGAAAAGACTTGCAGGCTTAAATCCAAGCTCTTACAGAAGTGTTACAAAAGACATAGTTGGCATGCAAAATTGCACAAAATTCATGAATACTTGCAAAGTGGTTGTTTAAATGAGCTGCCTGGAACTACATTTAACATTGTTAATTGTGTCGTATCAGTTAAGTATGAATTTTAAGCTAAAACTTGAAAGACAAGAAAGTGACATAATGCTCAGCCACCCTCAAAGGTGGCAAGATTGCAGGAAAGAGACTATACAGCATATAACAAAGACTTGACCAGTTCAGGTCTTGTTTCATACTAAACTGGTTGTAGAATGAATGAGAGGTTGTGTGGTGCACCAATGGCAACAGGCAGAATTGTCCTGCATAGCAAAACGTGCCATTTCCATTTCTTATCCTCTATCTTGCAAATATTTGCAGAATTCTGATAACAAACAAAAAAATAACCAAACAAACAAACAAAAAAAAGAAATAAAAAAGAAAAAAGAGAGAGAGATTACACACACAGGCCAAATATCATGGGTGGCTTTCTACAATGAGTTCAGGTTCAAATTTATACACCTTCAAACACATGCTTATCTTTAAATGCTTAAATTCTGGTCTAAATGACAGATTCTGCTTATATGTACTTAAAGACTTCCCTTGATATACAAATAGATGAAAGTGATTGGGGTTGTGACAAGCACAGAGTTTTGTTTCAGGGCTTGTTTTTTTAAAAAAACAACTCAACCCAACCCAACCCAACACTTGTGAAGCTATCCAAATGATGATTTACACATGGTTCAAACAATTTCTACATAATCATTATCATGAATACATTTACTACCTCACTTAAATCTGAAGAAACAACTGTAATTCACTTAGTAAAGGAGAACATGAAGCCCATGAGATATTGAAGAGTCTCATAAATGCTGAAGACCTGATTGCAATTTCAGTAATTGGAAAAGTCTGACTGAGTTTTCAGAAATCTGCTATCCTTGCTGGCTGGCAGTAATTTGGACTGTGTTCAAAACCAGGGGCATGGAGATTGGTACCTAAGGAACCAGGAAGATTAGTTCTGTACTTGCTTAAGTAAAATTGCCATTCAAATGACTTTGAGACTTTCCTTAAAGTCTTCAAAATGAGCCCTCAAAAGCTTCTGTTCTTCATCTGCACAGTACCTATTTTCTTACCCTGCAAACGTGTCCTGCAAAGTAATTGCAGTGTGCTGCTCAGAGCATGCCCAGCCACTTGTGGTGGTAGTGGTGGTAGTGGTGGTGATCAATACTCTGGTGACACACACTCATATTGAATGTTCTTTGGTTGCCTTAAAGTAAAGGAGGAAAACATAAAAACCAACAGTCAGGGCTGCTGTAAAAGACAGTTTTCAAGTGGTGTACACATGTATGCTTATTTTAACAAAGCTCCGGGCTACGGGGATATTTGCAGGGTCAGCTGACCTCTCTGTAGGGTCAACACCTGAGTTGCTGGTGTTTGTAATTTCCTGGAAAGGAAACGGTGTTGTGATGCTAAGAAGGAAAACAAGCACTGTGAGAATTTCAGGACAAAGCCCTTTTCCCAGCAGTAACTATTAAACCAGACAGATCCCAAATTACAGTGTTTTAAGCATGTGTTTGTGATAGAGTTCAACAGTATTTTCAAATAGTTGCAAAAGCTATATGGAGCATGATGAAGCAGAACCTTGCATGATTTGAGGCTTCTGGTCTTTCAGAAGAGTTATTTCTTAAATATTTCTCCAACTTCAGCTTTGTTCCTTTGCCACAGAATAACAAAAGCTTAATTAGCAGGCACCTAGGAGATGCACAAGCCCAGCCTCCTGCAGTGTAAAGGGTCTCATGTAATTCAGGTACCCTCAGGTTCCACTTTTCTGATGGTTCTTGAAAATCTCCAGCAAGGGAGATTCTACCACACACTAGTATCATAGTATCATTCAGGGTTGGAAGGGACCACAAGGATCATCTAGTTCCAACTTCCCTGCCATGGGCAGGGACACCTCACACTAGATCAGGCTGGACAGAGCCTCATCCAGCCTGGTCTTAAACACCTCCAAGGACGGGGCCTCGACCACCTCCCTGGACAACCCATTCCAGGGTTTCACCACTCTCATGGTGAAGAACTTCCTCCTCACATCTAGCCTGAATCTCCCCACCTCCAGCTTCATTCCATTCCCCCTAGTCCTATCACTACATGACATCCTGAGAAGTCCTTCCCCAGCCTTCCTGTAGGCCCCCTTCAGATACTGAAAGGCCACAATTAGGTCACCTCGGAGCCTTCTCTTCTGCAGACTGAACAGCCCCAACTCCTTCAGTCTGTCCTCATAGGAGAGGTGCTCCAGCCCTCTGATCATCTTCGTGGCCCTTCTCTGGACACCTTCCAGCACCTCCACATCCCTCTTGTAATAGGGGCTCCAGAACTGGACACAGTACTCCAGGTGGGGTCTCACCAGGGCTGAGTAGAGGGGGAGGATCACCTCCCTCGACCTGCTGGCCACACTTCTCCTGATGCAGCCCAGGATCTGATTGGCTCTGCGGGCTGCAAGTGCACACTGAGTTATCTTGTTTCACTGCTCTGGCATGCAGACTGTTTTGCCAATAGCCAGCATAAATCCTTTGGCAGTAAATTATGATGGATGAGTGAATGTCAACTTGAAAAAACAAGTTGCTAGCACAGAAACTACTGAAGTATCTCTAGCAAGGCAATCATTATCCTGTTGGGTACCACGCGAAAGAGCAGGGGCTGGGTGTGGCCAGAGATATAGCCGGATGTCACAGAAAAGATGATGGTAAAAATTTTGCATACTTTCCAGGTCACATCAAGACAGAAGCTGCTTTGAATGAAACAAATCCCTGTGGATATCCCAGTCATATGCTAGCAGCAGCAAAGCTGTGATATCTGAAGGTAAAAAGGGGAATGAAAACCACTTCCTGCCATCTTTAAACTACCAATCTCAGTTGTCTTGTTAATTCCACGTCCAGATCCCCCTCCTGATAGAAACAACTTGCTTCCATCCAAGCCTAGAAATGCATTAAAAAAAAAAAAAAAAAGAAAAAAGAGAGCAGCTCACTTGTGCTAAAATCTCCATATTCAATCTTATAATTCCATGCAACCACATTGAGAAGCTCTGGTGTCTAACCTCCACAGGCCAAACATAGTTTTGTAAGGGTTATACCCCTCCCAAAGCTCAAGTCTGTGGTATACATTGTACATATTTGAGTTTCAGAGTGCTTCATGGTGGCAGTGAAATCCTCTTACCTACAAGTGGGAAAGATGCCAAAGATGCCACCATTGCAGACATGAGAACACAAGCATCAGGAAGTTTACTTTAAAGAAGTGATCCTTCTGGCTTTTGAATTTTTTTCTTCATTTATTTCATAGTTTCATTCAGGGTTGGAAGGGACCACAAGGATCATCTAGTTCCAACCCCCCTGCCATGGGCAGGACACCCCACACTACATCAAGCTGGCCAGAGCCTCATCCAGCCTGCTCTTAAACACCTCCAGGGATGGGGCCTCGACCACCTCCCTGGACAACAAATTCCAGGGTTTCACCACTCTCATGGTGAAGAACCTCCTCCTCACATCTAGCCTGAATCACCCCACCTCCAGCTTCATTCCATTCCCCCTAGTCCTGTCACTACCTGACATCCTGAGAAGTCCTTCCCAGCCTTCCTGTAGGCCCCCTTCAGATACTGGAAGGCCACAATCAGGTCACCTCGGAGCCTTCTCTTCTCCAGACTGAACAGCCCCAACTCCTTCAGTCTGTCCTCATAGGAGAGGTGCTCCAGCCCTCTGATCATCCTTGTGGCCCTTCTCTGGACACGCTCCAGCACGTCCATATCCCTCTTGTAATAGGGGCTCCAGAACTGGACACAGTACTCCAGGTGGGGTCTCACCAGAGCTGAGTAGAGGGGGAGGATCACCTCCCTCGACCTGCTAGCCACACTTCTCCTGATGCAGCCCAGGATCTGATTGGCTTTCTGGGCTGCAAGTGCACATTGAGAGCTCATGTTGAGCTTTTTGTCCACCAGCACCTCCAAGTCTCTCTCCTCAGGGCTACTTTCCAGCCAGTCACTGCCCAGCCTGGATTTGTGCCTGGGATTGCCTCGACCCAGATGCAGGACCCTGCACTTGCTCTTATTGAACTTCATGAGGTTGGCTTGTGCCCACCTCTCCAGCCTGTCAAGGTCCCTCTGGATGGCCTCCCTTCCCTCCAGCGTGTCTGCTGCACCACACAGCTTGGTGCCATCAGCAAACTTGCTGAGGGTGCACTCAATGCCACTGTCCATGTCACCCACAAAGATGTTGAATAAGACAGGTCCCAGGACTGATCCCTGAGGGACTCCGCTTGTCACTGGCCTCCACTGGGACATGGAGCCATTGACAGCCACTCTTTGGGTGCGGCCATCAAGCCAGTTCCTTATCCATCTAGTGGTCCACCCATCAAACCCATGTGTCACCAGTTTGGAGACCAGGATGTGGTGCGGGACAGTGTCGAAGGCTTTGCTCAGGTCCAGGTAAATGACATCAGTGGCTCGCCCCTCATCTATTAATTTTGTCACCTGCTCGTAGAAGGCCACCAGGTTGGTCAGGCAGGATTTGCCCTTGGCAAAGCCATGCTGACTGTTCCAAATCACCTATTCACTATTCTTTTGAGCAAGTAGTGACTCCAGGAGGATCTGCTCCATGATCTTTCCAGGCACAGAGGTGAGACTGACTGGCCTGTAGTTCCCTGGTTCCTCCTTCTTACCCTTTTTGAAGATGGGGGCAATGTTTCCCCTTTTCCAGTCTGTGGGGACTTCCCCAGATTGCCATGACTTTTGAAATATAATAGAGAGGGGATTAGCAACCTCATCTGCCAGTTCTCTCAGCACCCGTGGGTGTATCCCGTCGGGTCCCATGGACTTGAACACTTTCAGGTTCTTCAGGTGATCACGAACCTGATCTGCACTTACAATGGGCAGTTCTTCCTCCCCGTCCCTGGCTTTGACTTCCATAACATCAGGAGTACTAAACACTTACTTGTGTCCTCCATAGGGCAGAGAGAGTCCACTGCAGAACCTGTTGTGACTCAAAAGAGCTTCACACAGTGCTTATGTAATAACTGAGAAAGCCAGAGCAGTGTAACAGCTCCTTTATCCCAAGCAAGATGAATCTTTCCCATTAGTCTGACTGATTTTAGTATAAATTAAAAAGTACCAAATCCTCAATTCTGTGCTCAAAAAAATGCTTGGGAAGGTCAGAGGGAGTTTCAAGGGCAGGTATTATGACAGTGTTATATTAGCATTCTATTTGGAGACTTTTTTTCTGATACATTCAGCTAGTGGCAATGATATTTTTCAAAAAATTAAAACAGAGGTTGTGCAAAGTTGGAAATTATATCCCCCTACACACTATTAGAGTAGTAAACCACAAAGTTTCTGTACCTTAATGTAGATAAAGCCACTCTTGAGACTGTGATGGTCCTGATAAACAGAAGAGGATTTAACCCCAAATAGTAGAACATGTTTATTAGAAATAAAAAGTGAGACAATCATTTTCATGGCCATTTTTCGCCAACTAGTTTCAAGATGCCTTATACCTGTTTTCTCACTGTAATTATCTTTACAGACAACTGCTTTGTCTGCTTAGGCAAACAACAATACTAAGACCTCAAATTATTAAGTGTTGGGAAATAAATCTTTCGATAGTGAAGCAAGAAAGTAAACTATCATTATTTCAAAATAACTTTAAAATGCTCTGTTTTCTCAAATAAGTTCATACTTAAGATTGTCCATAGAAACAGTATCTAGCCTCTGCTGCACTATTTCTTTTTCTCACAACATATTCTTTGTAATTTTTTGACTTTGAGCATGTGCCACTTTGAGCATGAGCCTGGACAGGCTGGGTCAATGGGCTGACCCATCACTGGCTTAAAAGCTGGCTGGATGACTGGGCACAGAGAGTGGTTGTGAATGGTGCTGCATCCAGTTGGTGTACAGTGACCAGTGGTATCCCCCAGGGATCAGTGCTGGGCCCAGTTCTATTCAGCATCTTTATTGATGACCTGGATGAAGGGATCGAGTCAACCGTTAGTTAAATTTGCAGGGACACCAAGTTGGCAGGGAGTGTGGACCTCCTGGAGGGTAGGAGGACGCTGCAGAGGGACCTGGACAGGCTGGGTCAATGGGCTGAGGCCAAGAGCATGAGATTCAACAAGGCCAAGTGCAGGGTCCTGCGCTTTGGCCACAACAACCCCATGCAGCTACTAGAGACTGGGGTCAGAGTGGCTGGAGAGCAGCCCAGCTGAGAGGGACCTGGGAGTGCTGATTGACAGCAGCTGAACAAGAGCCAGCAGTGTGCCCAGGTGGCATGGAAGGCCAATGGCATCTCGGCCTGTATCAGCAATAGTGTGGCCAGCAGGGCAAGGGATGTAATTCTGCCCTGTGCTGGGCACTGGTGAGGCCTCACCTCGAGTACTGTGTGCAACTCTGGGCCCTCACTTCAGGAAGGATATTGAGGTGCTGGAGTGGGTCCAGAGGGGAGCAATGAGACTGGTGAGGGGGCTGGAGGGAAAGTTGTATGAGGAAAGGCTAAGGGAGCTGGGGGTGTTCAGCCTGGAGAAGAGGAGACTTGGAGGTGACCTTATCACCCACTACAATTACCCAAAAGGAAGTTGTAGTCAGGTGGGAGTCAGGCTCTGCTTCCAGGCAACCAGTGACAGGACAAGAGGGCATGGTATAGAGCTGCGTCAGGGGAGGTTTAGGTTAGATATTAGGAAGCACATCCTCACAGAAAGGGTGAGGAATGGAATGGACTGCCCAGGGAGGTGGTGGAGTCACTATCGTTTGAGGTCTTTAAGAAAAGATTGGATGTGGCAATTGGTGGCAGGGTTTAGTTGATGTCATGGTGTTAGGTCATAGGCTGGACTTGATGATCTCAGAGGTCTTTTCAGCCTCAATAATTCTGTGATTTTGTGATCTCCGTACATGTTACTGTGGTGAAGAGGTTATTAAATTTATGAATATGAAATATGAAATATGAAAATATTATTTTTATTATCAAACTATTCATAACCAATGAATCACCAACTTATATACATGTTCTAGTGCATGTTCGTGAAATACATTCCACAAGTGGCTTAGTGTTATGATTATAACTTAATTGAACTATCTATAAACCCTTTCAATATTTATATGACGAAGGGTGCAGTTCTGCCGCTTGGCCACTTGGCGGGACACGGGCAGCTTCTGGTAATACACAGCAATATTACAATGTGGTACAATGGGCAAAGGAAAGAGGCCTGCAGGATCATCTGGCCTTTTGATAAGATAAGGGATACCTGCAGGACTGCCTGGTGCCCTGCCAAGATAAGGAATGCCACAGAACATGATGGATGTAGCTGAATTATCACGAAGTGTCATAAGGGCACTGTAGTCATGTAATCGTGAGGGTCGTAAAACAAGTAGGGGGCTTACCCAAACAAGATGTGTGTGGCCTGCTGAAGTAGGATGTTAAAACTGCAAGAGGTGGGGTTGACATGTAATCTGTAACCAATAGTATGTTACCAAGTAGGCATAGTTATAGTAAACTGTATATAAGATGTGTCTGATGCTCAATAAAATTGGATTCCGCTGATCACATTGGTCGTTGTAGCGGCCCCTTCTTGCAACAAATGGTGGAGAAATGCGGGCAAGCTAATGAAGACAAAGGCTAGGATCTAAGAAGTTCTTTGGGACTTGGGAGATTCGGAGTAAGCCGGAGGCAAGAAGAAGGCCGGCCCGGGATAGCAGTACCGGAGGCTGCAAGAAAAGGGAAGACAGCCTTGAAGCCGAAGACGCTGTAGAGCCGGGAACTGCTTAAACGAGGACTGTGCGCACAGGTATTAACGTTTAAATACGGATATGGATAGGCAGGCAGCGTATGATTTATTTAAATGCTTTTTAGAAAAGCGACAGTGTAAGTTAAATTTTAAAAAAAAGGCAGTTAGTACCCATGTTAGAATATGCAGAGGAGGAATTTCCTCCGTCGCCTCACTCTTCTGAATTGCCGAAGGGTGAAGAAGTTGTGGAGACAAAGGAAGTAAAAAGGGAAGAGGTTAACGATGATTTAGGACAAAGAAACAGAGATTATTGGAGAAGGGTTGCAGAGCATTTACACGAGGAGGGAGATGAAGAAGGAGAATGGTGTAAGTTAGGAGATAAGCTTTTTGACAAACTGTGGGACTGGGTTACCATCAAGCTGCAAAAGCCGTGGCGAGAATGCATGAACTGTGTTAAAACCTATGAACTGGAACAGCGAATGGCTGCTGCAGTTAGAGCAACTTTGTCAGGACGAGATGCAGCGCCAGGTGTATCTGAGTTGCAGCTGAAAGATGTGTTTGAGAACTATCGACCGATCGACCGGGGCCGCCCCCGATACATCTTGCGGCGACCACACCGTTTACCAGCCGTCACCACTGCCGTTTGCACACAGCGGGGAAAAAGCCGAAAAAAGGCAGCTCAGTGTGTTCGACCCCTTTTATCAACACCTTCCTCTGACATCGCCAGCGAGGGCTCGGATTCGGAAGACAACACCGGCAGCGAGGAATCCAAACAGCGCCGACTTTGCTTTACGGCCCCTCTTAGAAAAAATGGAGCGCTTGGAGGCTCGCGGTTACAGCGTTCCTGCCACCGCACTCCTCCCGCGAGCCCTGCTGGCCCCCGCGGATACCGACGGCTCCGACCAAGGCGGTACCGGCTGACGCACCACCGACACCGACAGCACCGACAGGAGCAGCGACCCAGCCGCGGCCACGGCAGCAGCCCCCGCCCCTTTCCCCCGCAGCGGCTTTAGCCGCACTACTCTGCTCTGATTTAAAGCAACAGTACTCATTTTGTCATTTCTGATTGTAATGTCTTTCAGAGATTTGTTATTTACGAGTTTTGTTAGGTTTTTCTAATAAGCATAATGAATAAGTAAGCATTTGGTATTTACAGGTACTTGGTACATAGTAATTGCAGTAAGGTGTAAGTACTTTGTAATGAGTTTATATTGTATGATTTTCTTTTGGTTCGAACCTTTTTTTTTAATTGTGTGCCTATAGGCTTTTCAAAGGAGCTCCATGTAATATAGTTAAGGACTGTGTAAACAGGTTTTAATTTTTGGAAAGTGTTTTTTAGTTAATGTAACAATTTCATTTCCTTTTAGACACTGATTTGATGGATTAATTTTAACATAGTTTTTTAAGGTTTTAAGGATTTTTGGTATTAGCATAAGTTAAGGGTTTGTTATAGGTATATTATGGAATGAGATTTTTGGTCTTATTTTGTATTTGTAATAGTTTTTTTTTAAGGATTATATATATATAATGGTATCAATAAGAGATTAGCATTATTAGGATGAGCAAAAAGGCTATTAGGCAAAGCAATGAAGCTCTTTTGCTCTTGCTGTTTGCCTGCAAGTTTTCTGTCTGTGAAGCTAGAGCCTGGCCAGATCTACCTTTACAGATTAAAGAAATCTTGCTACTATTAAACAATTTATGATTTTTGACTATCCTAGAGAAAATAAAAATGCAACATACCCCTAAAGCAGATTGTAAAACAGTGTTAAGGATTGCATTTACGTTTTAATCTTTGCAATGTGTTCAGGCATAATCAAGTATTTTTTGTTAATAAGAGGAGTGAAATGCAAAGATCGAAACTATTAAGATCTAAATTCCTTTTTACAATGTCTGTTATCTTTGACCAGGTATTATGCCAGCTTTGTTAAAACATTGTTATTAGTTCAACTTAAGCCTTGTACCTTGTTGGACAATAGACCACAAAAGATTTTAACTGATGTAAAAGGTCCCATTAAGATTAATGGACAACCGGTTGGAGCATGCTGTGACGCATGTTGAAATCAAGGCCATAACTAGCAAAAGGGTTTATGTCCTATATTATCGTTTTAATTGTGTTGTATGAATCTGTTAGATCACTTAGTCTCAGTGCATAAGCATGTTCAAGAACTGGAATAGAGAGTAACACATTTGCAGATTGATAATAATGATTAGTTTAAAGAATTGTTTAATACTTAGGGCTGTATATCATAATTGTTCAATGATTGTATGATTAGAGAAAATGTTTATATGGATTTAAATGTTAACTCATCAGTTTGTTGTAATTTTAAATAGTTATAGGAAAAGTCAAAATCAATTATAGCACAAAATACATTTTAATGTTAGGTTATGAAAACAAAAGAGGGGAATTCAGGTATTATGTTATAAGAAAGAATAGTTAAAGCATACTATGTTCTCAAATTTTCATTTTATATGTGATTTAACAAAATTTAGAGAGGATGTAAGAATTATGGACGTTTTAGCTAGGAGAAACTTGAGATAAAAAGAAACAGCATTAGGCCAACGGTGAGCATTAATAGGACCCAGTACCTTTCCTTAGCAGAAGCAAAACACCTTACGGGGTCCTTGACTCAAGCTTTAAAGAAAACGGGGGAAAAGAGGTCAGGAGAGTGTACAGACCTGAGTATTGGAATGGGTCTTTCCATCCTTACAACCACAACATACCATTTTTCAAACAATTTTTGAAGGTGCTCTCATTAAGACTGCACCTTTGCAAGATAAGATTTTAGGCTGGATGTCGCAGCAATCGTGGATTGGTATACCAAAATATAAGGAGTAACCAATTGTGGGTGCTCTGACAGTATTTACAGATGCAGGGAAGCGTTCCCGAAAAGCTGCAGTGACTTGGCAAGACAAGAATATTAACCAGAGGAGACATGTGATGTTAGAGGCAGAAACACAGGACTCACTTCAAACTTTGGAATTGTTGGCAGTGTTGTGGGAATTACAGCATTGGATGAGCCAACCTCTTAATAATAGTGTCAGATTCCATGTATGTTACAGGGGTTGTACAACGGATAGAGGATGCCCTGATTAAAGATGTAACAAATAAGATTATATGAGTTGATGTTGAGGTTACAACAAGCCATAAGATGTGGGTCAGCATCATATTGTATTTTGCATATAGAAGTCATAAGTTTGATGTTGGCCTGGGAGAAGGAAACGTTCGAGCAGATAAATTGGTATCCTTATCTGTACCAGTCTCAGCCTCAGTAAAGGCCTGAGAAGCACATATGACCTTTCATCAAAATACGAAAGGGTTGGCCAAGGAAGCATTGCGCTTTTTGTTTATTATTATTATTATAGCTGCACGAATAATATTTAGATGTGTAATGAAACAGTTTGATCATTTTACTGAATCTTTTCTAGTTGTTAAAGAAAACAGGGGAATTGTGGTACAATGGGCAAAGGAAAGAGGCCTGCAGGATCATCTGGCCTTTTGATAAGATAAGGGATACCTGCAGGACTGCCTGGTGCCCTGCCAAGATAAGGAATGCCACAGAACATGATGGATGTAGCTGAATTATCACGAAGTGTCATAAGGGCACTGTAGTCATGTAATCGTGAGGGTCGTAAAACAAGTAGGAGGCTTACCCAAACAAGATGTGTGTGGCCTGCTGAAGTAGGATGTTAAAACTGCAAGAGGTGGGGTTGACATGTAATCTGTAACCAATAGTATGTTACCAAGTAGGCATAGTTATAGTAAACTGTATATAAGATGTGTCTGATGCTCAATAAAATTGGATTCCGCTGATCACATTGGTCGTTGTAGCGGCCCCTTCTTGCAACATTACAATCTTTCTATGCATCAGCGCTTACTCTGCTAGACGCGGATACTTTGAACTGAGTGCTAGTGGGTGGAAAGCACGTGGAAGATATTCAAATCCCTTCAGATGACAGGGATCGGTCCTGGTCGGGGTCGGCTCACACGGCAGGGCGGGACAACGCGGCAGCAGGCAAAGCTACGGGGGTCAGCCCGATCATGGCAATTCTCGGGGCTGAGGCAAACAGCCTCGGGGAGAGAATGCGGCTGCGTTAGGCGGCGGATTCTCGTTTACTGAGCTTAAAGGAGCAGCGGGACTCTCAGAATGGTCCCGGGTTCAGTGCAGTATAGGCACAAACAATGCTTTAGTCTTCCCTGAAATTCACATGGCTCAGAGTGGCATACGGCGGCTCCTCAGAGTGGCACTTGGTGGCTTCTCTCCCGCTACAGCGGGGCTAGGCATACGTGGACTCGGTATCGATCAAGTCCCTTCTCCCCGGTAACTGGGCAGATCTTACCCTCAGGGGTTGGTCCAGTCCTCCGGTGGCACGGTGGGCTCTCCCGGTCGGTATGACTGGCTGTGGCGACGCTGGATTCCTCAGAAACAGCGAAGGTACTCCCTCTGGGCTTCTAACCATGCACGGGCTTTCAGTATGAGAGCATGTATAACAGAAGCTAGTAACAATAAGCTCAATGGCAAAGGCTGCAGCTCGAGAGTTACTCTCTCGAGCAAGCACAGAGACAAAGTGAATGAGTGGGGCAATGTGTTTACCAACTGGGGTGATACTTATAGATTCCTCGAGGCTGGGCTTGACCAATGGGCACTCTCATAAACAACTGGCTTCAACCTATAGAAAGCGTGAAGCTAGAATTATGCCCATACTTGGTGTCAGCACGAGTGCTGCATGCGCTGGGTGCGTGCAAGCCTGGCTAATGCCTTGGCTTTTGTCTTGCTCCTGGAGGAGGGGGAACTTGCCCACATGCTGGGACAAGATTCAGTATTGGGGCATAATGTGCCTTCACCACAGTTACAAATAAGAGTCTGTCTGACTCTTGTATCTGAACTCTGTGCCAGCTCTTCATCTAGCCAGAAAGCCAAATCTGGTGAAGCTTTGGACCCATCTGCAAGAACAACTGAAACATGCTGTGAGACAGACCCACCACAGCAACCTGAAGCCTTGTGTTTTCACCAAGGAAACCTTGACAGCCACCTTAAGGATGGCAGTCAAGCAGCCTGACAGAAAGAGCAAGCTTTCTAATATAATCACAAGCAATTTGAATCATGTTTCTCATTTTGTTTCACCACTTCTATCTTTTATTAAATTGGTTCTCCACAGTACAAACATACAATATACCTTTGCTCTGCTGTGGAGCCTGCAGGACACTGAGCTGGTAGAAGTGTGAGTACTCACTGGAACTGGACAACACATTTTTCTTCTTGGACAGAGAGTGTAGGAGTCTATAGGTAATCAGCCTTTGGACTTTTCATTCCTCACAATTCTACTGCTGAACTGAATAAAACAAGTGATACTCATGCTATGCATCTCCTTAGAAAGGACTATTCTCTAAGGCAGCTGCCACCAACAACATATAACCCATAACACACTTTCACCAGTGTTCCAGCATGCCGCTGCTCTTTTTGGTTTGTGTCTTTTACTAAGGGCTGTATTATGACAATCCTGTCACCTTCTACCAACATTCTTATTTTGCCCATTTCCTAGGTGGGCAGTTCTTGCAATCACTTGTGAGAGACAATAATCGACAGCAAAAGAACTCATTCCCTCTTTCCATTGCCTTTCTTGCAATTGTGGGAGGAATTTTTCATATTCTGATACCCCTCTCCCTGCCATGCACATAACAAAAGCTTAATTAAGAATGTCTCTGACTCACAAGCAGACTTATTAAAGCAACTCTGCCGTCTGTGTCTTTCAACATTAAATAGATTACTACTAATTTCCATTCAGACAACAGTAATACATATATTATGTAAATCCTGAAGTACTCATATGATTTATTATCAGCATACCACTTCAAAATCCCAATGTAGCAAAATATTTCTGGATATGGCTGTATGAAAGAGCACATTCCCTGTGCCACAGACTTCAATGGAAATCTTCCAATATTTAAAAGCACTCTTTACCTGCCCTGCTAGATGTTAATTCTAAACATCTACTGCATGGTAAAAATGGAAACGTGCTAAACAGTATGTTCTTTCTCCCTGCCAGGCTTATGGGCACAGCATCAAGAGGAAATTGCAAATGGTGAATTTGCGTATCATCAGTAGAGTGAATATGTTATACAGGTATTTATTGGGGGTGACTGACAGAAGATGGGAGAATGACCACCCTCATTATCTCTCATTGGCAGAAGCAGTATTTCTCAGTTATATTAAGTAATAGAATTTTTACACTTCTTACCTGCTTTTGGATTTCAACATATAGGTTATTTTACTGTTCAAACTCTATATAACAATAAAAAACAGAGTAATGGGGTGAGACCACAGTGTCAATCCAGCCTACTTTTGTAGAAGGAATTTGGGTGTACTGTGCATTTGCTACAAATTCTGCTGTGTTCTCTGACGTTGTATTAGACTGCTACTTAAAAATGTACTGCTGCTTTTCTCTTTTTCAGGTCTTCATACAAAAGTACAGTAAAAAGATCTCTCTCCTGCTTCTTATGAGTCCCAGCAAAGGTCTGCATCATTTGAGGTTTTGCATAGTGTGCAAGCTGAAATAGAGAAGGACATGAAAACCCTGGCTCTTGCTAAAGGAAGCAACTCCTATCTAGCTCTAAGGTTGAGAAGAAGATTTGAAAGAATGTGACATAAAAGCATTTAAAGGCAAAGACAAAACAGTCAAAGAAGAGGACACTTCTCCAACTTTGGTATGGAAAAAAATCTTGTCTCTATACACTGGAGGTATGACTTCAAATCAGATACAGTTTGGTCAGCAAGGTTTTAGTATCGGGGGAATACAGGGGTGGCTTCTTTGAGAAGCTGTTAGAAGCTTCTTCTGTGTCTGATAGAGTCAAAGACAGCCAGTTCCAAGATGGACCTGCTACTGGCCAAGTCTGATCCCATAAGCCACAGTGGTCACACCTCTGTGATTAGATTCAAGAAGGGGAAAAAGTTGCTGCGCAGATTTTCCCACGGATGATCCACATTGGAGTAGTCTGCTCTTGAAGGGAACCCTATGGAAGGGAATAATGCTGCAGCAGTTCATGAAGAACTGCACCCTGTGGGAAGGAATCATGTTGTTGAAGTTTGTGGAGGACTGTCTACTATGGGACTCCACGCTGGAGCAGGGGATGAGTGTGAGAAAGAAGCAGCAGAGACACATATAACAAACTGACTGCAACTTCCCCTCCCCAGTCCCCTGCACAGTCTATGAAGAAGGAGGCAGAGAATTTGGGAGCTAAGTTCAGCATAGGAGGGAGGAAGGAATAAGGGAGAAGGTGTTTTTAATATTGAGTTTTATTTCTCATTACCCTACTCTGATTTGATTGGTAACAAATTAAACTAATTTCCCGGAGTCTGTTTTGCCTGTGACAGTCATTGATGAATCTTCATGATCTTATCCTGACCCATGAGCCTTTTGTCATATTTTTCCTTCCCCTGTCCCATCAAGGAGTGGCAGTGACAGGGCAGCATTAGTGGGCACCTGGCATCCAGCCAAGGTCAACCCACTACAGCTGGTCAGACTTTGTCTTACTGCATAAGACACACACAGGCAGAGAATGACATTATCTATGCTTGAACAGTAAGCTACAAAAACTTGCTTGTTCCTAACTTTTGATACCTTCTTGGATTCTTGATACCTTTATGTATTTATTTAGTCCAAATTCCCCAACCCTTGGTAAGACACATGTATCAGTGTTTTTCACATTTCCAGTGATACTGTGAGTATGTGGCTCAAGCATTCATATACAATGAAAAGTGCTTCTGGCATATAAGAGGATGGACACAATTTCCAGCTGAGTCAGAATTTCAGACAAGATTTTAAACCTCAGCTGCATGAAGTAATCTACTGGGACCTGAGCCATTTTTCCTGACCTATGCCAGATTAAGTCTCTAATATAAAGGGTACTCACAGAGGAAAAGATTTGGCAAACAGCCTTTCAAGAGGCAACAGATGTGTTGATTGAGATCTATTTTGTTTTTCATCATTGTCTAAAATTGATGTAATATTCAATCACGAATGCTTAAGAACTTACTGATGGAAGCAGCTGGGAAGTTGGAAAGATGGGATCTTGGATGATGAGGTGACTTAACTGGGAATAGAGGAAAAAAAAAAACAAACAAACACAAAAGACCAAAATGGAATCAGGGACAGTTTTAATCCTCTCACTTTGAAGAAAGAAACTCAGGGGAAAATAGGATGTAAATGAAGAAAGAGGGAGAAATTAAAGTCAACCTAGGCTTATGAAAGAGAACACATCTGGAAACACTCCTTTTCCTCCTTGTAGAACACACTATGAGCAATGTAGCTCACATCAGTCAAGCCTCAAGGCCAATTTGAGTTTAGGATTATTGTCAATTGTAAAATTCCTTTCCTTTCCATCCATTTGCTGTAAAAAAAAGTTAACTCTCAAAAAGGTTAACTCTCACTATCACAGAAAATTCATGCATAAGAACTAGCAG
Source organism: Melanerpes formicivorus (assembly GCF_026170545.1). Taxonomy (NCBI): domain Eukaryota; kingdom Metazoa; phylum Chordata; class Aves; order Piciformes; family Picidae; genus Melanerpes; species Melanerpes formicivorus. The sequence goes on along the minus strand of NW_027142395.1, from coordinate 4,964,560 downwards.
ATATATATGTACAAAGAGTTAGCTACAGAAAAGGACTGAAGATTTGTGGGTTTTTTCGCACAGGGATCTAGAGATCTGTTTTTCAGTGTCCTGAAAGAATGGATATTCTCATGCCTTAAGAAAAGATGTTAGACTTGCTACGGTTTTCCTAAAGTTACTGAGCCAACCAAGTTCACTGAAAGAATTAACATAAAAAAACATAGATGCTGCTTTAGACCCACTATTGTTTTCTACAGATACATGACACTGAAAGCTAATTAAAAATATGTTTATGCAGAAGAACAGCATAGAAAGATAGCTTAGCAAGTTATGAGAGCTACATATTGCATTCTATTATACATTATTTTAAACTGGTTTTCGTTTCTCCTTCAACACATCACTTTTTATTACTTTCTAAGACTTTAAAGTATTTCAGTACTATCAAATCCCCACAGCACTCACTGAAGGCTGATTTTCAAAATACATGTGAAGACTATACAAAAATTAATAACATGTGTGGGAGAAACCCTGCTTCTAGCATTTCTTAAAAGTGGAAGTCTTCCAAGAAAAACACTTGTTAAATTCTGGACTGTGGATCTGTATACTGTAGCTGAAAGAGAAAATGCAACTCTGAAGAAAAAAAATTACTGAACTTCTTCCTTATCTTCTTCAGCACAAAGATTAAATCAAGTACTACTTCAATATCCAAACAACTTTCTCACTATTTAATTGAGACAGAACAGAGCAGTTCTTGGTATGATTGCAGATTCAATTTCCTCTTATTATTCTGGTTCAGCACTGACCCTGTTTTCACACCAGTGGTACTACCTTTGGATATTCTAAGGCATCAAGTTAAAGTCTCCTGCCACTAACAGCACAAAACTATCTGGAAACCTGTATGCACCATGAGGAAGATGGTGTCCTGACAAAATCTGTGGAGAACCAAGGGAATGACAAGTAGAATGCCTGCAGCACAAAGGGTGATTATTTGTGTGTCTTAATGCTCTATACACACAGTTACAAGATGCATTCCTACAGTTAGGCCAGAGAACAGACACATACATAAAATAAATCAGAATTTTTCTCAATTTAAATACAATAGAAATGTATAAAAAATAATATAAATAAATAAATAAAAACCTTGATAGGCTATGTCCATGCTGTAAGGATACAAAATTATCTAGGAATTGTGAAATACTAACCTCTACAACTTCATTCCACTTGGTTTATTTAGTAGTGGTTCAAGAGACAGCAAATACTTTAAAAAAAAGCTTTCCTTAAAAAATTCAAGTCAGAGCTCATGACCTCAAACCCTTTCTGTCCTCTTTGGTTTCCTAAGCACCTCTGCTCATATTCAAACACCACATAATTTATTTTAACTTAGGCTTATCAGGTTGCTGAATATGAACGTGAAAGTCAGCTGGCTGTAAACTGAGAAAATTCATTCGGTGCCTCCTTACTCCTGCTGCCACTGATTTAGCTTTTCGCATGGTAAATTTAAATACCAGCACAGGAAGCTGTATCACCTATCAATTCACAAGCTGGGAAGCCTGTTGTATGGAGATTTGATTTAATAGATCAAAGAATTGTCTGGCTGAAGGATGTGGCAGTTGACAGCTGGAGGATGGATTTTTTTTTTTCCTTCCCCTTGCTCTCCTTTTTTTTTTCTTAATTGAAAAAGAAAAAAAAAAAATAATAAGAAACTGTATAACCTCAAGAATAAGACATATGGCAGCATTTCCAAGCTAGTTTCAAAGAGACTTTGATTTCCCACTTACTTTCTCTTAAGTGTGAATTACCTAAGGAGGTGTCAGAAATTCCTCTAAAAAGAAAATTGCTTTTAACACTGGTTGTGTTTAGAAAAAGAACTTATAGAGAGAAGCTCCACTTTTAAAGCAAAACAAAAAAACCCATAACTTTGACAGCTCTGTAGCTGGAGCTCTTGGCTTTACCCATATGACACATCACAACACTCATGAATTCAATTTTTTTACAATCAGTTCAATTCCCCCAAAAATAATGTTTCCTCATTAGTAATGAGACAAAAAGACTATAGGGAAAGATCACCTCCCAGATTAGAAAGAGGTTTTACCATTGGAAATTGCTAGTCCCCTACAAAACCTTTTCCTTTAGTAAATATATATCAAAACCAGATTTCTTCATGTTGAAAAAACGTTCTCTAAACACCATTTCTTTAATAAAGCGTTACCTTTGCCATTATCATAGTATCAGTCAGGGTTGGAAGGGTCCACAGGGATCATCTAGTTCCAACTTCCCTGCCATGGGCAGCGACACCCCACAGTAGAGCAGGCTGGCCAGAGCCTCATCCAGCCTGGTGTGGTGAGCTCAAACGGTCACACCTGGGCTTAAACACCTACAGAGACAGGGCCCCAACCACCTCCCTGGACAACCCATTCCAGGGCTTCACCACTCTCATGGTGAAGAACTTCCTCCTCACATCTAGCCTGAATCTCCCCACCTCCAGCTTCATTCCATTCCCCCTAGTCCTGTCACTACCTGACATCCTGAGAAGTCCCTCCCCAGCCTTCTTGTAGGCCCCCTTCAGATACTGGAAGGCCACAATCAGGTCACCTCGGAGCCTTCTCTTCTGCAGACTGAACAGCACCAACTCCTTCAGTCTGTCCTTGTAGGAGAGGTGCTCCAGCCCTCTGATCATCCTCATAGCCCTTCTCTGGACACCTTCCAGCACCTCCATATCCCTCTTGTAATAGGGGCTCCAGAACTGGACACAGTACTCCAGGTGGGGTCTCACCAGAGCTGAGTAGAGGGGGAGGATCACCTCCCTTGACCTGCTGGCCACACTTCTCTTGATGCAGCCCAGAATCTGATTGGCTTTCTGGGCTGCAAGTGCACATTGAGAGATCATGTTGAGCTTCTCATCCATCAACACCCCCAAGTCTCTCTCCTCAGGGCTGCTTTCCAGCCAGTCACTGCCCAGTCTGTATTTGTGCCTGGGGTTGCCTCGACCCAGATGCAGGACCCTGCACTTGGTCTTGTTGAACTTCATGAGGTTGGCTTGTGCCCACCTCTCCAGCCTGTCAAGGTCCCTCTGGATGGCCTCCCTTCCCTCCAGCGTGTCTGCTGCACCACACAGCTTGGTGTCATCAGCAAACTTGCTGAGAGTGCACTCAATGCCACTGTCCATGGCACCCACAAAGATGTTGAACAAGACTGGTCCCAGGACTGATCCCTGAGGGACTCCGCTTGTCACAAGAAGGGCCAGTTGGATGAGCCAGGGAATTATAGGCCTGTCAGCCTGACCTCAGTGCCAGACAAGATCATGGAACAGGTCATCTTGAGTGCAATCACACAGTACTTCCAGGATGGCCAAGGGATCAGGCCCAGCCAGCATGGATTTAGGAAGGGCAGGTCCTGCCTGTCCAACCTGATCTCCTTCTATGATCAGGTGACCTGCCTGGTGGATGTGGGGAGGCCTGTTGATGTAGTCTACCTGGACCTCAGCAAGGCCTTTGACACCATCCCCCACAGCAAACTCCTGGCCAAGCTGTCAGCCCCTGGCATGGACAGCAGCACTCTGAGCTGGGTTAGGAACTGGCTGGAGGGCTGAGCCCAGAGAGTGGTGGTGAATGGTGCCACATCCAGCTGGTGGCCAGTCAGTAGTGGTGTGCCCCAGGGATCAGTGCTGGGCCCTGTGCTCTTTAACATCTTTATTGATGATCTGGATGAGGGCATTGAGTCCATCATCAGTAAATTTGCTGATGACACCAAGCTGGGGGCAGGAGTTGATCTGCTGGAGGGTAGAGAGACTCTGCAGAGGGACCTCGACAGGCTGGACAGATGGGCAGAATCCAACGGCATGAGATTTAACACATCCAAGTGCCGGCTTCTGCACATTGGCCACAACAACCCCATGCAGAGCTACAGGCTGGGCTCAGAGTGGCTGGAGAGCGGCCAGGCAAAGAGGGACCTGGGGGTACTGGTCGATGGTAGGCTGAACATGAGCCTGCAGTGTGCCCAGGCTGCCAGGAGGGCCAATGGCATCCTGACCTGCATCAGGAACAGTATGGCCAGCAGGAGCAGGGAGGTCATTCTGCCCCTGGACACTGCACTGGTTAGGCCACACCTCGAGTCCTGTGTGCAGTTCTGGGCCCCTCAGTTTAGGAAGGATGTTGACTTGCTGGAACGAGTCCAGAGAAGGGCAACAAAGTTGGTGAGGGGCTTGGAACACAAGCCCTATGAGGAGAGGCTGAGGGAGCTGGGGCTGCTTAGCCTGGAGAGGAGGAGACTCAGGGGTGACCTTATTGCTCTCTACAACTACCTGAAGGGGGGTTGTAGACAGGCAGAGGTTGGTCTCTTCTCCCATCAGCCAGCACCAGAACAAGAGGACACAGTCTCAGGCTGCGCCAGGGGAGGTTCAGGCTGGAGGTCAGGAGGAAGTTTTACACAGAGAGAGTGATTGCCCACTGGAATGGGCTGCCTGGGCAGGTGGTGGAGTCACCAGCACTGGAGGTATTCAGGAGGAGACTTGACAGGGTGCTTGGTTGCATGGGTTAGTTGATTAGGTGGTGTTGGATGATAGGTTGGACGCAATGATCTTGAAGGTCTCTTCCAACCTGGTCTATTCTATTCTATTCTATTCTATTCTATTCTATTCTATTCTATTCTATTCTATTCTATTCACTGGCCTCCACTGGGACATGGACCCATTGACAGCCACTCTTTGGGTGCGGCCATCAAGCCAGTTCTTTATCCATCTAATGGTCCACCCATCAAACCCATGTTAGAATCATAGAATCAATAAGGTTGGTAAAAACCTCAGAGATCATCAAGTACAACTTGTCACCCAACAGCTCATGACTAACTAAACCATGGCTTCAAGTGCCACATCATTAAGAGGGCTTTAAACTAGGTCTGAAGGGGGTGGGTGAGGAAATCAATCCCTCTGCAGAGGAAACAGTAGGACACAAATTAAGGGCAATTGAGAAGTCAGGAGCCCAGCTGCGATGCATGTACACGGATGCATGCAGCATGGGCAATAAGCAAGAGGAGCTGGAAGTCCTGGTCCACCAGGGTGACTATGATATAGTCGCCATCTCAGAAACATGGTGGGATAACACCCACGATTGGAGTGCTGCACTGGGGGGTTACAGGCTCTTTAGGAGAGAGAGGCAAGGGAGAAGGGGAGGAGGGGTGGCTCTGTATATTAGGGAGAAACTCTCTGCCACAGAAGTTGAGGTGGAAAATTAAGAGATTGACAGCCTGTGGGTTAAAATCAGAGGGCAGCCTAACAAATCTGACATCCTGGTTGGAGTCTGTTACAGACCACCCAACCAGGATGAGGAGGCTGATGAATTATTCTATAAACAATTGGAGGCTGTCTCAAGGTCATCAGATCTTGTTCTTGTCAATGACTTCAACCTCCCAGATATCTGCTGGGAACTTAATTCAGCAGAGAGGAGGCAGTCCAGACGATTCCTGGAGTGCATGGAGGACTGCTTCCTGACACAGCTGTTAAGTGAGCCTACCAGAGGCCAGGCTCTGCTTGACCTGCTGCTCTCCAATAGAGAAGGGCTGGTGGGAGATGTGATCGTGGGAGGCTGCCTAGGGTGCAGTGACCACGAGATAGTGAAGTTTTCAATATGCAGGGAGATAGGGAGGAGCACCAACAGAACCTTCACCTTGGACTTCCGAAGGGCAAACTTCAGCCTGTTTAAGAAACTTATTTGTAAATTTCCCTGGGTATCAACCCTCAAGAACCGAGAGGTCCAGGATGGTTGGACCTACTTCAAACAGGAGCTCTTGAAGGCACAGGAACTGGCAGTTCCCATGTGCCAAAAGATGAGCCGGCGGGGAAGGCGACCGGCCTGGGTGAGCAAGCAGCTCCTGGAGGAATTAAGGGAAAAAAAGAGGCTGTATCACCTTTGGAAGGAGGGGAAGGCTTCTCGAGGTATGTTTAAGGAAGCTGTTAGAGAGGCAAAGGCCCAGTTGGAACTGAAGCTGGCCACCTCTGTGAAAGATAATAAAAAGCATTTTTACAAATACATTAACACTAAAAAGAAGGGCAAGAAGAACCTGCACTCCTTATGGGACCTGGAGGGGAACACTGTGACTGAAGATGAGGAAAAGCCTGAGGTCCTGAACACCTTCTTTGCCTCAATGTTTAACAGCAAGGCAGGAGGAGTTCAGGACGAGTGGCCTCCTGAGCTGGGTGACGGGGTCAGGGAGCAGTGTAGTGCCCTGGAAATCCATGAGGAATTAGTTCAGGACCTGCTGAGCCACTTGGACACTCACAAGTCCATGGGACCGAATGGGATCCATCCTAAGGTGCTGAGAGAGCTGGCAGATGAGCTGGCCAAGCCGCTCTCCATCATTTTCCTCCAGTCCTGGCTCACCGGTGAGGTCCCAAATGACTGAAAACTGGCCAATGTGGTCCCCATCCATAAGAAGGGTTGGATGGAGGAACCTGGAAACTACAGACCTCTCAGCCTGACCTCAGTGCCAGGGAAAATGATGGAGCAGATTATCCTGGCGGCAATAACTGCACACCTGAAGGATGGCCAAGGGCTCAGGTGCAGCCAACATGGATTTAGGAGGGGCAGGTCCTGCCTCTCCGACCTGATCTCCTTCTATGATCAGGTGACCCGCCTGGTGGATGTGGGGAGGCCTGTGGATGTGGTCTACCTGGACCTCAGCAAGGCCTTTGACACCGTCCGCCATAGCAAACTCCTGGCCAAGCTGTCAGCTTGCAGTGGACTGCAACACTCTGTGCTGGGTTATGATAACGGGATGGAGATTGCAGTCAAAAGCTTTTGACCAATACGATCGAGTATTGTTCCTTTATTGTCCCAGTATAGTGCGAGTATAACACAGGAAAGTAAAGTAAAGAAGAAGGGAAAGGAAAGGCAGAAGTGCATATCAAGGGAACTTCTACAACTTATATAAATTCGGAGAGCATTGTTGGCATAGCTTCATTGGTTCCCTATGAGTGACCACACATCGCACTATTACAGATTATTGGTCCAACTACTAATGACACGCGAGGTTTGTTGATGCAGGTGTATGTCCTGTTGTTCCAAGATAACTTTCTGTGTTTATAGCTACCAGTGTCTTGTTTTAGTTACATGCTGCAGGCACAGCACTGTTTTGCTACACTGCTAGCTGGCTCTGCACCTATGCTGAGCATGGCCTACCACCATGTCAGGCTCTAGACCTGCACTGCCAGATTGCTCACACTGCTTGTCGCTGCCATTGCCACATTAGGAACTGGCTGGAAGGCCAAGCCCAGAGGGTGGTGGTGAATGGTGCCACATCCAGCTGGCGGCCAGTCACCAGTGGTAGAAAGGCTCTGCAGAGGGACCTCAACCGATTGGACAGATGGGCAGAGTCCAACAGGATGTCATTCAACAAGTCCAAGTGCCGGGTGCTGCACTTTGGCCATGGCAACCCCATGCACAGCTATAGGCTAGGGTCAGAGTGGCTGAAGAGCTGCCAAATGGAGAGGGACCTGGGGATGCTGATCGACAGCTGCCTAAACATGAGCCAGCAGTGTGCCCAGGTGGCCAAGAAGGCCAACAGCATCCTGGCCTGCATTAGGAATAGTGTGGCCAGCAGGAGCAGGGAAGTCATTTTGCCCCTGTACTCTGCTTTGGTTAGGCCGCACCTTGAGTACTGTGTCCAGTTCTGGGCCCCTCAGTTTAAGAAGGACATCGAAACACTTGACTGTGTCCAGAGAAGGGCAACAAGGCTGGTGAGAGGCCTTGAACACAAGGCCTATGAGGAGAGGCTGAGGGAGCTGGGATTGTTTAGCCTGGAGAAGAGGAGGCTCAGGGGTGACCTCATTGCCCTCTACAACTACCTGAGGGGTGGTTGTGGCGGGGAAGGGGTTGGTCTCTTCTCCCAGGCAACCAACACCATTACAAGGGGACACAGTCTCAAGCTGCGCCAGGGGAAGTTTAGACTCAAGGTGAGGAGGAAGTTCTTCACGGAGAGCGTCATTCATCATTGGAATGTGCTGCCCAGGGAGGTGGTGGAGTCACTGTCAAAAGGGGATTGGACGTGGCACTTGGTGCCATGGTCTAGTCATGAGGTCTGTGGTGACAGGTTGGACTCGATGATCTTTGAGGTCTCTTCCAATCTTAGTGATACTGTGATACTGTGATCCAATCCCCTCTTGAACACCTCCAGGGACGGTGACTCCACCACATCCCTGGGCAGCACATTCCAATGGCCAATTACTCTTTCTAGAAAGAACTTTCTCCTCACCTTGAGCCTAAACGTCCCCTGGTGCAGCTTGAGACTGTGTCCTCTTGTTCTGGTGCTGGTTGCCTGGGAGAAGAGACCAACTCCTACCTGGCTACAACCTGCCTTCAGGTAGTTGTAGACAGCAAGAAGGTCTCCCCTGAGACTTCTCTTCTCCAGGCTAAACAACCCCAGCTCCCTCAGCTTCTCCTCATAGGGTTTGTGCTCCAGACCTCTCCCCAGACTCATTGCCCTTCTCTGGACATGTTCAAGTAACTCAATGTCCTTCTTAAATTGAGGGGCCCAGATTAGCATACCATTAGTTAAATAAAACTATGTAATACATTTTGAGAAACAAATAAAAATAGGAAAAAACCTTTTAAAAGTTAGACTAAGTAAAGCTGTGTTTATAACCTGTTTGTTTCTTTATTCCACACCTTGAAAGCAGAAACCAAATTATTCTAATAACAAAGAAAAATAAGTCTTGACAGTTGTTGGTTTTTAACAAGAAGGAAAGAAAAGCAAGGAAATGGAAATGCAGTATTTCAAGATTTGAGTCCTCCAAAACTATCTTTTTTTAAGAAGAGTAACTCTTCACTACTAGTCCTTGAGTTGTTACGAAGCTCCCACTAACACCCCCCATCAAATACATGAAACCAAACCTTTCCTCTCTGTGTACTTGGGACGCCTCTTGAATCTGAAAATCTACACAAGCGAAAATCGACAATTCGAAATTCACACAGGTGCATCCAAACCAGTCAACTGCAGTGATTTTGTGATCCTGTAGTTTTGGGACCCACATAATAAACTTACAGTAGAAAGTACAGATTTTATAAGGTACAGTGAAACTGTCTAAATTGAGCTCCACTAAACATGTCTCAAATCCTAAATGACTCCATGTTTTGGGTATAGAATAGCTGTCTATATTTAGGAACTCGGACCACTGTGTCTGCATTGCAGAATCAGTTCCCTTCTTCTCCCACATGCAAGAATATCATTTTAGTCACACAGTACCCTCCATTTAATGATGGGAAAATAGTCATAGAAATGGGCCAAGAAAATTTGATGTAGCTAAGCAATTTTCACTGAGCCCACACACAACATTAGGAGGAAGAAAGCATTCCTCTGAGCAAGCATTAGCACTATTATTAACAGCATCTAAACTTACTTAAAATAATTATTCTGTTTCAGCAAGCAATACAAATTATGCTTGTACCTTAGAAAGAAAGACAGACACCAAATCATTAATATGATCCTCCCTCTGCATTGCATTTATCATTACCAGAAGCAAGGAAAACAGGTATTCCTGGAAACTAAGGGTGAAAATAAATCTTAGTTTAACAGAGGCCATTTTAAATATTATTAAACATTGTTATTATTGTGCCAGAGGTGTGGGTTTGATAAAGATGTAGAAAGCTGCATCACAAATTAAAATTAGTAAGATCTCAGTTTGGCATTTTTCCACTGAATACAGAGAAATCAGCAAATCATTGCTGCTTGCCATCAGCAATGAAAGAGTTGTGCGGCTCCACCATACCACCAGAAGCACTTTTCGAATTACCTCTTCCAAAACATGGCCTGGGCAATCAGTGAAAATCACTGGGCAAACCAATGAAAATCTCCAGTATTACATTTCCCCTTTCCTTTCATTCCACAACCCTGTAAATTAATACTGACATTTCAGAACATCATCTGACTGGTGATGTTCTGAGGGTGAATTCTGAGGGTGAATTCCTCATAACAGCTACTGAAATACACTGGTAAGTTACCCACTTTAACATGATGTTATACCACTGGTCCTAAGATAGGAGCTCTCTCAGCCTAACACTCATCTCTTTAAGCAGTTCTACCTCTGAAACAACTGTTCCTCACTCAGAAATTGCTAAAATATAGTGGTCTTGGTCAGGGACCAACTTTGATAAACTGCCAGGAGTTTTGAATTATATTGCTGTAAACTCACACAAAAAGAGTTTGTTTCTGCACATGTCAAAGAAAGAAAGTAATGATCCTCTAAAGAACAGTTCTTTGGAATAGGTTTTTAAGGTGCTTTACAGATTAGTCATTGCAAAATTAAAGCAAAAACCTCCCTGAAAGTGTGAGACTTATTTTGGAAATTAAAACAGAAAATTCCTTTCTAGCCAAATTATAACGTCTTTTTTTTTCCCTTACCATTTTTAATTGGTCTGTTTATTTACAATTAATGGTGTTATTCCTGTCATTTTAAGTCTAACTCATGAAAAAAGCATTTCTCCCACAGCTAATTTTTCCTTCTAACATTCAGACACCAATTCTTCCTCTCCTTCCACCTCTGGGGCTCATAAGGACAACAGCTGGAATTGACAGAGCTGTTTTTTTCTACTCCATGGCATTATTTCAAGGATTTTTGTATTCATCTATGCAATGACCACAGTAGCTATGCCAGTTCAAACTTTGGGAGTATAGTCTGTTAATGAAAAGAATCTGTGACAGATAAAATGATGGAGAAGATACATAAATAAAATAAAATGGTTTATACTAGAATAATATTATTCTTAATTTCAGAACAAGATACAAGTAAGGCTGACAACATCAAAGTAAATATTATTAAGGTAGAATAAGCCATGCATATTAGTGTTATTCATATATCACACAAAAAGATAAGCAGAAGCTAGAGTAAGACCAATAAAAGAAGCAGGGTACATTATATTATAATGTAAGTGCTTAACATAGAAAATGAGTTAATGTAGAAAGCAGAAGTGAACTTATTACTGCTTAAAGGTATCTAGAATTTTTTGCTATCTTCTTATCGTGTCAGAATGCAAAAAATTGAGCCATATTCAATAAAGGATAATAAAATGTCTTTTATGGAGTGCAGTATGGTGTAGTCTAAATAAAGGAGTAGAAACTTATTTTTAAAAACCTCTTTATAAAAGTTATTATTGGCACTGACTTGGTTATGAATGCCCCTTCCAATTTCTTTCTTATTTTGGTCTAAAAATATAGTGCATATAGAAGATGGCAAGATTTTTATGTATTATTTACAATTTGATAGGTAGGCAGGCAGAGAGATCAACCAACTTTTAAAATTTACTGTGCATGGTTTACTGTGAAAGGAGATATTTTTCATGAGAGACAGGAGTTACAGATTTTCTGTTTTATTTTTGGTCATTACATCTTTCTAGCAGATTATGATTCACTCACCAGTCTTCAAGGGAGATCAGTGTACGTGAATATTTTTAAACACAGTGCGTGCACAATTTAACACTCATTTTCTACGTTAAGATTAGACCTACAGCGCAGGAAGGCTCAGCGCTTCTGCCCATGTACCTATAAGGACCTGAGGAGAGCCCTACAGCTCAAGCTGGACACACGTTCCTCAGAAGGCAAGCTGCAAAGCAGCATGCAGCATGGGGACTTCCCCAGACCAGACTGAATTTCTGTTCCTATGAGGAATCCTCAACACAGTGATGTGGATGTTTAATGCACTGCTTACAATTTTAGAAAGGCCAAACATTTTTATTTAACAGACATATGGTGTGGCATGTTTTTATGGGCACATATAGATAAGAATACAGTCAAATGTGATGTCTGAGGAGATGCACACGTTTCTGCTGTGTCTTCGTCTCTCGCTGGAATTTGAAGGATTGCAGAAGAAAGCAAATTTACCAGCACAAAGGCTGTCTTATAAACTTTACTAATGTAAACTCTATTTTGCAAGTGCAGTACCCCTTTCATCACCACCTTTTACCTGCTCTGTCAAACACTGGCCTTAGGGGCCTCTTGTGCTCCCCAGAGAGGTGGTGGAGTCACCATCACTCAAAGTGCTTAAAAAGAGACAGGATGAGGCACTTAGTGCCATGGTTTGGAATGGAATGGAATGGAATGGAATGGAATGGAATGGAATGGAATGGAATGGAATGGAATGGAATGGAATGGAATTAAGCAGGTTGGAAAAGATCTTTGAGACCATCAAATCCAACCTATCACCCAACACCATCTAATCAACTAAACCATGGCACCAACTGCCTCATCTAGGCTCTTTTTAAACACTTCCAGTGATGGTCACTCCACCACCTCCCTGGGCAGCACATTCCAGTTGCCAATCTGTCTTTCCGGGAAGAATTTCTTCCAGCCTAAACCTCCCCTGGCACAGCTTGAGACTGTGTCCTCTTGTTCTGGTGCTGGTTGCCTGGGAGAAGAGACCAACCCCCACCTGGCTACAACCTCCCTTAAGGGAGTTGTAGACAGCGATAAGGTCTCCTCTGAGCCTGGTGTTGGATGATAGGTTGGACTCAGCAATCTCAAAGGTCTTTTCCAACCTGGTTAATTCTGTATTCTGTATTCTGTAACCATGACCAAATATCCCAAGGCAGCAACCCATGTAAGCATTTCATTTTCCTGCTACAGGAAATCTATTCCTCTTAGTGCTTGAAGACTACTTTGGTTTAGTCTTCAGTCCACAAAATAGTACTCTGCTTCTAATTGTTGCTGAATTACTAAGAATTTAAAGTAACATTTAGAAACTTTAAGTAAGGAACTTCTGAGAAAGTGAAATTCCTAGGAGACAGATTCTCTAAAAAATGCAAGAATACGTTAATGTTTAAAATCATAAGGGATAAAGAAACAAGTCTATTATTGAAGTGGAAACACTATAGGAGCTATACAAACTCTGGACATTTGACAATGAGAGAATTCATAATCAAAGCAAACCAACCTTTGAACAAGACAGTTCAAACATCCCATCCTTCCAGGTTCAAAGCTGAACAAATCTTTCTGTTTTAAGTGTAAAGCCCATATACACTGCATAAATTATAACAGATCCCTAAAGGGCTAAGTTGCTAAACTGTCTTCAAAGAATGCTATCATTTCACATGGAGAGACTACCTGACAAAACTTAATCAGAGAATGAGCATATGTAAAAATATTAAATAAATTTAATTGAAGAAGCTTGGTTTATATTTAAAACATTGTGACATAGACATGTGACAATATAACTATGATGACTACAACTGGTCATAGTTTTGTGCTGTCACTTGCTTTAATGGGTTTCCTTTGCAGAGTGAATTGAATGTGGAGTTTGCTTCTCAAATAGGAACACCAGAAAAAAAACTACATTACCCTAATGAAAAAGTTCACATCCACAAAGCATTAATGAGCATGTTGTTTCAGGTGATTGCACTAACTTTTTTGTTTAGCAGAACTCACTTAAAGAGTTTTGCTCCTGAACAACTCTGTGACCTAGTTTAATGAAAATGTAAAAAGATTGTATTTTTGGCTCTTTATATCAAGGGGGTTTGGCCTTTACAAACTTTGCTGAATTGTCTTGGCTGTGGTGCCTTTCCTTATCTGCCTAAGCAATACTCAGCAGTATGGAATTTGATTCCAGTGCATGCTGGAAGTGCACTTTGCAAAACCCATCAATTCTTTAGTGAAACATCATTCATTGTATTTTACAAAACAATTTTGAAGCATTTTCAATACATCCATACAACGTCCATCAGCACAGTAGAAAGGTACCCAAATGGATCCAAGAAAACCTCCAGAGTGGTGCGGGTCTATAAAAACCATGACCTGTTGGTTAACACATGAATATATGACCTAGTGCTTTGAGCACAAAGGAATGAGCACCAAGAATCAACTGCTAAGGCTGTTTGTCTAGAGGCTGACTTACTGAAGGTTTCAAACTCTGCAAAATCAATTAAAAGAATCAGGTTTTATTATTGAACACAGACTAACTACATTAACAGTATAAAGGAAATGACTGAGCCTCAGAGTTAACACTCAGTGGATTTTATAAAAAAAGAGCTAAGCGATTTAATTACACCTTTCACATCCGCCTGCACACACATACCCCATACTTCAATATTAAACTTAGTTTAAACCCTTCTACTAAAAATATTTTTTGTTACAGAGGAGCAAAACCAAAAAGCTTATTCAGAACAAAAATTTTCATTTCAGACAATGCATGGTGTGAAAAGACATGTACCTTCCCATGTTAATGAGCATTTCAGTAGCAGCACTGCTTACGTAATAATCATAGGGTTTATGGCAGCTGGTTATTTTGACAAGAAACCTGAAGGAGCTGTACGAAAATAGCATGAAAAGAAGGAAAGAAAAGCAATAGGTTTGACATGTAGATACTCCTTTACAAAGAATGCCAAGTCTGTCCTTTGTTACTTGGTTTTCATACTGAAGGCCCAACTGTGAATTCTATGAATAGATAAAAAAGGAATTTGCAGCAAAAGGTCTTAAGGAATCCATCTGCAAGAATGTTTTAGCAAGTCCTTATCCCACTGAAATGGAAATTGCTAGAAAGTGAGTGGGCATTTTCTTAGTTTTGAACAAAAGCCTAACTTTTTAAATAGATTGTAGCAAACAGTGAAGGGGGGGAGAAGAAAAAAAAATAGTACAGCTCAACTGTGGTGCTGGAAACTTCAATTTCAGTTTTTAATTTCAAAATGGGGACCAATCCTGTTCTAAAATATCAAAGAAGGAGCTTCATTACTTCTTTTCAACAGGAAAAAAGGTTAAAGCAAAGAGATGTAATTTACAGTAAATCCTGACAGATAAAAGACATCACTTTACTGAAATATTTTATTCTAAATACATATTTGGAAGTTCAATCTTTACTAACAGCACAAGACAAATGAACAAACTCTGACCACCAAAAATAAACGAGCTGTGATAATTTATAAGCAGTTTTAAGATACAAAACATATTAGCGCATATTTCTTAAACTGGTTGTTGATTCTAAACAAGACAGCCACATGGTGGCAGAATAATCAATGTCTTGCTCAGAAACAGACAACCTGATGGGTTTATACCGCACAGCAAATGATTTGCTGCTGACAGCTACGACAAAAGACACATAGGCTCAGTGTAATTCAAATCTTAGGGCTGATAAGGGTACTTATTTTCGCAGAACATTCTCGCTATTGCAAGCTGAATTCTTACTTTATAGTCTGAAAATCTGTACACATGGAAACTTCAAATTAAAATAAGAATATTTTATGTACAGAATACAAAATTAACCAGGTTGGAAAAGACCTTAGAGATCACCAAGTCCAATCTATTACTATCTAATCAACTAAACCACAGCACCAAGTGCCTCAGCCAGTCTCTTCCTAAACACCTCCAGTGATGGTGACTGCACACCCTGGGCAGCACATTCCAATGGCCACTCTCTCTTTCTGGAAACAACTTTTTCCCAACATCAAGCCAGGCAAGATCATGGAACAGGTCATCTTGAGTGCAATCACACAGTACTTCCAGGATGGCCAAGGGATCAGGCCCAGCCAGCATGGATTTAGGAAGGGCAGGTCCTGCCTGACCAACCTGATCTCCTTCTATGATCAGGTGACCTGCCTGGTGGATGTGGGGAGGCCTGTGGATGTAGTCTACCTGGACCTCAGCAAGGCCTTTGACACCATCCCCCACAGCAAACTCCTGGCCAAGCTGTCAGCCCCTGGCATGGACAGCAGCACTCTGAGCTGGGTTAGGAACTGGCTGGAGGGCCGAGCCCAGAGAGTGGTGGTGAATGGTGCCACATCCAGCTGGTGGCCAGTCAGTAGTGGTGTGCTCCAAGGATCAGTGCTGGGCCCTGTGTTCTTTAACATCTTTATTGATGATCTGGATGAGGGCATTGAGTCCATCATCAGTAAATTTGCTGATGACACCAAGCTGGGGGCAGGAGTTGATCTGCTGGAGGGTAGAGAGACTCTGCAGAGGGACCTCGACAGGCTGGACAGATGGGCAGAATCCAACGGCATGAGATTTAACACATCCAAGTGCCGGCTTCTGCACATTGGCCACAACAACCCCATGCTGCGCTACAGGCTGGGGTCAGAGTGGCTGGAGAGCAGCCAGGTGGAGAGGGACTTAGGGGTGCTGGTCAATGGTAGGCTGAACATGAGCCTGCAGTGTGCCCAGGCTGCCAAGAGGGCCAATGGCATCCTGACCTGCATCAAGAACAGTATGGCCAGCAGGAGCAGGCAAGTCATTCTGCCCTGTACACTGCACTGGTTAGGCCACACCTCGAGTCCTGTGTGCAGTTCTGGGCCCCTCAGTTTAGGAAGGACGTTGACTTGCTGGAACGAGTCCAGAGAAGGGCAACAAAGTTGGTGAGGAGTTTGGAACACAAGCCCTATGAGGAGAAGCTGAGGGAGCTGGGGTTGCTTAGCCTGGAGAGGAGGAGACTCAGGGGTGACCTTATTGCTCTCTACAACTACCTGAAGGGAGGTTGTAGACAGGCAGATGTTGGTCTCTTCTCCCAGGCAGCCAGTACCAGAACAAGAGGACACAGTCTCAGGCTGTGCCAGGGGAGGTTTAGGGTGTATGTTAGGAAAAAGTTCTATACAGATAAAGTGATTGCCCATTGGAATGGGCTGCCCGGGGAGGTGGTGGAGTCACCGTCATTGGAGGTGTTCAGGAGGAGACTTGATGGGGTTCTTGGTGCCATGGGTTAGTTGTTTAGGTGGGTTGGACTGACTGATGGGTTGGACACGATGATCTTGAAGGTCTCTTCCAACCTGTTTTTATTATTATGACTATTATTATTATTATTATTATTATTACTATTATTATTAAACCTCCCCTGTTGAAACTTAAGACTGTGTCCACTTGCTCTGGTGCTGGTTGCCTGGGTGAAGAGACCAACCCCCTCCTCGCTCCAATTTCCCTTCACGTTGTTGTAAACAGAAGAAGGTCTCACCTGAGTCTCCTCTTCTCCAGGCTAAACAACCCCAGCTCCCTCAGCCTCTCCTCACAGGGCTGTGCTCGAGGCCTTTCACCAGCCTTGTTGCCCTTCTCTGGACACGTTCAAGAGTCTCAATAACCTTCTTAAACTTAGGGGCCCAGAACTGGACACAGGACTCAAGGTGTGGCCTAACCACTGCTGAGTCCAGGGCAGAATGACTTGCCTGCTCCTGCTGGCCACACTACTCCTGATGCAGGCCAGGATGCCATTGGTCTTCTTGGCCCCCTGGGCACACTGAAGGCTCATGTTCATCCTACTGTCAACCAGTAGGCTGTCAGTGAAGTTTCAGGAAAAAGCCAGACAAAACTATCACCTGTAATATCATATTCAGCTTAAAAATTTGGAAGAACTCCCATTTGAAAATGCAGTACAAATTACAGCACCTACTGAAAGTGTTATATATCCAACCATAATTTCTATTATTTTTTTATAACTTTCAAAACAAATAGCTAGAACATTTGTTAGATTATATTAATTTGGGCTCCTACTACCAGTCTCTTTTGCCTTTTTCTCATATTTTTGCAAGACCCTCTCAGACCCAAACATATTTTGCTATGCACAAGCCAGGAAGAATTTGAACTTCTCACAGTCACCAGCCAGAGCAAATCAGGGGCTGAATTAGACACAGCCAGCCTATGCACAGTCCCAGACCGCAGAAGCAGTCCCAGACCGCAGAAGCAGTCCCAGCATGGCTGCTCAAGCTGAAGTCAGTGCTATGCCAGCAAACTGACAAGTGCACCTGCAGGGCAGAAGAAACTATTACCTCTCCTTAACTTCAGCACAATCCTGCCACAAACTGAAAAACAATTAACCTGCTAACCCAGAAAGACGACTCCTGAATGAGCCTGAAAGCTTTACCAGCTCACCAAGCTGAAATGAAACCAGGCAGAAAACATACTGAAGCAAAATTCTAGAGAATATCTGATGGAAAATTTCTAATATATATGTGTGTATACACACACACACATACACATGTATATGTGTCATTAACTGAAACAAATTAATCTGTTTCATGACCAAAATCAAGAAGCCAAATGAATGGATTTTGCAGTCTTTTTATACAACTCACTAAATGTAGCTGCTACTATTTATAACTTTGAACAATTACATATGATGCTTTTACCTCTCAACAGATACTTCTTTTCTGCTCCTCAGTGTTTACTGACAAAACTGAAAATGCCCTCAGCTAGATTGCAGCTAAATAAAAGACTGAATGATGAAAGAGGTACATCCCACAGAAAATGACATTGATGGTTTCATGTCATATTCATAGATATTACTCAAGTCTTAGGAAAAATATTACTCACTGAGTTTTTCCAATGATTTTTAGCATTTGTGTAAGGTGGAAAAAAGACACAAGGCTTCCCTCTAACAGTGAATGAAAAGTGCACTTTCACTGGCATTTTATCTCAGATTAGGTGCCTTTTAGAAACAAGTCACCTGATCATCCATATCTCGCATGCTTCACTTCACATCACCAAATGCTCTCAGACGGCACAAACTGAATGCTTTTTCAGCAAAACTAAGCCAGACAACATCTAGCCTAAAGTAAAACCTTCAACAGCATGGACACTAGATCCTCAGGAGTCTTTTAAAGCCCAACCCGATGGGGATTGACAGTGCTAATGCAGACTCACCAGGCTTTGGCACACCTTTCAGGAACCAGAAATACAAGCAGTGTTGTTGCTGTCTCAAATTATTTTAATGCTTTCTTTCCTCTGTATATTTCAGGACATCTATCATTATTTATAGTAACGTTAAAGTACAAGTTTATAAAACCCAGAATATTATCAAGTGCTTTTTAAAATAATACCAATTCTAGTTATGGGAGTATCTGCATCAGGTTACTGTTTCAGCAAGATAACAAAAGTAAACATAAAACCACGGGAGAATCACTGAAAGTAACTCGGGCAATATAATTTTATTTCCTCAAATCATAATTACTACACAAGACTCAGAAGCAGGACACTGCACCGCAGTGAGCGCTTTTGGAGAGGGTCTGTGAATCTTCCATGTCTGAACAACAAAATGTTCGTATTGGTAAAGGACACTTAAGCTAGGTTCCAAGATGCAGTTAAACAGAATGTTAATGTTTTAATTCCTCTGACTTTCTTTCCAGGGTAATGATAATTTTAAAAAGGCTACATAATTAAACATAACTAAAGTAAAAATTTTGTATTAAATATTTCTTTCAGCTCTGCTCAGCATACACAGCCATAGTAGAACATACTTACTACCAGCTTCGCACTGTACATTATTAGTTTGACTGATGTCACAAGCACAAAAGTCTGAATTTACAGGGGAAAAAAATACGTTGTTGCATTTGCAATCAAGTTTGAATTAGAAGCACACTTAAGGAAAATTTATTCCCCTACTAGATTATACATGGAAACATAACATGTCAGCTTCTCTTTAGCTTTATTAACTTACATACTGTTAATTGCTTATACATCTACATTGCATCCAGGACTGCAGTGGCATTGAACCCCAGCTATGCATGTACATTCATAATTTAGCCCAGCAAAGACCTTACAAGGTCATCTGGCTGGGAGCCCATTCAAAGCATGACTAACCTCAATGTCATTCAGAGCTCATGGCACTCATTTGTGTAGGCTCTCTCTGTTTCTCACTTGTAGCCTTAAGACATACAGCTGAATAATTCGCAAGGTCTCAGATTTCTATAGCCACAGGACTAGAATAACAATGGTACATAATTTGTAACTTGTGAATATTTTACTAATGCTTATACATCCCTTTGAAATTAATGTAACAGCATAAATTATATATGAGCAAAGAACAACAAAAAATAATTAAAAATATAAGGTATTTGAAGAAGCATTTAGATACTCAGGTGTACTTGCTAACTGAAAAAGTTAGGGAAAAAACAGAAGTCATCTTAGATCCAAATTCCATGAAATCACATAGCTAGAAAGCTGGCTGCTGAACAGTGATCAAGCAGTGCTAATACTGGTCACAGCAAGCGATTTCCTATTCAAGTTATAAGGGGGGAAAAAATCACTGAGGTTCTTGTTACAAAGTCATTTTAGACTGTCATAAATCCTTGCTGTCAGTGGAAGAAATGATCCTCTGTCTTGTCAATTCTCCTAGAGCACGACCTCTAGTTTTTATGCTGCTGCATGACAGGTTCAGTGAGGGCACACACATGTTGAAAATCAGCACAGCAAGAAGGGCTGAGGAGGGCCAGATCACAGTGCATATTTAAACCCAATCTCATTTTAATTTCCCAGAACAATTTGACATTAGATTGCATGCTTTTTTTTAAAATTCATGCCTTCAAACAGGAAACATAACACTGTGCATTCTCAGGATTCTCCAAAAGATTCTGCCAATATGCCCTTACAAAAGGCATACTGATGACTGGCTTATGAGATTCAAAATCAAGGACAGTCTATTAATTAGAGGTATAATTACAGGTACATCAGGTTTACACAGTGAAATGCTCTTGCATCTGCACAGCCTCTTTCATATGGGACTATCACCAGCTGATTTAACATCTGCAACTCTGATGCCCCACTGGTCCCTTTTCCTCCAGAGCCCTGGAAAAGCAAGATTCCTATTGAAGATTAAAAGGTTGCAATGCTTAAGCTAATGGCCCTTGATAAAAAGTATTTCCCAGCTTTGCTTTTCCCAATCTGCATAGAGCAGGAATGTTGTTTTTTCAGATCAACTCTGTGTATTTTTTGCTTTCATTCACTCTTCATAAAGCTGGAAAATCCCAGCTTGTCATCTGCCGGATGGCAAAAAAGGGTATTTTTGCCTATGCTTCTGTGAAGATTTGAGCTGTACTCAGAGCTAAGTTTTATGACACTGTATCTGCCAGCACTCAAGCTCTGAAGCCAGGAAAACCTGATGTTGTCCCTGAGGTATCCAGTGATAGCTGAAGCACTGCAACCTAAATACTTAACAAAACCAGGACCCTTGCTATATGTGACCACTTGAGTTATACTCATCGAGACCTGGCTGGACTAGCATCAGAGTACAGACTTCAAATTTACTTATACAAATTAATGGAAAGCAGTCTTAAACTAGACACTTCATATAATAGCCAGACTTATGAAATAGGCCCTTCCTGGTATCAGTGCCCAGGCTGTTAAACTGCTGTTTAATAGCAGTATGGGGGAACTGCTTCAATCTGCTTTTGGTGATGCTTCTAAAAATGTTATTTTAGCAGTCCTGAAAGCCACAACAATTGCCTTCCTGACATAGATAATTTCTGAAACTCACTGATTAAATTAAGAGACAATCTATCCAGTTAACTTACAAACAGTTTTAACAAAGAGAACTAACAGCCATAGAAAATAATTTTGCTCCAACTTACAACCTTATGGCATTCTGTCTCTTAGGGATTGTTTCAATCTTGTCATCAATTTGGAAAAAAAATAATGTAAAGCAGCAGTTCCCAGAAATCTTGTATTATTTCAGTGGCTTCAACAAACTTAAGACAAAAGGAAAGCCGAATCTGCCATTCATTGTGAATGATCTATGCTTGCTAAAAGGAATTGAGAGGAGGAAAAAGTCTGCAGTTTTATGAACAATTTCTGCCTATAGACTGCAGTGGAAGTTGTTATTCAGGAGTTTAAGCCTCCTTATTGAAGCTTTAGAAACAACTTCTGCACCGTGTACTAGGAAAGTAGCAGAGCCTGCTCATTTAGGCCAGCTCCTTCTGGTTTCCATCTTCCATCCCCTTTTCAAGTTCCCACCCCACTGCTGCATTCCACACGTCCAACCCAATACACCAGCCAAAAACAGAGGACAGAGTGCCAACACTCTGAAAGCTTAGATAAAACTGCTGTGTTCTGCTAGCTTCTTCTACAAGTGGGGCTTCTACCTCTCCAAACATTCATTCCCTTTTGAGCCACTGAGCAGTCACAGCTATTCTTCTTCCTTCACTCACTCCCAACTTCATATTGTTTTTTCACATCACTTCCAATGCACTGAACAGCATCCCAAATGTGGCCCAGATTCTGAGGATCCAAATGCTATTTAAATCCCTAGGCTACTTGGCTCACAGAGCTTTTTACCTCTAAAAACAAAAAGCCAGACAACACTAGACAAAGAGACATGAATGAAATGAGGCTAACTTGAGTTTTCCCCTTCCCTTGTTCACAAAATGTTATTTCTTATTTATTCTGGGAAACATTTACGATGAGGAACTGAACTGCTCTGTTTACTGCGGTCCCCTAGTGCTGTTAGACTGCAAATTGTTTGGGGAAACCAATAATGGAAAAGTTTATTACAATATTCTGAGAAATCTCACACAACATTTCAGCTAACGTTACCGTTTACTTGCCACACTTGCTATTGCAGACTGCTGTTCAAGGACCGCTACTGAAAAGCTCTGCATTAAGACACATGTTGATGTGATGCTTCTACCAGTTTGAAATTTTATGCAGAAGAAAAACTGTGACTTAAGAAACCCCAACAACAAGAAGAAAACCCTTCAAATTCTATTATGCATATGAAAACACAGGCTCTTCATGTGTGGGCTGCTGACTGACTTTGAACAGCCTCCCCCACCTAAACCATTGCATATTTCTCCTAAAACCAGACACTCATCTCAGGAGAAATAGGTGTGCTTCTTTAAACAAATGAGTCTGTATGACTGTGAGTAAAACCATTCTTTTCAAAATGGTGTTATTTGCTTAACTGCTAGAAATATACTTTTTGTTATGATCACTCAATATTCCACTTTGACATCTACCAATATCTTGGGTTTAATCAGTAGCATCTATATCCTTACAGCATCATTGAGAATTCTACTAAAAGCACCAAAAACTAGTTCACATAAACCTGGTTTACTAAACTCATTTCTACTACCAAGACTGCCAAAGGTTCAGGCAAAAATAAGAAGTGAAATGCTCTTTGGTAGGTGATTAATTAAAAAATACTGTGCAATCATCCTCAGTCTAGCTTTCATTATTAATTTGTTACTAGCTGTTCATTTGATCAGCTGCAATCTTTCAGAGGGCTGTTTTTTAAACAGATATGAGGCACCAACACAAAAATGTAATGGGAATTTCCTCTAAGGAGTCACCTTTTAAAAATTTTCCCACATCCCACTCTCTGACAACTCATCTAATGAGCTTCTTACCACTCAGTGGTACACAACCTTGCCAATGAGAAAGTGGAGTTCCACAGCTCACTATCAATGCAGAGGAGGGGCGAGGGAGACCTGCTTTCTTCCTCTCCCTTGGGTGGGAAAGGAAATTGCCAAGTCCTTTGCTTGTGATTTGTCTGTCAGATAGGAGCTAACAGACAGGAAACTGAACAATCTGGTTCCTCTTCCCCCTTTGCTGCAGTGCTCAGTGTCAAAGGATACTGATGGGGTGAGCTGCAGACACTACTGCTCCCTAGATGCATAGAAGTGAAATGTAGTGCCTGCAGGGAATGCCTCTGTCAGGCAGGTCAGACAAGGCAAAGCTCTGCTCTGGCCTAACATGCTGTTCTGTATAGCACAGGCATCCATCCTTGCCCTTCTTTCAAACTCAGAGGACCAGACAACTCTGTCAGTTACACCGGAGAGCATCAGCAATACCTACATTTCGGTCAAAGATGCCATCTACCATGACGTGAGATTAATTATTATTTCTGATAAGCCCTATACATTGGTACATTAACATCTCCTCTTGAGGTTTTACAGTCTCTACTACCATCTACTAGATATTACGCTTTTGCGGCCAAAGGTTTCAAAAGAGATGTTGGGTCCCCTATGTAAAAAATACATATGTTGATACTTAATTAAGAAACCTTCAGGTAAACATTATCTTGGATACTTCGTTTGACAGAAAAAGGAATTTTATTTTCACCAGCTTTTCAAAGTATTAAAGGAAGTACACCTAAGATGCTACAAAAGGCACCACAAAATACATCTTACAAAACAAACCAGAAGACATTAATTTTCTGCAAAAGCAGAAACATGAACATTTAATATTATATTACAAAAAGATCTCTGGTAAAACTACACCTTCTAGAAAATACCGAATTTCATCTCTTCCAGAGAATTTCTAGGATTAAACATTTACTTAACCAATCTATTCAGTGCAGAAATGCATAAAAAATGGATATAGATCTAAAGTTAACATTTGGATGTGTTATGGGCAGTAAGAGTAGTGTGGGTGTGTATATAAATATATAGATATTTATAGACGGTTACCAAATGCATGGCACGAGCAGGCCAAAAAGGCACCTTATTTTTTTTTGCTCTACCTTTGTTTCTCCTACCCTCAGTCTGCTAAAGCAATATGAAGTATTAGCAAGGCTCTGAAATGCAAGAACCCAAACAAAACTACCCAACCCTAAACCAATTAACTGCATACTCATGGCATAATAATTACATTTAGCATATACAATGCAAAAATTATCTCATTCTCACAAAATAACAAGATGTTCTTGATACTGATTATTTTCCAGGGTAGAAAGTTTTCTCCACTGTCTGCAGGGACCTCACACCTACCACATTAATTCCTCTATGTTTTATATCTTTGCTGTCAGTGAAGGTTATTTAAAGAACCACGATCATAAGAAAAATAAACAAAATAAGATCATGCATAAAGAAAGAGTTATACTATTTGACAGTTTCTTAATTCCATCATTTTCTTCTGTTTCAGCACATCATTAGCAAGGAACAATTCATATTAACAGAAAGGAAGAATCAGACTGTTGTTGGTATGAGAAGAATTGGACATGCAAACTAGACAGGATAAGGGTAGCTCTAGACAATCTGGAAGTGTTTGGCAGATAGTATATTCCAAACAGGGCCTGAGAGTGATTTTAAAAGAAGTATTTAAACAACCATGGCCTGAGCAGTTGAATGACCACAGACAGTTCGTGATGTAACAAAATGCATCTCTCTTTATAGGAAGAGGGAAGGTAAATTAAACAAGCAGAACTTAAACCTTTTTTTAAGAGCAGGCAACTTTTGAAGATGGGTATCTCTACACATACTTGGGCTTAATTGCAGCTATTTATGTTTGGACCATCTGGTCTATTTGATCAAATCCAGGAAAAAAGTCCATTCTTGGTCAACATCTTCATCACCAGCCTGGACAAATGGATACCCTCAGCAAGTTTGCTG
The DNA here is from genome assembly GCF_026170545.1 of Melanerpes formicivorus. NCBI lineage: Eukaryota > Metazoa > Chordata > Aves > Piciformes > Picidae > Melanerpes > Melanerpes formicivorus. The sequence goes on along the minus strand of NW_027142395.1, from coordinate 4,939,532 downwards.
ATGATACTAAACTGGGAGGATTGGCTGATACATCAGAAGGCTAGGTAGCCATTCAGAAAGACCTGGATAGACTGGAGAGCTGGGCAAAGGGAACCTAATGACGTTCAACAGCATAAGCCTAGGTTCCTGCATCTGGGGAGGAACAACACCATCCGCTGGTGCAGGTTAGGAAAGCAGCTAAATGGAGAAGGACTTGGGAGTCCTGGTGGACAATAACTTATCTATGGGACAGCAATGTGCCCTTGTGGCCAAGGCCAGTGGTAGGTATCCTGGGGTATATTAAGAAGAGTGTGACCAACAGGTTGAGGGAAATTATTCTCCTTCCCCTACTCTGCCCTAGTGAGACAACATCTGGAGTACTGTACCCAGTTCTGGGCTCCCAGTTCAAGAAGGAAAGGGAAATACTAGAGAGAGTCCAGCACAGGGCTACAAGAACATCCATCTCATGAGGAAAGGCTGAGAGAGCTGAGACTGTTTAGTCTGAAGACTGAGAGGAGATCTTATTAATATTTACAAATATCTGAAAGGTAGGCATCAGGAAGAAAGTGCCAGTCTCTCCTCAGTGGCACTCTGTGATAGAACAAGGGGCAATCAGCACAAACTAGAACATATGAAGTTCCACCTCAATATGAGGAAAAGCTTTTGAGAAGCTGGTGAGACACAGGAACAGGTTGCCCAGGGAGGTGGTGGAAATCTCATGCCTGGAGGTTTTTAAGGCCAGGCTGGAGGTGACTCTGAGCAACCTGATCTAGTGTGAGGTGTCCTTGCCCATGGCAGGGGGCTTGGAACTAGATGGTCCTTGAAGTCCCTTCCAACCCTAACAATTCTATGAGTCTATGTTTCTGTGCTCTGAGGGTGATGGAGCACTGGCCAAGGAAGCCCAGAGTGGCTGTGGAGTCTCCTCTGGAGACTTTCAAAATCCACCTGGACACATTTCTGTGTGGCCTCCTCTAGGTGATCTGGCTTTGGCAGGGGGTTTGGACTTGCTGATCTCCAGAGGTCACTTCTGACCCCTACCATTCTGTGATTTTACAATTTCTCTTTTGAGGTAACAGTGCAATTTTTATCAGCACCATGATTTCAGATGCTACAAAAGAACTGTATGACGGTACTCTTTTAACATTTTCAGGTAGATAAGAAAACTGAGCCAAACTTGCAGACTTTTAAATTATGGTATTGTTCTCTTAGACTCTGGGATTGGGCCAGACTGACAGGGTCTGATTTCATCAAGCTTGAACAGTCTTTTGCCAAACCTAATTATGACTATGTGATAGATTTTGTTATTTGTATATTAATAAGCAGATCACAGCTAGAGGAGGTTAAAGGCAGCATTGTGCATACAGTAGTGTTTATTAAACTGATTTAAATTTAAAAAAAAAGGATTTTTCCTCCCTTTGCTCCCCCATAATGACTTACCCAGCCTACTTACATTCATCCTAAACCAAGGTATAGGTTTCCAGAATACTCCTTGAAAGAATCAAGTATATGAAATGAATATATTTTAGCCTGGTTTTTTACTTGCTGTATTGCAAATCATAAAACCTGCACAATCTATAATCCAAACTACAAGAAAACAACCAGTGGTCACACACCCCAATATAACCAGCACCTTGGCTTTATATGAACCTCATTGCCAGTAATGGCCCCACCACACAGATCAACCTGTGTACTCCTTGATGCCATACAGTCAAAGCCAGCTGCAGACATTATCTGGAAAACACTATGGTGACATGGCTGATGCATGGTGCCATTGTCTTGCTAGCCAGGAGTTTCACTTTATTTCACAGTTCAGCACACTTACTAACATCTCTCTTGAAATAACAAGATTTAAGTAATGGTTGACAGAAAATTATGAAGATAAATAACTTTGTCTTGTTTTACCTAATAGTACTGCTAGAAATATTTACTTGATTTTTAAACTGATGTTAATAAAACATCATATGTTTCAAATGAGTGAAAAGATAAGGAGCTTTGGCATATGAACAGATTGGAAATGGCAGATGGTAACAAAGCAAATATCCTAAGGAATGCAGAAAAACTTTACCAGCTCTTCTATGAAAGGTAAGCTCCCACCACAGCTGCAGACCTGCCGTTTAACCCCAACCCTAGGGATGTAAAACTCTGTTCTGCATCTTCAATTAGGCAGCAAAGTAATTCTCTGATCCAATATCTTTCCAAGCATTATTTAAAAATGTTAAAGCAGAAACAGATCTTTTTCCTGCTCAAGAACTAACGGCATTGATCTGATTTATAACTTCTTTAGAGCAAATATTGTCTTCCCAGCTTTCCAATTTTCTCTTTTCATCACTTTGATGCAATGAGCACCATACTTCTTAGAAAGGCTCTTCAATTTATGGAATAATGTAAACATGAGAGGAAATGTTTTCAGTGTGAGGGTAATGGAACACTGGAACAGGCTGCCCAGGGGAGCTGTGGATATTCCTCTCTGGAGATATTCAAGACTAGATGTGTTCCAGTATGATCTGGTATAGGCAATCCTGCTACGGCAGGGGGATTAGACAAGATGATCTTTCGATGTCCCTTCCAGCCTAACATCCTGTGATTCTGTGAATAAGCCTGCGTAATAACTGGTGTAAATTTAGTGCTACACCGAATGTGAGGTGACTGCAGAACATTAAAAAAATTCTCTCTGCACTGATAAAGGTGTAAGAGTCAATGATACATCTGCTTGAGTATAAGGTGACACGGACATGGTTTTCAAGTGAGTTTATCTGTCAAATTTCCAGAAAGAATTTTATATATATTTTACAGACATAACAGTAATAGTAATAATAGAAATAGTAATAATAGTAATAATAGTAATAATAAATACAAGTAAAATGCATCTATGACCTGACTCCTGGAAGAACCAAGATGCATGACGGCATCCATTTATCAAATTTACTGGGACATAATTTTGTTTTTATAAGACAAACAATTATGTGACACAGTACAAGAATTGTTCTTTTAGTGAAAATAGTAGGCAGTTAAAATCACCTTGATAAGAAAGATCCATTATATTCATACTCTTTAATAAATGTAAGATATTAAAGAGGACACTTTTTGCCACAATATCTTGGCTTTTCTGATTATTTCTTACACTTTAAATTACAAGTGTAAGCTTTCTGCTATTTTTATAAGATATCTTCCATGATTTTTATTTTTAAAATGCTTGTTATGTCACTTACTTTAAAAACTGTAGAACGATGAAAAATTAGCTGGTAGGAAAACTTCATGAGTTTGTTCTGGAACACCATTTATAGAAATGCCATTTTGTCATTTTTACCCCGAACAGAAATTCTGTGTGATATTTCCACCCTTACACAACTGAACTCATTATGCTGTTTCCATAACAACAAACAGCAGTACATGAAATTAGATCCCAATAAGATGGTGAGAAAATTAAGTTACAGCCTGCTAATGTGTCTCTTAGAGACTCAGTGAATGAGAAATCAAATCTACAAAGCTGGCAATGTGGGTACCTAATAATAGTGGTACAAGTGGTTAGTGTCTCATGAAGGGAATCAAGGAAAAACTGCCTCAGCTAATACCCATGAGGTAAGAAAAATCTCTCATACAGAGGCTGTATGGATGAACACATTTAACGCCGTGTCTTATCCATGAGTTGTCCAAATAGCAGACGTTTAATAAAAAGAAGAATAACCACTCTGTGGGGTAGACTGTTGGACAATAGCTTGTCAATTGGAAAATTTCTTCCTAACTCTTAAGGATTCCTACAGTCCTCCCTTTCTGTTCCAGAAAATACACACAACACGAGTTTTAAAACTTTTATAATTGTTTATAGGTGAAGAGTATGTGTAATCAATTTCTTTTGGATATTGCTTTGATTTTTGAAAACAAAAGAAGTGAACTGAGCCAATGACTGACCTTCTCTCAAAAGAACTTGGCCTTAGCACAACACCTACTGAATTCCAGTGCTAAGCTCTGTTGTCACTCTGTGTCAAATAATTCTAACCAGTGATCAGTGACACCATCTTCACACACAATATAGACAGGTGGAAAGTCTATTTCAAACCAGAAGTTAGTGACACACAAGTTATCTCACTAAAGCCTGGTCTGTCAACAATGACAGACAAAAGCATACCTAATAATTAAAATACTGCTACAAACTCGTAAGAGTAATGATCCTAGATCACACTCCTTCTGTCTTTCTCTTCTCTCCATCTTTCAACATCCAATGGCAAGCAACAATATAGCATGGTTCTGACTCAAAAGAATGGAGAAAAGAAAGATCAAAGTACCTAAATCTCAGTAAGAAACATCATTCTTCAGAACTGATGATTTACAGAATCATAGAATTGTCAGGGTTGGAAGGGAAACTCAAGGATCATCCAGTTCCAATCCCCCTGCCATGGGCAGGGACACTATCCACTAGATCAGGTTGCCCAGAGCCACATCCAGCTAGCCTGAAAAACTTCTAGGGATGAGGCACCACCTTCCTGGGTAACCTGTTCCAGTGTCTCACCACCCTTACGGTGAACAACTTCCTCCTAACATCTGATCTAAATCTACTCTCCTCTAGCTTGGATCCATTCCTCCTAGTCCTATCACTCCCTGACACCCTAAAAAGTCCCTCCCCAGCTTTCTTGTAGCCCCCTTCAGATATTGGAAGGCCATAATAAGGTCTCCTTGGAGCCTTCTCTTCTCTAAACTGAACTACCCCAACTCTCTCAGCCTGTCCTCATAGGAGAGGTGTTCCAGCCCTCTGATCATCCTTGTGGCCCTTCTCATGCTGAGGTGGAATCTCCCATGTTGTAGTTTATACCCAATACCTCTTGTTCTGTCATAGGGTGCCAACGGAGAAGAGCCTGTCCTCTCCCACTTGACAACCAGCCCTCAGATACTTACAGACATTTATTAAATCCCCTCTCAGTCTTCTCTTCTGCAGACTAAACAGCCCCAGGTCTCTCAGTCTCTCTTCCTAGGGCACATGCTCCAGTCCCTCAATCATCCTGGTCACTCTTATTGGACACTCTTGAGTAGATCCCTGTCCCTCTTGAACTGGGGAGCCCAAAACTGGATCAAATATTCCAGGTGTGGCCTCACCAGGGCAGAGTAGAGGGGGAGGAGAACCTCCCTCGATCTGCTGGACACACTCCTCTTAATGCACCACAGGATCCCACTGGCCTTCTTGGCCACAAGTGCACATTGCTGACCATGGATAACTTGTTATCCACCAGGATTCCCAACTCCTTCTCCATAGGGCTGGGCTGCTGATTTAAAAAATAAAATGAAATTGACAGAAATATGTCCTTACATTTTGAAGGCTAAAGAAGGTGAGGAGAAAGTTCTTCACTGAGAGAGTCGTTCGCCATTGGAATGTGCTGCCCAGGGAGGTGGTGGAGTCACCATCCCTGGAGGTGTTCAAGAGGGGACTGGATGTGGCACTTGGTGTCATGGTTTAATCATGACGACTGTGGTGACAGGTTGGACTTGATGATCTTTGAGGTCTCTTCCAACCTTGGTGATTCGGTGATTCTAGAAACTCTAAAATTACGCACAGTAGCCATATTTTTGTTTGTATTGCACAAACCCTTTTCTGTGCCAGGCTTCTGATGGTTGAGTTAACTATCAAAGCAGATGAATCCTCACTGCTGTGGAGAGACAAATCATTACTGCCATTTGGCCCCTACTTTCTTCTCTAATTTGAATGACCAAGAAGGCAAAATGGGTAGACTTTACATGTCTCTGTTACAAAGATATTCCTACTTCAAACAGGATGATGCAGAGCCACACAGAAGGAACATCTTATTACAATCTATGTCAGACATCTTTCTTTGTGGGAGACTGAATTATCATAGCAATAAAGTTTTCATCTATGGCCTATTGAAAAAAAAGAAAAGGTTCTTTGAAGCATAAAAATATATCGATTTAGGAACAGGAACTACATTTCAAATATGTACTTTACATGTCTGATATATTACAGGTTTCTTGCAAGAACTAAATTCCATTGAGAAGTTTCCATCACCTTATTGTGTGTTGCTCCTAAGCTTCAAAAGTACTCATTTATAAAGTATTTGCTGTAACTCAAAACAATGGTACTGTCCTAGTAGTATTCCCAGAAAGAGAGGCCTGGTCTTCAAGAAGTAATTGTGAGCCTATAAACTGAAATATAGTTCCTTCAGTGAAGAATTTGACAATTTGCACTAACAGATACATAAAACCAGTCCCTGCTCTGAGCCTGTTGTGATGGCCATAAAGGTGTATTTTTTCCCTAGTCCTTATAGGAGTTGCAATCACAATATCTATAAAGTACATAAGTATAAATTATTCATTCACACTGAAAAGCCCTTTATGCATGGGGGGAAGGTTTTGGTAGAAAGGCTTTCATGCAGGGATGTAAGTTCAGAGCACAACAAAAGTAGTTTTCTTTTAGGCTGAAAGCTGTCTTCAGAGGTAGCTCACTACATGATAAGCCGTGCACTTCTAGTGGATGTGAAGGACAGAGCACTTCATTCAAATTTGAATCACTTGATAACCATACCTGAATGCAAGTGTGGATCATGAGCATTTTCCAATAAATTAGTCTTGGGCACCATTTGTTTTTTGTAATGTGGTGGGTTGAAGTTTCCCCCCCATCATTAACTTTGCCAGACCGACTCAGTTAGAAGCAAATGAAGCTGTATTTACAAGCAAAATCTACACTCTACAATGCAATGCAATGAAGATGCACAAAATACACAGGAGTTACAATACTATACAGATATTTACAATTAATAAACAGCACAAGGATTCCCCTGGCCAAGGACTAGGGGAAGCTACTAGCTTCTCCCTCCCTGCCCCCTTACCTCCCCTATACAAGAGGGGCAAGAGAAAGGAGCAGAGAAGCTTAGACATAGCCAAGGCCAGCCAATAAGCAGGTTATCTCTCCTGAGCAAAGCAAAACAGCCAGAGATCAGAAGAGAAAAGGGAAGAATTGTTATGGCATAGCTCCTCTTATTCCAGATATTTATCCAATTAATTTGTTTAGAATAATTGTCTGTTTTCATTTTTACACCCAATAGTGATTTATTTATATTTTTCTACTTTTCTGCTCAAAACCTGTAACTATATTTTAAAGACATAGCCTAAAGTCACCACACGGGTACTAAATATGGAGCACAGATAGCTTCTAACATCAATGAGCCAAAGGCACATCTCAGCCTTTTGACAGTGAGGTTTCCTCTGGTTGACAAAACAGACACAGAGGGAAAAATATTCATCATCAGGGTATCAGAAAAATCAGAGTACCTGTGGTCAAAACAGCTTTCTGCACCAGAACAGAGCAGGTCATTACCACTGGCACACCCCTGTCAATTTGGCACCAGCCAAGCTGTGACGGACTGAAGCAACCCATGGAACTCCAATCCAGTTGCAAGGCCAGGTCAACATGATCTCGCTACAGTCACAACTGAGAGGTTGTAGACACAAATTAATTTCTATGGAGTAAAAGATGAACTGTTGAGGAATGGCTTGAATCTAAGGGACAACGATCACTGACAACAAACTTAAATTAACAGTTCATAAATAGTCCAAAATGGAAGAAGTTTAAGAACTTCCTATTTGCTTTAGGTCAAGAGCATGCATACAGCAATCATCAGATATAGCAGATAACAACACAGTAGAAAAAAATTATAATCAGTTCCTAATCCATTACATCTGAACAATATTTTTAATCTCATTTAAACCATCACAGTGGTTGATGGTGAAGAAAACAACTTCAATACACAAAACGACCAAATGTCTGCTAGGACAATATGCAGATATAAGACGCTTAAGGGATACTACTTTTGATACTAATTTCACAACAAATTATTCCTGCAGTCTACTGAGTAAGTCAAGAGAAAGGGTAGCTGTTACTCTGTACAGAACCACACATGCATGTAATTGCTTCACTAATATAAACTTCCACTGGGGGAAAAAAAAATAGTTTCTGCTCCTTGTTAAATGGTCTTCTTCAGCTTATTAGATAGGAGGCCCAAAGGTCTCTTCAGAAGAAAGAAAAAACAACAGGTTGTTGTATAACAATACCCTCACTTCACTTACTGCTTCAAGTTTCAAGCCCAGCAGTGACAACTTCCTAATGATTTCAAATACCTTACAATCTACAAATCATTGTAGCAGATAGAAATGACAGGTGTATTCCAAGGGAAGTCAAGATCTCTAAGTATCAGCACCCCTGCACAATTTCAAAACACTATTTGCTTATTGAGCAAATAGCTTGGTAAGTATCCAAGATCTTAAACCAACCACAGATAATTAATCTAAAGTTTTGATTTTTATACAGAGTTTTCAAACATAAAAAATAAACAGTGTCATCACTACTTCACTAAATTCAGTTTAGACCTTTGGAACCTTTGACAGAAAGGAGTAACTAAATCAACACAGCCCCCCCTTCCCAAATGAAAATAAAATAATAAAAAAGCTAAGGTACATGAAGTTTTTCTTCAAGTTGGTTTTTTGGGGTTTTTTTGGTTGGTTGGTTTGGGCTTCATTTTGCTTTGTTTTGTTTGTTTGTTGTGCTTGGGTTTTTTTCCACACTCACAAAGTTATCGTTGGTACTCCTATACTGGGCAACTAAAATTAAACCTCGAGAGGTTAGTAACTTGGCATGCACTCATCTCAGAAACAATTCTACAATTTCCACTTGCATGAAGCAAGCATAATTACACTGAAAAGAAAAATAAACTTTATTATTAAACCATTGTGGTGGTTTTAGGCTATGTCTTTAAAATTTAGTTACAGATTTCAAGCAGAAAAGTAGAAAAATATAAATAAATCACTATTGGGTGTAAAAAGGAAAACAGACAATTATTCTAAACAAATCCATTGGGTAAATATCTGGAAGAAGAGGAGTTGTACCATAACAATTCTTCCCTTCTCTCTTCTCTTCTGATCTTGGCTGTTTGGCTTCGCTCAGAAGAGATACTCTGCCTGTTTTGGCTGGCCTTGGCTAAGTCTAACCTACTGCTTCTCTCTCCACTCCTTTCTCCCTTGGCACAGGGGGATAGGCGTGCGGGGGGTGCGGGCAGTGGAACGGCAGTGGAAAACAGAGTTTTTGTGTTGTTTGCTAATTCTATACATCTGTATAGTATTGTAACTCCTGGATATTTTGTACACCTTCATTGCATTCCATCGTACAGTGTAGATTTTGCTTGTAAATACAGCTTCATTTGCTTCTAACTGAGTTGGTCTGGCAAAAGCTAATGCTGGGGGGAAACCTCAACCCACCACAACCATGTACTACGAGTGGCACTGACTTCCTCTACCTCTTTTCTTTGGTAAAACCCAGAAATTGCTGAAAGATGGATGCTTTATTTTAAAAGTTTCATTGAATATAAGCAGTATTACTACTTAAATTTAACCTGCCTTTTTGCAAGTGCCAGTGCTGCTTACTGCCTTTGCACATTTCTGTACTTACTTATGTGCCATCACTAGTAATGTAATTTTCTAAGAATCATCTTTCTAACAGATTCCTGTGCTGCTACACTAAAGATGATTAAGTCTATCAAGGAAGCTGTAGAAGGGGTACTATTAATACTGCATTCATCTTGAAAGCACCACATCAGCAAGCTATAAAATATTAAATATCTATAGGAAAGGTACTGCTAGATAATAAATTTTATGTCAAGAAATTAAAGCAAATACAAATGCAAGAAATTAAATGCAAAACAGCATTATCAGGCAATGAATAACTTATAAGATGTAACAGTAATCCAAATACCAATAGATTAAATTTTTTTTAATCCAGTGAGAATGTTGATGAAGTAAGTTGCAACTCCAAAACTAGAGGGAAGAGCAAGAATACAGTTAATATAACTTCACTGTCTGAAAAAGCTCAGTTCAGGTTTTTAAAAAAAATCTACCTCCTCCAAACTGCAATACATGAAGAGTAAAGGACCTTTGTTTAAACAAACAGTTTCTCTGGTCCAGTACAGAGTTTGATTCTCAAAAGAATCACAAAACATTAGAGGTTGGAAGGGACCTCCAGACATCATCAAGTCAACCCCCCCTGCCAAAGCAGGATCACCTAGGGTAGTTCGCACAGGAATGCATCCAGGTGGGTTTTGAGTGTCTCCAGAGAAGGAGACTCCACAACCTCACTGGGCAGCCTGCTGCAGTGTTCTGTCACCCTCAGCTCATGTTGAGGTGAAATTTTCCATGTTCAAACTTGTACCCATTGTTTCTCATCTTATAATTGCACACCACTAAGAAGAGGTTGGCCCCCTCCACTTGACACCCACCCCTCAGATATTTATACACATTGATCAGCTCCCCTCTCAGTCTTCTCCATACTAAACAGCCCCAGGGCTCTCAATCTCTCTTCATAGGGAAGATGCTCAAGTGCCCTCATCATCCTCATGGCTCTCCGTTGGATTCTCTCCAGCAGGTCTCTATTGCTCTTGAACTGGGGAGCCTGAAATTGGACACAGTATTCCAGGTGTGGTCTCACTAGGGCAAAGTAGAGGGGAAGAACTTCCCTAGACTTGCTGGACACACTTTTCTTAATTTACCCCAGGATACCACTGGCTCTCTTGGCCAAAAGGGCACATTGTTGTCCCATGAAGAACTTGCTGTCCACTAGGACTCCAAGGTGTTTCTCCATGGAGCTGTTTTCCATTAGGGCAGCCCCTAACCTATACTGGTGTCTGCAGTTATTCCATCCCAGATGCACGACCCTGAACCGATGCAGAACTCTTACTGAACTTCTTGAGGTTTACCTTCACCCAGCACTCCAGCCTCTCCAGATCTTGTTGGATGGCTGCACAGCCTGATGGGGTGTCAGCCGCACATACCCCCCACCCCGCCCCCTCTAGTTTAGTATCATCAGATTTAATCTATATTGAGAGCACAGAAAGAAATAAATTCATGCCCTTCAGTCATTCTGAAGTCAACTCTTCTCCCTTGTGGGTTCCCTAACAACAGTGCACAGAGATGCTGGTTTGGTGAGCTTAGAATAAAAGCAAAAACCATGGTTTGGAGAATTTAACCTAAAATATATTCATGCCAGTTGGTATGCATAGACAGATCTTCCTATAATTGTAATGAATCTGGAATTAATCCCCCATAAATAAATAAAATTTAAAAAAAAATAATTAATTTGTAGTGGGTTGAGAGAGAAGGCCTAGCTTTCCCTCCCCCACAAAGAGGAAAAAAAAAACAACACAGCTAGCTCAGTCGAAGAAGTAAAAGGGATGCTATATTTACAAGCAATGTGAAAATGCAGGCTGTATATATACACAATATATACAGTATTTACAATATATGTACAGAAATATACAGCGAGGAAAAAAAAGAATACAGGAACGAAATTCCCTCCTCTGGACGGAGGCGGGTTCCCCCCCATACACCCACTCTCTCCCCCTACCTCCCCTTTTTCCCAAAAAGGGTTAGAGAGAGAAAAAGGCAGTTATTAAGGAAGAATGGTTTTAGTAGGCCTCATGCGAATTAATGCAGAATTAGTGCTTATCTTATCCAAGGTCGCTCTGGCTAGGTGCCCAGAAGCAGGCAAGCTGGAAAAGGGAGAAGGAAAGGAATGAACTGAGAAAAAAATTCCAACTTCACTAAAACTTAAAAGCTGTGTTCTACCAATCTACCAATGAAATTTGTTTAGATCTGTCTTTGTTTACAAAATATTCAGCCAGAGTGTCCCAGCACTGCCCCTTTCTTAAAGGCACAGCCTCAACTGGTCACATAATTCTTAATGCAAAGCAACCATAACAACTTAGTTTTTGGAAACTGCAATAAACAAGGAAGAACCTGACTGATTTTCATTAAAAATTTTGACCACAGGTTCAAGTGAATCTTGTATCAGTTCTCATTCCTCTCAGCACTCATTTAAAAATGAGAAATAATCTAATAATGGAGCACAGAAGAAGTTTTCTCCAAAAGATATCCGTAGCAAAAGAGATTTGAAAATAATTTAGCTCTGAATATAAATGCTGAGTATGTAATTTAATGCAAGTAGCATTCTTTACCAACATAAATAATTCACTATTTCCTGAGGATTGTCTCCTCAATTTTTTTTTTTGCAATGGAATGACAGAAAGCACGAGCTCTTCAGAACCATCACAGCTTTAATGTCACCTTTAAGAGAGGAAACCCAATGCCTAGAGAGCCTCTAATCAACTAATTCTTAGGAGTACGGAAGGAAAAACATCCTCTTGATCCTTTTTGCATCCGCTTTTTCTTCTCCTAGTGCATTATGTACTAGTTAACACAGTAAGAGTATGAGCCCCATATGCATTTTATATTATTCCTCTTGCAAGCCCTCAGGCTTGGACTTTCCAAAATGGCTGACGTTATTAAGTGCTCCTGAAAGCTAAAACGCTTGGTGCTTCAGCACGTCTGAAAATCATCTTCTGAAAACCAAGCTGTATGTCAAGAGCCTAATTAATTTGATGCCTTTTGGAAGCAATGGGAGCTGCCTTATTATTTGCTTTTACTTTGGATAATGTTTTGCAGGAAATACAAGGAATTGCTGGTGAAACTGCTCCTGTAACAGACATGCTCATCCAATCTGCAAAGTAGTCTATGGGAAAACTACTGTGGCAGGTTACAGACACAGTATAATTAACTTGGAAATAATTTCCAGGACACTTCATACATTAAAATCTGCAGATTTGTGTGCAATTTATGAATGTTGCAGTATTTTCCCTGTGACCAAATACTGTGCTAAGTATCAGCCATGCTGGCTATGATTTCCTGTGACTAGCATTAAAAGTGATTGCTTCTTGGTTTTACTGAAGCTCTCTCAATTTTTTCTCAGGAAGTGTTTACAGAAATACATGTCCTAATGGCCATTACATATGGCCCTCCTATGTTTTCAATCATTATTGTAGTGTGATAACTAGTGATAATCTCCCAATGCAGAACAGTCCTGAAAGGAGATAAAAGACTTTTTTGCCCCAGGAAAATCCTGCACATGCAACAACCAATTAGAGTATTAAAAATTGCAACAGCAACTCCCCCCCAACATACTATGAACATACTTGGTTATCAATATTTTTAACACTTCCAGCATTGTTGCTATACCCCTTTCTTAACATCGTATTTGCTCATTGTGCACTGCAATGGACTTGGTTTTGTAGTACCTGATAATCATCTTGCATGGGTGAAAGCCTTGTGTGCTCACCCATGCCAACAGCCCCATTCAAGCTATGAAATACAAGCAGCCTATTTTGTTACTTCCCTGTGGTGGGTTAACGCCCATTCTGCAAACAAAAAAAACAAAGCAGGGTGGAGGGCTTGAGGGTACTTTGCACTCCCTGCAGGGCGTTTTCCCCCCCTCTCAGGGGAAGCTGAGTCTGTTCCACTCCCCCCTCCCTACCCAGCTAGGGTATAAAAAGCAGGGCACTGCAGCTATTAGCTCCTTTTGGGTCCTGCATCCCCTGGATGAGAGCTACTGCGGCTGCTTTCCTGCTCCTCTGCCATGTGGTCGGGCCTGACCCTTTTCCCTGCTGCCTCCGCGCCTCTTCAGAGAGAGAATGGTTTTATATTATTCTTTCTGTTGTCCCCCTCCTATCCATCCTTGTTCCTTGCCCTTGTAAACCTTACCTGTTAGGGTTATATACATATTGTTCAAAGAAAACTCTTTACCTCTCTACTTCCAAGCCGACTCCAAATTATTGTTTGGTGGATTTGCTCCTTCCTTTTTTTTTCCCTCTCTGTTGGGAGGGGAGAGTGGGGGAGAGATTCTCTGAGAGATTCTCAGCCTTGCCCCCATCTGAACTCTTAACTCCCAGTTAAGGCTCAAACCACCACATTCCCCTGCCCAGACTGATAGCAAAGGACTAAAGAAAAGGTGGAGGAACTCCAAACACTTCATCTTCTGTAGAAAGATTAGTAAAACTATTCATCATGCTTAAAATACATAAGGACTTCTGAAAGCTAGAAAATAGGCTTGCATCCCCCATAAACCAAACTCTGGTTTAACAATCAAACTGTCTTAAGTTTCAAGAATTCAAGGTTGGGCAGAAATTTAGAGGTGGAAATGAAAGTTCTGGGGATTTGCAAATGTGGCTAAGCAGATATGGTCCATTAATCATCTTTCCAAAACCCTTGTTACCTGGCCAATGATTTAGCAAAATAGGACCATACAAATAAGTTAATTCAAATTACATTTAACTGAAATGAAGGAAGAAATTGTTCAGGTTCTCTTGTAAACTCAGGAAATAATTTCAACACTTCTGAAGCTCATTTGATGTTTGTAATGTTTTCGTTGCAACTATTTGAAAGGCCTAAAAAACCTGTGCTAGAAATGTCAATATGAATTGTGTTCTACCTACTCATGCAGTATTCTGCACATTTGACCTAAAAAACTCCATTATACAAATTGAATCTTTCTGCAAACACGTTGCATAATGCTATTTTTCACTCCAGAACCTAAAATCCCTGATCATTATAAGGAAAAATGTCTTCTATGTTACTTCTGTGTAAATCAAGAGATAAAACCTCTCCCAACTATACTAATTTTCAACCACCTACGTTCCCCCACACACACACACTTCCAGTTTCTGAAATTTTGCTCTATTATTGCTAATCACAGACATGGATTTCACTTCATGCTACAGGTTTTACCATGAGGCTCCTTGCTTTTTGGAGAATGGAGAAGAAACTAATTTCCAGCAGTATAATCAAGTACAATGTAAAGGATATGAAGAAACATTTTGATATTGTGTGTGGAATTATGTATCATTATTATGTCAATTTAAATCATGCATAGGAAGTCCACAGTCTACATTCCCAGAGATTCATTACATTTTTCAGCAGTCGGCTCTATTAGACACTGCCAGCCACCATGCATAAGTGGTATGATTGGATTCTTCTGCACACTGCACTGTCAGTTTGAGTTACAGCCATATTATTCAACTGCAAATACCTTTTTTTGGCTAAACACTCTATTTGTATATTTAGCTGAAACTGGGAGAGCAGCATCAAACATTCTAAGGAAGAATGGATTAGACTATTTCTGTTATGTTGGTAGGCAAATTTCTTGATTGTGTGAAGCACTCTACCTTAACTACAGCACTATAAAAATATATTATCCCCCTTTTGCTACTGTTAGGGACAGTACAGTCATCAGAATTATTTCAAACTGACAAAATGAGTCTAAATTTTTACAAATGTTTAGTTGCCAACTTTATAAGAAAGAGAGCATTGTAGTGGTCCAAAAAAGATGGCAAGTACAATGTAAGTGCTTATCTACACAGAGAAGCAAGTTGGAAGGGCTGTTCCACATCAGTTCCCATAGCAGATGTTCTTATTTCAGAAAAAGTGCTTTTTTCACAAATTAAGAAAGAGTAGAAGCCAAGGCACCCTGAGGCTTTGGCTACATTGAGTAATACAACCCTAATAAAGAGTCAAAGTGAAAGAGTCACTGTTTTTCAATGTGTACACTAGAGTATTTCACAGGGTTTTAATCTCTCCACCCTTTCCTTTCTGCCAGTAGATGACTCTGGAGTGATTTATAAGGAATGATTAGGATGCACAGTTTTACAGACAAATGAGGGCACCAGGACTTGAACAGAAGAAGATTCAACCTTCTGATCCAGGAGACCTTACCAGCAAAATTCAGACAGGCCATACAACATGGCTGCAGGCCACCATCTACAGAGGGAATTGATCTGATGGGAGGAAATCTTAAGGTTTCAAGACATTGCATAGGAAGGCCAAAAAAATTCTATTTCGAACATGAACAAAATTCCACCATTTAAAGACAATAAAAATAAAACTCTGTGGAAAAATAATTAAAGTGCTCATATTAAACAAGATCAAAATAGGTAAAAAAACCCAACCAACCAAAATCCCCAAACAACCCCTCTTTTCTCCCTCATTTTGTTGTCTTGTTTTGCTTTTTTCCAAAAGAGGTACTGAATCAGATTAGATTTTGTTCTGCAATCTAATAAAAATAAAATACATCAACATTTCACTTCATTGACTTCAATGTCATTTTGACTCTGTATTTTCAATCTCCCTTCTACTTGCCAATGAAATAGACTGGAAAGGAAAAAAGAAAAAAAGGAGGATGAGCAGGAAATGTAAAGTCTTTTAAAGATGTGTCAAAAAAAAGTTCATTTTTTTGCCTAAACCACCCCTTACATTTAAATGCAAGAAGAGCTCTTTTGCTTTTACATAATCAGTTCCAGAGGCTTTTGATTTCTTTTTGCCCAGCCAGTGAAATGATGTATGAGCATCATGAATTCAAGAGTACCCAAGGGAAAAAGAGACTGTATGAGTCCTGTCTATATCTTAAATAAGTTTCTTCTCAAAACGGCTGTATTTCATAGAATCAGTAAGGCTGGAAAAGACCTCAGAGATCATCAAGTACAATCTATCACCCAACACCTCATGACGAGTAAACCATGGCTCCAAGTGCCACATCCAATCCCTTCTTGAACACCTCCAGTGATGGTGACTCCACCACCTCCCTGGGCAGCACATTCCAATGGCAAATCTCTCTTTCTGGGAAGAACATTCTCCTCACCTCCAGCCTACTCCCCTGGCACAGCTTGAGACTGTGTCCTCTTCTTCTGGTGCTGGCTGCCTGGGAGAAGAGACCAACTCCCCACCTGGCTACAACTTCCCTTCAGGCAGTTGTAGACAGCAAGAAGGTCTCCCCTGAGCCTCCTCTTCTCTAGGCTAAGCAACCCCAGCTCCCTCAGCATCTCCTCACAGGGCTGTGCTCCAGACCCCTTCCCAGCCTTGTTGCCCTTCTCTGGACAGTTCAAGTGTCTCAATGTCCTTCTTAAATTGAGTGGCCCAGAACTGGCCAGAGTATTCAAAGTGTGGCCTACCAAGCATCTGAAACAGTACTCAAGCTGAATCTCTTTATTTTTATGTTTTTATCCCTTCATTTTTATGTTACAGGTGTTCTTTCTTTGAAGAGTTCAGAAAAATCAAGAAAAACAGAAGAGCCCTCAGATCCACCTCAGGTGGATGGGGTTCATAATTCAAATGAATGGGTACCTCTTCTTCAAGACCTTGCGGTATGCACATAGGAAGCAACAACTAGTGTTGTAAACAAGCCATGCATAGGAGTGAAAGAGTTCCAGAATTTTTATTTAAACTGCAATTTATTTTAGGGTAAAAAAAAAAAAAAGTAATGCAAAAATGCAAATTACTTCCAGAATTGTGATCAATACAATTTAACCTGACTGCATCTAAGAATCAGCATGCACTTTGGGTTATTCTTGCTTTGGTGGCAGCTTGATGATCCTCGAGGTCCTTTCCAACCTAAGTGATACTGTGATACTGTGATACTGTGAACTTCTTTATGATGAGGGTAACAGAACAGTGGAACAGGCTGCCCAAAGAGGTGGTGAAGTCTCCATCTCTGGAGTCATTCACAGCCCACCTGGATGTCATCCTGTGCAATCTGCTCTAAGTGAACCTCTTCTGGCAGGGGCGTTGGACTAGATGATCTCCAGTGGTCCCTTCCAATCCCTATCATTCTATGATTTCACCTTTTATGCTGTCACATACAGGGACATCTGCAGATTTTGGAGCAGCCACCAGAGGGCTCCAGTGTTTCTTCCTTTCAGGCTAAAAGAAACCCAGAGTTTAACTAAAATTAAGTTTAAAAAATAGAATTAAAAGATGAAAAATAACATACCATTATAAAGATCTGAATAAGACACCTCATAGATGCAGAGTTTATTTAAAATAATGTAAAAACTCCCAGATTTTGAAGACTGCTGTAGTTGGTCAGTAACGAAGCGTGTGCAACCTGTAGACACTTCAGTGAAATGAAAAGTCTAATTATTATGTCACCTGGTGAACTGCCTCTCCAAAATAACCAAAAATAACTTTAAAAAGGTGGCTCCAATAAAAAGCAAGCAATAAAACCTCACCATGACACAACTAAGACACCCCAAGAGTGCAAAGGAAAGCCTCAATGAGAGGCTAACAAAGGTCTAAAATTTATTTTCTGAGGACCAATACTTCCATCTGCAGAAGGAACTTTGCCTTTCCATGTAATGAGTTAAAAAAACCCACGAAGTAAAAGCCCAAACTAGTACAACTCTGAGCAAAGCAGTGAAATAACACATGAAGACTCAGGAGTAGTTTTAATTATTCTTATATTTATAATAATATTAATTTATATACACAATTGATTGTATTCCATTTCACAAACCGAAGGGAATTCATTGGTAACTGTAAACATGGAAATCTATGTGAAAGGTCTGAACGGTGTGAACAGATACAAATCAATTCATTCAGAACACATAACAGGAAAGATGGCAGTTTTCAAAGACTGTGTGACAAAACTGCACTCCCTGAAATCCAGGTAAGGTGTTGCAGGGAAACTCTAGAGCTCTTTCAGCTGAAACAATTAAAACAGCTCGCATTAACAGGCTCGAGCCTACAGTAGCAACTTTACTACTTTCCTATTTCTCACTTCTACTTAGCACTCAAGCACAGCCATCAGAGCTGCAGCATGGAAATTATTTGCCCAACAGTTGGAACGCACAGAAAGCTGTAACATATTGGAACAGGTTAGTAATATGAGCAGAAAAAATAGCTGAGGAATAATACCTTTAGGGCTGCACATTTACAGTTCACCATGTGGGACCAATGAAGGCTGTGATTTAACACTAAAATGGGTCCTGCACAATTTAAAACAATTGTTAATAAACCATAGTAAGATTCTGATGAAGAAGAATGACTGGCTTATAAAGGCATTTTCAACTCAGTTTGCATTTGCAGTTCTGTACGGAAGCAGCTGAGGGAACTGGAGGTTGTTTAGCCCAGAGAAAAGGAGGCTTGGGAGACCATCTTGCTCTCTACAGCTGCCTGAGAGGAAATGGTGGTTGGTCTTTTCTCCCAAGTTAGGAGCAACAGGACAAGAGGAAACAGCCTCATGTTGTGCTGGGGAAGGTTTAGGTTGGACATTAGGAAAAAATTCTTCCCTGAAAGAAGTCAAGCCCTGGAACAGGCTTGCTTTTACACCACAGACATTGTGGAATCAACACCTCTGGAAGGATTTAAAAGACATATAGATATGGTGATGTAGGTTTGGTGATGGACAGGGCAGTGCTGGGTTAATGATTGGACTCAATGATCTTATTGGTCTCTGCCAACAAAAACAATTCTGTGAAAAAGTACTTTATCAAAAGTACTTTCTTAACACAAAGGCAGAACAGAAGCAGTTTATAAAATTGAGGAGCCATTTTCTAAAATGTAAGTAAGAATTCACAGAAATAAAGCAAAATAAAATATGTGCTTTAGTAAACTACTTGTACGATATAGAAGGAATTTCTGCTCCATTATTAGTAATAAGCTGAAAACATACATGCATGTAAGAGCTAAGAGACACTTGGTGTGATGCAGTGCACTCATTTTCCTGTTCAACATTTAATACCACTTTGTATTGAAAAGGTGAGTCAATTCCTCACCTTCTGATCCTCTGGTTTTACAATATTTCATACGATGCAGTAACAGCAGCATTTTCAGAGGCACTGTGCAGGCAGAATGCAACTGTGCTGGGTTACACTCATCCTGGGTGGGGGCTGAAAAACCCAGCCCACAGGTGGGCAGAGACAGACTTGGCTTTCCCCTTCCCAGGAGGAGAGGTCCCCTGGGTCAAATGTGGTCTATTCCACTCCCCCATCCTGCCCAGCAAGCCTGTCAAAAGGGTGGACATCTTTTTACTGCTCTTTTGGTTTGTTTTTTTTGCCTTGGCTGTTCAAGCCTGGTTTCCTGCACTGACCATGTGGTTGGGCCTGGTTTCTCCAAGCTGCAGCCACGTTCTCTGAGGGACTTGAATCCACCTACATCCAGGGAATACAAGGCTATTCAGGCTTGATTTTGTATATTTTCCTATTTATCCTTATCCCTTACCCTTGTGAACCCTCCCTGCTATTGCTATATATATATGTATTTTGTTAAAAAAAATTACTTCTCCTACTTCCAAACTGATTCCAGACTATTTCTTTCATACATTCATCTTCTTCCCTTTTCCCTACCCCTTTTTTACCTTTTCCCTTTTTTTTCTTTCCTTACTAGGGAAAGGGGGTGGTGGTGGTGGTGCAGGAATCTCAATCTGCTATCACTAGAGCTTTTAAACTCCAGTTAAGGCTCAAACCAGCACAGCAACACAAGCCCTGTATACTTTTTCCTCCTGCAAATGCTGTAATTGCTCTTCCATTATTAATGCTGACTTAGGATGTCCAAAACCAGGTGGTTACTGGACACATACGCTACTTAGGCCATTTACTGTTTCTCTGATGATATCAAAACACAGATCAATTCCCCATTTACCTCCTTGCTACAATTGCTTCATCAATATTCATAAGATCCAAGAGCCTGATATTGATTACTGCATCTGATGGACTCATGCAAAGTCATCACGACCTCTGAAGCAGTTCTACTTTTGTGACTTATCTAGATGCTTATTAATATGTTTTGTGATATTGCTGCTGATGCAGGAGCAAGCAGAGCAATCTTTAACTGTACTCTGATAGGATGCACTGTTTCCACACCTGTATGGGATGTCACACAATACTAAGAGCTCTGTCACCTTATCCCCAACTTAACAGGAGCCCTTGTTATCACAGAGCAGAAAGAAGTAGTTAATATTAACTGATCATTATTAACATTCAATATGGAAAATGAATCTGATTGCGCCATAGTCGCCTTCTGCAGTCAGCTGGGTTATTTGGATATTTACATAATATTGAGTTCCTGCTAACCAAAATTATGGTGGTTATATAACATCTTTCAATGTCATGGTGATTCTGCAAACAAAATCTATCCTGTTTATCGGCACCAAGGCACAAAATGAGCGTGTTTTGTAAACATTTTCCAATGGCAAATCTTTTACTGCTTTGGCTCTCCAATATTAATAGAGATACTCTTCTTTGGAAAGCTAATAACAAAACAGTACAACTACAGTGTGAACTAATTTTCTATTTTTCAAAAATCTAACTTTTTTTCTGAAAGAATGATATTCAATAAGAACACACCTTAAAAAAATTAATAAAGGGCACAAAACCAAACAACAAACTAAAACCTGAAACAACTCTCCTCATATGTTAAGAAACTGAAAGAGTAAAAGCAAAAATTAGAGAAATTCTGGAGTAGAAATTAGTCATAATGTGGTAAACTAAATAATTATGTAGAAGGGAGTCAAGTATGTCATCATTTGGATTTTAAAAAGATATCAGCAACTCAAAAACTATCATGTGACTTCAAGAATAATTTAGTAAAATATTATTGGTACAACTGTAACTGTTCCATTATACTTAACTATGAAATTAATACTAACTATGAAATTAATATTGGAATGTTTTGTACTGACTATGATTAGAACACATTTTATCATGGTCATGTTCAAATCTCCCTCTTCCCTTCAAAACATTTTCTGTGGATAAATTACCATATGTGCCGAAGTTACAATGATTTATCAGGCTGGTTTCCCTTCTGCACTCTGGAATGATGTTTCTCTGTCAAAAAGTAAAGTTTTCATTCAAATTTGGACTTAATATTGAAATATAATTTGAAGGTTCACAAGATACTCTGAATATATTACAATTTTTATTTATATATACATACTTACACACAGGATTAGCACATTATTTTCTCCTTTGATGTGAACATACAGTTAAAGGCTTTTGGAATGTAACTGCATCCTGGTTTTGGATGCAGTTCCCCTACAAGTATGTCAAAGCAGAACACCTTTATGATTACATTGCTTTAATCTTCTCTACTGAGAGTTAATCCAACCCACATATAAAGTTCATATACTTCAAATAAGTTAGAGATAGATTTCCCCTGCAGAGGTGTAATTGAAAATGTGCAGATCTTGAAAAGGTGAAACATTTTTATCAATCTGAAACCAATTCAAATGATAAAACAGAAAAAAAAATTGTCAGAAAGCAGAAGCAACCCAAGCAATTTAGCAAGTGCATCTATAGCTAATCTTGGTTTAAATGTGATAGGTTGGATGCGATGATCTTGAAGGTCTCTTCCAACCTGGTTTATTCTATTCTATTCTCATGTAGCATTCCCATCTTTAGAAGGAAATTAAAGCAGACTTCTCCTACATCTGAGACTCTAAGTAACAATGGAGCAAGATTAGAGCCATATTTGGCCTATTTTATGCAATGCTATAGCTATTTCTTTCAGAATTATCTGAAATGCACTTAAAAAGGATAAACCTCAAAATATTGTTTGCCATAAAGTATGTAATATTTTCATTCTTCACATCAAAAGTAAATCAACATTATGCTGCAGAATAATCTTAAAACATAGCTCCAAAAACATGAATGCCCAATTAAAGTAATTCACACTTAGGCATGCTGTAAAGGCCCAAAATGTTATGTTCATTCATAAGTTCATATTTTTGGAGCAATATGATCTAAAAGGACAATATTTTGCTCCAGAGAGGGAAGCAGAATAAAAAATTCAAAGCACATATTCTTACTCTGTTTCACAGCTGAAGTATCCTCCAAGTAGTACCAATCACCAAATTCCTTAAAATTGCAGCAATTTTAATGTTAGAACTAATTAGGAAGCAAGCATTATGAACCCAAGCATATGACTTGAAAACACTAACTCTTCAGTTTGTATTAAGGTGTGTGCTGGGTTACGCCCATCCTTGCTGGGGGCTTAAAGAACCCAGCCCCAGGTGGGCAGAGAGAGACTTGGTTTTCCCCCTGCCAGGAGGAGTGGTCCCCTGGGTGAGAGGTGGTCTAATCCACTCCCCCTTCCTGTCCACCAAGCCTATCTTTCCCAAGCTCTCTCTTTCCCTGTTTCACCTGCTCGAGAGAGATCATCTGCTGGTGCTGCTGCTGCTCCCTGCACTGACCACGTGGTGGGGGCCTGCTTTCCATGCTGCATCCAAGCTTTCTAAAGAACTGAATCCACCTACATCCAGGGAATACAAGGCCATCCAGCCCCGCTTTTGTATATTTTCCTATTTAACCTTATCCCTTACCTTTGTGAACTCTCCCTGCTATTGCTATATATATATATATATATATAGTTAAAAAACTTACCTGTTCTACTTCCAAACCAATTCCAGACTTTCTTTCGTGAATTTATTTCCCTTCCCTTACCTGCTTTGTTTTACCTTGCCAGAAAAAAAAAAAAAAAAAAGGGGGGGGGGCAGGGAAGGAATCTCTATCTGCTACCATTTGGGCTTCTAGACTCCTAGCAAAGTTCAAACCAGCACAAGGTGCATGTTTGGAGCGAGGGCATTTACATGTACCAACTGGCACCTTTGATTTACAGAACTGCAAAACTTCATTTCCCAAATGTAACTAATATAGATGTGTTGCTACTTTTTGCATTACAGTCACTGTTCATACTTACATATCAGAACACTACCATATATACATGATTGAATTCCTTCCAACCCCTAATACACTGTGATTCTGTGATCCTTATCATGGCTCAGTCCCTGATATCACAAGCAGCTACAAAGTGTACACTGCGAGCATGTGGAGGGTTTGTATGCAAAATCTCAGCACATGCTTGTGCAGGGATCATGGAGGACTGAACAAATTAGCACCTATAGACTAGCTATAGAGGGTGGGACCTTGCTCTTGAAGTCAGTCCAAGGGAGGAAACAGCAGGCCATGACTACATACCATAACTATGCACTGCTTCCTAAATCGTGCAGCCTTGGAAGAGTGTAGTCAGCTGAGCATATGGTACTACTGCTACTCGCTCTTTAAAGAACTCATCTTAGCCCCAAAAATCAAACTTCACTAGACAGAAAGACAGTTTGTTATAGTGTTCAAATTAAGTTCCTTACTTTATTTTTTTGTAAGTCCTAATTATTAGTCGTTAGGCAGGCTTATTTATTGATTACCCTTCCAACCATACTTTCCAACATTTGAATTCAAGATAATTTAATTTAAGTCATAAACGTGCTAAAAATCCAAACAGCCACATTTGATTCTAAATATAAACCTACTCCATGTGTCTCTTTCTGATGCTACCACACCCTTGGACTGAAAGACTCCAAATGTTCGAGAAGCTGCAATGTTAAATGCTGCAGAAAACACTGGCTACAGGAATGAAGTTACCCCACTTAATTTTGAACATAGTAGAAAGCTATCAGCCTCTCTGAAATCTCTTTCCAATGCTCCATGAATTCCAGCAGGAAAAAATGAAGACATAACATAGAATCATAAAATCACAGAATGTTAGAGGTTGGAAGGGATCGAGGTAAACGCCCCTGACAAAGTAGGATCACCTAGGACAGGCCACAGAGGAATGAATTCAGGATGGTTTTGAAAGTCACCAGAGGAGACTCCACAGCCTCTCTGTTACAATGTTCCATCACCTTCACAGTAATGAAGTTTCAACTCATGTTGAGGTGGAACTTCCTGTATTCCAGCTTATACCCATTGTTTCTTGTCCTATTACTGTGCACCAGTGAAAAGAGACCACCACCTTAATTTTGACACCTACTCCCCAGGCATTTATAGATATTAATAAGATCCCCACTCATCATTCTCTTGTCGAGACTAACAGTCCCAGTTCCCTCAGTCATGCTTCACAGGAGAGATGTTGATGTCCCTTAATCATCCTCATGGCTATCCATTGGACACTGTTCAGCACATCCCTGTCTCTCCTGAACTGGAGAGCCCAAAACTGGACACAGTATTCCAGGTGTGGTCTCACCAGAGCAGAGTAGAGGGGGAAAACAACCTGCCTAGACCTGCTGAACAGACTTTTCTTAATGCACCCAAGGACACCGGTGTCCTTCTTGGCCACAAGGGCACATTGCTGTCCCATGGACAACTTACTGTCCACTAGGACTCCAAGGTCTTTCTCCATGGAGCTTTTTTCCAGCAGGATGACCCCTACTCTGTACTGGTGCCTGGTGCTATTCCTTCCCAGATGCAGGACTCTGCACTTGTCCATATTGAACTTCATGAGGTTCTCCTTCGCCCAGCTCTCCAGCTTGTCCAGATCTTGTTGGATGGCAGCACAGCCTTCGAGTTTGTCAGCCATGCTCCACCCCCACCCCAGTTTTTTATATACACTCTATGAGGAATCCAGAGTAATTGCAGTATACTTCAAGTTACAGTAAAAACTTAGTTATTTTGCCCCTGTTCATGATAAGCGCTGTTGTGGCAGCTCCAGTTAACAAATAGGCAGTTGTTGATTAAGCTGTAACCATTACTGTTCACTTCTTCCCTCTGGAAAGCCATGTATCAGACATAAATAACAGAGGTGACTGGTGATAATTGGAAGTCCTGTTTCACAAAACCTGAACAGTTTGCAACATTAGTTCTGTTTAGCGCTGAACACCTGTAAGATCAAGTTACACAAGTTCACTTCTATGACCTTGCCTACTGAAGCACCACAGCAATGCACTGCTGAGGTCAAAACTATGCCCTGAGGGGTATTATAAAATCAGAATCGATCTAGGGAATCTTTTTTGATGGCAGTAACGGCTTTGAAAAATTGCCTTTCATCCACCTAGAACAAGATACTGTTACTGTGAAGTGCCATCTATGGTCTGAATAAAAAAGTAATAAAAAAATGGAATTTATAACTGTGTGACATAGTATTAATTTATCCTATTGCCTTTAGTATAATATCATCTAGGCACATCAGGATCATTTGGTCCTTTCAATGAGTTGTTCATAGGAGAATGTAATCAAAATATCCATATGAGTCACACAAATTCAAATGAGCTTGGATTGTGCAAACAGCGTAATTGTGACATCAACACAATGAATCTGACAAATTTTGCATGGATGCTTTTCAGTACACATTCAACCAATTAATTAAATGCTTACTGTGATAATCCTATTAGTCCTAATCTGTAATGGTACCATAGAAACTTCATTAAAAAGTATCTTTTTTCCTCCCTTTTTTTTAATTAAAAAAAAGCACAATACCACAAATAAGAACAACAAAACCAAACAAAAAACAAACAAACAAACAAAAGCATGTACCAAAGTAACAAAGAGTCTTACAAAAAATCAGAAACTGGCTCAACTTCAATAGGGAATGATCCCAAAGAACGTATTTGGCAGTGGTGTTAGAGGGATGCTTCATAGAAAAGACTGATTTTGGTCCCTGCAGATGTCTTTTCCATGACATGGACAGCTCAAAGCCCTGCTTCCTAAAGCTCTCAATCATCTTCTGCTAGGAATCACAACTACAGATCAGGTATTTCTATCTTAATGAGACAGGATAATTTATGGAGTTTGCATGCTATCTTCAAGATGGGAGTGGCAGGTCATTCAGTGTCAAAAATTGGACTACACTAAAATCTATGGTTTTAGTTCAGTGAAGTATGCCAAGCTCTCAGACTACTACTAACCCACTCAGATCAGAAGAGTGCTCAAAGGCACAAGCTTAGTTTCAGGCCACAAGCAAAAGGGCAAACTCCAACCACCAGATCCATCCCCAGTAGCAAAGGGATGAATCAGTGGCTACACGGTCTGTAGACAGGGACGGTTACAAATAGCCTGTTTGTTTAGACCATGTATTTTGACAGACCTAAGGTCAAAATAATGAGCAATTTCTCAACAGATCCTTTAAGGACCAGCAAAACAAAACACCAACCAAAAAAAACCACCAAAAAAAACCCCAGAAAATGTCCATGAAAGAGAAAAGTGCTTGCATTAACCATGGGATTACCAAAGTCTGCTTTCCTACCAGTTTGAGATGAACTTTAAACACTTCTGAACACTCCATAAAGGTCCTCCCTTCTTTATCAAGCCATTTACTTTTCACTGAGCTTGTAGGAGCATAATTATCTTTGACATTTCTCTTGCTTCATCACATTTGTAACAAGCCAGCAAGTTCCCAGAAAGAACAGTATCTTCTTCATTAGGAAGGAGGCAACACAGACACAGAAAGATGGAATAGCTTGAAGCTGTTTCCAGGTGTATGCTGGGGAACAGAGAAGAAATACATTCAAAATTATGAGAGGCAACAGGTCTGAACAACATGGACCCTTCACAGAGTATTTCTTTTTCAATCCATCCTTCAGGCTCTAACAGATTGTTATCATAATGTTTTCTAGTAGTATGTACCTGAGCATTAAGCGTTTCAGATCTTCTTTATGAGTTCCTATATTTAGAACAGCGCCTCCTGAAAGAATCAGGAAGTTTCTGATTTATTTTGTCAAAATGCAAAGCTGAGTGGAAGCATTATTTAAAGAAATTCAGTTTCAAAAGCCCCGTGTTAAGGTTTAGTTAAGGTCCTTGATTTATTTATATTATTTTTATTGACAAAAGTCATTTAAGAAAAATGACTGGAAAGGGATGGAAAATATATTCTTTGACAAAACTCCATTATCTTCAGATGCTTCTATGTGAGATATATTTTTGTCAAAAAACTCTCATACAAAAAAAAAAAAAAAAACACAAAAAAAACAAACAAAAAAAACAACCCACCAAAAAAATTTCCTGTCCATTGTGCCTTTCAGTGACCAATAATAACAGCCTGGTAAAAACAGAGTGCAACACACAGGATCCAAGTGTTTCCTCCAGATGCACCTGCAGGGCTCCTTTTGCCTCATATAAAAAAGAGTACAGTCGCTCCTGGATCTTCTCTTTGCAAGATTATAATTTGAAATAAATACACTTAGGTCCATCAACTTCATCTGATTGTCTTTGCATTTTTATTTCCTTCCATATGTTATTCCACAAGGAAGCACATTCTGCATGGAAGTAAGTGCAAGAAAGTACTGTTCTATCCACAGCTTGTGTATGAAGTTAAAGGCAAGGTTAACAAAATTACACATTTCTGTAAGTGAAATGAAGCAGGGATACAAATGAGAAAGCCAACATAGACTAAACATAGAAACAATCTGCATGTCCTGTTAAGCATGCAATAGAAATAGACAGCTATGTTTCCACTTTTGCTACTGCTAAATATCCCTCTCACTGAGAATTAGTTCAGTCAACACTAAAACTGTCTTTGCATAACAACTTTGCAGCGTCCTGATAATGAATTTTATTACATTTCATCACAGTGATCCTTGATGCATGATGAAGGTGTCAATCAAACCACACTAGAATTATTTTCACTGGGCTTTACAAAAGTGGTTTTGGAGAGAGTGCAGTGAAAGCATGCAGCCTTTTGACTGCATGAGTGCTGGATAAGGGCAACTCCTGTTCCTGATTCCTGGTTTACAGAATACTGGGAAACAACAGAAGCAGAAACATGAATCATTTGTTTAAAGTAAAACATCCTCCAACAAGAAACTCCATTGGGTTATCAGGCTCAGGAAGTAGGTGAGCACTACAGCTATTGCATGTGCAAGGCTGAGACAGAAGTGCTATCAGTCAGACATGAGAGGGGCTTACAGCTCCAGAAAACTACTGCAATACAGAGAATCCTCATCTTCCACAAACATAAATTGTGAAACATTCTTAGAACAGTGACAGATACAAGGTGAATACTTCATGTTCTACCCTAATGCTGCACAGCTGTTTCTGCACAGTTGTCCAGAGAGGCACCTCTAAAAGCACCAATAATTTGAAATGTTGTAGACACAGAAATCAGACCACCATTATCAGACAGCATTCCTAGTCATCTCAAGAGCTTTAGATGGGACTACAGATAAACAGAGCCTCTGGATAGAGATGCAAAACAGTATTACTCACATTATTCTGCAGTTTCTGAAACTTCATACCAGACTATTTCACATTAGAGAATTCACATTTGCTTTGCTGCCTTTCTGTCTTCAGTCTATTTTATACAATTTACCAATTTTACTGTCTATCATTTCTGCGGTTTTTGTTGTTTCTGTTGCTTGGGTTTAAGTACACTAACATCTAAGTTTAATTATTCAGGATAGTGTTTACTTAGGCAGTGCAATTTCTCCCTAAACATGGTCATACTGAAAAGAAGTTTAAAATGAACTCACCTAGGCAGAGATTCATGTGCTAACCAAATAGCAGAAACTATTGTAAAACTACACAGGAAGTTAAAATTAGCATTACCATGTGGACTTAGAAAATTTAGTTATAACTTTTAAAGATCATTGTACCCAAGAAATACTTCTAGAAAACATTGTATAAGATAGCCATTTGTAGATTTTAGTACTTTCCTATGAATATAAAATTTATTTAACAAGTAATAAAATAGGTGGTTACAACAACATTAATGCAACCCTAATATACCCCTTTTCTGAGAACTTGTCAAATCAGTATGTTTCACATAGCATCTAAGGAGCTCAAGGTTTATAAATTCCATGCTGTTCTATTATTATTCACATCCAAGTTATTTTAAGCGTTAACAGTAATAATAAAAATTTATTTTTTAATGTAGGATGTGCTTTTCTTACATTATTTTTTTAAAGGCATTATAGACAAGATATAAACAAACCAGCAATAATCATAGTTGCACATGACAACACTGCTGTTCCTTAAAGAACATATTTCATATTGGAAGAAACTGGCAGTATTATCTCTGGGTATCAGTAATAGACAATCATAAATAATATACCTTCTACATTTATGTTTATTTGTATTTGCCTAATAAGTAATGGTGCTGTTTATGAGAGTTTTCAAGTACCTCACCAAGAAGTTAATTTATTTATTTGGCTCCCATCAACCAGTATGTGAATTTCCTCAGCCACATCCAGAAGGTGACAGTGAGCATAGTTCCATGCCACATTTCCTTCTTTTCCTTCTTCTGACTGACAGTGAAAAGTACACTGAATTGCAGAAATACAGCTTCATATGCAGGATCACAAATCACGTTAGATCTACCAGCTGTTATTTCAATTAGTAAGGGCAAAGGCAAGAAATCTTGTAAGATTTAAGTGTATTGCATGCCTTTTCAGAGAATCAATTAAGTATCCAAATACAACTTTTTATGGCTATAGGACTTTGCTCAGAAATGAGCAAACAATGGATGGAATTCCCTTGAAATATATCCCTTCACTGATTCTGAAATTCAGCCACAAAGTAACATAGTGAGTAGGATGCAATTTTCTCTACAAATGTGGACACCGTTCAGGAGAAACTGCATCTAAAAGTCACAGAAGATTCAATTCCTCCGCAGCTAACTTCATGTTCCATGCTGAATGTATCAGCAAGGGTGTTGTTTATAATGAAGGGGGTTTGGGGTTTTGTTTCCTTGGTTTTGACGTATCCATGAGGAATTAGAGCTAGACCACCAACTGATTCACAAAAGCCACCCAAGTATTTCTCCAATATCAAAAGCAGAAAGAGATTCCTTTTTAAAACTTCAAGATTCTGCTTTTGTCTACAATACCAACTCCAATTTACCCTGGTAAAATACCATTAGAGATAAAATATTTTCCCTGTAAATCAGAACAGAGGTTTCTTTATAATAAAATGTGCTGGCTTAAGCCCAGCCCAGTGGGGGTGGGCTTGAAAAAAACACCTGACCCCAGGTGGGCAAAGAAACCTGACCCCAGGTGGACAGGGAGACCTAGCCCTCATCCCAGATGGAGGGGTTCCCCCAAGTCAAAGTTTATTCCACTCCCACTTCCTGTCCTCAACCCTATTTAAGGTGGGACAACTTCCTGCCTCATGCTCTTTCTCCTTCTCTTGGCTCTCTGACAGCCTTTTGCTGTTGCTGTGAACTGCTAACCATGTGGCCTGGCCTGCTCCATGTGGTCCCAGACACCTAAGGGACTGCATTCAAAGAGAATCCATCTTCCATATGGACAATCCTTTGCCAGCTGCTTCTGGTTTTATTTATATTTTTCATCCCTTTTCTTATACCACTGTAACCTTCCTTTTACTTAAATACCTTCTATTTTTTGTTGAAATTACTTTTTTTTTACCTTCCAAATCAATGCAAGACTGTCCTTTCATTGTTCTACCTCTCTCTTCTTCCCCTGCCTATTTTTTTTTTTTTAATACTGGGAATGGGGAGAGCGGAGGCAACTTAAATCTGTTCCATTGGGCTTTTGAGCTTCAGGAAAGGCTTAAGCGGCTACAGAAAGCATGGACTATTTAAAGATGGGACAAATGCAGAGCCATGATGGAATCCATGCACTGCAAACAACGTTGACATCATGGTACAGTTCACCCTAGAGAGTCAGTTTTCCATGCCCTAGGCAAATGCTCAACTGCCTTTTATCAGCGCTATTGGTCATTACCATGACAGCAATATAGGATGAAATCAGCATCTGTTACATTGCATAGTTACCTTAAATGCCATCTAGCCACTGAAACACAAAGGGCTGGAAAATTACTTGGAGCAAGGTTGCACTTTTTTCATGTGCTAGTGATGTAAACACATTAAGACAGTTAATCAATTACAAATCAAAACCCATTCTCTGTACTATTAACAAACATAGCTTTGTTCATGTAAAAGCATTGTGTTGAAATGCTTTGAAATAACATTAACATTTGAGTAACAAAGCATAACAAAAATAATAACAATCTAAATAACAAAAGCAAATTAAACACCTCCAAGGATTTTCCACTTTAAAAATAATTCTTCCATCATCTAAAGCAACATCTTGTTTTTTTCTTTTATAAACTTCTATCATGTTCTAACAATGTGCCATGGGTGAATATTAATAATTTTGAATACTTTCACAAAAGCAGCTAAGCAATAGTCCCAGAAGGACTGAAAGAATTACCCTTACAGCTCCTTCAAAGCATCCATGCTGCTAGTTTCAAACATGACCTTCTGCAGCCTGAAAGGATGTTTCAGTTATTTTCACTACTAACTGCCCTCTTCTTCCAAGAGTTTTGAAGCAATGCAGTGTGGTAATTCCACCATTTCTACCTTATGTTATAGTGACTAGCACAAGGATAAAAGACTCTGCAAAATGGAGCTACTCTGATACTCCACACTACATCTGTAATCTGGAATATTTTATTGAAAACACCAACAAATTAGCAGCTTTTCACTAAGGTGCTTCCCCCCCCCCCCCATTTGTGTCACACAGGTGAGACACAGGATAAAGAACCTGTTATGCAGCCTGTACATCAGCAATCCCTGGTTCCCCTGCAATCCCTACTTGTCCTGCGTGAATAAGAGTCACAGTTCTGGTTCCTGGAAAGAGATTAGGTGGCAATTCAAAAACTTTACAATTAATCACTTTCATGTCAATATTATTGCATGACTTTATATCTCAAACTTGATTTTCTTCACAAGTGAAGCCTAATGCATCTCTGAAGTGAAAAATTATTAATTGAAATACTTAAGTCTGCCTAGCACAAATCCTACAGGAGAAAATCAGTACAGCAAATCTTTGGCTCAGCCTTCAGCAGCAGCAAACCAGAATTTGTACCAAACACTTTTTCTCTAAACTGACAGAATAATTTGGTAATATTTCCTTCATCTATATATGCAATTAAGAAATTAATATTTTAAAGTCATTGCATTCTTCTTTTCAAAATATTCAGAAGGTTGTATTTGAGAATGCAGTAGGGAGCATGTAAGCTGATAGCCCCCCTTTAGGGAACGGAACTCAAGCTCCAGTGTCCAGCTCCCAGAAAGCAACTTGCCTCATACTAGGCACAAAATGAAGATCTGAGGTGAGTACCAATATTTAGGTGAGACCACAATGCCATAGAAAAAAAACAGGGAGCACTGACAAGCTAAATCCATCTAAACTAGTAACAAGCTGTTTTGTGTATTCCACCATGTTCCAATTAAGTGATACCATTTCTTATCTCTAGGAAATTTCCAGACAGGCACAATGATAATCCAGAAATAAAACTGTAATGTGCTCAAGCTGGAAAAATAAATACACCAATGCTATTATAACCATTATTGATTATTGATGTTTTTGATGAAACTGTAATGGAAGTTCTTGCTTTTCTGATGCAACATACCAAACACTAACATTGTCCAGGCACTCAACAAGAAGTTTTTCAGTTATAAATTATTTCTTTCAACTAAAAAAAAAAAAAAAAAAAGCAAAAAAAGAAAAAGAGAGAGAGGGAGAAAAAAACCCAAAAGGCATGCATGTACAGACACATAGATGTGCTCTTTTGACTGATGGAAACAGTTTCATCTGAATTTTGTTTTTTTTTCATCTTTTCAATGGCAACAACAGTAGTTCCTACTTACTTAGTTTTCCCTATGGATTCTGTTTCTCTTCTCAAACACAAAACATATATTAAGTGGTGTTTTGTATTGGCAGCTCCATGCCTCTTTAATGATATATAAAGGCAGGCTAATTTATCCCTAAACTCGTAATAAAACACTAATTTGCGCGGATTTCCTTAGAATGAACT
This sequence comes from Melanerpes formicivorus, assembly GCF_026170545.1. NCBI lineage: Eukaryota > Metazoa > Chordata > Aves > Piciformes > Picidae > Melanerpes > Melanerpes formicivorus. Next base: position 4,906,371 of record NW_027142395.1, on the reverse strand, counting down.
GTAAATAATAGAGAGCCACAGCTTCTTCACCGCACCTAAACAGTAATTTTACCTCACACTGATTACTTATTTGATTTATCTTGGAAAAGCAACAGGAGGGGGATCACCCTGTTTGATGTTCAACTGATTCTGTCATCTATGTAACTGCTTTTACTTATCCTAACTACAGGAAGCTTTAAAGATCTCAGCACGGAAAAATTTACAGGAAATTACAGATTCTAATACAGATATCCAAGTAAGAATCAGTTTTGCTGGGGCAGGGACTTCACACTCTAGTCTGCCTGCACTCCTGGAGATGAAGCTGGCAGGAAGCAGAAGGGGAAGCAATGCACTTCAGGCCAGGATAAGCTCAGCAGGAAGCAAGGAAAGGCACTTACAGGCCAGTCAGCAGGATAGTGAATTCAATCTAACTTTACAGTAACCAGGAGAAAAAGAGGTTTGACTTTGATATTTACCTCCACATTCAAACAATGCAATGAATTGTCATTTGCTCTCTTCCTCCTATTGTAACAAGGCACAAAACAAGCTTTGTTTGGGTTAGCATTCAGAAAAAGAGAAGACACTACTCATGCGCTGGTGCTGAAAGCTGTGCATAATCAAACCTAATACAAAGGAACATGGGACAGATAAAGGCTTTAGTGCCCACAGAGACAGATACCAGGTGGCTTTTCACAAGAACCTAAAATAGATAGGTGGCTACATTTCAGGGAAACGAAGGAACAAAAGGAGAAAAAGCCTTGACTCCACATTGCTTTCTGTGGAGAGGTATCTGCCTCCAGAGACATGTTTCCCTAACTGTTGCAATTATTCCTTGGGAGTCTTTAGGAGGAGCTACGAAGAGCAAGCGCTAACCATGGGGAAAGTGAAAGAAATAATGATGTCTTTAAAAAGAAAATGGAAATTAAGAATATCTTTCTTCACAATTAACTGCATTTTTGTGCCTATCTTTCACACTATTGATTACACAGCTACACAAAAGTGGCAGTATATTTCTAATAAATATATCAGTATTAATAAAGCTAAGAAAATAATTTCAAATTCTAATCACCTGATCTTTAACAGCATACTTCGCATTCAGCTGCTCTGTGATCAATATACACCAACCTGTAAAGTCAGCACTCAGGTGTTTTTTGAGGAAAGAGGACTAGATGGGAAAAACAGGAAAAGGTTGAGTGTGATAAAAATAGGAAACTAGTAATAAAATTTAGATCAGATTGAATTTTCAAATCCTATTATTTAACTGTATTCTGAGTAATCCTTAAAAGAAATTTCCATTTTTCTGACTAATTTAAACACCAACTGTATGTCTCTCAGGAACAGAGAGGAGAATAATGAATAAAATGAGAACTCAACATCAGTACCAGCAATCTGAAGAAACAGGTTACAGATGTTAAAAGGCAAATTCTTTTCTTTGTATTTCCAGTGCAGGTTTGAGACTGGAAGGTTGGATTCTTGCCATGTTGTCTTCCAAATCTCTTACTGATGTAAAATGTTTCCAGTGGAACTGGGTTGGACTCATTGCAATCATAGAAAAAGTACAGCATGCCTCATGTTATCCAAAGTTCCTCAGATCAGAAATGCTTCAAACATTTCAGTTTCACCTTTGATATAGCAAATCAAATCCCAATCTACACAGTCCCTCAATGCTGGTAACGTTAGCAGTAGCAATGCTGATAGAAAGAATACAGAGACATGATAACTGTGACTGCAGCAGCATATGGTATTTGTAACTCAAAAAAATAACTTGGTAATAACATAGTCTCATTTTGATATTTTATATACTTAAAATATTTTGGGCAAAGAAATGAAAGGTTACAGGTTCTCAAATACAACTTTTATAGTCTCTACCTCTGCCATATATCCAGTAAATGGAAACTGACTTCACTGTTCTTACTGTACATTAAATTATAAATCAGGAGTTTTGTTCCCTAGAAAAAAACATATTAATACTGCAGAGAAACAGGTATAGAATGTATTGGATGGTGTTATTTGCATCAGCTTTTCACAAGGTTATTTTCAAATTACTTCAAAGTTGTTGCAAGGTTTTCTGCTCCAAAGGCAGCAGCAATTAAATTAAATACTTTCCATAGTTTGTTATGTGTAGCTAAACTGTCACAGAAGAATGATGTTTGTATTTCCTACTTTGAATCTTTCAATGAGTCACCATTCTCAGTTTGTAAGATATCAGTGTGCCTGACAAGTCCAGTGAGTGACCTGCTGAGTTGGTTGGCTCAGGAAATGGGTGTTAAGTCTGAAAAGAATACAGAAACATAGGCCCATGCTATTTCACAGTTCATATTCCAAGTCAGACTTTCTGAAGCAACATGGAGTTAGAAATCTGTTAATAATGAGGACTGTGGTGCTACAAAGAAACAGAAAGATGAACAAGCGGATCATATTTTTATATGTCAAATGGCTTGGCCATCCTAAATGGAAAGTCTTTGAGGACATAATCCTTGAGAGAAGACATCAAACTGGATCCTACTGACTATGTCAAGTCTCCATATCCCCTTCTCCTACTCAAAAAATTAGTTAGGAAAAGTACTTGAAGAACAAGATATGATTACTTTAGTCAAAACCTCAAGCATTTATAAGGGAAATGCTTAATCTATCTACAAGAAGCTAAATTAATGTTCAGAAATTTATATATTCTTCTGAAATGAATGTGACACAAACCCTCCAAAGACGTATCTTTAGAAATCAAGAAATGTAATTTCTGATGCTGATTATATCTCACACAGAGTAAAGGAAGACCTTCCCTAAGCATGCATAATTTATGCTTTCTAATGATAAAGAAAACAATGACAGCCTTTTTAAAACCAAACAAACTACACTTACAAGATTTTTCATCTTCAAGTCCTGAAAGCATTTAGTAGAGTCTTTAGCTTTCATTTTGTTTTGGCTTTGCTGGTTTAAGATCAATTCTGAAATGTACTACTACTACTACTACTATTGGACATGGGGAGAAAAATTAATTCTGGATAATTTTCCACTCCTAAATTTAAAAGTTTACTTAAGAATGGGTAACTCCTGCATTTGTACACAAAGGTACTATATTTAGCAAAATGTCCCAAGAAAGCATTTTGAAAAAGGACCCTAAGTACAATTTAGTAACTAAAGCCAGCAAATATAGCCTAACAGTAATCCTTTTAAAAATGGCAAAAACCCCACCCTACACCCAAAAAGTTCTTTTGAGATTCTGAAACAGGGGTGAATTGTACTTTAATAAAGTTCATTACAACACACTGCATGTACATTCTACTTTTTCAATGAAAAGTATGTTGTTAACTGAAAGAGAGATACAAATCTAAATCTCAAGTCGTTTTCCAGTCTTTATCAAGCTCTTCCTTTCAAGTAAAGTTTCCACTTATTAATATTGGTCTTGTAGCACAATGAGCAGATCTCCTCCTCCTGCCCAAAGTCAAGATGGCTTATGTACAAATTGCTTGTGAACAATTTGGATTTTAACCAAATAATCTTTCCCTCAAAAACATTATCACCAAAAGGGTTAATCAGTGATTCCATTACATGTATCAAGAGCTGTAATACTGTCTTGCCTGAAGAACTCCATTTGCACCAGTCTCGACAGATTCACTCTAATTATGTGTTTCTCTTCATTCCAAAAACTATGGACACATGAAAACTGCACATGCTAAACCTGCCATCAAGGATGTTAGTAAAATCTGCTGTATTTACAGAATGCATAGAAATTAACCATGAAACCCTCTTAGGATTTTTTATAAATTTTAATTTTCTTCAGAAACACTCTAAATAAAAATTTAGTCTACAGACTGTTCTGACACCCAAGTAAATCGGACACTGATACCCAAACTCCTATAGTTTAAAAAATCCCACCCCACTATTTAAATGTTACTTACTGTGTTTGCAGATAATCAGACCTTTTTCTTTTTTTTTTTTTTCCTCTCCTCTGTTCAGCAAATATTCAGTGTGATTCTTACACTGACATTTACAAAACACCAGAATACCTGTGAACTCTTCCTCTGAATATAATGTTTATTGGACATTACAGGGTACATTGCTTGTACACTTAAATGAAATGCACAGGACTATTTTCATAAAACTAAAAACTCAGTCACTGAGGCAGAGCCCCAAACCTCATTTTAATATTCTGGCCTCTGCATTAGAAACTTTCTTCAGACACAGCAGACAATCCCACAGTAGGCATCCAAGTTTTACAAGCCCCAAATAAAGTCCTTACACGGGATTAGCAGGGGGAACTGTACTGCTACGTGGGCAGTCTTTCAAAAAAGAAAACAGGACGGCCTCAGTTCTCTGTTCTCACAATTACATACTGCACTATCATGTTAATAAAGCCAGATGAGATTTTCAAGCACCCTGACCAAAGGCTGTGAGAGCCATATATATTCACATAGTTTCATTTTGCTGAAGTATAAATGGGAAAAGAAGATCCTTATGCCTTTCTAGTTCTTTTCTTGCCTTACGATACTGCTGCACAAATGTAAACAATTACTTTGTTCGGAAAAGGGAACAGTACAGCTGCTTCAGTACTTTAGACAGGGGTGAAATGATACCCTAGGTCACATCTACCTACTATGGAAAATTCACCAATTGCAATGGAAGACACCTCTTTTACACAGCATCATTCACAGTGAAGCGGACTCCCAAGATCACAAGATGAAGTTTTAAAATGCTATTTTTATTAAAAAAAACAAAAAACAAAACCACAAAGTCAAATGAAGAAGAAAAGCACATGCTTGTAAAGTAAAGGGAAAGAAAATTGAAGGGAAAGGAAAAAAAACTCACAGCTGAATTAGCAAAGCAGTGGAGCTGTATATTTACAAAACAATGTAGGATATGCAGGGAAATATATACAAATTTACAATATTTACAATATATACAAAGATATACAATAAAGTAACACAGAAATGAGAGTTCCCCCCCTGCTGAGGGGGTTCCCCACCTCCGCTCTCCCCCTCTCTCCCCCTATTCCCCAGAGTGGGTTAGAAAAGAGAGAGAAAGAGAAGAAAAAGTTAGAAGCAGTTTGTGTTAATTGGAAAGCAGTTAATACAGGCCTTATAGCTTATCGGTTTCAAGGCCGAAGCCTTGGCAGAAAGCCCAGGAGCTGCAAGCTGCTGCCCGAAGGAGAAGCGGAAGCAAGACTAAAGATAAAAGTGCCGGAGTGCCCAGGATACCCTCCTGCAATCCCAGTTCAGAAGGTGCTTCCTCCCACTTTACCAATGAAATTAGTTTAGATTGTTCTTTTCATTTACCAACTTCCGTCCACCATATTCCCTTTCTTAAGGGGACAGCCCCAACCGGTGACAACTGGAAAGATCCAGGTTTCTGGTACTGATCTGGGAATCATAAACAGAGAAGCAGGAAAGGCACATTTCTCAGTGTTCCTTTGCAACACTGTAATATAAATGAGACTTTCTATCTGTTCTGCCTTGGAAGAAAGAGTCCTACTGGTGAAAGCTAGACTTACTAAAGCTCCTCAGATGTATCCAGGTTGAATATTTTGTCCTAGATTCTCCCATTATTTCATTATTTATTGACAATTAAGTTTATAATATACCATAAATATAAAGAAATATTCCGCAGAAATAAAGGATCTATGCCACATGCAATAGCTGAAAGTTGAACAGATCAGGGAGTTTGTTAAAGTTGCCAAAGCAGATTAAAATCTGTTTTAAATTACTCCTGATAAGCACACATAATTCACTTTTTGGGAAGAGTATGTTAAAGAAATGTGGCAGAAATAATGAAAGCAAACTACAAGTCATAGCATTAAAAAAAAGGAGAAAGGACTAGGCAATGTTTAAATTGGGAGCATTCAACTCAGCTTGCAATACTCTCCTTGGTACAGTCCTCCTGAAAATCCAGAGACATGATGAAAAGGCCTTGCTCTTCCTTTTTGGACTTGCATCTTACTTTCTTTAAAGCTTTATTTTTAAAAACACTAACTTGCAAGTAATACACAGATCCTCTACTCAGACATTTTCATGTCCAGAGACTGTCTTTTATTGTAGCAAACCAATTTTCCCCCTACAGGTACAAAGTGTCTATGAAAAGATTATAGTGGAGAAAAGGAAAGAGAAACTCTGAAGGACAGATGAAGGTACCTTATGGAAAATTAACTGCTATTTTAAAGGTAACTCCTACAACAACAATTTACCAGAGTATTTCTGTTGTTACAGCCAAATCATTATCTGCATGAATGTGAGGCAGCAGGGTAAAGGATGGTGAAAGGAGAAGCAACATTCCCACGTCTTATAAATCATACTGTGTTCTGAGACCACCACAAGAACTAATACATTAAGACTGCAAATGCCTTTGCAGAGGCATTTTCAAGAACATGTTATGGTTAGCAAAATCTTTAAAGAAGACAAAACATCATTACAGTTTGGGATAATGAAATTCCAATTCATTCATTCAATTTGTGTTGCACAATCCACAGATTTACTTAATAATATGCCTTAAAGGTCTGTCGCAGAATGAAGGTCTGCTGTATTATGAGCATAGCTGCTGTTATAACAGTAAGGAAACAAGCTTCTGACTGTGCAAGTATAACCTGCAAAACCTGCCAGACTTCTGACTGAAAGAACTACAATCAAGCAGTGGCAAGCAAGCACAGGAATGGGACTGTCTTTTTAAAATATCTCCTTATTATCTTTTAAAAGTCTAAAGAGTCAGGCTTTTACCTGAGAAATAACAATCATACTTTTCAGTTAAGTGACCAATTCTCTTAAATAGCCTTTACAATATGAGAAATTATTTCTCTCTGTAATAAATTACAACATTTTTCAATGCTTATTTTCAATAGATATTCATTACATTTCCATTTGAGTGGAATAAATATGCAAGTCTATGCAAATTTTGAGCCTATACTAAGAAAGAAGTTTCCTGAACTGACTTCTGTTTGCAGTTGTACTCAAATGTTTTAACCTTTCAAGACTACACTAAAGAATACACCTAGTTTTGGAGACTGCAGCTGTTTAAACTACCATAAAAACAGAAGTAGATTTTTAGACTATGCAGGAGGCAGTAAACGTTTGGTTAATGACATTCACTACAGACATTAATGCTTCCAAAGCTTTCACAGCCTCACAGGTACATGGAATGGCCAGGAATGTGGCTACACCCATCTTTAATCTATGTATTACCTCATCTACTCATCCCCTAATTGATTAATCAAAATAGACTATACCAAGACTTTTTTCCTCAGTGATACAAACAATAAGCAGCCTGGCTGTTGTTGGGGAGCATAAGTCTAAAGCGGTAACAGATCAGTTCTGAGCACAACTGCAATAGAAGTATAGAATAAAACATTAACAAATCGTAGAGAGTACAGGTTACATATTTTATGAATTACAGCAAAAAACCCAACCTATAATACGTATTTCTCACATCACATCATGCTATACAACAAGCATTGAATTAATCTGTTATGTCTTCTATTGTGAAATAGCTGGTCATATACTGACCTCCAAAAATGTACTTCTGTTTCAAATCTTATACCGGTTTGTCTTTCACTCATGTATGAAGATACCACTATCATCCTTAATTCGAAACTTTTCTCCAGTTATTTTCCAAAAATCTGCCTTAGGCTTATGCAGTGGTAAAATAAAGCATGTCTAACCAAAGGGCTTGCACAATTTTGTTAGGAAAAAAGTAACATACGGAAATCAAAGCTTTAACTATATAAATGGAAAGAGGTTCAGAAGTTTGGAACATAGTATTCATATGAGTTTCATTGCTTTTCTATTTCAGTCTAATGCAATTTTCCTTAAACAAGTACAAACTCTTACAGTACAATACAAAGGCGCCTTTAAGCCAAATCTTCTACCAGTGTCTTGCTCCCTGCAAAGCACTTGTTTTGGCAAACAGCTAGAAGCCTGACAAGAAAAGGTCATCCATCTTTGCCTGAAAAGCTTGAGCCAGCTTTATACAGTAAGAGCTTATTACAAACACACAATGCTTACCACATGTTCAATCAGCTAACTGGATGCAATCCAAAGAATGGCTATAAATCCACAGAGAGATGTTCGTTATGAAGGCATCTGCCACACAAAGTCAAAATTACATAAGCACTCTCTGGAGACCCTCTTCATTGAGCTGAGCAGTTAAAAAAGATCCTGCACTGAATTGTCACCAAGTGCTGATTTGCATTTGCGCTGATACCTTTAAAATGAATGTTGGGTTTTAGCAGTTAGTTTGCAAAGTTCATCTTCCCAACAAATGCCTGTGCCATTACTTCTCTTGAAAGTTAACAGTGAACTTCAAAGAACTTAGTATGGACTCACACTATTATTTCACACCTCCTCCTCTCAGGCTTTCCAGTTCCTGTCATTCAGGTAACAATGCACAAATATCTGCTTTCAGATGCTGCGCTATCAAGAGGTGAATTTCAGAGGAGAAAATGAAGGCATAGTAGAAGGATAAAAAATTTTAAGCATCTTGTATTTCTTTGATTTTACCCTTTCCCTTGCTTGTGGTTTGACCGGCTGATCTTCAGAGGTCTCTTCCAACCCCTATTGTTCTGTGATTCTGCAGTTCTGTGTGAATGGGGAAAAGTAATATACCAAACCTCACCTACGCAAAAAGTCAGAGCTTCAAAGGAAACAGGTCCTCACTTGATACATTGCATAATGAGTTTTGAAAACAAAGATGCTGGTTAAATTTGAAGTTGGCTCATACATTTGCCAATGTTCTGCTAATGCAAGGAAGTCTACAGAAGGAAAACCAAAAAGCTAGCACAGCTACCTTTACCCAAAATATGAACAAAAATGTGAGATTAGGTGTTTAGAAGAAACGGAGTCCTCCTTACTGAGACTGAACAGAGAAAAACAACAAATGTGTGCACCAGGTTTCTCTGACTATATGTTTTGCTTTGCTCTGGGGAGAAAATCTTCATGATATGGACACTTCAGACTACCTCCTCAAGCACAGAACATTCCTGAAAACTTTCAAAGCATGCTGCATTTATGAAAATGCTCTGTCTCATAAAACTACCTGAGTCATAGGACTGAAGCAAGACACCATTCACTTAGCATTGCAAATTCAACACTTTTCTGGTCAGATAGTTTGAGACTTAAACTCTCATTAAAAGCCTCAGCCTTGAGTCTAGAAACGGAATGTTCATTTGCCTTGCTGAATTTTGGTAAACAGCTTCCCAGGCATCAAGCAGCATCCTTCTTCACAGATACTTCACATTTTATTCCTGGAAGACTGCCTGCCCCAATCCCACAACAGATCCATTTATGTAACTCCACCTCTGTAGCAGCTGAAGAGGCTTGCCCTGCCCCCCCCCCCCCCCCCGTAGAGGGCAGGAAATGCATCTCCCTAGACTCTACATGACTCTTCCTATGCCACTTCCAACACATCAGCTTCCTCTCAGACATTAAAACACAGAGAAAGCTAATGATGCGTGTACATTGAATGGTCTAATTTGGGGTTGCAAGTAAGATATAAGAAGGTCTCTGGTGAAGTTATCAAAGGACTATGTGATTTTCTTATCCATCTGTTTACAATAAGCACATGGGTTATTATACAATAGGTTGTCCATACATTCCCATTAAAAAAACCTAACCAACCAAACATGAACAAACAAACAAACAAACCCAATCTAGAAAAGTGGTAACCTTTGTAAACAAGGTGGTTAAACCAGCACAGAAAAACTAACACAATAAAGAAGGTTGGTTCCTGTGTAAAATCCTAAAGTGCAATGAAAAGCTTGTGGTTAACTTGAACCTTTCCTTTGGAAAAAGATGCTACTGCCAGAAGGAAAAGTAAAGGAAGGCTAGAGGTATATTCTCATGGAAGAGACTTATCAGTGGGAATAAAGAACAATTTATGCCTTCTAAAATATAGAAATGTTTCTAGAAAGAGGTGAGCAGTTCTCTACTTATTGGAGAAGTATTCAGCAAAGGTGTATCTACCTAGTTATATACAGGAAATTCTGAACAAATACAAGCATTTCTCCACAGGCTGTTCAACACTCCAAGATCAGCAGCTGATGACTACCAGAAACAATTTCATGGTCTACCTTCTTTAAACAGCACCAGGAAGGTCTATAAATTACAATAATCAGAGATAATTGGAGGTGTTCAGGAGGAGACTTGATGGGGTGCTTGGTGCCATGGGTTAGTTGTTTAGGTGGGCTGGACTGGTTGATGGGTTGGACACAATGATCTTGAAGGTCTCTTCCAACCTGGTTGTTGTTTATTATTATTATTATTATTGTTGTTGTTATTATTATTTAAAACACTAGCCAATCAAAAAAAGCCCAACCCAAAAAAAACACACACAAAACCCCCAACCACCCAACCAACAACAAAACAAAAACAGAAACAAAAAAAACCACAAACCAAAACCACCAACCTGTCAAAGCTGCTATTTGCAAAAGAAGACATTAGTAAAAGCAAACACCACTCTCCATTAACATTAAAATATAAGACACAGCTAAGCAGAAAAACTAGCTTCTGGAAGTGTGTCATTTAAACTTTTGAGATTTCTTGGTAAGCTGTTCTGCTGTTCTCTGTTCAGACAGTGCCTGGCACAACCAGATCTCATTTTCTGGGCCCTTATAAGAAGCATAATTAATACTTATTAATGATAATGATGACTACAAAATAGACTAAGGAAGAAATGGATACATTAGGCTACTAACTGATCTCTGCCAAAGGGTGCTAAAACATGGAATAGAAATACAATTTTCCTTGTTCTATTGATTGAACACCTGCAGCAAAACCTGTGTATGTTCTGATTAACAAACTGTGTCTATGCTATAGATTTATAGAGACACAAAAATAGCATTAAGATATATATGCTGCACCTTCTGATACTATTTTATTTTTTTCCTACAGAACTTCTGCCATAACTTGACAGTCAGCAATATATGTATTTGCAAAACTGAGAGCCTTCAAGTAAATGAGCTAAGAAGAACTGGGAAACCTCTTCCAAATTCCTGTTTTGTTTTAAATATTAAATACTTAACCTTAGCTATTCAGGTAAGATTCTAAGGGCTTCTTTGTTGCATATTTCAATGCAAAATGCCAAATAATCAATCTAAATACAACATTCTGAATTCACAAAATACTGCCATGATTCTAGCTAACAGGCTTTATTGTTAAATATCACCTTAAACACTTTATCCTGTGAAAGTGAAGTATCTTATGAGCAGATGCATCTGAAGGTGAAGGTATCAGTAGATGCAATTCTTTGTAACTGCATGTAGGCATAACCAAGAACTTCCATCAGACAGCCTTCTCCGGTACCTACCACCTCCAGCACAAGCTGTGTTTATTGCAATGCAACTGCATGCTCTGAAATGGGGAATCTCTAACTGTACAGAAAGGCAACTGCATAATGCAAATAGGACATTTAACAATGATAATCACTGCAATTAATTAGACATACTATATAGAGAGTTTTGAATAGTTCTTGAATTTTTATTACCTTACCTATAATAAATACAGTTAAGAAAATACCTAGCATTTCAAGGTCATTCTGAAGTCCTTCTACAGTTGATTCAATACTGACATACTGCAAATGGTAATTTAATTTCTAAGTTGGTAGAAAGGCAGCATAAATAACTGTATGTATTTGTGTCACACGTAAACCAATGATTACAAAGAAAGAAGACATCTACTGTGACAAATGCAGCAGGGAGATCACAAGATTTTAAATATAAAAGCATCTGTCTCTCAGTTTGTATAAAACAGACTTTGATTAAAATGTCTTTAATTGTTCCACAGGCAATTTACCTCCCTTACCCACTTGATGGCCCTCCGTTATTGCAGTTTAGAAACTAAATCATTATGTCATCACACAAGTTATGTTCTAAACTTTCAGCCTGCCTTTGGATCTTGATGACCTACACCAGAGGTCTCAAGCATTTCTGAAATAATGCAAAAAATGTCACTCACAAAACTCTACAAGCACTGAAATGGATGAAAAAGCACTGCCAAAGCATGTCAGTAAAACACTCAATGAGTGCACTTCAGCCTAGAATGAATGCAGAAAAATCAATATCACCTGAGACAGCAATCAGCACTGAAGAAATTAATAAACCAGCACATCTTACGGTGTCCTGTTCATCAAAAGACTGATAAACAGACACACCCTTCTCTCTAGCCCTGGCAGGAAGTGAAAAATCAAGACTCAAAACCCATTCAATCATTAGATCCAGATTGCAAAGTAACAGTGAATAAACTTGACAGATATTTCCCAAGCTAATTCTTACAAACACTAGTCTACTATAAACTTTGTTTTTCTTAAAACTGCATATATGAAGTAGAGTCACCTGATGTTTGGTTAATAGCAGAATTAAATAATTACATGCTTTGCAATTCTGGCAAAATATTCTGGCAGCTTAACAACAACAACAATCACCCATATTTTGATCTGGTCTCTCAAAAGCAAGTTTTCAGAAACATGTATTCTAAAAGTTCCTATGTGCTTACTGTGGTGGTTTTAGGCTATGCCTTTAAAATTTAGTTAGTGATTTCAAGCAGAAAATTAGAAAAATATAAATAAATCACTATTCGGTGTAAAGAGGAAAACTAAAGACTATTCTAAACAAATTAATTAGGTAAATATCTAGAATAAGACGAGCTGTTCCGTAAGAATTTTCTCTCTTCTCTTCTGATCTCGGCTGTTTTGCTTCGCTTGGGAGAGACAATCTGCCTGCCTTGGCTGGTTTTGTCTTAAGTCTAACCCACTGCTCTTCTCCATTCCTTTCTCTATTGGGACAAGGGAGTAGGGAGAGGGCAGTGGAGCAGATTCCCTGGTCTCTGACCAGGGGGCTTTTTCTGTTGTTTGCTAATTGTAAATACCTGTATAATATTGTAACTCCTGTATATTTGTACATCTTCATTGCATTCCATTGTAGAGTGTAGATTTTGCTTGTAAATACAGCTTCATTTGCTTCTAACTGAGTTGGTCTGGCAAAGTTAATGCTGGGAGGGAACTTCAACCCACCACACTTACATATGGCACAGTACATGGCTCAGTGAAATTAAGCAGAAATTCCAACTAATACTACCAGGTGCTTTGTCAGGCCCACAAAATTGGTATTTCTTGGCTTGACCACAGGGATTTGTTTTTAAAATATTCCTTAAGTTTCTGAGTGGGCAAGTACTATCTGCAAACACTTTAGAAATCCAGTGAAAATATTAACATTATAAATGATTATATTTTATATAGAACTTGACTGATTAACTGCTGCAGTTATTTCAGCCTGTGAATAGATACCTTAGTGCACATCTACATTTGGGAAGCTGCCACTGACACAGCTGTTTCCATTCACAGGAAACACAAATACCTTTTTACTCTGAATGCACAGAGCCATTTAAAATGAAGTACCTGCAGAAGGTAAATAACCCTGCAGATCAGTTTCGGCATAGAGAGTGTAAAGACCTGAATCACAGGTGTTATGGAAAGAATAGCTAAATAGTTTAAAATGGATAATTCTAAAAGTGTATTTGAAGAGCTGTTTTCTCTCCCTCTTCCTATGTCTACATCAGAAAAGCATGCTGAAGTATTTTGGCAGAGCTGTTTTTTAAAACACAATGGGAACGCTCGCATTTTAGCAGAAAAAAAAAGTCCTAACTTACAAGAACATCACCTTCTGCATGATAATTCATTTAGTATTTTCAGAACATGGGCCAGATAGTTGCTACTAGAGAATTCACAAAAAAAATGCTAAAAGTTACTCATTCTCCCTCTCAGTGCAGAACAAACATGAAGAAGCTAGGAGCAGGCACCAAAAGCTGGATTAGTGGAAAAAAGGTGATGATAAAAATGTTCCTGTTGGGTTTGTTGTTGCTCTTGTAAAGGCTCATTATGTAATTTGCTTTCCACATCTCACACTTTAGCATTTGTGTTTTCCAAACATTTTCTGCTTCAAAGACAAGAATGGGAGCAAGAACAAACCCAAATTCCCTGAGATTTGAACAATCTACTGGGAGAACTGGCAGTGCCACAAGATATTCAGTGGAGAGTAGCCTAAAGCCTTGGTCTTCCCAGGCTGCCCTCTACCTACTGTTGGACAAGTAAAGCTTCTCCTTCAGGCAGCTTCTGAAATTTCACAACATAGAAAGTGGCAGAGAAGCTGGCACAGCTCTATAACCTCCCATGGATTTGTAGCTTATATTTAGAATGGGGGGGAAAAATAAATCCAGCTCAAACCTCTTTTCTACAGTTCCACATAAAAATACCTGCCAGATGCTGATATTACTATCTACTCTCAACAAGCCTGTCTCAATGTAGCAGGGAAAGGCACAAGTACTCTTTACCATCCTTTGTAATCTGTCATATTCCCATCTGTTCTGTACACCTGAGCTACACAAGTGCTGAAAATCCATGAATTATTCGATTTAGAGAGGGAAGGAAGAAGATAAATTGTGTACTCTTGCTGAGGAAGTCAGTGTATAACAATGAACCGTGTTCATTGTTTTGCCATGCAAGTGCAAATAGTGCAGAGGGATAAGCAATCTGACAGCTGGGACTAAGGGACAATGGAATTTTAAAAGGTATATAATAACAACATCTTATGTCTGTAGAGTGTAAAAGCTCACTAAATCTACTGAGAATATGCTACTAGTAAAAATGTTTCTTCTTCATCCATCATTTAGCATTTTATATGTAAAAATTTTCAGTTCATATAGCAATTTAGACTCATAATGTCTCACTTACAAAATATGGACTTTTGCTTCATGGAGGCAAATTAATACAGGACAAAGTTCTCTGTCTGTATTAATGGAATTAACTATTCCTAAGTCAACTATACCGATTTGGATATCTTAAAGAAAAAAAAAAAATCTTTCAGAAGTGTCAGATAACTTGGTATATTATTGATTGGCCCTAATTAGAAACCCGCATATGCCACATAGAAGAAACAAGTCCTATTTTCAAGTACACAGAATTACAGGATAATACTGCTTGGCAAACATACATCCAAATGGCTGAGATTTTTTTTTATTGTCTATATATTTAAAAATACTGCTAACTGAGAAATATACAAGATTACCGCTTCCTCCAGGTAATATTGTTAGCATAACAATATTTATTTTCATAAATTGTCAAATTTTTCCCCTCCAGCATTTGAACTGAAACAGTGATACCCATTTGCACGGCATTAAAAGAATAAAAGAATGCTATGCACTCTGTCACTACACATAATAAAGACTGGAGTTCAAAAACAAGATCCTGGTTAAGAAATTAGGTCAAGAGTAGCAATCACCTCAACTGACCCAAGCAATTAAAAAGTCATGCATTTAGTTTAACCTTCATCTTATTTTCCTTTCATAGTCAACAAATATAGATCAATTACAGTGAACTGAATGATACTACAGTGAACTGAAATGAGTAAATAGATCTCAGATGTATTGTAGTTGTACACATTTATAGACGTGTATATAGAGAGATAAAATGAAATAGGCTTAATTGAAACAAATAGAGTAAGTTACTTTCCATGCGGACTGTTTCTGTTCACTACAGACAGATGCATACAGCTGTTATATTAAACTAGGTGCTTTACTAAGGCAGCAGAAATGAGAGGACACTCATCCAAAATTAGCTACACCTCAGCCCTAATAAAACCATCTAAAAATAGGATTCCACAACCTCACTAATAAAACACCATAAAACCAGTTTATGAACAGTTGTACAAAGCTGATCCAATTTCCCTTGTGAGGAGAATCATAGCCTTCCTAGACAATTTTGCAATACTACTAGACAACACTTTTCTATGATTATTTTGGTGTATGAAAAAGCTCTAAAACTGTATGAGTTCCACTGTGTTTTGCAAGCACGCCAACTTGTTACAGATTCTACAAGGTTCAGCCTAACTAAACCCTCTTAGCCTTCCCAAAGGATTCTTGTAAGACAGTATTTCATATGCTGTTTTCTGTCAGTAGCCTGTTTCCATTCGAGTGATTCCTTTCATCACTAATATAGAGACACAAATTCTAGTTCTGCAAATTTCTTTCCAATGACCTTTCAAGTGTCACAGAGTAATGCACCACATAATATAGGAGACATTAACATAGCTGGGTTTATTTCTCCTGTATCAAAAGGTATAGTGTTTTAAACAACTCTTGAAGAACAACATCACACCATTCTTCCAGCCCTTTGACATTCCAACACAACTGAATCACATTGTGATGGAATAGTAACACTACGTTCAGCTGGGTATCAATTAAAAGGAGGTTGGAAGAACCTGGCCTATGACAGGACAACACCATTGCCTTTAACCACATTTTTGTTCCATTTCTGGTGTGTCACCCAGTAAGGTATGTGGAAACCACTATTTAACTTATTTTCTTCAATATGCAGGAAGACAAAAGGGCAGAGCACATATTATGTGGGTACAAAACGTGGCTACAAGATGAAGTTTACATAACAGTTTGCTTTGTTTTTAAATTCAGCATTTATAGCAGTATGTGTTTTTGCAAGCTGCTCTTAGGACATGGTCAGAGCACAGCAATTCCTTATGAAAATCAGAAACATAAACCCATTTTTATGTTGTTTCTCCACTATTCTAGGCAAAGTAATTTAATTTCATATTTTTTTTCTGTTTTCAGCTCCAGTTAGGGCTTCTGTGAGCCTTCTTTATGTATTGTGAACCAATGATGCCCTTGATTAGCTGAGCTCTGTGAGCTACTGGGCAAAGCTCTCGGTGCAGATAAGTTAAAATAATCAAACCCAAAGCGGCCATCTATACCATTTCAGCAGGTCAGGCTGTCATCCAGAGTATGACTACGATACCCAAGTTTGCTTCTTCATCTCCTTCCCACCATACATCAGCTGAGTCTGTTCCCAATTAACAGCATAAAAATAAATAAATTAAAAATCTTAATTTAATATTTCTTTTCCGTCTTTCCTTGGTTTTTTGGTATTTGTTTTTCCCCCAAGATGTGACTGCTGTGTCATAAAAATGAAAATGTGTCTTATCATTACAACATTTTGGTCATTACATTACTTGAAAAATAAAAAAATCAGTGGAAAAATACAGATTAGTGGAATAAAAACAAATAAACTGTTGCCCCTCACCTTTGACATCTTGTTATGTCTACCTACATAATGGTTAGCATTGTTCCAAAAAAAAGAATCTGGAAGTTTCTGATGGAAATTATTACAACTATTCTCATTTCATTACTATATTTTTAGCTGGCATTGTTACCATCAGTGAATAAGACGAACTGCAACTGCTCACTGACTCACAGGCATACAGCAAAATGTGTTCACTTAACTCAAGCTGACACAGATTAAAGAGGAAATTTTCACATTTTAATGCTTTTATCACAGAGGCCCTTGGAAGATTCCATTCGTGAAAGAGTAAGATAAAATATTGACAGTCCCTACCTTCACCTGATGATCCTGAAAGGTCTATGATGACATACACTCTCCCTTCTGGCTCCAGGTCAATCTGTAACCAAGAGAATTAGAAGAAAACTTACAATGGCTCCCAAAGCAAATGACTTCACATGCATGAAACAAGTTTCTAACATTCATAAAGCCAGGTACACACAGGGCACGTAGGAAGTCTGCAGTTCACTGCCAATAGTCTCCTTTTGCAAAGAGGTGTTGAAGACCCTGTACATTCCTCAAAGTAAAAATGTGTGTGTCTTTAACAAACTTGGAAACCTTGAATTCAGGGAAAACTACAATTCAAGTACTTGAAGAACTGTTCTGCCATACGTGTGGAACACTATTTCCAAGGCAACAAGAAAGAAAGTAAAAAACTGGTAGCATTGAATAACTTTTAAAATGTAATTTATACAGAGCCCAGCTATGCAAATGTGAAAAATTACACTCATACAGTCATATCCCAGTGAAAACTGCTGGCTAAGTTGTCAGCCCGTGGATTGGACCATTACACTCTGAGCTGGGTTAGGAACTGCCTGGAGGGCCAGGCCCAGAGAGTGGTAGTGAACGGTGCCACATCCAGCTGGCGGCCAGTCACTAGTGGTGTCCCCCAGGGATCAGTGCTGGGCCCTGTCCTCTTCAACATCTTCATTGATGATCTGGATGAAGGGGTAGAGTCAGTCATCAGCAAGTTTGCAGATGACACAAAGTTAGGGGCAGATGTTAGTCAGTTAGAGGGTAGAAAGGCTCTGCAGAGGGACCTCGACCGACTGGACAGATGGGCAGAGTCCAATGGGATGGCATTCAACAAGTCCAAGTGCCGAGTGCTGCACTTTGGCTATGGCAATCCCATGCAGAGCTACAGGCTGGGGTCAGAGTGGCTGGAGAGCTCCCAAACAGAGAGGGACCTGGGGGTGCTGATCGACAGCCACCTGAATATGAGCCAGCAGTGTGCCCAGGTGGCCAAGAGGGCCAATGGCATCCTGGCCTGCATTAGGAATAGTGTGGCCAGCAGGAGCAGGGAGGTCATAGTGCCCCTGTACTCTGCTTTGGTTAGGCTGCACCTTGAGTACTGTGTCCAGTTCTGGGCCCCTCAGTTTAAGAAGGACATTGAGACACTTGAATGTGTCCAGAGAAGGGCAACAAGGCTGGTGAGAGGCCTTGAACACAAGCCCTATGAGAAGAGGCTAAGGGAGCTGGGATTGTTTAGCCTGGAGAAGAGGAGGCTCAGGGGAGACCTCATTGCCCTCTACAACTACCTGAAGGGTGGTTGTAGCCAGGAAGGGGTTGGCCTCTTCTCCCAGGCAACCAGCACCAGAACAAGGGGACACAGTCTCAATCTGCGCCAGGGGAGGTTTAGACTCGAGGTGAGGAGTAAGTTCTTCACCGAGCGAGTCATTCGTCATTGGAACGGGTTGCCCAGGGAGGTGGTTGAGTCATCGACCCTGGAGGCGTTCAAGGGGAGATTGGACGTGGCACTTGGTGCCATGGTCTAGTCATGGGGTCTGTGTTGATAGGTTGGACTCGATGATCCTCGAGGTCCTTTCCAACCTAAGTGATACTGTGATACTGTGATACTGTGAAAATGATCAGCTCTGGTCACAGAATGGGGGAAGTGAAGACATATACAGCTTGTACTGCAGGTCAACACATGTTTATAATACTCCCATTGTATCCTGACTGAAGCAAAGAAATTGCTTTGCCAAAGTCAAATGACACCGCGGTGCCTCGTAAGCCACCAACAACATAAGGGTATGGCACCAGGACAGAGTAAGATGATAATGAAGAGATCACTAATCTGTACTAATAACTTGGAAGACCCATCTGGTGGTCTTTGCAAATTAGCAAGTAAATGAGGAAATGAAGGAGATATCAAAACATCCAGCCTATGTCATGCTTTGCCTACCTATGTTCAGCAAGCAGCTTCATGATGCCACTTTTTTTGATTCCAAGTTTCTCTCATCACCTGAGAAGGCCTTTAAAAGAGAAGCATCTCTGCCACTTCCCTCTTTTGGGCCACAGCTGCCAAATGCATCAGGGTGATGCAAAGTCCTCCCTCTATGAACCAGTTTCTCACGAAAATAACCTTTCTGTGCCATTTAAGAGCAAGCCAGTAGAGGAGTTCACAGGTCTGGCTGATGTCATCATCTCAACAGATCAAGAAAATGATCTCAGCAGCTGTATTATAAATAGACAAGGCAGGAAATAGGTGCTAGCAATGCCAGGAGTTACTCAGAAGAGAGGAAAATGCATGTGTGTTTGAGTGCTTTTTCATAAATAAAGCATTGAGTATTAAGTGAAGACACTTTTGAAAATTTCTGAACTGGCAGCCTGAGTTTTGTGGGTGAGTTTTGTGGGGTTTTGTTTCATTGGGTGTTGTTTGTTGTTTATTTTTTCCCCCTAAATAAAGCTACTGATCTTGAAATACTGCTCCTCTCCCTCTGCAGCTTTTAAATACAAAAAATATTTGTAGATCAGAGGCACAGGTGCATGAGTAGACTTTGATGTCTGCGCTGAGGGAGGCTTTTGAAAACTGCTGTAGCACTCACCAGATGGCTGTATTAAAGACAGGCATGTCTAATGCTCTGTTTATATCAGCACTATATACTGTTTGGTTAAGCTTTCAGTAAAATACTTTATGCAGTTCAAATCCCAGCGTGCACATACACATGAAAAACCCAATACTATCTCTGCAGAAGAATCAGATGTGTAGAAGAGATAGTGACCATCATCACAAAATCTCTGTTCTGCCCATTTAAGTACAAACACCATTGGAGACAACTTGGGAAAAGACTAACACCAAGTTTCCATTACCCATCAAGTGGACCGTTTGCACTACACATTTATTAGAAATGTTGTTTACTAATCTCAAATCAGAATTTTTTGGCCAATGCTCTAAGGAGAATGAACTACTTATGAAAGGGAGTCACTTTTGCAAGAAAGTATGTTTCAGCCCTAAAATATTCTAATACCAGTGAGAATTAAATGGAGGTATTTGTAGGTTTATAAAATACCCATGTCTCATTTCATTGAGTACCTGTGCTGCCAGTCTTACGAGTCACAGGAATTGGTACTTTTTTCCAGAAGTTCAGCTTCCTCAGCTGACCTTACATATAAAATGAACACCTCCAAAAAAGCAGAATTCCCTGAACTGAGACGAATCCTTCCTTTGCTCTCTGGTCTTTCATGTATCAAAGCAAGTATGGAACAAAAAAAGACAGATTAAATTCTATTTATCCATAAACCATTTCTAATGTAATGCCTAGAAAAACAATTATATAAATACCTCCAAAACAGGCTGATTACTAGAATCTAGACTGCATGTCTCTTCTTTCACTCTGTACATTAAACTCCATTTAGAAGAAGGTGGAGCCTATGCTATGTCATTTTATAAATACATAATAAATGATACATATAGCACAATCTAAAGTTTTCATTATTTTTTCACTAAAAGCCCTGAAAGTTACTACATGTGAAATGCCCTTAGACATGTGTAACCAGAAACAGAATGACTGGCCAAATCCAGCAGAATATAACAGACATCCTTGAATACAATGGAAACAGCCTGACCACAGCAATTCTGATTCTGACCCTTCGCTTTGTCTAGAAATAACCTCCCTCTGAATGCATTCACATGCAGAGAGACATCATGAGGAGTTACCTGAAAAGACACAACTGTTCAAGAGGACAAGAGGGAACAACATGAGATGCAAACTAGAGAAAGGAGTTGAGATAAGGGAAGCTTTTAACAAGACACATTGCAAAACACATGCCTTGAGCAGACACAGGACATTTTCTACATGCCACAAAAGATGTAACAACTGTAACTGAGCACAATGTTTGATCACCAAAGTATTGTATCCTGTTACTAGCCCATGCCATTTTGGTGACTTTGGTTAAAATCCAGAGTTTAAATAAGTGCAAGTAAGATTAATTGTAAAGGTACTTCAAACAACTTCTGTATTGCTAAAATAATCCTTATGTGGCAGCATATTGAGATGAGTACAAGAGTTGTTGGAATGCAGCACAAATCTTGAAAAACTCCAGGCATGAATCGAGTATATTAGGAGCCCTTTTTGGGGAACAAAAGGCAACTATCCATAAAATCAGACATACTTTCAGAGAGAAAAACCTCTGTTGAAAGCATGGCAAAGTTTCAGCATATTGAAGGCATTAAATAGTTTCACAGTCATTAATGGATTTTATTTTCAACACTCTTGTGAGACAGTTCCCCATCTGCAGAATGCGATATTCCCAAAGGCACAAGCTACACTAAACGACTTGCCAGAAAATCATACAAGAAATTTATGGTTAATCATGAACCAAACCTCAGTCTCTGAAAACCCAGAACGACCACTTGGACCATTTCTCCTAGTCCTCAATTAAGCTATACTTTACCAAGCAATACCCATCCTGTTTTTCTGCAATATCAGCTATCTCCAACAACACATAATTTCCTTTATTTCCCATTCAGATAATACTCATCAGGAAAAACAGTATCAAGCAACAAATTGCTTAAGTATTTCTCTGCAGCATTTCCAAAGCATCACAATTTTTTGACAGCTGTGGAGCAACAAAAAATTTCATTGAGCTATGCAGAGGTTTGTGAAAATAGTTCAGCTTTTCAGTAAGGTTTTCTTTTTTGCAACCTTTGAACTCCTAAAATGTTCTGAAAAACTGACTCCAGAGATCATCTAGAAGCTTCCCATTTTCCTCCTCTCAGGTCCAAGACTTAATTCCCACTCCATCTTAACCACAAATAAAGTTTTCCAGAGAGTGCGAGTACCAGAGATGGACAGCTTTTAGAGGCTGGACAGAGATTAATACAAGGTAAGTTTATCTCATTCCATAGGCCTGCTGAATATCTTATATTTTGAGCACAAGCTTGTTTCTCTTCTCTTCTGGGCTTCTGGCTTCTCCATCCTTGTATGCTTCTTGACTAATCTTCTGTTTGGACTATAAGGTATTGCGGGTAGAGACGTAACTGGGGCTAGCTGTAATACACAGCCGTCTGGGCCCTTTCGTATCCAGAGGGGGGTAAGAGAGATCAATTTTGTACAAGGGGTTCACTGTACTGCTAAATTGTAAATTCATGTGTGTGTGTGTATATATGTATATGCTAATTGTCTTTTATACTTTTATATTTAGACTGCTTTTGTAAATGCAATTTCATTTTACTTCCAAAATTCTGAGTGTGGTAAATTTGCTCTTTGGGGTAAACTTCCAAATTGTTGGGGGGGTCTAATCCACCCCACCACAAAAATTCAGACAGAATTTTCTTAGACTGAGATTTTTCTATGGAAACCACACATTCTCTCTAATCTTATAGGGATGAGGAAGATTAGAATATGTTTTGCTTCATATTTGAATATGAAGATTTTACATTCTTGACCACTGTACAGCCTGAATCATCACATCAACACGTTGGAGAGGTTTTTCAGCAGAGAGATGTCGCATGCTTTATAGAACAAATGGAGACCTGCTGTAAACAAGTTATAAACTGCTATCTTTAGTGGCTCAGCTCCCCATTACTGTGCGTTTTTATTTGACTATAACAGAACTCATCAGCCACCTATGTTTCAAGACAAGAACATTATCAAAGATTAGGTGCACTGTGCTCATGTAAATACCACCATGTTTCTTGAGAGACCATTAGTCATTGACCTAAATCTCAGATATTAAATAAATAATAATGACTAGACACATGCATTTTCCATAACAGAACTTCCTAATAGCACAGAAGTTGAGTAATTTCTAATCTTGATGTCTCTTAGCAAGACAGTATATGAAATACAGCAAAAACCCTTCAGCATGAAAGCTGTTTATCATTTTGGCAAAAGTATAAAGCTAAACAGACTATGTAAGCAACATAAACAGAAAGAAATAAATCATAAAACCTGCTTTGCACCTCTTGTTGTGATATTCTAGGATTAACTGATATTTGGATAGCTTAAAGTATAAACCTCTAAGCACATGATCTATCACTGCAGATGGTTGAGTCATGAAGGACTTAAGAAGTCAGTATATATTAATCCTTACCGAGCACAACATAGAATCATAGAATCAATAAGGTTAGAAAAGACCTCAGAGATCATCAAGTCCAACCTATCACCCAACACCTCATGACTACTAAATCATGGCTCCAAGTGCCACATCCAATCCCCTCTTGAACACCTCCAGTGATGGTGACTCCATAGTTTCATAGTTTCATAGTTTCATTCAGGGTTGGAAGGGACCACAAGGATCATCTAGTTCCAACCCCCCTGCCATGGGCAGGGACACCCCACAATACATCAGGCTGGACAGAGCCTCATCCAGCCTGCTCTTAAACACCCCCAGGGACGGGGCCTCGACCACCTCCCTGGACAACCCATTCCAGGGTTTCACCACTCTCATGGTGAAGAACCTCCTCCTCACATCCAGCCTGAATCTCCCCACCTCCAGCTTCATTCCATTCCCCCTAGTCCTATCACTACCTGATATCCTGAGAAGTCCTTCCCCAGCCTTCCTGGAGGCCCCCTTCAGATACTGGAAGGCGACAATTAGGTCACCTCGGAGCCTTCTCTTCTGCAGACTGTACAGCCCCAACTCCTTCAGTCTGTCCTCATAGGAGAGGTGCTCCAGCCCTCTGATCATCCTCGTGGCCCTTCTCTGGACACGTTCCAGCACCTCCACATCCCTCCACCACCTCCCTGGGCAGCACATCCCAATGGCAAATCTCTGTGAAGAATTTCTTTCTAATATCCAGCCTAAACCTTCTCTGGTACAGCTTGAGACTGTGTCCTCTTGTTCTGGTGCTGGTTGCCTGGGAGAAGAGACCAACCCCCTCCTGGCTACAACCTGCCTTCAGGCAGTTGTAGACAGCAAGAAGGTCTCCCCTGAGCCTCCTCTTCTCCAGGCTAAACAACCCCAGCTCCCTCAGCCTCTCTTCACAGGGCTGTGCTCCAAACCCCTCCCCAGCCTCGTTGCCGTTCTCTGGACACCTTCAAGAGTCTCAATGTCCTTCTTAAACTGAGGGGCCCAGAACTGGACATAGGACTCAAGGTATGGCGTAACCACTGCTGAGTACAGGGCAGAATGACTTCCCTGCTCCTGCTGGCCACACTATTCCTGATCCAGGCCAGGATGCCATTGGCCACCTGGGCACACATAACAGAAAGTTTGTCTTTGAACACACAAATTCTCTGAAAGGAGGAGGGAAGGGATTGTGTTTGAAGAGGTGATATCTGCAGATGCTGGGGTTGTTACATCATCTGTTTTGAGGAACATTTACTTCTCCACCACTGAAAAAATATTTCCATTAAAATGCTGAAGAAACTCAGAACAGGTGCAATCTAACAGAAAATTACTAAAGACAGTTTCTGCTGTTTTATTGTTCTTTAACTACAAGATAATAGACTATCTTATTTTAACTTATTTAATAGAAAATAAAACATTAATAGTGACACTTTTCAATACAGTCAAAATGACTGCAGATGAAATAATGAAAAAAAATCCAAAACGACCATCATTACTAGAACAGAAGCAAACTCTTGATCACAAAAGCTAGAGGTAAGACTAATGTTGAAAACTTCTCACAGCATTCGTGCCCGAGTCCCTAGAAATCTCATCTAAAACAGATAGCTTTGCAATAGGCTCTGTGAGGTCAGCAAACTCAAAGAATCATAGAATAGTTCATGTTGGAATGGACCTGAGAAATTTTTATTTAAAAATATTATCTGGAAATGAATAGATTCCACATGTCACATCATTAATTACATGAGGTAAACGTGACTTTTAAAAAAGCTGCCCAGAAATCATGTTGAGAAAACTTCCCTCTGATGTCTGTTTACTGCTGTGATTTTTTTTGTACCACAACCTCTTGCTCTTCTGGACAAAGCAAGCAGGTCCCTGTCAGAGCCAGTGCACTGCTACAAAGTTCACAAATCTGCCTTTCATTATGAATGTTACATATTTGATTATTGTAATTACAGACAAACATAACACAGCTTGCTGCATTGCAATTGACCACAACGATACATATAAAAGTTAGGACATTTTGGCTGCAGGGGATTCTATCATTTATGTATTCACACTCATACATGCCAAAAAAACATCAAACATTTTGCATGACCTACAGAAAAGATCAAACACTTTCCAGTGCCAGACACATGCACAGACATAATACAGAACAGAAGCAGCCAGGGATAAACAAGATTCAGCTGAAATAACCACAGTATTCCACAATCAATTCTAAACCAAGAATCCTTCCATTGCTTAATATAGCATATGCTAATATTCAGCCTCAGTGTTCTGACTCACATATGATATGTCTTTGATCTTCCATGATCTAATGTACCTAAGGCCTCCCAATTTTAATGCACAGCAACACACAAGTAACTTTGTGCACAAGCATCCACATCTCTATACTCAGAGGTTAAGTACTCAAGTATTACAGGGAGGAACAAATTTTATGGACCACTGTACTGTGACTAGGGTGCTCATGTTTAATTTTCTGTCAGAGTCCAGAAAGTGAATTTGGACAGATGACTATATTTACATGCCACAAGACAGCAGAGTAGTACAAATGGCTGCAAATGCATGAAGCTACATGACCACAGCACATCACTGCACAAACCCAAGCTTCTGACTTCTTGATCTGAAAAAGGTGTGGTAATTTCAGGCTATGCCTAGAAAGTTTTCCATAGATCTGGAACAGAAAGTGGTAGAATATAAATAAATTACTCATGACAGATGAGCTGGCTAAGCCACTCTCCATCATTTTTCAGCAGTCCTGGCTCACTGGAGAGGTCCCAGAAGACTGGAAGCTGGCCAACATGGTGCCCATCCATAAGAAGGGCTGGTTGGATGAGCCAGGGAATTATAGGCCTGTCAGCCTGACCTCAGTGCCAGGCAAGATCATGGAACAGGTCATCTTGAGTGCAATCACACAGCACTTCCAGGATGGCCAAGGGATCAGGCCCAGCCAGCATGGATTTAGGAAGGGCAGGTCCTGCCTGACCAACCTGATCTCCTTCTATGATCAGGTGACCTGCCTGGTGGATGTGGGGAGGCCTGTTGATGTAGTCTACCTGGACATCAGCAAGGCCTTTGACACCATCCCCCATAGCAAACTCCTGGCCAAGCTGTCAGCCCCTGGCTTGGATGGGAGCACACTGCATTGGGTTAGGAACTGGCTGGAGGGCCGAGCCCAGAGAGTGGTGGTGAATGGTGCCACATCCAGCTGGTGGCCAGTCAGTAGTGGTGTGCCCCAGGGATCAGTGCTGGGCCCCATCCTCTTTAACATCTTCATTGACGATCTGGATGAGGGCATTGAGTCCATCATCAGTAAATTTGCTGACAACACCAAGCTGGGGGCAGGAGTTGATCTGCTGGAGGGTAGAGAGGCTCTGCAGAGGGACCTCGACAGGCTGGACAGATGGGCAGAATCCAACGGCATGAGATTGAACATATCCAAGTGCCGGGTTCTGCACATTGGCCACAACAACCCCATGCAGTGCTACAGGCTGGGGTCAGAGTGGCTGGAGAGCAGCCAGGTGGAGAGGGACCTGGGGGTACTAGTCGATGGTAGGCTGAGCATGAGCCTGCAGTGTGCCCAGGCAGCCAAGAGGGCCAATGGCATCCTGGCCTGCATCAAGAACAGTGTGGCCAGCAGGAGCAGGGAGGTCATTCTGCCCCTGTACACTGCACTGGTTAGGCCACACCTCGAGTCCTGTGTCCAGTTCTGGGCCCCTCAGTTTAGGAAGGATGTTGACTTGCTGGAGTGTGTCCAGAGAAGGGCAATGAAGTTGGTGAGGAGTTTGGAACACAAGACCTATGAGGAGAGACTGAGGGAGCTGGGGTTGCTTAGCCTGGAGAGGAGGAGATTCAGGGATGACCTTATTGCTCTCTACAACTACCTGAAGGGAGGTTGTAGACAGGCAGAGGTTGGTCTCTTCTCCCAGGCACCCAGCACCAAAAC
This sequence comes from Melanerpes formicivorus, assembly GCF_026170545.1. Lineage (NCBI taxonomy): Eukaryota > Metazoa > Chordata > Aves > Piciformes > Picidae > Melanerpes > Melanerpes formicivorus. Next base: position 4,879,058 of record NW_027142395.1, on the reverse strand, counting down.
AAGAGGACACAGTCTCAGGCTGCGCCAGGGGAGGTTCAGGTTGGATGTTAGGAAGAAGTTCTATACAGAGAGAGTGATTGCGCTATGGAATGGGCTGCCCAGGGAGGTGGTGGAGTCACCATCATTGGAGGTGTTCAGGAGGAGACTTGATGGGGTGCTTGGTGTCATGGGTTAGTTGTTTAGGTGGGTTGGATTGGTTGATGGGTTGGACACGATGATCTTGAAGGTCTCTTCCAACCTGATGATGATGATGATGATGATGATGATTATTATAACATGAAGTACTATGTATAAGACCTTGGTTTGGTTGAACAACACTCAACTAGACTTGTTGAGTGAAAGGACAGTAAATCTATCTACAAAACAACAGTCCACATAAAGCCACCCTCTTGACATATCTGCTAAATACATTTCAAGAAGGAAAAGAAACTTTTCAGAGCACAATTCTTCCCCAACCAGATGGTTATTTGATTTAAGAATAAAGGAACTGCATCATGTGGTAAGATGTGACCTGTAAGCACTGCAAGGCTTCTCAAAATCTATTCTTTAAAGCATTAGTGCAGTGGCACTCTTCACAGGGAAATCATTAGTTGTCACAAAATACTTAAAACACATTTATCATCTTAGCTTATGTACATTTTTTAAGGTCATGCTACAGAACTGAATCTAGAGTTACCTGAACAGAGAATCAGGACTGCAAATAATGGTTAGCCGATAACTACATGTTAAAAACTAATAGATGCCAAAGCACCTTGTTAGATCACAACTTCAAATAACTACTTGCTCATTTGCCCAAGCAAAACTCCTAGTTGACACATTTGTTCAGTCTCAGAAATCACCCAAAGTGATGATTTAACCAGAGTTATTTGGAGTTTCTCTTAAATTCCAAGAGTACTTCCTTTGCAACACTTTTGACAATCACCATGAAATGGGTATCTGGATAACAGTAGCAACATGGATAAGCAGAAGACACAAGGACTGGCTGGTACTTTTCCTGGCCATACACACCAGTTTTGGTGCACTTCATACACTTTTCTGTATTTACTTAAGTAACTTCCATATTTCCTTAATTCCCTTAAATAAGTCTTACTGTGAGATGTCACAGAATCACAGAATCACCCAGGCTGGAAGAGACCTTAAAGATCATCAAGCCCAACCTGTCACCACAGTCCTCATGACTAAACCACGACACCAAGTGCCATGTCCAATCCCCTCCTGAACATCTCCAGGGATGGTGACTCCACCACCTCCCTGGGCAGCACATTCCAATGGGCAATTACTCTTTCTGCGAAGAACTTTCTCCTCACCTCCAGCGTAAACTTCCCCTGGAGCAGCTTGAGACTGTATCCTCTTGCTCTGGGCAGCCTTTCAAATAAGAAAGGCTTTTCTCCATTTGTATTCAGGATAGAAATTAATCCTCCATTAGGAAGGAAACAGCTTGATTCAATATTCTACAAATGGACAAACTGTATATTGATGACACTTGCTGGAACTTTTAAGTAGCATGCTGATGCTTGACATCAGCATCAGCTGCAAGCCAGAATTCAGCAGCAGCAGCAGCAAAATTCTGGTTGGTAAATTCTCTCATTTTGTCAATTTGATTTAGATATGAATGAGACTCCCTTTCCCCATACCTCCTGAGTAAGGTGGCTAAAATTACAGAATATGCCCTGGAGTTGTGCCCAGAAACATCTCTGATCCCAGGAACTGGCTACTAATTACTAAGCTCTTTCCCCCAAAATTTCCAAAAAATCAACAACATCTTGGTTTAAGAAATATCCCCAGATGCTACCAAGATTTGCCTGAAAATTCTCAGGAATTCAGGATTCTCCTTTCTATGCAAAACTTGCCTTTTAACATGACAAAATCTCCATTTAACTTTGCAGTTTACCTTACTGTATGCTTTGTCAAATTTAGGCTGACAATCAACCTGTCAGCACTGCTGAACACTGAGTCACCACATACAATGATCAACGTTTCTGTCTGAAGTTTCACCTTGGCATCCAAGGACAAAGACAAACGTGACAGGGCTGAGCTCTTAACTACTCAGACAGCTGCAAAGTGGAGCAGTTCTGCAGATTACCACCAGAGAGGAGACAAGGAACACCACTTCAGGTACAGAAAACTTGAAGAACGCTGATGAAGTAACATAATATATGGCCTGAAATTTCTTCAGTTAAAGACCACAAATGAATGAGAACAAAGAACCTAGGAATGAGTGACTATCATGGGAATGTACAGAGACAAAAGTTATATATGCAGCTCAATAGTGACATGAAGTTTTGATAAGCAAATAAAAAGCATTAAAATAATATTTCAAGAACAAGGCTATGATAAAATGACTCTAAAATTGCTGAATTTTATTTTGGAAACAGTGTCATACCCTCATTTTTTTAAAACCTCATTCTTAAACCCTAGAATGCTTCTCATTACTATTTCAGCTGTCCTGCTAGGTCAAAAGATCAGGTGGTTGTTTTTTTTTTTTTTTCTAGCTCAAGGTCTAAGCTTTAAAAAAATAATAACTGTTTAAAATAGTTTTTTAATCAAGGCACAAAAGGTGGTAACTGAAGAAGTTTTATTATTCATCCAGGGGATTGCAGTAAGATGTCTGTGTTTACATACCCATGTTCAGTAACTTTAGTGCCATTTTTAAAAGTGCATCTTCTACCTTTCCATTCAGGCTCAGCACAGATGCCCCTCTATTTGTGAGGGAACAAACTAGAAATACAAGCAAAAAATGAATAGTCACTTTACAGAATTATCTGAAATTGGTTATTGAAAGGGAAGGAGGTTGCAAAAATACCACAAAATATTTATTTAGCAGTTAAAAAAATACATAAAATTATATCAGTGAGCACCAAGATGAAAGCATGGATGCACAAGCTTCAAGAATCACAAATAAACTTTCTTTTGCTGGATTGTGAAGATGGAAGGAAAAAGTATGTTCAACACAAATATTCTCTATGTTCTTTCACATATATATATCTGTGACCTAAGCTGCTTTACAACAAACACTGACATTACAATAAACAACCACTGCAAGATATACAAACCACAATAGTAAAATAGAATTGGAATCAAGTATTTAAACAAAAGTATCCTTCCTGGAAATGCTCATCTACTAACAGCCTGCCAAGAATTGCATCGATTCCAAGACTTTGTTCAAGTTATGCTGAAAGTTGAGTTTTAAAGACACTTGAAAGAATGAAATAAATAAAATACAAGTCACTCACAAAAAGAAAACCAAAACCTTTGCCATTTTTTAAACAAAACAACTCTTTTAAAATAGTTGTTCAGTTGAGAATGAAAAATTTCATTCTGCTATTATACAACATGACACACACAACTGCAAGCAGTACTTACAGAAACTGGCTGCTATGCAGATCTGTTGGTCCTTTTCCATACTGAGCACACACAGGAAGACACCATATCTGCATCAACTCCCCTCAGCAACTCAACTTCCCTGTCCATCACCCCTTCGACACCAAGGTTTTAAGAAAATATATCTATAGCAGCCTGGGAGCTCTATGCACCTCTGAAATCTCTGTCTGCTATGTAAATAGCAAAATCACTCTTGTTTCCTACAAGGAAAAGCTCATTTCTAGAATCTTGTACTAGATAAACATTTTGTCACTAACTGAGACAGTTTCTAATATTATTCATACTAGATAGGGTCAAACATTCGATTTGGGGGGGGGGGGGGGGGGGAGGGGGAGGTAAATTCAAGGATAGCATCAAAACCTTTTCAAAACCTTTTTTGAAAAAAGTTTCTTAAATAACCAGAATTGGCAAAAAATAGCTAAGAAAATTATCAGAGAATGTAACTCCTAGTGCTATTTTATGTGTCCTTCTAAAAAATTGCCAGAGGAACCAGCATTTTTATTCACCAAAGAAAACATCATTGGAACATTCTCTCTTTAATTCTATTTTTCCTTTAGAAAGTACTACAATAAGATCTTTGGGTAAGATTTAATAGTGCTGGGGGTTTTTCCTAACATAGTTTTTGTCTTGGTCTGATGATGTTTTATCCTCTGTTTAATGATCAGATAAAAAAGATTAATGAAGCTAATTCTGTTGACAAAATGGCTATCCTGAGGACTACAATTAGCTGTGATTCACTTCGATTTCCTCTGCAGTTTTAGCCATAACAAATCCAGAGCAACTCCGAGACTCCTTGGATGTCAGCTACAAAATACTTTGTTAAAAGAAAAACCAAACAAAAAAACATCTATAGCCCATGCTGCCCATGTATCAATGTGAAACGGAAACCCAAGTAAAATAAAATTTAGGAGCTTGACACATGCTGCCAGGCAGCCTATGTTCCATGAAACACAGAGACCAGAAAATAACATCTTGAATACAGAGATTACAGAAAAGGAAATGGCAAAAATAGCCATTACTATTATTACTGTTCCTGAAAAGTTAGTCGCCAGAGTAGAGTCCACCAGCCAGAAGTGGCACACCAGGAACACATACATCTTGCAAATTCCTTAAAAACAACTGTGTGTGTTGCATTAACTGACATTTTTCTTGAGCACTTATTTTCATTTACTGCTTTTAAAAATAATCATGTGTTGAGTTTTCATATGTTAGATATGAGATTGACACTGTAATATGGTGGAGTGAAGTTCCCCCCCAGCATTAACTTTTAAGCCAGACCAACTCAGAAGCACACGAAGCTGCATTTACAAGCAAAATCTACACTCTATGATGGAATGCAATGTAGATGTACAAAATATGCAGGAGTTACAATACTATAAAGGTATTTACAATTAGCAAACAACACGAAAAAGCCCCTGGCCAAGGACCAGGGAAGCTGTTCCACTGCCCCCCACACCCCTCTCCCAAGGGAGAAAGGAGTGGAGAGAGAAGCACTAGGTTAGACATAGCCAAGGCCAGCCAAAGCAGGCAAAGCAAAACAGCCAAGATCAGAAGAGAAAAGAGAGGGAGGGAAGAATTGTTATGGTACAGCTCCCCTTATTCTACATATTTACCCAATGAATTATCTTCTGTTTTCCTTTTTACTCCCAATAGTGATTTATTTATATTTTTCTACTTTTCTGCTCGAAATCTGTAACTAAATTTTAAAGACATAGCCTAAAACCACCAAAAACATGAAGGATGCTGGGTAAACCTTTTTAAAATCTCACTCCTTCAAACATCCATGCAAACTTTCCAGTATTTCCTGAATTTAAAAATTAACAAACCACAACATAAAGCCAACATAAACCCAAGAAACATTTCCCCCCTTCTCAGTTAGCCTGCCTTGTTTTGCTGATCCTCTTTTAGTTCATGATGAAACGGGAAATGCAGAGTCATTTAGATCTGCATTCACATTTGGTTCTTTGGGGAAAAAACTCAATTACATGTCAAACTTGTTTTTCTTTTTATATACAAGAATATTCAAGTTTGGGTAATATCTTTATAGACGCTTCAGTTAGATTTTATACTCCTGGAACTGGACTCAAGTTAAGTGAATAATTTTAGTTGCATTAGATCTTAAAATTTAACTCTGAATATACAAGAGCCATCCAGTTCTGGTAATAGATGGCACAGCATACTGCCTGCTGCTTACCACCCTATCGAGCCAAGCAGGTTGAGTAATGCTAATGCCTATCTTCCATTAAACACTTTCAGTCTTTCCTGTAAGATGTTTAAGGATGAAAGATCTGCTACACCCCATGCTACGTGGTTTCATTAGTTTATCGCTTTTAATGCGAAAAGCAGTATTTGTTCACTGTTCGTTTTATTCTCTCTGGCTAGCCCTCAGTTCTTATTTCACCCTTCCCAGATTAAAAAAAAAAAAAACACTTTTCACATAGCACTGTTTTTAAAATGGTACTTGACATCCCCAAATTAAGTAACGTACCATTGTTCCTTTTATTTAAAACAAACCAGCGAGCTCAGAGTTTCTCGATATACAGAACTTCCTCCAAAATCTGAATGCTTTCAGAAATCCTGTTCTGAGATCTGCTCTTGACCTGTGGGGTTACCCTGTGCAATAAACTTCATTCACCCTCCATGTGGCTATTCCACCTCCTATTTAGAGTCTAAATAAAGAGTTCAAATTGAAAAATAGTCCAGGCTGCCCTTAACACAGTTATGCAATTAGACCATGACCTCTTTATGATTACCTGTATTGGAGTTTGCCAGTTCTAAGCATGCTTTCATGTTAATAGCAATTTGAATTTTTAAAGTGACTAGGAGTAATCAGCCATTATTGTAGCCTACTCATAAACTTGCACATACTTCTGCTATGGCGTACCTATCACTTCCCAAAAAGCAAGGATCCTTACCACTTGATTTACAGAAAAATATCCATTTGGTGTTTACAGTGTCAGGCTCCGCAATTCTAATTCTACACAGAAACTGCAGAGATAGGTCTTATAGCAAGTCAATCTGGCCCTCAGGAGACGTTTTGTCTCAATTTCCAACCAGTTTTTAAAATATTGACCATCCCTATGTGCAGCCTACAGAAGGAGGAGGAATAACTTCACACCTGAGGGAAGCGTAATGAAAAATCTGTCATCTGTAAGGCAAGTGGAGGCAGGCTGGATGTGCTTCTCCAGGAAAGTATCTACGATTTGGATACCCTTTCATTCCTCCATCTCTGGCTGGCCTGCAATTTCCACAAGCACCATCCCTCAGAGCTTGCAGAAATCAAACCAGTCCTATCAGTTCATTTCAAAATTCTCTACTCTGATCTCCAGCCTTGCCTGAAAAAAATTTATTTTAAATCATGATCTGAAAGAGAGTTACATGTTCATTTTTTTAACTAAAAGTGTATAAATAGTTCCTGAAGATTTCCCTGACAACAGCAATAGCCATTTATTTCAGAGAATTCGAGGAAGGCAAGTTACCTTTACATTGCAGAATAAAGGTTTTGAGTATGTGAGCCTGAGGTTTGTTTGGGGTTGTTTTGTTGTTTTTGTCCTTGTTTTGCTCCACAACCCCCTGCTCCCTGCACCCCCCCCCCCCCTTTTTTTTTTTTCTTTAAATGAAGTGCTTTTTCCTTACTACTAATACAGATGAAAATGATTCATGCACAGTCATGACCTTGTTAACCATGTGGGCAATCCTCCTTGAAGTAAGGCTCTCTGGGGAATCCTGTAGATGTCTGTGTAATATCACAGAGCAACAGTTCTGGACTGTTTGCATATCTGATTCTCTGACTCTATCCAATCTGTTGCTTATAATTCAGTCAAATGTGCTGCATTTTAACTATTCCCAGAAGTCTCCACAGTTTCTCTTTTGGTCATTTTCTGCAAAGCAGATAGCTTTAAAAGTGCTTTCATTTTACCCATTACAAAATCATCCCCCTCATTAAAGAAAAAGATTCCCTCTCTAACACTTCCAAAATACACACCATGCATGCCAATAAAGCTGCTAACTATTCTTTAAGAAATTAAAAACGTATTCTTCAATAAAGATGCAGTAGAAACTAGTAAGGATAATAGGATAAAAATGTTAGCACTCTCAGGACCTGTCTCAATGGTAATTGTTATTCAGCTGTGGAGACGTGACTAATTTGGGGTAATTTGATAATTTTTCTTATGGTTTTCTCAGGAAAACAAAGAAAAAAATAATTGTGTGCTTACAACTGAAGTGATGCAATTGAGCAGCCTTCTCCATATACCTGAACAAACACTGGAAAAAAGCCACCCAATTGCTCGTTTACTGTTACAATTTTTTCAAGACAATTAGTTAACCTAATTTATTTTTTGTTGTGGTTTTTTTTTCATATCTAATAAAAATCAGGTTAAATCTCAACCCTGACCTGCAATTTTTTCTCATTTTCATCTTGGATTGTTTGAAAACAAAATCAACTGTTCTTAACACTGTTAACAGTTTCAACAATAAACATGAAGCATTACCAGATATTATAGAAGTACTGTAATGATTTTTTTTTTTCCCCCACTTCATGACAAAGCTGGAAACTCTTCACTTAACCCAGGAGGGATGAGAGCTGTTACTCCTGGGACAACATGAACACTGAAACTGTTACAAACTAGTAAGAAGGCACAATCTGGCAGCCACCTTGGGCTTTCCTGATACTCCTCATCCCCTGTGCCCTTCACTCCTCTGGAAATTAAGGTAAACACTATCAGGTTTTCTGACTGCTACCATTAATTTACCACAAAGTAAGGGAAACTTTTGCTTTGCTTTGCTCTGACTCATTGAATAATATCAAAGGAAACATCTCTGAAGTACAAATTAAGGCCTGACTAGTGTCCTTGAAGATGAGATTCCCATCCTCCCTTCAACTTTTGTGATTAAAAAATGCAAGGTGAAAAATACAAGCAGTAGCAAACATGCTAACATGTAACAATGGAGAGAGACTAGCTGTCCTACTGGACAGCCGAGCTACACAGATCTCTCAAGTCCCAACAGACATTTTGGCAAGAAAAAGCAATACTGGACTAAAACCCAATGTACACAGAAGCTGAGTTAGCATAATTTCGAGATCTGACATTTTATCTGCACAACCAGTGCTTCTCAAGGATTTTTTTTTTTTTTCAGGTACAAAATTAACTATCAACTGATGAATCAGTATTTCATTTAAAATTACTTTTCTAATGTGGCTTTCACTTTATAACTAGGAATTAAGGTATATTTTTAAAACATGAAGGGATCTCTGTTACATGCTGGAAATAGTGGTTAATTCTGAGTGTTCAAGGGACAACAGCGTAATCTGGTAATCATAGTCCAATTAATTTATATAAGACCAACAGCTACTTCAAATACTTCCTACTCTGACTCTTCAATTCCTATTTTATTATAGCCTTTTCTAGGAATTTAAGCAGTTACTTCAAAAGATACTTTTATACCAGAAGATTTCAGTACCTAAGGATAATATCTATTACTTGCATTTAATTATTACTATGTATTTCTAATTTTCTATAAAACTACTGAATATCAAACTTTCTGAGAGCTGTAAATCACTTATTCCTGCACAATGTCCATATTCAGTAGTGTTTTCTTTACAAAAAGTCACCAAAAATAATAATACAATATACAGAAAAACATAGCTCCCCTCTCATATGGCTAAGCAAGCAGAACCCATGTCAAACCAAACTGTCTGTTTTACTCTCAACTACTTATTGTTCTTTTGCCTGCTCTTACTTTGTACATATATCAGGATAATAACTGAGTTCATACTTCGAGAACTTCTATAAAGAACAGCAGTATAAAGGCTGTTGTGAAGGATCACACATTGAAACACTGCTTCTTATGGCGGCTTTGCCCTCCACACCAAATTTCATAGAATCATAAAGCTGTTTTGGTGGAAAAAGACCTCCAAGATGATTGAGTCCAACCATTAACCTGACACCAACATGGCCATCAAGCTGTCTCCCTAAGTGCCGTGTCTACATATTTCTTGAACACCTATAGGGACAGTGACTCCACCACCTCCCTAAGCAGCCTGTTCCAATGCCTGACCACTCTTTCAGTAAAGGAAATTTCCTAATATTCAATCTAAACCTCCCCTGGTGCTCTCATTCAATCACTCAATGCTAGAGAGAAGAGACAAACACCCACCTCACTATGACCTCCTTTCAGGTAGTTGTAGAGAGCAATATGTTCTTCTCTCATCCTCTTCCCCAGACTAAATAATCTCAGTTCCTTCAGCGGCTCCTCCAGATGCTTCATCAGCTTCACTGCCCTTTACTGGACACACTCCAGCACCTCAAGGTCTTTCTTGAAGTGATGAGCCCAAAAATGAACACAGCATTTGATGCGTGTCCTCACCAGTGCCAAGTACAGGGGCACAATCACTCCCTTACTCATGCTGGCCAAACTATTTCGGATACAGACCAGGATGCTGTTGGCATGTTGGCCACCTGAGCACACTGCTGGCTCATGTTCAGCCTGCTGTCAGTCAACAGTCTCAGGTCCTTTTCTGCTAGACAACTTTTCAGCCACCATTCCCTAAGCCTGTAGATGATTGTGAGAAACAGAAAACTACTAAGAGGTTTACTCTGCAAGTAGGAGGTCCTTCCAGAGATCTCAAAGACACTATTTGAAAGTGAAATCGGAAGAGATTTTTGGAGAACACAACATCAACGGTGGTCAGCTGCAGTCTGGAAATAATAAGTGAATCAATATTTAGAAATAAAACACCTGAACTCCAATGATATCTCAAAGATAATAAGCTGCACAAAACCTGCCAAGCCTCCTGACAGTAGTTTTGTATTAGACTGCTTCTGGGTCTTCTGCACAGATGGCACTAGCAAAACAGCATTCAAAGAGCAACCCAAGAATATCTGGGCTTGATCATTCAAAGGTTTTAAAACAAATAAATCAATAAATCTGCCAGACCACATGGTTCCATGCTAACTAGAAACAGGCAGGGGTTGGAGTGGCTGGAGAGCAGCCAGGCAGAAAGGGACCTGGGGGTACTGGTTGACAGTAGGCTGAACATGAGCCAGCAGTGTGCCCAGGGGGCCAAAGGCATCCTGGCCTGCATCAGCAATAGTGTGGTCAGCAGGAGCAGGAAGTTCTTTTGCCCTGTGCTCAGCACTGGTTAGGCCACACCTTGAGTCCTGTGTCCAGTTCTGGGCTCCTCAGTTTAGGAAAGATGTTGAGTTGCTGGAACACATCCAGAGAAGGGCAGTGAGGCTGAGGAGGGGTCTGGAGCACAGCCCTGTGAGGAGAGGCTGAGGGAGCTGGGGGTTGCTTAGCCTAGAGAAGAAGAGGCTCAGAGGAGACCTTCTTGCTGTCTACAACTACCTGAAGGGAGGATGTAGCCAGGTGGGGGTTGGCCTCTTCTCTCAGGCAACCAGCACCAGAACAAGCAGACACAGTCTCAAGCTGTGCCAGGGGAAGTTTAGGCTCGAGGTATGGAGAAAGTTCTTCCCAGAAAGAGTTGTTAGCCATTGGAATGTGCTGCCCAGGGAGGTGGTGAAGTCACTGTCCCTGGAGGTGTTCCAAGAGGGGACTGGATGTGGCACTTGAAGCCATGGTTTAGTAGTCATGAGGTGTTGGGTGACAGGTTGGTCTTGATGATCTCTGAGGTCTTTTCCAACATTACTGATTCTATGATATTTGGGGAGGCACAGAAAGAAATTACACCTTTACTGGCACAATACTTCCTTTCCCTTCCCTAAATTATCATCTTTACTGGTAAAAAACAGCTCCACAAAAAAGATGCAGCTAGTGAAAACAAAATAAAAGACTGATACATAACAGCAATGGACATTTGGTGTCTTTGAGAAATCAGACACACATAACAGAAAAACTTCTAGTTACCCATCTCAAAGTTACCCTCCTTAAAAATACCTGGTGCTGCAAAAATAGTTATAAACATGGCTGTGTTTTAGTTCTCTTACTTCGTCATTTGTGGTGTACAGATTTTGTCACCATATGGACGACACAAAAATGGAGATACCCATGCAGTAACAGGGATACTTTCATCCCTCAAGTGTATTACAAACCATGTGTAGCCATCTCTAGAAAGCATAATCAGAAGAATACAAAGTAGGTTTCAAAAGAGTGGAACTTCAACAAGAATGCTGAATGAAGTTGGAGTCATCATCATTGAAGGTGTTCAGGAGGAGACTTGATGGGGTGCTTGGTGCCATGGGTTAGTTGTTTAGGTGGGTTGGATTGGTTGATGGGTTGGACACGATGATCTTGAAGGTCTCTTCCAACCTGTTTTTTTTTAATTTATTATTATTATTATTATTATTATTATTATTATTATTATTATTATTATTATTATTATTATTATTACTTCTAATGCAAACTCTACCACTCTACCACAGACTCCTTAATATCATTCCAGTGCTGCTAGGATTAAATCGGGTGGGGGGAGGGGGGGGGGGGGGGAAGGGGGAAGCCTTTTTCTTATAAAGTAGTAATTTTATCAAACTTTCCAAAAAACAAAGGTCACAGTAAATCTGCATTTCACTGTGGTGTTCCAAACCTAAGGTGCCATTAATTCTCCTACTCATTCTACAGCTCTAGGCATCACATTAATAATAAATGAATAATAAACATCTTGAAACTAAAAAAAATATTTTGCAAAGTAAATGATAAGTGCAGATTCCTATGTGCTAGACACTGAGCAGAGATTTAAGCTATGGTTCCTACAAACAGTATAAACAGTCCCCCTCCAGTCCACAAATATCCATTTGAAAAACTAATCCAGTTTTATCTTACTGAGGTTAATCCAGATTTAGCTGGTATTTTGTGTTTTAAAAACAGTGTAGATAAACATGGGGTTTATTAACTCTTCAAATTTAGACCAATATAGGTAAAATTCCCACACAGAATCATCTTCTTAAATCATTTTCAATGCGGAAAAATGATACTACTCTGTAGGAGGTTGAAGAGTGAGAAAGGGTGAAGCCACCATTCAAATCATGTATAGCAGTATTATTCACTTTTCCTGTTTAGTTTTGCTCCCTTCTTGAGAGTGCCCATGCACAGGGTAAACCAATTAATCCTTAACTTTTATACACACAAGAAACAGAGAGCACTGCAACCATTTGACACCGTATCTCCTACTGAATAAATGGGCATTCAGTGTTATCTGATGTCTTTGCAGCCTACACACAGGACAGAAAGGACTTCTCATGAAGTTGTATTATTCTCATAACACAAGAGCTAATTCATAGAGGACAAAGGAGATAAGGAATACAGATGGAAAACAATACTAATCCTTACAACTTCAAAGAACAGAGGAATATGGAACACTGCGCACAAGCCAAACTCCTGTTCCCAACACACAAAAGTCCTGAACACAAAAAATATCCTACAGAGATTTGATTTTCTTCTTTGTGAGTCTGGCTGTGCCACGTGTTTGATGTTTTGCAATCATATAATTTCTATGCAGTCTACCTGGTATTTATAAGCTGTTGCGATCTAAGCACTGTTGTAAAAGTCATTCTTAATTTTGGACTCCAAGCAAATGAAAACATTACATCCATTAAGCCTCTCTTTTAAGAAATCGGTCTTGAGGTACCTACTAAAAATACATTAGTAAAAAATTAAGATGAAAATCTGCTTGATCCATTTGGTAAAAATATTTCTAATAAGTTGGCACTGCAGCCTCTGTGCCCACTGCATTCTTTTGTTTCTAAAACTTCAGATAAGCAAAGAAATTTGCTCTGCTGTGTTACACAACAGAAGATTCAAAGATCTCAGGAATGTTTCTGATGTTATATTTGAAGAGATGTAAGACTAAGGCACCTGAAAAAGAAATAAACTAAACAATATGGAGAAATTCTTGCCTCCCCACAGGAGAAAGCTGTTGAGTAGTCTTCTATTACATGAAAAGAACACTCTGCAAGCTTGTATAGGGACCACATGATTTGATTCTTTCTACACAAAACTGGTTACATTTTCTGGCCCAAGAAAATAGAGCCCGGTATACACAAAGTCTTTTATTATACACCTGGAGCTGAGAATGTCCCTTTACAAGAAGCCTGGTTTCTTCTAGGTTGTATGTTCCTTCTTGATTAATTGCCAAGGAATTACCTATTGCTTTAGAGAACATCTGTTACTATTCCATCTCCCAGAATCACACACACATCCATTTCTAGTTGCTATGTACAAGACAAGCTTTGCAACTTGTTCTGTTCAGAGCCTGTGTTAGGAAGAAAAAAGAATAAGGAATCTTCTCAATTTCATAGTTGTACTTTGTCTTAAGCATTGTTATAACCTGTCTCCAACAGTGAAAATGAACAAGATTACTTCAGAAACTACCATGGGTAATAAAAATAATCTGAAAGCAATACATATGAAAAAGAGAAGCTGCACTAATTTGGGCATACAGTGATCTCATGGGGTCTTTACACCACATAGCAATTAATTTGAACTCTAAGCATAAATCTGCTTCCACACCAACCAAGCAATTCTGTGCTGTAGCAATGCTACAGTCTCAGGTTGAGAATTAATTAAAAAAAACAACCAAGTAACCAAAAAAAGAGCATAAGAAGTAGACTTTATGAGGAAAAGGGTTTCTTTTATAAATAAATCAACTCCAGTTATCTAGGCAACCGAGTTTATGAAACACTTGACATGCTCCTTTATCACAGCCACACCGACTAAATCCTCTCAATATTATTTTAAAAGTAAACAAGGGACTGAACTGTGATTTTTATTATTTTTGTAGAATACTGACCATGTCATAAATTGAATTAGATGTTTGCAGAATCAAGTCCAATTCTGCTGCCAACAGTAATTTCAGCTCAGTAGAGTAGCTCTGGCAAAACATTACAAGACAGTATAGGCTCTCAGGAAGAGTAATGAATTATTAATTCTGCAGCAGTAATGTTGAAGAGTGCCTGTGAGAACTTTTAGCCTATGCAGCAGCTCCAGGATAAAATATCTACATCATATTCTGGGGAGTTTCAAGTAATACCAATCAGATTTGGCATTTGAAGTAAACACCTTCGTTCCCTTCCTTAGATTTCTGTTGTTTTCTTGTCTTCTCAGGTTTCCAGTATAAGGATTTATTAATTCCAAATAATGAATGAGTGGAATTCGATTTTAAACACAGTATAAGAAAGCAAACAGGAAATCTCTGAGAAAGAAAATCTGCAGAATATGTACTTTATCTTAAAAGGCGAAATCATGAAACACTTTCAACCAGGAAATCAGCCCACAAAACACATAGTTATTCACCTGCTCTCTTGTGACGACTGTACTGTGGCATATTAAACTACAAATCAATTTCGCTGCTTACATGCTTAACATAAATTGGTTTTCTTCATTTCAACCACTTCATTATCATACAAACCAGTGTGAGCACACTGAAACTGTAAAACTCAACTGTTCAGTAACACTTTTAAACTTGCTAACGGAAGTTACTGAAGTGAACACTACCTCGTACCAGCACGGATGACAGCAGAAACATTGGGAATGGACCTATGTGCATGAGAGGGTACGTAAAGAAAGTACTTCAGTCTCAAGCTGTGCCAGGGGAAGTTTAGGCTCGAGGTGAGGAGAAAGATCTTCACTGAGAAGGTCGTTAGCTATTGGAATGTGCTGCCCAGGGAGGTGGTGGAGTCCCCATCCCTGGAGGTGTTCAAGAGGGGATTGGACGTGGCACTTGGTGCCATGGTTTAGTCACGAGGTCTGTGGTGACAGGTTGGACTTGATGATCTTGGAGGTCTCTTCCAACCTTGGTGATTCTGTGATTCTGTACTTCCTCCTAACTTCACAGGCCCTGCACACCATCTGCTGCATGCGTGCAGTGAGCATGCTCAGGGGCTCTCCTCCCCACTCTCCCCCCCCCACTCTCCCATTCAGAACAATGGCTTTTCTGATGCTAGACACAACTTCTTCACCAAGAGACTCTCTGCCAGAGCAGAGCTACACCTGGCTTGATTTCAGCTTTTGTCACACTGGGAAAACTGAAGTGTAACTTCAGGCAAACTACAAAAAGTACATTTAGAGCAGTATGAACTGAGCTGAAATTGGCATGAATACTATTAGCACATGAATGCAGGAACAGACACATACCCCCTGACTTACTTTTGCCAGGACTCGTTGCTCAAAAGGGCCAGTGCTAGTAAGCAGGATGTCTTTTCTTAACCACCTCTACAACCTCTAGAGGCACTCAAACTTATAGCAGAATTAAAAAGCACTTTGTACATTTTCAACACTCGAGTAAGTGCAGCTGTACTTCTGAACCTAAGACAGCTTCTTAAAGACTCCCTGCTTGAAAAAAAACCCAGACATATGTACTATGCAAACTATACATGAAAATAACCACCTACATTTATTTAATTAAATATTAACCTGATCCATGTCACAATAAACCTTGTTACAGTACTAACAACAAAAAAAGCCCTCGCAGTCCTACCGTTTGTTTTGTGTGCAAATATCAAACTCCACAGTGCTGTCAGAAGTTTAATTGAAAAATCTTGATTAAAATTACCATTTCACCATAGTTTAATACTGCTCTATAGAACAGCAGTTATCAGTGGTGAAAATCTCATTTGCATATTATCAACAGAACAGTAATTGGTGAAGACAAAAGAAATTTTTTCACAATTTTTAAACTTTTTTTTCTAAATCTTAATTGATCATGATGATTCAGGATGAAGAATATTTGGAGCATACGTGAACTTTCAAAGGATAGCTAAATGACATTCAGTATTCCTAAGGTTGGAAGGGACCTCAGAGATCATCAAGTCCAACCTGTCACCCCAGACCTCATGACTAGAGTAAGGAGGACACTACTGCCCACTGCAGGCTTTGAACTCACAACCTTCCCATTAAGGGTCTGATGCACTACCAACTGAGCCACTTGATGGACCCATTGAATTGGAGCTCATACCTGTCACGTCCCAGACCAATAATTAATGGAAAGTGTTGAGGGAGAAGGAAACAAAACCATAAACCCCTCCCTACTTGCATGAGCTTCATTACCTTCCCTGAGTTCCTTCACTACAATTGATTCACAATGAAATGATGAACCCATCTTTTCCCTATGATGCAATGCCCAGTGTAATTTTCAAGAGCTTTGTTTTCAATTGCCAGATAATCTTTGTACCATAATAGCTTTGTGCTATGTCATTCATCTTATCAGCCATATGGATCTTTGATGGTTTCCCCTGTGTCACCAGATGACAAAGGGTTAAAAGAGGATTTGAGAGCAGTTGGCTGATTTTGTGATGTTCTCCAGCAGCCTGAACAAACAGGAAGCCCGGAAATGAGTGATAATTGTTAAATAAGAGCTCTTAAAACACCTGCTTAGCTCTAACGGATAACTATTAAAACATTATAGTAAGTTAAAAACAAAATCCCCCAGGGAGATTTCCACCTGCTTTCCCTATCTATTTTCTTAATTTATACAATGAGATGTTCAGAAACACCCAGTGGATGTGGAAGCATGACCCCCTCCAAAGGCAAGCACAACATGCAAGGCTAGTATGATCAAACACCCTTCCAAACCAATTTAAGCACTTCCAACCCTTTGCTTTTCAGAGAAGAGTAAAGACAGCTTGACGTTTCTGAAGTTTCCACCCAAATATTTTTCCAAATGTGACTATTTGTACTTCTCCCCTGGCCAATCATCCTACACAGTGAGAAGTGGCTTTGCAGGAGTAGGCCATTTTGTAAGGCAATTAAGAGAAAAGGAAAGGATTTTGAGGTCCAGGTTGGAAAGACCTTACTTGCCATTAAACTTAGTTCAAAGGCCTTCTGTATTGTTAAGGTTTGGAACACAGGCAGAATCACAATTATTCAGTTAGATTTTTAAAAGAGAAACAAATAAACAAATAAAAAACAAACACCAAAAGCAGCAAACCCCAAAATCTACCCCGGAAAAAAAAAACACAAAAAGGCAGACAATAAAATACAGAATCTTTGGGTAAAGGAATACAAGCATCAAATGAAAATCAAAGCTGCTTGGACTGTTGCCCTGAGTGTTACCTCTATTCTAACTGCCCTTTTTGTAGGCTATTGCATTTTCTGGGTGGGTTGTGGACAGACATGGATAATTGACTTGCCTTTTATACAACCAATTTCTATTCCATTAAATCCATTATTTTGAAGGAGAAGGAAAAGTATTTATTATTTATACATCTCTGTACATCTTGTTGATACAGTTAACAAACCAGTTCTAAGTATTACAAAGAAAATTATCCCTCCAAATGTCAAATAAAAAAGCAGACCAAAAAAATAGGAAGTTAAGCAAAAGGCAGCAATTCATCCACTTTAAACAATATTTGTGTTGTCAAAAGCAATCTCATTTGTAATGAATGGGTGTGCCATACATTTGAGGCTGTTTACTCCAAGCAGAAGTCAGATTTTCTGCAACTATAATGGCTTTCAATGAAAAAGAGTCAGAATTTAATTTCCTTTCTTCACTGACAAAGAAATGAAGTTATAGTAAGACGAAGAGGACCAGAAAGCTGCAGCTGACTTAAAAATATGTAAGCAGCTCATAAGGGCTTGCTCATCAGAAGCTTGTGTTGCTAAATCACCTTGGTAACTATGAGAGTTCAAATTGCTGTCCATTACCACTTGCTATGAAAAACAGAAATGTCATAATTAATTAATTAATTTTAAAGTTTCACACCTGCCATTTTCTAAAAGCTGAGTAACTAATAATTTTTCAATGGTTCAGCATTATTCAATATCTGATTTCAAAGTCAGAACTTAAAGTAGATGTATATTTGAAAATAAAGTCAAGTGCATTACCACAGCAGCTTGGAAACAATTTGCTGAACATTTGTGCTATTAGCTTAAACATAGCAAATTAAATTACAGCTCCCATCCAAAAACCTGTTGGCCCTGTCAAAGGTCAACATGAGACTGACATATCCAGGAAGACTTATCCTTCTCAGAAACAGAATGACTGAAAACATTCTTAGTTGTAATGTCATACACTTCATCGCACACAAAACATATAAAGAAAAAGTTAGAACAAAAAATTGCAAGCTTCTATGAACAGCTCTAATCTACAAGGGGAAAAAAAGTATAAAATTTATAAATGGATTACTAAATGCTTAACTTCCTCAATAAAATTGGTTTTAGTCTAAAATCCTTAATTTTTTTGGATGATTTTGTTTAATCCTTCCCATTATTAACATCTACAGGAACAATCAGATTTAAGTAGAAAGCAGACAAAACAGAAAGCTCCAAATGCTTTAGTGTCAATACATAACTACTTCCACATGCCACTGTAAAACAGCAAACATTTTGGTTTTATAGTAGCAAATTAGACCTTTGAATGCCCAGCATACCTAATTGCTGCAATAGTGCTGCATCTTTTATCTGATCAAAGACATAAAACTTCAGACTTAAAAGGTATAGGAAAAGAGAGTAAAGTAATTGCTGAACCCTTTTCCTCTGCATGATAGTACTGAACAGTTTTCCTGTCTCACCTTCTGCTTTAGGAGAAGCTGCTCTTTGGGACTCCTGTTGTGGCTCAGGTCTTGAGGTCTCAACTTCCTACAGCATTTGTGTGTGAGACTTCACAATTCCACAGGGCAAGTACCTTTGGCAACTGCCTTCGCCTTTTGCAGCAGCAGTGGGTGACTAACCACAGAAACCCAGCTGAGGCATGGGAGCCCTGCGACATTTGGCACTCACCACTACTGTGTGAGCCATGTGTGGTGGGGAAGTGCAGGCACCTCTGTATCCCTCCCCCCATGAGGCTGAAAGCCCACTGCTGTCCAGGGAACTGCAGCTACTAGGAGAAAAGGCAGAGCTGCACAGCCTAAGTCTACTCTGTATGGGACACCAAGGAGCTGCTCTTACACCATGAAAGACCAAAGCATAGAATTTCATTGATGGATCACATCAAGTGCCTCAAAGCCAAAGTCATCTCCCACAAACGCTAGCTTTGGGACAGCCTGCCCTTCAGGCAGTTAGCAGGGAGAGATCTGAACTACACAGGTAATGCTTCTTCCTTGAAAAACCTTTCTTTGGCCAACAAATGTCATTGCCATAATGCATAGAGATAGTGCTGTAAATAGTGAGGTTGGTGTTGGTCTCTTCTCTCTAGTATCAAAAGATAGAATGAGAGGAAATGGCCTCAAATTGCACCAGGGGAGGTTCAGATTAGATATTAGGAAAAAATTCTTCACTTGAAGAGTAGTTATGAAAGAGTAGTCAGGCACTGCAAAAGGCTGCCCAGAGAGGTGCTGGCACCACTGTCCCTGAAGACGTTCAAAACACACACAGATGTGGAACTTCTGGACATAGTTTAATGGTTATGGTGGTGTTCAGTCAACACCTGGAATCCATGATCCTGGAGGTCTTTTACAACCAAAACAGTTCTGTGGACCTGTTTCAACCCAGTTTCTCTATTTATCTCTTTCTCTGCCTCTACTCTCCACAACCAACTCCACACCAAACCTCTGCCTGCTCCTGGCCTATGTTCTCCAGCCACCAAAGCGCATGTTGCCAATTAGCCTTACTAACACCCCCCACCAAGAAGCTCCTACTGCTCTATTCAATGGTATTGTGGCAGCAGCTGTGGGGTTTATGGAGTCAAGAACAGGACTTAACTTCTTGCCTCCTAGGAGCGGTATGAGGCTGACTCATGGTACCATCAGTAAGAAATGATAACATTGGAAACTTGAACCAAAAAAAAACCAAAATTAGAAACCCCACAAAAAGCCTGGAAAAACTTCTTGAAAGCCTGAGCAGCCATGCAAGCAAGGTTGAACAGATAAAGAATGCTAATTAAAACTAACACTTCTACAGTTTTATCTGATGCTCTGTACTCTTTTCTGCATTCTCTCAAAATTTCACGTGGTAAATCAATCATGCCAAACATAGATACCTGTACTTTCTTTTATATGAAGCAACTGATGTATTTTTGTGTGTATATATATATATTTGATGCTTCACAGCCACTGCAATATTTCTAAGTTTTGCTGTTCCAATAAAACATTCTCTGGCTTATTATATAACAATAACATTTTTCAACCCAATTTTTATTTCACTTAAGATCTGCCTAGAGAAGGACAAATGGCTTTTAAATCTGCAAATGCTACAAACCTGGCTATTTCAACAAGGCCCACTGATTTGTGCTCAGCTACAACTCACGTGAGGCCATGTATTCCTCCTCCAAAATGCAGCACCCAACCCAATCCAAAGTACAAAAGGACTGGACACCATACCCCCATGTCTGTTAGTGGCACTGTGTGCACCAGTGAATTACCTCATCTTTATGTATTGTAGTGCTAATTCATCTCAGGAATCAAAGTACTCTGTTTTCTTTTCTATAAGGAGCTAAGTTATTGCTCAAACTGTTCTTAACTTAGTACTTTTATTTTTGTATTATCACTAACTCACTTGGGGAACTTCTCAAAAGACAAGAAAGATGAAAGGATGCTTTTGTGCTTGTGATATCAAACTGAATTTTCAGTGTTGGAGTAACAGTAAATGGGTAGCTTTCAGATTAGTCAAATCAAATGCAGAAGTACCAATATGAAAATATAAATAAAACCTGCTGCAGTGGGAAGTAACCAGCTCAGAATTATCATGCACTGCTCTGCATTTGTCTCAGGAATTGACATTGCAGTCATCTATTTCTTTTATTTAGAAATTATTTATCCTTTTTTTTTTAAACTGCCACACCCATTATGTGAGAATCAGAGGTTTCTTAACCTCCAAAAGGCTTTAAAAAGCTTTTCTAGTTCATGTCATCAATATCCTTCTTAGAGGACACAAAAATTCTATTATTATCACTCAGAACCTTGTGATAAAACCAGGATGCATTGCTATGGCACAGAGAATTCCACAGAAACATGTTATTCTTTGGAAATTTGTTGTAAAAAATCAAAATATTCTATGGTGATAAAATCCCTGAACATTTCCTACCTTTGTGTTTTATGCATCTCTAAGTCCTTAATAGAAGATTTTTGCCATAGAGCTGTACCATCTCCAGAGCACTTCATTGTGATTCAGCCATGTAGCACAGGAAAGTAAAATTTTTAAAAGTTCAATGTTATCACTTTTCCCAAGCAATATTTGCACTCTTAGAAATCCCATAATAAGATACTATTAATTGCAATTCACCCAAAGGATAAGGTTTCCCAGTTTGGCTTTCTCGGTGCAACACAGCTGCTTAATGGAATCAGAAGAGAAATCACTACTAATGACATACAGACCATTCAAGTCCATCTTGTACCTCCATCAAATACATATATTGTGATGATCTAATGTGGAGAAAGCATTAATTGCATTTAGTTTATAAGGTTACATTCTGACCTAACTTTAACCCCAGAAACTATCAGTGGTATTCATGTGATTTCAGCTGCTGTTGCATGTAAGCAAAAGCTTACAAGAATTTTTGCAGCAACGCCTGCCCCAGCTCGGTTCACAGACTATTCTCCAGGTTTATCAGAAACCAAACCTGAATTTTGTACACCACTGGACAAGCTAATGAGCAGGGTTAACCTCATCTTGATAACCAGCTTTCATGAGGTTCTTGTGTCTGCTTTTAGCACTAGCTCAGAACAGATATTCCTTTCCATCCTCCACCCACAGCACTATCTCTCTAATTGCCAGTGCTGTACTTTTCCTTAGCTGGACCCGAAATACTCTTCAGAGTAGTACTTTTATACAGAGGAGTGGCATCTTATATTGAGTTCCTTACCCTGCTTGGCATCATGTCTAACTTGAATTTAATACCTGACAGATGTTTGACAGGGCAGAATTCCACTCAAAACTAATAAATACACCCACTATTATGAAAACATGGTTCTCCCTTTCCTGGTGGCAAGTACACATGGGGAATACTGTTAGTCCCAGTTCAGATCCTACTTAGCAAATGCATGTATTACATAAGTAATCTTTACAACATATTACCTGTCACTTTTACTAGAAATATTACAGGAAAGATAAGATACTAGAGGTTGTGAAGGCTAACCTTAAGGTTATCAGGGTTCATGCAGAATAGCTTCACTAAACCTAACAGCACAAGTATAAACAATACCAGAGAGAAGAAGACTTCCAGGGATAAAAAGAGATTAAAAGGTCTTCAGGTCAGAAGGTTGTTTCATAATAGAACAGTTAAAGGGCATTTGGTCTACAACCAGTTGAGCATAAATACAAATTAGGCCTGGTGAGATGCAGGAAAAGGCTGCTTGCTGGTGGGCAGGGAGAAGTCCTTTTACTTAGAGCAAAATATTTAAGCCAGTTGTCAGTGGGAAGGGATCATACACGTGAAAGCATGGAACTTCTGAGCTCAAGAGCTGTGGGGACCAGCAGCAGAAACAGCTCTCCCAGGGTAGTTCTGGAAGGTGTAGAAAGGCCATTAAAAGACAAGTTTGGTGTATTTAAGCTTTTTTCTTGGATAGCTAACTCCTTCAAATTGAAGCAATGTTTAATTTACTATCTCTACACTTTTGTCCAAAGGGTACTCAAAAATCTGCATTCAGATACTTGAAAAAACCTTTGTCTTTGTTAGAATTAAGAAGGTTTACATAGAGTTCCAAGTGTGTAATTTCTTCCTGTCCTTCCCATCAATACATTTGCTAATTTTAAAGACCAAATCCTTCTTTTTCTGCTTCATTATTCATAGAAGAGACAAAGGATGCTTGCTTGCCATTTATTTCTGCTGAACAACAAATATTGTGCTGGTTTTGAAACAGATCCATGGGAGCAATAATAAGAGAAAGCCAATTGCGGAAAGCTGAAAAATAAGTGAAAGATAAAAGGGCCATTATTCCAAAATCAATAAGACTGCTCCCTAAAAGGCATTCTACACTGAGGTAATCACATTTGCTATGGTGGAGCTGCAGCTGCCACACTGTCTGGGAAGGTTTGCAGATGGGTCCTGGTGCTGGTCACCACTACAAGCAGAAAGCAGGAGTGGGGTTGAGTGGTGGTGAGTGGGGCAGATAGCAGCAGAGAAAAGAGTACACAGCCAGTGTCTCAAATTTGTTTGTTCAGTGGCCAAAATCTACAGTACTGCACAGATGAATTTTCAGGGCAAAGCCTTTTGAAAAAGTACTTTGCAAGCTTGTAACCTATGGGATCTTAACACATTCTGTTTGCTAAATTAACCTCTTGCTCTGAATATTTAACTTCTGAAATCACACTGAAATAGATTACTCACAGGAGACTTACATGAGTTTCTATCTATTTTTCATTTTGTCTAAATATGTTTACAAACTACATTATGCTTCCTGTAACTGAAAACATTATGTATGTTATCTGCAAATAAGACTCTGGGGATATGCTGTATTTGAGACAACATGATAAACATACCAATAATTCCAAGGAAAATTATATTGACAAATACTGTATAATCAGGCTTTTTGATAATGTAGACATTTCCCAGAATCATCTGAGATGGTAAAAGGATTCACCTATTGCTATAGGAGTTACGGATCCCATCTCATAGAAAGGCATACATACAAACTCCCTGGAATAGCTCCAGAAACAAACCTTCACAACCTGTCAGAGTCAGTGGAAGAGGAAAACAGCTGGCAGGCATTTTCAGCTTTTTCAATGAGGAAGAGAAGAACCAAATCAGATAGGGAGCATTTGCAGGATTTTCTCCAAAATAAGCAGCAGCACAAAAAAAAGCCTAGTGGATATCTGTGGGGATTCTGTGGATCTGATTCTGCAACCCATCTGAGATGAAATGCCACAGTATGCATCATTCTATCAACCAGCACATTGAGCACAAGAACAAGCTTCAATAAAACCTGCACACGATTATTAATGCATAAATATCCTCTGCACTTGAAAGTAAATTTGAAAGTACCTGAAAAATAATCTTTTGTAGATAAAGTTTTGCTTTTGTAGATAAAGTTTAGCTTTATCTCTATACCAATTACACATAGTTAAAAATACCAAATACACAGATTTCAGAAGCTTTCCCTCTTTTTATCAAATATTCATAAGCAAGATTTAAATGCCTCTTCCAAAGAACAAAATCAGCAGGTTTTAGAAAATCCAGATTAGTACCACACTGCAGCTTATTTCTTTAAGAACAAATAACAGCAATTATTAGGATGAAAAGGACAGCCTGTTAACTCCCCTAGCATGAAGGCTTGAAAACAGATACAACTTAGTTCAGTATCAATAGCTCTTCCAAGGCTGCCGTAATTTCTCCTGTTTATATGGTTTATTTCTAGACCTTGTATTACACATTATTATTCTCTTGATCACACAGTTGTTGTCTTAACTATTTAATGTCTGTCCTTGCAGACATACAATAAGCACCAAGAGGGTAACTCTGTATGAATAGTAATGATCAGGGAAGACTAATTCAAAAAGAGGGAGGATCTTTGAACACCTAGTATATCTGAAAAATTCATGCTTAAGAAATCCAGGCCTTGGTTTCTCCACGCATCAAATTAGGTAATTAACATTACATATGCTATCTTTTTTTTTCACCTAGAATCAAAAAATGGTACTTTGGGGTAAAAAAACCCAAAAAAACCTGCAACCAACAAACACAAAAAATGTCTTCACAATTTTTAGTAGCACGTAAGAGGAGATGAGGCATTTTGAGTTGCAGATATTAACCATATTTTGATGACACAACATGCACCCTGGGAAGGAGGTTATGAATAGGAAACATACCCTACTACATTGCTATTCTCAGGCTTATTCAACCATATTTCTTTGCATATACAAACTCTCTCTAAAAATAAATTTTAAAAACACACTCAAGTAAGGTTAGCAACGTAGCTCCACAGAGTCACAGAGTCACGGAATGTCAGGGGTTGGAAGGGACCTCGAACCATCATCTAGTCCAACCCCACTGCCAGAGCAGGATCACCTATACCAGGTCATGCAGGAATGCATACAGGTGGGTTTTGAATACCAGAGAGGGAAACTCCACAAACCCCCCTGGGCAGCCTGTTCCAGTGTTCTGTCACCCTCACAGGGAAAAATGTTGTCCTCATGTTCCCATGGCACTTCCTATGCCTCAGCTTCCACCCATTGCCCCTTGTCCTGTCATTGGGCATCACTCAGAAGAGCCTCACTCCATCCTCTTGGCACTCACCTTTACATATTTATAAACAGGAATGAGGTCACCCCTCAGTCTCCTCCTCTCCAAGCTAAAGAGCCCCAGCTCCCTCAGTCTCTCCTCATAAGAAAGATGTTCCACTCCCTTAATCATTTTTGTGGCTCTGTGCTGGACTCTCTCAAGCAGTTCCTTGAGGTCCTTGAACTGAGTGGCCCAGAACCAAACACAATATTCCAGATGCAGCCTCATCAGGGCAGAGTAGAGGGGGAGAAGAACCTCTCTTGATGTACTAACCACAGCCCTTCTAATACACCCCACCCCAGAATGGCATTGGCCTTCTTGGCCACCAGAGCACATTGCTGGCTCATGGTCACCCTTCCATCCACTAGGACCCCCAGGTCCTTTTCCCCTTCACTGCTCTCCTGCTTGTTCTTTCCCAGGTGCAAGACTCTACACTTACCCTTGTTGAATTTCATTCAGTTTCTCCCTGCCTGGTTCTCCAGCATAAGTCTCACTGAGTGACAGCACAACCCTCTGGTGTGACAGCCACTGCACCCAGTTTTGTGTCATCAGCAAACTTGCTGACAGTGCACTCTGTGCCCTCATCCAGGTCATTGATGAATATATTGAACAGCACTGGTCCCAGTACTGAACTCTGAGATACTCCACTAGATACAGGACTCCAATTAGACTCCATTCACAACTCTCTGATTCCTTTCGCTTCAACCAGTTCTCAATCCACCTCACTACCTGATCATGCCGACCTCACTGCCTCAGTTTAGCTGCAAGGATGCTGTGGGAGACAGTGACAAATGCTTTACTGAAATAAAGATAAAGCACATACACTGCTCTACCATCATCTATCCACCTGGTTATGTCCTCATCAAAGGCTATCATGTTGGTCAGACATGACTTCCCCTTGGTAAAACCATGTTGACTGCTCCTATTGATCCTCTTGTCCTTGATATGCCTGAGCACAGTGCCCAGGATAAGTTGTTCCATTACCTTTCCAGGGATGGGGGTGAGGCTGACCGGTCTACAGTTACCTGAGTCCTCCTTCTTACCCTTTTTGAAGATTGGAGTGATATTTGCCTTCCTCCAGTCCCCACTAAAATCACAGGGTGCTGGACAGATGGGAAAAATTGGAAGAAAAAAGTTGGGCAGCTAGCATGAGCTAAACTTTTCCTCTAAATGTTTTTTTCCAGGCTATAGAATAATCGAGACAGTAACTGCAGGATACCCATGTCCTCTTTGAGAAAGAAGAACAGAAAAGGCTGACAGGAATTACTGTTGTAGCAACTTATCCATAAATGCTTGCCACATATTTGGAGAATATCTTCTTAGAAATCCACGGGGACTTCAACAAAGACTGAAGAACCCCTCTTACTTTTATTAAGACAGCTCTTCTCTTTCGTACAGCATAATAATGTAACAGAACTTGCTGATAAGTTCTAATTACCTTTTTATCTTCTTTTAAAAAATCGTTTATCGATGACCATTGGCTGCTTGCTTGTTTATTTTCACACTCCATATCACCTTTGTCCTCTTCCTCTTGGTTGCATATACTGTCAGAAAATTACTATTAAATACATTATTTTAGCTTGTACTAGAGAGATACAAAAAGATGGAGAGAAGATGCTTTAGAAACCACAGCAGCATTTCAGAACATCGTTTTGAGGAGAAAAATCTGTTTTCACAAATCCTGTGTAGGATAGGAATCTTAATGTCCATGTCTTGCATAGAAAACTCCTTTTCACATATAAGAGACTAATAGCTGAAATTCCACAAAAAAACAGTGGATCAAATCCAGATCACATGCATGAACAGATTTTCTAACTTGAATATCGGCACAAGTTCTAGTGCTCCCAGTACAGTTTTGATCAATCACATTCTTAGGTGAATTGCCACATTCTTAGGTGAATGGCCACAGATGGGATACATATTTCTGTTCCAAAAACTAAAATACACCCTGGCAATTGAAACTCAGGAAAGTAATGTTAGCTACCACTGATAAGTACTGAACATATTGTGCAACAGTCTTTGAAAGTCCCCATTAGTTAAAACAGGAGCAGTGGTATTACTTCTGAAATATAAATGCTGTAATCACCCAAACTAGAGCACAACATAGAATCATAGAATCAGTAATGCTGAAAAAGACCTCCGAGATCATCAAGTCCAACCTGTCACCCAACACCTCATGACTAACTAAACCATGGCTCCAAGTGCCACATCGAAGCCACTCTTGAACACCTTCAGGGACAGGGACTCCACCACCTCCCTGGGCAGCCCACCCCAATGGCCAATTCCTCTTTCTGGGAAGAACTTTCTCCTCACCTCCAGCCTAAACTTCCCCTGGTGCAGCTTGAGACTGTGTCCTCCTGTTCTGGTGCTGGTTACCTAGGAGAAGAGAGCAACCCCCACCTGCCTACAACCTCCCTTCAGGTAGTTGTAGAGATCAATAAGTTCTCCCCTGAGCCTCCTCTTCTCCAGGCTAATCATAAGCATCATAAATCAAGCCTGGATGACAACTGACAGTAAACAAGATACAGACTTCACAGTCTTTGTCAAGTAGAAGTTACAGTCTGCAATAAATTAAAAGGCAGGAAACACTGGAAAAGTTACCTAAAGAAATAATATGAAGGTTCTAATGTTATTACAAAAGGAACACAGTCTATGAGAAGCCTTGAGGTTATAGAATTTTGCCATAGATGCTGAGGGTGCAATAGTGACTCTGCGGAGTAGGGGAGAGCTTAGATGAACCAGGAGTTTCACTCCCCACTGCAGGACAGCAAATTTAAATTTTAATTCTGCAGGGCTAGAAAAACAAAAAGAAAATGGACGGCACGTGAATCCCAAATGCCACCTCAACAGGCTAAGCTGAAAGATTTGCAATGATGCAATCGCTGACATCATCTGTATGCTTCAGCACTTGTGTGCTCAAATTTCCCTTATTCCCTCTCTCTTGCAACTATTATGGATACCAGATCCAAGTCCAAATTCTTCCCTTACCTTTATCTTTTGCATGATATGACGAAAATGTGAGCAGTATTATAACTGTAGCAAATACAGACCTATAATGGATGTCTTCTTCTTGTTTTGAAGTTCTCATCTAAATAAAGGAAGCAGAGGTGGTTGGATCCTGATAATCATCACAAGCCAACTCAATACTTTGAAATTAAGAACTTTCTCCAGCCACAACCCTGGCATTCCCAAAGGACGCCATGTGGGCCTAACCCACAAAAGCCCTCAAACAACAACCAAACAACCAAACTAAACAAACCAAAACCAAAACAAACAAAAAAACAACAGTAAGATGCACCACTGTGAGCAAAAAAACAAGAGCTTATATCAGAAACAACTGCAATTGAAGAAAAGCAGATAAACAACCTCAAGCAAAGAAAGATGATTAAGAGTCAAGGGTATTGAATAGAATGAGAACAGATATATTTGGCTCTTTTATGGATCATACCAGTCTTCAGAAAGACAGGTAGCAATATCTTTGCTAAGAGGTACATAAAGCACTTTTCTTTAGACTGAATTTGGTTCACTGCTGGAGAAAAAAACTAATGAAAGACAGAGCTATAACAGTGACACTGCCACAACTATCACTCTGCTGTGCTTTAAAAGCTGAGTGAGATGCAGCGTGCATTAATGACCTCTCTTTTAGCACTGTGATTTAAAAAATGCAATGATTCGGTATGAGAAGTAACTAAAACTATTACTAATATACTTAAAAGTAATGCTTAGGTTCTTAGGACCTTGCATTACTAAGCTGCAGACTGTTGACTAAAGTAGGGAGATCTGTTAAATGCTTCGATTAAATTAAAAAAACCAAACTTGCCACTTCGCTGATTCCAGACAGCTGCAGTTTTAGGAGAAGAAGATTAACAAGGCAACAGAAGTTGAATTAACTGTTACAAGGCAAGAAAAAAGTTAAATGAATCAGGTGTCATGCTGTCTCCATCTCAGTGAACCCCCAGTGGACCCTGATCTGAAACAGAGTGTGGGAAAAAAGGAAGGGAAAAAAACTTTCTGGGAGTCTCTTTATCCAAATCTTTGGCCAAATCCTACCTCCTGCTTTGTTTAATGGAACATTTTTCAATATATTTTTGCAAAAAGGCTTGAAAAGATGTATTTTCCTAATATTCTTTATAGGTGTCAGAAAATCTGCATGTTCAAAGGCAGATTCATCTGCATGTTGCAGAGACACTGACACACTAACATTACCCAAGGAAAATAGCACAGAAACACTACCCTGGTTTATGATGGTGTACTTTACAAAGCAGAATGTGCACAGCCATCTGCAAAATATTTCTCATTGTCCAGCAATAGATGCATGACTAACCAGTGACAAAATGGATGAGACTTTCCTCATAGTTTGGGGAAAGAGAAAAACTGCTGTACATTCAATAGAAACACTTGCTATGACGCCCAGAGAACAGCTAGATTAATCTAGAGGGAGGAGCATGACAGGTCAAAATCTTCACTCCCACTAGATGGCAATATTGGGGTTTTTTGCAAGCGCAGAATATGTTCTCATTGCATGGAAACTGCAGTGGTTTTCATGTTTTCCGAAGTTGCATTTTCTGCTTAAAAGTGAAAACAAAAATCCAAACTAGGCTTTACTGTTCACAGGAGTGGGACAAGAAAGAGTTTATAACACATACAGGTTAGCCAACATAGGCTTTAAACCGTAAGTAAAGACAACAGCACCTCAAAAATGCATTAATTGAATAATAAATGCAATATAGGCTTTTAAAGCTGCTAGTCTTACAATTAGGTTCACATCAGATCAGATCTTCAATTTAGTCTTTTACCACTGTATCAAGCAGGATGTGGCAATGGGAAAAGCACATTCAAATCCTGCAGGAGAGAGCATCTCAATTTACTCCCAAACAACCTCCTGTGAGATCAGCAGGAGCTTAGAACAGTACTAAAGAAGCTCCAAATTAAACAGGGCTCCAATTCTAGGTCTCATGGTCAAAGGAAGGATCAAAATGACAGCAGGCTTAGAAAGAGCATCTGATTACTTAAAAAAAAAAATTAGGGCCGGGGGGAAGTACACCTTCCAGTTTTTGAAAGAGACATAATGTCTATTATACATAAATATGAACCAAAATGCATGAAGATATATTTCTAAACTCTTCAAATAATTCCACAAACAACATTTTAGGATGCTTTTTATGGTAGACTTAAGAATATTCGGGTACAAACAGAGCCAACATGGAAAGCCATTGAAATCCTCATTCAAACAAGCAAAAAACCCCTCATGCTCTTAAAATGCTTCAGCTTAAAAAAGAAAATTAATTTTCCATTGTGAACAGTTAAAAATAAATAGCCAGATGCCAATCATCATAGTAATTCCTATGTTTAAATATGGCCTCTAAAATTTGCTGAAAGAGCAGGGTATAGATGCATTCAGAAGACAGACAAGCAATGTGCAAAGATGAAGGGAAGGCCCAGCAGTCCAGACACACACAGTACACCGGATGAAGGGTAACACCTAGGCATTACAAACCCAGCACTTGGAAGAATCAAGTTCAAGGTTACACTGACTTGAATTCCTGTGCTAATAATCAATGGCCTTTACTTACAAACTGGAAGCTAAGGGAAAATGGAGAGTAAGTTTGGAAGACAAATGCTCACTGAAGTAATCAGACTTGACAACAGGCAACATACAGAATACTAATCCAAATTATGCAACATTTTATTTGAAAGACCTATTTCTGGTATGCTAGGATGCTGACACAGCCTGCACTTTAATCACTTGCAGAAAGCTTACACTCTTGTTACAAACAAAAGCACTAGCATGCAATCCCAGAACAGTCCTGACTCCTGAACTCAAAGCTATTTCAGAGCACGAGACAGACAGCTATTTGAATTTTGTTCATAACTTATTAATCCACTTTGCCAGTAATCTTGTTAAACAACTTTGACAAAACTGAAGGAAGAACAATACAACTTCATTTCTCCAATATAAAATATTACACATATACTCCCTGATATTTCAAGTCTTCATCAAGGCCTAGGAAAAAAACTGAACACATTATGGATCCTTTAAACAATGGCAGCAAACAATGAGAAATGTTTATTCACTCTCATAACTGCTTACTTAAACATTCTGCAAAGCATTTGGCATATTGTCAAAATATCTTGAAATTTCAGCCTAAACACATATTGTGGTGATGATACATTGACTTCCAAAAGAAGTAATCAGTCATCAAAATGTTGTATAATAAATGGACTTTTCCCCATCCCATCAGTTTTCCTCTCCTCTGACTTATATCTGCTTAGCATATGAGATACCGGAACCGGTAATACTGTTCCACAAATTCCAAACAGGGAGCAGAAATTACATGCAGGGTAACTGAAACTTGCTCTCCCTTTGGGCAGTGTGCCTCCAACCCAATATCTGTTCACACAAACTCAAATGTGCACACACACACACACACACATTTTGCTGTGTTTAAAAATAATAAAATTATTGTACATCCATCAGCATGTTTCCAAGAATTCTTAGAAAGTATTAGAAGTTTTCTGAAACTACATTTTATACGAATGAAAAATGCTCATATCTTAGAAAGTTTCCAGCTAGTGCTCTCTCCCAAATTCCTCATCATGCTCAAACGATCCTCAAATCCTGCACGGCTGGCTCCAGAGTTTTCAAATGCTAGTGACAAAGACAGCCATGCATCCATAAGTGACAGCACCAGTCAGCTCCCTAATAGTGTCAGTGTAGTATAAATCTGTCCCAGTTTTGGGATCTCCTTCAGCAGAATTGATATCAGTCCCTTCATAAGGACATATATTATCTTAAAAGAGATGCAACGTAAAGAGTATATTATATGCAATAACAAAAGGAAAATGGCCTTGTTTCCAGCCTTGCATTTTCCATCAGCTGGTGGCGCTACAAAAGATCATGCTCCAGTGAAGCACAGAAACTAACCTAGTTTATGAAGTCATTCTTTGTAAATGCTTGTGAAAAAGAGAATCATCTGAAATGTGAACATCATTCTGGACTAGTCAGAAAAGGAGTAAGGTATTCGGAAACTAGTAAAGGTTATTTGAATGTATCCATGCAGATACAAAAATCTTAATGCCTTCCTATGTAACGCTGACTTTCCTTGTTTCCCAAGGATAGGATTCTGCAGGAGCTGTCAGCACTCTGCACAATAAAGTCATAAGTGATACCACTTATGCTGCTATCACACAGCATGGCCCATCAGATGCTGTGCTATGCAGATATTTGTAATCAGTGGGTATCCAATTAACAAATCAATACTCTTATGTTGCTTTTTCTTCTTCCACGAGACTTGATGGTAACAATAGACTTGAATATTCTGAATGATATCAAACATTAGTGAGAGAGAGAGACATCCGCAGAATTTTTACATTTTGAATCCAAATTCATTGTTCATGCATGCTTGATGCAAACACATCACTCAGACCACTCTATTTTAAGTATATTAATTGTTGCATACTGCCCAACTTTTGCAAACTGTCCTCTTTCCTACCATGTGGCAGGCATGTAGAACACCTACCCTGCACTCACACCCGAGTCATAACTCTGGTGTCGTCATAATATGTTAATAATACTTAATAAATAATTAAATAATTAAATAAATAATAAATAATACTTAATAAATAATTGCTCTCTTTATTTGGTGATTAAGGCTTAGAATCAAAACCTAGGCACTTGACATTTGTGCCAAATATGTGATAATTTTGTTTTAAAGGCAAAGAACATCCACTGCAAATTCACTGAATTTGCCAAAAGGAATATTTCATTCTCACAATAGTCATGTGCTATTCATTTGTACCTTAGCCTGGGAAAAAATTTCAGTAAAAACATTTTGCAGCAAATTAAAATAATGTATTGCACCAACAGAGAAGGGCAGGACAGAACCTGTGAGGTCAAAGAGAGATAGTAAGTCTGACTTCAGAGAATTAATCAGGGGGAAAAAAATTATCAAAAGTATTCCAAACCTAAACCAGGAAAAGAGCTCCCAAGCACATCAGAAGGAATGCAGGTGAGTAAGTCACAAGGATCAAATGGGTTGCAAAGAAAACGATCTTATCAAACAGACCTCTGACGGACTGGGGTGGTGGGATGGAACACTGCACATAAGGGTCAAGTTTAAAACATCTCTGTGTTAGGCTTCATTGTCTTGATACAGAGGGGTAAATGCAAATATTGTCCAGACTCTAAAAAGATGGGGTGAATCCAAACAGTCTTCCTTCCTTCCTTCAGAAAAAGTAAACATTTAAGGCAGAATCTGCTTCAGCTAATAGCTAGCAATCTTCACTCACAGGTTCCTTGCTCTCTACAGAAAATCCTAGAGACAGAGTGTGTGGGAGGTGGAAGGGAGAGTTAAGGAAGCAGAGGGGAAAGTACAGGGTAGAGAAGTAAGTTTATTCCCTACAGATAGCCCAGCTCCAAAAATTCTTCCATGTAGTCACTTCTTGAGCTGAAAAGAGACCAGTCTTCTCCCTGTTTGCATCTCTACACCTCACCATACTTCAGGATCAGAGAAGTGGACAGAAGAATTTCAGTGTTACCACTGCAGGACTCAGTGGTAAAACACTCAGTAACTTTACCAAGGCCAGGATTTTATGCCAGATTCACGAACAAGTAATTTATAAAAGTCCAGAACAGGCCCCCAAACTATCTGTCGAGGAAAAGCAAGAATCTGATGAGGTATTTTCCCTGAAGTCTGCTCTTTCTGTAAGAAGGTTTTATTTTATTTGGCTAGGGTTGTAACACACTGCTACATGTCATTGTAAAATACAAAAAATAGTCATTCATAAATATTCAGTAACATACTGAACTTACAATGAACTACACTGGCTGCAGCAGCAAATTTAACTCCCAACACACTCCCAGGATTCTCCTAGAAGCCACACACAACTAGATCCGACTTATTTAGCTGTTGATATTAAGAGTGGCACAGTAATAAAGCAGATCCTTGGTTTTTGAACTACACAGCTCATACTCATACAACAGACAAGACTTGAAGCTGTTGCCATAAACACTATTTGCTCTTTTACAGATGTCTCTCTCCAACAAATTCCTCCACTACCTTTAAAGTCCCTCACTTTTGCTATATCTCCCCATGATGTATGAAAAAGTACAGGCTGTTTATTTGGCACAGAGTATTGTAAAGGGAAACTGAATCCTAAAATGATGTAGTGACATTCATTCTGTAGGCAACTGCAAACATGTACCTACCCACTTGTGGTACAGTCTCTGTTGCAGTTGACTGACAAGGAATAACAGACTTTGGATGGGAAGCTTCAGCTGCCTAAGAACACAGAACTAAGGTTTGAAGCAGGAAGTGAATCACATCACATACAACTGAAGTGAAAAGTTTGTCATTTGGTGACCAACTTCCTTCTTAGGCATGACTGTCCTTCCAGACCAACACTAAGGACTGCCTGAGTATCTTCAGGATGAAGAGATGCAAAATCTCTACATGGGAAGATTCATACTTTGAAACCAGTGTAAAGACCTGGATTCCATGTCTACAAAAAACAATGCAGGTGTCGCTACTGAAGCTCTTCCCATGTATGTTCCATTAACAAGAGAGTGTTTCCAATTCCAAAGCCACTGCTAAAAATTGGTACTTGAAGTAACATAAGGAAGTTCTCACCACAGAAAAACTAACATCTATTCCAGTCACATCACGGCTTAGATTTGCAGTCTATAAATTTGAGACAGATACTCTGGCAATTCTAAAGTAGTCATAGCAATGTTTAAGGCATTCTGTTCTACCAGCTGATAATGAAAAGTGAAGCTAGTGATAACAATGATTCAGTGATAACAATGACCTATTAACTTACTGCAAAATGAATGATCACTTTCTTTGTTAAGGAATTTTTAGCTCCATGTTTCTGTTGCATCAGTAGTACTTGAGAAAGAAGGATTCGCACCAGGTATAAATCTCTAGCACATTCCAATGGAATTGAATCAAACTCCATGCACTGCAAGCCATTCTCCACGGCTGCCAAAAAGGAGAGAGAGGAATGGGGCCACAGAATGGTTTGGCTCATGCTGTGCTCATGGGGAAGAAAAAGTCCATGTACACTGCCCTTCAAATCCATACTAAAAAGGCAGGATAGACAATATTTAGAAGGTTGAGCCCAGTTTACTCAGCAGTGTCTATTAAAGGAGTTTCTGAACTTGTGAAAAGAAAAAATAATTGATTTATAATTGTGAATGTTAGAAGTAAAATATTTCTCTAATACTAACACAATCTACCTGAAAGTAAACTTAAAGCACAGGAAAATAGCAGCAGCAATCATGATAGAGTCACTAATGGAAACAGGGAAGTGCTTCCTTTTCAGCAGTTACCATTCCAATGCAGAGCACCTTCAGCAGCGTTTTTTCCTAGAACAATTTTTCAGCTGTCTAATCCAGCTTCACACATAGCCAAATCTCAGTCCCTAGTGAGAGTAGATGGCAGAGATGAGAATTCAGGAAGGAAAAGAAGAATGGTAGAGAAATAGATTTTTGAGACATAGCCCAAATTTTACATAAGAGGATTGTAATCCCCTTTTTTTCCTGGTTCAGAATAGCTGGTTGCCCTTTCTCAATCATTTTATACACATTACTTTTATTTCCTCAGGTAGGTGAATAGAAAATAGAGTTACATTTTAGAAGATAAATACCAAAATTCTCCTTTGTACATGCAGATTCTGCAGATTGGGTGTAAGCCTTGAGGTTGCTGCCATTGGGGGCAGAGAGAGGAAGTGTGCAACCACAAACTTTGCAAGGCTGTGTTGCAGCAGTGGTGAACTTGCTATTGTCAGTACGCAGGTTCAGTTTACTACAAGAATATGAAATCTCAGAAGAGTTTTGGCCAGCTTCATATGGGCAACACCTCTGCTTTTAAACAGACTGCTCTCGGGTGTCTTCTCTCTCAAAACAAGGCAAGAGACCATTAGTTTAGAGCTGATCCAGTCAAAAAGACTATCTGAAGACCCCTCTCCCTTCAACAACATACTCAAAAAACAGCCCACCCAAACCCTCTGCTTAAAACTCTGTATCAGTGGTCCTCCTCCAGACTAGGAGTGCTGTAAGATATGCTTCCCAGCTGCAGAAGAGGAATACCAGAAAAGGTATCTGCAGAGAGGAGAACCCATCACCAAAGGTAAAGTAGTTGACAGACCACATTGACTTCCACTACATCTGTTGAACTGCACTCAGAGAGTCAGCAGGCAGATCTGCTCTGAAGGCTGCAGGATCACCACTGACAACAGCTTAACAAAGTTAAAGGAGCCCCTTTAGCAAAGTAAGAGCAGGCAAGTACACCTTTACACTGAAACTTCATCTTCTTTTAGAAGCCCGGCTAACTGCAGATAGTTACAGTTTATGTAGAGAAATACTTGTTATTTACTTTTCAAAACTTATTGCTTTCAGTCCAGTTAGCTATCTCCAGCTTCAGGAAAAGAAATATTTGTATATTCTAAATAACCAATTTACCATTTCTTTACATAAAGGACTGGCCAGCCTGATCTAGTGTGAGGTGTCCCTGCCCATGGCAGGAGGGTTGGAACTAGATGATCCTTGTGGTCCTTTCCAACACTGACTGATTCTATGATTCTATGATATTCACTGACAATAAGTGCCATGTCTTTTACCTTTATGGTTAATCTGAATTTCAGGAACACAGGCAAAAAATTCAAGTAAATCTTCAGGGACAGATATGCTGCAACACTTGAACCACGATGAAAATTCACTACAGAAATTCCTACATGCATCTTCTGGCCATTTTCCAAACAATTATGTATCACAGCCTTTTGCCCCATAGGTATTTATCCTATGTCATGAATGCCTTTTCTGAGGAACTCTGTTGAAAATTTTTTAAGTGATACCTTCCTGTTCATTCACTACTTTAGGGGCATATCCAGAGATTTGCATTAAACTGGGAGTTAGGTCTTACTCTGCACAAAACATGGTGACTTGCCTTACAGTTATGTCTGCTTAGGCACTTTACAGAAAATTATTCAGATGACTCCATAGAGACTAAATATTATAATTAATTCAACATCTGAGTGCAGGCATTTGGACTTACCATTAGCAATTCCAGATACTCAGTATCTCTTCTGCAAGATACCCTTTCTAAAGAAAGAAGCAGCTGGAAGGCAAGGGGCTATGGGCACAAAAACACTTTTTCACTTGGTTGGCTCCATCTGTTTGACAAGTTAAGAACAGATGCTCCCTATCTTCCAAATGCATTTTACCAGTGACCAGAAAAGTCAAATTTTCAGCAGACAGAACATCATCACCCAAAAGCAGAGCCCTAGAACTTTCAGAACCACTCCCCTTTGAACTGGAACAGTTTGTACAAAAACAGATGCAACATTCACAGACAGAACTACAGACCATTAAAATAAATAGAGGCTATTTTTCTCCAATATGTAGATTTAGAAAAGAAAGAACACAGAAATTAAAAGAAAACAAAAAAAAGGGGGGGATAAAAATCAGAAAGCACCTTTAGGAGAAAAGGAGCCAAGGCATGTGCTGTTCAGCTGTGGAGCAAAACTGGGTTGTGCCTACCACCTATCCTCTGCTTGCTGGCCGAGCATTTGGGCCTAGTTTGCCTCATTTTGGGTCTATGTCAAACAGTCTCCATTGGGTCACCACTTCTTTACTGCTACAAACTAAAAAGGAAAGGAAAACAATTGTATCAATTTTGTAACAATAAATTTGAGTGAATATTTCTGTGAACACCTCCACCTTGCATGCCTCTTCCTAAAGCAAATATGAGCTGTCACTACCTCTGCTCCTTTGCCTCTTACCATACACTTCCACAGTCGAGTAATTTGTATTCCTAAAAGCAATTTATAGTCCTAACTAAGTGCCCACCTATAGGAAAATAAACCCCTGCCAATTCTCTAGCCCTCTCCCAATCTGGAGGCCCACTGAGTTCTCAAAAAACCTATGATCTTTACGAGAACATGCATTTCATATGCTCTTAACTTGCCATTCAATGGCCAAATTGCATCTGTGTTCCTGAGTCTTCTAGACAAGCTTGATGCTTGCAAACACTTTGATTCTAGAGCTAGGATGGAGTCCCAGAGCTCACACCAAAGCAAGTAAAAAATTGGCTTCAGGATTATCCCAAACACACAGGCCATCGCTTTGCATCTGCTTCACACATTAGGCAGAGGGAGCACAGTTGAGACATCCCTGAGGAAGCCAGCAATGACCTAGCAGGGCTGTTCTTCAAGAGGAAGAGAAGCAAGCATCCCACTATTTAGTCACTGAAGACAGGTAAACTCCACATTAAAGATCCAGACAATCATGAGTATTTTTCTACTGTTACCTTATTCTAAGAGTGAATGAAAATCTCTGTTAAACCCAAGGAGGTTATACCTGAAGTATCCTGTCTACAGTTCCTGCTATGGCAATGAAACCTTGCATGAATCCTAGCCGGCAGACTATAAAAAACAGTTCAACTGAAAGCAAGGCTACTGTGAAAAGAAGACAGCAGCAATTTAAGAGATATTTCTTCCAGACCTCAGAAGGTTAGGAAAATAGCCCAAAAACTTGTTGACTTGCAATTCAGCATTATCTCTCAGCACTGGATGCTACTTTTTCCATCACTGATTCAGATCCCCCCTTGAAGACAACCCATACACCAGGGAGTGTATGAGAGGGCAGACTTACAAGTGTAGCCTCTAATGGTAGTCACAGTCCTGAGAGCAATAGGCAGATAGACTACAAAAGTGTTTCTTCATCATGCCAAGCAAGGCACAAATCCCAGCCTCATAACATACATACATATCTTCACATTTATTGCTCTACCCCGCCTTATACTACCCCGCCTATACTAGTGGGGTTTCAAGAGAATGACAGGTTCTTAAAAATAAGTGCTAGGAAAAAAGGAGAGTGACTGAAGATGGTAGCAGAGAGGATACAGGTGAGGTAAAGTCTTAATAATTCCCAATGATTGTACACCAGAAAGTCCTACTGCTAAAGTAAACTAAAGATTTCAAGGGTCATACACAGTGAGACATACCTACTTTAACAGAGGGTAATCCTTGGCCTCCAAATGAAATTTTCTTTAGTGACTATACTGTGTTAATACTTTCCATTGCAAATTTCTCACTATGAACCATGAGCCAAATTATTCCCATTTTCAGGCTACTGTAGTAACTGGAGTCCTAAACAGTACCAAAATTTGCAATTATTAATGATACCTGCTGCTTGAGCCCCACTATCCAAACTCAGAGTTAAGGTGACAATTGGTCAGCCATTCCTATTAGTGTTCAAAAATTGAAAAAAAAATGTCTTTTTTAAAAAATATAACTTTTATCCTACTGTATTTTGAAAGCCAAAGTAAATGCAAGAGCACAAACATAAAATAATGTTAAAGATATGGCCAGCAGAGACAGGACTTTGATCAGGGGGTTGAAACACCTTTCTGCAGTTGCTACACATGTAGCCACAGCAAACACAAGGGTGGCACACGCTTGTAGTGGTCAAAAACAAACAAAAAATCAACTACAAGAGCTATCATGTGAGGGAGGCAGGTGAAATTACTGGTGCTTGGTAGCAGCCACACGACCATTAGGCTTCTTTCTAAGAAATCTGCCAGTAAATTGCAGCAGCAGTCAATCTGTAAGACTCACATCTTACTTATTTTTTTCTAAAGCTTGTGAAACTTCAGAAATGCAACATTTCTTTGTTTATCTTGTGCAACTGACTGCTCTATACACAATGTAGCACTGTGAGGTTCACACACAAAATTACATGCAGAGTGTTGTGCCTTCTGCCCAGCTGTAATACATCCTTGGTATACCACTTGGTATGAGGAGAAAGAACCATACTAAGTTTTTCTTGTCCATACTAAACAG
Source organism: Melanerpes formicivorus (assembly GCF_026170545.1). NCBI lineage: Eukaryota > Metazoa > Chordata > Aves > Piciformes > Picidae > Melanerpes > Melanerpes formicivorus. The sequence continues at coordinate 4,838,791 of NW_027142395.1, read as the reverse complement.
TATGGAGCAGCACCAGAAAAATAACTTCCTAAGCACTCTTTTAATCCCTAATTCATAAAAGTCAGAGAGATACATAGTTTGTAGCTGCATTCTCAGCTACCTGCTTCTCTGTCACCTCTTCTCACTTACTTGCTCACTATTTGTATGCGCCAAGAAGAAATGCACACAGCTTTTTTGCAGAGTGAAAAGCCATTATCTGCCCACAACCTAGTGCAATGTATATTTGAACAAGGCCACAAGGGACTACTTAGTATATTAAAAAGAACCTTTGATATAATCTCTATCTAAACCATCTTACTGATAATTGATTTGTCAGCAGGTTTTTCAGTTTCCTGTTCAGATTAGTCAGATCTGCTACAAAGATGTGAGTTGTGTTGTTACTGTAATACAACTGTCAGTCAGTAACACTGAATCAAGAAATCACAGAATTTCAGGGGTTGGGAGAGACCTCCAGAGATCATCAAATGCAACTGCCCTGCCAAAGCAGGATCATCTAGGGCAGGCCACACAGGAAAGTATCCAGGCAGGTTTTGAAGGTCTCCAGAGGAGATGACTCCACAACCTCTTTGGGCACCCTGTTCTAGTGCTCTGTTACACTCACAATAAAGAAGTTTCTCCTCATGTTGAGGTGTTCTATCTTGTATCTGCTGTTCCATGTCCTATCACTGGGCACCACTGAAAAGAGACTGGCACCTTCATCTTGACACCCACCCCTCAGATATTTATAGATGTTGGTAAGATCCCCTCTCAGCCTTCTCTTCTCAAAACTAAACAGCCCCAGTTCTCTCAGTCTTTTTTCACAGCAGAAATCTTCAAGTCCTTTAATCATCCTCATAGCTCTCCATTGGACACTGTCCAGCAGATCCCTGTCTCTCTTGAATTGGGGAGCCCAAAACTGGACACAATACTCCAGGTGTGGTCTCACCAGAGCAGAGTAGAAGGGAAAGAGAACCTCCCTAGACCCACTGGACACACTTTTCTTAATGCACCTCAGGATGCCACTGGCTCTTGGCCACAAGGGCACGTTGCTGTCCCATGGGTAACTTATTTTCCACTAAGGCTTCAAGGTCCTTCTTCATGGAGCTGCTCTGCAGCTGTGCTGATACCTGGTGTTATTCCTCCACAGATGCAGAACTCTGCACTTGTCCTTATTGAACTTCATGAGGTTCACCTTCACCCAGCTCTCCAGCCTATCCAGACTTGTTGGATGGCAGCACAGCCTTCAGGTGTGTCAGCCACCCCCTCAGTTTCATACCATCAGCAAACTTGCTGAGGCCACACTCGGCATCTATGTTCTATTTCCTAAGGATTTCTGCATAAACTCTGGAGCTTGTACTCTAGGGGGTTATGCAATATATAGAGCTGTGAAGTGACTTGCCAATAGGGCTTGAAGTTTAATTCTGAGATTCAGAATCGTCTAATGAAGACAAAACATAAATCACATCTCTTACTAAGCCAAGTATAGAAAGGACAATGTAACTGCAGTCTGCAAGCTGGCTGGTCAGCGAAGTAATTCTACAAACACCACTCACAATAGTTTTACGTGGTAAGACTTACAGCTTTAAAAAAGTCATTGGAAAAGTTTCTCTGTGCTCAGGCAACACTGAGAACACCAATGACAATAAGTTTTGAGAGAAGGGGTGTTATTCCCATCTGATCAGACAGCAGGTTCAATGATACACTGACTTCTCTCTGTGTAAATGAAGTTGCTAAGCTAATTCTATCAAAGTCACTGCAGTGGTATTGATAAAGAACAGACCCTAAGATTTCCAATTAAAAATGGCTTCCATGTAATACAAGAGATGTGGCTGTAAAATTCACATAGTGGTTGCTTAACATCAGGCATTAAGCAGACCAGTGGTCTATTTTGTAACATCTCCATTCTGTTGCTAGTAACAACTGCCCTTTTTTGTTTGGTTGGTTTTTTGTGGGGTTTTTGTGGGGTTTCGTTTGGTTGGTTGGTTTTGTTTTGTTTTGTTTTCCCTTTGGTTAGGAACAATCACAATACAACTCCACTGGAAGACAGTTAATTTCCTCTTAATGCTAAGCTCTTTGCAACAATTAGCATTCCTATTTCAAATTTGTTCTGTACAAAGGAATGTGGTAGGGAGTAAGTTTTCTCTTTCCCATTACATACAAAATGCACAGAGAGAGGTTGAATATCAAACATCTGGTGCAGTGCAGGAAAAGCAACACAACATTGCTGCAGTTAGAACAAAGGGTAACACAGATGGCATAAAGGATGTTCCACGGAAAAGGTACATCCAAAAACATGCTTTTCGTGAATACTCCTTGTGTCCCTGTTTTGGGTATCAAGGTGAAATTAAATTGGGGGTTGTTAGGAGCACAGAGAGGCTTTAGTACATGTATTGGTTCATTGTCTCTCTTACACAAAAATCCAATCATACAATTAAATATAATGCCCCAACTAGACTGATAATCTTGTTTATACAGCACACCAAACACTACAACAGTTATTCAATGAAATCATTGTGAGGCAGAAATACTTCATGGAATGCAGACCGTCTTCCTTGTGACTATGGCAACATACGCTTTAGGACAGTATTCAGAGATGCAGGCCTGTGATAGGAGTTGTTCTGCAAACACACCCTTTAACTTACCAGCTCCACATGAAACATATCCCAGTTTAGCTCCTAAATTAATCTCCATAATGAAGAAAGCCTAAAAATCCCCTCCCAGTGACTTTTGCCTTGTATGGCACTCTGATTTGAAAGAACTATTGTATTTACTTTGCAGCCTGTAACGCATTAGCCAGGCATTAACAGCAGAAATGCAAGTCTTTAAAGTTTTAGGAACATCCATTCAACATTTTAGACATTATAGTGTGCACATCAGTTCATCCCTCCTCGCTGTGATAGCCCATCCAACAATATATTGAGTGCCCCTACTGAAATCAGTTCTATGACAACCACAACTGTGAACATGCTGCTGCTGCTGCTGTAGACACTTCTAATACTGGTTACCCTTTTCTCTTTGCTAATAACGCAGTTTCATTTGACTAATTTCTTTGTCAGAAACCTGGCATAAGAAGTCTCATATGCATAACTATGAACTGCCTTTCAAGACGGAACAGGATCCCTAGAGTGACTTCTCTGAGTTCTGGAACATGTCTATCTGCCACCAATCCCCAGGATATTCTGACATCTATCCCTACAGGACCAACCCTGGCATTGAGGGGATGATCTTTCTCACATCCTTCCCCAGTTTGCCTTTAGCCACTATCAAGATGAAGAGAAGCAAAAAGTAGTCATGAATTAAAAAGAAGCTTCTTCATCCCAATTACCCCTTTTTGTCAGCAGCTTAACAAGGCCACAGAATATATGCATTCCTTCATTAATTCTAATACTGAAGCTGGTCCTCTTGAAGTCAGTGCAGTTTACAAGTGACTGAACCTTTAAAAAAATATAAAAACTGGAAGAAAGCAATACTCAGAACTACAGTACCTTGCTGAGCATACCTCCTCCTGCAGTCCTAAAATTTTACTTTGAATCTTTCTCCTTGACAACAAAGAGAGACTTGGGCTATTGACACTGAAGGCACTTGACAAAACCTCTTCTGTCATTCACATTTAACTAGTATATTGCCTCTTCTTTTTTAGGAGTCATGAGATGCAGTACTTGTCTAGAGTCAGTAAAATGTTTTCCATTCATTTTATTCAGAAGCTACTGCAACTGATGAAGAAGACACAGAAACTAACAGATAAGGCTACATGGAAGGCCTTATCTTTTCATTTAGACAAGGCCCAAGTTCCTTTGACAGGATAATAAAATAATATCTGCACTCCAGATCTATCAACCTAAAGGATAAAGTATAATCTCTGTTCTTTTGTTTAAGCCTAGCAATAAAAGAAGGTCATGCTGAACAAAGCCTGTACATTTTTCAAAGAATGCTTAGACAATCCTCTTCTGTTTCCCTCTCACAAAGTTTAATGCCCCTTTTTAATCTATATATGCTTTTAAGTGTGTTCATCAGCATGGTACCTGAACAATGTATTAAATCAGAGACATAAACAGCGCAGCTTTCTGTGGTGTAGCTAACCCATGCTTGAGTTGGCAGGGAAAGCCACTGAATTAAAACCATGTTGTTTATTTCTGTGAGCTGTTTTGTTCAGCTATGTTTTATTATTTTATTGCCTGTATGACAGCAACCCCTAAGAAGACCTGCTTAGTGTCATAAAACCTCACGTTCTATGTTGTAGGTTCATGAAGTTCTCATTTTCTCATCACAGTCTGTAGCAGGATGCCACAAACATCCCACACTCTAGTCTGGGGATCTCTCATTAAGTGGGACTCCTACACAAATGGAGGACTTCAAGGCATTGCACACCTTAGATAGGCAATGTCTCACCTACTTTTCTGTTTTCACCCTCTAGAGCGTCAGTTACCCAACTTCCTCTGCCTTCTACTGTAGTGCCAAAGCCGAAACCATACCAAAGGCAAAGCCACCATTCTTCCACCAGTTTTTCTCAGAATAGTCAAAGACTCATCACAGTAGGAAATCATCACACAGAAAGGAAGCTTCCTCTGCAAGCCCTCCAATCTGGTTTGCATAAGACCGCTGATATTACAAATCTCATAACAAGTCATAACTTGCTCTTTGCTCTAGAGAAGAGACCTTCCTAAAGGGTTTTACAGATGTCACAGAAAATTGCAGGTGACCCACATTCTAGAATTTCTTGTAAAGAAAATTTTTCTGACGTTGTTGTTGAAAGTGTCATCTAAATTTACCCACTGTGATGAACACAGTCAAAACTACATATTTCCTATGGTGGAAAAACACAACCCCAGCATATCAACAGTGAAATAGATCTAACAGTCCCTGCAGAACAAAGTTCCTGTTTACACAACAACCTCGGTTACTTAAAAGACTGGGGAATCTGTGAAAGGATGATGGTAACAAATACTGAAAAAAGTCCCAAACCAAGGATTTTTATTAATCTGAAATAGCAGGCATAAGTTAATGAAAGTAGTCTGCCAATAAGCCCTAAAGCTGATGTGCTAGTTAACACAGCAATGAGAATTAGTTTCACCTATTCAATGTATTTTTTTACTCCTGTATGGTTTCCAAGCTTTGTACCATATAACTAACCTAGATGTTGAAGTTTAATTTAAATGTCCAGGTTAGCTGATGGGTTTCCTCATTTTATAACCATCAGTTTCTGTTCCCTCTACCTGACCCTTTTTTACAATCAAGTTGACTAGTGGAGATGCATCTTTTTTTGACTCACCTTCTTTAATCTCTATTTTGTTTTCTGTCATTCCTATCATCTCTCACTTTTCCAGGATTTATTAAAATAAATTTATTACACTGTTTAATCTGCTCTTCATAATGCTACAACTTTTTGAATTCAAAGCAGGAGATAAAAGAGTGACAAAGCAATGGAAAAAGAAAACTAGTCTTAGATAAATTGAGAATAGACAATTTTTGTTACGTTTTGTGGATTTTGGTATTTACATGATTTCATTTGTAACACTTGAAAACACAACAGTCTCTATGAACAACCCATGGAAACCATGCAGCAAGAGGACTAATCACACTTACTTAGACAAGGGCAAAAGAAAAAGAGTGGACCCAATAGTCATGAATGTGTTTGGATTTAAAGCGTGTCCTTTTCAACCCATCCAGTTTCTTTTTAACCAAGAAACACAACTCCATTCCTCTTGCATTCAGCATGCGTATGTCTGAAAAGAGTGATAAATCAGAAAGACTTTGCCATATTTTCATAATATCTCTGCTCTTGATAGCCACTGTCTCTTCCTGGAAAAAAGGGAATAGGAGAGATGTGTATCGGTGTCAGGAAAATGATGCAAGTGGTTCAACTCATGCAACAGCAATTTTGATGGATACCTATTTCTTGTCAAACACAGGGCTATTCTTTGATGATAACACACTGGATATTAGGAAGAAATTCTTTACAGTGAGGGTGGTGAGACACTGAAAAAGGTTGCCCAGGGAGGCTGTGGATGTCCCCTCCCTGGAGGTGTTCAAGGACAAGTTAGACAGGGCCTTGAGCAACCTGGTCTAGTGGAAGATATCTCTGCCCATGGCAGGGGGTGGGGAGTGTTTGCAACTAGATGGTCTTGAAGGTCCCTTCCAACCCAAACCATTCTATGATAAAAATGTAGGTGTGGAGTTTCAACAGGGAATGATTGGCAGTTGGCTTTTACGTGAAGCTATTTTCAGGATGATACCGTGCAACAGCAGAACCCCAGCTACACTGATTGCCTACTGCGTGCTGGGTGTGCAAGATGCCACACAACATGTTTGCCAGGAGAACATCATTCAGAGAAGAATGTTATAGGTGAGTCTCTCTTACACCTACATTATCTTGATCTTCAGGGTTAATTCATATATACACATTTTACCAAGAGGTCTACCATGTGGGGATTCTTAAATTGTACTGTATCATCAAATAAATGCTTGATCTGTCTCTATTTTCTTAATATACTTGGCTTACTTTTTTTTAGCTTGCAAAATTACCAAGATACCATAGTGATGGGAAAAGCAGAAAACATAGAAACAGACAAGATTCTGTTCTCTTTAACTGAAATGCAAATTCCTTGTTTCACACAGGAAATTTTAGTCAGACAAAAATTGCATAGATGCAAGTCTTCCCAAAGGTAGGTTTTGAGAATGAACAATTGAAGTAATGTAAGCCAAATATTCTTTACATATCACCTGGACAAAAAGGCTGCCACAGTAAGCAAAATCAGATGAACAGGCCACAAAGTATTTGAATTGCCACTGTAGATTACTGAAAGCCTCCAGTACCATTACTCTCCTATCAAAAACTTTCTTTTTCCAACCATTCAAGTCCAGCATCCTTGCCACGCTCTAACAAAAAGTCTCTCACATGATGTTTTGCACACCAGCTCAGGACCTCTGTAAATAGCCTCATGACAAAATAACTAAGCCCCACCTCAAATTTTGTAGGTAGCAAATGATTAGGAATTTAAAAATACTGCAGATCATGTCCAACAGAGATTTACTCCCAACTTAGCTATGCAGCTGTCAGCACACAAGCCACTCAGTTTGTACCTGTTTCTGCAATTGTAACTGTGTCAAGCAGCATCTGCTAACAAGGTTAGTCCCTTTAAGAAGGATTTAAACTATTTTTTTCACATGAATCAAGCATTTTATCATGTGGATTTCAGAGTAATAGGCCTTTTGATTTGCACGCATCCTGAAAACGTCAGATACTTCTTTGAAAATCTCTTGCCAAAAAGCTATGAAAAATGGATTTCATTTTGGGCATTCTGGGTTGTTATTGACAACAGAATGGTTTTTCAGCCTGCTGTAAGAGTTTCCAGGATCTCAGATTTATCTCTCCATCTCCACACTTCTTGTTCCCTAGCAGCTTGTGTAACTTACCAGTGATACATTCCCCAGCATAGGCTGTCAGTTCTGTACCCATCTGCAATGACATTTCTAAGTCACCATCAAGATGACCTAATCAGCATCTGTTCTTGCTGTGCCCACGTGCTGCCATGACATTTATTTCTTTTTATTATGATTTTTTTTCACATGCAAACTGATGTTAAGAAGTTCTAATATGCAAAAATGTAGCTTTTTTTTTTTTTTTCAGAAGCAACATCCTAAAACTGTTTCTGATCCTTTATTTTCCTCTCTTCTTTATTAGGAGAAGCTCTGCTGTACCTGTAGCATGCTACTACATGTAGTTACCCATCCTATTACAATCAATTCTGGACATACTCACCTTTGTAGCTCAGCTCTACACAGGGTCAAAACTAAATAAGCATAGAAATCTACTCTGAAATGTGCTTGAAATGTATGGGATTTATTCTCATTTCCATAAAGCTTAAGATAATCTTTGACACTGATTTTATTTCCAAGATGAACTGTGCATGCTGAAGACAGAAAGCAAAAAGCAATGTTTCCAAGAAGCCATGAAGATGCTGACATGCAGGAAGTAGGAGGAACACAGAAAAACACAAGAGAACATAGACGATGGCATGTCAATACATGCAAAAATGACAAATACTACACAGTATTTACAAGGGTTCATTGGAGGCAACTATACTGCAAACATACAGAGTCTGCATCGAGGCAGAAAAAGGTACTGCAGTGCACATCACTGTGGGCATGGCTAGCCTTTCAAAAGTACAGCATGATCTCCCCTGCGTCACTGTGGCCCACCAGCTGGAATTGAAGGGGAGGAAGAGGAAGATAACAACCCACCAACCACCTGTCCTCTCTGAAGCATTTAGTGCCAATATTTGTAAGGGAGAGCCTTAATTTAAAACCCTCAAACATACAGACAGATCATATCCCTACCCTCATCCATCCTTTCAAGAACTACCTCTGCCTTTGTTCAGATATTAGGACCTCTTCAGATCTGGTATCAGGGACTTGGGTAAGTCAGAAACTTTTATTTTCTTTGCCCCAGAGGAGGTATGTACAATATTATATCATTAGAACACATACCAAAACTTTCTCTTTTGATTGTACTCTACAAACAATGTCCCCCTTGGCCTACTCATGCAATGGTTAAGTGTACTGCATGCTCATGAGACAGAAAAACAGAAAAGCTACAGTTCAGTATATAGAGCACCTTTACCTCATTAAGCATTGACTGCAAGAGTGCATACCATAACCTCACCACTGTAACCATATATTCCTATAACCAGCACAGTATAGCAATCAGCTCAAATCCATGCAAAGCAGTTGTATGATGATATATTTGCATTGAATGTCATGTTCCAAATTGGAACTGGCAAGCATCTTAGCCTCACACAACAATGCCATATGGAGTTACATCTGATAGTGCTTGAGCAGAACTCCCCTCTTATCCAGTATACATCAAACAGTGCTGAAGATATGCTAGGGTATTTAAATAGTAATAATGCGGCTCTGAGGGCTAAATTAAAGATGTGCTGCATATTAGAAATAATTTGTGCACTAAGATTTAAAAAAAAAAAAAAAAAGAAAAAGGAATTTGCTGGCTTTTGGCAGCAGAATCTACAGCTATGTAAAAAAAAATACATTTTTCTTGATTACTTACATATCAACTTTCTAGTGGAACAATTATAGGAATAAGAGCAGATCAAAAATATAAGCACAGAGAGAAAAGCTCAGCTAGCAACAAAGATTTTGTTGCCAGCAGATAAAGGAGGAGTTGTGCATCCAGCCAGAATAGGGTGCAAGGCTGGGCTGGCTGTCAGGAATGGCAGCTCCACTTCAGCTGCTGCTTTACAACTCTACAGATGTGAGTTTTGTGATTATGTGAATCAGGTTCATGTTTTCCATTCACACAAAGAACAGCTGACATGCCTGTGTTCCCTCACCAATACACTGCTGCTATGGCCAACCAGGGTCACTTACAGGGAAGGGAAAGTAGGAAAGTAGTTCACATCTCCATTTTTACTACTTGTACAGATCAAGACAATTCAAAGATTACCAGTTATAACCTGTTGAAAGAATTTCTCTTTTAAACATCAATCCACTTGTCCAATTTATGCCTAGATCAGGCAGCCATCAGACAGAACCACTCAGTACAGCCTTTGGGAGTTATCATGTCACTGGAGTCCTGTCACCAAGTGACCAGGTCACTCATTATCTCTTTGGAAGGCTGCTGTCCAGTGCAGGTGACTGTTCAAGGCTCCAGTGTTGGACAACAGAACCAACGAGTACAGTCTCCCTTAATAATAACAGCATCATTTTTATGAAGGAGCAGAATGTTCCAGAAAGGCAGACAACAAAGATTTTGTTCCAGGATATTTTAAAAAACAACATTTTGGATTTTTTCGAATTAGTTATGTGGCATGATAGATACTTCAAAAACACTACAATGACTAAGTATCTGATCGGTCAAATCCCAGAGGCTCTTCTTCAGTTCAGACTCACTAATGACTCCACTGGGGATGCACACTGAGTGAAGACAACAGGATTCCTTCAACAGTTTTCATTTCCTAGAGCACATTGCTAACTGCTATTAGCAATTTGTTTTCCTAGGTTCTCAGAGGTCAGCATACTTCTAAAATGTCGGGTCCTACCAATGCAGAAACAGGCCTTCCTCAGCCTCACAACAAAGTGGCCCACCTGCCTTATCCACTAGCCTTCCAGAAGAGCACAACAAAACTAACTCTGCCACAAATTTTCAGAGATCCCAAATTAATGCATTTACAAGACAACTGTGCTGTGTCCCAAAGCAACAAAGGGAGAAAAAAAAATTACCCTTCAAGTTACTCCATAATTATTATTAATGCTACAGGTTCAGATATCAAAACCATTCAGACCATCCAGAAAACACAAATATTTTATTTTGCATAGCACAGCATATCCATGCCTGCCATGGCTCAAGCGAAGCACAGAAACTGGCTGCTATGAAGCACACTCCCAGAGATGAACCAATCAAATCCACCAGAGCCTAGAATACAGCAAAATTACTATCAAACTACACTAGCCTACTATCTTTTCAGTAACTCCATCCATGCCATCAAAGCTACTGAGTATCTGAGCAGCTTCTGAGCAGCATCACATCAGCCTTAACTGACCTAATTGAGATGCCATGCTGCGTGCAGGAAAGCAGTGAAGACTCACCTCAAGTCCACAAGAAGAGGTCCCAGAATACAGAACTCTCACAGCCCCTTTGTCACAAACTCGTCACAACAGTTGCTTTCTGACAGAAAAACCCTGCTGTCATCAGGCTTGTGTTTCTCAGGACAGTCAAGCCACTCCACTGTACCGGGGGAGTACCTGCAATGGCCCCAGACGCTACTCTTTCACGCTGGTCAGTGCACCACTGGTGCTGTGCAATTTCAATCCTAAAATGTTACTTTGTGACTAATGAAAAATGTAGGAGACTGTAATTCACTGGACTTGGTGACAACATCTCATTTAAAAAAAAAACACAATATGAAGCACAATAATGGAATAAAGAAGCTCTAATTTCTATAGGAACATAAGCCAGTCTTTAAAAAACCCACAAACGTGCCAAGTACAAGAAGATGCCAGTGTATAAAGTTTGTCAGGTGATCATTTTCACATATTTAGGAACTAATTACATCATAAAATACATATTAAACATAACATGTCTGTGTATGAAGTCCTTTTGACATCTGAGTGGTTACCACTGAATCACACCTCCTTCTACATATTTTAACCTAAATTCTATGAAAGTTAATGCAACTCATCAATCTCACAGAAGTTTTGCCTTAATATATCAAGCCTTTGCTGCCAAATGGCTTTAGACTAGACCTGACATCTCCAATATTGCTAATGCCAAGATCAGATAGACATATTCAAAACCAACAAAATTACATTAAAGTGTTTGTGTGTAGCTACTGCTACAGGAAAAGACAGAATTTGTACTTGCCAGGTATAAATAAACAGACATTTCCCAACCTTCAAGTGGAGTTAGGTCAAAATTGTAGTGCTCTGGTATGAACTGAGAAAAAAAAAAAAAATAGAATAAAGACCCAATGGTCAAATTCTAAGTTAAAACTCAGCTTATTAGAAGCAATTAACAGCAAGTCTGGACCTTTGTGTGCCATGCAAAACCCAGCAAGCAGGGAAAGCTGTTCAAAAGCATCTAATGGTTTCGGATGGCTCATATATTGGGAGCCTAAAAGGAGGAACTGAAATGGGTTCAATTTTCAGAAAACAAATACTTAAAATGTCCTGAAAGACATCCCAATTAGACAGTCAAAATTTGGTCTACCAGTCAAAAATTCCTGCAGCTCAGCATTGGAGCCACTCTTAACCTCATAAATTAAGTGTCTTCTCTATAAATGTCCAGAAGATTGTTCAAATCCAGACAAGATGGTTTTCTTCTTTTTCCCCTCATCAGTGTCTCAGAGGACTCAAATTGCCTAGCAAGATTCCTGTGAGAATTTTTAAAGGCAGATGAATTAACTTCAGCTACATTGGGAATCATGGTCTAGAACAAACACCAGTAATCATTACTTTTCAGTGCAGCTCTTTTTTAATCTCTCATATTAAACCATAAAATTCCTAAATCTAGAAATAAGTCCCATAGACATCAGAAATCACCTAAGCGTGTCATCAATTGGTCATCTTCATTCTTCTTCCAAGCCATACATCATTGACACCCAGATGTATAAACAAGGGAAAAAAGTCAAATTAAGGTTCTTGAGAACCAATTATATTTTAGCAGATACAATTTATAAACATACAAAGCTTTTAGTTTTAGATATAGCATTAGCACTCATAATAAACTTGTCTTGGAATGTAAAAGTACTGTACTGATTTCACTTTCTTCTGTTGCATTTCTTATCTGCAGCTGCTATACTACCAGTATATTGATCCAGATTTATAAACCAATTGAATTTTCAAGAATGCTTAGGTGACTTAAGTATTTTAAGACCCATTAAAAAGCAAACAAAACAAAAACAAACAAACAAATAAACACACACACACACAAAAACAAACAACAAAAACCAAGCAACAATAAACCAACAAAGACAACTACAACGTACAGGACATACGTATCCTTAGATGACAAACTCCTTGCAGATCTTAATCATAATTATTCTAATAAGTTTTTGCTGATCTCTCAGCTTGTTACTGTTTCCATAAATGCTACGTAATTCCACACCCCCCATATCTTTTCCTTTGATTTGCAGGCTGCTTGTACTACTGCTTCGCAGAGAGGCACAAACCAGGGTAACTACAGAAATTACCTCTGGAAGTTGCACAAACTAAACTCAGGTTTCTGGTTTCCCAACCCACTGCCATACATATTTTTAATTGCTGTTTCCAGGTACTATTTTCACTTCAACATGTGTAAATCTCTCTTGTCTTGGGAAAAGCCCTCAGCATAATAATGCTGCTTATGAAAAGCAGAGAGGTATGGGTGAAAGGATGTCTGCCAGGAGGATAAACTCTCTGCAACTGCATATCCTCAGAGAGAGAAGATAACTTAAACCTTATGAATATAATTGCCTAAGGAAAAATAGAATTGAAAATTTAAAATAACAGTAATTTTTAAGAATCACAGCATCACACATACTTAACTGATGCCTCTCTTATCAAGCACCATCTGTTCTTCTTTGTTCTGAGTTTACATAAGCTTCAAGAGAAACACTAGTATCAGTGCACATTTCCACAACACTTTACTAAAGAAGATGGCCAAAGCCACATCCTCATACCCATATGGAAAGTAAAACTTTGAATAAAAGATTCTCCACAAATAAAAAGTAGCTGCAAGTTTCTTCTTAAGAAGATAATGACTAACAAGCAGGTAAAATCAAGCTGTGCAGAATCTGTTGTTCTATTTTTAGACTCTGCAGCTGTAGGATGAATGCTGAGGTACTGTGAATTATGTTAATTATGCTAACATGCCCCACAGTTGCTTACTAGGCATTCTCCCTATTATCTAGACAGGATAAGAGCCCAAAGAACATCTGTACAGACTGAATGAGAGCCAAGACCTCTGTGAATGATCCTACTAACATCAACTTTGTGTATAAATTATCTGAACTAGACATGCTGTAAGAAAACTAACAATTTGGGGGATGTTTCTTCCCAAAGGAAATTATTTTTAAGAGATAGTTTAGAAATGCTAAATAAATAAATAAACAAATGGCATTCCATCCACTTTTGGCAGGATGTAAAAAAAAATAATTTGATCATGTGGAAAAGGAGCTGACTTCCAGTATAAATACATATTCTAATCTCTTTGTTTTATACAAAAAGAAAACAATTAGGATTTGGGTCATATTCTTCACACTGCAGAGAACATTAAGAGACAGGCCCCATATCTGACTCTCAGCACAGCCTCCCTTCACATGGTTGTAAGTGGGCCACAGTTACTTCAGTATCTCCATGCTTTACCCTGAGACACAGTCCTAGATTGACGACGCCACCATTTGTTCTCCCACAGAGACTTTGTCATTTCACAACTCAAATCAATGCTAACCACTGGGTAACTCTAACCAGTTCGCTCAGGACACCTCTTTTACACCTTATGTTAGGACACATTTAAAAAAAAAATCACCTTCAGAACACACTGGGGCTTACAAGAACTCTTGAGTCCTGTATCCAGTTCTGGGCCCCTCAAGTTAAGAAGGACATTGAGACATTTGAACATGTCCAGAAAAGGGCAACGAAGCTGGGGAGGGGTCTAGAGCACAGCCCTGTGAGGAGAGGCTGAGAGAGCTGGGGGTGTTTAGCCTGGAGAAGAGGAGGCTCAGGGGAGACCTCCTTGCTCTCTACAACTACCTGAAGGGAGGTTGTAGCCAGGTGGGGGTTGGTCTCTTCTCCCAGGCAACCAGCACCAGAACAAGAGGACACAGTCTCAAGCTGCACCAGCGGAAGTTTAGGCTGGAGGTGAGGAGAAAGTTCTTCACAGAAAGAGAGATTGTCCATTGGAATGTGCTGCCCAGGGAGGTGGTGGAGTCACTGTCCCTGGAGGTGTTCAAAAAAGGACTGGATGTGGCACTTGGAGCCATGGTTTAGTCGTCAGGAGGTGTTGGGTGACAGGTTGGACTTGATGATCTCTGAGGTCTTTTCCAACCTTCTTGATTCTAGAAGGCTTAGAAGAAGCCTTTGAAGACTCAAGAGACTGCCTTAGAACTTGACAAGCAAAAACCCACCTTGCTATCCACAAGGTCTAGGAGAGTATCTGTCATTTGTAGCATACAGGAATACAAGAAAAATACAGGACAAAAAGGGCAAGCAGAGAAAAGAACATTTCACCTTAAATAACCATCACGTTGCCCAAGGGAACAGAAGTCTGGTGAGATGAATTCATTAGATTCCCTGTGAATTATCATCCCTGCTTGTGAGAGCAAAAGCAAAAAAAAGCAAAATCACTTTTCTTCCACAGTGGCTTTACAATGTAACTTATTCAAATGAAAGTACAAACACCACAGATGCTTTATTCATCTATTGCTCAGGGGAACTCCTTCAAAAATTAGTTCCTTTGAGCAACTTCACACCCTTATCCAACACTGCAAATGACACAGTAGATCTAAGACTTAGATTTCTAATACTCTAAAGCTAACTCTTCACTCAGCTGCATTTACAACAAATCCTTTACACTGAGAAGTCCAAGACAGACAACATTTTGCAACATTTGGAACTGGGAATCACATCGATGACATCTATGTCCAATGCTTTCATTAGTATCCAACTGTTCAGATGGCATGGTGCCTACTTTGAAGTCAGCTGAATCTGGTCTCCAGGGCACAGATGCCAAGAAGTTAAACATAGTTTTCATGTCAGTGCTGTGGGGATCATCCACACAGCAGAAAGGCTTGTTCTCCTCCTCAAGAGGACACAGTCTCAAGCTGTGCCAGGGGAAGTTTAGGCTCCAAGTGAGGCTGCCCAGGGAGATGGTGGAGTCCCCGTCCCTTGAGGTGTTCAAGAGGGAACTGGACGTGGCACTTGAAGCCCTGATTTACTTAGTCATGAGGTGTTGGGTGACAGGTTGGACTTGGTGATCTCTAAGTTTTTTTCCAACCTTATTGATTCTATGATTCTATGATTTACATGGAAGTACTGCCATTAAAGAAGCTCAACTGCACTTCCATGGAAGACAGAAAAAAATTCCAAAATGAATGAAAGGTGTTGGAAAGACTAACCTCATGGGGTTAGAAAAAAGACCACAGCTTCCACATTGTATTAGCAAAGCCAAGTTAAAAGTAGCAGCAATCTGAAATCCCAGACATGAGGAATAGGAAATGCAAATGCATGTGGTAGTTCACAGTACAGACTGGGAAAAGGAAAGTTTTGATTGGACATAATGATCATGGCATAGCAAAGTCTGAATTTTGTAACACACTGGGGAAAAGAAAAGAAAGAAAAAGTAAAATCTGTTAAATACATACTAAGAACATGCTTCTCAAAGGAAGTTTAACTGTGAAAGGAAGAGAAACATTTCTGTTTTGCATGAAAATCATAACTCTAGTTAGAGACATACAACTACAACATCTGTGTGGTATCCTGTGAAACTCCTCCTTTTAAATGGCAGTCTGCAGATAAAACACTTTTTTGGCTACAGTCTCATGTAGTCCCGAGTCAAAGTTCATATCCACTCATACCTCCACACACACAAAGGACTGACTAAAGCACCAACTGAATTTCATACCCTGCGTGTCACATTAGAAAAGCAAAACAAAACCCCCAGAAAAAAAAAAAAAAAAAAAAAAAAAAAAAAAAAAAACCAGAAAAAAAACTTACCTGTAACTAAACACTCATGACAAAGTAAAGACTTTTTAAGTTTTTTAACAGGGGTCATGAGTGTGTCTGTGAATCCATAATTCAAAATCATACCTATCATCCACTATTACATCAATTCATTCTTTGAGCATTTAAATTACTGCTAGTGCATATTACATACCATAGTTCTGCCAGGTTTGGACTATTGCATATTTTTATGTGTTGATGGGAAACGCCTTGTCACCCAACACAGGCAGTTCTGGCAGAAGAGTCCTTCTGCTGACCAATGCAAGTCTGGTTCTCCCTCTCCATAGTCTGTCCTCTCCACGCTCTTGACCTAGAGACGTAGTGGTAAGCAGACACTTTTTTCTTCCCCTATTGCGTACCACATTCCTACTAGACCAGACTGTACCTCACCATTATCTCTCCACCACCAGAGCTTACATCTGCATCTCTTACTTCAGCACTGCCTACTCAAACATGTCCTCAAGAGTAGCCCTTCCAGACCCCATCATATCTGGGACCATCATTTCACAACACAGGTTGCTGTCTGGCTAGTTAGTGATTCCTGGGAGAAGGAGTGGGTCCTTCTGCTAATGGGCTACACCACAATATACATAACTTGACTAACATCCATCTGTGGGAGCTGCAGGGGTGGGACAATTTTGAAAACCACATCATGATTCTCAAAAAATGATACAAAAAATGAAAAAGAACAGCCTTTGGGATGCCTTCTAGTGAAGGGTGCAACTTTTCAGATGATAATGATGAGGATCTAAAATTTGTAAATATTTTCATGTTAGTTCCAGCATGGCTTGAGGGGAAGTTCTGTTTGATGTCTTTAGTTTCTTCCAATGATGTTTAATATTTTATATGATTAAATATAGACAAAGAGCTTCTTACTGTATTCTAATGCTTAAAGCTATTTCAGCTAATTAATAAAAACTTGAGGAAGAACTTCATTTTACACATGCTTGACATTCAAAAGCTACAGTTCAGGACAGTCATTCAGATTATTTAATTTGAAGAAGCTTGATTAGCAAATGCCATAACAAGTGGAAGCAAAAGGCAGCTCCTACAGGACTGCTAAGTCTTCCAGTGGAAGAATCCCATAAAAAGTTACAGGCAGCTTAATCATCAAAGTTACAGGCTCATAGTATCAGAATTTATTTATTAATATGGATCACATTCATATAGATTTGGGTGAAAATGTATTTTCCAAAATGTGTAATAATTTAATTTCTCTACATTAAGTATTTAAGATAACTTGTGCTAAAATAAGATCACAGAATCAAAGAATCGGCCAGGTTGGAAGAGACCATTGAGATCATCCAGTCCAACTTATCACCCAGCCCTATCCAATCAACTAGACCATGGCACTAAGTGCCTCATCCAGTCTTTTCTTAAAGATCTCCAGAACAGTGGCTCCACCACCTCCCTGGGCAGCACATTCCAATGGCAAATCACTCTCTCTGTGAAGAATTTCTTCCTAATATCCAGCCTAAACCTCTCCTGGCACAACTTGAGACTCTGTCCCCTCATTCTGTTGCTGGTTGCCTGAGAGAAGAGACCAACCCCCACCTGGCTACAACCTCCCTTCAGATAGTTGTAGACAGCAATAACGTCTCTCCTGAGCCTCCTCTTCTCCAGGCTTAGCAACCCCAGCTCCGTCAACCTCTCCCCATAGGGCTGTGTCCCAGGACCCTTACCAGTTTCATCACCCTTCTCTGGACACATTCCAGCACCTCAACATCACTCTTGAATTGAGGAACCCAGAACGGGACATAGGTCTCAAGGTGTGGCCTAACCAGTGCTGAGGACAGGGGAAGAATAACCTCCCTTGTCCTGCTGGCCACACTATTCCTGACACAGGCCAGGATGCCACTGGCTCCCCTTGCCACCTGGGCACACTGCTGGCTTGTGTTCAGCCTACGATCTATCAACACTCTCAGGTCCCTTTCTGCCTGGCTCCTCTCCAGCCACTCTGACCCCAGTCTGTAGCACTGCATGGGGTTTTTGTGGCCAAAGTGTAGAACCCAGCACTTAGTTGTTAAATCTCATCCCATTTGCCTCTACCCACCCATCCAGCCTGTCAAGGTCCCTCTGCAGAACTGTCCTGCCCTCCAACAGGTTGACACCTGTTCCTAACCTGCAAACTTACTGATGATGGACTCAATCCTCTCATCCAGATCATCAATAAAGATATTGAACAGGATGGGGCCCAGCACTGATCCTTGGAGGACACCACTAGTGCCTGGCTGCCAGCTGGAAGTGGCACCATTCACCACCACTCTCTGGGCCCAGCCCTGCAGACAGTTCTTGACTTGTTTCAGATTCTGTTCCAAATTCAAGAATGTTGATTTTTTTATTTCAATTAAGAACACTTTTTTTTTTTTTTAATTTTCCAAGTTATGTATATGAAAAGAGGTAAATATGCAAAAAAAAGTTTTGTTATTATGTTCTGATTAAGACACAATACTAATTAATCTAGCTTGAAGTTATCTTTAATCTGTGCTTTCTTTAACCAACAAAGCCCTTGTGTTGTTCAGCCCAAGAGCCATGAGTACTTTCCCTCCAGCTAGTGGAGCTCTACGCATAGAGATATCTGCAAGATGGAAAATATCCAGGAAAGAATTAATTGTCTCTCTCACTGGTACCAAATATGCCAAGAGGTTGAAACCCTTTTTTCTAATGTTTTAAGATATACTGTGCCCAATTCAGATTCTTTGAAGCATGCAGAAACACCATTCTAGAAGAAGATGTCTATCATCAAGTTGTTTAAAATGTAGTATTCAGCCTGCTCTCTCATATTGAAGTTCCCTCAGACATATGCTTTTTGAGTAGTACAGTTGTCTCTCAGAAGGGTCAGGAAAACCTTTTAAAGGATGGTATGAGTAGTATTCACTGATCTGTTACTGAAAACATTGTAAGCTGCAACAGCAACTACTTTTCTATGGCAAAGAAGCATCCTACATATATAACCTTCTAAAAGCCATCTTCTTTTTACGTCTTCTATTAAAATCTAAGCTTTTGCTGAAATAATTCCACATTAGCAAGATTTGCCATGAGAGAGTTACTCTATTACCATTAGTTCGTTAAGATTACCACTTCTTACATTCCAGTTCATATTAGCTTTTGAATTTTCATAGAATGATAAAATCAATAAGCTTGAAAAACACCTCAGAGATCATCAAGTCCAACCCAACACCTCCTGACAACTAAACCATGGCTCCAAGTGCCACATCCAATCCTTTTTTGAACACCTCCAGGGACAGTGACTCCACCACCTCCCTGGGCAGCACATTCCAATGGACAATTACTCTTTCTGGGAAGAACTTTCTCCTCACCTCCAGCCTAAACCTCCCCTAGCACAGCTTGAGACTGTGTCCTCTTGTTCTGGTGCTACTTGCCTGGGAGAAGAGACCAACCCGCACCTGGCTACAACCTCCCTTCAGGTAGTTGTAGAGAGCAAGAAGGTCTCCCCTGAGCCTCCTCTTCTCCAGGCTAAACACCCCCAGCTCCCTCAGCCTCTCCTCACAGGGCTTGTGCTCGAGGTCTCTCACCAGCTTTGTTGCCCCAGTTTTGAACAACTGAAGCCAATGAGAATGTGGATACTGAACTTACAGCCATTTGATTTGGCACACAAATATGTTCAATATAATATTTGAAAAACAAGGTACAATTATGACAATATAACACACCAACAAACATGTAATTTCTCCTATAAGTTCTTTTTCCCTCATTGTGTTAATGTGTTACTACAGTAAGACACTATTGCAATAAATCAGCACTTGAATCCCATAGACATTCACAGTATTACATAGCTTATTGTCATACCTTAATTCAACAAGTCATTGAAAGTCAACACACAACATAAATACAGACAGACTCCAATGCACTAGTATGATGACCTGTACTGGCACTTCTCAGGAAATGAAAGTGTTAAACAGTGTTTTCTTTTTTTACTACAAGCCAGTGGTAACAAATGTGCACTTGACATACCATGATGGATGAATGTATTCTGGATAGAAGTGCCCAAAAATCTCTAAAGAAAATTAATTATTTCATTAAGTTACAGATTGCACCTACTACACTCAGATAAACCCAGAAAAATGCCTCCAGGATCTGTACTGTAGGATAAATAGGGACCACACAAGAGTTTCTTTCTGAAGATTGACTGTTATATAATTGCTACATAATATTAAATTGCATGAACTGTATCTGGACCCCAAAAGGACCCAACAATTTCATACAGTTGATCAATATATATTAACATTTTGCTTATGGGAATAACTGTTTCCTGTTTCATATTATTCTAACAAGGCATTTTGATGAAGAAAGAAGAAATGTTAACACACATTTTCAACCACCCAAAGTTTTCCAGAGAACATCATACTTTGGAAGTATTCCAAAGTGCCAGAAAACAAAAAATTAGTATACTCAGATATCACTTTTGCTGCCTATCTCACAAATTCAAAACCAAAGTTCAGCAGGAATTTCTACACATTATCTTGCTTGAGGTATTAGTTCAAAACAGTTTTAAAAATGTGCAGTTGTTATTTGGGTAAGTATAATCTTAGACAAGGGAGTTACAATACTCAAGCTGGTAATAGTAAAGAAGACACAAAATAGTATACCTTCTGAAACAACTACGCAGTTCCTACAAGATTACAAGTGAACAAATTGTAGTTGCCTTGCTGTCTTCTCACTATCAGCAGAAAACCCAAACATCTTCAGACTCCCTTTGTGTTAACCATGCCATGAGACAGTGGTTTTGAACTCCCACAAAGCAAAGCTCTATGTGCAGAGTATACATTGGGGAAACAAATTCATTAAAGCTTTTAATTTAGAAGACTATTTTAGTGAAGTTACAACTGGAACTGACTGCAATTTGCTGTGTTGGTATAAACTCAAGGTCTCCACTGCAAGCAAGTCAGTGTAAACGCTCTTCTATTCTTTGGCAACAAGTTGTGGACTCATGTTCTGATTCCTCCTCACTGCAGATGACACCTTTCTCTTATGAGATGCACTACAGCTTTTTCTTTTCAAGTGAAGTTAAGCAAAACTTGTTAATAATTTTAACTGTCATGGTTAATTTCTTGAAAAGTGATTGAATCCTGTATCTTCACTGAAGCCACCGTATAAAAGTAATTCAACGTGGAAAATACTAAATCAATTTAATTTATTCACAAGGATTTATCTAATTAATTATTAGTGTAGCCACTCTTCTTTGAGAAGGATATCTGGAATAGAAAAAATAAGCGACCTGCTCAAAAGTAAAAGCCTACGAATCTATTTGCTCAGTGATGCCAGTTCCCTTCACCTATCTGCAAATTAGACCATTTTCAGGTGTGACAGCAAACCTCACAGCTTTGAAGCAAGTCACAAATATCTAGACTTAGCTACATTTTTATTAAGAAAAACTGGTGTGTGAAATTACAGTGAGCGTGACAAGGCACCCCAGCCAAATTTGAACTTGGGCAGAGAGCAGAAATAGTTGACAGAATCATCCCTGAAAGAGCAACACAAAGGGCTCCTATGCTAGCAGCTATACTAGCTATACTAGCTGCTGCGTAGCTGCTGCATTTGCTTCCCAAAGAACCTCAAGTTCAGACTGATAACAGGAAACCAGGGACACCTCATCGAGAGCATAACCCTCAAAATCTTATTGTTTCTGTTCTGCATAGTAAAAGTACATAGACAACAGAAACAACTTCTAACCCTGCACAGAGCATTTTTCATTTCCAGATTCAGGATCAGGATTATTTCATGTTTATATCTTTTGTGGGTTCGTCTATGAAATCCTGCAATTCCTAACAACTAAGTGGGAATTACCAAATTCACTGCCTACTGCAGATGTTACTTTTCAGAAGACTAAGAAGTGAGATATTCATCATAAGTAAAGTTCTCGTTTCTGTTGGCAGGACTTGGATGCTATTCTTTGATACAAATGGGAAATAGCTGAAGAATTCTGCTTAAATAATCTCACATAAGTTTCAAGACAGGAAATGAAGAGTATTTTTCAAATCATTCCACACACTGATGTGAGCTATTAGGTTTTACTTTCCAGCACAGAAAAAAATAAAAAAAAAATCAATCAAAATGCTGTATTTCACCAATACCTCACATATCATTGTGGAATCTTTCAATATGAAAAGCAGCAAAAGTGAAGAGTGAAATTCTGATTCCACTAATCAAAACAACTCCTTGAAATTTTGTGACTCATTTCACTGAAAACAGAATTCCACTCAATATTGTTCTTTTAAGAAAAGTAAAACTCAAATAAATGGGATGCCTGTGAAGCTGTTTATAAGAAGTTTCTGCCAAAACAGTTCATGACAAAACAATAGTATTTTTCAATTCCTACCTCACCAGGAATTTAAAACTTCCATTTACAGCTTTACCATCCTAACATTTTAACATAATTCTGTATACATCTTGCATGTTCTACAGACTACTTCTCACAGCATGCACACTTTCACAAGCTCTGTTCCTCGCAGGCTTAGCTTCACAGAAGACCTTGAAGAAAGAAAAAGTATTTTAGAGTAGTTTGTGAATGCAGCAACAGAGGTTTTGCTAGGACATGGTGAAACCAGCAGGAAGAGGTGAATACAAACCAAAAGAAACAGAATCAGCTAAAAAGTAGTACACTTGGTCTGAGCAAAGAATGAACCAGGAGAGGAGACAAATGTGAACAGTAGACCAGGAGCACATGAAGTAACATATGACTTATACAGTGTCCCTAACAAATAACCAACTTCCCTTTAAAGGAATACTATGGTATTTGGTTGCTGTGTTCTTAGCAGTGGCCTTCCACGGACAAGATAATAGCATGACTCAGTAGAACTCACAATCTGCAAGGAAGTTTAGGCATATTACTCATTAATATCAGTACAATTACTGAATCGGTAGATCTTCTGAGGGTTATGATCGTGCATTAACGCTTGTCATTACTTACTGCTGCTTAATGACAAAATCTATAGTATCTGTGGACATGTGAATTTCACACAAAACCAAGAAAAAAGTCACATTCCCAGGCCAGACATCAAGCAGTAGAATTCAGGTTCTCAAGGTAAAGAGGGGTGTTATCCGTTTCCTGTCAGCAAGGGCACTGGAGAATCCCTTAATTACTAGAAGATGAAAACTGAATAAGAAATTAACCCAAGGTCTACAGCAACAGTATCTTAAAAGATGGCAACTGGATTCCATAAAAGAAACAAGAATGTATCAAGAAGATGAATCACAATTATAAAAGGCACTACATTGACAGCCTCAGAATTATTCAAAAATTTATTTATGCATTCAACACACTACTAACAGAGGTTACTATCTTCCAAAAGTATCTACTTTCAACATGCAAGTAGAGGACTCCAACAAAATAAAGAGACTCTTTAATGTAGAAATAATTAATTTTATGTCAAATTCAGGACTAGTTAAGGAGTCACATACAGAAGCTTAAATTTGTCCTTTGGGACAAACAGCTTTTCCATGCATTTCATTATAGGGACTCAACTCTGATCTCTATACTGTTTTAAAGGAAAAACCAATTATCTTAACATAAACACAAATAATTCCTTATAAAACATCCCTTTTATGCAGGCACTACCCTTATGACCACTGTTAATTTTCTGTTAAAACTTCTTTTGTTATGAATACTCAAACCCTGAAGCCTCCACTAGAACCTCTAAGAAACAGCCTTTATTAGGTTACAAATGTGTATGTTATGATATAAGTAAGAAAGGCTCAAAGATTTGACTGTGCTGTTGGATATGTTTTGTGCCCTTCCCCAGTTTAGTTATAGTTTAGCTAACCACAGAAGCATCAAACTGCCACATAAGTAACTATATTCACTGAAGAATCCTCTTGGATGTTTTACAACCAGTCAAAGCCGTGCAGGACTTAGCAACGGGCCCTCCCAAGGGCATGCCTAGAGTTTCAAGTGCCTAAAATCCAAGACTACACAGGAGATAATATGTAAGATTATGCTCAGTCCTCATGGCCACGTATTTGCAATGACTATATTCAAATAGACTAAACTAAAGAACCTGTATAAACATCAGTCAAAACTTGCATTGTGTAGGACTGTGTAAGTTTTGAAGACTTAGTGGCCACAAAACATTATCAATGGTCTCTCTACCATCTTATTAGGTACAGTAATGAACAACAGTACTGAACAGCACGAGTGCTCATATCAATACATAATCCAGGACAAGACAGATTTGCCTTCAGCACCTCACAAGAAATTTGCCAATGACAATGACAGTCTCAAGCTGCACCAAGGGAAGTTTAGGCTGGAGGTGAGGAGAAAGTTCTTCCCAGAGGCATTGGCCATTGGAATGTGCTGCCCAGGGAGGTGATGGAGTCACCATCCCCAGAGGTGTTCAAAAAGGGCTAGGATGTGGCACGTGAAGCCATGGTTTAGTTATTCATGAGGTGTTGGGTGACAGGTTGGACTTGGTGATCTCTGAGGTCTTTTCCAATCTTATTGATTCTATGACAGTAATAGCTGGGTGTCTGCTCTATGGCTCTGATCTCTACTTCCTATGTAGACAAATGACTTCTGTGCAAAAAACTAACTCTGTCTCAACAGTTATCTGAACCTGCTCTCCTAGTCATCTGCTGTGTCCATCCCATGAGATTTATTTAGACAAGAAATGTGATTTGTTACTGTTTGTATTACACAAAGATAATGGATCTTTGGTCCCCAGAGAGTAAAACAACATAAATCACAGTAAAAATTGCACTAGATACCTTAGAATTCAAGTAGTGTCTCCTTGCCTTAAATCTCTAGGGACAAGTAAACCATAGACAGGAGCCAGTTAGATATTACAGTTTACAAGACTAAGAGCACTGCATCTGTGACTTCTGCAACCTGAACAGAATCTTCAATACTTTGATGACACTTTGTTCTGAAGGGAAACAACAAATCTTCCTTCTTCTTTGTAGTCACTCCACCACCACTTCATGCTTTCGTTCTCCACTTCATCTTCTGCATATCCCAGTGCCAGATAAGCTGGACTACCTCAAATCACAGGGAAAGCTGAGAATGTCTGAATGTCATTTGATGTGATGCAATAGCTCAGGTGCTTATCTTTGCTAATACATATTCAGAACAGATAAGGGTGATGAAGGACATGAGAGGTCTAGGTACTACTCAACTATTACAATTTAACTTAAAAGGGAATAGAAAGAGAGATTAATTTATGGATAACACATCATTCACTCTTTGAGGTAGCAATTTTCTTTTTGTGAAATGCCTGTTAAAACAAGACTGGGGGTTTTATGTTGGGTTTTTTTGGTCTATCCAAAATTAGAGCCTCAGGAACTACAATAGAAAACAGAAATAATATGAGATTTACATCTCTATTCAGAACAATGCTATCGCCTCAAAGAGCTCTTGCAGAGCTGTGTGACTAGTGCTAACTAAACTAACTAGCAACAATTTTATACCTTACTCATTTAATTAGTATTCTGAAATGTGATTTATGGACTGAGAAAAAGTGTATCAAATCTGGTATGCCACTTCTTATTAAGAATGCTAGTATTAAGAATAAAATACATTAAACAGCAGACTGCAAAGGAGAAGGATGTCTCAGCTTCTGTTATACTGCAGGTCACACCATCGCTTGTTTGCTTATGTTTTGTTTAGAAAACACCCTATTGTTGTCTAGAAATAAATGAAAGCAATCCAGCCTCCCTTCGCAAATTTATGCAGCCATGTGGTCTTGTATATTGTTTTTGTTTTTATTTGCCATCAAACTTACCAAACCAAGTATTTTTTTGAACTAACATGCTTTTCCAAGCACTTGAAAACTAGTCCTAATGAAACCCATCACTGCTGCAAATCAACCTGGCTACTTCCTAACAGTTTAGATTACCTTTCAACCATCCACTCATCAATCTCCAAAATCTGTAGTGGGGCAGAGGCTGCTATTGTTTTAGCTTCCTGGTCATATAAAGAAGCTTAGTCCTTACTACCATCTTAACTAATGGGACCACTGCACTCTCAGTTTCAGGGGAGGTGCAAAAATAATTCACAATGTAAGGAAAGCAAGCAGTGAATGAACATTGGCTGACAATATGCCACAGCACAAGATTTCTTCTGTGGTTAGATAAAGTTGTCAAGGATACCACAGATGAGGGAATTGCTAATTTTCACACTTTCCTGGTGTAAAGATCACCATTGACAAAGAATTCGCACTGAGCATTAGGACATACCAAGGATAGTAACTACTGCAGCCAGAAAATGGCTTCCCTCTTCCATCACATTCAAACTTTCAAAATTATTCTGCTGTGTATTAAAATGAAGGCAATTAACCTGTAACAGATGTCTTGAAATGAAATGGGGAAAAGAGAACAGATACATCCCTCAAACAATTACATGGTTAGGCTACTTGAATGCAACCTAGAAACCCATAGTCAGCAAAGAAACTGGGCCTTGAAAGTGCTCTCCTGCATGCCATTGAACCACTCCTATCACAAGCTGCTGGCTAGGAGTAGTAATTCCACCCAGGATCTCATACTTCTCCTGTGTAAATTACATGAAAATAGCCACACTCTACTAAAATCAACAAGAACAAAACAAACCCACCTGCAACAGATCAGTATTTCCAAAATAAAAATTGGATTAACAAAAACGTCCTGATCACCTGGAATAAATAGGATAGGCTAGAGGTCTTCAGGTTGCTGATCTAGCTTTCTCCTGAACATGGAGACCCAAGTTGTCTTTTTCTGGCATACTCACACATCTGAAATAACAGCAAGCTACCTTTATAATAGCAACCTTTATATGAGTCTCCAGGTAACCCTGACTGCCAAGGAGTTTATAGCTTTGCTCCATTGATAATGGAAGCTACATTAATGATTTATTCACAAGCGTTTGACCAGCTACACATGATGACATGTATATGGCATTTTAAAGGTGATGCAAACTGTGTTGGTAAGAAATTATAAGGATTCCTGGGTCTCTGTAGACTACTGACAACAGAACTATTCTACACATTAGTGTCTAACCACAACCACTGAAGCACTGAGGCCAGAAAAGATTGGTGTCTCTACTCTCCTTCCAAAGAAATGTAAGAGAATTATAGAATCATGCAAATGGTTAGATACTGTCTGTATATTTGAATTTAAATATCATACAGTGTACATAATTTTGTAATTTATAGACAAGTGGACCCATACAGAATAGATTCATTTGGTAGCTACAAACACCCTTACATCACACGGGTCAGGCTCACTGAACAGTAGTTACATTGATAATACTATGCTGCAACGTGGTAAAGGCTTTCTAGGCACAATTTTAGGATGGCTACATTAAAAGGAACAAAGAGAGGAAACAACTAGAATGGTTATCCTTTCAGAACAGTTAGTGTTACACTAATAATTCTCAGCACAAACAAACATGAATAAATATATACATACACGTATTAAGAAAAGCAAAAAAAAATGCATCAATCTCTTGCTATTTGGGTCTTGCAAATCAAAGACTCTCCCCCTTCCAGTTTTATGTTGCTGGGAGGTTTGAAATACTAAAGCAGTTCTTGGCATAAAGGAAGCAGTGGAAAGAAGCAGAGCATTAGCATCCATTTGAATCAAGGCAGAGTCACACAACATATACACTTCCACCAAGTGTGCTAGTTGGCTTTGAAATTTGCCATACAGGAGGTTCACAATTTCCCACATTTACAGGGAAAACGTTTTCATTTTCAGAAAGTGTACTACTCAGCACCACTCTCTCAGGTACCTAAGAATGTTTGAAAATCTGAAGCTAACACCGATGCAGTAGTCTTTATCAGCTATATTTGCTAAGGTGTTGCTCAAATTCTATCTGTAGTTTCTAGTGACAATGATGTTCTCGTTCGCCAGGGAACCGCCAGATGCTAATTCACAAGGTTTATTTTTCAAATGCCTTAACTTTCTCCAAAAGTGAGGTCTAAAATAATCCAAGTGACCATTGTGAAGTTCCAGGAGTGCTATGAACAAAAGTGATACTTAAAACTCATGTATCTTCACCAAAAACAAATGCAGTAATACAAATGGGAAGAGGTTAATCACAAACAGGTGGTCCCCCATGGACAATCAGTCAGGGTGGAGGGAGGACAGGCTGCATAGGCCACATTCAACAACTCGCAAGAAACTGGTGTACAGTGCTAGAATGTTTATTACCATAAAATGTTTCAGACACCTCTGCAGCTTGTACATCCAGAACTGGCCTTTCTCTTGCCTACCTTCCCCCACCATTCTGTGCCCCACAAGCCACAAAGGGATCAAAGCTCTTCATGTTTCAGGTTTGCAATCATGCCCCACTGATGGAAAATTTCATTGCATCTTCCCAGTGACCTTATGAGATGCTGGCTGCTTCCTTTCTGCATTTGTTCCCACTTGTGATGGCAGCAAGTGTATTCCTGACTGCAGACACCCCTGTGTTTCTTCTCACTGGTTTCCTATGGGACAGATTCAGCAGCCCCTACCACAGTAAGATTCGCTCAGAGTTCCTGTAAGCCCATGTAAAGGCAGAAATCCTGGTGCAGTCACAGGAAGAGTTTGTCAGCGCTCTGGTTGCACCTTCAAAGACTAAGCTACCTTTTGAGCTACTCTAACTACTAACCCCATTTTCATAAAGGATTAATATGACTTCTTATTTTCCACCATTTTCACTTAGTGATAACTAATTTCTACATAAAGATACGCATAAGATAAATGGTCACCTGTTTTCTAAGTAATGCATGATGTCACAGCACAGCTAAAGGCTCAGTAAGAAATTTATATATTTTTATGCCAAGATAGAGTATCAGGCAGTGAATTCACCATGACACAAAACTAACGCAAGCAGCACTCATCTTATTCATTTTGCATCTGCATTCAGCCCTTCCATGCTAAAAAGATGCAAGATGAAAGCCAAAAGGCACAACTAACTCAGCTGTGCTTTATTCCTCCTAAACCTCTGGCTATGGATAAGCACCATTGAGAGGGTTTTTAGATTCCCCTGATACCTCTGCACACTCAATTTGCTAAGCCAGAGGCATGAAATTGGCATAGGTTTTAGGGGATTTGTTATTACTGTTATCCCATAATGAAATTATTTAAATTAGAGAAAAAGGGAGATAGTATGGGGAGAGATATGTGTAAACAAGTCTCACTGCAGTAAAGAGTAAATACTATTTGGCAGACCAGATGGCTGGCATGTTATTCTTGAAGAAAATCCTCAATATACCTCTGAAACCTTTGATAGGCTGAAAGGCCAGCAGCCTTTCCCACACCTCCTTCCCTTCCTTCTCACACACACACACAAAGCCCAAAAAAGCCTATAGGAAAAATACCATCCTCAGCTAGGGATAAAAAGAAAATAAATTATTTAACTGAACATCCAAAAAAACAAATGAAGTACAGAAGTAGTTCACTGCTTGTAGCTTGGGTATCTACCAATCGCCACAGATCTCCTACAGCTGAAAACCTGGAGGATCACATATTCCTGCTCTGAGTAAATGTCTAGCTGCCAGACCAGTACCACCTCCTTCTGCCTTCCAGGCCATTACCCCAAAACCCTGGAAATGGCCGGAAGTAGTCCTCTTTCTCAGAAAAGGAACAACTTTCCCCTGTTTACATTTCCCTAAAAGGTTCTGCTTTCTTCCAAGAGCTCCTCTCACTTAGGTGATAAAGTGGCAGATACTCTTTCCAACAGCCAAACTCAACATGTCTGTCAACATCTCTTGGAACAGTAGCACTTTTAACTGTGATGGAACCCTTAATTGAGAGTTTATACAGATGCTCAGATTGCATTGGGTTGGAAGGGACACTCAAAGGCCATCTTGTTCAGGGACACCTCCAATTATATCAGGCTTCTGATCTTGAACATATCTAGGTTGGGGCCTCAACCACATCCCTGGGCAGCCCGTTTCAGTATTTTACCACTTCCACCGTAAAGAACTTCTTCCTTATGTCCAACCCAGTTTAAAACCATTGCCCTTTGTCCTATTGCTACAAGCTCTTCTAAACAGTCCTTCATCAGCCTTCTTATAGGTCCCCTTCAGACACTGAAATGTAGCTATAAGGTATCCCCGGAGCCTTCTCTTATCCTTGCTGAACAGCCTCAATTCCTTCAACCTGTCTTCACAGGAAAGGTGCTCCAGCCCTCTGATCATTTTGATGGCTCTCCTCTGGACCCTCAGATCCATGTCTCTCCTGTGTTGAGGGCTCCAGAGCTGGACGCAGTACTCCAGGTGAGGTCTCACCAGAGTGGAGTAGAGCAGCAGAATCGCCTCTCTTAACCTGTTGGCCATGCTTTAGTCTCTGTCTGCCTCACATACCCAATCCAGATAATGATTCTGGTTTCAAAGTTGCAACTTTAGAATAGTTTCAGCAGGCTTTATAAGGGACGTGTAAAACCAATTGCTGAGCTAGGAAGAATCGACACCAGTCAACTTCTTACAGAGCTAAGCCCGTATATGGGTGTTCTTAATATGGTACTTTGTACTTTGCTACTAGAGACACATAAATATTTTATTTTTGGATTACAAGGGTTGCAAACAAGGTATGCCAACTAATGTCAAACAGAATAGCTTTACAAATTCCAGGAAAGTTACGTGCAATGTTTAGACAACACATACCCAACAACAGGCTTATTCGTAGTTACAGTAATAAGAGACAAGACATATACTCAAAATAAATGACCCCACTGGAAAATTCAAGGCACATTACTATAATTAAGCTAGAACATTTTCTGCAAAGTCATATTATGTACACTTTTTAAAGTGAAGCTTCCATCTGCTCATAGATTTTGGTATTGAGACATCATAATCTTTATTTTTCCAATATTTCTAGGTACTATTGAGCTCTGTTCCTCAGCTGATTAATTTTTAATTACTTTTAAAACCAGTTTTGGTAAAACCAGCTGTCAGAAGTTCATTAACTTCAATGACATAATATTGAACTCAAATATGAGCAACTCCTTTTAACAACTGAGTACTGATGCAATGCTTACATCTCTGTCACAGAGGGCATAAGTTTTGTCTCTCCAGATATATGATTGTACAAGCCTTTGGCTTTCTATTTCATCCCCAGCCTATGAATTAATGGAAAAACTGGCCTATGATCAAAGATCCTTATTGACTGATCTGCACTTCTACTGCATGGAAGTGTCAGCATCTGCTACGATGCCTATGCCATACTGCCTTCTCTTAATGTACCTGGGCATTCCACAAGAGCATGTTTGCTTCATTAGGGCTTAGCACTTAGATTTACTTGGATCCACTGTATCACTTGCTTTTGAGAATGCAGTTTCCTTAAGGAAAAAATATATCATTAGCAGCTGCAATACTTTCATAGGGAATTTCAGTTACAAATTTGTTCGTTTTCTTGCTCAAACAATCAAATGTCACCCAGTGACTGCTCTGTCACTGGCAAGCTTTTACAATTAAAGGATGGAAATAAAGTGCCTCAGGTTGAATAAAATAGCCCGTCAAACAAAACAAAAGCAAAAGCAAAGCTGGAGCAATCTCAGCAATATATCCTCTCCTCTCTTCATCGTTATCAAGCTCTAGCCAATACCCACTTCCATACAGAACCAGAAGAAAAAAGTAGGCCTTGCCGTATGTCCCGGAGGTTAGCAAATCTCGGGTGTTAAACAGCAGGAACTGGCAAATTCTAGAAGAGCAGAGTCCTAAAAAAAAAGACGCTTGCCAGATACTTCTCTCTCTCACTCCAAAGAGGCTTCAATTCAATGCCTTGCAGAGCCTACATGGCTGGTAAAAAAAAAAGAAAGTTGTATTTTTGCTGGCATTTAACTGCAGTCGTACTCAGTATCTGCACAAAATTAGTACTGCTAACTCACTCCACCAGCATTATATGTTACCTGCTATGGGCATAAAAACATTCTTGCCTAGTTTTCTAAGCTGGCAGTTACTAGGTGTTCTTTCACTGCCTTTAAACTGAAGACACATAGAGAGTGTGCAAAAGCAAATAGACAAGAAAAAGCTACAGCAAACATATACAACAAAGTGCACACAGAGCCAGAATTTTTTCAGCATGGAGTTTCAAATACTCACCACTCAAAATTCAAAACAGATTAAAAACAAAGAAAACAAAAAGCCCCAGTAGTTTCTGTTGTGATACTTAGGACTACAAAGTTAAACAGAATTTAACAGTCTGATCAGTTCATTAGCTAACAGCTAATGAACACTACTTACAAAACCTCTTGTAACTTAAAATTACGTTTATTCACACACAAAACATTTCAGCAAAAACTCATGCTCTTTATTTTGCAAGCCTTTGATATTTCTTTAAGAAAATATGATCAAAAACCCTCAAAGTTGTGTTTTGGGTTTCTTGCACAGTATCTCACTTTTCACACAGCTGTGTGAGGATGAATTGTGGCAGTGAAGTTCATGGTAAGGACGAGATTTGGACTAGAGGAATTCCTGTTCTCTGAAGGTCATGCGTCAGAAATACCCTTTTCTGTATATCAGTCTTCAAAAGGACACCACCTCATTTCCTGGTCTGAGCTGAATATGCTGTGAATTTTCAAAGTAACGCTGATGTGTTTTTAGCAGTTCAATTGGTAATGGCAAAATCTGCACTTAAAACCCCCAAAGCCCAACAACAATAAAAATAAGGCTATCACGCTGTAGCAGGCTGCACTCAGGCTTTCTGCTTGTGGTTTCCTTGCAGAAAATTTCAACAGCAAAGGGACTGTTTTATTTCCAGGAGTGGGGGAAAAAGAATATTTTCCCAATATGATCTGTTCCAATTTATCTTCACGCAAGCTTTGTGATGAGGGAATATGAAGTATTTTGTATTTTTAACATTTAGTTTATTTGCAAACCATTCAAATTTTGCTTGGGCACAAAGAGCAGGGGGAAAAAAAACTCAGTGAGAAAAGCAAGATTAAACTTTCTCCACCCCCTACCAAAAACACTACAAAACACAGAAAAAAACAATGTCTCACTTTAAACCCAAGAAGTGGTTAATCAAAGTAGTCAATGAACGCACACACCACCTAGAAAAAAGTCTTCTGTCAGTACTGTTCGTAGAGCCACTACCTCTGGTAGCCTCAGAAAACAGGAACTGCCATGCTTCTGCAGAGTGAAGGAATCTTCCAATAACCCCCACAAAACACACTGAGTAAAGGTGCAAGAAACCTCCTAGTGGGCAATTACTGAATAACCAGACCAGCAAGGCCAGACCAGTTGCCTTCTTCCCTCTCAGTCTATATTTGGTTAATAATCAGACACATGATAAGGTGAGGATGAGGTATCAGTTGGGGTTGCAGGTATCAGAAGAGCAAAGTAGTTACTATTCTAAAGCCTTGGTGACAAAGATATACAGGAGCAGAGAGTTCCACACATAGAAATGTGAAAGAATGCATTTATGTGTGGTAATACTGAGTTATTACAGACACTACTTATTTTTTAAATGTTGCAATTACAATGCTAATTTCTCTTTCCTCTTCTTCCATCTCAGGCAATACTACATTGCAGGACACTACCAGCTTTGATTCACACTCTCCAGTAGAAAACAAGGCAGTGAAATAAGAGGGAGGATGGAGCTTTCTCCTCTTCATTTAACAGAAACGCTCAGTTCCCAGTCAGATCTCCAGGCAAGCACACAGATTCAAAAACTTCCCCAAACAACAATTCACTATGTGTTCTGTATTACCTTGCAGGAGATTATCTTCTGTGCAAGACCTTCCCACAGGGCCTCTGGCTGGCCTGTCTCATGGAGAGGGGCTTCACAGCCCACATAGTGACATGATCAAAACCAACCAAGCCATCGCTATTTACTGGTCATCTTCATGAGCTAAAAAAGGAGTAAGAGTTGAAGTGTGTAACTCTTTGCCCATTCCTTATTCCACTGATACTATGGAAAAGGAGGGAATAAATAGGACTCTCCTTGTTCCTTGATGCTCAGCGTACCAACAGGAACATTTAGCCCAAACAGTCAAAACCAGAACAAGGTATTTGTAGAGCTCCATAGGCTTCTGGACTCACTTTCTGAAACTGACAGTCTGCAAGTGAAAAATATCACACAGTTACTTATTGCCTGTATTAATAAACAAACTGGGAGCAATTCTTCCCCAGCTCTGGAGCATTGCAGGCGTGGCTGCAGGAAAAGTAGTCTCGCACCTTCTGTTTCAAAACTAAGCACTATTATTCAACTACTTTTGACCCTATCTGTACAGCAGAGAGTAAGATTTTGTCTGGTCTTTTCCCAGAGTAGGCACTGTCTGAAGCAAGTTTACTTTCACACTGAGAACCCACAGATTCAAAGGACAGTCTGCAAACAATTCGGAAGAAGTTATCAGGATTTCTCAGGAAAATCCTGTACACTAAATACTTGCAATGAAGAAAACTTAATGCGAAGTCTATACCCTAAGGGAGGTTTAAAATGCAAGTCCCAGCATAGCTGCTTTTTCGACTTCCTTGCTTTCCAGTGCAAAGAACATTCTTTAGAATCATAGAATCATTTTGTTTGAAAAAGACCTTTAAAATGATTGTCATCATCTAACCCTACAAAGTCTAATGCTAAGCCATGTCCCTTAGTGCCACATCTGTGCAGTTTCAATACCTGCAGGGATGGCAATTCAACCACCTCCCTGCAGAGCTGATTCCAATGTTCTATTTCACCTTTTCAGTGAAGAATCATCTTCTAATAGTCAATCTAAACCTCCCCTGGTGCAACTTGAGGTCGTTTCCCCTCATTCTGTAACTTGTTACTGACGCCCACCTCACTACAGCCTCCTTTCAGAAACACTGATTTCAAAATGCTGACTTATAACAAATGGTGATGTCAAGGAACATGCTGTATTTCCTAGACTTGTCCCTTGAATTATTGTTTGTATGATTTCCATTGCTTCATGATGGGGAACAATGCTCCCCAGGCTTGAGAGGTGACTACCTACCCCAGAAAAGAAGTAACTTCATTTCTTGCTCACCAAATTTGGTTTAGCTTCTTTGTGGCCTTCCAGAAGCTGTCACCATGCACCAAGAGGAAAAAAATCTGCCCTAGAAAACAATACCCTGCCACAAATTACTATAGTTCAGGGTCTGTATTTGAGATATTTCATGGGTGCTGCTAGTCCATTGACATGGAGATGCTTTTCTCTGGAACACAAGGAAGGCTCTGAAGCTTTGTGATTAACTGAGCATGGTCAGCTTGCCCCTCCTCAGAAGGAATGAGGAAACAGAGGTAGAAGAACCTGTTTGATGAAACTCTTGAGCACTGAAGCCTAAAGCAGGAGGTAGAATTAAGCACTGTTTCTTTCAAAAGTCTGTCTAATTTTTCCTCCTCTTTGCATCCAATTAATTTATAATCTAGTCGGTGAACACACAAATTCTATTTAAGCCACAGAAAACAGAGCAGAAGACAATCCACGGCAAAGGTATGTAGAGGGAGATTATTCAAAATGCCTTTGACTCAAGATGGTTCAAGCCTTCCATGCAACATTAGTATAGATTTAATATTAGAGGAAAAAAAAAAAAAAAAAAATCATGCCTCACATCCATCATGCCATTAAAAACTTCAGTATCATATAAGAGTTTTCTACACACTACAATAACCAGATGCAAAAATCTTAGCCACCTGCTCATTGCAATAGTAAGTAATTACAAGACGACTGAATTAGTTTGACAATTGTATGTACATTTCTCAGGTCACAGTTAGAGCATACAGATTTGCTTGTGTAACTTGTAGAAACTACTGTGAAGAAACAGATAGTTTTTCCCTTCAGCATGACTAGCAGTGAAGCCTCATTATAGCCATCCTCAGTTCAAATAATGCAAACAAAGACTGCAGTCAGAATATCAGTAGCAAATTCACATCTCAGGGACAGTAAAGTATTTATTTGTGAAAGAGAGTACATGTAATTCAAACATCCTTTGCAAGTTCTGAATCTCTATGCAGGCCATGGTGTATTGAGATGCCTACAGACCATGAATGGGGCAGCTGAAGTCAAAGCCACATATGAAGGGCTCTGAAATTCACTTGAAAGTGAAGCACTACATCAATACACCCTTCTCTAACTGCAAGCAAAACTGGCAGTTTAAAAAAGTTGACAGCAGTAACCTGGTTTTACTTCAGAGAGTAGATCTAATCTTAGGACCTGATCCTGTCAGGAACTGAGAGCCATAAACTTACTGGAAATCAAGCAAGCTCAGCATTTCACTGGAGACACTCAGCACCTCACAGGTTCAAATTCATACTTTTTAAAAGTAACTTCCTATTTGTCCTTTGTTTACTCTGGCTTATCCTGAACAGAGAGGCTTTCCGACATAGAGATAACTTTGGAAATGATTACTCTCGTATTCTTTGATGATTTCAAAAGGCAGGAAAGAATCTCTCCCCTTTCTGAGGGCCACCCAGCTGAGGCAAAGAGCATTACTTTTTTCAGGCATGCTATTAAGAGCCAGTAATAACTCACTTGAGTTGCCCTGGCCTTGAAATACCTGACTGAACTTGGTTTTGTTCCCTCTCAGTAACATACTTTCCTTCTGTATCTGCTTTCACACAGTTACCGTTCAGGCAGCTCCAAAAGTGAGGCTGACTGACATCTCCCCTTCCAGTCAACTTAAAACTATTCTATGGAACATATTCACAGCTTTAATGTGTTCTATCCGTTAGGTGACCTCTCTCACATTTGGACAGAGCCACTGGGAAACAGTGTAACAAAGTAGGTCTTCAAATTAAACTTTCCAATGATTAAATATGTTAACTGCACCTAAAGCTGCTATCAGTCTCTCTACGGAAAAAGAGAACACAGGAGGCGGGGAACAGCATCTTCTTTCCTGGATTCTTAACATGACAGAAAATCCAGAATGAATTGGATATACATGCCCAAATAAATGAAGACAAAGTATTCATACCTTCTCACCCTCATGTAACCCAGTTACTCTGAGTGAAAACCAATTTTGTAATTTTATTTTCTTTTTTTTCCCTTTTTACTCAGGCCAGCACATGCATGCTCTTCTGTGGCTATGGGCTGTTTCTGAACCAAAATCCCTCACAGGAGTTTTGATAAATGCAGCCTGTCACCATGATTTTTAAATTTTGCCAGGAACAGAAGTGAGGTACTTCTCAACTGAGGAGATGCAAACAACAACAAATGAAACAGTATCACTGAGAGAACAGGTGAAAGAGGGAAGTGGTACTAGAAAATTAGTATCCCTTGGTATAGCAGGGTTGAAGGAAAGTAGCATCGAGCCTATGGATTTGGGATTTGGGAGCTGAGCTTCAGGGCAGATGGCATTTCCAGGCACAAAGGAGTTACCCACCCAGGGATTTAATTTACAGCTCTTACCAGGACATGACCTGTCCATAGTGTCTACACAATACTTTTCAGATGGAAGAACTTTAAGCTATTACACTTGAAAATCCAGCTGTTACATTTATACTGATCAGGAAGTTGAATACACACAAGATCAAAACAACCAACAGAATGCTACCTCCTCACTGTGAAAGGAGAGCAACGGGCATATTGTGTCCTTTTCTCACTTCATTTGAGCTCCAAACACAATAAATAATGAATAATTTTGCAAAGCAGCTCTGAGTAGCTAAAGTGACACCTCTTTAACTTTCGCAGAATTTCTCTTCCTCAAATTCACAAAGCCTCAGTTGCTATAATCTGCATCAAATTTATCCCACCCAGGATCAGCCCAGAAAGGTAATGTGTTAATCCCAAATCACATTAGCATATCCTGTGTAGTAACTGTGGCTTTTTCAAAATCAGGGACAGCCTTGTGTAAACCACAGGCTAATAGTCTGTCAGGCAGGCAACACAAATATAATCTTACTGCATCTGCTTTATAAACACGCTCAGGTGTTGAGCTATCAGGCTGTGCTGCACTGCACAGCTGTTCCACAGCACACACCAGCTGCACTTACTCTTCACACAACTCCAGGTGTAGACTCCTAAGCCACTCTACTGCTGGTAACAAAGATGAAGCCCTATAAGCGGAAAATGAAACAGAACAGAACAGAACAGAACAGAATAGAATAGAATAGAATAGAATAGAATAGACCAGGTTGGAAGAGACCTTCAAGATCATCGTGTCCAACCCATCAACCAATCCAACCCACCTAAACAACTAACCCCTGGCACCAAGCACCCCATCAAGTCTCCTCCTGAACACCTCCAATGACAGCGACTCCACCACCTCCCGGGGCAGCCCATTCCAATGGGCAATCACTCTCTCTGGATAGAACTTCTTCCTATCTTCCAGCCTAAACCTCCCCTGGCGCAAGCCTGAGACTGTGTCCTCTTGTTCTGGTGCTGGCTGCCTGGGAGAAGAGACCAACCCCCACCTGACTACAATCTGCCTTCAGGTAGTTGTAGACAACAAGAAGGTCTCCCCTGAGTCTCCTCCAGGCTAGGCAACCCCAGCTCCCTCAGTCTCTCCTCACAGGGCTTGTGTTCCAAACTCCTCACCAACTTCGTTGCCCTTCTCTGGACACATTCCAGCAAGTCAACATCCTTCCTA
This sequence comes from Melanerpes formicivorus, assembly GCF_026170545.1. Lineage (NCBI taxonomy): Eukaryota > Metazoa > Chordata > Aves > Piciformes > Picidae > Melanerpes > Melanerpes formicivorus. The sequence continues at coordinate 4,800,155 of NW_027142395.1, read as the reverse complement.
AACTGAGGGGCCCAGAACTGGACACAAGACTCGAGGTGTGGCCTAACCAGTGCAGTGTACAGGGGCAAAATGACCTCCCTGCTCCTGCTGGCCATACTGTTCTGATCCAGGCCAGGATGCCATTGGCCCTCTTGGCAGCCTGGGCACACTGCAGGCTCATGTTCAGCCTACCATCGACCAGTACCCCCCAGGTCCCTCTCTGCCTGGCTGCTCTCCAGCCACTCTGACCCCAGCCTGTAGCACTGCATGGGGTTGCTGTGGCCAATGTGCAGAACCTGGCACTTGGATGTGTTCAATCTCATGCTGTTGGATTCTGCCCATCTGTCCAGCCTGTCGAGGTCCCTCTGCAGAGCCTCTCTACCCTCCAGCAGATCAACTCCTGCCCCCAGCTTGGTGTCGTCAGCAAATTTACTGATGATGGACTCAATGCCCTCATCCAGATCATCATTAAAGATGTTAAAGAGCACAGGGCCCAGCACTGATCCCTGGGGCACACCACTAGTGACTGGCTGCCAGCTGGATGTGGCACCATTGACCACCACTCTCTGGGCTCGGCCCTCCAGCCAGTTCCTAACCCATCGCAGTGTGCTCCCATCCAAGCCAGGGGCTGACAGCTTGGCCAGGAGTTTGCTATGGGGTTGGTGTCAAAGGCCTTGCTGAGGTCCAGGAAGACTACATCCACAGGCCTCCCCACATCCACCAGGCAGGTCACCTGATCATAGAAGATCAGGTTGGTCAGGCAGGACCTAACCTTCCTAAATCCATGCTGGCTGGGCCTGATCCCTTGGCCATCCTGGAAGTGCTGTGTGATTGCACTCAGGATGACCTGTTCCATGATCTTGCCTGGCACTGAGATCAGGCTGACAGGCCTATAATTCCATGGCTCATCCAACCGGCCCTTCTTGTGGATGGGCACCATGTTGGCCAGCTTCCAGTCCTCTGAGACATCTCCAGTGAGCCAGGACTGCTGAAAAATGATGGAGAGTGGTTTGGCCAGCTCATCTGCCAGCTCTCTCAGCACCCTAAAAAAAAAGGTGCAGCAGGGCGCTCTGTTTCTTCTAATGATCCAAATGGAAATTCCCTTTATGCTGAATTTAGTGCATAAACAATCAAACAACAAACATTTCAATTCTATTTTATCTGCTGTTGTCCTCTACCATATTAACTACAATTATGGGATTATAGATAATATACAAAATTATGAGTTAGGATGACAACTTTCAAAGGTGCTCAAAACAATTCATTTTACATTTCAAAGTAATTTGTACATACAACTCTTCAGCACCTTTGACATCCTTACGTACGTTCATGCACAGGTAGACTCAGTGCTGGATGTACTGCAAGCACATGCATGTAGGATACCTCTAAATGGTAATTTTTTCAGTGTAACCACAAAGCTGGTGCTGCCCCCAACCAGTCATCCAGGGGGGCAGCACAACTTCAAACTACTGACTACTTTTGACATCTCCAATGTTAAAAATGCAGCAAGATGGAGGCCCTCCATTTCCATTTGTTGACTACAACTGAAGGAAAACAACACCACAATAAAGTGGTTGAAGAATTGAAACAGAAAAAAAAAATCCAATCAAATCATAAACCGAACAGTCTGAAAAAGCTATTCTCCAAGAAGGAAGCAGAATATGAGGTAAGAATCCATCGTTTAGAAAAGGGAGAGTAAAAGGAGTAAATGACAGATGAGGAAGAAGCTGCAAGACAGGAAGAAAGATATCTAAAAGATACCAGGCAGAAAGCTTACTTCAGTAGTCTAGATCTCAGTCTCAGTCTCCCCTATGTAAAGATGAGGATACTGAATCTCCACTGCAAAATGCTTTTGATTATAACCATAATGCTTTGCCATACTTCAGGGTGATATGAAGGAATACAGTTTCTCTATCCATTACACTTCCTCTCAGGAATGCTGTCAAGATGACTATGCTCAACATTCTCCGTACTCAGACATTTTGCTAATGGATTTCATTAGCATCTATGTATCACTACATGTAAATCCAAAGCAGACAAAGGTCTCTTACAGAGCTATTGATATAAAAAGCTGGAATATTCATCTCATAAGAAGACTTTATACCTGAATTATAAGTGATTGCCCATCCCATCTTTTCTCATTTCTGACATCCTCATCTGTTCAAGGAATAATGTGAATAAAGGCAAAAACTACAGAGGTGAGAGGAGATAATGTGTTATATCATAAGCAGATGCAGGACAACCATGTACAAACTTGTCTGACCAGTTCACAACATGTAAGACTATGATGAAGTTATTACACATTATCTCATGTGTCAGTAAAACTTCAAACCATAAAGTAGTCAAGATCAAGAGCACTTTCTGTGCTGTGAAAGTTAATTCCAATCTCACCGGTTAACACAAACATCATGCAACACAAATGGCAATCATTTTCACATTCTGACCTGTTCTGACATTTTAGAATAGAATAGAATTAACCAAGAGATCATCAAGTCCAACCTATCACCCAACACCCTCTAATCAACTAAACCATGGCACCAAGTGCCTCTCATCCAGTCTCTTCCTAAACACTTCCAGTGATGGTAACTCCACCACCTCCCTGGGCAGCACATTCCAATGGCCAATCTCTTCTTCCTAACATCCAACCTAAACCTCCCTTGGCACAGCTTGAGACTGTGTCCTCTTGTTCTAGTGCTGGCTGCCTAGGAGAAGAGACCAACCCCCACCTGACTACAACCTGCCTTCAGGTAGTTGTAGACAGCAAGAAGGTCTCCCCTGAGCCTCCTCTTCTCCCAGCTCCCTCAGCCTCTCCTCACAGGGCTGTGCTCCAGACCCCTCACCAACTTTGTTGCCCTTCTCTGGACTCATTCCAGCAAGTCAACCTCCTTCCTAAACTGAGGGGCCCAGAACTGGACACAGGACTTGAGGTGCGGCCTAACCAGTGCAGTGTACAGGGGCAGAATGACCTCCCTGCTCCTGCTGGCCACACTGTTCCTGATCCAGGCCAGGATGCCATTGGCCTTCTTGGCCACCTGAGCACACTGCAGGCTCATGGTCAGCCTACTGACAACCAGTACCCCCAGGTCCCTTTCTGCCTGGCTGCTCTCCAGCCACTCTGACCCCAGCCTGTAGGGTTGCTGCGGCGAGTGTGTAGAAGTAGAACCTGGCACTTGGATGTGTTCAGTCTCATGCCCTTGCACTCTGCCCATCTGTCCAGCCTGGCAAGGTCCCCCTGCTGAGCTCTCCAATCCTCTAACAGATTAACTCCTGCCCCCAGCTTGGTGTCATCTGCAAATTTACTGATGATGGACTCCATTCCCTAGCCCAGATCATAAATAAAGATACTGCACATATTTTGAAACTTTTAAATAAGGCCTGATGCAAAGACCATTTTCCTTATTTGTGTAACATGGTCTGTAACAAAGCGCCTTCATTTTGTTGACTGACTGTCTTATTTACATGTTCCTTGGTTTGGCAAGCAACTTAAGCTTCAGCCTCTTTCACTGCTGACTCACATGAATAAAAACACTCTCTCTTAACTCAGACAACTACTCAGACAACTACTGCTTCCCCAAGGGCCATCAAAAACACTTTTGATAGTTGCAACAACACACCATTTATTTCTTTTGCATAGTTCTGTTCTGAAAAGTATCTGTATTTTGTTATGCATTTTCTATGGCTTTTGCATGTACCTTCTGTCCAAGACCTCTAAAGATCTTATGTTGTAGATTATGACCTTATGGTCCAAAAGAAAGAAAATAATTTCTCATTTTACAGCATAAGCTCCTCCAGGAAGAAACTATGAATTTTCTATTTCTGCACAACTTACCACATTGTGAATGCTATCAAAGAGAAGGTATTAACTCCTACATTCAAAACTGTCACTCTGCCAGAATGTGTGCATCCATGCTCCTGAGCTTTCCGTTTCACCCATCTTTCTGGCCATATCACTAGCATCAAATACATTTTCATAAGTGCGTAAAATATCTAAGAGACTTCACTATTTGCATTGTAAAGACAATTAACCATGCATAAAGCTTGTACACAGGGGTTCTGCAGTCTGGCACACTGCTGCAGAGAAGCAGACTTGACTTGCTAGTCTGCAAATAGGGTGCAGGGCTGATTCACAGTTGCTGGAAAAGCTGCAAACTTTTTGGCAGTTCTACAAAACATTTTGCCTGCCATTTGTCTTGCTGATCACTGCCACAATTACACCCAGGTCCCAAATAGAAGAAACCCTTACAGTCCAGTGGGAGATTGCTGCAGGGAGAAGAGAATTCACCAGAGCTGCCCCTATATCTCACTCTGTCTCCCATCCATTTCAGTCAGATGCTTCTTTTTTTCTCTCATTCTTTCAGGAATAGTTTAAACACAAAATCTCATCCTCGCACTTCATGACTGATTTAAAGAACTGTAAACTTTATATTACACTACATATTCTGAAAGATTTATGGTATTAATAACACCGATACAACAAAACAGTGCTTGGCTGGAGACTGCACACACTTTTAACCCAAATATAACAGCTGGAACATGTTAAAGCCTGTCAGTTTGATGTCCAGAGTATATGCAATCAAGTGTCAAAATCAATTCCATTTTACTTGTTCAAACATTCAATGATTTATGAATGAAGTATCAATAAGGAAAAAAAAAGTTACAATTTTGGCTTTGGGGTTTGAATACTCCTTGGTTAGAACCATCAGTTCTAATCAATGTGTTCACAAGCAGTTCACAATGCACTTACAAATTCATTCATAAACTGTTCAAGAGCTGAGCTTACTATAGATACAACCACTGAAACACAACTACAGAAATAACCACTGATAAAACACAGCTGGGAAACACTTTGAAAAGACTGCTGAATCAGGAGCCTAAATTCTTCATGGCTCTTCCACACATCTGAAAAACTTACAATCAGTCTCAATTCTAAGAAACACATAAAGTGTAATATTAAACATACAAGGAATTCAACTGATGGCAATGTAACTGCTCATCCCCTTAACTTGCCCAGTAGCACGGAGGAATCACTGTGCACCTAGATGACACACATACTCTCAACAGTTTCAGTAACAGGGAACACCACTCAAAGAAATTCCCATTCAAACCAACATAGAAACACCAGCTTTGGAATGCTATGCAAGACAACTTATGCCCTGTCTGCCCTTCAGTCACTAGTGTGCAGCACTTAATACAGAGTTAAACTTCTTTTGTGTTTAAGGTATATTTTTTTTTGCTTACTCACACATCTACTTGCTAACAAAACCAATACAGAAAAGTTTCTGCTTTTTGTGCTGCACTAGACTATGACAGAGGTCTACTCTACCTGATCTGTTTTTTTATTCTATACTACAATTGTACAGTGAACACTTTTCAAAAAAGGATCAGGACTCCATGGTCTTACTAAATTCTATTACTACCAGTAATACAATATCCCCCACCCGAGGCTTCTTGCAGCAAACAGGCAAGGTGGACACAAAGAATGAGCCTGAACTGGCAAGGAAAGAGCACCTAAAGAGATCACAGGAACTTGTCTAGGTCCTGGTGCCTGAGCTGTTACTGCACCATGGAACTGTTAAGCTGAATTAGTATTTTAAAACCTCTTATGTGGCCTTTTAAAAAATGCATGTGTAAAGCTACCTCCTAAATATGACCACTAAACCAATATTCTGGGTTTTTTAAGTAATGGACTTTACTACTTTACTACTATAAAAAAAGAATTGCACAAAGGTCATCAGAAGAGCTACAAGGTTTTGCTCTGCAGGTGAAAAGCACAGTCACTTCCTTCCAATGCAGTAGGTAATATGTCTATCAAACAACTAAGGGAGTATAATACAACTCTTCTTTCATCTTTCGTCTTTTAATCCTTTCAGACCTGATAAGTTATTAGCACAAAGAGTAAAGGTGTGGAATAAAACTTAACAAAGCTTATCACAGCTCAGTGACATTAGCACATAAGATTAACTCTATGTATCATACCTATATTCAACTATTGTAGTGGTAGTGTTCTAACCCAGGTATTGATAAAGAAAAAAGCTCATACGTAACAACACAGCTCATACCAGCTTTCACAGAATTACAAAGACAAATCCTGTAGTTCCCTAAAAATGGGTGATCCCAAACATTCTTAAAGCTACATGGGATAATCCAGAAATTTGGGAAACATAGACTAGATCATAAGAGGTGCCCCTCTAAACCTGTCAAATCCTTGAAGACAAACACCAGAACATGCAAAGCATTAGGATCTCCATATATCCCCAGCAAAATTTCCACTATTGCCTCTCCCCTTGAGACTTTGGTTTAGGGACACCAAGCAAAGCTGAACTGACAGGTTGATGCTAAGCTACATAGCTACCAGCCTGCACTGGCAAGCAGTTTTCTTTCTTTTGGCTTCCCTTATCACCATTTTTTGCCCTGTGCTTGAATTGTAGGTATTTTTGGCAGAAACCATAATTTCACTTCATGCAACATAAAAACACCAAGCCTTCTGTGAGTAGGAGTCCCTGAAAATACAACGGTCAGTACCCACTAAAATTGTATAGTAGTGTTTACACTGCTTAGGAGAATCTAGTTTTCAGGGGCAGACCATGTTCCTTCAATATCCCACTGACTGAAAACCAGAGCATTCGAAGTTCCTTCCTTAAACCACTTCTGTAATGTAACTGGTAACTCAGTACATGACTTCTGGTTGAAAACAATTGCTCCAACAGCCACCAGTCTGACAAGTTAGTTCCCTGCTGCTTGTTGATCAAGCGGGAACATGCTCTGGATGAGAGCAGCTGTGCTCCCAGAGATCTTCAGACACTGAAGATGCTTCTGAGTCCTACTGACATTAGGAGCTCTCTGGTTCACCATAGTGAGAAGAGGAGAGGAGCTGGAGTGGCAGGAATAAAAGCAATATGGATATATGGGAAGTAATAAGAAGGAAAAGGAAGAAAAAGCTTGACAGCCAACACATTAGGACAAGGTGACAGCAGTGAATTAAGGAGAAAAGATGTGAGCCATGAAGTTAAATGTTCAAGAGGTACCCTGGTACTATGGGCTTATGAGAAAGGAAAAGGCCAGGAAATTCAGAGGATACAAGAAAGGAAAATCTAAATGTTGGGGCTGTTCAGTCTGGAGAAGAGAAGGCTCTGAGGTGACCTAATTGTGGCCTTCCAGTATCTGAAGGGGGCTACAAGAAGGCTGGGGAGGGACTTCTCAGGATCTCAGGTAGTGATAGGACTAGGGGGAATGGAATGAAGCTGGAGGTGGGGAGATTCAGGCTGGAGGTGAGGAGGAAGTTCTTCACCGTGAGAGTGGTGAAGCCCTGGAACAGGTTGTCCAGGGAGGTGGTTGGGGTGCCATCCCTGGAGGTGTTTAAGCCCAGGCTGGATGAAGCTCTGGCCAGCCTGATCTAGTGTGAGGTGTCCCTGCCCATGGCAGGGGGGTTGGAACTAGATGATCCTTGTGGTCCCTTCCAACCCTGACTGATACTATGATACTATGATACTAACTAGAACTATGTAATGAAGAGAACAAAGCAGACACAGCATGAGTGACCCCTAGCCACTCCTTTTCCAACACATTTTCAGACATCATTTTCCAAGACCTGCTGGACACACCTATCCCAGGATACCACCGGCTCTCTTGGCCACAAGGGCACATTGTTGTTCCATGGAGAACTTGTTGTCCACCAGGACTCCAAGGTCTTTCTCAGTGGAGCTGCTTTCCAGCAGGGCAGCTGGTAACCTGTGCTGGTGCCTATTATTCCTTTCCAGATATAGGACCCTGAACTTGTCGTTATTGAACTTCATGAGGTGTGCCTGCACCCAGACCTCCAGCCTGTCCAGGTCACATTGGATGGCTGCACAGCCTAACAGGGTGTCAGCCAACCCCCTCAGTTTTGTATCATCAGGAAACTTGCTGAGGGTACTCTCAATCCTCTCATCGAGGTCGCTGATAAAGATACTGGACAAAACTGGACCAAATACCAATCCCTGGGAAATACCACTGGCCACAGACCTCCATGTTGACTCTGTGCCACTGATGATGACATTCTAGTTCTTCAGTGTTCTGAACAATGAAGAGTTTTAAAATGTGAAGAAACCCTGGTCCCCCACAATAAGAGACTTCTGTATTTATACTGTGAATTACTGACAGTTGGAAATACTAAGTATTAAGTTTGCCTAGTCTTCATTTAAGGTACATAGCTACAATGGGAGCTCTCTGTTCAAACAATGCAGACATGGTAACATCTAGTCATTATTCACATTTCTGCATTCCTGCCTCTGATGAAATTTCCCAGCAGGACACCAGAAACAAGCAAAATTATTCCACTGTCTGGAATAATTAAATCAGCTCAAGTTAGAAGATATAAGGCAGAAATGGCTACCTGCAAGCTCTGATGGAATCAAACTTTTCCTTCTTTAACTCTAAAAGAAATGGTGTTTCCTCTATTCTTCAACAACTCAAGCCCTACAGAGCTGAGTAAAGGAAAACCAGAACTGTGTAAGACTTCCTAATGCTACTCCCAGTAAAATAAATGTTAAAACTCCTGTTATATTTAATGGTAATGTGCCAGGATCACTAGGGGGGTTTAGCTGCACTATTCAGAAATGTGAAATCTTGGCTTCTGTAACTTTTGTTAAATCACAGTGATGATAACTTAAGGTTTGTTAACTCTTAGAGGAATGTAGGAGGACACTCAAAAATCAAGTTTACTAGCTATTCAAGATACTGACTGTAAGCAAAGATCAGATTAGGTAATAATTCAGCAGATATCCTTACGTGACATTCATGTGCATTTTGCATTATTAAAATATAGTGGAAAGTACGTAACTGCCATGAAAGTTACCCAATCTCTAGAATTATTTCTTAGTTTTACAGTTCCAGTTTCATATTAATATTGCTGAATACGTTTTATAAATCTTCTGGTGACCGTCTGCCAAACAGGAACACAGTTGTTTACAAATGCAAAGTTAAAACTTTATAATGACTGCTTTGCCCCCAAAAAGTAAAAACCCCTTTAACTGCTACAATTTGCATGACTCAAAACAGCACGCAAAACATCCCCATTCTTTAGACCCTTCTCCTTCTAGCTTGACAAAAGGGTTTGCCTGGTGTCATCTCTTCCCAGACCAGCAGTTTTCCAAGCTGTCTTTGGACTTCTGATCTTATTCCATATCCAGATAGTTCCAGCTCTACCTTTCCATGTGCTTGGAGGGAAAGTCTCTCTCAGTCCTCTCTGACCGTGGATTTCCCATTACTTGCATACCCTGTTGTTTCCAAAAGCTCTTTTACCATGAGCTATAGCTGTCCTTCTCTTACAGTCTAATAACTTGGGTAAGGGAAAGGAGATTAAGACAGCACCAGGTAAAGCAAAACTGAATTCAACCAGACAATTCCAAGCAGAAAACGTCTTGCCTCTAACTTTTCACAAGCTGTATTCACAGCCTCCCCTCAGAATTAGAAGATAAATTAAAAGTTCATTTAAATAAAAGTTTAGTTAAGGAGTGAAAATTAATCACATTTAGATGACAAGTCCTACAATTACAGCTTAAATCAAGTCCTCACTTCAGCAGTATTTAAAGAATCTTAGATGGGGAGGGCAGAGATTCAGTTTCGAGGGCTGAAGAATGCAGAAATCAGGTTTTCACATGCAAAATCTGCAGAAGAATAATAAATCAGTAAGAGCAAAATAAAGGTAAAGGATGATGTGACATGGTCTTTATTTTGAGTTTCCCCTTGGAACACAGGCCCCAACTGAAGAAAGAATTTAAAACACGTGCCATGGAACCTGTGAACCCACTGAGTCATTTACTCACAACAATGAAGTTCTGCATAGTGTCCATGGAACCTTAAAGCCCAGCTTTGGATTAATACCTTTGAATTGGACTATGTTAATGGCAACTTTGTTCTAACAAATTCTTTCTGCATGGTTCAGAAGAATTATTTTTACTATGTGGAACATTGGATCACTATCAGTACCGGTATTAGCCAGAGTAGGATGAGATTCTGAGCAGTCATCAGATCAAATCCTGATCCTGTAGGATAATTCAGTGAAATGTATGCTCTACTACACATTTTTAGCAGCTTTCTTCACGTCTGAAGTGAGACTTCAAAAGCCACATAGTGAGCAAAGCAGGCCAAAAAACCCACAAAACCCAAGAAACCACCACAAAATAAAAAATAAAATTTAACAAAATAAATGAAAACAAAACAAAACAAAAAACAGGTCAGTAAGCAACATACAGCCTTCAACTAGTCAATTTGTCTATGCCAGCTCATCCCTGTCTCCTACATGCATAGCCTTCTGCTGTTGCCAAAAGGGCAAGCTGGAGTATGTGGGGCAGCAGCAACTACTTGTTACCTTCCTCCAGGTTTCTCTCCGTGCCTCATCTTTTCTTTTCCAAACTTTGCTCTTTTTCTCTGCTTGCAGTAGCAACTGCACAGGCAGCTTTTTTTACCCCTCTCTTGCATCTCAGGAGGCTGGGAAGCACTGCAGGTAAGCATGAGCTGCTAGGAGTGAACATTTCTAACAGGGAGTAGGAGGAGATTTATGCAGCTGTAGAAAGGGATTGATATAAGATAGTGGGTGAGCTGCGTGGTGACTGTACCACATCCCCAACAGAGAGGGAAAAGAGAAGACAGAGGGGGGTGACAGGCTGGGGGAGAAGGTAGGAAGACCCCTACTTGTACAAAATGCACTCCAAAATCTTCCATCAACCGCCCACCTTCACAATTACACTGAGTCCCTATGAAATCCTGCTGATGCCCTGTAGCTCTCTCACCCTCACCTCCCCCCCAAGCTTTGCAGACCTTGCTCAGTGACAGCTTTGTCATGTAGAAACCTATCAAACAGGACAGCACTTTCATTTCAACAAATACTCTTCTGATATCAATACTTTTCAGTACTCCAAGAACAGCAGCTTAAGTGAGATGTAAAGCTTTCACAAGCAAAACCCTAGGCCTTTCAACACCGTTAGTACAGGTAAGTTCAGCCAGCAGATTAAAATAAAAATTAAAATAAAAATTAAAATAGGCTACAGACACACTCTACTAGCCCAATGCCAACTTTCAGCAGTGTGTGGCACAGAGTTTAACAAAAAGGATGCCCTGCCCTAAAGGGATGACAATTCTACCCTCTCTATGCCAGCTACAACAGCTTGCTGACTGAAAGGATTTCAGCAACACAACTGGCATTAAAACAAGAAAAAAAACACCAATCAAACAAAAGAAAACCAACAAAACCCAGAAGAACTCTGATAAGCACCTGAATTACTTCAGTTAATTCAGATTAAAAGCACTGGAAGGAGACAGTTTTACTTCTCAAATCTATGGACAGCTCACAGGAATAAGGATTCAGAAAAGTTTAAATCCCTCCCCTGCTATCACCTGCTATTACTTGGGTGACATTCCGAGTCCTTTTAAGCTGGCTGTCTGCTCATATGGACCTAGACCTTCAACAGGAAAATTTCTTCAATAGTACACCATAAGCACAACACAAAAATACATAACAGTTCAAGAAGTATCTAAAAGAGTGCACTTCTTCCCCATGCTATTTTCCATAAGCTTGCTGTATGCAATGGTGGCATAGTTGCACGACTAACTTCACACTGAGAAAATTCACATTGAAAACAACACAGAAGGACGCTTTTTGAAAAGTATAATGCTTTAAATTTAGATCTTAAGAAGAAGGACTGAAGAGAAAAAGGTGTTCAAGAGGAGATTGGACGTGGCACTTGGTGCCAGGGTCTAGTCATGAGGTCTGTGGTCACAGGTTGGACTCGATGATCTTTGAGGTCTCTTCCAACTTTAGTGACACTGTGATACTGTGAAAACAGAATGTAAGGGAGTAGCAAAGAAAAGCTCACTGAAATTTGTGTAGTGGGATTTTTTTTTTCTGTCAATGTTAGGGATATTTTTTAAGATAGCAGAAAACTAAACTTGTTTCATTAATCTCAATACAGCTGTAAAATATTTTCAGTGGGGACAGAGTCTTTTCTTGCTAAAGACTGTGATGTCCTGTCTTATTTAGTGAGTGCTGCTGCTCAGACTGCCAAAGGATTTCCTGGGACGACTTACTAGGTTTTCTCATTTACAGCCAGGCTAATGGCTAAATAAATATGAATGGAATTTTCCTTCTTGATCCCAGTTCTACTGATGAAAATGCAACTGCATTACCAACTCAAGGGCAACATTTACATATGTGACACATCCGTAAGATAGATAAGGCATAGCTTATTATTACCTGAATTACCTAACTCAAAGGAAAAAATATGGCCACAGCTTTCATGTTATTATTTTGTTATTCAATGAGAACTTTCAGGTTTTTTACTGTTCTCTATTTTGTATTTTTCCAAGCGTAAGTTCACCACCATCCTCTGGAATACTCCATGCCATTTTGTATAGCACACTGCACGCTTACAGAAAAGCCTGTAGTGCTACACATTCAAAAGTCTTTATAGCTGCAGCATAGCCAGGACTAAAATAAATTGCAGAATTGACACTTTTACTGTCCTATGTCTGTACTGATGCACCACTGGAAAACCAGGTATCTCTAATGGTCACTGCACCTTTTGTAGAAAGTCAAGTAAGTATTTTATATTGATCCTATTAAAAAAAAAAAAAAATAAAAAAAAAAGTATCTCTTCTTTTTAAAAGCTTTCATCTGGTAAAACCTGAACCACTTTTCTGGGCCACAACTATATTCAGGGAGTATACATATCAAAAGTTTAATCTATAGACAAAAGTAACCAGGATTCTACATATTTATCTGTCTTGTCCTAATACAATAGATGCTATCATGATTCCAAGCTCTGCACTTGTTTATCGTCAGTGTTTCCACTGTAACCATGGCATCAGTATACTGCACAGGCTTAAACAGTGAGAAAAATACCCAGCATTCTCCTAAAAAACCCATCTCTTACAAAAATGAAAGGATTAGCACAATAGCAAGAAAAAATCAAAGTAGGTAGGTGGCTAAAGAGAGAAGCAGTTTCTTTTTAGGGGAAAACCCCACAACATTGTTTCTCTGCAAGTCTTTTGCATTTTGGACTTCTGACAAGAACACAACAAGAAAGTAACATAATCTTGAGTCTAGTGCAGACCTTATAAAATAAATATTGAAATTTTCTTTAAAAATACATGCAGCTTTATATGGGATCAAACTATGAATATATTGACAAGAGTTGTTTGCAGAACATGAGGATTTTTTCAAACCTATTTAAATAGTGACAGTCCAGTCCTGCAAGAGCTGTTAGATCATTCTGAAGGTAAAGAGAGGCAGCAGTGCTATTATGCCAAATACACTCAATATTTATGTGGCACCCAGTTCAAACCTTCAGGACTGTTTAAAGGGAATGGCATAAAAGAGCTTTACGGTCCCTAAGAGTGTTTCTCGGTTTGCATTTATTTGGTATTTCAGGCAGTAAGGATGAATGGGATCATGTGATTGGTGCTTGTAATTTGTTTGTTTTAAAGCTGGGAAAAACGGTGGGAAAATATCTGCCTTAAATGCCAAGAGTGGAATAAAGGAATTAGTCCTCTTAATAAAAAGAAGAAACTGACTGTATCCTACCAGCAGATCTTAGTCTTGGTTTAGGCCACGTGCATTTTCCTTATACTGTGAAGTCCATTCATTTTATAGATGACTTCTCTTTTTCAGATTTTAACATAGACTCCAGACACTGGTTGAAGATATCAATAAATGTATTTGCTTTGCATCCATAGAGATGTCATGACCACAGGCCTTGTTTTAATTCAGTGAAATAAGACAAAATACCAGCCAGTTCTCTGAAGGTCCCTATCTACTAACAATCTAATAAACACACTCAGTATTACAATTACAGTGACACATTGAGTAAACTAGAAGAGTTTGGAAAGGGTAAAGTACAATCCAACAAATACTTGCCTTCTCACCAACTCTAACTGTGACAGTGAGGGTGGTATACACTGTATATCATATGCACCGAAAAAACACAATCCAAAGTATGAAGATTTACAGCCCAAAATTAGGTAAGTGATGATTCAGAAGATGCATTATATAGAGGTGATCAGTTATGGTCCATTGCCATGTCCTTAATTCTGCCACATAACAGACAACAAGCATAGTCACTCCTTCATTTCCTCGCACCCAGTGAATGCTGGACAGCAATGAATCCTAATGCAATAAAACACAGCATTTATCTGATTCAGCTCCGTAGTTCCTCCCAGACCATGTTTACAATATATTAAATTCCACTGTTTATCAAAGGAACATATTCAGACATTTAAGTTCACCTTTAAAATCAGAGCCAGAGCGTACCTCAGCACATCAGCCCCACCAAAATTCAAACTTGGCATCAGCAACCGGCAAGGTCCTTCCAGATTTGGCAACAAATCCACAACATATATCATACACAAAAAGAACTTGGGAAGTTACTATTCTTTCACTAAAATCTGTGATGACATCCTCATCCAATCATTCTCAAAGACTAAATCCTTCCTTGATTTCAGGACAGCCACAACTTCATTGTCATTCAATCCAGGTAAAAGACATCTGCAATACTTCTGCATTTGTCTTTCCCTGATCTGGCTGTTTTTCCTGTGCCCATCACCCAGTTTTACTATCTGAGCTTACTAACATGTAGCTGTATGGAGCATCAGAATAATCTAGATCCTAGTTACCACCATGTAACATATGAAGCAGAAGTGAAAAATATTTTGAAGTTGTAAACATAAAAGTTGTAACAGTAAAGTTATTCAGCAACTAATCAGTATAAATTTGGTCTAATTCTTTCACACCTTTCCATCATTCTGACATCTCTTTATACCACTGCATTAAGTAAAGAAAACCCAAAGAATACGTGAAACTCAGAGCCATTAACTCTCGCTATTTTTATTTTGGTCCTGGGTTCTTTGTTTGCTCGAAGAAATACTGACTAGTATCCTTGACCATGCACAAAACTATGAGCACACACGTTTCAGATGGCTGGCCAAGCAGAGCACATTTAAAATGAGAAATCAGCTACTATTGTTTTATTATATATCTTTTTACAAGATATACCATTTAACTATTTAACTGCAGAAATGTGAAATGTACATATTCACATTTCCTGCATTTTTTTTGTTGGTGGTGGTGGTGGTTGATTTTTCTGTGTTGTATCACAGTAGCTGAGGATGCTGGACTAAGGATTTTCCATCTTTTTTGCACTCCCACTGAGGATTGTTAAGCCTCTGGGTCTTCAAGGTGCTTCAGGAGCTGTTAGACACATTATGTACACATAGTTGCCTCACTGGGGCCAAAATCCACCAGTACCCTTTTGTGAGTTTCAGGCATTTGAAGAAGCATTGCATTAAGTCTATGGATAAAGGTATAGATCATCGGGGGAAGGAAGGAGGAGCACCAGTGTTGATGCAGTGAGCTTTCAAGTGACGCGAAGACCCTGAAGTGTCTTATATCAGAGGTCAGGCCTGGATCATCATTGCCAGGGTGACCAGAGCATTTACATTGCAATGATGAACTTGGTCTAAGTGCTGGACCTGGGTTTGTGGTAATGGTCTCTACCAATGCATTTGTTTGAGGGTTTGCAAACACAGTAAGATAACTAGACTTGTATTTACATAACATAATTTCAGAAACTGAAGCGGCAATTATGTATCTCTTACTTAGATTCAGCATATTTTTCTTTCCTCCCTTGCCTGTAGAGCACATACATTAGATATACAGTAACCAAGACTATCTCAGTATAACAAAGCATGGAAATAACGAAAAGCCTTCAGAGTCATTACATGCCCTTGGCAACCTAGCTCTGCAAGACAGATGCTGCATCCAGAGCCAAGCCACTGAAAACTATACATATGTGTATGCACTTACAGCACGAACACTTACCCAGTCCTCGAAGTGGCGGCTCCCGTTCTGCAGCAAGTCCTCAAACTGTATAGTGCAGTTAGCTACAAAATCGTCATACCCGATGGGGGCATCATGGAAAACAGCCATCTCTATCTTCCTGCCATTACAAACGTCAGTGACAAATTCATCGTTCCAAGCAGGACTGTTGGTCTTTTGCTTGGTTGAGGTCTGACCGATCCTGGAGTCATCCACATTGAGGGCTATGTAAGGGTCCAGCAAAAAGGTCTGTGGTCTGGGACCCACTGCATGTCTCAGAGACCACGCTGTGGGTTTCAGATTCACCGCCTCGCAGATCTTGATTTTCAGCAAGCCATTGAAAACCACCATGGCTGGATGGCTGCACTTTTCCCGGGATCAAACACTCGCACACACTCGCACCGAAAGGGAGGGAGGTCGGTCTCGCCAATAAATAGGAGGGCAGGTCTGGGAGTGGGAGAGCAGGATACAGTATGGGTCTCTTCGCCTTGCGGCTGTTACCTTTGATTATCTAGCCTTTGCTCTTGCGACACCCAGTGAATACATTTATTTTCTTGTCCGTGTTTCTAACGGAAAACAAGCGAGGGGGGCTGACGGGGAGAGGGTGGTGTCCGCGGCTGCAGAACCCCCCGAATGCAATCAAAACCCGAGCATAACCAATCCGTGGGGTGAGCAAGAGCCTTCCCCCTTCCCCTAGATCATAATCCTGAATCAATCTTTGCAGAGGAGGCAGAGCCGCGATCCCAGGCTCCCGCACACGCCAGCCCTGCCCGTGCGCCGCACAACAATACACACACACACAAATCAGAAACACCGGCCGACACACCGGCCCTGCCTACTGCACAGCCTCCGCTCAGCAAACATGCACCCGGGGACCTTCCATCCGCGCTGGAGCCCGGAGCCGCCCGTCCTGTGCCGCCTTCTTGTCCGCCGCCGCCAAGGCCAAGGACCCAGCGGAACGACCCCCGCGCATGGGGGGCGACGGCAGCGGAGCGGGCCGCGCGGGTCTCGGCGGGCTCCGGCTGGGCAGCCGCCGCCCTGGCTATGGGCAGAGCCGCCGTCGCCTCCCGCCTCCCGCCGGCCGCCCCCCGCCCGCCTCCCTCCCCGCCGAGCACAGCCCCAGCCCGCCTGCCGGTGCCGCTCCGCCACTCGCTCCAGTGCAGGAAATGCGCAAAAGACGTCAGTGTGTGTGTGTGCGTGCGTGTGTGAGTGTGTGCGCTGCGAGGGTGCGGAGACAGCCCCGTCCGTGCGTGCGTGTGTGAGTGTGAGTCCTACGAGTAGAAAGTTTTTGCCTGTTGGGGGAGCACTGCGGCCGCAGCCAGCCGGGCAGCCGCCTCTCGGGTCGTGACTCCCGCGGGCCCTGCTCGCGACTCCTACACACTCGCCTACGGGCGGCTTTCCGCGGGGGCCTTTGTTTCCTCCCTGCTCGGCCTCCTCCTGCCTCTTCCTCACAGGATAAAGTGGTGAACCAAGCGTGGAAAAACCACCCACGGCCACTTTCCTCCCCTGCCGTAAATAGCCCGGTTTTATTAACGTTGTTGATCACGAAGGTGCTGCCATTACCGACCGGCACGGCTACTTCCACCATGCCAGGCGATGCTGGCGCTGCGGGGCTGCCAGAGGCTCTTTCTCATAGGGCTTCCTGCGCCTCGCTCCCTGTGACAGCACCGCCCCCGGGATCTTTCTGCGCGTCCCGGTCCGCAACTGACAGGCGACGAGTCCGCAGCTGTCCTCGCCGCCCCGGCACTGCCGCCTAACAGCGCCGAGCTCCGGACCCCGCCGCCGACCGCCGCGGCCAACCACCCACGTCCCCCCCGGCGCCCCCGCCCGGCCGCCGCCGCGGCAGAGACAACGCTACGTCAGCGGAGGCCGGGCCAGAGGAAGAGTTTCCCTGGTGTGTGAGAGCGCCGGGAAGTACCGTCCGCCGACAGGGGAAGCGGCCTCCCGGGCCCGGCCTGGCGCGCCTCCTCCCTTTCCCCGACGGGCGGGCACTGCGTGGGGTGACAGGCGGGCCGGGCCCGGTGGTGCCGGGGCGGCGGGGCAGAAAATGGCTCTTGGACGCCCATCTCTCCGTGGCGTTGGTTGCTGCCAGTCTCTTTGTTTGCTGCGGGTCAGCTGGCCCAGTAGAGACGGCCTGTGCTTGCCCCACTGCAGCCCCTCGCTGCCCAGCACCGCTTCTGTGTCTCTGGCATTGAGTTGGCATTGACGGGGGGACACCACGGGGAGTCAGTCAGCACTGCCCTACGTGGTACTGAAACGGGGCGGGGGGGGAGTGGATCTGAAATGGTAATGGGATGTACTGACTGTGTTAGTGAACGTTATCTACACGGCAGGTAATAGTAAAGTAATTTCTTCACCGTGGTACCAAATACTGTACTTTAAATAATTGGGAAAGTATGTGCAGCCTGGCTTCTCTGCAGAACAAATGTACTCAAGATCTAAAGGGTTTTCTTTGGTTAAAATTATTGCTCCCTTATCTATTTTTAACTACTGCTTTTGCCAAACTTCTGTGAGAAAGTCCCTGGAAAAGGGATGGGCTTTGCCCTTTGGTGGGATCTGAACTCCCTGTGACTTCACGAGAGAAACCAAGAGGCAGCACTGCACCCAGGAGGGTAGCTGGTATGCTTCAAAAACATAGGCAACATAAAAGGGAGAAACTCAGTTGCTTGGATCCATTTGAGAAGGACATAAAAAATGCACACCTGATATTCCTAACTGGAAAGGAAAGAACAGATAATTGTGGATTTTTACAGGTAATGGCTCAGGAGGCAGGTATTATATTTGGAGATGATGAAATAGCTCCAGTATCTGTGCTTCCAGAGTAGCTTCCAGATACAAGATACAGTACTAATGAAGCCTAAGGGTCATGAGAGCATTCACATTAATGGAAGACTTACTTTTTAGTTTTAGCACCAGTTGCCACTTAATCTACTAATCAAAGTGGAAATACTGTAAAATCTCCATGTTCATTATCATCTTGACAATCCCCAAGCACAATCATTTGATACAAAGCTGTGATACGGAGCCAATTATGAGAGATGTCTTCCTTTGCAATTCAGCTTCTGAGCTCATAGCAGCCGTGATACATCTCCTGCGTTATTTTGCTAAAGAACCCTCCTCGCAGGCTCTACCAGAAACTGACGAATCACCTACTCCTTTCCTCCCACCTCCTTCACAACCTACCATCTATAGTACTATATATTAAGCTACATGGTCTTACATTTACTGTGTCAGAAATAACACTATAATTAAATCTTTCCTCTGGATGTTTGGTTTTGTCTCATAAAGGCAATATAAACAGTATGCTCCATTTCCTTAGATATTGGGAGACATAAAAGTCAATCTGATATACACTGTTTAATCTTTCTATTTAAGAGACCTGCAACTACGTGTATCCCAACTACTCAAGGTAAGATTTAAGTAAATAGTTTCCATGGTGAGTTTAATGACCTAGCAGCTCTGTGAGATCATACATACGTATTTAAAAAATCTGGATAAATTAACCAGCATACAAAAGAATATAGATAAATCTTATCTTTGACCAATTACATGTATAATTATGGTACACACAGCTAATTCTTGATATCTTATTTAAGTCATCTTCACTTTTCCATGCGCTGAAGCAAGCTAAGGTTTGGTTTCACAAATCTTTGTTTCTGGGAAGACTGCCTGCATGAATAAGGGTTTATAAGGTCACTTAGGTTGACAGGGCCCCAGCCTTACACTGCTTAGGAAAATACACATACCTTGCACTGTTTTAATTAATTTTTTAAAATATTTTTTTAATTATACTTTGAGAAAGCATGTTTATGTCAAGCATGAATTTCTCATACTTAGCAGTTACTAATTTACTAAAAGACAATGTTATTTAAAATCCAGTAATTCAGGTGCTTTGAGCAACATTACAATGCTTCCTGCACATTTTATCTGAAAAATTGGCTCAGTGGCTCAGTGAAACTCTAAGTAATGGACAGCAAAGAACATTCCAACTGTAAGTACTCTTTTCCACTTAAAAAGTTTTTTAATATCTGTTTGCTTGAATTTCTTTTTCTGTCCTCTCTCTATGCATTTGGAAGAATTTGTTTCTTTAGGAGTTGAAGAGCAAATGCTATTCTCTTTCTTACAGGAGGGTCAGGGGAGGAAGATACTGCACATGCAATATTTCTCCTGCAGAAAGCCAATAAGAAGAGCTCTACACACATTTCTGTGCTCTGTTACAAAGGCTGTATATAACAGAATAGTAAACCATGCCCCGTAGTTTAATTATGTTTGGGGGGGGGGGGGTTGGTTTGGGTTGGGGATTTTTATAATCTTCCCAACTCTGTGTTTGTTTTGTTTTTTTTTTCAAAAGGACACAGAGGGCCTACATACAGGGTACACAGACTCGGGATTGGTCAAATAGGTCTGTCTACTCCACTGAAGTGACTTTTGCTGGTAGAAGTTGCTCTGCTCAGCACTGTGAAACCAAACTGCACGTAACTTTTTATCAGGAGTGCTCCCAGCCCATGCTGCTCACCCACAGGAGTGTCTGCACATTAGTGTTTCAGTTTTTCATTAGCATTGCCTCAGTCCAGCCACTGCTTGATTAGGGTATTCTGCAAAGGTGTTAGGAAAAGAACCCCAAGCGATCATACAAGTGCAGCCTATTTGCATCAGATTCTGTTTGCAGTTTTACTTCAGGAAAGCCACTACATCAAACTGGTAACAGCAAGGATGGCAACACCAGCACGCGGTCATCTGCAGACAACGATCGCACAAAACATGGGTTACTCCCGCCAGTTCCTCTCAGGCTGCGCTTCCCATTTCACGTAGAGTAATAGTGGCAGGGAGGGACGAGCAAGCTCCGGGCAGCCTGTTACCCCGAGTCAACGGCTGACCTTTCCCTGGCCTGTGAATCCTCAATAGCTCTGTGGAGAAACAGCACTATCTGGTGGACCGAGTATGTAAAGCCCTTCCGAGATTCACCGTACGCTTTACTCAGTGCAGTCGCAATTGCAACTGCTTTTGAGGTGTTCTCCCAGGGTTGATAGAAAGCATAGTGGATTTTCCAGAGATTTTTTGGTTTGGTTGTTTTAGTTTTGGCTTGTTGTTTTGGGGTTTTGGAGTTTTTTTTGGGGTGGGGAGTGTTTGTTTTTTTACAGTCTTGATGGCAGGGAAACACATCTGGCTGAGTCTTTACAAAACTAATGTTAATGTCATTTTCTTGTCCTTTCCTGAAGAACTGCTTAAACCTTGGAGAAATGTCAGCAGATTTTCAGCATTTTGCAAGTACAGCAATATGCAGGAGTAAGAGGAGACTTTGTGTTGTTTTGCTTTTAAAAGAATAGAATTAAAAAAAAAAATAAAAAAAAATAGAATAAACCAGGTTGGAAGAGACCTTCAAGATCATCGTGTCTAAACAGATGCATAAGGAATAAAATCAGGCTTGCATGCAGGAGAGGTTTTCAAAAACACCTTTATGGCGAAAATTAAATAAAAACCAGAACCCAAATTATAAATATTGTGACATTTGAGGAACTGTGGCTCTGAATGCACATGGGGAATGATCACATATCATGCATCACGCGTGTGAAGATGTTCACTTAGTATAAGTACATCCACTGAATTCCTTTGAACTTAATGGATATGCTTATACAAGTGCAGTAGCTGAATGTTAGCAAGATCAGTTCCTTGCAAGAAATCAAAGATTGTTGACAAATGCTGACTATCTTTGAAAGTCAAATTACTATTTCTCTAATTTTGGACACATTGTTATGAAAAAAAATTTAAAATAATTTTTTTAAAAAATGGAAAAAAAAAGGCATCCTCAAGAGCATTTTCACTCCTGTTATGCTGCAAATGATCTTGAGGGTATACCAATAGCTAATTCATCTTTTCTGAATATGAAGAAGAAACCCAGTTTCATTGAGCTTGGTCCAACCCCCAGCTCCATTCCAAAGTTTCCCTTGTGTTCAGCCAATTTCTTAGTAATTTATTCTTCACTTGCGAAGCATGTACCTGAGGAAGTTACTTAAGGCACACATAATGTTCTCTGTGAAATGTCTCAGCAAAAGAGATCTTGTCAATGTGTGATTAATTAGCTCTCCAACTCTCTCTAGTTTAATTATACTTTTGGTACCCTTCCCAACCTCTTTTAAAAGAACACTGTAAACACTACCTCCATTTTGTTAGCTTTCATTGGAAATAGATATCTCAGAGTACATTTGCATTGCAACTCGTGGGGTTGCATGACTTGCAGCTTTAAGGTACCTGATCCTGGCAGACATAATGACATGGTGGCTACCAGCAAGCCTGATTTCAGGTATGCACCTGGTTTGCTAGTCAAGACTGAAACCCATGTTATCGTACCTTCCTAGCAGTTCTTGTCTGAGCTAGATAGATTACAGACATCTCAAGCATATCTGCATGTCCTACAAAACCACATCATCAGTTGCAGAACATATGCTTATTCACATCTAAGCTAGAAAATTCTGGCTCAGTTAGGCAGGGCTGTAGACCAGTATGATCCCAAACAGCTGTGCCAGGGACTCTCACCATGGTGGGGTGTTTTAATTATTTTCCTACTTGAAGAAGGTGATTTTATTATAGGTTAGCAATATGTCTCTCCCCAGTAAAAATACTGGGAATGCACCCCAAATATAAATAGGCTTCCATTTGGTCTAATGTATATACCGTCTTAGCCTTCACATACATATATAGCTTGCTTTGCTGGCAGCATTCACTGTAGGTCTGCCATTTGGAGGATTGGTGCTATTCTAGATATGGAATTGCTGGAGAAACTCATTAAATGTAAAATCCAGATCTGATCTGTTCTTGATTTATCAGCCTTCATCCTGAGAATTTACAACAGGTTTCTTGGGCAACGAAACTTAAATGGCATTATTCAGAACTATAATAGGAGTTTGTTGATATTCAGACTCAATTATTATGTAGTCCTTGCTGGGAGTAGTCTTGGGATAGAGTGGTAAGGAGAGAATTCTGGAAGGTATTAGGCTGCAAGAGAGAATCCTCTATGCTAGACCAGCCTCTCCATGCATGTTGGGTAAGCCTTGGAAGAAGGGTTTTTCTAAAAGTGTGTCTCACTTTCTGCATCAGGACCAGAAGAAGACAGGAACAAGAATTTGGGTCTTGCCTTTCAGGTTATTGCCTTCTTGAGCAGCATCCAGGGAAAAACTAACCAGTATATATGCTGCTTGAATTAATGATTTTGTATCATATAAAACAAACAAACAAAAAAACAAAACCAAACACCAATAACCAAGCCCAAACTAACCACGCATAGTATGGGGGGAGGGGAAGGGGGGTAAAGAAGCTCTTTTCATTCCTTTCTTCTGTACCAGCTATGCAATTTCAGTGAAGGAGTAAACATAATCAAGTGCTAAATGCAATTCCTTTCATCATAGAAAAGCTGGTCCTAAGGTTGTCAGAGCACCCTGAGCCTGAACACCCAATACATTTTAGGATCAGTTGTCATTTATCCATAATTCCATTGCCTTTTGCTCTGTTTATTTCTCTCCCTAGAATATCACAATACTGTTGCTACTGGAAACTGTTCCCCATTTGAGGTGGACTCCCCTGTAAGAAATTCTCTGGATTTCAGTGTGTTTGCCTCCCCAAAGGGAACTGCCTTTCTGCTTCCTCATATACTACAGGAGTGCAAACCATACAACATATGGCAGGATACAGCAGAACAGGATTCTTTCTGTCCTGTTCTGCTGAACTGCTTTAGTGTGAGTACACCAGAAGAAATTTTGAAAATAAGTGAAGCTCTGAGTCAGAGCAACTCTATATTTATGTGCCTAGCCATAAGGGTCCTGAGAACAGTAGCAGGGTGTAAGTGCTTTACTGAAGGATTCATCCTACTGTCTTACCCAGGACCCTGTATAGGGTTTGGAGCATCTGTCACTATTATGTGTGACACTCTAAAGCAAGCTCATTTAACAGTTGATAAGTTGCAATGGAGTAATAAGTGTGCCCAAGGTGTAACTATCATTATCAGCTTCTGCTAATTTTTCAGATTATTTTAAATTATGCATTGGTTCAGTAGTATCACTTCAATGTAAAAAGTACAGACTTTTCAAAACCTCTTCAACACTTTACAGAGCAGATGAGGGAGAAAGAGAATGAATAAAGGGCTGCATTGTAAAAATGTGTCTGAATTTTGAGTGCTGTAATTGTAAAATATCTGACTAGAGGTATTTTAGGTATCTCAAGTGGACAATTTTGAGAATTTCACCCTAATCACCTGCTTAAAATCACATATGAAGTCATTAACAGTCATTAGTAAAACCTGTATCTCGTGTTTCCCACAGCCTTCTGCCTTTTCCCACTCCAGTATTCGAGAACTAAACTTTTTTAAACTGAGAAACTAAGACAGAATACAGAAGTGATATAATGATTTACAGTATTTGCAGTATTGACATGTAGGACATGCTGAGCTGTGTGTTCTACCTTGGCTTCATTAACCAGTTACAATGAAAGGCAAAACCTAAAAAGGCCTGTATGTATGTACATAACACTATGCAATCTGAAATGTCAGGATTCAGGACCCTTCAGTAGACTTATTTCTGCACATGTCTTTGGAAAATTGAAATGTAGTATCCCACTGCACAAGTACATAATATTTTTGTCTTTAAAGCTTGCTTTGAAGCTTGCTAAAGCCAAGCTTCATTTCCTAGTATGGGTGACAGTTTCAATTTTTTTAGGACAAACCAGCAATGACTTTTGCTCTAACATACTTGTCATATGGGAAAGAAGCTAACGCTGGCAGAAAGCTTGAGATGTTGGTTGACAAACATGGCTTTTTCTATGTGCTGATGCCTAGTGGGCTTCTACTTGCAAACATAGGATAGAAAACAGTTGGCCACTAAACTACCATGAATCATGACTCTAGAGTTCACAAAAGAAAAAAAGGCACTAGGGATCAGCAGGTCACAATTACTCCACCATGGTTTATTTTACTTTTTCCCCCTCCTTTTTATGTTTGTGGGTATGATTCTAAGTTTGTCATACTCCATTTTCCTTCTTCATTTACACTCACAAAACAAACCCACCTCGCTGTCTATCCAGCTAAAATCGTCATGTTTTTCTCTTAGTCTTTTCTGTACCTGGTCATAGAAACTCTAAATGATGCAAAAAATTTCTTCCTGCAGTGTAATCCTAGTGTCTTTTCACACAGCATACAAAGGGCAGAAAGCCAAGTGTCACATCCAGTCTCATCTTGAACACCTCCAGGGACAATGACTCCACCACCTCCCTGGGCAGCACATTCCAACGGCCAATTACTCTTTCTGGGAAGAACTTTCTCCTCACCTCCAGCCTAAACTTCCCCTGGAGCAGCTTGCGTCTGTGTCCTCTTGTTCTGCTGCTGGTTGCCTGGGAGAAGAGACCAACCCCCATCTGACTACAACCTACCTTCAGGTAGTTGTAGACAGCAAGAAGGTCTCCCCTGAGCCTCCTCTTCTCCAGGCTAAACAACCCCAGCTCCCTCATCCTCTCCTCACAGGGCTGTGCTCCAGACCCCTCCCCAGCCTCGTTGCCCTTCTCTGGACACGTTCAAGAGTCTCAATGTCCTTCTTAAATTGAGGGGCCCGGAACTGGACACAGGACTCAAGGTGTGGCCTAACCAGCGCTGAGTACAGGGCAGAATGACTTCCCTGCTCCTGCTGGCCACACTATTCCTGATGCAGGCCAGGATGTCATTGGCCTTCTCAGCCACTTGGGCACACTGCTGGCTCATGTTCAGCTGCTGTCAATCAGCACCCCCAGGTCTCTTTCTGCCTGGCTGCTCTCCAGCCACTCCGACCCCGGCCTGTAGCACTGCATGGGGTTGTTGTGGCCAAAGTGCGGCACCAGGCACTTGGACTTGTTGAATGCCATCATGTTGGACTCCACCCATCTGTCCAGCCTGGCAAGGTCCCTCTGGCGAGGGGTATACTTGCCTTAATGCTGCTTTTGTAAAGTCAAATAGGAAACTGGCCCAAAGGAACCAAATGTAGGGCTGTCAATCCCTAACAAGTCCAAGATAAAACAAGTTACATGGATTATTTTTTCCCAGTGGTCTGACCCCTCAGCCTCCTCTTCTTCAAGCTAAACAGCCCCAGCTCCTTCAGTTGCCCTTCATAAGATTGATTCTCCAGGCCCTTCACCAACTTTGTTGCCCTCCTCTGCACTGGCTCCAGCACCTCAACATCTTTCTTGTATTGATGTGCCCAAAACTGGACACAATACTCACCAGTACCAAATACAGGGGAACAATCACCTCCCTACTCCTGCTGGACACAGCATTTCTGATACAAGCCATGGGCTTCCTTGGCCACCTGGGCACACTGCTGGCTTCTATTCAGCTGCTCATCGGTTAGCACCCCCAGGTCAGCTGACTGCTAGACAGCTTTCCAGCCACACTTCCACAAGCCTGTAGCATTGTACGAGGTTATTGTGGCCCAAGTTCAGGACCTGTCACTTGGCCTTGTTGAAGCTCATACTGTTAACATTGGCACTCTCTCTAGATCCTCCCTACCCTTATGCAGATCAGCACTACCACCTAATTTGGTGTCATCTGTGAACTAACTGATGATACACTTTATGTCCTTAAAAGAATGATCAGGCTTTTTAGTTTCACCAGCACTAGTAAGCAAAGAACACAGTTTATGGGCACTGAATAGTAGAGATCACTGTAAATCTACTTTCAAAAGTACTTAACCAGTAGGTCTTCCTATAGCAGCATGGTATTTAAGCTATTTGATGTCACATTCCCTCTCAAAGATTGGTCACACATTTATTAAGATACATTACTTCTGATCTGACCTTCCAGCAATTTATCTCACTTTTACTTCCTATTGCTGCCATTTAAAAGAGACAGTTTAAAATAGTGTGACTGTCAAAATAACACTGGCTAAATAATACATCCAAATTTCCACAGTCACCTAAAGCCTTTATTATGCATTTATAAATCTTAGTGATAAAATAAGAATATCAAACAATTGCACTGGAGTATATTTAGTGAAATGACTGTACTTTTTTTTCACCAGTGAAGGGTGAAGGGGCCAACTAAAATGAGAGCTAAGCAGCTAATGGAAGAACACTTAATTTAGGAATGTGAGGAAGTGTAATATGCCACACATATCCTAAATTAAGTCTTGTGGAATTGCAGGGCTATGACTGCAAAATCATTGTGTGTATATGGGTGGGAGCTGACAAGTAGCTGTGATGGAAGCTCAAAGTTTCTCTTTAATCAGATAATGGGTTGACTGGTATTTTATTTACAGAACCAATTACTTCTGGCTTTGTACAGTTAGTTACTGTAATAGTTAATTTGCAGAAATAACAACCAATATCTATGTGTCAACATTCTCCATTCCCTGGAATTTTTGGAATTTCTTCTCAGAGAATTAATAACCTACAATGCTGCAGGGAAACCGAAATAAACACAACCAACCACACTGCCATTTTCTATGCTTGTTGGTACTATTAAAGTCGACATTACTGGATCACCCTTTCTTCAATCTAACAACATTGCTTTAAATTTAGCAAAAGATGAGGCATTTCATGTGTTTATGCTACTCCCAAAATGTTCATCTGGTTACAAAATAGCATCATAGAATCATATTATCATATGATTCCATGTTACTCCCAAAATATTCCTATGGTTACAAAATACTGTGCACACTTTGAACTGAACAGATACTGCAACTGAGTCTGCAAGGCTGACAAAAGCTGTTTAAAAGAATGAGCACTAGGTTTGCCAGCAGAGACATTTTCTAAGTATTTTTAACAAAACTGCAGGCTGCCCTCATTGTAAAAATGCTGACACAGGTTACAACCACAACCTGAAAGTAAGCTCTAAATTTACCTGTGTAAGGCCATGCCATTGTATAGCAGGATCTTCCAGTGGTAGCTGTTGGTGTTAGTCATCATTTCAGAAGGGAAATCACATCACTCCTGGCAGCCAAGAGCTGCAGCTTTCTCAGCTCTCGCTTAGGATCAGGCAATTCCATCCCCAGCTCTGTTGATGACAATGGCATTTCAGGCAGGTGATAAAGGCCTTACTTGTCTCTTTATTTCATCCTCACAGTTGTGTAGATTTGGCCACACATATAAATATCCTCTTTCGACTTTTAAACACAAGCTTGCTTTCAAAGATGGGAAAAGAAAGGAAATTATGACTGAGAAATAAAGTTCTCTGAGCAATAATTTGTATCAGGATATCTAGTACTATGGCTACATTTTGACCACATACAAACTTTATGTTTCAAAATTATCCACAGATTACTTAGCACAGTTTAAGTCTACCTGCATAAATTTACGTCAGTAAGTAGCAGACTATGAAGTAGGAAACATGGCAAACATCAAACACTAACTATACATGCACTGACTTATGCAGCCACCTTAAGTGCCCATAGTTGAGCATTATCATAGCCATAATTTATCCTCATGTTTTAAGAAAACATATCAGTAGCCATTTTACTGTAGAGGAACCAAGGCACAGAAACAGTCTTTTATTGAGGGTCATGCAGGACATCTGTAGTTCAGAAGGATTCAGATTAATCCTCCCTACACCAAAGCCCTTTTCGGCTTGCTGAAAGCATCTATCAATTTGTAGACACTTAAGCTGCTATTCAAAAGAGACAGGAATAATGGACGCATCTTTGGGCCTCTTCACTAGCAACATCATCTCCTGTTTTCAGAAGTGACATATTCAATCCCTCTTTAACAAGATATGTGGCCTTCTGGCTGTTGAAGGTCCCAACCTTGGGGCTTCTGCAGAGACAGGGGAAGAAATGGGAGACTATAATTTGCTTCTGAGGCACTCTAGTCACACACTTGGAGAATAGATGGTCAAATATACAGATATATGGGGTAAAATAAAGAGCATACATGCCTTTATATGGATAATAGTACAGAAATCACAGGACCAGGTTCAGTGGACCAACTTTGAGTGAAGTTTAGTTCTGATTGTCTCAAATGTGACTTTAAAAAAAAAAAAAATGTTGCAGCCTCGTAAAAAGGTTCCTATAATCTTGAGCATGCTTTGCTTATTTACAGGAATCAGAACTGACTTCTACAGAAGTAGAATTGTCCTCTAGGAATCCCTAAGCCATCGCTTGCTTCTGATTCTCAAAGAGATCTTTTCTTTTGAAATGGATGCAGAGAGTATCCCAGGAACAATAGTCTACCATTCAGTCTAAACCCTTCAGTGCCCCTTACTTTCCTTCCAAGCCCCAGTTCTGTTCCCATTCCCTTATAAACAGGACATATTAGCACATAATGGAGCTTCAGGAATAATTCTGCAAACAGCTGCTGGATCAGTTGGGAGAAGAGCCACACTATAATTGTCTTGGCAGCTATACAGCTAGCAGATCATGTATGGAATACTGATGGATTTTGAAGATGCAGGACATGGTTCTTTTTGCACAAGGAACATAATTTGTCTGTGCTTTCATCCTTTCCAACACGGGAACAGCAAAACTCTGAAGATAAATGCCAGTGCTTTCTGGAGCAATTCAGCAGCACTTCAAACACACTCTGACGCTAGGTATTTCATAGAATCATGGAATCAACCAGGTTGGAAAAGACCTCAGAGATCATAAAGTCCAACCTATCACCCAACACTTCACGACTAAATAAACCATGTCCCCAAGTACCACATCCAATCCTCTTTTGAACACTCCCAGGGACAGCGACTCCACCACCTTCCTGGGTAGCACATTCCAATGGCCAATTACTCATTCTGTGAAGAAACTCTGTTTCATCCATTATGTGCATAGAAACTCTACATCATATGGACCATGAACACTGCATCATGCACACACAAAGAAGAGCTGATGTAAACTTCTACAATTACACAGCAATGGCCAGTAGACTAAGAAAGTTGGTTGCAGTATCTTCTTCAAAGGGGAACTTAGAATATGAGCATAAATGACCCTATTTTGAGAAGACATCACAATAAAAATAAATACTGTAAAGACTGAGGGGCATCCAAAGTCTGCAATGGTGGAATATTCTAGACAGGCAGAAACTAAAGGTAGGATCTAACCATCCAACCATATTGGTAAGGTTACAGTAGCAGCAAAAGTCACAGTGCTCACTACCACACAAAATAAAAAGTGCTTTGTCCAGCTGGCAAGTAGGAAATGTGAATGCAGTGCAAAGTATTTCCTGAGAGATCTCTGCTTCTGATGATTGACATTTCAATGAATCCCAAATCAAGTGGTTATTTAATAATGATCACCCATATTACTCCAGGCATGCTAGAGTGTTTAGGAGTCAGAGGCATAGATGAAGATGCCATCACACTGTATTTTTGTATAAACACAGGCAGTGAGATTGTCTCTCCCTCTCACAGAACTTTCAATATAAATATAAGGCAGGAGGAAACAGAAGAAAATGAAAATAGATGGGGATTACAAAAGCACTTTGAGAGTATGTTGGCAAAATTCAATTCTTCTAGACCTTGCAAAGAAACTGAGGGGGTTTTGAAGCAGGAGGAGGGGTGTTTGTGGGGTTTTTTGGCAGATGCTCTGAGACCTGCATTGTCGGCAACAGGCCTTTGCAAATTCATTGGGAAATTACTGTTTTTTAATTCTACAAGGCCACACAGGGGATTGGACGTGGCATTTGGTGCCATGGTCTCGTCATGAGGTCTGTGGTGACAGGTTGGACTCAATGATCTTTGAGGTCTCTTCCAACCTTGGTGATACTGTGATACTGTGACAGGTGCAGACAGATCCAAGCAAGCTCTGCTCATGCTCTGAGCTGCCCAGGCATAAGCTAGCTTCTCTCTGGAAGATGTAGTTATATCAGTGTGGCACCATCCCCAAATTAACATGCCCCTCATCTCAACAGTGATCATCAGCTTAAGTTCATGCAGTTATCTTACTTGTGGACTGGGGCCCTCCAGTGTCTGACAAACTAAGGGTGCTGACAGCATTCTCCAGCCCTTCCAGCTACTTCTGTGTACATACACTTTCATGTCATTACACATTGTGACCTTTCATTGAGAAGTGATTTGTTAAAAATCACTGATTCTTTTCTCCCATTTTCATTTCTAAGGAAATTTTTGTCAGCCTGCCAAGATGATAACAAAACTTAAGAACATCTTGTGGTTCATCTCACTCCATCGCCAAAGCATCAGTAAAGGTTGCAGTACAATCTATCTCACATGCTGCCAAAGCACTGAGGTGGAAAACACGAGTATGGATTACATTCTTTACAAAGCCTGAGTGCACATCATACAATACTCAGTATGTTCCTGAGATGCAGCCAAGAACCAGGTTGCACTCTCATACCATAAGTAATCCAGCATCTGCCCCCAATTGCAAATTTTTGGGAACACTGCAAAGAAGTGGATCTCTTCCAGTTCTCAAGGAGGAGAGATGAAGGCTCAGCAGATTGCCCTGCTGGCTCACCTCCCTTCATGGCATTTCACATGGCATCAATTTTCCAGCATCTAGAGGAAGAGAAAGAATTGAAGCTATACTGACTTTCTTCCCACTGACCACTCTCAGGACCCATAACACATCACCCTATGCTAAAATGACAAATGTTATTGTTTCATTTGTTTGTTTTTATGGCTGAGTTTGGGGGGTTTAATTGGTTGGTTGTTGTTTTCCTTTGTGGGTACTGTGGAAAAGATACAGGATTCAATCCCCACTGGTAGTGGGGATTAGAGGGGCAAAAGCCCACTTAGAGTTTAGACTGGCCACTGCTGTGAAGGACAACAAAAAATCCTTTTACAAATATATTAATGGCAAGAGGAGGGCAAGGACAACCTCCGCTCCCTGGTAGACATGGAGGGGAATATTTTAACTAAAGATGAGGAAAAGGCAGAGGTACTTAACACCTTTGTCTCAACTTTTAATAGCAGGATTGTTTGTCTGCAGGACAACTGGCCTCCTGAGCTGGCAGATGGAGTTGGGGAGCAGTATAGTTCCCCTGCAGTCCAGGAGGAAGCAGTTAGAGACCTACTCAGCCACTTGGGTCCCCATATGGGACCAGATGGGATACATCCTAGGGTGCTGAGAGAGCTGGCACATGAGCTGCCAAGCCACTCTCCATCATTTACCACCAGTACTGGCTCACTGGAGAGGTCCCAGAGGACTGGAAGCTGACAATGTGATGCCCATCCACAAGAAGGGCCAGATGGAGGAACCTGGAAACTCCAGGCCTGTCAGCCTGACCTCAGTGCCAGACAAGATTATGGAACAGGTCATCTTGAGTGCAATCACAACACACCTGAAGGATGGCCAAGGGATCAGGCCCAGCCAGCATGGATTTAGGAGGGGCAGGTCCTGCCTCACCAACTTCATCTCCTTCTATGCCCAGGTGACTGCCTGGTGGATGTGGGGAAGGCTGTGGATGTAGTCTACCTGGACTTCAGCAAGGCCTTTGACACCATCCCCCATAGCAAACTCCTGGCCAAGCTGTCAGCCCCTGGCTTGGACAGCAGCACTCTGAGCTGCGTTAGGAATTGGCTAGAGGCTGAGCCCAGAGAGTGGTGGTGAATGGTGCCACATCAAGCTGGCAGCCAGGCACTAGTTGTGTCCCCCAGGGACCCATGCTGGGCCCCATCCTGTTCAATATCTTTATCAATGATCTGGATGAGGGGATTGAGTCCATCATCAGTAAATTTGCAGATGACACCAAGATGGGGGCAGGAGTTGATCTGTTAGAGGATAGGAGATCTGCAGAGGGACCTTGCCAGGCCAGACAGATGGGCAGAGTCCAAGGGCATGAGATTGAACACATCTAAGTGCAGGGTTCTACACAGTGGCCACAACAACCCCAGGCAGTGCTACAGGGTGGGGTCAGAGTGGCTGGAGAGCAGCCAGGCAGAAAGGGACCTGGGGGTACTGATTGATAGTAGGCTAAACATAAGCCAGCAGTGTGCCCAGGTGGCCAAGAAGGCCAATGGCATCCTGGCCTGGATCAGGAATAGTGTGGCCAGCAGGAGCAGGGAAGTCATTGTGCCGTTGGACTCAGCACTGGTTAGGCCACATCTTGAGTCCTGGGTCCAGAGAAGGGCAACTAAGCTGGGAAGGGGTTTGGAGCACAAGCCCTGTGAGGAGAGGCTGAGGGAGCTGGGGTTGCTTAGCCTGGAGAAGAGGAGGCTCAGGGGAGACCTTATTGCCATCTACAACTACCTGAAGGGATATTGTAGCCAGGTGGGGGTTGGTCTCTTCTCCCAGGCAACCAGCAGCAGAACAAGAGGACACAGTCTCAAGCTGTGCCAGGGGAGGTTTAGACTGGATGTTAGGAAGAAGTTCTTCCCAGAGAGATTTGCCATTGGGATGTGCTGCCGAGGGAGGTGGTGGAGTCACCATCACTGGAGGTGTTTAAGAGGGGACTGGATGAGGCACTTGGTGCCATGATTTAGTTGATTAGATCGTGTCAGGTGACAGGTTGGACTTGATAATCTTGAAGGTCTTTTCCAACCTGGTTAATTCTATTCCATTCTAGTGCATGATATGAGGCAACTGCACTCAGTTCAGTTTTTACCTTTCTGCTAGACTTAAGTCATATGAGAATGCTGCCAAGAATGCTCATCAGAGTTCAGTTCTGCCTCCTTGTGGTTATTGAGCTATGCCAGTCTCACTGTTTTCCCTGCAATGCTTCCATTCATCAATATTTGCATGAAGTCTGGTATAAAGATTACACAGGGAGCTCTAAGGATGTAGTGTTGTTGTTTTCAGCTTGGCTTTGCAGCCTAAATAATACTCTTTAAACACAGCTTTAAATAAAAAAAACAGCAATCAGGTGTATATATTTGTATGATGACATTTATAGTAGGTGTATAACACATTGGAGGTGTTCAGGAGGAGACTAGATAGGGTGCTTGGTTGCATGGTTTAGTTGATTAGGTGGGTTGGATAATAGGTTGGAGGCAATGATCTCAAAGGTCTCTTCCAACCTGGTTTATTCTATTCTATTCTTCTGAAACCAGAGGGGCAATCTGTGTTTAAACTGAGTCCTGTGCTTTAATCTGCTTTTTTACTAGTTTGCTATCCTGAACAGAGATAAACATAAGCATGTGCTTTCCTCAATGTTTCCTCTGAGAACACTGGGACACAGGAGTTCAGACACCAATTTATTGGTGTTGTCTAGCCCTTGTCAAAGAACAATAACACAAAGAACAAGTATTACACGAAGCACTGCATTAGAAATTAAACCCCACATATGTATGAGGGGAAAAAAAAACTTGGACAGTTAGGTTATTTTATTGAAAACTATCCAATTTAGAGAGTTTTAAATTTTATACACTTGGTTTTACAACTGGTTGGTTCTTTTGAACTTAGCTCTGAAATAAATGGGTAAATGCCTTTTTAAAGGTTTAGAGAAATTTCAGTCTTAATCTTTTGCAGCAGGGGTCACTATAAACAAATCTAAAAAAACCCTGCCAGCATAGAATACATATGCCAGAACAGGCAGTAAAATTACTGATTATAGATAAGGAACAGTGTTGCTGCAGGCAAGCATGAGAAAAAAAAATAAACCAACAACTAACCAAACCAAAACACATTTTTATTTAGGTAATTCCTTTAAAATCAGCTGTACAGGTTTAGCCCATCCTTACAAGGACAATGATCCAATTTCAAACTATGAATTCAACAAAGTTGACTTCATGATATGTACTTAGACATAGGAATTTTCATTCAGTGTATCAAAGGAGTCTGATGACAGAGGCAGTATTTTTATATTCTGCACAAAGTTTTGCTGTGTTAAGAAATACAATCAGACCACATATTTAAATATCATTTTAATGCTATTTATAGTCAGAATCTTTTGTCCTTAGTTATATAGTGCACTGAGTTCCTAGGTTGTTTTCATATTAGCTTAAAAGAAGCATCTGAAATATATAAAAAAAAAATCTTACCTATTAAAAATGATGAAGGATCAGCTGAACAACTGTTTGAGGTTCTAACATGATTTCATACCTATGACATTAGCTGGTTATTTCCCTAGTGTTAGACTAATCAACCTTTTGCTTAGCTCTTACTAGGAGAAAATTGTAAGTGAATCAGCCCTGAGCCTGCAAACACACACTCGATTACCTTTAAATACGTGAACAGTCCTACTGAGGTCTCCAAGTCAGATCCTCAATTTGTACAAATCACAAGCCTTATTTAAATCAACAGAGCTGTGACAGTTTATATCAGCTGAAGATTTGGCACAGAGATAGAACCCCATGCACAAAGACAAGTATGTGCATAATCCTCTTTCTGGGACCCTGAAAACTATAGAGGTTGGGTAAAATCTATGGAAAGAGAGACTGCATCGAACATAAGTGTGTTTAAAGTCATTCCAAACTGTTAAACACACGTTTATTATAAAGTCAAGATGAAAAATTATGAATTATTTATTACGCCCTATTGCATTTAAGATGTTGCTGTTCCAAGGCTGGAGAACAGCTGGCTGGTAGTTATGACCACAAGTTACAAATATTTATGATACAAAGCAGAAGACCTTTTAGGGTAATGGAAGCTCAGAAGGCAGCTTTAATGTAGCAGCTAACTTTCTCTGTTCTTCTTGTGATGGCTCCAGAAACCAGCACCCGTTACACTCTGTGCATGAGATGGACTTGACAGAATCCTTCTTTGAACATTAACTTGGTAGATACAGATGGCAAATCAATGGATGATTTCAGGGATGCATAACTTAATACGAAACTTTAAGAGGGAGACTGACATTTGGCCACTTAATCCAACACTAGAGTGGAAATGTCTATGGTTATACGGAAAAATAATGTAAATTCTAGTCTGCATTGACAAAGGAACGTAAATAGCCCTTGTATATTTGGATCTACATGTTGCTGTCTACTCAGTGGGCTGGCAG
Source organism: Melanerpes formicivorus (assembly GCF_026170545.1). Taxonomy (NCBI): domain Eukaryota; kingdom Metazoa; phylum Chordata; class Aves; order Piciformes; family Picidae; genus Melanerpes; species Melanerpes formicivorus. The sequence goes on along the minus strand of NW_027142395.1, from coordinate 4,764,499 downwards.
AAAGGGCATACATTTGTTTCTGCATCTTCTACAGTCATTTTTGATAGAGTATCTCAGCTTCACACAATGATTATCTGCTTCCTAATAACCAACTTTGTGAAAAATAACCAACCCCACTTCACAGAGAGATTATTTTGGATAGCAAAACAGTAGAAACATTTCTGACAGCTTTCAAACTGCCATGCACCAAAAACTGAACCCAGATAGTTTACATCTCCACTCTTCATCCTCAAGTGTAAGGCGTCTGATCTCTTTGCACTGCGGCAAATGGGGGGTCACTGGCCCCACGGCCTTCACACCTTCACCCCAAGCAAAACAAGGGGAGAGCCTGTGGCCACCAACACGAGGAGCAGAGCGGAGTCATAACCACCACACCAAGCACATCAGCCTGTGGCACCTCAGGCACCTCGAGGCCACGCCGCGACCCGGCATGCTGCTGCAAACGGCGTGCCCTGAAGAATCCTGCAAGCCACACCAACCCGAGAGTCACGCAGGAGGAGACCTCAGCTTGGAGGGACCCCCTTGTGCAGCTGCGCTGAGGCACAGGCAGAGACACGCTAGCACGGGAGCCCAGGCTGGAATGTCTCCAGAGCCTCTCTGGGCAGCCTGCCCCAGTGCTCTGCCATCCTCAAAGGGAGCCTCGTTTGTGTCCACTTCCCCTTGTCCTGTCACTCACTGCACACGACTGAGAAGAGTCTGGCTCTATTCTTGCCTTTTCGATAAACATTAATGAGATTTCCCCCTCTCCTCTTCCGCAGGCTAAACAAACCCAGCTTGCTAAGCCTTTCTGTGAAAGGCAGGTGTTCCCCTGCCTTAAGCATCAAACTGGGTCTCCGCTGGACTGTTACCAGTAGTCCTCCTTTTCTTCTTGAACTAGGGAGCCCAGAACTGAACGCAGTAATCCAGATGAGGCCTCACCGGGTTTCCACCCGGCCCACCGCAGGCACCAGCACACGACCAGGCTTCCCGCCGCCAGCCCCCGCCCCCTCCTCCGCTCCGCTCCCCTCCCTTGACACAGGGCCCGCTGCAGGGCAGTGCTGGTGCCCGTACCGCAGCCGCCACTCCGGCGCCACCTGGCGGAGGCGGCGCGGCTCGTCCGCCTAGTGCCAACGCCAACCGGCAGCGGGAGAGCAGCAAAGCAAGGCCTTGCGCACTGTCGTCCCGAGAACTTCCCGACCTCTCCAGCATCGACCTCGAGCCTTTCGACCCTGGCGGAAGCTGCCGCGCACCGGGGGTGGGGCGGGACCCTATCGTTTCTGACTCCGCCCTGCTTCGGTGCCCGCTTCCTGCGGCGCAACGTAGCAGTCGCTTCCTCCTCCTCCTCCTCCTCCTCCTCCTCCACGCGGTGCGTCGGGCGGCTCTGCTATGGCTACCCTGGCGGCCCTTTCAAACGCGGCAGCTGGCAGCAGGGGGTAACGTCGGGGGAAGCCTCCCGCTATCCCCAGGCTGAGCGGGCGGGCGAACGACGCAGGGCGGCCAGCTGCTTACGGGGCTGCGTCGTCTTCGGTGCATTCCGCACTGGGTAGTGTCGGCAAGCGAAGGGTTTCCTGTCGTCTCGATTGTTCGGGTAGAAATGAGCCATTTGCTTCCTGGGTCTCCGACTCTGCTGCCTGCTTCTCCTCCACCCCATGGGGAAGGGGTTGCTCGGGCTCTTGTTGTACGAAAGCCGCGAGCGACGGCCGAGCGCGACCCAGCAGCGCCCCGGGCGAGCCGGGCCACCCACCGGGCTAGGGCTGAAACGGGAAGGGTGTTTTAGTCTCGGCCTCCGCTGGTATACCTCTGTGCCCCCGCCTTCCATAGGGGCAGGGCGGGGTTTGTGTAGTGGCTTATTTATTCCCTTGGTTCTGCCAGGGAATCGATGCCCTTCCCAGGTACGAGGGGTGAAATTTAGCTCCATTAGCCCTTCCTCTTGGAAGCTGTTAACAGAGGAGAGGAAAGTAGGATGTCGTCTGGGGGAGAATAGGTCTGCGAAGTATAGAAAGTGTATTTTAAGCTTGATCACGTTTCGGGGCCTAAAAGCAGTGATTTGGATGGTAGTGAGTAACCGAGCAACAGTCTGTTTAATCTTGAGTCCCCTTTGTGCTTGCAAGACTCCAAAACGAGCGTTGTTGGTGTGATGAGCTCTGCTGTGGCTGTCATTGTGCAGAGCAAATGCATGTCTTCGATCTCCTTCGAAGAGTGAAGGCATCCCATCTAATTAAACTGAATAAGAGTGTTACCGGATGGCTAGTTCGGTAGATTGGTGAAAAGGTGTAGCTCCATGTAGTGTGTGGCAGTCTTTCTGAGTCAGAAGCAGTATCCTGTTTCTTTCAGAGAATATCTGTTTCGTAAGTGATTTAAGTAGTTCAAAAATGTATGGAAAGAGTTTATCCTGTTTCTTGTGTGCATCTCTACTGCTTCATTGACAGGATGTTGCATAATGCAGGTCCCCATAAGTGGGACTGCTAGTTACAGGAACAGGCTTGGAGGAGAGTGCTGTCTAGGGGCACAATCTTGGTTATTTGCCTTTTTGGAGGTACTGATGTAAGGTGTAGCAGTAGGTGGTACTTCTACTAGTCTTACGCCTTTTCCTTTATGATTAGCTTTGGGGACAGTTTTGCTGTTGTGTGTACCCTTTATGTCTCTCTTTCTGACTAATTTTTCAGTTAGCACTAGAGTCTTCTGATCTATGTTTATGACTCCTTTCTTAGGCCATCCTGACTGGCTTTGTGCACGAAAAGTTCTTGGAAATCTGCTGCACCAGTTTCTCTTAGTATCAGGTTCTGCAAGGTTTTAACCTCGAGAGGATTACAGTAAGTTGTATTTATATTTTGAAGTACAGTGTAGTTGTTATAGGTGATAAAAACCTTCTGGAGTGATAGAACAATTTCTCCCCAAGTCACTACCATTGGCATTTTCCCCTTTGCTGCTGGCAGTATATGTTCATACTTTGATTTCTTTTTAGCATGAAACGAAGATGTCTTAAAATGACAAGCAAAATCAAACCATTGAGAGCCTATGTGTAATAATTGAAGTGGACCATCCTTCTGCTACTAACAGTGGTCTGAAAGGCACTTGTCATGGGATTCATAGAGCATTTTATGTCCTGCCTCAGATGCTTGTTATAATAAACTGTTGTTTGCTTAGTACTTAACAATTTAAGAAAGTAAAATGCAAAATTCTATTATCCCCACTCTTTTATTCATGGTAGAAAAGCAGAGGCTCTAGAGGAAAGCTGCATAGAATTCTGTTCTGGAAAGGACACATTCATTTAGATAAACTGTGGGAGAGCTTTAGAAATGTCTATGTGCTTTTCTGCTGGAAAGCGTTTTTCTGCAGTTACTGATAAAAGTCAATTTCTAAATAGATGTGAGGTGGTGGTGGTGTGTGTATTGGTGTGGGTGGTGCCTTTTTCTTTTCTTTTCTTTTCTTTTTTTTTTTAATTCTGTCCCTTTAGGCAGAACAATCTCTTGTGAGTTGTAAGGTGCAGTAGACTGTTGATATTCCTATCTATATTGCTCTACTTATGAGGAATGTATGTGACTCGATGTAATCGTGGTACGAGTTTGAAATTTGCCGAAATTGCACTCATTCAATCATCCTGTGAAAGTATAACCTTTTCTATAACTCAGCTGTTAAATATAATTTGTTTTCTAAGAGCCCTGTGGAAGGTATCACAGTCTGCTAGAATTCCTGGAGTAATTTCTGTCTGTGAAAATTGTTGCTGTAATGGTGGAGCTACAAGATAGCCTTGTGCTAATGTGGGGATTTTTTTAGGGTTTTGGGAGAATGATTGGGGGAAAGAGGGATTTTAAATTTAATTACTTTTAAACTATTATTAAACTTTTCTTTCTGCAAGCAGTCACTTATGTGTTCCAGATTCACATATTAAGAAGTTTTACTTTTAATCCGTTGTATCTTTCCATGATTAGGAAGGGTGAACAGTGTATGGAATGCTCTTCAACATTTTAAAGCCCCAATCTACATATGTTCTACATGCAGTCTAGAACTCCTTTTTGGGGAGAGAGACCAAAGGAATGATTACTTCCTTGCTGTATGCTTTGTGCATGCTCATATTAAGATCCTGTACAGAAAAGTTTATTCTTGTTTATTCCTGGTGTAGCTCAACACCAAGCTACATAAGCTTTATTTTAGTGAGTAGCTGACAGGCAGGGAGAAGTGTGCTATTTACAACGATCAGGATAGCTCTTATGCATTGAGGTCAGCATTAGAAGCAGAGAAGTGGTGGGAACAAAAGAACTGGCAACAAAACTGGTGCCACACTATTTGGAGAGTAGACCTGGGAGGTATATTTACAGCAGCAAAGACTGAAATAACTCAACTTTTCCTCACTGGACAACGTAAGAACTCCACAAAATCTTTCTTTTTTAAGTGGAAGTATTTCTGAGAAACACAAACATTTTGGGTTTTGTGGACAAGCAAGTCTTTAGTGATTACAGAGTGTGTGAAGTGAAGAGAATTTGGATGTTTCACTCAATGATGTTTCATCTTGCCTGCTGTCATTTGGGAGAGGGATGACCAGAAGAGTTCTGATTCCCTTGAACAAGGGGTTAATTGTGGTTGAGTGTTAAGGTTTCAGCCTGTTGCAGAGAAGTGAAAGATCATATGTGGATAGAACTGAAAGGAAATTGGAATTGAGAGCTTAAGTATGTGGTCGTGGTCAAAGTTTCCTGAGTCTAGCTCATGTTGCCTGGCCATGGAAGTAAAATATTGTTGTCCTCTGTGAACAACAGATCTTTATAATCACCTTGCCAACATGTTTAAAAATTGAGGCATTTTCTGACAACATCAATGAAATTTTAAAAAAAGTGTTAGTAAATGTTGGAATAGAGCTTGTAGGAATTCAATATGCCGATTGGCAAGCCAGTGAAATCCTGCACAGGATGGCTGGATAACTTGAGCACATCACTAGGCACTGTGTGTTTACTTCCTTCAGGTGATAAGCACAGGAGATGCCAAGCAGTGTGAACGCTTGCCATTGAGGTACAGCAGCACTGAACACAGATGCAGGAAGGGAAAAATGTTTGCTCTAACCTGCCTCTAGTATAAATTGGTTACTCTTAATTTTCTCTCTTCTACAGCTATGGGACTTTTCTGGATTCAGGAAGGGGACACAGATCTATGCCAGTGATAGGTTAATTTCTTAGGGTAAAATCCAAGCCTCACTTTGAGTATGGTTACCTGAGGGCAACAGAGAAGGAAGAGCCTGTCTAGAAAATGCAACAGGAGACAGGTGGCCAGATTAAGGCTGTATTGATCACGGCATGCTGTAGGAGGATGAGTAAAGCTCTTCTAAGCTCCGTGAACACTTGAGGCATGAGATGTAGGGGGACCATATCCCAGTAGGAGCAGAGAACAGGGTAATCAATGGCTTCTTTGCCTTGTCAGCAGTGTGCCCTTGCGGCCAAGAAGGGCTGGGGCTTTTTAGTCTGGAGAAGAGAAGACTGAGAGGGGATTTAATAAATGTTTATAAATATATGAGGGCTGGGTGTCAAGAGGTAAGGGACAGGCTCTTCTCAGTTGCACCCTGTGATAGGACAAGGGTCAGTGGATATAACTACAGCACAGGAGGTTCCACCTCAACCTGAGGAGGAAATTCACTGTAAGGGTCACTGAGTACTGGAACAGGCACCCAGAAGAGGTTGTGAATTTCCTTTCAAGACCTGTCTGGATGCATTTCCTGTGTGACCTGTGCTGGATTATATGGTTATGTGGTCCTGCTCTGGCAGAGGGGTTGGACTTGATGATCTCTGGAGGTCTCTTCCAGTCCCTAATATCCTGTGATCCTGTCACTTAGTCAGTGCAGTCAACATTGTAGATGCTCCATGTGGAGTATAACCATTTGCCTGTTTCTTCAGTTTTCCTACCTCACTTCAGGTACTGTCTAAGCTATTAAAAAAAACTGTAAGAGTTATTCATCATCATCAATGGCATTCAGCCTTGTTGCTTTTTCATCCTCTTCCTTGCCTCCCCCTGCATTGAATCATTGAAGGACTGTTTTTCTTAGTCATTAACTGTAGGTGTTAGCACACCCTAGCACAGGCAGCTCCAGAGGAAAAATTAGCAGACAGCTGTCTGGCAGTTTGGAGTTAAATAAGGAGTACTTTGTGGATTTTAATGAAAAATTAATTCCTTATAAACAAAAAAACCTGAGATTCTTTTTCTGGACTTGATCTTGGAGGTCCTTTCCAGCCTGCATCAGAGGTCTTGGTGGTTGAAATCAATGATCTTAGAGGTCTTTTCCAGCCCAAACAATTCTGTGATTCTAAGTATGAGGTACTATTAGTTCGTTGTATGCATCATTAGAAGAGGGGGTCGTTACAGCTTGGCCTGACCTCACAGGGAAATAGGACTTTTTTTTTTGTCTTTTTTTTTCTGATACCCATGTTTGATATTCATCTTACTGTGCTTTTTGGTATAGGCCTTTCACTTAGAGCTGTAGAACTGTTATGCCTTCTGACCCATGGCTTGTGTGTTCACTGAGAGTTACTCTGAAGTTTTGTACTTTAAATTCACATCTCACCTTAGATCAAATTGACATTAAGCACAGGTAAAAAAGCTTTAGGAACAAAGTTATCACTTTTCATGAAAATTCAGTAGATTAATGATATAACTGAAGTTGGAGTTTATGTATTTGATGCCAGTCCTGACTTGCCGTGTGCTTGTAAGAACTGGAAAAATATTGATGAGTCAAACAGAGAACAAATTCTGTGCTGCTCTTATCTTTGATCTTCTTGAGCCAGTGTGTTTGATACTACTCCAGCTTTCTGAGGGACAAAAAACACTGATTTTTTTTAAGTGGAAAATGCAAGAAGTCAAAAGAGAGGAAAAAAATACAAACATTGAAGTGTTCAATGATTCTTTACCTTATCATGTATAATTTTCCATTCTGTATCATGCTTTCCCATGCCATCTTCATATTTGCCATATTGTAATCCCACTTCATTCAGTGCATTGTATGACGACAAGTAGACTCAGACTAAGGATACAGAAGCAAATATTAATCCGTTTAAGATTGAACACATCTAAGTGCCAGGTTCTACACATTGGCCACAACAACCCCAGGCAGTGCTACAGGCTGGGATCAGAGTGGCTGGAGAGCAGCCAGGCAGAAAGGGACCTGGGGGTACTGGTTGACAGTAGGCTAAACATGAGCCAGCAGTGTGCCCAGGTGGCCAAGAAGGCCAATGGCATCCTGGTCTGGATAAGGAATAGTGTGGCCAGCAGGAGCAGGGAAGTCATTGTGCCGCTGGACTCAGCACTGGTTAGGCCACACCTTGAGTTCTGTGTCCAGTTCTGGGCTCCTCAGCTTAGGAAAGATGTTGAGTTGCTGGAAGGTGTCCAGAGAAGGGCAACAAAGCCGGGGAGGGGTCTGGAGCACCAGCCTGTGTGGAGAAGCTGAGGGAGCTGGGGTTGCTTAGCCTGGAGAAGAGGAGGCTCAGGGGAGACCTTCTTGCTCTCTACACCTGCCTGAAGGGAGGTTGTATCCAGGTGGGGGTTGGTCTCTTCTCCCAGCAACCAGCACCAGAACAAGAAGACACAGTGTGAATCTGTGGCAGGGGAAATTTAGGCTGGAGGTGAGGAAGAAGTTCTTCCCAGAAAGAGAGATTGACCATTGGAATGTGCTGCCCATGGACATGGTGGAGTCACTATCCCTGGAGGTGTTTAAGAAGAGACTGGCTGAGGCACTTGGTGCTATGGTTTAGTTGATTAGATGGTGTTGGATGATAGGTTGGACTTGATGAAGGTCTTCTCCAACCTGGTTAATTCTATATATTCTGTTCATGAAGAATGTGAAAAATGCCTGGTTTCTTAAACCAAGTTGCTCCTCTGTTCTTACTGTGATACAAAGATCATTCACCAATGTTGGATGTCTGGAAGTACGACTAGCTTTATAGAGTAAGTTTTACCATTATCTTATTTAATGTAACAATTCAAATGTTGAGATACTTTGAGACCCTGCCCATGGTCACTGGAGGTGAGAGGGAAATACTAGCAGAAGACTGACCTTCCAGAAGAGGCTTTCTGTGTACCTGTGTTTTGGGTAAGCCTGCAGACTGTCATGGTGATACCCTGCATGTTCAGAACTGGCAGGTAAGTTTAGGTAGCTGTGCTATGTAGGAGGAATTCAGATTGCAAGTGAAAAGAACATGTATGTTCTTTTCCTTGCTATGGTTCAGTGGGTACCTATGAAGAAGCTGGTTATAGTGATCACTGCCTTCCAGATTTTCCTGCAATACCCACTTAGTTGAATTAGCTGAAGAAGCATGACTGATAATATTGTAAGCTAAACAGTTTGAAAACAGAGAACCGTGGAACTTAACCAAGTGAAAAATGTCACAGTGCCTGCAAAGAAATTGATCAGAGATGTTACCTAATTCTGGAAATTTTCATGCCTCTGAGGTAATGGGATTAATTAAGAGCTATGATAATGACTATTGAAGTATAAAGAGCAAAGGAAAATGGGAAGCAAAGTGGCTGGTTAAAGCTGCAGGTGTCTCAGAGCTGACAGTGAAATGTTACCAGGGAAGATATTAAGATGTGTGGGTTTTTATATTCTGTGGAGATTTCTGTGTTCCTGTGGTAGATACTTGTTCTAACTCGTCACATAATGGGATTTCAGTCAGTGGAACAGCACAGAAATGACGACCCATTACTGACCATGATGATTGCTACAAAAAGTTCTTTTTCCAAGCTTTGTGATGCAAGTACATAAGAAGTTGGTGCTATTTCATAGAATCATAGAATTGTTAGGATTGGAAGGGACCTCAAGTTCCAATCCCCCTGCCATGGGCAGGGACACCTCACACTAGATCAGGTTGCTCAGAGTCACATCCAGCCTGGCCTTCAAAACCTCCAGGGATGAGGCTTCTACCACCTCCCTGGACAACCTGTGCCAGTCTCTCACCACCCTCATGGGGAAGAACTTCTTCCTAACATCCAATCTGAATCTACCCATTTCTAGTTTTGTTCCATTCCCCCTAGTCCTATCACTATCTGACACTCTTAAAAAGTCCCTCCCCAGCTTTCTTGTAGGGCCCTTCAGAAACTGGAAGGCCATAATTAGGTCTCCTGAGAGCCTTCTCTTCTCCAGACTGAATAACCATAACTCCCTCAGTCTGTCCTCATAGGAGAGGTGCTCCAGCCCTCTGCTCATCCTCATGGTCCTTCTCTGGACATGCTTCAGCACCTCCAGATCCTTCCTGTAATAGGGGCTTCAGAACTGGATGCAGTACTCCAGGTGGGGTCACACCAGAGTGGAGTAGAGGGAGAGAATCACCTCCTTTGGCCTGCTGGCTCTGCTTCTATTGATGCGGCCCAGGATGTGATTGGCTTTCTGGGCTGCAGGTGCCCACTGAAGTTTGCCATTAGTATGGAAAGCCTGCAGTGAGCACTAGTGGCTCATGTTGAGCTTCTCATCCACCAGTACCCCCAGGTCCTTTTCTTCAGGGCTGCTTTCAAGCCAGTCGCTGCCCAGCCTGTGGACCTCAGTAGTCCTTCCACTGTGGTGCTGAAAATTCTGGATGAAAATGGACAACCTTCTTGTAGTCCTATTCATATCAAAACCATCGGAGAACTTGCTTTACTAGATCTTTATTTTTCATTGCTTCTTTGGCTGTTGGAGGAAAGATGGTGTAAGATGTAAGTGATACCCAATCACATGTCTGAGAACCAGTATTCTTTTTGCTAGGGTATTTTTACATGCAAGCCAAATAGTTACCTTTGTTTCAAGAGAAAAATAATTTGAGAGGCTCTAGTGCTGGTTTGCTGGTTTGTCTGTTTGTTCTGTTGAAAAGATCATTGAACGTGCGCTGCTGTGGCTTGAATTCTTGGATACTAAAAAATCCAAACTTTCTCTAGAGGAAATCTTTGTGATTGGTGAAGACATTATGAGGGCATACTTTGCAGTGAGTTAAAAGGCTGAATAAGAATAAAGCTTCAACCAAATGTTCTATTTCTCTTTTCTCACTTGTGTCATCAGATGTCATCTCTACCAAGGAGGGTGAAATCTGAATCCAAAGCCCTTACATCAGAAGACTATGAACTGCCTTCATTTCTTAATTCGTAAGAATACTTTTGGTTTTCCTTATTTTTTTTAAGTGTATGCTAAGCATGAGGTCAATTGAAAAGTTTCAATGAGCAGAACTTGTAATCAATTCTAAATACAAATCACTTCTTCATCTTCACAGTGAAGATAGGGTAAAACTGAATTGCCAGTTGTCCAAAGAGGATCAGATGTGTACACGTCCCAGTGACCTACGTCAGGAAAGCTTAGTGATGTGTTCCGACTATTAGCTCTGCACCAGGCCAAAAGGCCTGTATTTGTTGAGGCTGCTGACCTTTCTGTTAACTTTTCTGTTTGTGTCCTTTCATGTCAGAAAACACTCAGACCAGTTTGGTTGGTTGGTTAGTTGTTGTTTTTTTATATTTTTTAATTTTTTTTTTTAATTCTTCTAATAAGCAATGTTGTTTACTCATTTGTTTTTCAGGAGCTCTGAGTCAGAGGAGGAAGAGGAGGAGTGGGAGCCAAAAAGCAAAATGGCCAAGAGACCTCGGTTGCCAAAGAAAAATGAGGCAAAACCTAAAAAAGTTGCTGCTTCACGGTCAGCTGTGGCCCGGAAGAAGGTAAAGAAGGTAGCAATAAAAGAGGAAATGGTGAGTATCTGTAAGCAAGAGACATTCTATTACTATGGCTGACAAATTACATGAGCAGAAGTTTTCCATCTGTGGTGTGCTCAGTTGCCTGAGTCTGATCAGCTCATCTGATTCCACTGTTACTATGTATATTCAGTATATTTGATAAATGTTGCTTTCTTAGGTATTTAAGTGTCCCAGATGTAAGGACCCTCCTTTGAAATTTTGGCCTTGTTGTAATGGGGCATGGGTTTCCCTGGAGATATCTTTCAACAACAAAGATAAATAAGTGTCTCTGTTCTTTCTATAATGAAAACTAAATACTCTAGTATCTGTGGTTTCTGTGTTTCACCCATGTCTTACACCTTTCACCATATGGGTACCATGACAAAAAGGCCTGCACTTACGTTTCCTTGCATGGCTGTTGAACCCAGTAACTGCAGTTTTATGCTGATGAATATAAGGTGTATCAGAAGTTACTTAACTTCTGTCAAAGATTAGTAGCAGAGGTCAGGTCATGAGAGGAGCCAGTCCTTATGTCTTCTGAAGATACCTGGAGAAATCCAGGAAAAAAAGAGGTGGCTTACCCAAGGTTATCTTGCCAGACCAAATCTCCCTTCCAGTTGGTGGGCAGCACCTAACACCTCATTAGAAGAGTGCTTCCCTGCCCTGTTGTTTTTTTCTTGAATGAAGGCAAGGACTGTAGGTTAATATTATTATTATTATTATTATTATTATTATTATTATTATTATTATTATTATTATTATTATTATTAATATAGGTATATTAATGGGAAGAAGAAGACTAGGGAAGGTGTGGGCCCCCTCAGAAAGGAAAATGGTGACATGGTCACATGTGATGAGGAAAAGGCTGAGGTACTTAATAACTTCTTTACCTCAGTCTTCACTGCAAGGGCCTCTAGCCACACTCCTGATGTTATGGAAGTCAAAGCCAGGGACGGGGAGGAAGAACTGCTCATTGTAAGTGCAGATCAGGTTCGTGATCATCTGAAGAACCTGAAAGTGTTCAAGTCCATGGGACCCGACGGGTTACACCCACGGGTACTGAGAGAACTGGCAGATGAGGTTGCTAAACCCCTCTCTATTATATTTCAAAAGTCCTGGCAGTCTGGTGAAGTCCCCACAGACTGGAAAAGGGGAAACATTGCCCCCATCTTCAAAAAGGGCAAGAAGGAGGAACCAGGGAACTACAGGCCAGTCAGTCTCACCTCTGTGCCTGGAAAGATCATGGAGCAGATCCTCCTGGAGTCACTACTCGCTCAAAAGAATAGTGAAGAGGTGATTGGGAACAGTCAGCATGGCTTTGCCAAGGGCAAATCCTGCCTGACCAACCTGGTGGCCTTCTATGAGCAGGTGACAAAATTAATAGACGAGGGGCGAGCAACTGATGTCGTTTACCTGGACCTGAGCAAAGCCTTCGACACTGTCCCACACCACATCCTGGTCTCCAAACTGGTGACACATGCGTTTGATTGGTGGACCACTAGATGGATAAGGAACTGGCTTGATGGCCGCACCCAAAGAGTGGCTGTCAATGGCTCCATGTCCCAGTGGAGGCCAGTGACAAGTGGAGTCCCTCAGGGATCAGTCCTGGGACCTGTCTTATTCAACATCTTTGTGGGGGACATGGACAGTGGCATTGAGTGCACCCTCAGCAAGTTTGCTGATGACACCAAGCTGTGTGGTGCAGCAGACACGCTGGAGGGAAGGGAGGCCATCCAGAGGGACCTTGACAGGCTGGAGAGGTGGGCACAGGCCAACCTCATGAAGTTCAATAAGAGCAAGTGCAGGGTCCTGCATCTGGGTCGAGGCAATCCCAGGCACAAATACAGGCGGGGCAGTGACTGGCTGGAGGGTAGCCCTGAGGAGAGAGACTTGGGGGTGCTGGTGGACAAAAAGCTCAACATGAGCTCTCAGTGTGCACTTGCAGCCCGCAAAGCCAATCAGATCCTGGGCTGCATCAGGAGAAGTGTGGCTAGCAGGTCGAGGGAGGTGATCCTCCCCCTCTACTCAGCCCTGGTGAGACCCCACCTGGAGTACTGTGTCCAGTTCTGGAGCCCCTATTACAAGAGGGATGTGGAGGTGCTGGAACGTGTCCAGAGAAGGGCCACAAGGATGATCAGAGGGCTGGAGCACCTCTCCTATGAGGACAGACTGAAGGAGTTGGGGCTGTACAGTCTGCAGAAGAGAAGGCTCCGAGGAGACCTAATTGTCGCCTTCCAGTATCTGAAGGGGGCCTACAGGAAGGCTGGGGAAGGACTTCTCAGGATATCAGGTAGTGATAGGACTAGGGGGAATGGAATGAAGCTGGAGGTGGGGAGATTCAGGCTAGATGTGAGGAGGAGGTTCTTCACCATGAGAGTGGTGAAACCCTGGAATGGGTTGTCCAGGGAGGTGGTCGAGGCCCCGTCCCTGGGGGTGTTTAAGAGCAGGCTGGATGAGGCTCTGTCCAGCCTGATCTAGTGTGGGGTGTCCCTGCCCATGGCAGGGGGGTTGGAACTAGATGATCCTTGTGGTCCCTTCCAACCCTGAATGAAACTATGAAACTATGAAACTAATATCTTCTGAAGGAGAGCCCCACTCAAGTCTTTCCAGGATGATTTTATTTGCTCTTTTAAAGGTCAGTTCTGCTAGATGTGCTTGTATCTTCTCTTCTACACAACATGTATTTCAGGTTACTTAATTTCTGGCTTGACATTTCCCTGCCAGGCAGAGGTATAATTTGGGAAAATGGCGTCTAATATTAAGCCTTCCTGGGTTTTAACTGAAATGTTGAATTGGTTTGTGACAGTGGTTTCAATGCTTTTTTGGCAGGGTGTGTCCTTGCCTATTGCTCCTGCAGAAGATACTGGAATGCAACTCCTAAAACCTAAGGAAGAAGATAAAGGCTCTAAACCAAAAGCCTTAAACCAAAAGCTGGAAGTGCCTGTAAAAATGGAAGTAAATTCAATCCAAGGGAAGAATTCTGAGAGGGATGAAAAACCTTCAACAAGTGTTCCTGTAGTGGGAAGTCAAGTGAAACATGAGAAATCTGAGAAAGATTTTGCATTTGATGAGCCACCGTTTAAGAAGATAAAGTTGACTACATGTCCTGGAGGAAAGCCAGCTAAAAATCTAGGAGGCAGCAAAGTAAAAGAAGAATTTGAAATGAACTGGGATATTGTACAGGTATGAGATTTTTTTTTTAATTGTCTGAGGTATTGATGAAACCACTTCCTATGTAATTAGCACTTTGAATCTTAACATACAATTTCAGTCTGCTTGACATTAGTTGGAGTGTCAGAGCATCATTGTGCTGTTGTCATTTAACCTCAGCTTAAGTTGTCATAATACATATAACTGTTGGTTGGTAACTGTTAAAACTTTAATCTTTAACATTATTCTAATATCTGTGACTTAAACAGTCCTTAGTACTGACCTTGCGTCTAACAGTTTGCACATTTCCCCTGTGTCAGCAAAAGGTTTTTTTGTAGATGCAGTCAACCGAATCCCCTGCAGAAAGGGATGCTGAGAGATTTGGGATGTCTCTGTGCAGGGTTTCAGAATTTAAGACTTAGCACAGAGCATTGTGTTGTAGAGACTCACTTTAGAGTGTATATCAATGTACAGTACTGTCAAGGGGAGATTGTGTTCTTGGAACAGCAGTAACATCAAGGGAGATGTCGTCTTTGTTTGTGTAGGAGGTTACTTTGAAGCTATTCGGGTGAAGACAGTTTTAGGATAGCTCCTGTTCTGGGAAGTCTGTGTGTTGTTATGGAATATTTTACTAGAAACAGAATGGGAATAGTTTGGATACATTCTATTCATCATCTTTAGCACTACCTGTTTAAGAAAGGTGAAAAATTTTGTTTCTGAGTCTTCTAAAATATTCCTGGAACTCCAGATGTAGAATTTGGTCTGTGTATCGATACTCTAAAATCAGTGAATATGATTGTGTAGGAGTTGATATGTTTTTAGGCTTCTGAATAAAACTTTCCAAATGCTTTTATGTCAGCCACTATGGTGCTTACATAGTTTGTTCTGGATTCCATATTGGATGCTGTATCTTTAGAAAGGCCAAATGGTACAAAATTGTGGTTAACTTAACGAGGCTTGATTCATCTTCAAACCTTTAGTAATACATGATAGTATCAAGTTATTTCTAGAGCGTTAGTTGCATCAGCTCAGGATTTGTTTTCTTTAACTGTTAGGTATGTCAGTGTTACTTTAGGAAAAAATAAAGCTCTAGGTGTTCTGAGTTGTAATGTGCAAGTCTTGTTGATAATTGTTGTTTTGTTTGCTTGTGTCTTGTTTGTTTGTGGGTGTTTTTGTTTGGAGTATGGGGGCGTGGTGGTGTGTGTTTGTGTTCCCAAAAGGCACTCTGTCTAGGATTATTTTTTTTTTTCTTTTCTGTAGTTCAGGTTTCTGGAAACATGGGTAACTGCATGTCTTTCTGAAGTACAAGGTGTGGGGCCTGGATTCACGGGCAAGCCTGGCATCCAGATATAGGAAGGAAAGTAGTCCCAGCTGGCCCACATAATATCCTGGCAGTGGTTTTTAACTTTGAGTGGGAGACTGTTTAAAGCGATCGTATCATCTCTCTCATGTGTTGTTGGGTTGCTTGTTTCTTTCCTGACAGGCCTTGTCAGAAATAACAAATGTCGAACCGTGGGTATGTGCAAACTTAATACGTCTCTTTCAAGAAGAAAACACAATTCCTTTTATTGCTCGGTACCGCAAAGAGCTCATCAATAACCTGGAGGCCGATGCCTTGCGAGAAGTGCAACAGGTGTTAGAAGAGCTGCGGTAAGTAAGTTAAGTCCCGGGAGAGAAATAACTACCAGCTGTTGCTTCTGTCTCTTGTTTTGACACTTGGGACACACTACAATTGTAAAGGAGCTGACCAAACCCAAAATTTAAAACTAAGGTAATTATGCTTGTCACCTGTCTGCGTTCCTGCAGGATTTTTTTTACTCTAAATAACAAGAAATCAGGCATTATTAATTGTCAAAGAAAAAGTCTTCATTCATCTGCAGTTTTCTAAAACTGCAGAGGAAAGAACTCATACTAAAAGTGTAGTTTATGGGCCCTGGAGATATGTAGCCTGATGAGATGTAAGCTGCACCCTCACGAAATACTCACTAATCATAGAATCAATAAGGTTGGAAAAGACCTCGGAGATCATCAAGTTCAACCTATCACTCAACACCTCATGACTAACTAAACTAAACTCCAAGTGCCACATCCAGTCCTTTTTTGAACACCTCCAGGGACAGTGTGGTAACTCCACCACCTCCCTGGGCAGCACATTCCAATGGCAAATCGCTCTTTCTGGGAAGAACTTTCTCCTCACCTCCAGCCTAAACTTCCCCTGGCACAGGTTGAGACTGTCCTCTTGTTCTGGTGCTGGTTGCCTGGGAGAAGAGACCAACCCCCACCTGGATACAACCTCCTTTCAGGTAGTTGTAGTGAGCAATAAGGTCACCCCTGAGTCTCTTCTTCTCCAGGCTAAGCAACCCCAGCTCCCTCAGCCTCTCCTCACAGCGCTGTGCTCGAGGCTTCTCCCCAGCTTTGTTGCCCTTCTCTGGACACCTTCAAGTGTCTCAATGTCCTTCTTAAATTGAGGAGCCCAGAACTGAACACAGGACTCAAGGTGTGGCCTAACCAGTGCATCCAGGGGCAGAATGACTTCCCTGCTCCTGCTGGCCACCCTATTCCTGATCCAGACCAGGATGCCATTGGCCTTCTTGGTCACCTGGGCACACTGCTGGCTCCCTTGGCAGGAAGCAGCAAAGCCTGTATTGAAGTGCACTACTTGAGGTTGCAGTATGTCACTATCCCGGACCATTGTAGCAAAGAAATGATCAGCGAAGGCTGCCGCAGTGGCTTATGAGACTGCTTTCATTCCTACTTGCTTTTGGGTGGTAATACGTGATGGTGCAGGAACTGACATGCCAGCTGTTCTGTCAACACAGTGTGTTCCTTCTTGTACTCCCATTATCCCCTAGCAAGAGATTCTTTCCAAAGAGGGAAGGTGACCTGAGAGTTTATGTCCAAACAAGGGACTTAAATCCTAACAATATAACTTTGCTGCTTGCAGTAGCACATGAGTGTCTTCCTGGCGTTCTAAGAGTTTAAAATCTGGTACCTTGTACTTGATGCAGCAGTACTGTCTTGATATGAATTACAGCTGTAAGTGCTTGTCACCATATATTTAATTTGGGGTTTTTATACTTGGTTTCCAGGTCAGTAATGCAAAAATGTATATAGCAGTAGCAGAATAGAATTAACCATGTTGGAAAAGACCTTTGAGATCGAGTGCAACCTATCACCCAACACCATCTAATCAACTAAACCATGGCACCAAGTACCTCATTCAGGCTCTTCTTAAACACCTCCAGTGATGGTCACTCTATCACCTCCCCGGGCAGCACGTTCCAATGGCCAACCTCTCTTTCTGTGAAGAATTTCTTCCTAACGTTCAGCTTAAACCTCCCCTGGTGCAGCTTGAGACTGTGTCCTCTTGTTCTGGTCCTGGTTGCCTGGGAGAAGAGACCAACCCCCACCTGGCTACAACCTCCTTTCAGGTAGTTGTAGACAGCAATAAAGTCTCCCCTGAGCCTCCTTTTCTCCAGGCTAAGCAACCCCAGCTCCCTTAGTATTATTGTTTTCTGAAAGCTACCATAAGACATGTTGATGCAGTTTTGAACTGACTAGAGTAATAGTCAGAAAATAATGTGGATGATTAGAGTTGTTTTGTTGAGCATTAGCATGAGATACAGCCTTCAGGGGTTTCAGAGAGCTTCCGCAGTGTAAAAACCAAGGCCATAATCAGTAGCCTTTTTAATCTGCTGTGAAATGTGATTGTTAGTATCAATCTCTTCCTTTTTAGTACTGTTGAAAAAAAGACACATGCAATGATAGAGAAGTTGAAGAAAGAAGGGAAATTATCTGGATGCCTTACAACAGCATTATTAAATTGCAGAACTTTGGAAGAGTTAGAGCATGTGGTAAGTACACTAGTATTTTTTTTCAGCTTGTCCTTAGTTTAAATGTAATCTTGCTCACTGCATAATGCAAAGTACATAGAATGACTTGAAATATTTCCTTGCATTTTAGTAACTCTGGTTTTTTCCTTTTAAGTCTGCACCTTATAAAACTGGGAGTAAAGGCACCAAAGCCCAGAGGGCCAAGCAGCTGGGATTAGAACCTGCTGCTCTCTCCCTCCTGCAGAATCCTATGGAACTCAATCTCTTTTCTTACATTAGACCCAATACCAAAGGTAAGTGCTCTGCTTCTATAAGCAGTAATGTCCTAAATGTCTGAAAATATTTTAAAATGGTAATTACTTTATTTATTCCCATGTTGCTGGAACTTATGCAACTGTTCTGAATGCAACAGTTCTCTTAGCAATGTGTAGTAAGAGTTTGGTTAAAGCCATGAAGCTTCACCCTTTTCCCCCCTTTTTTTTTGTAAATAGTAATAATTCTGTTACAAAAGAGACATTTGAGATGTTAGAGTTGACATCTTTATTTACTGCTGAGAGTGGGAACTGCACTGCACCCCTGAGACCTCTCTGTGGTTCTGCTTTGATTACTGAAGATTCACTGCTGATTGTACAGGGGGCTTATGCTTGTAGTCTGTACCGAAGTAAATATTGCCCATCAAAGCACATCTTAGTAAGAACTGTCCTTGGCAATTGGGACTGAGTGGGAGAGTTTTTATTACTGAATGACAGTAGGAATGGAGAAGATGTATTCTCTGAAATTTGAGTGGGAGCCTTAACAATGTGTTTGTCACATATAGACTGCAGGGTTGTGTTTCTTTGTGAGTGCAGTTGTAGGTGAATCTGTAGGGGGCAATCTCTGACAATAAAATACAAAGATTGCTGCAACCTTCTGTATGGTGCTAAGAGAGAGACATACTTTTCTTCTTCCCTGCTACATTTACTTTTTAAATTTAACCTAAAGGCACTGAACCTTCTTACCGGAGCTGATTTACTCCTCCCACATCAGCTGTTCTTTATTTAAATATTTTTACAAGATGGCCCTAATTTGGTATTGAAAATCAGTTACCAAATATTCTGATTAATTATAGCATTTTTAGCATGTCATTACTTTATACTGCCATATATTGCCACCACGTATCTGGCTATTCTGGCAGAGTCAAAACAGCCAAAGGAAAACATTCACAGGGAAAGTTCAAATGAATTATTTAGGGTGCATTTAGAAGGAAGTGCTATTTGTTGCAGGACGAATATTTCACTTTTTGAGAATTGGTACACCTGTTTTCAATTTTGTGCTAAAAATAATGTTGCTTAGGCTTATATAATGGTTTACATTTGAAAGGTGTATCAGAGATTAGATACATTTATGAACTGGGTCACTTTTATCAACTTGGGAACCACTTGGCAACCTTTGAGATCAGAGTGAAGTTTTTTGAAGACATGAGCCATTTATTGTGAAGAAGAGTTTTCATCAAATCTTAATAATCGGTTCTTTTAAATTCTCAGTGTCTTTAAACTTATACTGAACTAAAAATAAACAAATTAAAACAGCAGTTCATGCTTCAAAGCCTGATATTTCAAAGTTAAGGAAGCAGGTTCATCAGAATACTTTGTTATTCTTTCTACTTGTATGCATGGTCCAATATTTCTCTAATTACCCAAGCATCTGTTGGTTTTGCAGTGGACACAGTAAAAGATTAGTATGGTATCTGGTGAATGGGAGCTTTTTTGATAACTAAATATAGGCCTAAACCAGTCATGGTTAAATAATGACTGGTTTTGGCCTATTCCATCTCATTCACATTCTCTGCTAGGCTTAAAATAATGTTGCCGTGTACATTGGTGGTGCTTGAGTGTCTCAGTTCATATTCAATAGAGTGCATGTTTTATAATTCTCCTTAGGTTTATATTCTGACATTACATTGTTTGCCGTCAGAAATGCTAATTTGTAGATCTGAGGATCCAACTTTCACAACTTCACATTTTTATTTTCACATTTTTATTTCTGACCTGTGAATTCAGCTTTTCCTTTTAAAAGAAGGTCATGATTAACGTTACTTTATTTTTGTTGTTGGGGGTTTTTTGGGCTGTGTTTCTATGGTGGTGAGGGGTTTATTTTGGTGTGTTGTTTGGGGGTTTTTGTGGGTGTTTTTTTGGTTTGAGTGTGTAGTTTGTTTTTTTTTACTGTGTGCAACTCCATAGCCAAATCAGAAGCACAGATCTGAATGCAATACAAATATAAATACTCTGATACTATGATTTAGTTATTAGAGATATATGTTTTTTTTAAAAAGGATGTTAGTAAAGGTGTTTCCAGATACTGGTAATCCCACTGACAGCAGAATGAAAACTGTTGTGTATCGAAAGAGACAAGTTAATGCTGCATCTACCAATGCTAGAATTCTTTTGCTGTGAAGCATTTGTTTTTGACCATTGATAGAAAGAGGGTGAGATATATTGATTTAAACACAGGATGTCAATTTTATTTCATTACCTTCTGGTTCTGTCTGATACAACTGTTGTGCTAAGGAGAGTAATGTGCTGCTTCTCCTAGTCCTTGGAAGCAAGAGATCATTCTGTGTGTTTGTAAGCTGGATGATTCTGATGCAAGCTGTCTGTAGTCGACAAGGCTTTGGGTTCCACAATCATGGATTGGTTTTCAAGGCACCTGAGCTGAAAACAACTTATGGGACACACTTGTCCCAGAGGGGGATAAGAATCCTGGGGCAGGAATTGGCAGGGCTCATTGATAGGGCTTTAAACTAGATTTGAAGGGGGAAGGGGTTAATAGTCTCCTGCTGGCTGGTGACAAACAGAGGGGCAGCTCACCAGCAGTAGAGAGAAGGAGAGCTGGTAAGGGCTCTCAACTTGCTGCCCTGAGGCAAGCCACGAATGATCCACCAGGACATTCTGTGGAAACCGAGGGGAATTGGCACAAGAGGACAGGGCCAGCCCAGCTGAAGTGCTTCTATGCGAATGTACGCAGCTTGGGCAACAGACAGGAGGAGTTAAGGGCCACTGTGCTGCTGGGATGCCACGGCATAGTGGCTGTTACTGAAACTTGGTGGGATGAATCCCATGACTGGAATGTAGGGATAGATGGGTATAAACTCTTTAGGAAGGATAGGCAGGGAAGGAGAGGAGGAGGTGTTGCCCTCTATGTCAATAACCAGTTGGAATCAGTGGAGCTCCAGCTGGGGAGGGATGATAAGCTAGTTGAGAGTGTATGGGTTAAAATTAAAGGCAGGACAGGGGAAGGAGATATTACTGTGGGGGTCTCCTACAGGCCACCTGACCAGCAGATCCAAGCAGATGAGGCCCTCCATAGGCAAATAGAAGCGGCTTCCAGGTCACAAGCCCTGGTCCTCATGGGTGATTTCAACCACCCTGACATCTGCTGGAGGGACAACACAGCAAGGCACCAGCAATCCAGGATGTTCCTGGACTGCATAGAAGACAACTTCCTCCTCCAAATGGTAGAGGAACCAACAAGAAATGGTGCTATGCTGGACCTTGTTCTCACCAACAGGGAAGGGCTGGTAAGCAATGTGAGGCTCAGAGACAGCCTTGGCTGCAGTGACCATGAAGCAGTTGAATTTAATATCCTCAGAGCAATCAGGAGGAAGTATTCCAAGCTTACAACCCTAGACTTTAGGCGTGCAGATTTTGATCGCTTCAGGGATCTGCTAGCCAAAGTGTGGTGGGACAAAGCCCTGGAGGGAAGAGGGACCCAGGACAGCTGGTCAGTATTCAAGGACCACCTCCTCTGTGTCCAGGAGCTCTGCTTACCAACAAAGAGAAAAGCAGGTAAGAATGCTAGGAGGCCTGCCTGGATGAGCAAGGAGCTACTGGACACACTATTACTTAAAAGGAAACTCTACAGGAAGTGGAGAGAAGGACAGGTAGAACAGGGGGAATATAAGGAAGCTGCCCGAGCAGCAAGAGTCCCGGTTAGGAAAGCCAAAGCAGAGTTTGAATTGAATCTAGCCAGGGAGTTTAAAGGGAACACTAAGAACTTCTACAGGTATATTAATGGGAAGAAGAAGACTAGGGAAGGTGTGGGCCCCCTCAGAAAGGAAAATGGTGACATGGTCACAAGTGATGAGGAAAAGGCTGAGGTACTTAATAACTTCTTTACATCAGTCTTCGCTGCAAGGGCCTCTAGCCACACTCCTGATGTTATGGAAGACAATGCCAGGGACGGGGAGGAAGAACTGCTCATTGTAAGTGCAGATCAGGTTCATGATCACCTGAAGAACCTGGAAGTGTTCAAGTCCATGGGACCTGACGGGATACACCCACGGGTGCTGAGAGAACTGGCAGATGAGGTTGCTAAACCCCTCTCTATTATATTTCAAAAGTCATGGCAATCTGGTGAAGTCCCCACAGACTGGAAAAGGGGAAACATTGCCCCCATCTTCAAAAAGGGCAAGAAGGAGGAACCAGGGAACTCCAGGCCAGTCAGTCTCACCTCTGTGCCTGGAAAGATCATGGAGCAGATCCTCCTGGAGTCACTACTCGCTCAAAAGAATAGTGAAAAGGTGATTGGGAACAGTCAATGGCTCCATGTCCCAGTGGAGGCCAGTGACAAGTGGAGTCCCTCAGGGATCAGTCCTGGGACCTGTCTTGTTGAACATCTTTGTGGGTGCCATGGACAGTGGCATTGAGTGCACCCTCAGCAAGTTTGCTGATGACACCAAGCTGTGTGGTGCAGCAGACACGCTGGAGGGAAGGGAGGCCATCCAGAGGACCTTGACAGGCTGGAGAGGTGAGCACAAGCCGACCTCATGAAGTTCAATAAGAGCAAGTGCAGGGTCCTGCATCTGGGTCGAGGCAATCCCAGGCACAAATCCAGGCTGGGCAGTGACTGGCTGGAAAGTAGCCCTGAGGAGAGAGACTTGGGGGTGCTGGTGGACAAGAAGCTCAACATGAGCTCTCAGTGTGCACTTGCAGCCCGCAAAGCCAATCAGATCCTGGGCTGCATCAGGAGAAGTGTGGCCAGCAGGTCGAGGGAGGTGATCCTCCCCCTCTACTCAGCCCTGGTGAGACCCCACCTGGAGTACTGTGTCCAGTTCTGGAGCCCCTATTACAAGAGGGATGTGGATGTGCTGGAGCGTGTCCAGAGAAGGGCCACAAGGATGATCAGAGGGCTGGAGCACCTCTCCTGTGAGGACAGACTGAAGGAGTTGTGGCTGTTCAGTCTGCAGAAGAGAAGGCTCCGAGGTGACCTCATTGTGGCCTTCCAGTATCTGAAGGGGGCCTCCAGGAAGGCTGGGGAAGGACTTCTCAGGATATCAGGTAGTGATAGGACTAGGGGGAATGGAATGAAGCTGGAGGTGGGGAGATTCAGGCTGGATGTGAGGAGGAGGTTCTTCACCATGAGAGTGGTGAAACCCTGGAATGTGTTGTCCAGGGAGGTGGTTGAGGCCCCGTCCCTGGGGGAGTTTAAGAGCAGGCTGGATGAGGCTCTGTCCAGCCTGGTCTAGTGTGGGGTGTCCCTACCCATGGCAGGGGGGTTGGAACTAGATGATCCTTGTGGTCCCTTCCAACCCTGAATGATACTATGATACTTTGTCTAAGGAGGTATTTTACAACTCAGTGTTTGAACAGTGTTTCATGGGAGAGGATGAGGGTACCCTGTCCTCAGTGTGCGAACTCTTGCTACAAACGGAGGGAAATATAAAAGATGGGATTGCCTGCAAAGATCTAGACTATTTCACAGAATCATGAAATGTTTGGAGTTGGAAGAGACCTCTAGAGATATCTAGTCCAACACCCTTGACAGAGCAGGATCACGTAGAGTAGATCACACAGGAGCACATCCAGGCAGGTTTTGAATGTTCCAGAGAAGACTCCACAATTTCTCTGGGCAACCTGTTTGAATTTCCCTGTCAGCAAATTATATAGGCTTCTGATTCAATTACAACCTCAAAAATTATACTTGAATGTTTTACTACTGTAAATGATACATTTGCATCTTAAATGCCAAGATTTGTTAGCATCAAAGAAAAAAAAAAATATTTTTCTCTGATATTTGGTGTCATTTTGACTTATGCTGCATTGGTTACTTTAGGCTCATTAAAAATATAATGATTTGAGGTGCTTTGAAAAGAAAACTTAATTAAAAAATTCTAATTAGTTAGGGTTCTTCATTGAAATCTCTGCAAATCAGTTCAGCTATCTTGCATCAATTTTATTTTTACTTGTATGAATGTCCTCAGTGCTTGTGAAGTTGTATGAAATAATTATGAAAAAGCTAATATGACAAATTAACTGGGGTGTTGGGGTTTTTTTTTTGTTTTTTTTTTTTTTTCCCTTTGAAAGGACTATCAAATATCCAGGAAGTAGAAGCTGGAGTACAGCATATTTTAGCTGACATCTTTGCTAAAGACAAAGACACACTGGATTTCATCAGGAAATTGTAAGTTTGACTCTTACTTTCTGAACTTTGCTAATTACATGGTAAGATTCAGTCTCTTAGCTTGCAGGTACATAAATAACTTTTTCAGTGATGTCCAAATAGTGTTACTGTGAGACTGATTTAGGTTCCTTCCTTCCCTTGTGCTGGAAGCACATTCATTAGTCTTTCTGCCTGTCTGGCTATCAGTGGAGGAGAGATCTGTGCACACGGCATTGTCCTGTGACTCCCAAAGGCTGATAAAGAATTCTCCATGGCTCTGCTTCATATAGATCCAATCTGCCTTGCAGTTAGTGATCTATAAAGGAAAGTTTTCTTTCCTTGCACTTTATTCAAGCTAAAACTTTTCAGAGCTTAAGCTGTTTGTCCAGTATCTACTGCGCAGCATGTCAGTATATTTAGCATGCAGAGATGTTTGATTTTGGTGTTGCTATTCAGTAAAGCAAACATATACAGCTGGTTTTAAAGCAGGACTTATTGATCCCCTGACTGTGTTAGCTAAATTGTAAGTTTTCTTGTGTTACTCGACTTCAAGGTTGTCATGTCTGGAAGTTTGGTGTGACAAAGTAACAAATACTTGTTCTTATTTCTTTTTCCCCCTGTGTTGCATGTCATCTGGTTTAGATAAGATGGTTATCAAAGAACTGATGTCACTGTAGGAGCATCAGTATTGGTTTGAATCAGTTCAGTTCTGTTTAGTTGACCCTTGTTTGCTGTTCATTTTAATAGCCAACTTCATCACAAGACCAGAGAACAGCAATAATTTCAATGGGGGGTTTATTTTGTAATGAATGTGATGTCCCTACCAAACTATCACTTTTGTTCTTTTCACCACTGGAATCTCCTTAGTTGGATACACAGTGCTCTACAGAAGTATCCTGATGATCCAGAGAGTGTTGTCTGTATAATAATCATGAGGAGCAGAGAGGAAGCTAGCTGTTTGAGATCCCTGTTACTCCTAAAGTAACAAAGATTTTTACGGGTGTTAAGTACTCAAAGCACAGAATCCTGAGGCTGGGTAGATTCAAGAGAGCTGTTGTGTTTGTAAGAATTACATGGTAGTTGCCTATTTTTAGGAGCTTCCTGGAGTTTGTTGTGTGAAGTTGAACCTGTAACTGACCAAACTGAAGTGCATATGGTAGCTTTTGAGTCTTCATTCCCTTTGGAATGACTCTATTCAGCTTTTTCTGAGGTCTGCTTGAATTTCTTTTCTTAGTATATTCCAGTCAGTATATGTTGTGTCAGTCTCAGCATTAAGATTCTACAGGTAATGAGAGTTAACTTGTAATAAGATAAACTCCAAACCTTGTTTGTAATACAAGTACTAGTGACTGGGTGTTAGGAACACTTTTATTTCATGGAAAGACTGGTCAGGCATTGGAATATGCTGCCCAGGGAGGTGGTTGAGTTGCCAGCCCTGGATGTGTTTAAAGGTAATTTAGATGTGGTGCTTGGGGATATGGTTTAGGGGTGAACCTTGTAGAGTAGGGTTATTGGCTGGACTTAGTGATTCCAAGGGCCTTTTCCAACCTGAATGTTTATTTGATTCTGTGATTGTTTCAAGTTTCCTGCTAAAATACCTTATTAATATTTGTTTCTTAGATGTCAGCAGAGGTACATTTGTATCCAGTCAGCCTTGGCAAAAGTGTCATCCAAAAGTGGGAATGAGAAAGATATTGATAAATTCCAACTGTACCATGAATTTTCTTGTAATATCAAGAACATACAGCACCATCAGGTACACCTACACATTTGCTTGTTAGTTTTTTTCCTTGGAATTTTAATTATGGCAAACATGGTTTTACTTTTGAGCTTTGCTTAAAACTATTTTAAAGGTGCTTTTCAGTTATCAAAGGCAATAGAGACTTTCAGATTCTTGATGTGCATGACTAAGCTGTTAACATCTTTCATAAGAAACTGAAAAAAGACCTGTTTGTTCAGTATGTCCATTGTCTAATGCTCATTAAACAAACATTTACAATGACTTATGTATCAGAGATTCCAGCACTGGTGTGATTTATTTTCAGTGTGTGCCATACCTCCCTCCCTTTAGTGAAAAGTGCAGAGCAGGTATTACCATAAGTGGGATAAAAGCTAAGCAATAGTGTGTAGGGGTGATGCTGGGATGGTAGTGGCACAGTAGTGGAAGCTTCTTGGTTGGAGTATAACTATTTGAAGCAAATTTAGATAAACTTACTCTTTGTTGGTTTTGGATGTTTGCTGCAACACTGAGTCAGAGTGCTCTGAGCCATTTGACACTAAACATGTAAGGTGAAACTGGTGAGAACTATCAGAGAAGGATCCAGAAAATGAAATTGATGGTGACCTAAAAATGTAGCTCAGGGGAACATCCCATGCACTACCCCAAAATGGGTTTGGTTTACAAGTCATCAGAAATCCCTTCTATGAAGCATGTCCAGTTATCCTAAGCCTCTCAAGTTATCTTAAGCCCCAAGGCTAGGTTTAATATGACTAGAAATGAGGCAGAAATCAAGCTTGCTACCTGATGACAAGCTGAAGACTTGATCGCTAGGCTACCTCTCCCCCAGTAGTGATGGTCAAAGATTGAAGTGTGATGCACTCAATGCAGCTGTCAGGACCTTTGTACTGTGCTGATCCATGACTAATCACCAAGTGAATTGTCTCTTGTTTTGGCCACAGGTACTCAACTTTTAAAAAAAAGAATGAAGTACATAAAACCCCTACACAACCCCAAACCAACCAACCAAGCCCCCAATCTCAACAACAACTCCAGAACAACAAACCCAAACAAAAAAAAACCCCAAACAAAACCCAACCCAAAACAAACAGAAAAGACCAAACAACTGGAAAAAAAAGCCAAATAACCAACCAAGCAACCAACCCCCCAAAACAACAAACAAACCAAAACCCCAAAACAGTCAAAACCCAAAACAGCTACTTCCAGCCAGAAATGTCCTTTTCCTTTAGAAGACTACAATATTCTACTGCAGAATGCTTTTTGTTTTATATTTATGATATGGCCTCATTTTCTCTCTGTGTGCTATTTTAAAAGCCTTTCTTCCATGCCTTGAAATGAGTTTATTACAAAAAATATTTCACAATATGCATGGCCTAATTTTAACCCCTCTCCCTCTACCAAAATGGATGGTGTCAGTTGAAAGACAAAATAGTAGGCTGAACATGAGCCAGCAGTATGCCCAGGTGGCCAAGAAGGCCAATGGCATCCTGGTCTGGATAAGGAATAATGTGGCCAGCAGGAGCAGGGAAGTCATTGTGCCGCTGGACTCAGCACTGGTTAGGCCACACCTTGAGTTCTGTGTCCAGTTCTGGGCTCCTCAGCTTAGGAAAGATGTTGAGTTGCTGGAAGGTGTCCAGAGAAGGGCAACAAAGCCGGGGAGGGGTCTGGAGCACCAGCCTGTGTGGAGAAGCTGAGGGAGCTGGGGTTGCTTAGCCTGGAGAAGAGGAGGCTCAGGGGAGACCTTCTTGCTCTCTACACCTGCCTGAAGGGAGGTTGTATCCAGGTGGGGGTTGGTCTCTTCTCCCAGCAACCAGCACCAGAACAAGAAGACACAGCCTCAAGCTGTTTAGCTGGATGTTAGGAAGAAATTCTTCCCAGAAAGAGAGATTGACCATTGGAATGTGCTGCCCAGGGAGGTGGTGGAGTCACCATCACTGGAGGTGTTTAAGAGCAGACTGAATAGGGTGCTTGGTGCCATGGTTTAGTTGATGGTAGGTTGGATGATAGGTTGGTGTCGATCTCAAAGGTCTCTTCGAACCTAGGTAGTTCTGTTCTAATCTATTCTAAAATAAGTATGAGTGATTTTAATAGAGAAACCCTTTCTAGATGATTGAAGAAGTACTTGGAGTTATTATATTTGTAATAAGAATGAATATTTACTGTATTTCTATCAGTATTTCCTAAAAACCTACCTCTAGATTGCGAGAAAAGCCAACAGAGCAATCTAAGTCTAATCTCATGATGTATCACAAAAGATTTGTAAATTCATAAGGGGACTCTGTTTTGTTTGGGTGCTTTACTGTTGAAGACTTTGCTTTCAGACTGTTTAGTTTTTCCTGCACTAAGTGGTGGATATTGAGGTATGCAACAAGTATTGGGCATACAGCTGTTCCCTGGGATGATGGTATGGTTTAGTTCTTGTCTGAGGCATCTGGTTTTTTTTAACATAAAGAATTCTTCAACTGTTGGTTAGCTAGAACCAGGGTTAGGAAGCAGTTTTCACAGACCTGGTGAGCACTCTATGTGGCTGCACTGATTCCTATCCAGGATGTGTCCCTCATTGGAATCTGAATTTAAGATTAACTTGATCTGTTTTGATTTCTTCCACCATGTATCTGTCACTAACCTTAACGTCTCTTTCTTTTCCCATTTTGGCTGTCCAGCGGAGTAACAGTCACCGTTCTTGCAGCTCCTAGTTCTATAATCACAGGATGTTTTTGCACTCTTATGTGTTGCCTTCCATCTGTATTATGCTCTTGTTGATTCTTCTAGCATATTGAATATTTCTGTTTTATGAATCTTTAACGTGTGAGTTGTTTGTGCTTCACACAGGGTATCAGGGCCCAAAATTTATCAGGGCTTTTTTGTATTAGTCAAGGACAAAATGTATTTTATGATCGTTTTCAACAACTGTGGTTTGCAAGAGGTCCCTATTTTGTAGAAATACTGCAATTCCTCTTTTGGTTCTTTGTTAGTTTTCCAGCTCCTTTTGTTGTCTCCCATTTGTGTTTTGATGAAATATGTAAAGAAAAAGTGTTTTATCTGGCACCTCTTCCTTAAATTCTAGTATTGCACTTTCAAAAGTCTTTCTCATAATCAGTTTCTTTTTTTATCTGATCTTACTTTGAATCATAGAATCAATAAGGTTGGAAAAGACCTTAGGGATCATCAAGTCCAACCTATCACCCAGCACCTCATGACTAACTAAACCATGGCTTCAAGTGCCACGTCCAGTCCCCTCTTGTACACCTCCAGGGATGGTGACTCCACCACCTCCCTGGGCAGCACATTCCAATGGCCAATTACTGCTTCTGGGAAGAACTTTCTCCTTACTTGAAGCCTAAACTTCCCCTGGTGCAGCTTGAGACTGTCCCCTGTTTTTCTGATGCTGGTTGCCTGCCTACTTGCCCTACTATTTTTTTTTTTTTAATTTTTATTTTCTTAGATTATAACAACCTTTTTTAATATCTAAAAGTCTTTAGGTTTCTCCTTTACCAAAGTCTTTGAAACCTTCAGCATTTAAAAAACTGGTAAAAAAAATGTCATCTTCGAAGTGCTTTGGAGAGGCATAGATGTGTTTAGGTGAAGAAATTTTCTGGTTTGGTTCAGGATTTTAAGATACTTAAGGTATAGGGGAGCTTGAAAATTATCATAGAATCAATAAGCTTGGAAAAGACCTCAGAGATCATCAAGTCCAGCCTGTCACCCAAGACCCCATGACAACTAAACCATGGCATGAAGTGCCATGTCCAGTCCCCTCTTGAACACCTCCAGTGATGGTGACTCCACCACCTCCCTGGGCAGCACATTCCAATGGTCAATCTCTCTTTCTAGGAAGAACTTTCTCCTCATCTCCAGCCTGAACCTCCCCTGGCACAATTTGATACTGTGTCCTCTTTTCTGGTTGCCTGAGAGAAGAGACCAACCCCCACCTGGCTACAACCTCCCTTCAGGGAGTTGTAGACAGCAAGAAGGTCTCCCCTGAGCCTCCTCTTCTCCAGGCTTACCAACCCCAGCTCCTTCAGCCTCTCCTCACAGGGCTGTGCTCCAGACCCTTCCCCAGCTTTATTGCCCTTCTCTGGACACTTGGAGTGATTTAAAAAATATAGTAATGCCATAAGACTGCAGGTGGAAAAGCGGTCTTTTCGAAATTCACTGCTTTAAAGACTTTCTCTACTCCTTTCATGATTATGCATATGCAAGTGTTCTCAGTGCTTTTAGCTGGAGGCAAAAGTAGTTGCTTTAAGTCACCTCTTGGTAGAGTTGCAAATAAAGAATTCTATAAAATACTGCACTGAAACTGGTCATCACCTGAATATGTAAGTGCTGGTCATCTTACAAGCCTGTGTGCTTCTTCTCTAGTTCACATGCAAGTTAAGGGGTTGAGCTGTACCCTAGCATGTTACCTTTAAGGCAATAACTGTGTCTTCATGACCAAAGCATCTGTAGCCATGTGAGTGTGCTCAGCATGTATTGCAATGAGGTGAATTGGTGTGCAGTGAAATGCGGCGGGGTTCTGTGGTACTGCAGCTGTCACTGCACTGTGCTGTAGTTCTGGGTTAGTTTCTGTGCTGTTGCCGAGTGTTAAGATGTACCACAGAATAATCATCACTGGCATTGAGTTGAGTTGTTTGACTGAAAAAGTTGGCAGCAAGGACAACCTGACTGAATTCTATTAGGATGTCACTGGGTAGCCATACCAACTCTTTTTGAACTGAGGGAAAAAACCTTTCAAGAGTTTATTTGAATTTTTTACTAAATGTAAACAATTGTTTACACACAAAGTGTTTGTGTATGCCTTAGGGCTACTTTCCTCTATTCAGAGATGACTGAATTGGTGGGAGGAAAAGAACTGATGAATAAAGTGTAATGTTGAGGCAAGTGCTCTGTTTTCAATCCCATACGTAAAAACGAATTGGAAATCAAAGTCCTTGGCAAAATACACAAAACTCATTCAGTGAATTTAAGTAGATGTGCAGTGTAGAAGACAGCTATGCAAAATGAATAATGTTCTAATTTTCTGATAAATAAGTTTGATGAATTTTATGACTAGATGAAATTATTGTTCTTACCTTCACTGAAAAATGTATGTTGTTTTGATTAACCCTTCCCCTGTTCCAGTCTTACACAAACCTGGTCTCCTGGATTTTTTTTCTTTCTAGAACAGCCTGACTTTTAACCTGTTACTTAAAAAAAAAAAAAATTATGTTATTGGATCATTAGAATTTGACTAATTACTTTATGAATTGAGCATCACTGGAGGTGTTCAGGAGGAGACTTGATACGGTGCTTGGTTGCATGGTTTAGTTGATTAGGTGGTGTTGGATGATAGGTTGGACACAATGATGTTGAAGGTCTCTTCCAACCTGGTCTGGTCTCGTCTGGTCTGGTCTATTCTACTCTATTCTATTCTATTCTATTCTATTCCTTGGATGATAGTTCGTTCTTGAATGCATGTCACTTAAACAGTCTGCCTATTCTGTTCTAAGAATAAAAATGTAAATAATACTTGTGACTGCAGTACAGCTGATTTAGATTCATGTAGCTGACGCATTCTGCAGATTGAGTGCCAGCAAACAAATTATGATGCAAATACTGACCACTCTAGCAGTGTGCTGAATGATGTGATAATTCTATCGGATACATTCTCTGTAGTGAGCATCATTTTGATTTCATTTTAGCTTGACATTTAACTTTCTGTCTTTTTAAAAAATATGATCAGAAGACACATGAAAACATTTGACTTATTAAAATGTGCCTTTCTAATCTCTGCATGAAAACATTTGCTTTGGCAGTCAAGGTACCAGATGCTATAATATTTCACATGCAATCTTTATTATTAGCTTTGTTGTTCAATGATATGTCAGGCCTGGTATGTCACAGGAGCATTAAAGCTGAGGAATATAATTTGGTACTATGTCCTGGAGTCATTTAAAACTATTGTATTTAACATATGTGACATGTCTGAGTTAGCTAGTGATTGAATTAAAGTTCATGATTGACATAGAATGCTCTGTTGTGACAGTGCTCAGGGCCTGCTACATACAGCAACATGTGTAGTCATACATGAATGTCAACTTCTAGCAGGATTTTTGTTTTATTTTTGCACTTTAAAGCATTCTGGAAGGGAAAATGAAATTTAAAAGCACGTGGCTTTTATTTGTAGCTGCTTCTCAATATTATTCTATTTCTAAAATCTCTTGGCAAGTGAGTTTTCTTAAAACTATAGGGCTTACTTCAAGTGAACATTCAACATCTTCATAGTGAGATTAGACTAGCAGATACCACCAGTACCCTCCAGGATCCACCACTTGTATTGTGATCTTAATTTTAAGTGTATAGCCACAGTCTTCTGTTTAAAATCAAACTCTGTATGCAGATAGCACATGTGCCACCAGATCTTGCTTTAGATCATGAATATGCAGTTGTATGCACAAGTATCTGCCAGAAATATGCCCAGATGTTTTAAAACTGGAGTGTTACTGTAGGTATTTCCTGCTGTTTATGAACTAGGCATGAATAGTTCTAAATTCATCCTCTTTCAAATTAAGCTGATTACCTTTGTTTCATTAGTTCTGAATCATAATTAATATTTAATTTGGATTGATTTCAGGAAGAAAAATGAAGCCTGAAGCATAGGACTTTTTCCCTTTCTGTTCTCTAGTTCTGAATTGGAGTCACTTTCCAGTTAATTTCTTGAGTTTTAATATGGGTTATAATAAGTGTGTTTAATATAAGATCTTAAGATTGCAGACTCTAAGAAAAATGTACGCTTTTTTTATGCCAGGGCATGCTTTAATCTGTGTTTAAATTGTGGCTGTTATCTGTACGTGCTAGTACTTTGGGAACTGATTTACTGTACCATCATCACAATTTGCTACAGAATGTCAAGCAAGTGCGTACACAAATGTTGATAAGTTAATCTTTTAGATATTTTGTGTGTCATCTGTCTCTGCCACTTATGTTTGCACTCAGATTCTGGCCATTAACCGAGGGGAAAATCTGAAGATCCTGACAGTGAAGGTCAACATTCCTGACGGGGTGAAGAATGAATTCTGTTGGTGGTGTGTCAATGAAAGGTCTGCGTGGATACATATTCCTAAAGAAATCTCTTTTTTCTGTAGACAGCTGCGTACTGGAATGTATCTCAAATGTCTCATTACATTAGGAGAATAGTTTAAAGGAGTACTTACTAGATTAGATGAAATTAGCAAATGCATAATTCTTGTTCTTTATTTCCAACTGCTGTAGCATAATGCTGAAAAGATCATGCCTTTGGCAGTATTTGGGGAGTTCGGGCATCATTCTTCAAGCATTTGAATTTTTTTAAAATAGTGTGAAGGCTGATAAATGTTTATGTATTTTCAGTTGCAATACGCATCGTGTCCAGTAGCCTTTACTTGAAAGGAATTTGTAGAATCTGATAGAATGTTTCTAACTTCTAGAACTAACTTCATATACCTGTTTACAACAGTTAAGGTAGGGTACCTCAGATTTAGATCAGGGAAGTTCATAACTTTGATTTTCACAATTGTAAGGAGTTGCATGTTTAAAAGAATGTTTTGGATTGACTAGACAAACCTAAATGTGGCCTTTCTTCAAGCCATGATTTTTAGATATCATGTGACCCGACTTTTCCATTTTGATCTCTTATTATTAGAAAACTGGGCTCTAAATTTTGGATGATTCTTTTACTTCTTACTGATTTGCTCTTATAAGTTGCTTTCTTCTTAGGCCTGTGGTGAGATGTTTCCTGTCACATAATACCGGTTTGGGGCACCTTTTTTGGTGGTTTTTAATGTTGTTGTTGTTTTTTTTCAGTTGGTTTGTTTTGTGGGGAAAAAACAAACAAAAGTTTAGGTTCAATTTATATTGTTTTGTGCAATATTTCTGTCATTCTTCTTGGAAACTATACCTTGATGCCCTCTGTTGGAGAATGTGGATCCAAACTCTGCATCTTCTGTGCATTTCTAAAAGACAGTTTTCTCTTTCTCAGTGGTTTGTGAAAATGGGCTTTTTTCTGAGAATGTCTTAGAAATCCCTACCTCTACATCCTACACATTGCATACTGTGGTACTGCTTTAGCAGGTAATTTTTTTCTGCACTAAGTGCAAGAAAGAGATGTGGTAAAAATATTCCTTTTCACTGTAGAAACATAATAGTTCTGTTTCCAACTCGGAAGCCTCTGAAAGAGTTAAACTATTATTTGGCTAGATACTATTAATCCTAAATCATATCTTTTAACTTTTTTGTTTTGTTTTTATTCTTTACATTGAAGTATCAATATTCATAAACACACTGAAGTTCCCTTCTAGTTTGTAATGGGATTCCTGTCCTTCCCTGGAGATGTATATTTGCTAGGCTGAACTTATCTGTCAGTCTTGCTTTTACTGCATCTGTGACAGAATTTGGAAGCACTGTGAGCCACAAATAATGGAACAGCTTGTCACTGCTACGCAAATGAGTGTGGGATGTAAATGCAGATATTTGTGGTTGACTGCACTTCTGTGATTCATTCTGAGATAAAAAGACTGTTGACCTTGGAAATTAAACTACTTATTAATACATAGTGTTCATGAGGCTATATATCCTTCTGGCTTTTTACTATTTAAGGACAACTTCTCCACCAACTTCTGAAGAAATGATTTTAGTAAATCTTGGTGCACTAACACCTAGGACAGACTGATCTTCTTTGTAGATTGACAGCTGTTATCAAATTGACAAATGGTAAATATATATTCTGCCTTGCAAACTTGGAAATGACTGTCCAAGGGTAGGAGGTGCATTGTTTTCATGTCATTGATTTGCTGGTGAGATCAGAAAGTTAAGAACTTCTATCAGAGGCAATGATTTTAAAACTTTAGAAAGGTATTAACTAATTTTCTGAAGGTCATGCACAAAACCAGTTGCAGAACCAGAAATGCTATTTTGCTACATAGTTTGGCCAGTATTCTAGCCACAAAACAGTATCACCTGCTGCCTGTTGAATTAATAGCAAATATGCTGACCTGCATGTGTTCTTCTGAGGAAGATTTTTTTTCTTATTTTTATTTTTTTTTTTAGCATTAATTCCCCCTGCAATGGAAAGCAGATTTGGAAGATGACTATAGAGTTCTTTATTATTGCATTGAACTTTATGTAGATGCTTTTTAAGATTAACATAACTTCTTTGCAAGTTTGGTAGATTTATTAGCCCACAGAAGAATCTATATTACCTTGAAATTTGTTTGTGCTGATAAGTCAAGAATCTCTTTATGCCTGGCCCTCTGGACTGTATTTTACATTGAAAATGGCATCTCTGTGGTTTGACAGCAAAGCTAGCTCCATTAAGACTAGTGCTGCAGTGCTCCTAGAAACTTAGTTGTGAAGTGGGACTAGGAAAAAAGGTTCAATAAGCGACAGCCAGAGAGGGACTGCTCAGCTGGTTTTGAGTGTAAAGACAGCATTGAGTTGTTCCATGGGTAGGGGCAAGAGAGATTGCCCATTGGAATGGGCTGCCCAGGGAGGTGGTGGAATCGCCATCACTGGAGGTGTTCAGGAGGAGACTTGACAAGGTTCTTGGTTGCATGGGTTAGTTGATTAGGTGGTGTTGGATGATAGGTTGGATGCGATGATCTTGAAGGTCTCTTCCAACCTGGTTTATTCTATTCTATTCTGTTCTGTTCTGTTCCAAAGTGAGACAGCAGCCATGGAAATGAAGTTCAGCATTTGATAATCAAAGTGCTCAGATCCTGTGTTAAGTCTGTGGTACAGACATGAAAGACATGCTTTGTGAACAGTTACTAGCGTACGCTTTTCCTGCCCCATCTTGTAAGAAAATAAGATGCTTTTTGTGCACCTGATGCAAAAGCTGTGCCCTTCCTGAAGCAGTTGTTTAGTTAATACTAGCTATTTGTAACGTGGGTTACTTTAAGTCTGTTGATATCTAATTTCACCCTCTGTGGTCTGCCAGTAGTCTAAGCCATTTAAGTATATGGTGGTCCCTGTTGTGGGCACACACATGTGGAGATATGATCAGCAGAATAAGGTGGTATATATATGGAACTTTTCCAAATATGACTTCATTTAAAGGGCTTCAAAAGTCAGCTCTTAATTAAATAATCAAGAAAAATCTGTTCTTAGAGGGAAGCTTAACTGGGCTGTGATAATCTTTAAAAATAAACACACATGCTTCTGCTTTGTTTGTTTGCAGCAAAGTGGAATTTTCTTTTCTCACAAAGAATGAGAATGAATAAAATGCAGTCCTTTGCTACAACTGCAAAACTATCCAAACACTATCAATTTCTAATACAGTGTTACCTAAAGTTTTTAGTTATATATAGGCAAGTAATAAAAATACCTGCTGTTATAACCCCTTTACAGAGGAAAGGTTTGCTAACTAGCTTTAATAGGTGGAAGAGAGGGGGAAACAGCTGCTGTGTTTCCCAATTCTCTCTTTCTTGTGCTGAGGATACTGTCTGGAGGAGTGTAGTCATATTTGCCACCTGTAAAAACTTCATGTTTATAGAACTGGATGGCAATAAGAGAGGGCTTTAAAGCCTGTGCCACTTTTATATAGGTCTGGAAAGAGTCTCCCGCTGCAAATGAGTATAATAGAACTATTTGCAGAAATTGTTAGTACAGCGATGAGGTCATGCGGACAAGCACTCAAGTCTGAATGTTGTAAAACTAAATGGTGAGCTTAATTCTGCTCTCTGTTCATGCAGTGTCAATTTGATCACACATTTCTCGACTATTATATGTGCAGACATGCAGGAAAGCTGTTTCAGGAAATTGTAGATCCCCTTAAACAACCAAAAAGCTGTCTGCGTAGGAGCAATTTAGGTTTCTTAGTATTTCTGAGTCAGTGCAAGTAAACAAATTCAGAAGTAAAATTGAGTCCTTCTTTTAGCCTGGATCTTCACCTGGACATGTTATCAAATGGCCAAAATTCTATCAGGTTGCATTTTTTTATACTAAAAATCCAAACAAAAACCTTACAAAACTTACCCAGACATGCATATAACTCACTTTGCAATTAAGGACCCAGGCATGTGAAAATACACAGTGAATTAAGAAATCACTGAATGTTACCAGTATTTTAAAAAGAAACAAAATAGGTGGACTGTAACAGGAAATATTAATAGTCTTCAATTCAAAGTGCAAGGTCCTGCATTTGGATCAAGCCAATCCGAGGCACAAACACAGAGTGGGTGGAGAGTAGCTCTGAAGAAAGAGACTTGGGTGTATTAATTGATGAGAAGCTCAGCATGAGCC
Source organism: Melanerpes formicivorus (assembly GCF_026170545.1). Classification (NCBI taxonomy): domain Eukaryota; kingdom Metazoa; phylum Chordata; class Aves; order Piciformes; family Picidae; genus Melanerpes; species Melanerpes formicivorus. Next base: position 4,727,464 of record NW_027142395.1, on the reverse strand, counting down.
ACCAGTGTGCTCAGAAGGCAAATCATATCCTAGGCTGCATCAGGAGAAGTATGGCCACCAGGTCAAGAGAGGTGTTTCCATCCCTTTACTCTGCTCACGTGAGACCCCACCTCAAATACTGTGTCCAGTTCTGGTGTCCCCATCACAAGAAGGACACAGAGCTGTTGGGAGTCCAGAGAAGGGCCACAAAGATGATCCAAGGGTTGTAACACCCCTGCTACATGGCTAGGTTGAGGGAGCTGAGGCAGCCTAGAGAAGACTCTTGGGGGACCTTATAGCTACCCTCCACTATCTGAAGGGATCCTACAGGAAGGCTGGAGAGGGACTTTTGATAAGGGTGTCTAGTGGTAGGAGAAGGGGAAATGGTTTTAAATTGAGGGAGAGTAGGTTTAGACTGGATCTGAGGAAGAAGTTCTTTAGTATGAGGGTAATGGGACGCTTGAGATAGGCTGCCCAGAGAGGTTGTGGCTGCCTCCTCCCTGGGGGTGTTCACGGACAGGTTGGATGAGGCCTTGAGCAGCTGAGTGTAGTTGAGAGGCATCCCTGCCCATGGCAGAGAGGTTGGAGTAGATGATCTCTAAGGTCTCTTCCAACCTAAGCTGTTCTGTAATTATTTGATTTACACTTTAAGTATTTCAGCAACAGGTAAGGGAAAAATCATTTGCAGATTGGTTGTGGGTTTTTTGTTAAGGACTGCTGCAAAACTGATAAATTTAATTTTGAGTCTGAATAGAAATTCTCAAATAATTCAAAACGAAACTTGAATTGGGTTTTGTTAATTGACATTAACTCTTGAATTTGTCTGGGCACAATTGCCTTACATCAGTAGCTCTGCAGTGAGACTCACAGAGGACATTTAGTCTCTCTTTTTTCGTTTTTAATACATGGAGGAATAGCAAATAGTGCAACCCTAATGGTAATATGGAATGAAGTTCTTCGTTCAGTTGTGGTAAGCATTGACTTCCCATTTGTCAAGAGTAACAGGCTTTTTTAATTACTCTCTTTAAAACATAAAATTGATTGCATTCTAATACCTAACAACAAAAACAAAAGGCAAGATAAAAGGTAGGCCTTGTCCTTTGTCTTCTAGTAGAACCATGGGCAACTTCTCATTCTATTCATAGAACCATAGAATTGTTAGGGTTGGAAGGGACCTCAAGGATCATCTAGTTCCAACCCCCATGCCATGGGCAGGGACCCCTCACACTAGATCAGGTTGCTCAGAGCCATTCATGTTTGAAGCTATGATTTGTCTAATTACTATAGTAATCCTGCTGTGTATAGGACATTCCATTCAATGTAGAAATCTCTTTTCTTTAAAATTCCCTTATTAATTTTTTGTCTATGTACTTAAAATATTTTTTTTCTATTTCAGATGGAGACCAAAACAATTTTTAAAACCAGAATTAATGAGGATACTACGGAATTCAGTAGAGGATGCGTATAAACGCCTTATATATCCTCTCCTCTGTAGAGAATTCAGGTAAGAATATGTGTTCTCATCCTACCAATTTCTTAACAGTTCTCTCCTCAACTTTTTATTAGAATATATTTTATCCATTTGGAAATACCAACAATCTTTTTAATTTCCTGTGCTTAGAGAAGAAATGAACTATGTGGTCTTGGTTCTGTAGATATCATTTGAGACCTCTATCCGGTTTAGATTACGGTAGAGAAATGGTCTTTCTGTGAAGATTTTACATGGTTACCTATTTGTTGCTCGTACATTCATCTAAGAAAGTTGAGTTTAGATTTGCACTGCTATAATAGTTTTATCTTTAACCTTGAGTATTATCATAAACCATTATGTAGCTGAATTTTCCCAGCATCTCTTCATGTCATACCAATAGGACTACCAGTGACACTATTCTGACTTCTCTTTCACCTGTCTGAAATAAACTGGCAAAGTAATAGTTGTGGTTGGAAGTGTCCTTCATGCTTATCTGCACTTCATGGTGAATAAATTTGCTCTCATGCCATCTTGTGAGTATTGTGATGGCTCTATTTCTGGTAATGCTGGTGTAACAATGCAACCAGTGTCACTTTTAAGGTCTGTAATACTTGAAATTTAAAGGAAATTTACAACAGTGTCAAAGTAACATTGAATAGGGTATTTTCATGGGGTAGTGTAGGAGTCTACTATGTTAATTGAAACTATTTGATGTCATTAAAAGTCTGCATTTTAAAAGTGTTATTTTAAAATGGCTAACAGTACTGATTTGATTCTTCTCTTGAGTACAAGAGAAGCTCCTCAAAGTATTAAAAACATGTTTGATTCTGGCAAGGCTTTCTGATTCATAACTTTAATTTTACATAACATAATTTTAATATGTGTTTTGAGGTAGTTCAAATGCAGTTTATCAGAGCCCCTGTTAGATCTTAAATGTTGAAATGGCACTTTGAGGTGGTGTCCAGTGATAGGAGAGAGGGCAGTAGGTACAAACTAGAATGCAAGAGCTTTTACTTGAACTTAAAGGAAAAAATCATTACTTTGAGGGTGACAAGAGACCTGGACTGGGCTGCCCAGAGAGGTGATGGAGTCTCCTTCTGTGGAGACTTTCAAAACCTGCCTGGATGTATTACTGTGTAACCTGAACCTGCATTGGGAAGAGGGTTGGACTAGATGATCTCTGGAGGTCTCTTCTGACCTCTACCTTTGTGTGATTCTGCGTGTGATTCTCTTACTTGTACCAAAATGACATACGTTGGTTATTCAGTACCTAAAAATGGCAATCACATTCTGAAGTATAGTTCTTCTGCACCTGCCTGGCTGTGCAATTGTGTTTCTGTTCAAATTCGAGTTATTTTCCTGGCATAAAACATCACTGGCTGGGTGTTTTATGTTCTTCCTCTCTGAAAAGGACTGTTGTCTTTAGTTTTGAACAGCAGATATTTCTAGTGGCTTTTCTGTGCCTTCACTGCAGTAGGTTGTGTTTGCTCATTACTTTGCAAGTAAGACTGCTTCACTTGTTTTTATTAGTGAGCCTGATTTTTTGCTACACTGAATTTCACAGATTTTTTTTTGCAAGTGCTGAGTTCACTTATTTATTGTGTGACCCCAGTATACGGAGCTGTTTCAGAGGAGGCACTGTGTCTATTGTTTGGTCAAAATTGGGAACATCTGGCAATGGTGGGGCTAACTGATGGGTGCTGTCATATGAATGAGAAAGTTGTCATTTGTAGCCTTCTCTACAATCAAACTCTTAGGAAAAAGTACTTTTTAAGTAGGCTTTTTTTAAACAAATCATAAGCAAGCAAGATGATATAAGGGTTCTTTAAGCTCTTTTATTATGTTTTTGCTTTGTGATTCTTGCCACAGGACTGTTGTGGCCTGTATGTTGTGTAACACTGAGGGCTTCTGTGGCAGTAGGTTGCTGAAGGTTTTTCATTCTCTCAATATAACCCTCAGCATCCCTCCCTGCTATTTCCTAGATGTAGCTCACAAGTCATAAATGCAAAGAATACGAAGCTTGCTGCCAGTTTTTGGGTGGATCTCTGCTTATGTTTCACTCTATGATAATTTTGCATGATTGATGGTGTCTGGTTTGGAAAAGCTGAAGCATCCTACAGAGAGGAATGCAGAGCACCTGACAGTAGTGTTCCTGGTCCATGACTACTTAACCCTTATCCTCCTTTTACTCTCTTTCCACCCACACCAAAAGCTGATTTTTAGGACTCTTGCAAAGGGCTGCTAAAGTATTTAGTACCTCTTTTTAGCATTAATATTTCCAACCCACAACTCACTGTTCTATTTTTTATTTTCTTTTTATTATCATTAAATATTGGAACAGAAAGTTTCCAGGAGTATATGGAAATTTCTGATGCTTCTAGTAATCAGAAGAATGAAAGTTGCCAGCCAGCCAGTTACTTTATTTGTTTAATTTCCTTTCTTCCACTCTGTAAGATACCTTAATTTCTTGTATCTGGTATAATAATGTCTAGTGTTGCTTTTGGCTCTTTGAAATACATTTTATTTTGTTGCAGTACTGCATGGAATAATTCCATGAGGATTTGATGCAAGTGATGTGGCATGGAGATATCTTTTAATGGATAATCCTTTCCTAATTTTCCATGCTTTCTTGAAGTGAGTGCTTTGTCTCCTCTGTCTTCAGGGACACAAACATTTCTCTATATATCTTGTTTCACACCTGAAACTAGTTTGCAGATATTTTTCCACAGAAAGGTTTGCCTCTCAGACTGAATACGAACATGGGGAGTTTTAAATCTCAATTTGAAAACTGGAATATAGAAGCTTGTAAGTCATGATTAGGTTATTTGCTTTTATTACAATCTACCTGTTAGTGATATACAGTCCAAATGCTTCACAGGGTTCATGATATGGGCTTGAAATTCTGACTTGGTTGATAGTTTAAGTAACAACTCAAGGGTTTTGATTTGTTGGGTTTTATTACTAAATAACGATTCCTCTTGTCTTTGGAATCATAGAATCAATGAGGTTGGAAAAGACTTCAGAGATCATCAAGTCCAATCTATCACCCAACACCTCATGACTAAACCATGGCTTCAAGTCCAATCCCCTTTTGAACACCTCCAGTGATGGTGACTCCACCACCTCCCTGGGCAGCCCATTCCAATGTCAAATCTCTCTTTCTGTGAAGAACTTTCTCCTCACCTCAAGCCTAAATTTCCCCTGGTGCAGCTTGGGACTGTGTCCTCTTGTTCTGATGTTGGTTGCCTGGGAGAAGAGACTAACCACCACCTGGATACAACCTCTTTTCAGGTAGTTGTAAAGAGCAATAAGACTCCCCTGAGCCTCCTCTTCTCCAGGCTAAGCAACCCCAGCTTCCTCAGCCTCTCTTTGTAGGGCTTGTATTCCAGACCTTTCCCCCAGCCTTGTTGCCCTTCTCTAGACACATTCAAGTGTCTCAATATCCTTCTTAAATTGAGGGGCCCAGAACTGGACACAGCACTCAAGGTGTGGCCTAACCAGGAGAGGAGATGCTATTTGTCTCTACTTTCTCTCTCTGCCGTATTAGTGAGAATTATCACACATTGGACAAACATGAATGGCATCTTGCCCTTCGTATGCTGAAGAGGAGAAAGTTAACTGCTTGTTTGAGGTAGACTGATATTTGTTCAAGGATCAACTGTCTGTCCCAAACTTGAAATTAAGGACCAGTCATTGGGACAAGTAGATCATCATTGATAAAAGTGTTGAGTGAGTGACAGAGAGGAAGAGAATGAAATGAAAAAATGCAAGATATTATGTAATAGAAAGGACATTCAGTAACATTTCCTGTTATTATAAAAGTTTAATGCCAATTTTAAACATGATTTCCACAAGGTGCACATAACTAACAATATGTGCTTAGGGGCAGTTTTAATTCCTGCATGGATCTCCCCTCAATAGTGGCCTGATGTGAATTTACAGTGCAAGAGGACTTGACCTTGTGGGTGATAGGGTCCGCATATCTGTGTGATAGAAAGCTGGACCTTGAGTGGACCCATACAGCTGTGAGGCTTAGGTGTTTGCTTTGCTTTCTTTGGTCTATTGCAAGTGACAACAAGTTGTTGTATCCTGTACTCTTCCTGGAAGATGCTGCTTTTGTGGTTTAGACTGGTTTTGTTTTATGAGTGGAAGAAGGATGCTGTAAGACCGAATAATGAGGAAATGAAATGGCATCTTAAAAATGGTGGAGGTGGGTTTGTAAAGTGATGCTTGCAAGGGGAAATTATTCTATTTTTATATAAAATATTATGAACTCTGATCTATCCTGATGTGCAGGAAAGGTGCTTTGGCAGTGTGGGAGATATCTTCTGAACATTTAACATTTACATGGAACTAAAGACAAAACAATCATTGGCTTAGCTGGCCCATATTTGGAATATTATTGGCCAATTTGGTTGAGGGATGAGGGGGAAATAGCAAAATGATTCATTACAGCTGAAAGGCCCAGTGAAGAAGAACTAGGTATGAAATTATTTCTGGGTGAAGAATTGATTAGGCTATGACATTTCAGCTTAGAAAAGAGGAATTACAGGTGGTGTGTAAAGAGTGGAGGTAGGGTTTCTAGTGATGAATTTTTGCCCTCTTCTAAGACATAGAAGGGGCACAAAAATTCAGAGAATTTAAAATAATTGGCTTCCAACAAAGAAGTGGCAGGTGTTTACACAGTTTTTGATGAACCTGCAAATGCCAGTTGACTGTGGTTGCGGGAAATGTGCGTGGGTTCAGTATGAGACTGGATAGTTGAACAAGAGATCTGTTACGGGCTACTGGAGACAAATCATGTCAAGATAAGGAAATACTCTGAGCTGGAAATAGTTGGAGGCTACAATAAGATTATGGAACAGATATTCTAATGCTGCCATATCAGATCCCTAGGCAGCTGCTTACAGCCACACTTGGGGACAAGACACTGCAGTTAGAGGGACCACTTACCTGAACTAGTGCAGCCATTTCCATACTCTTGTTTTCAGTGGTGATATACAAAGTATCTGCTCTTCCATGCTGAGGGCACATCTGAGTTACTAAGGAGTCTTGGAATGTCTGTGGCATACTTGCTGTAAAAAAAAGCACAAGGATATAAGAGAATCTTCTGCTGTTTCATGCTTCCTTAGAAAGCATTCAATCAATGTGTGAAGAGAATCTAGACCTATCTCTAGACTACTTTGCAAATGAGAGACTTACCAGATGTCGGTACCACTGCAGGATGAGACAGGGCTGAGCTAGTTGTTTGGTTGAATCTTGGGCTAACTCACGTGAAATCTTTAAATTCTTCCACATCTGGAAATTGCTCAGCACATTTTCATATCCCATTGTATTAAATAGCTTTAATGAGGATTGTGTTTGAGCTGTTTGTAGTCTGCTTGTGTTGTGCACTGAATGACCTAAATGACTTGAGTGATTTCCCTTGCTCCATTCTTAGAGGATTTGTTAATTGGAATTCAGATGTGACTATTTTCAGTGGTGTGTAAAAGGAAGATGAGAATAAGGGCGTTGGCTGTTTTAATTTATTGGAGAACAGCTGTCTGCCTAATTACTGCTGAAAATAGCAGAGTACCTGCAAAAGGGCAGAGGGGTGTGTGTCATGGTAGGGCCAAATGGCCCCAGCACAAACCCAGACAGACACTGAGCTGTCTAGACATGGTCCCCCTCTCCCCCCTCCTTCCTGCAGAAAGCCAGGGTAATGTGGGAAAAGGAACAGAGAGGACAGGACCATGCATGTCTGGTCAACAACCCTGTATCTATGGTAAGGGCATGTGTGCTGGCCTCAGCCTGGAAGAACCCCTTCCGATTGGGTAACTGTGCTGGTTTCAGTGCCCTACTGGCCCAATCGATCTCAGGCAAGATTTATATACAGGCTGATTTCTAGTTGCTCAAGCCTTGCTCAAGCCTTGCTCAAGCCTTGCTCAAGCCTTGCTCAAGCCTTGCTCAAGCCTTGCTCAAGCCTTGCTCAAGCCTTGCTCAAGCCTTGCTCAAGCCTTGCTCAAGCCTTGCTCAAGCCTTGCTCAAGCCTTGCTCAAGCCGTGCCTGCTTGAACCTGCTTGAACCTGCTTGGACCTTGTATGGCTTGAAGTTGCCTCAAGTTGCCCGATCCAGCTCCTGAGATAAAGCCATGAGCATACACACTGCAAGCCATGAGAGAAGCCATGAGCTTAGGAGTTGGAGCCAAGCCTGCTTCCCCTTGTGACCAGGATTTTGCTGTGCCTCAGTTTCCCCAGGACAAGGCAAGTGCCCGGCGCAATAGCATCATTAGCAGCCCTGCTGTCTGCTGAAGCCAGACCAGCCATTGACAACCATGTGGCATTCTAATTCTAATACACAGCAGCAGCAGCAGCACCCCCCTACTTGGGTACAGTCAGCTGTGAGTAGTTAATTCACTGCCTCTTTGGCATAACGGCTCTTGTCGAGTTTCCCCTGACCCTGTGTGGTTGATGCCATTTCGCTCCTGGGGTATTCTCTTTCTGTTATATTTCTCCAGGTGTGCATAAAATAGTTAAATTGTTTAGTTGCCCAAATGTTGCACATTGCCATGGTAAATACATTCTAATCGTACATCCAACCTTGTGATACGATTGGCAATTTTATATTAATAAAAGAATATCAATATATTTATTAATAATGCTGTATATTTATAAATAAAGGAAATATTATATCCTTTCACAGTGTGTACAAAACTTAGGTGATGATGATGAATATTTGCGTTCTCATTACCTTTTCAATTCAGCTTTTTTTTATACAAGATGCTATACCATGACAAAAATATGTCCTTATCAGTCATTGTCTTACTGGGCACATCTGACATAAGACATCATACATCTTGTACACCTTCACTCAACAAGATTGATTCGTTGCTCATAACACTCTGCAGTAAGTGTTTTTGCTTGAAGTCATCAAAGTCAGTCCTTTGTGCACTAATTCCCTTCTTTCTCTTGAAGAGTATTCTCAGCTTGCGTCAGGTTGGAAGGGGCCCTCAAAGGTCATCTTGTACAACTCCCCTGCAGTCAGCAAAGACACCTCCAACTAGATCAGGCTGCCCAGAGCCACATCAAGTTTGATCTTGAATGTCTTCAGGGACAGGGCCTCAACCACATTCCTGAGCAGCCTGTTCCAGTTTTTTACCACTTTTATTGTAATGAACTTTCTTCTTATGTCCTAAAGCTACCCTGCTCCAGTTTAAAACCATTGCACCTCATCCTATCGCTCCAAACAGTCCTTCCCCAGCCTTCCTCTTCAAATACTGAAATGTAGCTACAAGGTCTCCTCAGGGCCTTTTCTTCTCAGGCTTGACAGGCCCAATTCTTTCAGCCTGTCTTCATAGGAAAGGTTGCTAAACCACTCTCTATTATATTCCAAAAGTCATGGCAGTCTGGGGAAGTCCCTGCAGACTGGAAAAGGGGAAACATTACCCTTTTTGAAGATGGGGGCAAGAAGGAGGAACCAGGGAACTACAGGCCAGTCAGTCTCACCTCTGAGCCTGGAAAGATCATGGAGGCACTACTGGCTCAGAAGAATAGTGAAGAGGTGTTTGGGAACAGTCAGCATGGCTTTGCCAAGGGCAAATCCTGCCTGACCAACCTGGTGGCTTTCTATGAGCAGGTGACAATATTAATAGATGAGGGGCGAGCAACTGATGTCGTTTACCTGGACCTGAGCGAAGCCTTCAACACTGTCCCGGACCACATCCTGGTCTCCAAACTGGTGACACATGGGTTTGATGGGTGGACCACTAGATGGATAAGGAACTGGCTTGATGGCCGCACCCAAAGAGTGGCTGTCAATGGCTCCATGTCCCAGTGGAGGCCAGTGACAAGTGGAGTCCCTCAGGGATCAGTCCTGGGACCTGTCTTGTTGAACATCTTTGTGGGTGCCATGGACAGTGGCATTGAGTGCACCCTCAGCAAGTTTGCTGATGACACCAAGCTGTGTGGTGCAGCAGAACATCCTGGAGGCAAGGGATGCCATCCAGAGGGACCTTGACAGGCTGGAGAGGTGGGCACAAGCCAACCTCATGAGGTTCAACAAGAGCAAGTGCAGGGTCCTGCATCTGGGTCAAGGCAATCCCAGGCACAAATCCAGGCTGGGCAGTGACTGGCTGGAAAGTAGCCCTGAGGAGAGAGACTTGAGGGTGCTGGTGGACAAGAAGCTCAACATGAGCTCTCAATGTGCACTTGCAGCCCGCAAAGCCAATCAGATCCTGGGCTGCATCAGGAGAAGTGTGGCCAGCAGGTCAAGGGAGGTGATTCTCCCCCTCTACTCAGCTCTGGTGAGACCCCACCTGGAGTACTGTGTCCAGTTCTGGAGCCCCTATTACAAGAGGGATGTGGATGTGCTGGAGCGTGTCCAGAGAAGGGCCACGAGGATGATCAGAAGGCTGGAGCACCTCTCCTACAAGGACAGAGTGAAGGAGTTGGGGCTGTTCAGTCTGGAGAAGAGAAGGCTCCGAGGTGACCTCATTGTGGCCTTCCAGTATCTGAAGGGGGCCTCCAGGAAGGCTGGGGAAGGACTTCTCAGGATCTCAGGTAGTGATAGGACTAGGGGGAATGGAATGAAGCTGGAGGTGGGGAGATTCAGGCTGGATGTGAGGAGGAGGTTCTTCACCATGAGAGTGGTGAAACCCTGGAATGGGTTGTCCAGGGAGGTGGTGGAGGCCCTGTCCCTGGAGGTGTTTAAGCCCAGGCTGGACGAGGCTCTGGCCAGCCTGATCTAGTGTGGGGTGTCCCTACCCATGGCAGGGGGGTTGGAACTAGATGATCCTTGTGGTCCCTTCCAACCCTGACTGATACTATGATACTATGAAAGCTGCTCCAGCCTTCTGATCATGTTTGTGGCCCTGCTCTGCCCCCATGCCATCAGGTCTATGTCTCTCGTGTGTTGGGGGTATCATATCTCGAGGTCCTTTCCAACCTAAGTGATACTGTGATATCTGGGCACAGTACTCCAGGTGAGGGTCTCGCCAGAGCAGAGTAGCATGGCAGAATCACCTCTCTTAACTGCTGGCCATGCTTGTTTTTATGCAGGCCAGTATGGAGGAAAAAAAAAAAGAAAAAAAAAAGGGGGTAGGGATCATCTTGATCCCATCATCTTTCTCGTATGGTTCTGGGAAAGTGGAATACCCTCCTAGAAAGACTCAAGTTTGCACACTTCCATGATGACTGTTAAGTAATATAATTTGTAAATGAAATTGAACATCTCATGAGTCTCAATGGATTAGCAATTAATTGGACAGCCTCTTCTGTATTCTTTCTAGTACATCTCAGCCTAAGTGATGATACTTTTTTTGCTGAGTGGTGATTTTTCTCCAGCACTGGAAGTTACGATGAATTCAATCAATGCTGCCTTCAGAACCACTTTTGTTTGCAATTAGGTATCAGCATTGATGGGAATCTGCTCTTTGCTCAACATGATGAGCTGATGTTTGAATGCTTGTTATTTGGATGTTCTTATAGGAGTTGGATTTACTTTTAGAATCAGGATGAGAGTATCATATAGCTGATCCTTTTTTATAAAGTGTCAAAAACTTGATTGGAAGTGTAATATCTAATTAAAGATAATGAAAATATGATTGGGAAAAGCTTTGTGACTTTGAAACAGTTCAAAAGTGTGTTTTAATTCTGATGAAGGGGAAAATGTTGGGTTTGGTTGTTGGTTTTTGTTTTTGTTTTTCTCTTACCCTTTTAAGATCGAAGTTGACATCTGATGCAGAGAAAGAGTCTGTGATGATGTTTGGGAGAAATCTTCGTCAGTTACTTCTGACCAGCCCTGTGAGGGGCCGTACTTTGATGGGAGTAGATCCTGGCTACAAACATGGGTGCAAGCTGGCAATTATTTCACCAACCAGTAAGTTTCAATTCCAAATATTTTTGAAAGAACTGAAAGCATATATATTCATGTAGAGGAGAAGATAGTTTCAAAGCCTATATTTGTATCAAATTGATTTTTATGTTTTTTCCCTTGGACTATTGGTGTTTTCTCTTAATCTTCTTGTACAAATTCCTTTCTTCAGGCTTAAGGTTAAGTTTCTGTCACCTGGATTCCAGTGTCTCCTTTGGTGTAAAATAAAATACAACATTAAATCCTTCTTTCTTCCTGAGTACAGATTCAAACAATTGTGCCTCTCAGTAGTCAACAAAGAGAACATCTGGCATTTTTATTGTTTAACAAAGAATTTGTGTTTAAATACTTTGTAAAGCCTCACTTTTTTTCATGGGCACATTGGACATCTGGATGCTTTATCAGCCCTTTTTGTTTAGTAATTTATGGGAGAAGTCAGAAACATCGTATTTATACAACTTTCTACTGTAGTTTTTAGACAGTTGTATAGTAGAGCCTTTCCAGTTCATCTATCTGATCTGGACATGCATAACTCTTTAGGCCCGTGGTAAAATGGTGTCAATTGGTATTTTTTGGTAATATCATACACTTTAGTTGCCTAATATGACTAGGTCCTCATTATTTATGTGCATATGTGTCCAAGGAACTAGAAAATGTATCAGCTCATTTTGGTTTGGCAGCCAAAGTATTCTTGTCCTTGGCTCACCATACATGTCTTCTAACTGGAATGGTGGTGGACTGGATGACTGGTTAAGAAGCTTTGCTTGTGAATCACCAAATTGACTTCACAGGATACGGCTTCTGAGTTTTGTGCGTTTATTAAATGATTTACTCTCCATTGTTCCAGGTCAGATACTCCATACCGATGTTGTTTATTTGCATTCTGGTCAAGGATTTCAAGAAGCTGAGAAGATAAAGAAGCTTCTGCTACAGTACAAGTACTCTAAAAAGAAACTTCCATTTATTACTCTTTCTTGCCAAATGTAGTGAAAGCTTCATAATAAAAATACTTGCTTTTGAGTGCAATAAGATTTCTAATGATTTAACTGGAATTACTCTTTCTGTGTAGTTTAGAGCTTATTTTTCTTTCATTCTGTTCATGCTTTTACATTATGTATATGTTAGAAGCATATGAAATCAAGCTGTGGCTGTCACTAAAGCTACATGCTTAAGGGAGTGTATCCCCATAAAGCTCTGTCAATCCAGGAATAGAAAATAGTAATAAGTTTAGCTTCACTTTTCTCACCTGCCTCCCTCTATCCACACCCAACGCACTAATCAATCTTTCCCTGTTCCAAATGTCATATTTAGTCTTTGGAAGAGTTTTATTAAGTAAAATGAAATCCTGCTCAGAGAGATCTTCAGATCCTGTATCTTGAAAATAGGAGCAACATGATTAAAGGGCTATCGTTTCCAACTGTTTTGGGGTCCCCTGTGGACAGACATCTGGTCCCTTGTGTCAGCTGTTGAACATCCACAGCATACAGCCCAGTTTGTCTTTAACCATTAGATTGGTTTTAAACAAGGTGATTTGATGGGCTGGCTTTGGTGGCAGCAGTCAGCATCAATGATCTTGCAGGCTGTTGCAAACTAATGTTTGCATTGAGGAGTTAAGATTCTGATTGCTTGGGCTTTTGTCCTTTTTCATGACTTGTAACAGATAAGGGAAATATAAGGTGAAAGGGCTTGAGGACTGTACATTACATTTCTTGTATGAATATGAAGTATAATTTTGGGGGGTTTATGTAGATACTATTACTGTTCAATTCCATTACAAGTGAGTGAGAATTTTGACCTGTCTCTTGAGTTATCACAGTTAAAAACCTGTTAAACATGGTATGATATCACTAGGAATATGTTCTTACTGCATCTGGGCCTTGTGTCATATGAAATAAGATGGACTGATCTTTTTGTGTGTTGAATGATATATATGTCTAAAAGAATAACTAAGGGAAATTGTTCATCTTTTCACCTTGTGCAAAGCTGTAGCACTGTTGTGATTGGCAACGGCACAGCCTGCAGAGAAACAGAAGCTTACTTCGCTGACTTAATTATGAAGAAATACTTCGCACCACTGGATGTTGTTTACTGGTAAGATTGTTTTGCTTGCTGTGATACTCAATCTGTTCAGCATATTTTAGTTTACCAGGTAGTCTTAAATGTATTTTTTCAAGTGCTTCTTTTTATTGCCTTGTCTGTTTTTTGAGTCAAACTTGACCCATCCTTCTAGCCAAAAGAAAATGGCTGTAGCTCTTTGGAGCATGAAACAGCTCTCCTGAGTCAGTAAGAAGGAGTCACCGAAGCATTTTATTTTCTTTTCCTGAGATTCACTCTGTTGCTATTATCATTGTAACAAAGTATGCAAGAATAGCAGTTCAAACAGCCCTGTACCTGTGTGTTTATTTCTTGATTAATGAGGTTCAAATGCAAATGAAAGTGATAAAGCTTGTATTGTCTCACTGTAGTATGAAATACTTGCTGATCCTATGGATTTTAGATGGACTGGAAATAATATTTTGTTAATACCTAGCAGAACTGCAATGAGGGTGTTTGTTCTCTTTAAACTTCAGATTTTATCTGCTAGTGTGCTAATTTCAGACTAAACTTTTTGGTGTTACTTGGATGGAAACTACTGTGTTGCTTTCTTTTTTCCATGTAGAGCTTCATTGTGTTTGTTAATTTGTTCCCCCCCCCCCCCCCCCCCCCCGTTCAAAGTACAGTACAGATTTCCTGGAAGCTTTTTTCCCTAGATTAGGAAGTTACCTTAAGAAATGTTCACCAATTCTATTATTCCTAACAACTTGTGTTATCTTTTAGTTAAACTTATTCTTTGTTTCTAAGATTTCTAAGTAAATTTGCAAAAGATCTGATGCTTACATGTCCTTTTTATTTCAAGAGAATAGTAGTATTTTTTCCGATTTTAATTATTTGCAAAGGAAGAAGGCTCTTTAAACTTCCGAAAAATTAAGACTTCCTCTTTCCTGATTCCAAGTTGAAAGCAGTGGATTTTTGATGATGGTAGAGAATGGAAAATGTTTCATTCTCTGTGGATTTTTGAAAATGTTGTATTTTGGTGTTGTTCTCTTGTTACACTGACATAGGCACTGCCTGAAAGAGTGATAGTGACTTTATTTATTGATCATATGTTGCAAAATGTAGGCAACTGTTTAGTTTACACAGAAAAAAATTTATAATACTGTGTCTGGATAGTTTTCTTGCTGCTTTCCTCTTTTGCTCTAATATTTATTCCTGGTTTGTTGCTCAGGATTATTGAATTTTCAAAATAATTACCAGTATCGATGAACTTTAAATTTGTGTTTTGGCCAGTAGAGCTGTGAAGGTGTTGGAACTGGTAAAAACTGTTACAAATTAGGAATTAGTATAAATGCTGTAAGGCAGAAGTCAGGTTATCAAGTTGGTTTTGTTTTTTTCTTTTTTTCTAGTAGTGATAGATAATTTTTTAAACCCTTCAGATTTTCCAAAACTCATGGTATTAGTAGGAAAAAATGCATAAATGCAGTTGTTTAACCTTCAAGATAAATTCCTGGAAATTAAGGGTAATCAAGAACGCATTTTTGCTTCCAGTATGTGGCTATACATATATATATATATATACATACACACACAGAGACTATATATATATGTATACAGTTAGTGATTTTCTTGCATTGTGCTCATGTATAGCGAAGAGCTAGTCCTTACTTCGCAATTTGTATGCAGGACACATAAATCAGAAGAATATAGATTTTAATTTTATTATTTTTCTTGGCAGCATATTTGATGCTGTTGAGCTTTGTAGATTGCTGTTTGTGTGTGTGTGTTTACTTCTATTTACAAATAAGCTGGGCTTGTAGCTGAACTCTCACATTTTGACAGTCTTGATTCGATGTTTTCTTGGAGACAGGGGTTCCGATGTTGTCCTTTCCTGCTAAATTAATTTTATGTGCATCTCGTTGCATTATCCAGTGCTGGGTTTTCTCAGCCATGCTGCTGAGTCCTGCAAGATAGCTACTCTGTTTCCTTTCTACCTCCAGAAAACATTCTCCTTAATCTCCTTGGTATTTCTTAGTAACAGAAAGGTATTTCTTAGTAACAGAGAATAAGTCCCGACACCCTTATTTCTGATACTCCAGTAAAATGCCTGGGATTTTTGTCAGTCTGAGTTAAAGACTGTGATACTTGCAAAATGAGGAGCAATTAGTACAGAGTTACTATGTGAGCAACAGGTGACATAGTAGGCATACATTGTGAGAACTGCTATACCTCTTGAGGGGAAGGAGCTATGAAAGGTGACTTGGGAGAATAAGTGCTGCCGATTCTCTTGTTTTTAAACATAAAAAGTCCTCCAGTGGCACTCTCACATCACAAAAACTCTTCTGTTTCCATGTACAAAATCTTCCCTTGAATATGCTATTTTATGATAAGGAAAACATCAGGACTGTGTTTATACAGGTCTCTAATCAGTTCTGTTGAAACCTGTGGTTTGCTTTTGGATCAAATGATCTCTACAAATTGTTTTCCAGTTAAAATCTCTAAGAAGCCTTTTAAGCAGCATTGGAACAGGTAATTTTAAAAGATCTATTTCTGCATACTGTAGTCATAACTGAAAAAGCAGATTTGCAAATCAATTCTATGTTTGAACTGTAGGGAGAAAAAAAAGATATTCCCCTAACCAGACAAAACAAAAAAGTGAGATGAAAATAAAAATCCTGAAGTGCTGAAACTGTACAGAATGAGTCAGATGCATCTGACAGAATACCAGTTCTTGCGCTGCCCAGCAAAACGGTTCAGTTCATTGCTGTGTGCAAGTTTCAGAGAATTGTGAGTTGTATTTGCACTTACAGCCTTTTTCCCTTAAAGGAAAACTCCTTAAAAGAATCCAAATGTGAAGTGGCTTGGCAGATGAGGCCGGATTGTTTTATAGTGCTGTAAACCCCAAATCCCAATCATCTTAGGCTGTCATTCAGAAAGGTGACTGATGGAGAAGTACTACAGACTTTGACTTCTTGGCAAATAAAGTTTGTGGTATGATGCTACTTGACTTTTTTGTTAGAAATGGAAAATAGAATCTGAAATTATTATACAAAACCAAAATTCTGCTCATACTTTTATGTCCAGCTCATCATATGGAACTTGGATCATCTGTTTCTAGGGAAATGAAACAAATAGAGTGTAATTTTAGAGAGGGGGCATGCGCAGTTGATGGGTGCACAAATATTCTGGACAGGTATGTACTCTTAAGTAAGGTTAGTGATAATAGCCAGCTAAACACTTAAGTGATATGTATGTGCAATACATGTTCAAATTGTCTCTTTAGTACTAAAATCCAGTACAATAATTTCAGAATTGTGCATGAAGCTATTCCTTGGCTTCAGTCGCCAAATCCAGCAAGCACTGAACTACAGACTTCAAAAAGAACACTGTTAACTTTTTATTAAGTCTATGACAAGAGTCAACTGATTCTCACGTTAAAATGTTTCAGTTGTTTCAGTAATAAGAATTGCAATTTTTTTTTCATTTCACTTCTCTCCAACAAAATTATGTTTTTTTATTATGTTGTCTTTTTTTAGTGCTCATAAACACATGAAAGGCAAAAAATGACCAAATCATCAGCAATGGCACATACAATCTATGTAGTTTACTGAAGTTTTCCAAAGAGAAGCAAAACAGCGCAGACAGTAGTAGGAAATTAAGCATATGGCATGGTTTTTCGTGTGGCTTTAAAACCTCTTTATACTCAGTTTGACAATTTTTTGATTTAAAGCAAGTATTTTTCACTATTTTTTTTAACCAGCATACCTTCAAATCCTACCTACATCCAACCTAAATAACTGCAGGACTTTCTTTTTATTTTTACTTTTTCAATGTAGTTTCCCTTTTAGATCTATGTTTATTGACTTAGATTAGGACTGTACTAGAGCCCAGGGACAGTCATATCTAGTCTTTGAGTTTTTTGATTACAAATCAGTTTTTGTTACAAGGTTCAATAAATATTCTTGATTATTTATGTTACTTCTATTGCGAGTTCTTGCCAAAGATATATTGTATTATAACCAAAACAGATGTTCTGTTTTAGACAAGTGTATTTGTTTTAACAGGACCAGAAATGTAAATGAAACAACAGTGTGTTCAGCATTAACATGGCAGATGATGAACTTTGGGATTTCTTTGGCCTTTTTGGATTAACTGAAAGTCTTGAAAAAAATATCTCAGGAATCTGGTTCCATATTTCTCTCACTGCAACTGTTTTTTCTTTGATTGCTGTCAGTTGTAGCAATGTTGGAAATGAAAGGTATCTGAATGACGGATGAGCTATGCTAGAGCAGGACAGCATGAACAACTCAATCATATATAGAAAATAAAGTCACAACTTTTCAGCCTCAGCAGTTTTGTTGTCACAATAGAAACATTCTGCTGACTTTTCTTACGTGTTTGTTGCATTAGTTCACACTCGTCATAAAGCATCTCAGCTCACATTTAAAAGAAAGTTTAGGTGCCATGAATTGCTAATAGTTTTCAACAAGGAATAAAGAATGAAGCCAGGCAAGTGTGTATTTTTCTACTTTCCTGAAGTATTTTTGGTATTTAATTTCTGTTATACTCAGTTTTAAAAGTCATACAAAGTCCTTTTCACTTTCAGCAAGACTTTTCTTGCTCTTGAGACTTTATAAGCAGTATAATTAATAATTTACTGCTGTTTAAGTTCAAATGAGTATATTGTGACAAATAGGGGAAGTCTGTAATGTTTTGTAAAGCTCTCATTGGATTTTCTTTAATGTTTATATTGTCTCCTTTAGAATGCTTAGAAATGTTCTGCTAAGGTAGAGTAAGGCTATTTAATACCTTTTGAAGTTGGACTTTGGTGGCAAGGAATTGATTTGGAAATGTTTGCTCTACAGGATTTTAGGTCCACTGGTATTTTATAGGTGTCTGCATGTGCTTTAAATATCCTCTTCAATTTAAATGTGTGGTTTATGTTGTTGAATATCTACATTATATTCTCTCAGCTTTAACAAATGCCACTTTCAAGTTCCATGCCCCTACATTTCTAATGTTACACTAGCTTAATTCCCATTACTTTTCTGCTTCATAGCACTCGCAGTTTGAAAGGGACCTAACATTCGGGTTCACATTATGATAATTAGGTTTCATAGCAGCGTGGGGGGATTAAGATGTCTGAAGTCTAGTCGCTGAATAAAGTTCAGAACTACTTGTAAAACTTGTTTGAGTGTTTAACAGAAGTAGTTTTATTTATTCAGAGCTCATGCGGCATTAATCCGTATTTCATCAGGTACCCACAGTGCTGTAACTCTAGATATGACCTTGGGACTTAATCTACCCCATCTCAGTTTTCCTTATTAATGTGCCATGAAAGAGGTACATGAAAGATAGCCAACATCAAAGCACCTTTTCAAATAAAGTGGTTGATATGAATCCTCTGGTATTTAACACTGTCTGTCAAATGTTTCAGCTGGTTTGCATCCTTTTACAAGCTATTGCTTGCTGCATTAATGCAGTTGTTTTAAGTCTGTTGAGAGTACAAAGGGGAGTGGGGTTATGGGAAACTTCTATTCCTATTTCTTTTTGATTATATTTTCTTGAAGCTGTTATTTTTGTCCGTTAAGCCATGTAACTCTATTGATGACATATTTATGTGTGCACACCTACACACCTTGGGTCATTAGGTGCCTGATACAGAAGGTAGAGAGTAGTTTGGAATGTTTTGGCAAAAGGACTACATACTCAGTGGCAACAATGCAAATGTCTGAAATGTGCACTGAAGAACCTTTGTTCTGCTTTCACCTCTTTCAAGCTCTAGTGGAGTCATGAGAAGTCCTAAACAATGAAGAAATAATATGACAAACAAGCAGGTTAAAAGTATGTGTCAGGAGGACATAGCCAGTGGAAACATTTTGTATTATGTAGCGATTTCCCACTAAATTGTCTTCTGTCCCTTATTTAGAAGCTACTTTCCACTGTGATTATTTACCACAACTAGGAATTCATGGCTGTGCACACTTCAAAAGAAAAATCTTTTTGTCTGTGTGCATGTAATTTTATGTCTCACTCTGCACAGAAACTTGTTTCTTCACCTACTCCTTTTAGTCATAACTTCAGGTAGTAATTAGTCTGTTGTTTGGCACAGCTTGGACTGTAATAAATTTCTGTGTTTAAAATAATATTCATTGTTCATTCCTGGTATCTACACTGAGTTGAACTTATGCTATATTCAAAAAGGGAAATTCAGAACTTGTCTTAGATTTTAAAGCAGTCCAAGAAAGCAAAGCTCTGCCCCAGCTATTTTGCTTGTTTTAAAATTTTACTGTTGACACCAGTCCTGTTTCTAGCGGTGTTTTTTCAAGGGGAGGAAAAGAATCTGGGAAGCAGTGAAGGTACAGGTGAAACAGATGATTTCAGGCTTTTATAGCATGAATTTAACACTTTTTAGAGCAAGCTTTTATAAGCAATACAATTGATAGAATCCAAAGATGGACCCATTCTGTTTCAGAGAAATAACTTCACAATTTTTAGGATGAGAACAAGGACTAACTGGGAGTATGTAAATCTAATTAATGAGACTATGAATTCCGTTGAGTTCTAAAAATGAGTAAGATATATAAAGTCTAGACTTTAACAATGTGAAGGCAGGGGTCAGGGAGTAAATATAACTAGCAAAAGAAACCTGAGTCTTGAGGAAAAGTTCTCTTTTCCAGGGCACTACAAAGTTGTTTGATTCGGATCCAGGGAAAGTGGAAAGTTACTGATGCAACTTTCCTTCTGCATTTTCTCTGAGAGAATATCATAGTAACAATAATATCATCACTGGAAGACTTCAGGATGAGAAGCTGTTGTGCATGTGACATTATGTTCAAGGGTAACTTGGCATGCTCTTCAGTTAGATACATATTGATCTCAAATATTTCTTCAAATCAGGTAACTGTGAGAAATTGATCACAATAATTCCTCTGTTTTAACAGAGAAGTCGTTTATTATATTTAGGATTGCAAAATTACTTCTCTATTTTCTATTTATTTTTCTTTTGTGTCCCCCATTGAGCAGTAATTTGCACACAGGCTGTTTTCTTGTACACGTTTGTTATGTTCAGATCAATAAAACATCTTTCATTTAAGATAATCAGCTAGAATACATCTAGTATTGCAGTACAACAGAGGCCAGGTGAACAGAGAGAGCCATCTAAAAATACTTACAAACACAAAACGAGAACATGTGGGAAAAGTGAAAGATTGGTTAAAGATACCAGAGAAAGAATATACTGAGCAGGTGCTACCATTTCTGCACACAGTGTGCTGATCAGGTTCCCTGGGGGTAGTTTTGTTCCTAAGTCTCTCTTGAAATTATACTCTCTTTTTCCGGGTATGTGCGTTTTCAGGGTATGTTTGACTCAGTAATAGAAGTCTTTAATGTTGTGCTCCTATGAAATCTCCTTCATTAAGAACTTTCTATGATGACAATGAGTATTACTCTGGCCTAAAGTCACTTGTTCAAGGCCATTTCCAAAGTTCAGAAATACTGAAGAATTTAACTAGAAAGGCTGCTTGCCCATATTGTGTTCTTGGCAGGAGAGGGTGAGGAGTCTTTTGTTAAGAAGTGTCTGAGTGGTGGCCAGGGTCTAGGGGTGGCTCAAGGAGTGCAAAAGTCCTGAGGAGCTGGGTTGGCGGTGAAGGAAGCAGTACAGAAAGTATGGATGTACCATCAGGGAATAAAAGAGAGGGTAATTTCAAGGTACTTCCTCTAGGCAGAGACTCTGAAATACAATATATGGGAAGTTTGTACTACTCGGGGCTTATCTGAGCTGTGCATTCTGTCTTTCCCAGGTAGCAGATTATGTGAAGAGAACAGTTCTCTCTCCACTCTGCACTCTCTCGTAATAGTTTGTGAGTGTGAATGGATGGTGTACAGTCGAAGCTTAAAACCGAGGTTTGGACTTCAGCTGAAAAATGTGACCTAAAGACATATTACTGCTGATCAGAGTGAATATTGGAGGCAAACTCTAAACCAGCTGCATCTGTCAGCCTTTGCCCAAGACTGATTTTTTTTTTTTTTGGTGTGTGTGTAGCTAGAGTGAGCCGAAATATTCGTGATCCATTTAACTCCAGAGTGTAGTTTAAAATGTTGTCTACTCATTGGAAGACTTGGAAATTAATTTAAGCGGAAGCATCCTAATATAGTGTGAACATATCCTCTGATTTGTGAGGTACTAAACCAGTCTGACCTGATTGTGTATTTGTTTTTTGTCTTCAAGTAGACATCGCATAGGAACCTAATGGAGAAGTAATAATTTTTCCATTTGTTGCCAGTAATATGCTTTTACTTAAGTTGAGATTCTGCCAAGCTTCATACTTATTCATTTGTGAAAGTGCATTTGGTATTCTGCATTTCAGCTCTTTCTGTGCTTCCTTTATTGTTATAAGATGTGCTAGACACATTCATTTATTTATTCATACTTACTCTCCTGTTATATTTGGTTATAAGCTGAAGCTTCGGTTAGGTGGCTAGATTACATTAGGCTGTCTAATCATCTGCACTCCTTAATTTCAGTCACTTTAAGCTGAAGAGTTACCTTTGGCATGAGATTCTTCATCACAGGTCTGTTAGAAAGTGTCTGTGTGGGTTGCATTACTGGGGAAAAGTGGATTTATTCTTTGATGTATCAGTACTGTTGAGATCTGGTGAAAGTAGCAGTTTGTGGGCAGATCCTAAGTTTGGAGAGAAGTCTCCTGCTGAAAATACTTTCAGGGTTGTTTTGAGTAGTCCACCTCAGGAAATGGCCACTTGTACAGCTACTAACAACTCCGTCTAGTGCCAGGTGAGCAACTTTTACAAACCTGGATTTTAAAAAACAAATAATCAAAATCCTTTAAAATCAAATGTTTATGACTTTGAGGTGTCTGAAAGGCTGAGAGTCTTCCAGGACTGAGAAGCAAATACAGCGTGTCTATCAGTAAAACAAGGGCTCTTTCCTTCTATAGTGATATATAATCGTTCCTATTCATGATTTCAGGCTGTCATCAGAAGTGAGCACTGCCCATATTCCACCTTCACTTGGAGTAATTTTGTATGATACTGGAAGTGGAGGCTATACTTGCTTGGACTCAATTTAACTTTTCTTATCAACAAAGTGTATGGTAGTCTCAAAAGCTTCATTGAAAGAAACCACAACAACAGGAGATACTTCAACATACTTCTAATGTAGTTTTCAGGGTGTGAGAGGCAGAGAATATAGACATGCTCTGTGTCTTAAAGGACCTTTGAGTAGGTTATTTCAGCTTGAAAAGGGATTACATTTAGATGACTGTAGTATCAGATGGATATGACTGAAGGTGCCTATTGAGAGTAATTATTTTCTATAACTGGATCCCAGCACTTTCACCAACGATGAGTAAGTGGAGGGAATGAGAGATGATCCATTTGTTGTGGTGGGTGATACAGAAGCAAGAAAGAATGTCTGAAAGCAGACATCAAAAAGCACAAGCTAAGTGATGTGTCTGCTTCAGTACCAGGCCATCCTACGACTAGCAACAGGCAAGTGGAAGGAAAAGGGCAGAGAGAAGAGAGTGGTTTTCCTGTTTGTTTTCAGTTATGGCAGAATTGTATTGCTTTGGTGACAATGTATGATTGTAAATGTAATCATGTCCCTCTCACACTTCTGTAGCTTAGTTATTATGCTTTCTTTTGAACACCAAACAGTCCTGAAAGCAAATTTGGTTTACTCACATGGAAAAGAACATTATTACTTGAATCCTAGTTGCAACATCAAGTAGTACCACAGTTCCTAATTGTATCAAATACTATTCAAACTGCTGAGTTTTCTGTGGGGTTTTCTAAATAAAAAATGTGGAGGTGGGAGGGG
Organism: Melanerpes formicivorus; assembly: GCF_026170545.1. Lineage (NCBI taxonomy): Eukaryota > Metazoa > Chordata > Aves > Piciformes > Picidae > Melanerpes > Melanerpes formicivorus. Next base: position 4,704,293 of record NW_027142395.1, on the reverse strand, counting down.
AGGGGGAAGGATGTCCATCTATATACAATTTAGTTATTGCCAACATTAAATTGGATTTTCACATAAAGCTTCTCTCTCAAACCTAATTAATTTTTATATTTTGTTAAACATCCCGGGCAGGTAAGGCAAGATGCCTATTGCCTGTTCAGTTCTTTTACTGAGTTGAACTAGAACTAACATTTGAATAAAATACATTTTGACATTTGAATCTGATGTCACTGTTTCAGGGAAACAGTTTAGGCATGCACCCTCCCTGAGTGATTCATGAGTGATTCTCTTGTCTGCATTACAGTGTGGTACCATAAATACACTTTGGAAGTGGGCTTTCAGTAAAATCAGTGATGCATTTATTACTTGTTCCTGGTCTCTTTTTCCTTGTAGTGTAAAATCACAACTCAAAGTTAGCCTGGCTTTTTTTTGCTGTTAATTACTAGAAGTTACTTTGTCATTTTTAAGTAAATCAAACTGGATATTCCTGTGTTACTGCTCAGTGATTATCTGTCTGCTGAAGGAAATGTTAACTGTAATATTCTGGTGTAAGAGTAAATAGAAAAAGACATTGTCAATTTCAATGTTTTAAAAGGAAATAATTTTGAAATAATGATCTAGTATCCTTTTAATATGTCTTGTTTCTGTAGTGAGCAACAGCAACAAAAAAAGGGCTCTGGTTTTCCCCTGCTCCTACAGGCCCCAGCTGTCTCTGCCAGCATCCTGCTGTCTCTTACTTGCTTGTCCACACCCTCTTGGTGCCTCCTTGATAGTTGCTTTCTCCTCAGGGAAACTGCCTAATGACCTCCTGGTGTTTCTGGAGAAGACCACTGACTTGAAAGGCTGTCCTACTGAGCATCATTTGTGGAGCAAGTTAGGGGAAATATTTCTTTCCTTTTGCTGGTTTTTGGTAATGCATTTACAGTAGACTGTAGGTTCTGGGCTTCTGACATTAGGAAGAGGAATGCTTTCTGATTCAGACAAGTTTTTGAATAAAGGGGTTGTTCTTGTGCTACATGAGAAGGTAGGACTGATGTCATGTAATTCAGAGCAGATTCCCTGGAGTTTTGTGGCTTGTAGAGAATTAAGGGAAGATGCAGATTAAATGTTGATCATAATGACTTGTGTAAATGTAGTTTACTATGCAATGAAGAAAGTGCAAAGTTGATTATTTTTTACTTAATTTTAAATGCCAGTGTTATGAGGTCAGCCTTATTTGTGGTTAATATTAGGTTGCAATAAACTAAAATTTATAAATAATACAGTGAAGTTTGGGGGAGATGCTTTCTATATCTAATTCTCTGGGTCATCTGAAATACCAATTTTTGCACATGGTACAAATTGAAACTTCTAAGGATTAAAACTGGTCATATGTCAAAATTTTAATGTAGAATTCATGGTTTTAATTCATGTCTACTCCTCCTTTATAAAGGACTTGTAAGTTAGTTTCCATTGCATTTAATAGCAAAATGTAAGTTTGGGGGTTCTTCTTTACCACAGTTGAACTCTGAGTCATGTGGTGCTTGTGATAATGGTCATGCTGTGAGCCTTTATGAACTTAAAAGGAAGTTAAAATTTGACATTTGATCTCAGGGTTTGATTAAATACAAATCCAGGATGGGATATGTCAGTTTGCAGTATTAGTGATTTTAAAGTTTTGTTTACATTTTGTAAAAATACTGTTTCAACAACTTGAACAGAATTCCAGTTATGCTTTATGCAGTGTCATAGATTGGGATGTGTGGGAGGGGAAGTAGCAAGTGGATCCTTAATACAGAATCTGTAATTTCATTCTGAATGAGCCTATGCTTAGATGTGGAAGCCTATCTCTGGGGGAAAAAACTTTGATGTTTGTGCCTAGTTCTTTTGATGGAGGAGGAGCTTGTTATCCTGTCCCTGCAGTGGATGTAAGAAATGCTCTGAGCCTCATATAACAGCTTGACCAGTAGAAGTGCTGGAATGGTCCAGTGCAGACTTCGGCTGTGTTGTCACATCTGACAGTGTTGGTGTGCGAATGTGAGCTTCGTGCTGCACTGGCTCAGGGCTGATTGACACTGATGGCAGCAGGAGTATGGGTCTGTTTTCCAGGGGCAGGCTGAGGATGAGACTTGGCTCTGCCACCTCCCACAGTAGCCAGCAGAGCTGAGAAGGTGCCTAAGGGCAGAAGATGCCCTGCCATATTAAACGGTGCTGCGTATCTCACCCTGTCATATGTTCCCTGTAACTCCTTGCAGGAGCTATCCGCATCAGCCAGAGTGCCTTTGGGTTTGTTGCTGCGGTGCTGCCATAGAGTCAGATAAATTCTCGTTCTCCTCTGGACAATTATTGTTGTACTGTTGTATTGTGTCTTCTTCTATAGCCCTGATCAAAGTGTGGGGCCTTGGGTGTGGTGTTTTGTTGTGGGGCTTTTTTGTTTGTTTTGTTGGTTTGGTTTTGTTGGTTTTTTTAAGTAACAGCTGTTAGTTGTTAGCAGCAAGAATCCTCTTAACAGTTTACATCAGGCACTTGAAATTAAGTGAGCCTTCTCTGTTGCTGCAGGAATTGTCAGGCCACAAATTTCCATTAGTTTAATTTCCAAACAATTTTGGGTTTCCTATTTTGCTTGCAGGATTTGAGGGAGCTCAAAATGTTCAGTAAGTTTTCAGTGTAGCCCTGTTTGAAAACAAAGAGTGTTGACTTTTTAAATCTCCTTTTGTTTCTCAAATGCTGTTCAGGGGCAGATAAATACTCTCCTGAAACATTCATGGTACCAAATTGTTTACCTGCCATTCAAAAAACAAGTCTGAAACTCTGTACCAAAACCTCTGTCCTCGGCTACAGAGGATCCAAGTGTTCTTGCTAATATATAGTATGTTTTTGAGTTTCCACTCATGGAAATATTTGAAACCTGACTGGGCACAGCCCTAAGCCATTTACCAGGGGTATTTGACTAGCCAGTCTCTGCAGGTGCCGTTCAACTGCCACAATTCCCTGGAATTCAACAGTTTCTAAAAGTGGAAAGGGTTGTTCTAGATTTCTCAGTCTTCATTGCTAGCTTGTCTTGCATGATCCAGACATCATCAAATGATGCATCCAGAGAAGTAGATGTGGAGTAGATCCCCACAGGACAGGGCCACCACTGTTTCCGTTCCGCTTGCTTTTGCAGATGTAGGTTCTGATTGTCTGCTTTCTGTGTAATGCTTTGCAGAAGACTTATGTTCCAGTGTACCTTTCTTTCTTGCTGCCCAAATACGCATGGACAGTACAGTTTTGGAGTCATTTGCTCTCATCTTGAAGTGTGCAATGAGGAGAGGAAAGAGAGCTTTGAATGAGGAAGTGGGAAATCAATAGCTCATTCAAGGGCTTAGGTCTTGAGTGAAGATTGGGTTGTTGATGGATTATTATTTTAAAAAAAATATTTATTACTTCTTTTTTTCTCCTTCAAAAAAAATCTGAATATGAAGTTCCTGGTGCAAACTTTATCATCTAAAAGAGAAAAAAAATATAGGGTTCATTTAAAAAGAATGAGTTTTGATTATAAAGTGGGAAGGTTAAAAAGAGAGCTAACTTGATTAAAAAGATGTGTGTTCCAAGATTTTTATATTTTTTTCTGCAAAATATTAGTAGTTGAGCTTGGGTAATTAGCTGTGTAAATGTCTTAATGAACCTTTACACTATTGTAGGGTATTTTCTTACAGGTGATTGAGTATTTAAGTACAATATAACATAACTATGACCAGAGAATCACTTGGAAAAATCATAGTGTAAAAAAAGTAGGATGTGAAATAATTCAGCTGCATTTTTATAACTGAGGTGTGAGGATATCTTAAAAAACTAGAGAGCCATCTTATCATATGTTTTCATATTTGGATAACTAAAAAAAAAAACAATTTTAGAGTTAAGGGTTGTTTTTTTTCAAGTGTAAAAAGTAATTGGATAGAAATGCAGCACAAGTAATTTCAATCCAGAAATATACCATAATTTTCCCCCCAAGTGTAAGTAACTGCATGAAAAACATGTTTTAAATCAAGTGGTCTTTCAGCATATGTTTATGCCAGTTCTAGTGATATTACTCATGGAAAGTCTCCAATGTGGATCTGTCACAACCTGAGGGAACAAATTATTCCTTTTTAAGAGAAGGGTGAAAACAAATACAGCACTACCTAACTAACCTTTTATTTCACTAAATCCAGATGTTTATTTTTGTCACTTTTTTCCTCCTTTTGGTTACAGTTGTATTAAAGGAATTTGGATTTTTTGTAAAAAACTAGAATCCATGAATCTCTTTCAAGTTTGTGGGAATTTCGTAGCTTTTGTTGGTTTTGTAATATGAAACGAGACAGTATCTGCTGTTTTAAATGGTCAAAGGATAAACAGTAACACACCTAACCGTTAGCTCACTTCCATATGGAGATAGATTTAATTCAGATTGGCATTGTTTACTGTAGATGCTCAGTGGTGGCACAGATCAGTTAGATAAGGATATTTAAAGCTATGACAATGAGGAGCACCAGAGAAGACATGAAAGAACTCCAGAGGCCTAAAAAGGAGAAAAACATAGAATTTAATAACAAAATAATTTAATAACTTGATCTGCCTATGTTGCTTTACAGACATTTGTGTATTAAATCTGTGTCTTTGAAAAGAAAGTGACCTATTAAAATATGCTTGTTGAGGTAAAGCAAAATTCATGTGATTTTTTTTTTTTTTTTTGTTTTAGTTTTGCATGAAAAATGTTACCTTTTTCTAAAGAATGCGTAACCTACTCTTTTGTAACTTCCTGGCTTTTTTGTCCTGTCTGCTATAATCCTTTTTATACTGCAGTGCTACAGCTCCTTCATAGGAGGTTTGTAGACTTTGCTGGAAGCACTAAACCAGTACCTTAGCCTTATAAGCTTTTTTCCAATGAAGAAACACAGTTGCCTTGATGGACATAATGGAGCTCTTACTGATCAGCATCGGCTTTGAACAGTTGTGAACTAGAGTATAAGAAAATGTCAAAGCAAGCTATTTTTTCCTGTACTAAAAAAATGAAACAACAACAGCAGCAATGAAAGACGACTTCAAAAATGTTCGTAGAATCAGTAGGGTTGGAAAAGACCTCAGAGATCATCAAGTCCAACCTGTCACCCAACACCTCATGACTAACTAAACCATGGCTTCAAGTGCCACATCCAGTCCTTTTCTGAACACCTCCAGGGACCATGACTCCACCACCTCCCTGGGCAGCACATTCCAAAGGCCAATTACTCTTTCTGGGAAGAACTTTCTCTTCACCTTGAGCCTAAACTTCCCCTGGCATAGCTTGAGACTGTGTCCCCCTGTTCTGGTGCTGGTTGCCAGTGTTAAGAACACTGCATGATTAAGTTTGCAGAAATTATTTTTTGAGAGGTAGTACCATTTAATTTTTGTGAGGCCTGCATGAGGGACCATTTACTGTATGTAATACTTGTCTCAGTGTTGTTGAGCTGGAGAGTAAACACAGGAATTTCTCTATGTGATAGAAAAGCTGAGTACCTTAGAGTTCAGTAAACTGTGCCAAGAAATGTCTATAGGTTAAAAACATTTATTATTATGTCTTCAGATACAGCCTAGATGTTAAGAGGGTAGCTTGCTAAGGAAAGATTGAGTACTAAGATGAGTGATATTGTAAGAAGTAGGGGAAAAACAGAATAAAGCTCAATGTTAGCTATAAGTACAGGTCAGAATTTTCCATGAATCAGAGCTGCAGAGGTTATGTGGCAGCTCTGGCTGGGCTGCCTCCCAACTGCCCAGAGTGAGCATTAAAGGAAATGACAGTTGCTGGAGGTGCCCTTCTCTAAGAGGCATTTTGCTGCATATGTTGTGGTCTTGTCTGGTTATACTCCACTCTGGGAGTAAAGCCTCCATTAGAGTTAGTGTGACTCAAAGCTCCAGCCTTTGGTTTGGCTTAACTAACTGCTTTTTAGCACCAACAGTTGCTGCATCTATGTTGTTCATTCTTCCAGATAAAAATTATTCATAAGAGCAATTGTAACAACTGAATAGCAGGTTCTTGTAGCCTTGCTGGACAATTTCAAGTTGACCATTTGCATGTGCCACTTCTTTATCCAGTTTTTATTTGACAAAGTCTGAACACTGGTAAGGGGTCAGTATTCACTGGAGAATGGAGTGGACTCTTCTTAATGCATTGTCTGTGTCTTAAATGTCCTGTGGCCCACAGGAAAAGGATGGTGTGGGTAGGACAATTGTGTGCAACAGGGAAATGTTTTAATTTGAAAGTGAGACACTCTTCTGGCAGGCTTTGGTGTTCTGAAATACAGACCATTGGTGGCAATGCCAGATATTGCTGGTGCTAGCAAAATCTGGGTATCTCCTTATAGGAAGCAATTAAAAAAAAAAAAAAGTCATCTTCATTCCCAAGGCCTTAGTTCTTGGTACTTTATAGTGCTCCAACTTGAATCACTGTGTGGGAATCACTGCTGAGTCCCAGATTTTTACCCTTTGCCTCTGCTGTTTGCTTAAACAGCCATGATGGGCCTTACCTTTCCCAAGATGCTGCATGGCTGCAGATGGGCTGGATGAAACACTGGCTCTTCCTTGTGTGCTACCACTGTAGGGCTTTCTGCTTGGCTGAGCTAAGGAGCTGCTGGCAGGACAGTGCTGGTGATGGCCTTATGGCTTATGCTTTGGAACTTGCATCATCCCTTGCTCTGCTCATAGTGTTGGATGAGGATTGCTGGCTTCAACAAAGCTCTTGAGAATTTGAGAACTGCAAGCAGTAGGGGCAAAGTAAGGCTACTAACTGAGCTCTTTCATGTGAACAGTTTTGCTAGTCTTTGTGGGGAGCAGCAGCATCTTTTTGGACTGTTCCATGTTTTTAATCACAGAATCATGGAATTATTTAGGCTGGAATAAACCTCTGAGATCATCAAGTCCAGCCTATGATCTAACACCACTACATCGACTAGACCATGTCAGTAAGTGCCACATCCAATCTTTCCTTAAACATCTCCAGGGACAGTGACTTCACCACCTCCCTGGGAAGCCCATTCCAGTGTCTAATTACCCTTTCCATGAGGATATGCTTCCTAGCATCCAACCTAAATCTCCCCTGGCACATCTTCAGGCCATAACCTCTCATCTTGTCACAAATTGCCTGGGAGAAGAGCCCACCCCCCATCTTACTACAACTTCTCTTCAGGTAGTTGTGAAGTGTGAGAGTCTCTATAAAACACATGAAAAGTGAGTGTTTAACATTGCCTGGTGTTTCTTTTTCTTTTTTTTTTAAAGTGTGACTGCCAAAAACAGTTGTGTTTTTGTCTCCATGTGCCTTCCTCCCAGGGGGTAAAAGAGGTTAGGTAAAATCTTGTCACTGTTTGGCTGTATTTTTTTACTGGTATTCCTATATCAGTCCTGCAACCTTTTCAACTCTTTCCTTTCTTCTAATTGGAGATAGGTTACTTTAAAACACATTTGAATGCATCTAATTAAAGTAATGCTAAGCAGAATTAATAATGCTATCACATTGTATTCACATAAAATGTGCTTTTTTTTCCCCTTCTTGCACATGTCCTGATACCTGATATATTACAGCAATAATGTATTCTATAACATTTCTCTTGCCAAGATGTTTCTTTATGCCATTGCTGCAACAGGAATTAGAGCTGTAGCTAAATTTTATCTCTTAAGTTCCTACCATACTACAGTTTTAAAGTAAAAAGGAATTACTTAACTGCTTTTTAGCTGGATGGTTAACTTGGCAGTATAGTTTGGACCCAGAGTTGAGATTTTAAAGCTCTCTACAAGAGCAGAAAGAAGCCTCAGCTCCAGCTGCTTTATGAACAGTGACAGGACCTGTTTTCTGAAACTGTCAATGAAAGCAGTGGGGGCAGTCACAGATGACTGTCACCTTCGGTCTTGAGACATGCCACCCTAGGTCTTTCACTTTTCACTGCAGACATGGGACATGTATTTCTTCTGGGGATGAATCCGCAGCACCAGTTTTGTTCTGATAACAGCATCTGGCACTAGATTGATTTAACAGGCTATGAGGTTTGCTCTTTTCAGATATGCACTTGTATGGCAGCTTCTGTGCAGCTCTGACATGGCCACACGCTGCTGTTGTTTTTTCTGCCTCCTAGCACCACGTGTGAAGCTAAAGCTCTTTGACACCTGCCATTTGGACCCTTTTCTTACTGAAAAATGTCATCATTTTCAGACTAGATGAAGGCAGATATCTGATCATTCTTCCCTTTGCAGGGATGTGCTGAGGGCTTGCTTCATCCACAGATGAATAAAGCATGTCAGGCTGTAGCTATACAGTTAGTTTTATTAGTTTAGTACAGCAAGTAGTTTTTTTATTTTGGGGTTCAGAGAGTTATGCAGGAAAAAAAATAAAGCATGGTAACTCATTGATAAATCTTGCAATAATTCTCAAATCTATTCCATTCTGCTGTAAGTAGCAATCATCTTACAGTTTTCGTAACAGGAAATGCCACACCACTTCTCTTGGGGAGGGGAATGATGGTAGCTGAATTGAAATCAGAACATTTTGAGCTCTTGTAATTCTGCAAAATGTTTTATAATGGATATCTTCACTGCATTTTTCCAAACCTGGAAGTTGGTAGAACTGGGCTGCATTTTCCAAAGTAGCAACTTTTTGAAAGAAGCAATGTTTTAATCCAATGCCACAATTGCTTCTCTCATATTCTTGAAACCTGTTTTGTGCTAGCAAACAGGCAACTGGGTTGCATGAGTCGTCGTTGTCCTCATGTTTGAAATATCCTTTTATTATGTTTGATTACAGACAAAATGCTATTAGAATGTAAAATCAACATCCAGCCCTCTTTCATACTCCATAGCAGTGAAAGTCAAAAGTACTCTGCTTTGTTAGCCCTAATATTTCCCAGCTTGCAGGAAAGTGGTAAAACTTGAAGACAACTGTATGAATGATTTGGACTCCTATATGAGCAAAACTTTTGTGCTACATAGTGACTAAAAATTTTGAATGAAGCAATGGCAATATAATGAAAATTCCTTTCCTATTTAAAAGTATATTTTGTCATTGTCAAACATATTAAATACTGGAATAGCTTCTAAGTTCTATGTATTGCTAAAACGTAAAGCTGAATCTTTGGATTGTTTAAAAGCAGAGATGAATGGTATGGGTTTTGTCTTGATTCTGCTGGATAATTGCATTCTAGCACAATCTCCTTTTGTGATCATAATATTTACATTGCCATGCCACTAACTCTTTGAGGAAGGGGAAATGACCAGATTTTGAATTAAATCTCCTCTGTAAGAATGAACAGGCTTTAAAAAATTGTTTATTCTTTAAATGCTTTACTGCGCATATACCAGCACCTTTTTATCTTGCACTTCTATGAGATAGGTTCCTCAGAAGAAGAAAACAAACAAACAAAAAGAGTAGTGGCTTAGCTGTGTCAGTGCCAGGGTTGTGACGGCTGATATCCTCTTGTTCCTGTGGTGAACTGCATGTGGCTGAATAAATCACAGCACCTCACTCAGCCTTCGCAGGACTGTAGTCTCCAACAGGCTGTATTCACCACCTTCCTGGCAGAAGGGGCTGTACTCTGCACAGCATGCAGGGGCTGGAGTGCTCACATACCCAAATGTGAGGTCCTGGGAATGGCAGGTAGCTGCCCACGACAGCAAGAAACCTTCAGCTTGCTGTTGGTAATAATGAGGAGCTGGTGCTGCTGACAAAGTTGCTTCTATGATGGGCGGTATCCTGCTTGACAGGAGAGGGAAGACTGAGACAAATCAAAATGCAAATGAAGGGATTATGACTGTTTCCTACAAAGTGCCTTTTTTTGATGTCCCCTAGGTGTTTTTCATTAGTTGCCCAAAGCAAGCATGCACGGACATGTATAAGAACAGATGCAGACATTCTCTTTCTCTAGTACTTCTGTAGGTCTCAACTACTTGTACTGGAGGCCAGTCACTACTGGTGTCCCCCAGGGATCAGTGCTGGGCCCCATCCTGTTCAATACCTTTATTGATGATCTGGAGGAGGGGACTGAGTCCATCATCAGTAAATTTGCAGATGACACCAAGCTGGGGGCAGGAGTTGATCTGTTAGAGGGTAGGAGAGCTCTGCAGAGGGACCTCGACACGCTGGACAGATGGGCAGAGTCCAACAAGATGGCATTGAGTAAGTCCAAGTGCCTGGTGCTGCACTTTGGCCACAACAACCCCATGCAGTGCTACAGGCTGGGGTCGGAGTGGCTGAAGAGCAACCAGGCAGAAAGGGACCTGGGGGTACTGGTTAATAGTAGGCTGAAGATGAGCCAGTAGTGTGCCCAGGTGGCCAAGAAGGCCAATGGCATCTTGGCCTGCATCAGGAATAGTGTGGTCAGCAGGAGCAGGGAAGTCATTGTGCCCTGTCCTCAGCACTGGTTAGGCCACACTTTGAGTCCTGTGTCCAGTTGTGGGCCTCTCAATTTAAGAAGGACATTGAGACTCTTGAAGGTGTCCAGAGAAGGGCAACAAGGCTGGGGAGAGGCCTCGAGTACAGCGCTGTGAGGAGAGGCTGAGGGAGCTGGGGTTGTTTAGCCTGGAGAAGAGGAGGCTCAGGGGAGCCCTTCTTGCTGTCTACAGCTACCTGAAGTGAGGTTGTAAGCCAGTTGGTCTCTTCTCCCAGGCAAGCAGCACCAGAACAAGAGGACACAGTCTCAAGCTGTGCCAGGGGAATTTTAGGCTTGAGGTAAGGAGAAAGTTCTTCACAGAGAGCTGTTGGCCATTGGGATGTGCTGCCGAGGGAGGTGGTGGGACACCATCACTGGAGAGGTGTTCAAGAGGGGATTGGACGTGGGACTTGGTGCCATGGTTTAGTAGTCATGGGGTCTTGGGTGGCAGGTTGGACTTGATGATCTCTGGGGTCTTTTCTGATCTTATTGATTCTATGATTCTGTGATTGTTAAGGCAATTATTTTAACAGATAACATTGAATAATCCTTCAACCCTTCTGCACTTCTGCCTTCTGTGGAAGCCACAAATTTCTGAAGGATTGTGGTGAAAAGGTTATTAAATTTATTAATATGAAGTATGAATTATGAAATAATAATTTTTAATAATTATCAAACTATTAATAACCGATGAATCACCAACTTATATACATGTTCTAGTGCACGTTCGTGAAATAGATGCCACAACTGGCTTAGTGTTATAACGTAATTGAACTATCTATAAACCCTTTCTATATTTATATAAGGAAGGGTGCAGTTCCGCCGCTTGGCCACTAGATGGAGACTCGGCGGGACGCGGGCGGCTTCTGGCTATACACAGCAATATTACAATCTTTCTATGCGTCAGCGCTTACTCTGCTAGACGCGGATACTTTGAACTGAGTGCTAGTGGATGGAAAGCACGTGGGAGATACTCAATGCCCTTCAGACAACAGGGATCGGTCCTGGTCGGGTCCGTAGGGTCGGCCCTCAGAAGTCGGCTCGAACGGCAGGGCGGGACGACGGTGGCTGGTAGGTGGGCTCGGACGACGGAAGCAGGCGAAGCTACGGGGGTCGGCCCAACCACGGCGGTTCTCGGGGCTGATGCAAACAGCCTGGGGGAGAGAATGCAGCTGCGTTAGGCGGCGGATTCTCGTTTAATGAGGTTAAAGGAGCAACAGGACTCTCAGAGTGGTCCCGGCTTCGGTGCAGTATAAGCACGAACAATGCTTTGGTTTTCCCTGAGATTCACAGGGCTCAGAGCGGCACTCGGCGGCTTCTCTCCCGCTACGGCGGGGCTAAGCATACGTGGACTCGAATATTGATCAAGTCCCTTCTCCCCGGCAACTGGGCAGATCTTACCCTCGGGGGTTGGTCCAGTCCTCCGGTGGCACGGTGGGCTCTCCTGGTCGGTACTGGCTGGCTGCAGCAACGCTGAACTCAGCGAAGGTCCTCCCTCTAGGCTTCTTAACGATGCAGACGCTTCCAGTATGCGTGCATGTATAACAGAAGCTAACAACAATAAGCTCAATGGCAAAGGCTGCAGCTCGAGAGTTACTCTCTCGAGCAAGCACAGAGACAAAGTGAATGGGGGGGGGGGGGGCAACGTGTTTACCAACTGGGGTGATACTTATAGATTCCTCGAGGCTGGGCTTGACCAATGGGCACTCTCATAAGCAACTGGCTTCAGCCTATAGAAAGCGTGAAGCTAGAATTATGCCCATACTTGGTGTCAGCACGAGCGCTGCATGCGCTGGGTGCGTGCAAGCCTGGCTAATGCCTTGGCTTTTGTCTTCCTCCTGGAGGGAGGGGGAACTTGCCCACATGCTGGGACAAGATTCAGTATCGGGGCATAATGTGCCTTCGCCACAAGGATGTACATGCCAGTTGACATGTAGAAAGCTGGGTTAGAGGAGTTCATTAAAACTTTGCAATTGTGGTTGTGAAGGGAGTTGTATTTTTGACAGATCATTGTTTTATGACCAGATAGGAAGATCTGGACCCATTTTGAGATTGAAATACCCTTTGCTTTAAGAGTGGCCATGATTTCTTTCCAAGTATCATCTCTTGATTGTACTGGTATTGTTTCTTAAAATGTTTCTTAAATGTTTCTTAAAGGCTTCAATCTGTAAGTCAAGGTTTTGGAGATTATAGGAACAGTAAGCTATGTAAAATTAGGCAAACTTTCTTTCCTGGTTATTAATCTGCTGTTGCATTTGACTGTGGTGAAATTTACTTCAGTGTAGTAAAATAGTCTGAAAAGTTAGTAAGCTTCATGAAAATATCAGGAAGCTGCATCCATCTTTAATCGTAGAAGTCTCTAGCCTGATACAGCTTTTTCATTACACATACATGAGTTTTTTTTATACACAGTTTTGAAAAGGTTTTCAGTGACAACATGCTGAAGAACCTTACTAAGTTTTTAAAAATGTGCCATTGCATACAGATGAAATTGTAAATAGAAATAGCTGAACAACTGTTAGTGACTTGTTGGTTACATGTAACCTTTATCATGATGTGTTTTTGTAGGGGTAGAGTAGCTCTGAATTAATTTTTAAATAAATATTCTTCAATTAGTTTTCTTTACCTTTTACAAGAAAGCCTTTTTGCCTCTAAAAAACCCCAAAACAAAGAAAAAATTGAGAGATTGAAAATCTGAAGGCCTTCAGATTATCTTTTCGTGGCAAATACATAATGCTCGTGTAAGATGAGTAGGAAGTTTGCTCCATGGTCTGTAGCAGAAAGCTGAGGTTCCACCAGATGGTGCTAGTGGAATATGTATAATGTTGATTTAGCAGTGCTTAAAATGTGAATTGAATGTGACTGGGACAGATGCAGTATGTGAAAGCTTAATTTTTATGCAACAAGCCTGTTTGCACAATGAAAATGTGCAATATTGTCTAGTGAAATATTGTCTGAAATATTGCCTAGTGGCTTTGCAGTTTGTGCACTTTTAACTTTCAAAAGCTTGAGATTAGGCACTGAGGGGAAAAAAAAAATACCTGTCGGATGGCTCACGTGGAAAGCAGATAGTATGGAGGCATAGTCCTGAGTTGTTTAATTGCCTTTTTTATAAGTCAGCAGTTTTTGAAGCTTGTCCATTCATATACTATAAGCATATCATATTGCCACCTGCTTAAAAAGTCAATGTAGAAATGAATTCAAGTTCTTAAACTATACAGAGTTTTTGCCAACTGTTACGAGGGCTTTCTTGTGACTCTTGATAATTGGATCCTTTAAATAAAGAGATGGGGAAAAGTTTGACAACAGTACCAGAGTAGTTTGTAATAAATTTTTGTTGCCTACTGATTTAAGCAGATTTGGTTCTGTCTTAATGTGCCTTGACATAAATACTCCCTGGTCAAGGACCAGAGCTCCCTGCCTCTCCCCTTACCCCCCTGTACAAAAGCAACAAGAGAAAGGAGCAGAGAAGTTAGACTTAGCCAAAGCCAGCCAATAAGCAGGTTAACTCTCCTGAGTGAAGCAAAACAGCCAGAGATCAGAAGAGAGAAGGGCAGAATTGTTACGGTACAGCTCTTCTTATTCTAGATATTTACCCAATTAATTTGTTTAGAATAATCTTTTGTTTTCTTTTTCACACCCAATAGTGATTTATTTCTATTTTTCTACTTTTGTGCTTGAAATCTGTAACTAAATTTTAAAGGCATAGCCTAAAACCACCACAATGACATAGAGCATTTTACAACATTAGTTTAAATTGTTCCATATAGCATTCCCCATTTCAAAAAGAATTACTAGAATTTAGAAAACAAAAAACTAAAATATCTTTGAGTCAAAATGACTGTCTCATGTGTAGTTACAAAAAGGCAAAATCTGTGACAACTGCAAACAGAATTCCCCATACCTGTTATGCTTATAATCTCAGTACTGGGACCAAGCTAATAACCACCTTACTGTAGCTACAAAACCTAAATAAAACCACATGACAGCCACTAATAGGTCTGTAAAGTTTGTCTGACTATGATTGAATGAATCAGAGAACGCTTTCTTTGGAGCTTGAGGTTTTGTGCGTTTACTTGGGGTAACAAATTTATTTTAGGTCCAGGTTTCACTCTCTTGGGCACAGTGGTGAGGGGGTCTACAGGAATGGAAAGTCTCCCCCCACCCTTTCCAAGTCTGCTACACCAAATATTTCAATAAGTGCATACGTATAAAAAGCCATCTCAGAGTGGCTGTCGAATATCCAGTGTACTGCTTCTGAAAGTGCTTTTTAAATCTTGTTTTCCCGCTTCAGATAGTTTTTCACATAGCTTCCTCCTCTCCTCAGTGTGTAAATATTCTTGCCCCTTCAAATGTTTCTTTCTGCCATTCTGAGTTTGATTTTATTTACTTATTTTAGCAAGGAGGTGTTTTTTTACTGCCTAAAATAAGATCTGGTGCAATTAACTTGCTGCTGTAGAGTGACAGTGTTATTGCAGCCCTCTCGCTTTTGACAATTGTCAGTGTAGCATTTATGAGGATCAATAAAACGTGAAATGTTTTTAAAGTGCCATCCGGGTCACTTTGGCTTTCTTCACTATACAAAGTACTGTAACCTCCTTATTACTTACAGTAATAACTGCTTATACAGCATTGTAAAAATGTGTGCAAAACACTGAGGGTTTTTTTTTAATCTGAGTGTAATATTAATGTATTTAGAAGTTGCAGAGAGTTTACTTTTTGGATCTGTTCGAATACAAAGATTGAAAAGTGATTAGTGAAAATCACATAGAAGTATGTGCTAACATATGTGGTTTTTGGAAGCAGTATCCAAAAAGAAAGCATTTGCCAGATGCTGCCTTTATAAGGTTTGAACAGGTTAAGAAATACATTCTGCTGCTTTGTTCTGTAACCTACCTGTTAGTCAGAAAAATAAGTTTGATGAGGCTTCTGTCAACATACTTGTTTTTCAGCAGTTAAGTTTATATGATATGACCTTATTTCTGAGCTGTTACAGGGCTGGTTTTGGAATATCGTCTGTGCTGAAGGAATACCTATAACACAGAATCTTTTTAAAAGTTCATGAAATAGTATTATTTCTACTTGCCTCATTCAGCTGATCTGAGCAGTTTTTTTTTCCTGATAAACTGTTGCTTGAGTGGATTTAGAGTTATGCTAATATAAAAGAGAACAGGATTTTATTCTCTAGTGAAAGATGCAATCTATTTGTAGTATTGAAATGTTCATTAAGTTTCAACTAACTATAAAATCTCTGTGTGTATGAGGTTGGGGGGGAATCTGTGAAAGCAACAGTAAGAAATTCTTGCAGTTTATGTCTACATTTTACACTATTTACTGTTAACATAGTTGGAGCATTGAATAAGAATACGCTTTATCTCTGAGCTATTTTCCTGCTTCCAGGAAGGGCTTCTGGTATCAGGTTTTTATTAAAAAAAATAAAATCTACTAAATGTTCTTAGAAAATTTACAGCCTAAATTTAAAACAATATGAAGAAAAGTTATGATTTTTATTGAAAGGTCTGGCTCTTAAAGATTGTAGTTTCCCTCCTTGTAGCAAAGACGGGGTTATTCTAAGACAGGAATAGTAAAAGTAAAAATAGTTCTGAAACTGATCACATTCCTCTCCAGTGCAGTAGCTGTCAGATGCCTTAATTATCAGCCTGAAATTCAAGTTCTGTTGAAGTTATTTGAAGAAATATACTGTCAATTCACTTGTGAAAAAATTCAGAGCTGAAAATAAACTTACGCTGTGAATACTTGATTGCTCTTTTCTCTTGAGTGGAACTAGAGCACTTGAGAGGTTTTTAATTATGTGTTTGAATTGGTGAGTTTATCATCATTACTGAACGAGCTTGAGGTGTGCAGTAGCTAAATGAACTGTACTGTAAGTTACTGAAGACATGCAGGCTGTTTTTCTTCGGGGATGGCAGTGAGAGCAGGGAGAAGACAATGTTAAAGCCTGCTGAGAATCCAGCTGCAGCTCAGTCTCTATCAAGCTGTTGGTTTTTTTCTGAGTGTTTTAGGCAGCTAGCTTTTGACCATGTATCTGTGAGCTCATGACTTGGATGTGTGTAGTAGTTTGATATTAGACTTTAGAATATAGGTCTTTTTAATGAAATTGTTGGGTAGGTTTTTGTTTTGTTAGTGGAAGCCGGATTGCCGATCTGCTTATGGTAACACTTCTTGTGTTTGTTTTCTCTGTTGTAACATTACTACAGGGGCTGATATCACATACAGTGTAGAATTATAATTGAGTAAGGACTGAAAAAGAATGAGTGTTGCAGGGCAGGAAGGGGTGTTTTGGCTTAAATAGATTTTCCCCCCCTTCCCTCCCCCCCCGCCTTGACTGTACTACCTTGCTTTTGTAAGTATTCATTGATTCGAAATATTTCTAAGATGTGAGGCTTTAAAAAACATCCAAGTATTCAATCAAGTCACTTGCTATGTCTTTCAGTTGTGTTTTTAAGTTGTTTGGTGTTTTGATTATTCACCACTTTATTTTTCAGCATTGTCAGTGAGGCAGGAGCTTCTATTTACAGTGTCAGTCCAGAAGCATCCAAGGAAATGCCAGACCTAGACCCTAACCTACGAAGTGCAGGTATGAAGTGTATTTAGTTTTATCACCACAGAGCTTGATTTTCAGATCTTGGACTGTGTTGTTTATAATGTTAAGTATAATAACAGTCAAAAGCTTAAAAAGTGAAATGTTTTGATGTTTTGTTTCTATTCTTTTATTCTTCTATCATTTCACATTTGAGATCCTAGATATGAAAAATCAATAACATCATCTTCCACTAAGGCCTGTAATGTAAAGGTTCTTGTGGGTATATTCCTTCAATAGGCTGGTTTAGGAATTTATGGGGATTAATATCACCACTCAATCATATAAATTTTCACAGCTGGACATGTCCATGCACACAAGAGGCAGACCTTCCCTTTTTTGTCCCTTGTATGTACAAAAACGTCTGTAACAATAACTGAATGCTTCAAGGGCTAGAAAAATGATGTAGGAATAGAACAGATAATTTAAAGATGTATGTTTGTTATGATCACTTTGAAGTCTTCATGTAGTTGAATATAGCCTTCAAGAAGTACTGTTTAGTTTTTCTTTTTAAAAATTTATCTACTTGAGAATAAATGTCACTGAGGTATAATACATCCCAGTTCTTAGATATGTAGAACTGTTGCCACTCTTAAAATTTTCAGTGTTTACTTAAAAAGTAGTCTTTAAAGAGCAACTTACTGGCAGCTTTGTTGGTATCCAAATTCTGCTCAAGGGTTTGCTTTATTGGAAGACAGTTGTATGTACAGGTCTGAGGTTATTTTTTGATTACTTAATTTGTGTATTTTTATTTGTGTGTCTTTTTGTATTTTTTTCAATCTACCTTAGCTTTTTTTTTCCTTGGGGTTTCCTGCAATTTGCTATGGTACTCAATAAAACATGCGGTATTTGAAAAAGGCAGGAACACTCATATATAGACATTTCCCCGTTAAGATTATACTGTTAATTTTAGTGTTACTCTAGCAGGTTACTTCTGTGAAAGTCCCTGGGAAGTTAGTAGAAAACAGTTCTGAAGTTACATGGTATTTTGAGGTGAAGCTTTCTAGAGTTTTGCACGTTCCCCTTTCCTCATTTTCATGAAGGGGGAAAAAGGAATTTGTGTTAACTCACTGTTTCAAGCGAATGATTTTACAGGAAAAAATCTTCAAATTTCTTTATCAGTCCTTTCCTTTACAGGACAGGTCTTTAGCTTGTTTTGCTTTATTCTTTCCTCCCTACCTGTGAACAGACTCGGTGAAGATTTTTTTTCTTCCCTGGGCTGCAGTTTTTAACGTGTCATGGTATGACCATAGTGAATATCAGGCGTGTGGCAATTCTGTATTTGTGATGGATTCCACTAATTCCCTTGGGCAAAAGATTTTGGTGGTTTGTTTTCTGTTGATGTTGTGGGTTTAGAATTGATGAAAATGAACAGAAAAACAATGAAAAAGAGGAGCTCTCATCACTAACAATATGCTTTTCCAGGTGTACCTTATTTTCCTCTTGTCTGAAATTAATGTTTTAACATTTTAGAGATTTTTATTTAGTGTTGCGCATCAAATACAGTGAATGAAACTCAAACTTGCAATACATGACCAATTTCAGTATTAATTATCTAGAGTTCATAGTTTCTCCATTATTAGTAGAAATTACTTCAGGCACAATTTAAGTGCCATTGCTTGTAGTTTGAAAAGCGTCACAAATTTTAACATGCCACAGCAGTAAAACAGAGTGGATACAAACTGAAAAAGGGTAAGATCGAAAGTGGAAAAAATAATTGTTTAGTTCCGCGGATGTCAACTATTATGGAAATGACAACTAGAAGCATATTTACTACAATAGTCCTTCCAGAAGTTTTGGGCTTTCTTCTTGACTTCTTTTTCTGTCAATTTGTAAGTAGCTGTGCTTAATCTGTGAACACCTTTCACAGCTGAACATAAAAATATGACATAACATTAGAGGGAAACAATACCTGATGTTTGGGGTTTCTTGCAAACTTTTTCTTCACTAGCTTTTACTTCTGTGTTTTTGATTTTTCCTTTAATTTGCAGCAAACAGAAAAGTGACATGGTGTCAAAAGTGACTCGCTTTTTCTTTTTAATTATTGTGTTATATCATGTCAGGTTCAGTGCTTACATGATAGCATTTAGTACATTAAAGGAAGCTGACAGCTGCATGATGAAGTGTGACATTTATAGTTAAAATAAAAGGTACAACTGATGTGACATCTCTGTGATTTTAATGCAGTTTGCCATTTTAACATTTTTCTCAACACAAACTTTATAGAAGGGTTTGGGGTGTTTTGAATTACAGAGTTAGGCCTATTTTTGTCCATCAGGTATATATTAAGTAATGCATATTATATGAGAACTTACTCTCGCATCTTGTGATATGATCTCTGTCACATTTGTAGCGCTGTTTAGCAGCTGTTTGTAGCAAATTTCCAGTTCATGTAGAAAAAGAAGACATCAATCCTGAGTAAAAATTTTACTTTATTAATTTCTCCATGGCTGAGTGTTGTATATAGAGGGGAACTCAACAACTTTTAGGCTTTCATAGATGTGTTAAAGATGTTATTTCAGCCAAGAGCTCAACTAGTTGTTAATTTTCTCCCATTTCAGTAGTATTTTGAAGGTCATGAATGATGACATGGGTTTATAATAAATTATTGAGAAAGTTCACAAATTGAGAATTGTCCTGCAGAGGTGGCTACCTTCTTTCAGGAACTAGGCAATATTGGCTCCTAATATAAATTCTTTACTGTAAAACTTTAATAGCACCAAATCGGAGTATTTCATGAAGGTGCTACTCTTAGTTGCTGTAAAATCTCGTGAATTGGAGCTCAGTTAAGTAGATAGCAAGGAACTTGATGAAACCTAGTTACTTGTGTTTGAGTAGTATGAGAAGCTGCATATATACCCATCTGATAGTCATTGTCAGATTAATGAGCAGAACGGCTATTGCTCAGCCTCACAGAATTAGGAGATAAGAGGCTTATAGGCCAGAGCAATAAAAAGATTTCCTACTTGATAGGCTGAGGAAGTTCAGCTGCAGCAGATTAGGATGCTTTTGCCTAGAGAGCAAACTCCTGGAGTTCAGTAGCAGAAGCTTCTTGATGAACCTCAGATAGGGCTGTATCTTGACAGAGACAGGAATACAAGACTTCCTTCCCAAAAGGTGTGAGGTGTGCCTATGGACAAGCTGAGGATTTGGGGTGAGAATTTTTGTAGGGAGATTGGACACCATAAAAAAGAGTGATTAGCAAGCTGGAAATGTCGGTCAGCTTTGTGAAGCTTATTTATACCCCCTCAAGGCTTTGTGACTGCCTTCTCTGGAGTTAGTGACAGTACTGTGAAAAAGCTGTGAGGCCCCATGGGTGGCTGCAGTTGTGTTTCTACCTCAACAGCTGTCTTCTGGCCATCCTCTTGGAGAAGCAATAAAATTTTTAATTTGATGGAATTTTTGTGAAACTGTTGAATTCATATTTACTTGGCTCTCTTGTTCTTTTTTTGGTGGATTGTTTGGGGGGATTTTTTTTCTTTCTTTTTTCCCCCTTTTATTTTTCAGTTTCCTGAGCTACAATCAGTGTAACATTTCACACTTAACCTTTGGCTAGCTTTTATTCATGGCAGCTTTAGGTAGGAGCTTTTCACTGTAACTTGTCAATAAGGTCTTGGATTACTCTAGGTCTCAGTGGCTGACATTTGCTTGTGCCTCTCTTTTAATGGATGGCCTGGATGCGAGTTTCCCTTTGAACCAGTTTTAAGTACCAAGCTCAGTGAACTGTTACTTTGTGCTACAGGTTTGCCAGTAATTCTCCTTGCCACTAGTTGTCTTTTGTTATCAGAGCGGTTGAGAAGACTGTCCTGATGTGGTATTCTATGAGGAGAAGGAAAAAAACCTGAACTCAGTGGTGACAAGCATACCTTCCTTGAAGAGATGGACTTTGTGATAACCAATATCAACCTGTTTTCAGTTGCTGTCACTGGGGCTGTGAACTCTGGAATTAAATGATTTTCTGAAGGTTGACATTATCTTTGTTTTACCTTCTTCCTGTCCTATATAATTTCATCCATGAGTTTGTTTTGTTATGCAGTACCTGTATTCCTAATGAAAATAAACTTTCTGGGATGAGAAGTAAAGAGTCTGGGCAGTGTGTCAACACTGTTGTGCATTCTGTTTTTTCTCTATTTTAGCAGTTCTCCATGCCTGCAGTTCAGTGGTGCTGGAAGTGCTTGTTAGCTTCAACAAGTTTGGCTAGGCAAAATGGGAAGGGTATGGAGGGACAGGTGGAGAATATAGAAAGTGCAAGTATGTATGACTTGTGTTAAGGATTGACACAAATAAATGCACAATTTATGTATTTCCTGGATGCCTGAAAGCTTTTTAAGATATGGTCAGCTATGGTGGCTTTGTTGACCTTACTGTAGGGAGGATAAAGGATTCATTGATTGTTTGGCGTATGCACACGAGAATTTTTTTCCTGTAGTCTTTCCACCTCTTAAATTGGATACCATGATGAAATGTTGCCCAATAACTTTAAGAACCAGATGAAACTGAATTCTGGTGAAACTGTGGACTAATGGTGAAGAACTACTATGAGGCAGTAGTCATGCTGGGATTTTACCCTGGTTGTAATACATGCTCAATTATGTTAAATGAGAAATACCCTCATTTCTTTGAAGTGATTGATTACATTTCATCTTCAGATTAAATGCTCTAACAATAAGCAATCTCTTGTTTCTTTTACCGTTTGAAGAGAGGGGGGAAAAAAAGCCTAATGCTACTTTATAGCACTGATTTCTGAAAACAGACAAATCTAAATAAATAGAATGCTTTAAACACGGGATGAGGGGTGGGAAAGGGCATTATGTTATTTAAGATACTAAATATCATGTGTTCAAAGATAAAGTTCTCATTTATTTCCATACCTTAATGCAATCATGCATTTTGTTTTCAATTATCAATTCTGTTTTCAGATGCTGAAATGAGCAGCATATTTGGGCTAGTCTAGTGCAGCATCTCCAAGAAATCCTCATTTTCCTCACATACCTGAAGGTCCTGTGTTTCTCTGTCAAGACCACATAGTTGTATCACCTAGTTAGGAAAGCAACAAATATAGATAAAATATTCCATAAAGTTACTTTCTTGCAGGGATTTGAAATACTGACAGGGCAAGCATGTGTGTCATGCCATATGCACAGGTATGATCCAGTACAGAAACTGCGTTGCTTCTAAAGGATGATTCCTGAGAACAAAAAAGAATCCAAGAGAGCAAAAGGTCACACAACGCAGCTTGCTTTAGCATTGTCAAATCCCATGTGCTTGCCTCCTCTCCACAGGGCAGAATACATTGCATTATTGTACGTGCAAAGTTCAGCACACCACTTGCACTTTCACTTGGAAAAGAAAGCCTTATAGGCTTGGGGGGCTTGTTAGGACTTTGAGGCTGTCATGCTACAGGGTTTTGTTCCCTGAGGTGCTGTTAAAGATAGAGACATACAGTTCAGAGCTGTCATACCGGCCAGCAAGTAGAAGGTAGAGATTGGAAAAAATGTAATTTCTTTTGACTTTATCTTAAGGAAAGTAAAACAATTTTATGATTAGATGTGTGGGACATAGTGCCTTGATGTCTACTTGAACTAATTTCTTCATCCTCTTAAAAGAGCAGTACTTCCCCTTGGCTACTTGGGAGAGAAGGTCATTTTTCAAAAACTTTATTGGACAGAAGTCTTATGGTTAAACCATTCACACTGTTTTTTAAGTGGAAGCTTCCTTCTACAGATAATTGTAGAGGATTGGTGCAAGTCCCTTAAGTTTTCAGGAAGAGAAAGAAGGAACGTGGTGAATTTTTATGTATGAAAACCTATTGCCAGCCTGTTTAGTTGGATTGTGTGCAATTACAGCAGTATGGGATGAAATTGTATTCTGTCTTTCATCTGCTGTATTCTGTAGCATTTAAGAATGAGTGTAAATGTATTACGTTGGAAGGGAAAAGGTGCAGTGGTTACAAACAAAATGGATAGTGAACAGCGCTAGCAATTGAGAAAGTCCTCCCCAAAGGACCTGACTCTGACTAATGAGCAGAAGCTTTACAGTTTCAATAGAAGTTTTAGGGAATCAGTTGCTAACAGTTCCTAAATGCAGATGGTCTGGAAATGACTGGGACTCCTACAGTTGTGCATGGTCATGTGTGCCTGCATCATGATTTTGAGAGAGAAAAATGCCCCAAAGTAGTGGGACAGCCCTGAATGGGTTGTTGCACAGCTCATAGAGATGTTTATAGTCTTCACTTTATTGTTCTAGAGAAGAATGTAACATTTTCCAGTCTCTGTAAAAATTCATGGCATATGTGAGAGATGTTCTGGTAAACTTCACTGTTATTTCCTCCAGCACTGTAGAGTGTAGTAGTAGGCTCAAGGAGAGGAGCTTGATCTTTTGTAATCTGCAAGATCGAGAGCCATTTAGATTCCTCAAATTTTCTGCCTTGTTATAGAATTAAACCAGAAGATTATTTTGAGCTACATGAAAACTATTTTGTCTGGCTGGTTTTGAGCAGTATTTTCACTATGCTAACAGAATTGTCTGTCCGTGTATAGCTTTTAAACTGAAGATAATTCTCTGCGTCCACGCTAGTTTGCAAATGATGTGTCATTTTTGTGTGCTTTGTGCAAAGGTGTGATGCTCAGTTTAGGAAAGATGTTGAGTTGCTGGAAGGTGACCAGAGAAGGGCAACAAAGCTGGGGAGGGGTTTGGAGCACAGCCCTGTGAGGAGAGGCTGACGCAGCTGAGGTGGTTTAGCCTGGAGAAGAGGAGACTCGGGGGAGACCTTCTTGCTGTCCACAATTACCTGAAGAGAGGTTGTAGCCAGGTGGGGGTTGGTCTCTTCTCCTAAGCACCCAGCACCAGAACAAGAGGCCACAGTCTCAAGCTGTGCCAGGGGAGGTTTAGGCTGGATGTTAGGAATACATTCTTCCCAGAAAGAGAGATTGGCCATTGGAATGTGCTGCCGAGGGAGGTGGTGGAGTCACCATCCCTGGAGGTGTTTAGGAATAGACTGGATGAGGCACTTGGTGCCATGGTTTAGTTGATTAGATGGTATTGGATGATAGGTTGGACGCGATGATCTCGAAGGTCTTTTCCAACCCAGTTAATTCTGGTTTTGTATAGAAGCTGAGTGATTACACTATGTTGCAACCCAGTTCACCTGACTTTCCTCTCCTTTACCTATTTCTTAAGTCCTAGATAGATTTAAGCTCAGCAAATGGGCTCCACCTTTTATTTACAGAGCACCATTTTCAGTGCTTCTGAACAAATTGAAAATACCCCAACAGTTCTGTCTAAAAGCCATCTCCAGAGGCAGAGCAGTAGTCCAGGCTCTGGTAATGCCAGATCCCTTTAGCATAAAAGTTATGAAAAATGTTTACTTCCTTCTGGATGTAACTATGCATATCTGTGTGTATTTTCCTTAGAAGCGTATGCTGCCGCTTTGAAGCATGGAGCCACAGTTTCAATGAGTACAAAGATGCCCTTCAATTTGAGGAGTTTTGTTTTGCTTTTTATATCGCAGTATATTCCATAATTTACCAAGACAGCTTTTCTTACTATAGGCACGGGAAAGGGCATTCTGGTCACTTTTGAAAGGTTATTTTGTATCATTGATACAAATTAATCATGTAAGTACACTTCTAGTAGTAACAGTAGTCAGTGTCATGTTAATATAGTTAAAATTAGGAATGGTATTCTGAATGTGAAAAGCATATTGATGATGTTTGCCTTTTAAACTGAACAGAGGGAGAAAGTTTTTTTCTGAATTAACAGAATCCTTCTGACAGGGAAATCACATCAGGCTTCAGTTCAGTGTTTGACTCTCATCTCACATTGACTAAAACAAGGGAGACTATCTTGTGATGCAGAAATTATTAATACTTAGACAAGTTAATGAAAATGTCTTTCTAAGAAAAAATAGGGCTTTTTTTTTTTTCTTTTTTAAAAGCTGCATTGTAGTGTTCACTTGTCGAGGGTTTTTTTCCTTGATACATATTTATTACTTCCTTTTTGTATTCAACCCATCCCTTTTAAAGATTTCTGCAGTAAATAAATAGAACACTGTCATTCACTATTTCATTAATCTTAGGCAAATAACAGATTATCAGTTTTATGGAGTTAAAAGTAAACTGAAGTGTAACCTTTTAAAAACAAAAACCTGCCCACTTGCCACAGAAGAATTTTGGATGAAATGCAGCTGTTGAGCAGTTGCTTAAAATAAATTGCATACTTTAAACCCACTGAGAAGATATATGAGGATTCAAAACTGTGTCACAAATCCTGACCTACTGAGAAAGAATGCTTAATGAAAAGACTACTGTACGTTTCACTGTATCCTCTGCAAGGAGGGTGAAATTCAGGTCAATAGAATAGAAAGCACAATAGAAGGCCTCTAGGACTCAGGAAACCTGAATAATCGATCACTTAATAAATAGTATGACAGATACTTATGGAGAGTAATTGATCTTGAGCACAATAATAGGCTTTATAAGAGGATTTAAATAAGTTGTAATATTTTCATATCTACTCTGGTATGATATATTGACAGTAATTAGGCATGCATTTTTGAGTTAGTCTCTAATAACCTTAACAGTTATTGAACTTGAAATTATTAATTTCATTGACACTGAAGTTTTGACTCAGATTTTTAAGTTAGAACTGTTAATTTAATAGGGGGGTCAGGGGGATGAGTCAGCATGTCTCAGCAAGAATTAAATAGTGAAGAAAATGAAGAAATGGAAAGAATGAAATGAGAACAGCATTCTCATTTACGGCAAGATTGAGGTTGAGCTAATTGTAGCCTTAGTAAGTTGTGGTTGTCATACATTTGTTTGTAAAACATTTATAAAGCTCTTCACAGCCCCTTATACATCTGGAATCTTCACATTGTTTCAAAACATAAGCAAATGCTTCTATTTGTATGAGGCAGATAAACTGTCACCGTTTTTGACCGGGACATGTTTTTATCCTTATATAAAGACCTGTGTGTTTAAAGGAGGGAGTGAAATCTTGGACTTCTGGCCAAAAATGTTTTTCTTCTTGCAGTGGCAAGAAGCAACATTAAAGCACCACTGTATCCAAAGGAAATTGAATATTTTATTTTGTGTCCTTCTTCTACCCGTAATCATTCCTGGCAGCCTCTCGTGCTGCATTTGGCAGAACTTTGTATATTCATTTTCAGGCTCTGTATCTGCAGCTATTAAGTTTTTGCTTTATGGTGTGGCACTTACACAGAGCAATGGAAAAGGAGTACATTTTCATAGGTGATTATCTGAACACAGAATTTGACAGGCTCACCCCAAAACAGGCACAATACTTGAAATGGTTTATGGTAAATTTTCTTATCTAGCTGACATGATTTCTAGCTGCTTTTGCACCTCAAATAGTATACACGTCTGATTTGGGTCATAATGATTGCTTTAGACCTATTCCTTTGCTGAAGGGAGGCACGTATCATAGCTAATAAGCACTAGTTCTGTTGGGTTTTTTTAGTGCTGGCAGATGACATGGCTCTTGTATAGATACCATCTATGGAAGTAGTTGGAAGCCTGCTATATTGGTTTTACCCCTCACTGTTCAGAGTGGGTACTTCTTTCCATCATTAGTCTGAAAAGGTTTAGCTTGAAAACTGTTACCAGTATTCCAGACTGGAAACTCTCTCCTTTTTAATCCCTGTGAAAAATGGTATCGTGTACTGGAGAAGGCGTTAGTGGAAACAAAGTTATGTGGTATCTGTGTGTAAGGAAAATAGTCTTTAATTCTGAACTTGTCAGTTTGGAATTAAGAGAGATTTGATCTTTTTAAGACTGAAGTAGTCAGGTAATTTAAAATGTTTGCAGTTTCACTATTAATAGAATTCCCTATTTTCTACAAAGATCAAACACTGAGACTGTCATAAATTGTGCAAGTTCATGGAAGGTTTTCACGCACCCACCCCCCCGTCGCTGCACTTTACCACTGACAGACAAAAATACTTAAGTATCTGGCAGGTTTGTCTTGTCAAACAGTCAAAATATGGAGTCAGGTAAGACTGTTAAATAGTTAAATTGCCTTTCTTACAAAATGGCAGGAAATGTCCTAATGAAATGGGAAGATTTCAGTAGATATGCTTTCTGTAACATCCTTTATTTCTCCTGGATTTGAAGGAGCAGTTGATCTACATTAAAGTCAGAGGACAAGGTGGGCAGTTCTGTCCCCCCAAGCTTTACAGTTTCACATGGATTTACTGCATGGCAGCACAGTATGTTACTGTAATTCCAAGTGTTGCAATGATGTTTTCTTTTTAATTGATAATTCGGAGCTTTGCATTTGGTGTGCAATTTTCTAATAGTGTGATTTGGTGTGATTTTTCTAATAGAAATACTTAATAGGGTTTTTCACATTTTACTTTGACTAATGTATTATAGAATGGCATCTCAAACATTTTGGTTTTGGCTCTGCTGATTATTTTTTTAAAATCTGATTTTCTGGTTTTGCCTTGCATGCCATCATATAATTTGTTTTGCATTTGCTTAAGGCAAAGTGAAGCATATCTCAACTGTAAAAGCAAGAATGCTTTACTTGTTTCAGTGTCGCTCATCTAACAAGGCATGTTCTTTAGCCATTCCAGAAATATATTTTAAACACATAAACAAATAGGTTTAGGCAATACTTGTACTAGGGTAAAATTGGTTAGTAAGTGTTTTTTAAAAGGGGGGAGGGGAACAATCAACTTTGAAATGTCTTGGTTTGATTTTTAAGGGTGTGGTGGTTTTAGGCTATGCCTTTACAATTTAGTTACAGATTTCAAGCAGAAAAGTAGAAAAATATAAATAAATCACTGTTGGGTGTAAAAAGGAAAACAAAAGAGTATTCTAAACAAGTTAATTGGGTAAATATCTAGAATAAGAGGAACTGTACCATAACAATTCTTGCCTTTTCTCTTCTGATCTCTGGCTGTTTCATTTCGCTTGGGAGAGAGAACCTGCTTATCGGCTGGCCTTGGCGAAGTCTAACTTCTCTGCTCCTTTCTCTTGTTCCTTTTGTACAGGGGGGTAAGGGTGAGGCAGGGAGGGAGAAGCGAGTAGCTGTTTATTAATTGTAAATCTCTGTATAATATTGTAAATCCTGTATATTTGTACATCTTCATTGCATTCCATTGTAGAGTGTAGATTTTGCTTGTAAATACAGCTTCATTTGCTTCTAACTGAGTTGGTCTGGCAAAGTTAATGTTGGGGGGAGAAACTTCAACCGACCACAAAGGGGGAAATGCTAAGACCATTATGTTTTACTATGCCTGGTCCACAGTGGCAGACATTTCACTTCTGCAGAGCCACCATGATTTCAGTAAGGCTCCCCTTGTATTGTAAGAGTTCATCCACATGGATCAAATTTCTAGAGTGGAGTCTCACTGCCCTCTACAAAAACCTATTGCTTTATGCTAGTACTGTAGCAAAGGAAAAGTGGGTTTTCCTGTACAAGACATGGTAGATGCTAATCTTGACTGAATTTGTGGCTGGAGAGAATGTGAGCAACTCTCGCCTTTCCCTATTGTGTTTTTTTTTTTAATTGGAATAGTTCTAGACTACAATTATGACATTAGTGGGAATTCTACAGGTCAGTTATCCCTAGTGGTATTTACTGTAGGAGCAGAATCCCTTAAATTGTATAACTGACTGCTAGCTGATCTTCGTGCTTCATTATTGTAACTGTTAGGCCTGATCCAGCAAATCACTTTAACTATGTAACTATGCATATGAATAGTTCAGCTGGTTCTGGTGGGAATACTGACATGCATCTGAAGTGCCTTGCTGGATCAGGCCGTAATTCTCTGCTGTAAGCCTCCTAGGTATATGATGGTGTTGTCAGCCTAGTTATTATGACTAAAGGAGTCTAACTTTTACTTTTAATTGAGTGTTCACAAGAGAACATTATGCTTGGAAAATTTCTGTATCAACCTATCCATATAGTTGTCTGTTTCTAAAAGATGTAATGAAAGTAGAGAGAGAGACATTAGCTCTCAGGTTAGCTAAAATGCAACTTTTGAAATGTGTTTTGCCCTTAGGTGGAACAAAAAGAAAATTCTCTAAAGCATTTTGTAACTTTTAAGCAAGTTGAGTTTTAGAAAGCTTGCTGAAATAAAAACAGAGTACCTGCACCTAGACATAAGTGTGTTCAGAAGAAATACCTAGTTTCAAGTGTGTCCTGGTCTGGATCAATATTCCTTTCACTGATGTTTTGTTCCACTTTTGTTTGCTAGCTAATGAACAATAGATAACACATGTTATTTCCAAGTAATTAATATGAATTGTTGTATAGGAAAGACGTTCTGCTGTAAAACTATAAGTGTAAGTGATAACTGGTGTACTCAGACTGGTTAACCTTTGGAGATTCTTTTTAACAGGAAGGTGTATGTGATTGGCTTTGAATTCAGAATTTATCTATCAGAGAAAACAGGCATATCAGATGTCACCAGCACAGTGCTTTCTGAGCCTATCTAGCAAGCTGCCGTTGTCAGTGTGTGTTAAAATGGACAGCAAAGGATATGAGGAGTCTTGCATGACTATGTGGTGAACTTCATGTTAACTGTGTGTTTAGCAGTGCAAGTCTTTAAAAGTGAAAACTCTTAACACCCTGCAGTAGTGGTAGGTGCTATTTAAATTAGGGCTGCAAAGATGATTAAGGGACTGGAGTGCCTTTCACAGGAGAAAGCAAGAGAACTGGGAGTATCCAGCCTGGAAAAGAGGAGGCTCAGTGGGATCTTTATGAATTCCAGTTGTATCTGTTGCCTCTTGTCCTATTATAGACACCTTTAAAAAGAGACTAGCACTTTCTTGACACCCACTCTGCAGATATTTGTAAACATTAACAAGATCCCCTGACAGTCCTAATTTTTTCCAGACTAAACAGGCCCAAGTCTTTCAGCCTTTCCTCATAAGACATATATTTCAGTACCTTAATCATCCCCATAGCCCTCTGTTGGACATTCTTGTATATCCCTTACCCTCTTGAATTGAGGAGCCCAGAACTTGGCACAATACTCCCGATGTGCTTTTACCAGAGTAGAGGAGGAAGAGAATCTCCCTTGACCTGCTAGCTGTACTCTTAATGCACCCCAGGATACCATTTGTCTCCTTGGATACAAGGGCACACTGCTGTCCCAGAGAAACCTTACTTGTCCATGCCAGGTCCTTCTCCATGGAGCTGCTTTCCAGCAGGTCAGCCTCTATCTATACTGGTGTGTGGGATTACTCTTCCCTAGATGCAGGACTCTGGATTTACGTGGGTTGTACATCATTAGGTTCCCTTTGCCCAGCTCTATGGTCTATCCAGGTCTTCCTGAGTGCCTGCACAGCCTTCTGGTATATTAGCCAATTCTCCCAGTTTGGTTTCATCAGTACTCTATCCCCTCATCCAGGTTGTTGGTGAAGATGTTGAATAAGACTCAGTGGTCTCAGTACTGACCCCTGGGGAACTCCACTAGGTACAGGTCTCCAACTGAACTGAGTTCTGTTGTTCAGACAGTTCATGTTCCATCTCACTGCTCACTCTTCTACCCAGGCATCCTGAGCTTGCCTATTATGGTTGTCAGTTACTGAAGTCACATAGTGTGCTGATCTACACTGAAAGGCTGAGGCAAGTTAGAAATACTTCAAAGCTGGCTAATTTATTTTTTTTTAATCAAGAATAGCTGCTATTCCTCAAGGGCTGAGGATTATCTTGACTTTGACTTCTTTTTCTTCTTGAGGAAACACCTGGCTCTAGTAAATGACCCTGTGGGAGGGAGAAGAGTTACAAATGCTGATTAGAGTCTTGATTTAATATTTGGAGGACCAAAAATTCTCCCCATGTACTCTTAATGGCATCAGAAATGGTGGAAATAGTTCTCTCCCCCTTTTTGTTTTTCCTTTTTGCCCTTAAATGTGGTTATAACAATGACAGATTGTCAAATGATGTGTTTTGGTAAGCAGTTTAGATTAGCGAAGTCCAAGAACCATTTTCAAAGTGAGCAATTAATTTGATATTTGAATTATGTTAGTATGGAATATATAGAATAAACCTTTATTAGAATAAACCAAACCAGGTTGGAAGAGACCTTCAAGATCATCGTGTCCAACCCATCAACCAATCCAACCCACCCAAACAGCTAACCCATGACACCAAGTACCCCATCAAGTCTCCTCCTGAACACCTTCAATGACGGCAACTCCACCACCTCCCCAGGCAGCCCATTCCATAGCGCAATCACTCTTTCTGTATAGAACTTCTTCCTAACATCCAACCTAAACCTCCCCTGGCGCAGCCTGAGACTGTGTCCTCTTGTTCTGGTACTGGGTGCCTGGGAGAAGAGACCATCATCCGCCTGTCTACAACCTCCCTTCAGGTAGTTGTAGAGAGTGATAAGGTCACCCCTGAGTCTCCTCTTCTTCAGGCTGAGCAACCCCAGCTCCCTCAGTCTTTCCTCATAGGGCTTGTGTTCCAAACCCCTCACCAACTTTGTTGCTCTTCTCTGGACTCGTTCCAGCAAGTCAACCTCCTTCCTAAACTGAGGGGCCCAGAACTGGACACAGTACTTGAGGTGTGGCCTAACCAGTGCAGTGTACAGGGGCAGAATGACCTCCCTGCTCCTGCTGGCCACACTGTTCCTGATGCAGGCCAGGATGCCATTGGCCCTCTTGGCAGCCTGGGCACACTACAGGCTCATGTTCAGCCTACCATCGACCAGTACCCGCAGGTCCCTCTCTGCCTGGCTGCTCTCCAGCCACTCTGACCCCAGACTGTAGCACTGCATGGGGTTGTTGTGGCCAGTGTGCAGAACCCGGCACTTGGATATGTTCAATCTCATGCCGTTGGATTCTGCCCATCTGTCCAGCCTGTCGAGGTCCCTCTGCAGAGCCTCTCTACCCTCCAGCAGATCAACTCTTGCCCCCAGCTTGGTGTCATCAGCAAATTTGCTGATGATGGACTCAATGCCCTCATCCAGATCGTCAATGAAGATGTTAAAGAGCATGGGGCCCAGCACTGATCCTTGGGGCACACCACTAGTGACTGGCTGCCAGCTGGATGTGGCACCATTCACCACCACTCTCTGGGCTCGGCCATCCAGCCAGTTCCTAACCCATCGCAGTGTGCTCCCGTCCAAGCCATGGGCTGACAGCTTGGCCAGCAGTTTGCTATGGGGGACGGTGTCAAAGGCCTTGCTGAGGTCCAGGTAGACTACATCAACAGGCCTCCCCACATCCACCAGGTGGGTCACCTGATCGTAGAAGGAGATCAGGTTGGTCAGGCAGGACCTAACCTTCCTAAATCCATGCTGGCTGGGCCTGATCCCTTGGCCATCCTGGAAGTGCTGTGTGATTGCACTCAGGATGACCTGTTCCATGATCTTGCCTGGCACTGAGGTCAGGCTGACAGGCCTGTAATTCCCTGGCTCATCCAACCGGCCCTTCTTGTGGATGGGCACCACGTTGGCCAGCTTCCAGTCCTCTGGGGCCTCGCCAGTGAGCCAGGACTGCTGGAAAATTATGGAGAGTGGCTTGGCGAGCTCATCTGCCAGCTCTCTCAGCACCCTAGGCTGAATCCCATCTGGTCCCATGGACTTGTGGGGATCCAAGCTGCTAAGGAGAATTCCAACCACCTTCTCATGGAACATAGGGGAACTGTGCTGCTCCCTGGCTCCTTCTGCCAGCTCTGCAGGCCAGCTGTCAGGAAGACATTCTGTCCTTCTAGTAAAAATTGAGGCAAAGAAGGTGTTAAGTATCTCTGCCTTTTCCTCATCCTTTGTTACAATGTTCCCCTCCGTGTCCACCAAGGAGTGGAGGTTGTCCTTTCCCTTCCTCTTACTATTAATGTATTTATAGAAGGACTTTTTGTTGTCCTTCACAGTAGAGGCCAGTTTGAGCTCCAAGTGTGCTTTTGCCTCCCTAATTCTCTTCCTACACCACCTAGCAACATCCTTAAACATTCTGTGGGTTGCCTCCCCTCTCTTCCAAAGGTGATACACCCTCTTTTTTTCCCTCAGTTCCATTAAAAGTTCATGAACCATCCAGGCTGGCCGTCTGCCCCGGCGGCTCATCTTCTGGCACATTGCCACAGCCTGTCCCTGAGCCTTCAACAATTCTTCATTGAAGTAGGTCCAGCTCTCCTGGACCCCTTTGTTTTTAAGGGCTTTATCCCAAGGAACCCTCTGAATTAGTTCCTTGAGTAACCCGAAGTCTGCCCTCCGGAAGTCCAGAGTGGAGGTCTTCTTGCCGCCCCTCTTGGCTTGACCAAAAACCGAGAATTCAATTATCTCGTGGTCACTGGACCCCAAACACCCTCCAACCACCACATCACCCACCAGCCCTTCCCTGTTGGTGAAGAGGAGGTCAAGCATAGCCTTGCCCCTGGTAGGCTCTCGCAGCACCTGGGATAAGAAGCTGTCCTCCGTGCATTCTAAGAACCTTCTAGACTGTCTCCTCTCTGCTGTGTTGAGATCCCAGCAGATGTCAGGCAGGTTGAAGTTGCCCATGAGAACAAGGTCCGGAGATCTTGAGACAGCCCTAAGCTGCCTATAGAATGCTTCATCAACATCTTCCTCCTGGTTGGGTGGTCTATAACAGACTCCAACCAGGGTGTCTGCCCTGCTGGTCTTCCCTCTAATTCTTACCCACAAGCATTCAACCCGCTCATCCCTAATCTCCGTCTCAGGGTCATCTAGTGCCTTCCTGATGTACAGGGCCACCCCTCCACCCCTTCTTCCTCGCCTGTCTCTCCTAGGAATGGCAACATTAAATAAGTCTGTGAACAGTTACTCCATTCTTTTTTAAATGTTTGTTTCTACAGGTCCATGAGTTAAGGTTAAAGGATATTTCAGGGTTTAATTTTAAATGTAGTCCATGTAATATGGATACAAGGGAAAAATTTAATGTGCTCAGGTCTATTTATTAACTCTGTGGCCTGATTTTTTTTTTTTTTTTAATACTGTTATTACTATTTCAAATATTAGATCTGGGTTTAATTATTCAATTAAAAGCTTTGCTT
Source organism: Melanerpes formicivorus (assembly GCF_026170545.1). Classification (NCBI taxonomy): domain Eukaryota; kingdom Metazoa; phylum Chordata; class Aves; order Piciformes; family Picidae; genus Melanerpes; species Melanerpes formicivorus. Next base: position 4,670,327 of record NW_027142395.1, on the reverse strand, counting down.
AATGTATATTTCATGTCCCATGTCTAACAGTGAAAAAGAATGCTGAGATATTATTGGCTATTTCCAGGTTTTAAAAAAAAAAGATTAATTATGTAGAAGATTTAAAAAAAAATCATCAAAAGCAATTCTTATCCTTATTTTTCAGGTAAAACCCACAGTTGTTTTGTAATTCTGTTTTTCAGTTTCCATAGCTAGACGCGTCCAAGACCCATTAGCTGAGTTAGTGAAAATCGAGCCCAAGCATATAGGAGTTGGCATGTATCAGGTAAGATAATATGTCTCATTTAAGTAACCTGTCATGCTATAGAGCAACACCAAAATGCTGCTTTGTAATTGCCAACTGTTTATGTCTCCTTTACAAGACATTTGTAGAGCTGATAGAATAAATACCTAGGGGCCATAAACTACTTCTTTTTTTTTAATCACCACTTTTAACAATTGCGATTGTGACTATAATGGCTGTAGCCAGATGTATGGTCTATTAAAAACATCAGATCAGACAGGTAACCTGATCTGTAAAGCTTTTTCCTTTTTTTGCACTGTTGCAGCAGTGGGGTTTAACTTTTTGTGTAAAGTACAATGAGATATTGATCCTCCATTTTGAAGCCATTAATTTGTACTGTTGGGTGCATTCCTTCTTAGGAGTTTGTAATAAAAACATTTGTTTTAAAGGTTTTCATTTACTAAAGCTGAATTGGAAAATGTTTGACAACTCTTATTTTTATAGGTTTTTGTAGGTTATTTCTGAGAGCTAGTATTTACCTTCAAAGTGTTTTTATAAAGTGAAGGGTATTGAAAAGTGGTGTGTAAGTTACTATCATTTTACAGCATATTGACATCCATTCAGGAACATAATATTGATGTGCTTAAGTCTCACCAAATAGTTAAAAAGAAAAGAAAATTCATCATGTGCTTTTTCTCTGTATTTTTGAAAATGTAGAATATGAGTAAATGTGAAAGGCTGAAACAAAATTCAGAACAGAAAGCACAGAACTGTCTGGATCTGTTCTTTCAGGTTAGCCTGTGAGAGTTAATGGGGTAGAAGGCAATTAGCAGCCTAGAATCCCTTACTGCCCCTGGTAAAGATGACATTACAAAGAAAGATGCTATGGAAATTATCAAAGAAGTGCTTGTTTTGTTTTTGAAGAACTGTGGTCAACATTTCAGTTGGTTAAAGTATTGCATAGCGTGGCTTTTGCAAGCCCTGCATGTTTTGCCACAGGCTGTCAAACATACTTGTGTTGGTTGCTAACTGCAATACTTAGTGGTGTAACATATAATTATTCTTTCAGTATGATCTATGCCATAGTTTTTTGAGGAAAATTAGATTGCAAGCCTGAAATACTGTAGATTTCATAACATATGTATCCAGATTTCAATAAAAATGTGCTCCAGTGATGACAGCTAATAAATCAGGGGCTGGTCATCTGGCAAAAGGAAGAACTTCAATCTGAAGCATAGTTGGTTTCCTAATTTGTGGAGAGCCGTTGCTTTTATCAACATAATGACAAGTGATACAGATTTTTGTTGGTCCTTGCTTTAAGGAAATAAAGTATTTAGCAAAAAAATAATAATCTTGAAATCCTATTTCAACACTGAGAAGTAGGTTGTGGGATTTTTTTAAAAGTTACTTAAAAAAATCTAAACTGGAGCATTTTACTATTTGAACTATTCTGTAAATTCTTTAAGAATTAAGAGCTCTCATCTCTGTGGCTAGAAGTTACTGTTTTGAATTCTCACTGTCTGCTTATGGTCTGCGTGCACATTGTACCAGCATACATCTGAAGCAAAAAGGCACAGTGTTGGTGGTGGTTGTATGTTATTGTGAGATGAATGTTGCAATGAATGTACTGCCTCAATGACTGAGGCTGGTGTCATTTACTTTTGCAGTGAAATAGAGCATGGGGTAACCACCATGTTATAGGCCCATTCAGAGAAACTTTGTGGTCCACCACAGGTCTTTTGCAAGTAAATGTTCAACTGTGTTATTTATTATTAGAATAAACTTTATTATTAGAATAAACCAAACCAGGTTGGAAGAGACCTTCAAGATCATTGTGTCCAACCCATCAACCAATCCAACCCACCCAAACAGCTAACCCATGACACCAAGTACCCCATCAAGTCTCCTCCTGAACACCTTCAATGACGGCGACTCCACCACCTCCCCGGGCAACCCATTCCATAGCGCAATCACTCTTTCTGTATAGAACTTCTTCCTAACATCCAACCTGAACCTCCCCTGGCACAGCCTGAGACTGTGTCCTCTTGTTCTGGTACTGGGTGCCTGGGAGAAGAGACCATCATCCGCCTGTCTACAACCTCCCTTCAGGTAGTTGTAGGGAGCAAGAAGGTCATGCCCAAACTGGTTACGTGAAAAAAATCAGAGAAATAATTCCTAAAATCCTGGTAGAGGTAGACCTCAGAAATTGTGCGTTTCCAGCTTGTCTGTACTTTACATCTCATCATGATTTAAATGAACCCTCTGACAAAGGTACACCTTCTGTTGGAATTCTTTAGTATCACCAGAGAAGCTGTAAAATGCTTGTTCAAAGACATCAACATTTCTGAGGTATTAGAGCTTTATGTGACACTACTGAAAGCAAATTTGAAAGAAAAGTCAGAAACTCTGCTGCCCTTTGTGTGTGGGAGCTCTCTCATGGTATTGGAAGGGAAGAAGGTAGAAGAGGAATTAACCTGTTGCAACCGGTCGTCTGTCAGAGGGAGCAGTCACTTGCTGGCACGTCGAGAGGGCAGGCATGGGAAAAGCTGTTGCGTTGTTCAGGGAGTTCCAGAGTAACAGATGTTATAATCCCTCAGATAAAGAACATATCAAGTACTGAATTTTTATATCATTATCCAAGGTAATTTGAAAGATTTTATTGTATTTTGATTAATAACTGGATTTTTCTTGTAATTAATTTTGAGAATAAAATAGGCAATGTCCAGGCTGCGTCAAAAATTTAACAGGGTTTTTTCTAGAAGCAGTTACTTTCTTAACCCACTGTAACTGTAATCTAGCATTTAGATATGACCTCTCCTTTTGTAAACACCCTGAAATTGGTATTTAAGAATCTCACAAGTCCAGGTTTTGGCATTTCTGTCCTAAAGGACAGACAGCAATTAGTCCTGCAATTAGACAGAGGCAGTCTGAGACCGTACACTGGTGCCAGTGCCTGTGGAAGCACAAGCAGGATAGCAGTTTCTTGAGGGATGGTTGCACACACTATTGTGTGTTGATCAAAACGTAAGCTTCCCCAGTCCTTTCCTGGTGTTGATAATGGCAGTGAGATGTCCTGGGTTGGCAAAAGTGGGAGGGAGAGGGGAGAAGCAGCACATAGCCTGTGGGAGGAGCGGAGCTGGGGCTACTGCTTCTGCAACAGCCTAAGTTTTGATTGACTTGAGATGTAGCCTCTCTATCAGTTTAAGATAGCCAGAGGTCCCAAACTACTCTACTTGAAAGGCAATGGCAGACACAATAATTTCTCTGTCTTTTCTGGGATCTGGGATTTTTTTTTCTCAGAGGTTGAAGTGAGAGTCTGGTGTGGCAGAGCCTGCTTGAGGAAGCCTGTGGCTTTTGTAATTGAACTACAGCACAGGAATGTTTTATGCTCATCTGAGTGACCCTGCTGGGCAGGAGCTGCTGCTGTGCTATCAGTAATGACAGTAGAGCAGGGAGGTGGAGTAGTCATGTATTAAATCTGCTGCTCACAATATGAGCTTTCTTAATGTTCATAGGTCATAGGACTTGACAACCTCAGAGGTGTATTCCAGCCTCAATAATTCTGTGATTCTGTGAAACTCTGTGGAGTGTGTCTGCGCTTCCTCCCAACAATACTATGTGAAGGGAATGCATCGTTTGTAGTCACTGTTTCCATGGGATTTTGGATCCCTTTTGCTTGGCCTCTTCGGTACTTCATACTCATGTTTGTGAGAATACTGCTATTTTCTAGGGTTTTTTGCTGCATATTTTCCAAGAAAATCTGTTCATACTTTGGGTATGGAAATACAAGTTTCAGGTAGCAAAATATCTCTGTAAACTTGTTTTAGATGACAAAAGAGATTGAAACTTGTACTTGACTGCCTGCTTTTATTTTCATTCCAAGTTATGATTCCACTGTTGAGAAAATCGGGTCTGTCAGTGAAAAATAAACAGGCTCCAGTTCTCCTAACAGGTATTTCCTTAAACAGAGAGAAGAACAACCTGGCTTACTAGGATGCCTCTCAAACTAAATTCCAGTTGCCTAAAGGTCCTTGTCTTCCTTAATCTTTATCTCATTAGGAAAATTGTTCATTCCTCCCAGACAGGAACCTAGCCAAAATTAATTTATCACCTTCAGACCATATTACTGTGATTTTTTTTCTGAAGATGATGCCCAGACTCTGCCAGAATATATTTGCCTTGCCACCTCCCCATGCCAGTTCAAAAATAAATTCCTACTAGGGAAGAAGTGGTTAGTACTATACTTTAATATGCTGTAAACTGAATTTTGGCTGATGAATTACCACTGCTGTTGTAATGATCTTGGAAGTTGTAGATAAGAGCTGAGGACAAAGCTGCTTTACAAAGATTGTGGTTAAATAATTGACTTCCAGAGCAAAGAAAACAAATTAAAAGCTTAAAAAGATGCTTAAAGAACAAGAAAAAATTCCTTCCTCTCAAATAGAAATCAAACTTTTCATATGAGAATGAAACAGCTCTAGCATAGGTATTTGGTCCACCAGTCCCTATCAAGTAAGCTTAAGTAAAGGGGGAATTAAATTAATAAACTTCTAAAGAGATAAAATTTGAGTATATATTGTAAGACAGAGAAGTAATGCTAGGAGATTGTGTTAAATTTGATTGGTCTTTTGCTGTTCATTTAATGTGCAAAATTACTGCATACTGGTGGATCTCAAACTGACCTGTGCTTTGTGTCTGATCTTGAGAAAGCAACATCTTATTTGGTCTTTATAAATTTTGAGGGGAAAAAAACCTAGTTTTTTCATGATATATTTTTGTACATCTTCATTGTTTGATGTATTTTGAAAATTAACATCCCCAAAGGATGCAAGAGATAACATATGTAGTTTTCTAAACTCTGAAGTGGGAGAGTACTTGATTCCAGAGACAGCTGGAACATTTTGTGTCAAATAAATAGAATTTGTAAACAATACTAGCAACTCCAGGGGAAAATATCAGTAAGCAGATTCTTGGTTTATTTTGGGTATATTGCTGGATGGTCCTGGTCAAAGGAGAGTTTCATACATTTGAGAATGCCTTTTCTGTCCCTCTCAGTCTTCCTTTTCCCTGTGTTGTTCTCATTATTGAAGTGTGTTAGTTGTGGACTGGTTTGTTGTAGGACATTTTATTATCACAGTTGCAATTTGAAGTGTATTTTATGCTTGGTTCCCTCACCCCCCCAAAACACACCCACAATACCAACAAAACAAAAACAAACCACCAAAACCAAAACCAAAAAGATGGGTATGTTTTACTGAATGACAATGTAACTTCATGGAACACTTTAAATCAGACATGCTTTCTTCCTAGTTGTACCAGTTCTGTCTTAATTATGGCATTGCAGATACAAACCACTCAAAAATGCTAACCAACTATTTAGTAGTGAGGCATGTCACTGAAGTCGTTCCTGCTGAAAGGAAGGGGTATTTTTGTTTCTCCTAGGATGTTTCCTGCTGTTACAGGCCATCCCTGCATGGACTTTCCTTCCCTGCCTCAGTGCCAAACTATACTCATGCTGATGAGGGTAAACTAGTGGGCAGCGATGGAAGGTTGTTACTGGCCTCTCCTACATGTGGATGAAGCTACATACAGCCCTTTTAGTTTGTTGCATGCTTTAATCATCTTCTCCCTCAAAAGAAGTCTTTCTCAACCTCCAGTAGGAGCCTGTGTGACAGGATGGGTATTAGAAAGGTGAACCTCAATTTTGACAGTAGTATCATTTAAACTTTTATTACTCTTCTGAATGCCAATAATGCTAATTATTTACTTGGGGCAAACTGACTTTATGTTTAATGCTTAATAGTTACTAAGACTGGAGGTGAACTATAGCAACATTTTAGAAATACAAGGATCAAAGGGACCTCAATGGTATAAGTACAAGAGTAAGATCAGATATAGCCTGGTACAACTGTGGGGTGAACAAGCCTGTGCATTATTTCTATTATTTGTTGTCTTTCCTACAAGAAAAACTGGCTTGACCCTTGCATCTCAGGTGAGGGGTTTTGTCAGCATGTTCTTACAAAACCCTAGGAAAGATAACTTGGTAGCTTTGTTTGCTAAGTGATTCTGAAGCTAAGTGATTCTGGATCTTTAGATTGATTTCTTTTCTTTCTAAACCTTTATTTTGGGTAAAGTAAATGTTGTATTGTTTCTCTAATAGTGGAAACTGTAAAATTAGTGTTTAAATAAAAAGCTGCTAATAAAAAGAAAGATGTAAAGTGGTAAGTGACTGCAAACAAGAGTTGTCCTAATCTGAACACTGGCCATCACAGTCTTTTATGGTGAGGTTGATGGAGCATTGGCTCAGGCTGCCCAGAGAGGTTGTGGAGTCTCCTTCTCTGGAAACTTTCAAAACCTGCCTGTATGCCTTCCTGTGCAGCCTGCCCTAGGTGATCCTGCTTTGGCAGGGGGGTTGGACTCAGTGATCTCTGCATAGCTTCCAACCCCTAATATTCTGTGATTCTGTAGTTTTCCTTAAAACAGCTGCAAGTTTTTGTGGCAAAATATAAGGTTGTATCTTTCTTTTGGTTATATATCCTTTGTGTAGCATGCTTTTGTTTGATAACACAGAGCAGAGCACAGGAGCTAACGATTTTTTTTCCTTTTCAGTCAGAAATGTTCATTTTTCACTGAGTGTTTTAGAACTTTATTTCATGCCTTTTTATTGGTTAGTTTACCCATAGAGTACATGAGTAGTCAGGTGTGTTAGCTTGGATAGCATGGGAGAATCACTCATTTATGATGTCAGAATAAGATGACATAGAATGTGCAATAGTATGTTTTTTAAATCTCTCAGGTATGATTGTCAAAACAACCTCAAACTTGAACTTGCTTTGTTAAGCTCATTAACAAATTTGTGGGGGATTGCAACTTAGCTTTTTCTGATTAAGGCAGTGTTATGTTTTGCTAGGTAAGCAGTGCTTTACATTGCATGTTTCACATTACCTCCTCTGGAAATTTGGAACGTTATTTGCTGGTCAGAATTGCAGATTGCAGATTTCAACACCCAGTTGAACAGCCTGTCTGCAAAACACTTGAGCATTCCTTCTGTGTTACTACCATGAATTTGTATATACAGTTAGGTATGGAATGAGTCTCCTATGTTAGAATTACAGTCTTATGAGTTGGCTTATGTTTCTATACACTTCAATTGAAGTGGTTGCATAAAGAGAACCTTTGCTTAAATCCTGTCAAAGAATACCAGTGCTCACGTCTGTGTATCTCACAGTAATCAGACTGCTTATTAATGAATGTATGTCACTTGTTTTTAGCAGTGAATGGCAACAGGTTATTTAATTACAAGCATACCTTGAGTTGAAAACACTTAAAATATGAAATGGACTGGTAGATTGGGGTCTGACTGAAACTCTGAGGTATCATAAGAGTTATTCTTATATTAAAGAAATTCCTAACTAGCACATATGTTGTCATTACTATAAATTAAAAAAAAACCTGGCCAAATTCTGGGCACCTTCTGCATTGCATCTCATCTGAACGAACTCACTGGGACTTCAAAGACAGGGATACATGGGATAGTATTTCACCATGCTATTTAATCTGCTCCTCAACAAAGGAAACTTAACCTTTTCTGTGAACCTATAGTCCCTTTTTCATAGACTATTGTCACAGAATGTTTTTCCAGCACCTTGTGGGTAATTGCTTGCTTTGAAATTAGTGGGAAATGGGGAGAACTTGGAGTTTTAAGGTGTACAAAAACTTCTTGAGGGATGGAGTGTGATGGTTTTACCTATAGAATAGTAAAAGCAGGCAAGAAAAAGGGTCATGCCAGAAGGGAAACGGTATTTCAGAGACAGGCAGTGGATATGTAGGCTGGTGAATGTGTTTGTGCTTACTGCAGGATTTCTACCACCACCAGCTTATCCTTAATTGTAGTGTGGTCAAGTAAAAATCCTATGTGGTTTTGCCCTACACCATTTTTAGGGTGAATGATGTGCCTTTCATTTGAAAAAGTAAAACTCGGTGAGCAAAGCTGTCTGTCATCCATGGGAACATAAATCTTTGCAGACAGCTTTGTCAGGAAGAGGTAATCACCCCATAATGTTTTCTGGATGCTTTCCCACCCCAGTAAAGTAGGTGTGCAAAACTTAAGATTCCTTTCAAAATAAGTTACACCTCTGATAACTTTGCGCAATGTAATCTTCAGCAGGATTTACTGGCTGCTGGGGGTGGTTTATATCCCGTAGTTTGGCCAGAAGTCTCTTTGGTTGTGTCTACCTGTTCTCTGACTGGCAAAGAGAAATCAACTGTCCTGTCAGCAGTAAACCTGTTCTCTGACTGGCAAAGAGAAATCAACTGTCCTGTCAGCAGTAAACCTTTGCTAGTCTGTTATGACCAATTAAAACAAAGGGATATAGGAAGAAGATAACCATTGTGTGGTTAATGATTTTAGTTAGTGTACTGTGTATATTTCATTACCTCCAAGAAGATGTGCCAGCATGCTGAGGTGTGATGTTGCCCCTTTAAGGAAATGTGTGCATGTGTATTTGCAAAGAGTGAAAAGCACAGCGGTATTACTGCATCTGCATATGTCACTCATGGAGCTGCCCGTGGAAGACAGCATCTCTTTTCACTGCTGTCACCAAACATGCTCTGTAGACACCATTTGAAAACTTGTCAGAGATGTGCCTTTGTAAGCCACCTTAACTGCAGGTAAATTTTAGACATTACCGCAAATAATCCCCCTCTTTCTTTGCTGCTATTTAGTATTACAGAGTTGGTATCTGCATAGGTGGGTCTTTATAGAGCTGCTGACGGTTTAGCAAAAGTAGGGAAACTTCAGAAGTGTTAGATACTGAGGCGGGATGATCTAAGGGTGTTGACAGGAAACAGCTGCTGAACAGATTTGCCCTCTCTTGTCAGTTTGTTTCTGATTGCTTAATTACCAGTTCTTTTGGCAGAAGTTTGTTAGGAGGTTGGGTTTTTTCACCATATGACAACAGATGATGCAAATTCCTGTGATTTGTGCTCTGACTGGATTAAAATTATATGTTACTGTTCACAAAAACTAGGTGTAAATGCTGTTAATTTCCAGACGACCACAAAACCAGCAGGCAGGAACTCCTGAGCGGAATTGCCCAGCTATAGGGAACCCTCTGTGCAAGCCTGTTTAATATTACTGTTTGACTTTTTTTCTCTCTTTTATTTTTTTCTTCCTCCCTCCCTCTTTCCATAAATGTACTTGGAGAGAGCAAGGCAGATTTAAACTCTTTTGAGAGAGACTGTTCTGACATGGGAGCCAAATGGCAAGAGCAGTAAAATAGAAGTTTGTGAGGCTGGGATCCTGCCAATAGGTGTGATATGCCTTCTCTCTGCATCAGTTTGGAAACACTTGTTAGATTACAAGCTGAAACAGAAAAGAAGATAATAAAGTCTGTCATTCAAAAAGTATTTTGATTGAATAGCTTCTGAAATGTGTGAGGGGATTTTGTTTTCTATTTACATTTCAAGAGTTTGGAAGTGAAAATACACAATTTTAACCTTGAAAAATTGTTCTGCTCCATTCACCTTGATTTTTAATTACATTTTCATTCATTAAGTTCTTTACTTTTTTATAAACATTCTTTAAAATGCTACAGTAAAAGCCAGAGAGCGAGCTGCAGATTGCTCTTGGCATAACCTGGAATATCTGTGATGTGGTATTTGTGTTCATAGAACTTGTGCTTCATGCTCAAACATTTATCTTTCATGTGAAGTAAGTTAATCTCTAAGACTCTGTGTTGTGCATTCTAGTCAGATTTTAATGTAAATATTATAATGATAAAATTGATTAAACTATGACCACAGTAAAAGCGTGTCTTCAGCGTCCACAAAGTCAGGTAAAAGTGGCAGTGGAGATGTGAACACTTGCTGTGTATGTGTATGTGGGGTCAATTTAAACATCATTAATGTAAATATTATTTGTTAGTGGAGTTCTGTAGTCACCACTTGCTGTGCAGCGGTCATCTGTTGCATCTGTTGTTTTGGTTTCATGAATTAACAGTATATTCATTTGACTCATAGGGAAGCATACTAATATTTTGGTACTTTTGAGTGATTCCTTGTGAGTTCATAGCACAGCAGCTGTTGACCTAATATCTGAAAATCTGGAAACAGCAATAGATTTCTATTCACCCTCAGCAGGAGACCATAGGTGGCAATTAAATTCTCATGATATTTTGAATTCATAAATGCTCTGCTAATCTGTATAGCCCTAGTGATATATATATTATATAAGAACTTGATCTGTTTTGCAGTGAAATACATAAAATAATTGTTCTTACTTGGTTTGAACGGATACCGAATTACCGAACACTGCAAGGACTTTCACAGGTTCACTTGAGCTATGGCTTTATTTTTCTTGGTAACTGTTCTGTATAAAAAGTAAGTGATGTGGTGTTAGTGTAGAGATTTGTTTAAATATTGAATATGTGGTCAAATTTTTCCTCCCTTCCTTAAAGTAATATGAACTTAAAGTAGGATGAATTTAAGTTAGTATTGCTGTTCCTCACAACCATTCTGTGACACTTATGTCACTCAATAGATATCACTGAAAATTGTAGCCTCTTTTCACTAAGAGGTAATATAACACACAAGATTTCTCTGTTCTGTAATTTGCCGCTTTCTAGATTCTTATCTTGCTAATAACACTTTTGCTAACAAACAAGTTTGAAAAAAAATTATTTTAGAGACTAAAATTATGTTTCGCTAGGTAGTGATTAATATCTGTAGCCTTTAGTTTCATATCAGGAACACAAATATACACTTTTTTCTGTGTCAGTCATTGTCTAAGATTTCATCTTTGTTCTGCTTTCCATTACATACCATGAATTATATACCATATAATTTAATCGCTACTCCAAACAGAAATTAAATGTGCCCTAATCCAGAGTTACGTTGTTTGCTTTTACAACTGTAAGTCATAAGTAATTAATTTTCCTTGGAAAATTAATTCACTTACCATTCCCAGTAGCATCATATGTTGACACAGGGTTACAGATAGTTTAATATTTTTGTTCAGCATATTGGCCTCAACTTTGGAAGACCTTAATGCAAAACAAATTCAAATTTACTCAACTGTGTATAATTCAGTGTAATTTAAAGTGAATGTTGTCTTTATTGCTGTCAACCAGCTGATGATGATGATTCTAAAATTATGTTCAATCGTCCAGTACACACTATGGACAGATGTGAGTTTCACATCAGAAACTTGGATATCATGGCCACGGGAATGCCATAGTAGTAGAAAAATTTAGCACCTCAGAGAATCTAACTATACATTAGAAGATTTGGGCTGGAGTTAGTTTTCTTTCAACGTGCCTTATGTTGCGTGGGACAGTAGAAGGTGATTCCTGTTGTACTCAGAAATTTATGAGCTAATTTAATGTGAAAACATTATTTTGGTTTTTATATTGTCATGTAGAGAAAGGCAGCACAGACACCTGTGTGGGTGGCCCTGCTGCCCACAGCTGACTGTCCTTCAGAGATGGCATGGAGTAGTGTGGGCCAGAATGCTTCTGGAATGAGGAGGACCTCTTTTCTTTATTTTTTTTTTCTCTCTGTCCTTTTTTTTTTTTTTTTTTCTTCTTTTCCCTGCAGCTCCATAAAACATGGTGTTTATTACTTTGGTTTATTTTTATTTATTTAAGTCTCCCAACTGAAACTCCAGTGATGCAGTGTTCTGGTTCAGACAAGCAAGGCTTATTTTATAAACGTCCCTTTGTGCATTGGTGGCTGCATTGTGCCTGAATGCGAGGGGTTGGTAAGAGTGGTGTTTAGTTTAGATTTTTGGAGGTGGAAAGTAGAAATTGACATCTAATTCCAGTGTAAAGTTACTGCTAGATCAAGCATAAAAGTATTACTGCATTAGCAATCACAGTAAGAGAGTAAACTATGAGTCCTTTGACAATACACAGTCATATGGCAGACTTATGTAAAATAGAGCAGTGGATGGAAGAAAATACTGTGTGGGTGCTTTTTTCCCCACAACACTAAAGTATTCTACTAATGGAATTGGATCCTACTAATAATGACAGTACAGGTAAATTCATCTGTAAATAGCAGTATTATGTGTAAATAAATATTATCACACATCTTTCATGCAATCTTTTTTACATATATGCATGTGTAGGCAACAACTCTGCCATAAAATTCAGTACCTGTTACTTTCAAATTCAATATTTTGAATTTTGTGTTTCTACATATGTCACTGTGTGTATCTTTTAATATAACAGGTCCCAGTAGGTATTGTTAGCTGTTTCATTATTATGGCTGATTACTTTCAAAAGGCTTCGCTATGAACTGAGTTTGTCCACATACTTCTCCTTGGCAGTCACATGCGATATTAAAGCTGCGTGCTACCTACTGCACCCAGCTGTTCATATCTTCCTTACCAGGGCCATCAGCTTTAACAGAGCACATTAAACTGAGCCTGCAGAAGTTCCTTTCTGCATGTTTACCTACTCTGTGATATGATGTAGTTTCCATCTCAGGTAAATGAGAAACAAGCACCAGCTCTGTCCTTTTCCTACTGTTTTTGCAGGAGCTTGTGCTGATTACACATACAAGCAGCAGGCTCAGGACACAGGGTATCAATATTCTCCTTTCAGTTACTCTTCTGTGGTACTGTTATCTATGTAATGTATGTTAAAAATGTTGTGTATGAGAAGTCTGCTAGCCAACCAAAAGCTGTTCTTACAAGTTTCTTGGCAGTTGGAGTTCACATTTCTTTTGGGAATATTCCCATTCATTTTATGATGACAGTGATTGTCTAAATTCACAAGAAAAATGAAGTTAAAATAATTATTGTTTAAAAAAAATCTGCAGAAACTATTTCTTGAAGCAAAATTTATATTTTGAGCTTGACTGTAGTTTTGGATTGGATAATTCAAAGTTGGCAGTAAGTCTGAAAAAAACATTGAGCTGTGAAGTAAAAGAAGAAAAAGCCCAAGAAGCATGAACAAATGCATACAGTGTCTCCTAATGTAAGTGCTTAGCTCTTTGCAGGCCACCAAGAAGTCTACAGTGATTGACATGCATTCTGGCAAGGCTACCCCCTCCCCCCAACAACAGCGTTGAAGTCAGTCAAAGTCTATAGACAAAGCTGAGTGAATACCAGTTTCCCCAGTACAGGGGCTATTTTTTCAGGAAGTCTAACTCAAACCAGATGTTTTGCTTAGGCCTAGAGTTTGTTGCTGCCAAGCATCTCATCAGAGGTCAGAGTTCTGGGCTCAGGGCCCTGCAAGAATTCTTTCACAAATTGCTATTCGGTGAGGTTTTAATCCTAATGGAAAGAATAATGTGCTTGTAAAATCTGCAGTTATTACAAACACAGTATACATATTGTGGACTTCAAATGACTACATATTTCATTCCCATAAACAGGGAATGCAGATGAATGCAGTGTGTAATAGTTTTAGACATTCAAACTTAAACCAGTATATAGTTTATACTATTGTTAACCATTTGCATTCTTAACACTCCTGTAAAATGAATAGTAATCTTGACTAACAACTGGCAGCTTGGAAAATAACAAACACAGAAAGCTCCCAATAAACCAACAAAACAAAACCAAAGAAAACCAACCAAAAAACAAACCCCCTCAAAAAAAAAAAAAAAAGGCAACCAAAACCTCTAGCATGTTTTGACTTATAAGCTGCTTCCTGAAGTAAATAGGAAACCTTATGCTTTTGAGAATGTTCAAAACCCTATTCTGCTTGCTAAGGCACAGTTTGTTTCTTTCTTCCTTTCCCTGTTTTGGTGTTTGGTTGATTTTTTTTTTTTTCCCCCCTCCCTGTCTCAGTTTTTAAATAGCTTGGTAGCAACATTTTATGGTTGGGTTAATCATATATCACATATTTCTTCATACAGCTGATTATTAATCCCCAAAGCCTTGGAGCAGACTGTATATACAGCAGCTTATTTAAGAACTAGTGATGGAAAATCTCACTATATTTTTGTTGTCATCTTGGGAGAATTATTGATAAACTTCTGTCATTCTAATGCAGTGGAGTTTGAAAGTTAAAAAAAATTCATGGGTGGCTTTGATAGGGTGCTGTAAAAATGCAGCTGATATGGGATGAAGACTGAGATTTTGGATATCAGAAATCAATATCTGCCACAGAAAATAGTGCTATAGTGTGAAACTGGATGATGTATCTGACGGTACAGTGAGTCTGCAGTGATGAAGAGTTGCATAGCATCTTAGTTTTCAGCGCACACTGCTGAAGAATCCTGTTCTTTTCAGTTTGGATAACTCTTCAGGCTTTTAATTTGTAAAAACGTTAGATTGCATTTAATATAACTGTGCTGCTTCATCTCATTCTAATTGGTGAATTTTACACAACTCATAAATACGTTCTCATTTTGGTGAAAAAAATGCATAACATAAGAGAAAGGTCATGTCACTCAGAATAATTTTATCCTGTTTATGTGACAATCATAGTCAGTGATAGCCATGCTGGGAAGGAGGTAAGTATGTGTAAGGCACTACATACATGTTAATACCCTAAACCTACAGGCTTGCTGAGGTGTTCAACTACTGTACAGCTTATTGCTTTTTTAATTACGGTTTTTAATAAGACTAATTAATGCACGTTGATGCTGCAGTACAAATGCTAACTTTTGGGGGGCAGGGGCATGGGGGAAAAATCTTTTATGTACTTTTCAACACTGCGATAACTGTTCAGTAAGCCTCACTGTAGGCTAAACTTGTTTCATAGCATTGAATGCAGAGACTTGTAGAATAAGTCACTGCTACCTCAGTCATATTATTGAATAAAAAATTGATGAAGCTGGTATTTGGACAACAAACTCACTTGCAGAGACAGTGCATTTTTCAGAGTAGAAAAATTACTTTGTTCCTGCTGTATTGTTTAGAAAGGAGAATGTACTCAGAGTGATATTGGTAAACTTCCTTTCCATTATAGTGCACATTTGTATAAATAGTTCTTTTCCCTTAGTTTATTGAGTAGACATGACTTACATTTGGATGTACAGAACTGAATTAGGAAACTCGAGTTCTCTCAGTGGGCAGGTTATAAATTTTACCTTTGTTCCACTAGAATCTGCGTTTTGATTGGCTACAACTGTTTATTTATTTAATACACCCCTAAACTCCTATACAGATATGCTATGTTTATTGCAAGTGGGATGATATTGGTGCAAACTGCTGCCTCAATGTGAGAAAGTGAATATTAAACATGAATTGAAATTCATATGTACAAGATCATAATTCACATGCAACAAGAAGTGGAGACAAACTGCAATCTTAGAAGAGAAGTTTTTTCATATTAATGAATTTCCATTTGCCAATAATTCTGTCATTTGTAACTTGAATCATTCATCACCCCTGCAAATGGTTCTTTCAAGATGTTATTTGCAATTTTGTCTTGTGTTTTCATCCTTGATGTTGTGAAAATGACCGTCTACTGTTACAGGAATGAAAAGAGATCTCATTCAAACATCTTTTGTGTTTCCACTTTCAGTGAAAAATGTTTTTCAAACCTGCAGCTGGTTATTTCTGCAGGAGTTCCCACTTATATTCAGGTTTGATTGACATTTTGAAATGGCAGCTTTTCATGAAAAGCTGTTAACTTGTAGAATTTGGTTATGGTACTAAGACAGACTGACTTTGTTCTACTGTTGGGGCCTGTCCAACCTAAACAGAACCCTGCATCTGAATTTAATAGTGCTACTCAGCACAGGGAGCACAAGGTTTTTTTCTTCTTTTTTTCTTCTTTCTTTATTTCTCCTCTGTGGTGTGGGTTTTGGTTGTTTTTTGTTTTTAACACTGGTGCTTCTGATGTGTTTCTGAACCTGACCTGATAGGTACTCATCCTGAGATCTTCTCTGTCAGTGATTGGATTAATTGGTATTCTCCTTCTTTCTGACTCTCCTGTGCTGGCAGGTTGTGCTAAGATGCACTTTCATAATCTGAGCAATGAAATATTTTTTTCATTTTAAATGATGAAAATGAGAGGAAAACTTTTTGTAATTACCATTAAGTACTATAGTGTCTGTCTTAAGTGGCTATCTGCAGGCTTTACTACTATTCATTTTTGAAGTTTCGGGCATGAGGGCAAGCTTATGATATTAACAATTTTTCTGAGCAGTAACTACTCATAATTTCTAGCAAAAAAGAGAAAGCAGTGCATAACAATAATTCTGCCCTCATCTTTACTAAGTTGGTCTTTAATATTATGCTG
This sequence comes from Melanerpes formicivorus, assembly GCF_026170545.1. Classification (NCBI taxonomy): domain Eukaryota; kingdom Metazoa; phylum Chordata; class Aves; order Piciformes; family Picidae; genus Melanerpes; species Melanerpes formicivorus. Next base: position 4,653,902 of record NW_027142395.1, on the reverse strand, counting down.
GAATGTCAGAGCAGGAAAGGGGGACATCAGGGAAAATCAATTGCCCTCCCTGTTTCTTGACAGCCTTCTAAATAAAGATATGTAAGTACCCACATATTAAGTGAGAAGGAAGAAGAGCATTTTTAACTTTGAAGCAGATTATTATTTACATAAGGGATTAAAAAAAAAAAAAAACAACAGAAAAGTAGAGATTCAAGCATCCCGATACTCATGATTGATGATATCTACCATTGCTCTACTGGAGTGTGAGGAGTAAACCTTTAAAATTATCTAGAAAGTGAATGTTTTTCCAGATGTCCCTTCTGCCATTTTCCAAATATAGAAATGAAGTTTTGAGTACCAATTAGAAGATAAATGTTATGATGATGAACAAATGTTGGCAATTCTGTCCCATAATTTTGAATGAATGCTTCTGAGCTTCATGTGAACTTTCAAAGTGAAAGCAGAAGCATCCTAGTTGCCACCCAGACATTACTTTTAAAGATTAATACATGCCACTGCTATTCCTCCAAGCAAAGACAGGATACATGGGTGCAAGCTTTTTGGTAAACCCTTATGGTCATTGTGAAATACTAGACCAATTGAATTAAATGGCAAACTGCCCACTGACTTGAAGTGGAGACAAGATTTTGCCCTTTAACACTATCAGGCCCTAAGGGCAAGCAGATTTCATTCTTAAACAGACCAAACACATCAGTGTTTCAAAGTAAGGCTGAGCTGCTGTGAAGTTTGACCCAAACTACACAAAATGCGGAGGGCAGCACAGGTGCCTTGAACTAGAAGTACAAGGGGTACAGATAAATGGCTGCTGTCCTGTTGGATGCAGTGGAAGGTGGTTGCCATTTTGAAATGTGGTCTTCCGTGTCATTTTCTGTAGGAAAGCATAATTTTCATGTGTTATCGATTGCAAATCAATATTCTGTTTAAAAATGGGTAGGAGAATACAAAGAGTGACTAGTCAATGTACTGCTGCTTCACACTGTTCCCATGCAGAGTAAAACAAGTGGGATTTTCTGTCCCAGAAATAGGAGTGAACATTTCAAATGTGTGATTTATTTTTACATACGCAGTAGTAACTTTTTCTGCTATTCCTGCTATAGCATCCTGAGGTAAACGTTAAAAATTTTGTCTACATGGTCTCCCTGGTTTTGAACAAGGAATCTGTTAAACAGAATTTTTTATCAGTAAATTAATGACTGAAACACTTGGATTACAAAAATAAAACTTGAAAGGGAAATACTGTTTCAGCCAGGTGAGCATACATTTAGGGTCTTCAACCTCTTTTGTATTATAAGAGTAAATATAATACTTGCAGTAGTGTAAGTACTGTATAGTATTCCAGAGCAAAACAAAAATTCTTGGGAAGTTGGACTTCTACCACATTTATCTAGGCAAAAGAATTAAGCCTCCTTACAACATTCTTTCAAATTCCCTATTTTAAGCTTTCTTCTGTTTTATGGGGCTTTGGAAATTTTTGTTTGATTTGCTGGTGGGTTTGGGGGGGGTTGTTTTGTTGTTTGTTTTTTGAGATTTTTTTTCGTTGCTTGTTACAGTATCACAGTATAACTTAGGCTGGAAAGGACCTCGAGGATCATCAAGTCCAACCTATCAACACAGACCCCATGACTAGTCCATGGCACCAAGTGCCACGTCCAATCCCCTCTTGAACGCCTCCAGGGACGGTGACTCAACCACCTCCCTGGGCAGCCCATTCCAATGACGAATGACTCGCTCGGTGAAGAACTTCCTCCTCACCTCGAGTCTAAACCTCCCCTGGTGCAGCTTGAGACTGTGTCCTCTTGCTCTGGTGCTGGTTGCCTGGGAGAAGAGACCAACCCCTTCCCGGCTACAACCACCCTTCAGGTAGTTGTGGAGGGCAATGAGGTCTCCCCTGAGCCTCCTCTTCTCCAGGCTAAACAACCCCAGCTCCCTCAGCCTCTCCTCATAGGCCTTGTGTTCAAGGCCTCTCACCAGCCTTGTTGCCCTTCTCTGGACACGTTCAAGTGTTTCGATGTCCTTCTTAAACTGAGGGGCCCAGAACTGGACACAGGACTCAAGGTGCGGCCTAACCAAAGCAGAGTACAGGGGCACAATGACTTCCCTGCTCCTGCTGGCCACACTATTCCTAATGCAGGCCAGGATGCCATTGGCCCTCTTGGCCACCTGGGCACACTGCTGGCTCATATTCAGGTGGCTGTCGATCAGCACCCCCAGGTCCCTCTCTGTTTGGGAGCTCTCCAGCCACTCTGACCCCAGCCTGTAGCTCTGCATGGGATTGCCGTAGCCAAAGTGCAGCACTCGGCACTTGGACTTGTTGAATGACATCCCATTGGACTCTGCCCATCTGTCCAGTCGGTCGAGGTCCCTCTGCAGAGCCTTTCTACCCTCTAACTGACTAACATCGACTGACTTGACCCCCTCATCCAGATCATCAATGAAGATGTTAAAGAGGATGGGGCCCAGCACTGATCCCTGGGGGACGCCACTGGTGACTGGCCGCCAGCTGGATGTGGCACCATTCACCACCACTCTCTGGGCTCGGCCCTCCAGCCAGTTCCTAACCCAGCACAGAGTGTTGCGGTCCAAGCCTCGAGCTGACAGCTTAGCCAGCAGTTTGCTGTGGGGGACGGTGTCAAAGGCCTTGCTGAAGTCCAGGTAGACCACATCAACAGGCCTCCCCACGTCCACCAGACGGGTCACCTGATCATAGAAGGAGATCAGGTTGGAGAGGCAGGACCTGCCCTTCCTAAATCCATGTTGGCTGGACCCGAGCCCTTGGCCATCCTTCAGGTGCACAGTTATTGCCGCCAGGATAATCTGCTCCATCACTTTCCCTGGCACTGAGGTCAGGCTGACTGGCCTGGAGTTTCCAGGTTCCTCCATGCGACCTTTCTTAATGGATGGGAACCACACTGGCCAGTTTCCAGTCACCTGGGACCTCACCGGTGAGCCAGGACTGGAGGAAAATGATGGAGAGCAGCTTGGCGAGCTCATCTGCCAGCTCTCTCAGCACCCTAGGATGGATCCCATCCGGTCCCATGGACTTGTGAGTGTCCAAGTGGCTCAGCAGGTCCCGAACTAATTCCTCATGGAATTAGCTCCCTGACCCCATCACCCAGCTCAGGAGGCCACTCATCCTGAACTCCTCCTGCCTTGCTGTTAAACATTGAGGCAAAGAAGGTGTTCAGGACCTCAGCCTTTTCCTCATCTTCAGTCACAGTGTTCCCCTCCAGGTCCAATAAGGAGTGCAGGTTCTTCTTGTCCTTCTTTTTAGTGTTAATGTATTTGTAAAAATGCTTTTTATTATCTTTCACAGAGGTGGCCAGCTTCAGTTCCAACTGGGCCTTTGCCTCCCTAATTTTATTCCTACATAATCTAACAACTTCCTTGAACATACCTCGAGAAGCCTTCCCCTCCTTCCAAAGGTGATACAGCCTCTTTTTTCCCCTTAATTCCTCCAGGAGCTGCTTGCTCATCCAGGCTGGTCGCCTTCCCTGCCGGCTTGCCTTTTGGCACATGGGAACTGCCAATTCCTGTGCCTTCAAGAGCTCCTCTTTGAAGTAGGTCCAACCATCCTGGACCCCTTGGTTCATGAGGGCTGGTACCCAGGGGACTTTACAAATAAGTTTCTTAAATAGGCTGAAGTTTGCCCTTCGGAAGTCCAAGGTGAAGGTTCTGTTGGTGCTCCTCCCTATCTCCCTGCATATTGAAAACTTCACTATCTCGTGGTCACTGCACCCTAGGCAGCCTCCCACGATCACGTCTCCCACCAGCCCTTCCCTATTGGAGAACAGCAGGTCAAGCAGAGCCTGTCCCCTGGTAGTCTTGCTTAACAGCTGTGTCAGGAAGCAGTCCTCCATTCGCTCCAGGAATCTTCTGGATTGCCTCCTCTCTGCTGAATTAAGTTCCCAGCAGATATCTGGGAGGTTGAAGTCGTTGACAAGAACAAGATCTGATGATCTTGAGATGTCCTCCAGCTGCTTGTAGAACAATTCATCAGCCTCCTCATCCTGATTGGGTGGTCTGTAACAGATTCCAATCAGGATGTCAGATTTGTTAGGCTGCCCTCTGATTTTAACCCACAGGCTCTCAACTCCCTCATCTTCCACCTCAAGTTGTGTGGCAGAGAGTGACTCCCTAATATACAGAGCCACCCCTCCTCCTCTTCTCCCTCGCCTGTCTCTCCTAAAGAGCCTGTAACCCCCCATTGTAGCACTCCAATCGTGGGTGTTGTCCCACCGTGTTTCTGAGATGGCGACTATATCATAGTCGCCCTGATGGATCAGGACCTCCAGCTCCTCTTGCTTATTGCCCAGGCTGCGTGCATTGGTGTACATACATCGCAGCTGGGTTCCTGACTTCTCAACTAACCCTACCTTGTGCCCTACTCTTTCCTCTGCAGAGGGACCGATTGCCTCACCCACCCCCTTCAGACCTAGTTTAAAGCCCTCCTAATGAGCCCTGCCAACTCCAGTGCCAGGACCCTCTTACCCCTTCTAGATAGATGCACCCCATCAGGATCCAGCAGGTCAGGTGCAGTGAAAGTTGTCCCATGGTCATAGAACCCAAAGTTCTGCCGCTGGCACCATCCCCTGAGCCAATTGTTGATGGTGTGGGTTCTCCCATTCCTCTCAGTGTACACCCCTGCCACTGAGGGAACTGAGCAGAACACCACTTGAGCTCCTGCCCCATCAATCAATTGTCCAAGGGCCCTGAATTCCTTCTTAATTGCCCTGGTGCCCTTCCTGTCAATCTCATCACTCCCAGCCTGTATCACCAGCAGAGGGTAATAGTCAGTGGGCTGGATTAATTTAGGGAGTCTCCTTGCAATGTCCCTATCCCGCACCCCGGGTAGGGAGCAGACCTCCCTGTGGGATGGGTCGGGACGACATGGGTCCCTCAGTACCCCCCAGGAGAGCGTCCCCAACAACTATAACCCTTCTCCTTTTCTTTGTGGAGCTGGTCGTTATAGCTGGTGGGGACCGCTTGGCCTTAGGCTCCCCTCTGGATGCCTGCTCCTCAGCCTCAGCCCTCTCATCCCCACCGCCCTCAGCCTGCAGGGCCTCATACTTATTATGCAAGGGCAGCGGAGGAGGAGAAGAGGATCGGGGTGGATTTCTCTTGCCACCCCTGGCAGGGACCTGTATCCATCCCTCTTTGTTTCCAGGGACCCTTCCCTCAGCAGAGGAGATCTGCAGAGCCTTCTCCCACAAATCTAACTCCCTTTCACTTTTCCTTATTGTCCTTAGCCTAGCTACATTCTCCTCCAGCTTGGCCACTTCGTCCTTTAGCTCTGCCACCAGGCTGAGGAGAAAATTCACCTGGTCACACCTGACACAGGTGTCCTCTCCCTTCCCCTCTATTCCAAGTGCCAGGCTGAAGCACTCTCTGCAGCTGGCAGCCTGGACTCCAGCATGCTGGTAAAACAGCTCTGTCTGGGCAGATGCTGCTTTTCTACCCTTCATCTGAGTGACAACCATGGTGCAACATTTGAAGTTCGTTTTTTTTTTTTTTTGTGGGTGGGTTTTATTTTGTTGTTGTTGTGAGTTGTTGTATTTTGGTCTTTGGTTGTTAGGTTTTCTTTTTTAATTTGGCTTCCTTAACTTGCATAAAAATGCTGCTGTGAGTCAAGATTTTTGTACCTGTTTGCTCCCTTAGAATTAGCATCTGTGATAAATTTAAACACCACAAAGCCTCAAAGTAGGTGCATTTATAATATAGACTTCCTTTGTAAGTATCAAAACTCTTCAAAAGTGTTTAGGTCACTTTTCCCCCTACCCTTTACTCCTGCTGTGTAGTCATCCTTCATTTTGTCTTTACTTGGCTGATGCATACAACTATATATTAATGAACTGAAAGGGGAAGTTAAGGAAATCTTATTTCCATTATGTGATAATCTGTGCAAGGGTAGGAAGGCACTGCAGAGATCCGAACAGGCTGGATTGATGGACTGAGGTCAGTGAGATGAGGTTTAACAAGACCAAGCACTGGGTCCTGCAGTTTGGTCACAAGCCAGTGCAGCACTACAGGCGTGGGGTGGAGTGGCTGGAAAGCAGCCTGGTGGAAAAGGAACTCGCGTTGCTGGTGGATGGACAGCTGAACATGAGCCAGCAGTGTGCCCAAGTGGCCAAGATGGCCAGTGGCATCCTGGCCTGTATCAAAACCAGCGTGTCCAACAGGAGTAGGGAAGTTATCATGCCCCTCTACTGGGCCCTGGTGAGGCCACAGCTTGAGTAACGTTTAGTTCTAGGCAACACAATATAAGAATGACATTGTGCTCCTGGAGTGTGTCCAGAGAAGACCAACAAGGCTGGTGAGGGGTTTGGAGGGCTTGTCATATGAGGAGCGGCTGAGGGAGCTGGGGTGGTTTAGTCTGGAGAATAGGAGGCTGTGGGGAGATCTTGCTGCTCTCTATGGCTACCTGAAAGGAGGTTGTAGTGAGATTCATGTTGGTCGCTTGTCCCAAGTAACTAGTGATAGGACAACAGGAAATGGCCTCAAGTTGTGCCAGGGGAGGTTTAGAAAGAGTGATGAAGCATTGAAACAGGCTTCCCAGGGAGGTTGTGGAGTCACTATCCCTGGAAGGGTTCAGGAAGTGTGTAGGCACTTCAGGCTGTAGTTTGGTGGTGGTGGTAGTTGGGTTACAGTTGGACTCATAGCATAATGGGATGTTAGGGGTTGGAAGGGACCTCAAGAGATTAAGTCCAACCCCCCTGCCAGAGCAGGACTACATAACCATATAATCTAGTGCCACACTACTTTTAAGCATACTTAGGCTGGTCTAAGGCTGTATTCCTGAACATGTTTTCAGTCTTGGCTTCTCAGAAAATTTTAAGTTGGCAGGGTTGCCTACTGTCCTCTGTGTCTGTGACTGCTTCTCCATGTAGTGGTGTGCTTAACTTAAGCAGTTCTCCTGTTTGGTTGTGCATGTGAGGTGGATGTTGCTAGCAGTTAAGTAGCAGCGGGAGAATTTGGGATCAGCTTTTGGAGACACTTTTTTCCACTGCTATGATTTGACTACATCTGTGGTTTTAAAATAGCTTTGATTTCCAACTTCTTGTCCAGACCTTAAATCCGTTAGTCAGAGGAGGTAGCTTAATTGCATCTAAATCTTGATTCCTGCTTGAAAATAACTTACAAAAGAGGGCAGCTTAGTTTTTATCACTGACCTGGGCATATGAGCACTTCCTCTGGAATAGGATATAATGAATTCAGTTACAGGAATCTTTTTCACTCCAGCTGTGTTAACTAGGACAATTGCTTAATGAGAAGTGGTTATTAGCTTCTAAAGTGAAAGAGATTTAGACCTATGCTTTAATTGCTTCCCTTTGATGCACGGTATAACTCAAGACAAAGATATGCAAATATTTGTAAACTGACCCTGGACCATGCAATCAGTGAAGGAATATCTTAAAATATTGGAGAATCAAGATCAGTGCACTTTACTTCTGAGTAATGATGCTCAATTTGCAGACAGGAAATGAACGATTGTGGTCCTTCTTCATTTACTTGATCATTGGTTTAAGAGAAATGAGAAATGAGTAACTTCTTGTGATTTTTCTTCATTTGTAATTTTTAAAGCTGGGACTATTTCAAGTACTTACATATCACAGAATCAACCAGGTTTTAAAAGACCTTCCACATCATCAAGTCCAACCTATCACCCAACATCATCTCATCAACTAAAGCATGGCACCAAGTGCCTCATCCAGTCTCTTCTTAAACACTTCCAGTGACGGTGACTCCACCACGTCCCTGGGCAGCACATCCCAATGGCCAATCTCTTTATGGGAAGAATTTTTTCCTAACATCCAGCCTAAACCTCCCCTGGCACAGCTTCAGACTGTGTCCTCTCGTTCTGGTGCTGGTTGCCTGGGAGAAGAGACCAACCCCCACCTGAATACGACCTCACTTCAGGGAGTTGTAGACAGCAAGAAGGTCTCCCCTGAGCCTCCTCTTCTCCAGGCTAAGCAACCCCAGCTCCCTCAGCCTCTCCTCACAGGCCAGTGCTCCAAACCCCTCCCCAGCTTTGTTGCCCTTCTCTGGACACTTTCCAGCAACTCAACATCTTTCCTAAACTGAGGGGCCCACAACTGGGCACAGGACTCAAGGTGTGGCCTAACCAGTGCTGAGTCCAGGGGCACAATGACTTCCCTGCTCCTGCTGGCCACACTATTGATCATCCAGGCCAGGATGCCGTTGGCCTTGGCCACCTGGGCACACTGCTAGCTCATGTTCAGCCTACTATCAACCAGTACCCCCAGGTCCCTCTCTGCCTGGCCGCTCTCCAGCCACTCTGACCCCAGCCTGTAGCACTGCATGGGGTTGTTGTGGCCAATGTGTAGAACCTGGCACTTGGATGTGTTAAATCTCATGCCCTTGGACTCTGCCCATCTGTCCAGCCTGGCAAGGTCCCTCTGCATAGCTCTCCTACCCTCTAACAGATCAACTCCTGCCCCCAACTTGGTGTCATCTGCAAATTTACTGATGATGGACTCAGTCCCCTTGTCCAGTTCATTAATAAACATATTGAACAGGATGGGGCCCAGCACTGATCCCTGGGGGACACCACTAGTGCCTGGCTGCCAGCTGGGTGTGGCACCATTCACCACCACTCTCTGGGCTCAGCCTCTAGCCAGTTCCTAACCCAGCTCAGAGTGCTGCTGTCCCAGCCAGGGGCTGACAGCTTGGCCAGGAGTTTGCTGTGGGGGACAGTGTCAAAGGCCTTGCTGAAGTCCAGGCAGACTACATCCACAGCCTGCCCCACATCCACGAGGCAGTCACCTGGGCATAGAAGGAGATGAAGTTGGTGAGGCAGGACCTGCCCCTCCTAAATCCATGCTGGCTGGGCCTGATCCCTTGGCCATCCTGTAAGTGCTGATTGCACACAAGATGACCTGTTCCATAATCTTGCCTGGCACTGAGGTCAGGCTGACAGGCCTATAATTTCCTGTCTCCTCCTTCCAGCCCTTCTTGTGGATGGGCATCATGTTGGCAGCTTTCAGTCACCTGGGACCTCACCCGTGAGCCAGGACTGGCTCCAGTGAGCCATTTACTGGTAGTAAATGATGCAGAGTGGCTTGGCAGCTCATGTGCCAGCTCTCTCAGCACCATAGGATGTATCCTATTCGGTTCCATGGACTTGTGGAGATCCAAGTGGCTCAGCAGTAGTGTAAAGTTTAAAGGTTCTGCAGTGTTTGCACGTTTGGCTGTTCTAATTACTATTCTAATTGCACAACATCCTAGCAAACTCAGAGCTGTTACTGTAAGAAAATATCTCCCAGATATTTTGTCACCCACAGGTCAAAGTGGTGTGCTTAGACATTTAAGTACACCAGAACCAAAAGTTGTATCTCTACCAGATACGTATTTTCTGCCACTGAAAGTCTGGGAGAAGTTAAGAGTGCTTTCAGTGTGTTATGAAGGGCCTTCAGTGTTTTAAGAATGGACTGCTTGAATGTGTAGATTTCCTCAACTCCTAGGAGCAGGATCTAGGGAACAGTAGCTAGCAATTAAGGTTCAGTGACTAGTTTACTCATAGTTGCAAGGCAAGTAACTGGAAAACTACTCTGCATTCTTGTATACAGTAGGTGTTTGGTATGCCTTTTTAGATCACCTAAGATCACTCCCAAATCTAAACTTGTTTAAAAGATTGTGTTCAAATACTGGTAACATTTAAAAACAAACAAACCCAAACAAATGAGAGGAAAAAAAAATTACTTTGCATTTTACTTCTCGTTGTCAAAACCTTCAAATCTGTACAAGCCCTGAACTGAAATGATGTGTTGTCCTAAAGAAGGCCATATTAGAGTCAGTTCAGCATTTTTCATTGCTAGTAACAGTGAGGCACCCATCATAGAACTTTATGTAACCAGATTCTGTGCCTTTCATGATGGACAAAGATCCTCTGGGCAACTAAGAGGATGTATTCCAAGCTTATGACCGTGGACTTTAGGCATGCAGACTTTGATCGCTTCAGGGATCTGCTGGCCAAACTACTGTGGGACAAAGTCCTAGAGGGAAGAGGGGCTCAGGGCAGCTGGTTAGTGTTCAAGGATCACCTTCTCTGTGCCCAGGAGCCAACTCTACCCACAAGGAGGAAGGCAAGAAAGAACATTAGGAGACCTGCCTGGACACACTGTCACACAAAAAGAAGCTCTACAAGGAGTGGAAGAAAGGACAGCTAGAAAGGGGGGTATGTAAGGAAGTTGCCTGAGCAGCAAAAGACCTGGTTAGAAAAGCTGAAGCTGAAAATTACAATTAAATCTAGCCAGGGAGATCAGGGGAAACAGCAAAAATTTCTATAGTTATATTAATGGTAAAAAGAAGACTAACGAAGGTGTGGGCTGCCTCAAAGAGGAACTGGTGGCAAGTACCATGGAGAAGGCTGAGGTTCTTTACCTCGGTCTTTACTGGCAAGGTCTCCAGCCACGCTTGGTGGAGTCATGGAAGATAATGGCAGGGGACAGAAGAAAGAACTGCCCTTTGTGGCTGAAGATGAGGTTTGTGATAATCTGACAAACCTAAAAGTGTTCAAGTCCATGGGACCTGATGAGATACACCCAGGGGTGCTGAGGGAACTGGGGAGGAGGTCTCTAAACTGCTCTCTATTATATTCCAAAAGCCATGGCAGTCTGGGGAGGTCCCCACTGACTAGAAAGGGGAAAATATAACCCCCATTTTCAGTAAGGTGAAGAGGGATGACCCAGGGAACTATAAGCCAGGCAGTTTCAGCTCTGTGCCTGGTAAGATCTTGGAGCAGATCCTCCTGGAGGCACTGCTGAGGCAGGAGAATAATAAAGAGGTGATTGGGTACAATCAACACAGCTTCATCAAGGGCAAATCCTGCCTGACAAACCTGGTGGCCTTCTATGACAAGGTCACAACATTAACAGATGAAGGCCAAGCAACTGAGGTCATTCAGCTGGACATGAGCAACGCCTTCAGCACTGTCCTGCACCACATCCTCATCTCCAAGGTGGTGCAGGATGGGTTCCGTGGATGGAGCATTCAGTGGATGAAGGACTGGCTTGGTGGCTGCACCCAAAGGGTTGCTCTCAATGGGTCCATCTCCAAGTGGAGGCCAGTGACAAGTGGAGTTCCTCAGGGATCAGTCCTGGGACCAGTGTGGTTTAACATCTTTGTTGGTGCCATGGACAGTGGCATTGAGTGCACCCTCAGCAGGTTTGCTGATGACACCAAGCTGTGTGGTGCAGCAGACATGCTGGAGGGAAGGGAGGCCATCCAAAGGGACCTTAACAAGTTAGAGAGGTGAGCCCATGACAACCTCATGAGTTTCAACAAGACCAAGTGCAAGGTCCTGCATCTGGGTCGGGGCAATCCCAGGCACTGATATTAGCTGGGCAGTGACTGGCTTGAGAGCAGCCCTGGAGAAAAGCCCTTGGGGGTGCTGGTGGATGAGAAGCTCAACATGAGCCAGCAGTGAGCACTTGCAACCCAGAGCGACAATCCCATCCTGGGCTACATCAAGAGAAGCATAGCCAGCAGGTTGAGGGAGGTGATACTCCCCCTCTACTCTGCTCTGGTGAGACCCTGCCAGACTGGACTGGAGCGCCTATTACAGGAAGGATCTGGATGTGCTAGAACATGTCCAGAGAAGGGCCACAAGGATGATCAGAGGGCTGAAGCACCTCTCCTATGGAGACAGACTGAGAGAGTTTGGGTTATTCTCTTCAGTCTGGAGAAGTGAAGGCTCTGTGAAGACCTTATTGTGGCCTTCCAATATCTGAAGGGGGGGCTACAAGAAAGTTGGGGAGGGACTTTTTAGGATGTAGGGGACATGTTGTAAAACTAGAAATGGGTAGATTCAGATTGGATGTTAGGAGGAAGTTGTTTCCTATGAGGGTGGCGAGACGCTGGCACAGGTTGCCCAGGGAGGTGGTGGAAGCCTCATCCCTGGAAGTTTTTAAGGCAAGGCTGGATGTGGCTCTGAGCAACCTCATCTAGTGTGAAGTGTCCCTGTCCATGGCAGGGGGGTTGGAACTGGATGATCTTTGAGGTCCCTTCCAACTCTGATAATTCTGTCACTCTATGGTATAGATATTGCTTTAGTAGTGTTTAGTAGTGCTGTAAAACACTGAGAGATTATTTTTCTGCATCCAAATGACTAAGAGAAATTAAAGTAGCACTCAAGACAGAAACCTGTTAAGCAGATCACCTATATTGTGCTAATCATTTTATTGGTAATGATCATATATTGTCAATAGTGATTATGATTTTGAAAATAAGAGAAATGTTTGTGTTCTTATTCATTTCTGCAAATTGTCATTGAGAACATGATTTTTTAGTGCTGACAAGTTAGTGCAGCTAGTTTGTTACTTCATTGTCAAGTTTTCAACCTCCAGTACTTGAACATTTTGCTTGTCTTATACATGTAATAGGAAATATACTGAATATACATTTTAATGCATCTTTTGTTAAAAATCTGCTGTGCACAAAGCTTGAAGTAGCCCAGACTTATTACACCATGAAGGGTTTTTTTTTCCCCAATTATTCATGCTTTTGCTGTAAATATAACTTGCCAATACATGTAATGAATGGTGCTGAAATTCATTTCAATTATCAAAGATGTGAATGCCACGATGGTGCTTGCATACTCTGCCTGTAAAATCTGTAAGTCCTGGTACAGGACAAACTTCTGTTTTCTCACCTGTTTCCTGGTTTTCTGTCAGCTTTCAGTCTTCCATGGGTCATTCAATAAACACTGCTTTGGGTGACTTTTTTGTGTTGCCATATGTCAATCAAACTGAAGTGCATACTTTTTAGAAAGCAGAGAATTTTGCTGAGCCTTCTACAGGATAGTGACTTGCATTTAGTTTCACTCTTAGTTTATTTTTGCTTTCAGCTGTGCAAAGAGTTTGGGGATGCAGCAGAGAGTGCCTGATGAAAGCAAAGGTGGAGCCAGACAGAAGAGAGAAAGAACTGAGCAACAAAGTTTTAAAATGTTCTCTAAGCATATTCAATTGTAACTGTTCTGCTTTAAGACAAAAAAGGGGAGAGGGAGGGATTAAGGAAACTCAAATTACCTAAAAGCTTTTTCCAATAAGAGTTTCAGAAACTGGTGTTGTGTTAAATTAAAATTTTTTAAAAATAAATCTCTTAATTGTATCCTGACTAATTCTGTTGTTGTGGGATTAAAAAGCTGCTGAATATAATTGTTTGGCATATTAGTTGGTTTTTTTTTCTAGTGAGGAAATGGATTTGTCATTGTATTAAATATATGCTTGGAACATTGCAGTAGGAATCATCTTGTGTAGCACTTGCTGATTCGGTTTGTACACAAACTTTGAAAACTAGTGAGTGTGAGAAGTTGCTTTTATTAGACATCTAAGGTATGATAAAATATGTATCAACTGTATAAATCTTCTTTCTAGATAATAGCCCTAAATGAATTCCCATTTTTCGACAGTTTTTAATATTGCAAGTACCCCATTCCTCCTTAGAGATGGGTGCCATGAGAGGCACTCCAAGTTGCCTTCAGTGGAGCTGGAAGAAGCTCCTCACATCTCCTGGGGGCTCTTCTTGCTCTGAGTTGGAACTTTATACATCTGTTGCAGGGGGATGAATGGTCACTAACTTCAGACTAAACAGAATTCCCAGAATTCTGGACTCACCTCGGACTTCATGACTTCTGTCTTGTACTGTTCCTTCCCCCTCTGTCAGTGTAATCTCTCTTCCCCCTCATATTCTTCAGCACTTTTCAGGAAAATTGCTAACTAAATTTGTTGTCTTTCAGCCATGTGACTGGGGAAACTCTACTCCTGATGGCCCTTGTTTTATCTTTCTCTAGTGTTGCATTGTGTTCCCTATGCTTGTAGAGCTTTAACAGCCCTAAAGTACGGTTTGAGACTGAACGTGAAATGTAGGCTTTCCACCTAGCAATTTGGGCAATAACCTTTGCTGCTTATTGGAAAAAGAAAATGTCCCACTGGTATCTCCAGTAGTTATATGGTTGATTTTTAACTGCAATTTAGATTGCTGCCCCTTAGTCACATGACAATATGTATTGGAGAAATATTGTTCCTGTTCTGGAAAGAGAAAGGGTATTTGATGTCTGTAGTTTTCTGCTGTTTTCTTATTGTCAAAGTTAGCTTCAGAAGCCAATCATATTATCAATTGGTTTGAATCTGTGTAACAAACTTAGCAGTACTACTGCTTCTGTAAGGACACAAGCATAAGTAAATATGAGATGAATTCCAGCAACTTGCAAATAACTTGAAGCACTTACATGATCGAGTGTGCATTTTTGGTTTCTTTCTTGTTTTTCCTTTTTTTGTTTAATTATCAGAGCTGACAGACTTTGTTTTTGTTTTACCATTTGCTTTGAAAATATAAAGCAGTTTCTTTCTCTTGGGATATTTCAGTAATAGTAATATGCTGTTAAAATAAACAGAATTTGGATTTTTGAAAACAAGAAGTGAGTCAGAGTTAAGTACATAGGATAACAATATATCCTATAACAATATAACATTTGGAGAAACTACAAACAATCTTCAAAAGAAATTCTTGAAGTTAGGTCCTTTTATCAAACATCAGAGGCATAAGCTTATTTTTTTAGAGTCTAACTGAAAGGGATTTTCCAGAGGACGCTAGAGATTAAAATCCCTTGCCTGAACTTTCCAATGTTTCCACCTGACATGTAAGGTGCACTTTAATTATTCTCCCCCGCCCCAGCTCTGCACATGAAAAGGTATTTATTGTTACACTGGCTGTGTCAAAGTAGTCCTGCTGTACTTAAGGGCTTGCCCTGAATGAATCTTGCTTTTGTGGTTTTACAAGCACTTGAAGTACAGCAGATTGTCTGTAGGCCACAGTACTGGTAGAGAAGGCTTTTTTCCCCTTTCTTAAATTTTAGAACATCTTTCCATGAATTGGATCTCTGTAAAATAATATTGTTTTGAACTTTGCTTAGGATGTGTTGTCCCATGTAACTAATCATTCAATAAATGTCATTCAAACTGCACAGTTATACTACTTGGTTAAAATTTAAAAAAATATACTTTTTTTTTCCAAGAGGTTTGTTGGCTAGTCTCACATGTCAATATTAAAATTCATGGATACAGACGTTAATGGCAGGTACTTAAAAAATAATGTTTTATGAGGTGTTAGAAGTGTTTCAGGGCTTACTTAAAGACAGAAAAAGTTCAATTGCATTTACTTCATTGAAGGTTGACTTTTGGATTCAAAGGACAAGTGAAATATAGTTTGACCCAAAACGAAAGGAGAGCTGTTGGACGTGCAGCTTGGTCTTATTTAGGATGAATGTTGATCTTGTTATAATACTGTTAGGGCTGAGCCTAGGTCAGCAACTTGCAGATTGCTGCCCAGACGTGAGAACTCTTTCCCTCCCCACTACTTTGTGACCAGCATCATTAAGTCATGTCTGCAGTAGGTTTGTAAACTCTGCAGGATATGAATAATTCTTGTTCAACTGTGTTGGAGGGTGCCTTGCTTGTCTCATAGGCATGGTAAAGTATTAACAGTGCACAGACTGCTTGAGTTGATGTCTGCTAATGTTTGTAAATGTAAAATGTAATAAGTATTTCACAACTGCTGTGTGTCACAGTAGAATTTCAAGCTTTTCAAATTTGACTTTCAGAGAGACATGCAATCATGCCACGTTTTCTGAAAATAGGATTTTATAGGGAACCAGGAAAATGTTACCAAATGCATTACAATTGTGTATTGTTTTAGTATTAGAATACATAGAATAAACCAGGTTGGAAGAGACCTTCAAGATCATCGCGTCCAACCCATCAGCCAATCCATCCCACCTAAACAACTAACCCATGGCACCAAGCACCCCATCAAGTCTCCTCCTGAACACCTCCAATGATGGTGACTCCACCACCTCCCCAAGCAGCCCATTCCAATGGGCAATCGCTCTCTCTGTGTAGAACTTCTTCCTGACATCCAACCTAAACCTCCCCTGGCGCAGCCTGAGACTGTGGGCTGTTTTTTTTTCAGGCTGCCAAAAGTAAAGAGCTTACAGTTACAACTTATATTCACAAAAAGACATCAGTTATGGTTGTTCTAGCCTAGCACTAATAATCTAGTGTTTAGAGTGTTTGGTCAGACAAAGTTAGTATATTGGTCTGCCCTCTTTGCTTATGCAGGCTGACTGAGTACAGCCTCCAGGCTTCATATAAACAGTGGCTCTTTGGCTTGATAAGTTTGTCATGCTGATGATAAAGGTATTTTTATGGTGTCTCTACTGGTATATTGCTACAAATAACTGAGCTGAAGCTCTGTTATAGCTGAGAAGCTATGTAAAATACTGCCCACCTTTGGTGTGCATCAGCAGGTTTTTGAAACTGGAAAATGGCTGCAGTTACAGTTGTAACATCAAGGAAGAGATAGATTTATAGATTTATTTTTTTCTTTTTTAGTCATGTTAATTGTTCTCAGTGATGGTTCATAGCTCTAGAAAATAAGTCAAAGAGTCTTTGATGTCTGCATCACATAAAAAGAAAAGCTAGCTGAAGTATTAAGATATAATAATAGAACAAAACTATCATGCACATAATATGTAGGTTTTCTTGAGCATTGTTCTTTAGTGTTAAACATTCTGTGCTTTATTTAATGAAAGTACATGAATAGAATAGAATAGAATAGAATAGAATAGAATAGAATAGAATAGAATAGAATAGAATAGAATTAACCAGGTTGGAAAACACCTTCGAGATCATCAAGTCCAACCTATCACCCAACGCCATCTATCACAGTATCACCAAGGTTGGAAGAGACCTCAAAGATCATCAAGTCCAACCTGTCTAATCAATTAAACCATGGCACCAAGTGCCTCATCCAGATATTGATTTGTTTCTTTTTGAAGTATGGCTTTGTGAAACAGTGATTTTAAAATGTGAAAATAATATTATTTTTGTGATAATTCTAACAAGTTTGCCACAGACTAATTTGAATGTTAATTATGACCAGAAATCAAAAGAGCAGTCCTTTATTTTCTTCCAGGTTAATGAATACATTTGGGATATTTTAGGATACCCTTCATTAAAATACTAAAATAATGTTTGAATTTCATTTATTGGTGAACTGCAATTATTTACTGTAGCAGTTTCAATCAATCAAGTAGTTTAAATTTATGTCTCTTGTTCCCTAGGTCTCTTGATAATTCCTCAGAAAACAAACACCAAAATACAGTTACAGTGCCTGATTTTTTTTTTAAGGGCAGGTTAATTTCTATAGCACTTTCCACACACGCAAAAAAAAATCAAACTCAGCAGGTATTTAAGTACTTCTTAATGCTATCTGTGAAGCAAGGTGGCTTTGTTTTCTGGAGACTGATGATAAAAGTAAGTTCACTGATTTGCACAGTACTTGCTGCAGTTTGTGTCAAGTGTCTTGTTTCTGCTGACATTAGTTCCCACAAGTTGGGGAGTACCAATCCTTTTTATTCTTGGAGATCTTTGTACAAACTGAAGTCTTGTGCTCCAGATCTATGATTCAAGCAATGAATGCTCTAATAGTAGTATTTCTGGGTACCCTTTTAACAAAACCTTAATGATTTATTTGCGTGGTAAATTCCAGGTGAGGTTTGAAAATTGGGCCAAAGGACATGCTTCTGCTTGTTAGGCATAGATTTTGAGGCGCCTTGTGTGCTTGATTCTAAGTAAGCTCCTGGTACAAATGATTCAGCTGGCTGAGGGAGGTAGTTTCTCCTGGTTGAGTAAAAGGAGTTGTGAGGGCAGTTGTGTTCTTTCTTTTTTTTTTCCCTCCACAGATGAAGACAGCTAATAAATAAGAGTTGTTCTGATTAAAAAGAAAATACTCAATAGTTTTGTCAGGGACACCCTCATGCATTCAGTGTTGCTGTTAATATGAAAATGTTATATTTAGAAGGCTTTACAAAGGATCAGCCGAAGCAATTATCTGCCACATTGATGTGTAGAGGGGCTGTAGGAGGCTATGTAGCATAAAATTCTGCATAAGTAGCCTTGCATATTTGATTTGGGCTTTATTTGTGCAGATTTCATTCTGATGTGCTTAATGCAACAGTTAAGAGGGAATCCTGTCATTACAAACCTGTTATATTGAGTGAGTAGCATGGCATATGTATGCTTTCAGTAGTTTCTGAATAATTTGATACCACTCCAGTACATATAAATAGTACATAGAAATATATAATATCATCTAACCTCTGATATTTGAGAAGATAAGTGAATATACTTTAAACCTTTCTGTAGTGTAACCTGTTAGTAGTAGGAAGTCTTGACTATGGTGTTGGGATAATAATATTTTTAATTAGCTAATTCTAGAAATTCAATTCCTAACACATCTCTATGCTTTGTATCAATGTGAAGAGGGATGTAGGTACTTCATTGTAGCAAAAGGAAGCTTTGATGGTCAGTACCTGCACCTTGAAAGGCAAATTTGTCATCTGGAAAGTCTTCATAACATTTGCAACCTAACATCATTCACTATCTGAATGTATTCTACTTCTGTGAGGTATTGGTTTCTTTGGGACTGTTTTATTGTCATCCTGTTTCTTTATTTATGCTTCCACATACATGCTGTGATGTCCACTGCATGTGGTACAACTGTTATGTTTGAGTAATAAAGAAAAACTTGTGCATATCTTGTTTTGTGTTTTCAGTGGTGACGGTCAAGCAGCAATAAAGTTAGAAGACATCTTAGAGACACCTGAGAATTTGTCTTCCTGGCAAAATGGACAATTGAATGTTACAGTTCTTTCAAATTGTGTACAATTAGTGTGACAGAATGCAAACTATTGCATCCACAAACTTAAATCTTGAAATAAATGCCTGATCTTCCACTGTCAGAGGTATTTCAGGATGTGTAACTTTTGATTATAATATATCCTCTCCTTGTTTGGAAGGGAGTATAGTTGGCTGGATTGTTGTCTAGGTTTGCTTTCAGGAGACTGGGAAATAAAGGTTCTGCTGAATCAAGTCTCTTCCCAAGAGCAGTTTAGGGCCTGATCTAGGGATTACTTTCTTTGATACACCCAGTGCTATAAGTCATTGTGGAGATAATGACGAATGTCTCAGTTTTGAATCACACAACTGCATGTTATTCCTTCTGAAAGAATAACATCTAAAGGAATGAGACTAAACCTAGGAAACAACAATCGCTGCAGACTGTAATTTATATTCTGAGTAGTTGTTTTAGACCAAGATTTTTTTAAGAGGTGGCCAAGAACTTCTAAAGTTAATGAAATTTGTTCATGTAACTTGTAAAACTATATGATAATCAACCTACCTTGCAGTCAGTAGCCTTTCCTAAAAGAGAAGGAAATGTTGAGTTCTGTGTTTTGGGAGGGTTTTTCCTTCTTTTGACTTCCTCTATCATAATGAGATGTTATATTTAAAAAAACTTAGTATCTTTATCTTACTATATTTTAAATTTATGCTTTGTCATAGAAAAGACTTTGTCAGAAACACTTGGAGTGTTTCTGAACAGTTCTGTTCTGGTTCTTGCACTGTCATATAAATGCATCCTTGCATGAGCATGCATGTGAGCTGGAAGCTCTGCTATGTTACCCACCTGATGGCCGGAGGAGGAAGGAATACATAAAACATCCTCACAAAGAGGAACTGTATTTTCAGTAATTCAGAAAAACAGAAATATAAAACTTACTTTAGGATGTGAGTTTTTGCTTGTATCTCTTTATTCTGAAAAGAAACCCTTATGTTGTGGTAGCAACACATTTCTACGTAGTAACTGACATTTGTTCTGCAAAATGTGCTCATAAGCTTTGTGGATTTGAGTCTGAGACTATGTTCAAATTGCTTTTCACATTCAAACTTTGTATCAGAGGAGCAATATTGGTGAAATTTGCACTTCCCATTTGTAAGTAACCTTATTGTTTTGCATCATGCAAATCTATCCCACTAGCATTACCTGAAATAAAGGGGCTTACGTTATCCCAAGCTCTACAGTTGTTTCAGTTATTAGACACTGCTTGATGAACTACCAATATTAGTACATTGGGATTTATGCTGTCAGCATGTTAAATTTAATTACAGAATCTTTAAAAGATCTGAATGGCTTAGGAGGTAAAACAAAGTGGATGAAGTGTTTGGTGTCTTGGGTTAGATCCTAAATGAATGCATCATGAAACCACAACAGATCAACCCAGATTTACATGACTGATGTATAAGAGCCCTGAAGCTAAGCCAACATAATGCTTGAATTATCTCCTGCGTTTACAGAGGCTTCTCCCCCCAGGTCAGACTTCTAAGCACTGATGTGCTTATATGGGGAGCTAGCCCACATAGACTGAAGTATTCTGACATTGTAGAGGCAAAGAAATCTCAGAGCTTCAGAACTTTTACCTTTTGACAAGTGTGTCTCATTTTCTTTTTGGGGAAAAAAAAAATGAAGCATTTCCATTAGTGGTAATTAGCTGAAGGACCTGCCAGTCATCCCAGAAATATCTGTTCAAAATCTGAAACATTTTGTTGCTGTGGGGCTGATCTGTACCTTATGTATTGCCCAACCTCATACAATACCTGCCTTGTTCTTTTAGCAAATAGCTGTACTGCAGCATGATGCTTGTAAATAGGACAATTTGGTGAACATTTGTATATGTACAGCATTAGTGTCTTAATTTGATAAACTGATATTATAGGTAAATACATGCCAGATGAAAGACAAGGCTTAATGGATGTTTTATGTGATGCAGGGAAAGAGTTAGACAAAACAAAACAAACAAACAACACCCCCCCAACCAACTCAGAAATGTGAAGAATGCTTTATTTTAGGGATTAATATAGTGACAAAAATGTTGCAAGAGATACTGTAGACCTTTTAAAATTATGTTCTACAACTTACATCTTTAACTGATGCCCTTATGTAAGATATTGATAAGTTCCAGCAACTGTTGGATTTTTATTGTTAGCATTGTTTGCAGGTCTTATTTATGTACACTTTGACATTCCAGTAACCTGGTATCTCCATTTTTGTTCCTCAGCATGATGTATCACAGACTTTACTCAAAGCAACTCTGGACAGCGTGGTTGAAGAGTGTGTCAGCTTTGTTGGAGTTGATATTAACATCTGCTCAGAAATACTATTAAGGTGAGTCAAACATTTTCCTATCCCAGTAATTACATGGCTCTGGATCACAGAGTCTCTGTTTAGTCTGCCATCTGACTCAAGCTCAGCTGGAGCAAATGGCTCTTGTGTTAAACTTCCAAGTACATGAAAATGACACAGTAAGACAGTATTTCATTGAATCATTAAGAGTCAGTTTTTAAGAGTAGGAGTGATTCTCCAGGATAAAATTATTCTTGGGAGAAAAACAGATATTTAAAAATTTTGAACCACTTTTAGAAAAAACTTCCTATCAGTGATTTGTACTTTTACACTGAAGAAGGAATTTTCAAATGGGCTTTCTGTCTCTTAGAAGGTATTTTTATAGATACTGCTAAGAGGAACTGGTAATTATGCTGGAAAGTGTCCAGAGAAGTGCAACAAAGCTGGGGAGGGGTTTGGAGCACAGCCCTGTGAGGAGAGGCTGAGGGAGCTGGGGTTGCTTAGCCTGGAGAGGAGGAGGCTCAGGGGAGACCTTCTTGCTCTCTACAACTGCCTGAAGGGAGGTTGTAGCTTGGTGGGGGTTGGTCTCTTCTCCCAGGCACCCAGCAGCAGAACAAGAGGACGCAGTCTGAAGCTGTGCCAGGGGAGGTTTAGGCTGGATCTTAGAAAGAAGTTCTTCCTAGAAAGAGAGATTGTCCATTGGAATGTGCTGCCCAGGCTGGTGGCAGGGTTGACATCCCTGGAGGTATTTAAGAAAAGACTGGATGAGGCACTTGGTGCCATGGTCTAGTTGATTAGTTAGGGTTAGGTGATCAGTTGGAGGTCTTTTCCAATCTGCTTGATTCTGTGATTAACTGTCTGACTCCTTATAATAATTTCTTAAAAAATCTTACCATAATTTGAGAGACACTCTCTGTTCTCTTTTTTTTTCCCACTTTCTTTTCCATATTCTCTTCCTGTGTAACCATTCCTTAGCCTGACCCCTGATTTACCTTCTGTCTTACCTTCTTTCAGATTTAATTCAGCTATTACTAAGCAAGCAGGCAGTACCTATTGGTACTGACAAGCTTTTATTCCATGAATGAAAGCCTACCTGAGGAAGTGCATACAGTGGGTGAGCACTGTCAGCCCTCTATAGGGTACAGCTGTATTGTGCAGTTCATCAGAAGGCACCAAGCTGAGATGCTGTTGTGTCCCCACAAAACTGATTGTGGAGTAACGCTCTCCAGACATGGTAACAAAGTTACCATCTGTACTGTGTTTGGTTTAATTAACCTGGTTTATAATGCTTGTATGCATGTGCTACATCAAGTTCTGGATCTAACTCAGTGCTCAGCAGTTCCATTCTGCTGTTCTGTGTAGATGCAGTCTCTCTTACTCATGCAGAGTATCATACCTGAAAGGCTTGAGGTCATCAATGACACTGTGAGCTATGTTGTGTTCCTCTGTTACTGTAAACAAGCTGGATTTCATAACGTTTATAAGAAATTTTTTTGAGAAAGTTCCATTCCTATGATTTATATTTTGTCTGTTATTAAAGGTGTGTCCCTCCAATTTCTGAGGTTTCACCAGCTTTGGATATTTTTAACTTTTTTTTAACTTTTGAGGATGAGAATGGTGGAAAGATTTAGGTTTCTTTGTTCCTTCCCACCTAATTTTGACTATTCTTGCCAGCTTTGCTGCTGGTGGTTATTCTAGAAACAGTCCATGCTATTCCACAAACAGGTCTCTGCTGCTGTTGACTTAAAGCAATGACATCTGATATATAGAGAGAGCCAGATGGATGACATTTCCTTCACTAGTGCCAGGAGTAACTGCCCCGCCACAGATCTTTTCCCTTTCTCTATGATTAAAATACTCCATGCACAAAAAGTTGTACATACGGAAAATGTGCAACAAACCCACTGCTTCCTGAGGGAACTTGGCTGACTGCAGGGGCACTTAAATGGTAAATTCTTTGCCAGATCTGAGTTGCCCTCAGAACCACTCATACAGTCTATTTTCAGCTGCTCTTTTATCTCAAGAGCAGCTGAGAGAAAAGGAACAAGCTGTGTGAATCTGTTAAATTGTATGAGGAGGGCAGGCTGCTTCCAGCCACTCTCCTTCTGAGTAGCAGACATCCACCTTTTGTGTTGGGGCAAGGTGTTGCGGTACTGCTGGAAGAGAGGGGCTGAGAGGGAGCTGTTCTCACAGGAACAATTTATCTGTCCTGAACCTTCCTCCCACGTTGTTTCCTGAAGAGGGCAGCTGGGGGCAGATGTGACAGATTGAATTGGCGTTACAGAAATAGCCAACAGATCATAAATTACATGTCCCTGGCTTACTAGTCAGGTATGTGCAGAACTGTATTGCTGCACCAAGTTTTGTTGACTTGAATGGATTCCTTCCATAGAAGTAAGAGAAAGGATCATTTTTCAGGTGGTGTCTTTGGTCTATTGACAAATTTCTTAGTTGTTCTTATGTTTTGTAAACCAGATTTTCTATGGTAACATGTGTCCTTGTAATGAATTGCACTCATATTGATGACCGTTCAATGGTAATAAATGTATTCTGTAAACTTTTCTCATAGACACATTGCAGGACTGAATGCTAACAGGGCTAAAAGTATAATTGAATGGCGAGAGAAGAATGGGCCATTTATAAACAGAGAACAGCTCAAGGAAGTCAAAGGTCTGGGTCCCAAATCCTTCCAACAGTGTGCTGGCTTCATCAGAATCAATCAAGAGTATATAAAGACCTTCTGCAGGTAATAGAGATGTTAGCTGTCTTGACTAAATAATCCAAAACAGTTTGAGAAGACTTCTCCCTTATTCTGATTTACAGGCTTAGAGATGTGAGGAACAAATAAGCTTCTTGAAGTCAAGGGTTGAAGATAGTTCTTCCAAATAATCATGGCTTGTTAGCCTAGCACTCTAAGTTGGGGTGTCAATAAGCATATAAGTTTAATTACAAATTCTATCACTGAATTGGTAGAAGAAATTTGGCACATGGTAATGTTGTAATCTGAAATATTAAAGGGCTTAGTCTTGTGTTTCAGGCATTATTTAGAGACTTGTAACGTCACTTTAATATGGTAAAGATTA
This sequence comes from Melanerpes formicivorus, assembly GCF_026170545.1. NCBI lineage: Eukaryota > Metazoa > Chordata > Aves > Piciformes > Picidae > Melanerpes > Melanerpes formicivorus. The sequence goes on along the minus strand of NW_027142395.1, from coordinate 4,629,780 downwards.
CTTTGCAGAATGTAATGGTAGTAAATTAGGGTGGCCAGGATCAAGTTCTGCATGTGTCTAGTGTGATGTCTCCAATGTGAGGTCCTTTCCCAAGTCCAGTTTGTCAACAGTAGGTCATCCTTTTCCCTGCCATCTCATTCCCTCTTTCTGAATGAAAACTTTCCTTTTGTAACCAAACACTCATTGTGCTCCTCTTGACCTGAAATCCTTTCTCTCCATAACTGGAAGTGCCCTTTCTAGGGCAGTGTCTCTTCTCCTGCTTTTCCCATTTCTCCTTCCAGCAACAAGGATTAAGAAAGGGCAGAGCAGTACCACCATCCCCACCCTTTTGCCACTGACTCTTCCCAAAAAATATTTTCCTGGGAAGCACATGCTGTTTTTCAGCCAACCCAGTGCTTAGAAGCAATACTGTCTTCCCAGTTGCTTCTGGCCAAACAGCACACGTGTAACTTCCAGGCAGGAGGTGGGCACATTAGGACTGGCTTACTGCCCAGATAGAAAGTATACAGATTGGTTGCCCATCTGGCAGGGAAACACATGCTGCAGGCCAAATGGTGCACACTGTAAGCACCAGAAGACCAAAAGAAATTGCTTTTAAGGCCGTAGATGATCGATAGGTCTTACGTTGTACAGATCTGTTCTAGTGAACGCTGCAGTCAAACAGAGGAAGCAGGAAGACTGACTGTTTCGCTTTTTCCCTGCCCTTTTTTTTCCTTTGTCAAAAAGTTCACTGGTGAAATGTTTAAGAACATTGTTTTGGTTTATTTTCTTCCTTGCTGGAGCATGCCTCTGATGTTAGTCAGATTCCATAAAACTTGAGAACGCTGTATAACCTGAGCAATCTGCCATAACTTTGGAGTGTGAGGCCAAAGCAAAGCTCTAACACCATTGCCTCCACGTTTCTTGTGGACCCAAGTGGCAAATCCAAACATTTTGGAAATGGACTCTGAGAAGGCTTCATTTTTGTCTTCTCTGATCATGTTGATGTCTGTGGAGTGCTGTATGGGTTAGTTTTTTGCTTTGTACTTGGAAGTTAACAAATAGTAGATATTTTAAAAAATGGTATGGAATGGGAAAATTCTACCTCCATTTCTGCCTCTGCATGGGCAGAGTGCAAAACATCAGTGCTAGTTCCAGGTACTTCAGTGTGTCCTCTTTTGTCTTGTTAAAGCAGGAGCCACTTGTGGTTTAGGAAACAAAAACAAACCAAAAAGAGGTATGATGGGTTGAAGTTGCTCCCCAGCATTAACTTTTGCCAGACCAGCTCAGTTAGAAGCAAATGAAGCTGTATTCAAGCAAAATCTGCACTTTACAATGGAATGCAATGAAGATGTACAAAACATACTGGAGTTACAATACTATACAGATATTCACAATTAATAAACAGCACAATGACCTCCCTGGCCAAGGACCAGGGGAAGCTACTAGCTTCTCCCTGTCTCTCCCCTTACCCTTTTGTTTTCCCTTTTACACCCAACAGTGATTTATTTCTATTTTTCTACTTTTCTGCTTGAAATCTGTAATTAAATTTTAAAGGCATAGCCTAAAATCACCACAAGAGGCAAGAAAGGAGCCTTGGCTAGTAGGAGACATTTTTTTTACTTAAGGGAAACTATTAAAAAAAGTGTGCCAGTGGTCAGTGTGCTCTACACACAGAGGTAGATCTCTCTGGCTTACCCAAAAAAAAAAATTCTGAAGAAAAAAAGCTCAAAGTGCTAACTGATTAGGAGTCAAAATGATTTCAAAATTCTGAAGTGGTAGTAGATTTGACCTGTAGCTTTCTTGTGACCTGTTATAAGCAATTCTTGATTTGAGTTCTTCTGATTTGAAATTTATGATCATTTGACTTGACCAATGGTTAAAGAGAATTCTTCAGAAATACAGGTACAGAAAGCCAATAAATGTGGTTTAATGAGTTCTGATCAAGCATTCACATGCTTTCCTTGTTCTGTACATATCCTTGCAATGCAGTTTCCTTACCTGAAGATGGTATGAGTAGGAAGTTTTATTAATGTATTTCTCAAATTTAAAATTATGCAGACTGCTAATCAACAAATAAGTATGAAAGTATTCTCACAAGATCTTTATCAAGTAGGTTAATGCAATTGTCCCCAGTTTACAGACAGATGATGCTATCCAGATGGCAAGTGATGCAATAGATTGCAAAGTTTTCTTTATAATCTTTTCATTGTGAAGACATCTTGATTTAGTACACAGTCCTTTCCCAATGTTTGTTTCTGTTGTCAATTAATTTATGCATACACTGATATATTTTTATGCTACCATTGTATTGCTAAGATTCACCCATGATGAACTCTTTGGGATTTTGTACTTAAAAAAATTAACATTATATAGGAGTCTGAATACATTTTTCATGTGTGGGCTCTGCACTAGCATCTTGTTCATTAAGAATGACATGTTCATTTCTGATTTCTAACAGTAGTAAGAAAGCTGATCTTGGAAATCATGCACTTTTAACTAAAGCAAGTGCACAAAGTAAAAAGAAGACAAAACCAACACCATGTGCCTCACAACAGCCCAATCCTTTGGACCAAACTTGTATTCATCCAGAGTCTTATGACGTTGCAATGAGGTAAGCAGTGGGAAAGCTTCTCAACTACTGACACTGCCAGTTTTAAAAATTAAAGTAAAGATGTTTGTGCCAACAGCCTGCTCAGCCTTTTGAGATAGGAACATCAGTATTAATTTGATACTTTCTTTGAGGAATGTTCAGAAGTTCTTCACAAGCAGAGTGTCTCAGTCGGTGTGCTTTGCTTCCTACATGCATGCAAGTTTTTAGTTTTCTTCTTTGGGAATTTATTTTCCGTGTTGTTTTTCAAGGAGGAAATCAGTGACTTTTCAAAACGTCACCAGTCTCTGCTCCCATAAGTCTGTCTTCTTCATCTGCTGCCTCATTGAGTCCACTTTCCGCTTTTGTCAATTTCTATCTGTTTGAGCTGCATCAAGAGAAGCATAGCCCGCAGGGCCAGGGAGGTGATTCTCCCCCTCTACCCCACTCTGGTGAGACCCCACCTGGAGTACTGTGTCCAGTTCTGGAGCCTTTATTACAGGAAGGATATGGAGGTGCTGGATGGTGTCCAGAGAAGGGCCATGAGGATGAGCAGGGAGCTGGAGCTGCTCTCCTATGAGGACAGACTGAGATCGTTGGGGTTGTTCAGTCTGGAGAAGAGAAGGCTCCAAGGAGACCCTAGTGTGGCCTTCCAGTATCTGAAGGGGGCTACAAGAAGGCTGGGGAAGGACTTTTTAGGGTGTAAGGGAGCAATAGGACCAGGGGGGAATGGAGCAAAACTATGCTTACACTGCACATCACTTTCAGCTTGGACTTGCAAGTTCACAAACTATGGAGACAAATAACATTCTAAAAATGTCTCAAACCTTATTATTTTTCTTCTGCCTTCCCACCATATATTTTGTAAAAGACCATCACTAAACTGAAATTTTATTTGTTCTTAAAAGCTATCCAATTGAAATGCCATGCAAATGTTTAGTCAGCAGTAGTTTAATACCTCTGTATCACTAAGAACTGCTTTTACAGTGTTGTTTGTGTTCAGCATTGTGGTGGGTTGAAAATTACCCCCCAACATTAAATTTGCCAGACCAGCTCAGCTGGAAGCAAATGAAAGCTGTATTTACAAGCAAAAATACCCTCTGGAGTGAAATGCAATGAAGACGTACAAAATATACAGCAGCTACAATATTTACAGGTATTTACAATTAATAAATAGCACAAGAACTCCCCTGGCCAAGGACCAGGGGAAACTACTAGCTTCTCCCTCCTTGCCTCCCCTTTACCCCCTGGATGAAGGGGACAAGAGAAAGGAGCAGAGAGATGTTGGACTTAACCAAAACAATGCAGCCAGAACAGAACAGAAGTGAGTTAGTATCTCTCCCAGAGTAAAGAAGTGAGAAGAGAAGAGAAGAGAAGAGAAATTGTTTTGGGACAACAAGTTTTAGTCCCTTATCTCTTCCAATGGGATTGTTTAGAATTATCTTTATTTTCCTTTTTATATTCAATGGTGATTTATTTACATTTTACTACTTTCTGTTCAAGATCTGTGAAAAATTTTAAAGGCATAGCCTAAAACTACCACAAGCATGTGTCAATCAAACTTTCTGCTTAGTGAATTTTGACCACTAGAATTTGTATTTGAGTATGCACACAAGTTCACAGACATATGTGAGCAATTCTGATATTGCAAGTTCTAATTAAGATACATGGGTATATATTTTGCATATATAGATGTATAATATATAATATATATATATATATTTTTATCTGTACATGTAAAGTTCCAAATTACATGAACACTTTGCTGGGTTTCCTAAATGACCTTTGGCTAAAAGAAGAGAAAATTTTTGTGTAGGTCAGAAAACAGTCTCTAGGAACCTGTGCGTGCATCTGTTTAGAGTATACTGCAGCTGGTAAATGCTAGTATAAACTGTGATCTTTCCTGTTGCAGCACTGGTTGAAATTGGACACTGCTTGTCCTCTTGAGAAAACATTAGCCTCTACCATAAACCAGCACATATTTATTTTTTTAAGTGATTTGTGGTGAATAGATTTTTTTTTTTTTTTGTTCCTTAAAATGTGGTGGAGCTAATTTCAGCAGTAGGTAGATGCTTTATCTCTGTTGAGAGTATTATTCCTGGAGAAACAGAGTTGTGCTTCCTGTTCTATAAATAAAACCATCTTTAAGCCTCAGAGAGATAGGTTGGGTTTCTGAATTCATGAAGCTTAATTTTCTTACATAAAAAAAGTCTGAACAGAACTTTGGATTTTTAGGGTACCTAGCCTGCAGTGTGTACTCTGTCCTCTCTGGTGCGTATAATTGCCTATATGACTTCCCATGCATAGGCCTCTGTGCTTTCCTTCTGCTCAGTTTGCAGTGTGCTTTTGTTTCTATCCTCCGTCTGCCTAGCTTATTCTTCTTTATGCCTGACTGTAGTGCCACTATGCAGTTTGCCTGTTAGAGTCCATGCTCTTTGTCCAGTGTGTAGGTACCTGCTTTCTCCTTTTCAACAACTATTGCCCTTTTTTCTTATGTATCAGCATTTTTCACTAGTTCTCCAAACTATGCGTAGCTGTGGAAAAAAAATCAGGCATCTTAATCATCTTAACATGTGGTATGTGGCTTACGGGGTGAGGAAACTTGGTCATGCCTACTGGAAGTTATTCAGAGTGAATCAATGTAAAATACATAAATAAATAGGTTATTAAAAATGAATGTTGATTTTGCAATGTTATATTTCATTTGTTTAAATATGAAGTATTCAGGATCCGGGTAAAAGTCTATGTAGTTTTCTACCCTACTACACTAATAACCAGTGAAAATGTTCAGTGTTACAGCTTCATGAGCTTCATGAGCCTTTGCTCATGTGGAAAGATTGCTACAGAGAGCAGAAAAGTGTAGCCAGTTAAGGATGGCATGCCAAAGGAATTTATCTGCATGCACTGCCATCACACAGAATCGTGACATTGTCTGCAGAGCAGCACAGATTACCACTTACATCTGAAGTAGAGAGTAGGATTGTTACTGCGTAGGGTAGCTCAAATGTTCACATATGGTTGACGTTCTGAAGACAATCTTAGTAGATATTGCAAGTCATACAGTTGTGATTTGAAATTTGACTGGGAACTCAAGATGAACACTGTTTGAATTAAAAAAAAAAAAAATTAAGACCATATTGAGCACAAGTTTTACATCTGAACCAAGAGGCTGTGGCTTTTACATGGATCAAAAAGGAGACCACTACTTAGTGCACAGGCAGCACTGCTCAGAAGGTACCTTGCTGAGTCAAAAACTGTGTGCATGGTCAAAGTCCATGGACTTAGAGCTGCAAGCCATTGCGGAAGTATGACTGGCTGTAGACCAGCGCTATCTATCATGTCATTTCTCTTTGGCTAATGCAATTGTTTTAAAGTAAGTCTGCAGCTGTGCCATTATCTGCGCTCTATTTCTCACTGGGCCCTTTGCCTTCCTAGATTGAGTTTTCAGATTAAGTACTTAGATCCAAGGACAGGTTGTAGGCATTGTACTGTACAGACTAGGTTATGCAAAAGAGTGTCAGTTGATACCAAAACAAATGTAAAAACACTAGTTATCTGCTAAGAGAATATGAAAACTAATAAGTGAAGCAACTGTCTCTGTAATGAACTGAATCAGTCTTTTCTGATTTCTTTGGGCTTTTTCTGGTCTTGTACTTCTTACATATACGAGTATCTGTGCACATAGTGTGGAGTGGAAAAAAGTCTTAAAATGCTTTCTGTGCTTCCTGTATACTCTATGTTCAGCAGTAGTTTTCTTGCAATCAAAAGAGTTTCCTCAAGCTCATTATATATGAAAATTACCACTTTTATGGTATAGATTGTATTAACACACACTGGTTTGATATCAGAGAATTATGTGGGGAAGGGGGAAATCTGTGTTTTTACATTGCAAATAACACGTTTGAAGAAAAGAAAGTAGAGCTCTGTAGCAAAGGCACAAAAGCCAAGGAATATAGTATTAAAAATTTACATTGATGACATAAGGGCTAAATATAAACCAGACATTCTCTCCTCAAGCAACTAATGCTATAATTTAGCAATGATTTTATGTTTTTAATGACTTTTCATAAAGAGCATATGAGCTGTCAAGCTTCTCAGAACTTATGGAAATGGCTTTCCAAACAAATCTGCTGCCTAAATATGAACTAAGAAAAAGTTCTGCTTGGAATTCAGACTGCATGGAGGATTCAGTCCAAAGCTTATCAGGGCTTTTAACAAGTTTTGCTGACTTTGATAGGCAGTGGACAGCACTGGGCTTTATAATTCCCTTTTGCCAAGCCTGTGTTCTTGAGAAAGATTCTGAGAACCTGAAGATCAAATTGTCTTCATGTTGTTGACACAAGGTATCTTACTGAAATCAAGCATCATCCAAAGGACTTTGTAACATGTTAGAACAAAATAAACTAGGTTTAAGACCTAATTGATAATTCATATCATTTAAATTAATGTACATAAGAAAATATTGAGACTGTTGGCAGTGGATTAGAATCATTGCTTATTACATACTTTTTAAATAAAATCCATTTTAAATGAGCTTTGTTACTGTTATCAAAGTACTTTATTCCTCTTTTTCTGTGTTTACTTGGAACTTTGTCAGGGATCACATCAAACTCACAAGTGAATCTGAGTCAGAACTGGTATCCTGAATATAGTCAGATTTGATTCAAGATGTCAAAACACAGTATTATGTATTTCTTACCTCAGATATTAAAATCAGTGGCATTAAATGCTGCATAAATGAGTTATAAAGGCTTCCTCATGCATTGCCTAGCACCAAGAGAAGGGCAACAAAGCTGGTGAGGGGTCTGGAGCACAAGCCATGTGCTGAAGGAGCTGGTGTTGCTTAGCCTGGAGAAAAGAAGGCTCAGGGGAGACCTTCTTGCTGTCTACAACTCCCTGAAGGGAGGTTGTAGCCGGGTGGGGGTTGGTCTCTTCTCCCAGGCAACCAGCACCAGAACAAGAGGACACAGTCTCCAGCTGTGCCAGGGGAGGTTTAAGCTGGAGGTGAGGAGAAAGGTCTTCCCAGAAAGAGAGATTGTCCATTGGAATGCGCTGCCCAGGGAGGTGGTGAAGTCACCATCACCAGAAGTATTTCAAAAGAGCCTGGATGAGGCACTTGGTGCCATGGTTTATTTGATTAGATGGTGTTGGGTGACAGGTTGGACTTGATGATCTCAAAGGTCTTTTCCAACGTGGTTAATTCTATCTTACCTTAAGAAAGTCATTAGATTAAAAATTTTAATGGAAAATTGGATTTCTTTATAAATAAGCTGATTTTTATCCACTGCTTCTATCCAAATGACTCAAAAGCAGCAATTCATATTATAGATGTATGACATACAAAATTATCAGTTTGTTTTAAAACAATCTTTTTGAGGGATAGAAATTCACCAGAATTTGAAACCACTGAGTTTCTTGTTCTGAGCTATTTTGTAGATTGAAAGGCCAATCCATTTAAAAAGGGGGAAAAAAAAAAAAAAGGAAAGAAAAAGTTAAAAGAATTGCTCCCAAGTGGTGACTTTGGTTGCCAAGCATTAGGCTGGAGCCAATTTTTATGGCTTAATTAGAAACCCCTGATGAAATAGGGGGTTTATAATGGAAACACTGATGTAATCTTTACTAAGTGGCACAAATGGTGATAGTATGATTGTTTTATGGCGTTTAAACATCTTAACTTAAAATCCATACAATTTCTGTAAAATAATTGGAAAACATCCTACTGGTGATTTAACATACTCTGCAGATGACCAAAATGGTTTTGTTCATGGTTTCCACACCATCAAAATTTGGCTTTCTTATGTCCAGCAGTCAAGCTTATGAACACTTATAAATATTATAAATCATAATTTCCTAAAGGTTAGATAAATAAATAAAACTTTGTAGACAGCATAATTTCTTACAAAGCAGAACTATGGTTTAAGTTTCTGAAAAGTCTATATGTGAAAGCCAGTATATAGTGGCAGAATCTTCTACATACGGTTAATGCAACATGTAGAGCATATCCAGTTTCTTGGTACAGGTTGTAAAAGTACTGCTAGCAAAACCAAGGAAATATTTAGGAAACCCCAAGAACTTGGAAAACAGATTATGCTTGTAAACCAAAAGATGCTGGAAAGAAAATGGCAATGCTTTTTCCTTGTTGTATCAGTCTGATAGGTTTTTCTATGACTGAATTTTAACATATACAGATTTTTGTTTAAATCTCATTAAAATGCTCTTTGCTAAAGATTGGCACTTCGAATGTGTATTTTCTGCTCAGATTGCAACATCTGGCAGACAGGTTGTATTTCAGTCTGACTTAAATATTTTACCAATATTTGTAAAAGAATTCAAGTTGAGAGGATCTTCCTTGGCTAATTATCCAGGTTTAGGACCTTTCCTGGTAGAGCATTGTACTGCACACTGCAGTTGGTTATGCCTGAAGAGAAGTTTTCAAGATATTTTGAGTGACTTGCAGTGAAGATTCACTGCTGTGTATTGATAATGCTGTTTGCTCCCTGCAGATGGACTTCAGATTGAGCAGAGCGCTCATTCACATTGTTATTCTTCACCGAAGTGAAGCATTTGGATTTGATGCTCATTTCAGCAAATAAGTTGTTGATAATAATATGTTATATTCCAGTGTAGATGATAATTGTTCAGGTATCTCTGATGTTTCTACTACTCTTTACATGGGTGGATGTGGCAGCTGATCTATAGTATTTCAGTTGCTATGCTGAGAAGCTGCATGTGTTAGCTTTGGAGGCAAGTCCTGACATCAGAAAATGATGAAGGAAAGCTGTTGGTTAGGGAAAGGCCCCCGGAACAGGTCAGTCTTGCTCTTCTGCCCTTTATGCAAATGGACACGTGTCCTTTGGCTGTGTATCCAGCTCTCTGCCAGACTGATTTGCTTCTGAGTTGGCAATGGTTAAAACGAATAGAAATCAGGGGTGGAATAGTTACTTGGTATGGTGTTTGAGTAATGAAAACACATTGCTGTGTTGTATTTAATAGGGCAATCAAGATGTTAACAGTTTACCAAGGATAGAAGTTTTTACTGTGATAGCATGCCTTTCCTTAAATTCACTACAATGTCACCAGAAACATTGTTGTGGTGGGTTGAAGTTTCCCCCCCCAACATTAACTTTGCCAGACCAACTCAGAAGCAAATGAAGCTGTATTTACAAGGAAAATTTGCACTCTACAATGGAATGCAATTAAGATGTAGAAAATACACAGGAGTTAAAATATTACACAGATATTTACAATTAATAAACAGCACAAGGATCCCCCTGGCCAAGGACCAGGGGAAGCTACTCGCTTCTCCTTCCCTGACTCCCATTACCCCCCTGTGCAAAGGGGACTAGAGAAAGGGGCAGAGAAGTTAGACTTAGCCAAAGCCAGCTGATAAGCAGGTTATCTCTCCAGAGCGAAGCAAAAGCAGCCGAGATCAGAAGAGATGAGAGAAAGGAAGAATTGTTATGGTACGGCTCCTCTTATTCCAAATATTTACCCAACAAATTTGTTTAGACTAATCTTTTGTTTTCCTTTTTATACCCAGTAGTGATTTATTTATATTTTTCTACTTTTCTGCTCGAAATCTGTAACTGAATTTAAAAAGCATAGCCTAAAACCACCACACATATTTTTGAAAGCTACCTGGTCAGTGAAATAGAAAAAGAGAAAAGGCTTTTACCAGCCAATGCCATTCAGTGAAGGCATTTTACAATGTTTACGTCATGTAAAATATACAGTTAATGAGAATGACTAGAAGGACTTGGAAATAACAAAGAATTATTGTCCAGTTACACTCTAAATGCTGCACCCATAGATCAGGTGGTATTTTTTACATTCACTGAATTTTTTCAAGCTTGCACAACTTCCTTCTGGTTGCATTTTATTTTAAAAAAAATTATGAAGAAAATAAAATTAACTTTTTTATGGAATGGTATACTTTAACCTGTAGTACTAATTCTTTAATTTTCTTAGTGGATAACTATTTCACTGTTTCCTATCAGGTTACTCTTCAGTTACATGATACATCAGCAGTCATGAAAGCAGCTCACAGCAGCATGTGTAATAGTATAGTAGCAAAGTGTCTATGTTGCAGTGTAACTGTCTCCATTTCTTCTCTCATTTAGAAACTTGTTTCTCAGATTTACATGTTCAAAATACCATAAACAGAGTGGCTTTCTGCATGCAATCAGACAATCTATAATATGAACAACTTAGGCATTTGAGGAAAAACTTATTTGTTAAATACCCTTGTCTAGCCAAACCTTGTAAGTAGTTTTAAATATATTTGAAGCTTTAACTTCCTGCATCCAGCACCTAATTGCAGAGAGTAATGTACAAATAGTGTTTGATACATACTCTGCACCAGTGGTCGAAAATTTAGGATCCATGTCACTAGTGAGACGAGCACAGTCAACATCTGCATCATGCAAATAATGCTCTTGCATTACTAAACATGACTAAAACATAAGCATCTACATAATTTGTTTGCTACTGTCATGAATGTAGATTGTGCCTAACAAAGTGCATGCTAATGCAAAGTTGTTTTGTTTTCAGTGTGATTATGTTGCATTACCATTAATTCATGTGTGCACTGTGACAAGATGTAATGGCATATCCTGTTGCTTTAATGTAATGAATCCAGTGCTCCCAGCTTTTAAATTGTGTTGCTGGAAATGATTACATAAAACAGAAATGACTGTGACTAAGACCCTTGCAAAGCTTTAAAACTCCTGCATATTACATGAAGCTTTTTTTGGGCTTTTAAAATAACTTCTTTAAAATTTACTGAAGTCTTCTCTTGGTTATATTTTTTACTCTTTTCTGACTGCTATTTGCATTCCATTGAGATTTTCATTATCTTTTAAGCATTTCAAGGACTATGCTATAATTTTGTGCAGATGTGTATGTTAAGTGAACATGATGTGCTTATTTGTTACATTTATGCTACTTTTCTTTCTTTATCTGGGTAAGATGGATGAAATTATGTATTAAATAAAAACATCAGTGATTTAGCCATGACCATTTGCTGCCAGGTCCTGTAAGACCAGAAGACTGCTTTTAAAACTAAGATGGTTGTAGAGTTTTCCTAGTATCCTCTAAATCTCCAAACCGTAAAACTCAGCGTCTCTAATCCAGCTAAATTTCACTCACTTCTGACTCTGCTAAGACTCTGGCAGGTTTATCTTCATTTATGTGCCTGGAACAGAAAGTTTGCCGTTCGCTCGCTCAAAATTTAAGGAGATAAGAGTAGTGTATGTCACAAGAATGACCTGACTTCAGAAAAAACACCTCATCTCTCCCACTTCCATTTCTGCTACCTGCTCCGTAGGTTTTATCTTTTTGTAGATAAACGCAGCACTTGAACTACTGTAATATGTTAATTAGTTTACAAATGTAGCTGGGAAAATGCTTGAAGAGTTTTCATTGTGCTGCTTGTTCCATGTTCTTACGTTGTGCAACTGGAACTGCCAATTACAAATTGTGTGAGATAGTTCAAAGACCGCACTGAAATAATTTAACATTGTGAAGATTAAAACTAAGGGAAACTGCCCACCTCCAGTAGCCACATTCCAGTCTTTTTACCAGCTATATCTGTTTTTTTCTGACCTTGAAGTTACTCTCAAAGGAAGCTGTTGGTTTGCTTTTTTTAATCAGGAAACCCTTAGCATTGTTCTTAGCAATGGCATTTAAAAATAGAAATTATCGATATAAGGCACCATGATGCAGTCTGAGATTTGTGCTTTATAGTAATATTTTTTTTTTATTATTCTAAGTGCTCCCAGGCTATGTTTATTTGAGTGAAAATGATCACATTAAATATATAACGAGATTTAGCAGTACTTTTAAAAACTGCATCTGTAATCACTATAAAATTGCTTTTATTTGGAAATCTTTTAATATACAGGTTGAACCCATACCTAACTTAAAAAGGTGAGAATTTCCAAAATAGAAATAGATTGTTTCTCTTAAATTTTATTTCTTTTTTTGTGTATGTGCATGCTGGACTTCATTACAGTGCGCTGTTCTGTCTACAGTTGTGGTGGGTTGAAGTTTCCCCCCAGCATTAACTTTGCCAGACCAACTTTGTTAGAAGCAAATGAAGCTGTATTTACAAGCAAAAACTACACTCTATGATGTAATGCAATGAAGAGGTACAAAATATACAGGAGTTACAATATTATGCAGATATTTACAATTAGCAAACAGCACAAAAATTCCCCTGGTCAGAGACCAGGGAAGCCATTCCACTGCCCCTACCCTCTACCCCCCTGTTCCAAGAAAGAAAGAGGAGTGGAGAGAAAAAGCAGTGGGTTAGACTTAGCCAAGGCCAGCCAAAGCATGCAGACTGTGTCTCCTGAGTGAAGCAAAACAGCCAAGATGAGAAGAGAAGAGAAAGAATTGTTATAGTACAGCCCATCTTATTCTAGATATTTATCCAATGAATTTGTTTAATCTTCAGTTTTCCTTTTTACACCCAATAGTGATTTATTTATATTTTTCTACTTTTCTGCTCAAAGCCTGTAACTAAATTTTAAAGGCATAGCCTAAAACCATCACAACAATATACTTTGTAATTCTGAAATACTCTTAACCAAATGCCTGAATTTTAGAATGTTAGTAGTTCTGCCAAGGTCAAACAATCTTGGCATGGGTTTCAGCTTCATCTTCAGGTGAGGCTAAAATTTAACATGGTTACTGCTCAGAATAAATAGTTGTTTAAACAACGGAAAATGATAATATAAGGCCCAAACCTGCCACCATTCCCTGTATCAGGTAAATGCTTCCATTTGGACTTCTGGGCAACAGGGGAGGCAGAGGAAAGAGCAAGGATCAAAATAATGTTCACGAATGGTAGTTGAGGGCTCAGGGACCTGGGCTGTATAGTGTTTCAGACTGTTTTTCTTTGCAGCAGCATACACATAAGCACCGTGTGCTCTGATTGCATTATCCACACAGTTCTGTACATAGCAGGAGGCAGGGGTTATACATTGGTGGGTATTTTTCATGTGATTGCACAGAACAGCAGCAAAGCCAACTTGTTATCAATTTTCAAAGTGAATGCCCTTCTATTTGATCAGAAAGATGATAAAATATTACTTGGAGGCACTCGAGCTGAATTTCCATTTGAAGAGAACTAAAGCCAAGTATGTGAATGTCAGCAAACTTGGTTGTAAGGGCAGGCAGTAAAGCATACATTATTTAGAAGGTTGAGTCATGAGGCTAGTTGGGTTTGTCGTTTTACATCTGGCACGTCAGTCAAAGCTGAAGCAGCTGCTGCCTGTCACTAGTGCTCTGGTGAGGCATTGTCCATCCATCAATGTTAGCAGCCAGCAGCCCTCAGGAGCTGTGAAGAGCGTTTTGCCTCGACCTATGTGCCGTTTCAGGATTATCATTGCCAATACGTTGGAGGCCAACAGAAGATGGTTTCATAAAAGGGCTGATACTTTTCACATATAGGCTCTTATTTGATGAAATATTTGAGGAGTAATAGTGTTTTGTTGTTAGTTTACAGAAGATAAACATTTGTATTTAATGACAGAAGATAAACATTTTAATTTAATGTTATTAATTTTACTATTTATAATATTTGTAAATAGTATAAATTATAAGTTATAAATTATAACTATTTTACATCTATTGTGATAATTTACTTTGTTTCCAAACCACCTTAAACCACTTTAACAAGTCATGCCAGAAGCTGAAATGCAGCCAGTCAAAACAAAATTCAGTGAGAACAATATCTTTCACTGAATATTTATTAGGTTTTTTCTTCGTTCACTGCCACATGAAAGATCTGTATGCATTAAGAAAATGTGAAAATTCTGTTAATCACTATTAAGTGCAAATATATGTGTTTGAGCTAACAGGACCTTTAAATCACCATGCTTACATTTGAATTCAGTGAAAAAGTGAAAGTCCTAACAGCCAATTTCAGTGGATATCCTCCTTTTGGTGCAATTAGTGGACATTTTGAAGTGCTCAAAGGTCAGTTTTGTACTTCACCGAATGCCAGACATTGCTTTTAATCACATTACTTCAATTTATATTTTCTGGAAAAGATTTAATTTCATGTTTCGGTGCATATACCTTTTTACCACTTGCCACCTGAAATAATGTTAGTTGGGTTCCTCAGGTTAAAAAAAATAAGGAAAACAATGAAACAAAAAAAGAACCCTCCCTACTGTGTCTCTTGCCAAAAGAAACATTAGCCTCAGGTTTTGATAAAAGCACAGCGTGTATTTTTGAGGGAGGAAAAGAGATTGAGTACCAGGGGCTTTTGCTTTCTTATGGAACTGGAATGTCACACCACTCCCAAGTGCAGGACATGAAACTGCTGGTCAGCACTTCTTTTGTGGCTTGTAGTTTACACCTGTTGTGAAGTAGGATAAGGACAGGAAGGAGAGATCTCTTAGGAATTTGGAAGGAACATTTATTCAGACTCTAGAGGACAGGTCAGTAATTCGACATGTCTTCTGTGGTGGTGAATATGCAAAAAACTATGTACCCCTTCCAACGGTAAGGGTCACGGTAAAGCAAGCTAGAAGAGATTCATTCATGATGGCATGCAGAGCAAGGCATCAGGACAGATAAATGACGTGTCTGCTGGGAGGAGGAGAAACTGATTTATTTAGTTCAGTGTGGCTCAGCTTTTATGTGCTGCATCCTCATTTTCATTGGTTTATATCCATTAAAGATTTGTTTTGCATTTAGTAAAATAAGGACATCTACTCAGTGATAATTTGAGGCACCACTACTGATCACAAGGAGTAGGGTCTGCTTGTCATTTTTTTTCCTCATCTGTTCTCTGTGCTTCTCAGCGTAGGCACTGAAACCAAAATCCTCAGCAAATGAGTTTGGGGATTTTTCTTCTGTTTAAAAAAAAGGCATCAGAGATCAAGACACATTTTTTAAAGTATTTCTTGTCAGCCTTTTTAGATGCCAGTCCCAATTTGTCTCAGTCTGCAGTAAGTGGATGTATATGACAATGTGGAAGGATAAGAGTATTTGTGTTGGGTAGCTGTTTTGACTTGGTAATTTCCTAGTTTCTGAAAAACTAATTGTTCTTAATCATGAGCTTCATAGGCAAGTATCTTATGTGAAGCTTCTCTTAAGTCTGGTTAAAGATTCTTCATATTAATTTAATATTTTAAATATTCATTAAATTGCCATTAATTTTCATTTGAATGAGAGTAGCAATAAAGATGACACTATTATGGAACTCACTGATTCCTAGAGAGCTTTCATGGGAAAAGTTTAGGAAAGATGTTGAGATGCTGGAAGGTGTCCAGAGAAGGGCAATGAGGCTGGGGAGGTGTCTGGAGCACAGCGCTGTGAGGAGAGGATGAGAGAGCTGGGGTTGCTTAGCCTGGAGAAGAGGAGGCTCAGGGGAGACCTTCTTGCTGTCTACAACTCACTGAAGGGAGGTTGTAGCCAGGATGGGGTTGGTCTCTTCTCCCAGGCACCCAGCCCCAGAACAAGATGACACAGTCTCAAGCTGTGCCAGGGGAGGTTTAGGCTGGATGTTAGACTGAAATTCTTCCCAGAGAGAGAGATTGGCCATTAGGATGTGCTGCCCAGGGAGGTGGTAGAGTCACCATTACTGGAGGTGTTTAAGAAGAGACTGGATGAGGTACTTGGTGCCATGGTTTAGTTGATTAGATCCTGTTGGGTGATAGGTTAGATTTGATGATCTCAAAGGTCTTTTCCAACCTGGTTAATTCTGTATTCTGACTTCTTTAAGTCATAATGAGATTTTGTTTTAGTGTGAGGGGAAATCACTGTTCTGAGAACTGAATTACATTTTAAAATTTTGCTTCTAGTTTTCTAATTTCTTTTGGGAGGCACTTGTGTACAGACAGACTCTCAGTTTCCTTCTGTGTCTCTGATTAGTGATGAGTTGAGAAGATATGCACTTGGGAAGCTGTTGATTGTTCATATTTTACATTCTAAGCTTTGTTCACACACCAATGCAAAAGTTATTAATCCCCCTAAATATAGCAAGGGTTTTGTTCCCACTAAAAGTTGTTACAGATCTCTTTCTGTATCTTTGTTTCAACTTCCCAGCTTTTTATCTCTCATTGGAGGAAACACAAATTGTGTAGGAAAAGCAGACATGCAGCAAAAAGTGAATGCAATAATTCAAAAGGAAGGACTAGAAGACACAGCCAAAAGACTGAATACAACAGTGCACACACTGCAGCTTATCATCGATGGTCTGACACAACCTGAAGGCTTTGACATCCGAACAGGTAAATGTTTGTTTTGAAGGTTGTCGTCTCAATTTGATTGTTTTTACATATCAGTTTTAAAAGAGCATGTTTTCTTCTTCTAATGTTCATGAATGTGTAGCTCCATTTCCTTACTTTGGCAAAATAGAGGCTATATCATAGTCAGATGTTTCTTTTCCAGCTCAGTAGGTAAATAAAGAGTATGAATCCTGTCTTAAGTCATGGCATTTTTGTGGTGAAGAGGTTATTAAATTTATTAATATGAAATATGAATTATGAAAATATAATTTTTATTAATTATAAAACTATTAATAACCGATGAATCACCAACTTATATACATGTTCTAGTGCACGTTCGTGAAATAGATTCCACATGTGGCTTAATGTTATGATTAGAACTTAATTGAAAAATCTATAGACCCTTTCTGTATTTACATAACGAAGTCTTAATGTTATGATTAGAACTTAATTGAACTATCTATAGACCCTTTCTGTATTTACATAATGAAGGGTGTAGTTCTGCCGCTTGGCCACTAGGTGGGACACGGGTGGCTTCTGGCTATACACAGCAATATTATAATCTTTCTATGCATCAGCGCTTACTCTGCTAGACGCGGATACTTTGAACTGAGTGCTAGTGGATGGAAAACACGTGGAAGACATTCGATTCCCTCCAGACAACAGGGATTGGTCCTGGTCAGGGTCAGCCCGTGGGATCGGCCCTCAAAGTCGGCTCGCACAGCAGGGCGGGACGACGGTGGCCGGTAGGTGGGCTCGGACGACGCAGCAGCAGGCAAAGCTGCGGGGTCGGCCCAACCACGGCAATTCTCGGGGCTGATGCAAACAGCCTCGGGGAGAGAATGTGGCTGCGTTAGGCAGCGCATGCTCATTTACTGAGGTTAAAGGAGCAGCAGGACTCTCGGAGTGGTCCTGGGTTTGGTGCAGTATAGGCACGAACAATGCCTTAGTCTTCCCTGAGATTCACAGGGCTCAGAGCGGCACACGTGGCGGCTCCTCTCCCGCTACGGCGGGGCTAAGCATACGTGGACTCGGTATCGATCAAGTCCCTTCTCCCCAGCAACTGGGCAGATCTTACCCTCGGGGGTCGGTCCAGTCCTCCGGTGGCACGGTGGGCTCTCCCGGTCAGTACGACTGGCTGTAGCAACGCTGGGCTCAGGTGCGGCGAAGGTCCTCCCTCTGTTACTCTCTCGAGCAAGCACAAAGTGAATGAGGGGGCAACTTGTTTACCAACTGGGGTGATACTTATAGATTCCTCGAGGCTGGGCTTGACCAATGGGCACTCTCATGAACAACTGGCTTCAGCCTATAGAAAGCGTGAAGCTAGAATTATGCCAATACTTGGTGTCAGCATGAGCGCTGCATGTGCTGGGTGCATGCTGGCCTGGCTAATGCCTTGGCTTTTGTCTTCCTCCTGGAGGAGGGGGAACTTGTCCACATGCTGGAACAAGATTCAGTATTGGGGCATAATGTGCCTTCACCACAATTTTCAGCTGTAAGAAAGGGAGTTGTATGGCTGTTAACAAATGAAATAGCTTCAATATGTTGATTCTCTACTGATTAAATCTGTGTCGACCCTCCATCACTGAGGGGAATACTGAGACCAAGCTGAAACAGTAGTAATAAAGGTCTGTGGAGCAGTAATACAGCAATGTGTGTAGTTCTGTTCTTCTGTTGCACAATTTCCTGGAGATAAGTGTAATTGGAGCACGTGGCTCATGACCTGCCTTGGTTAAAAATTTGCAGCACTGCTGAGCATTATGAGGTGGATGGGAAGAAAGATGAGGAAAGCAATGAAGTAGGCATCTGGAGATGCTGTTCAATGAAACTTGAAGCTGAATTCTCTTACTACAGAAAAAGAGATAGGCAGCAAAGATGCAGGCTTGTAAAAACAAATAATGAACAAGCTGAAAAAAAAACCTAACGTCATTTCTTTTGCCTTCCTTTGAGCTCATTAGTACTTTCCTTGCAGATTTTATGAACATTTCCTGTTTGTGATCAGGAAAATGTGTATTTGCTTTGTCTCCATTTATTCTGGTGGTTTCACATCAAAGTTGCAGTTGGATAGACTATTAACATATGAAGATTGAAAGAAACTCTTAAATGGAAATACTCATATTCTGCTGATACAGTACCTTCGGTATTACTGTAGACAGACTTTGACTGGAGTAGAGTAGACAGCCTAGTAACCTTGTACAGGTGTAATTAGTTGTCTTTGTTACCCTGCTAGTAGCTGTCAGTGAGGAAATGCATCACATGTAACCTGGCTCAGGCAGATTGAATGGTTTGTACTCTACCTGGACTCAGAAAACAATCTTCGTTTAAAATTCAGTTCCCTTTTTGTGTGACAGTAGGGAATGGCAGGAAAAGAGTAGCTTTCCTTAAATTTAACTGAAATTCTATGTTTCTTATGTTTCCTGAAGGATTTTGTTACAAAAGAAAATGGGAAGAAGTATTTGGGGAACAAAAAGAATAAAATGTTTTTGTCACCTTATTTTAAAAATCTTCTTCTAGCCAAATTCTTGCAAGTTATTCTTGCAAGAAATTGTCCTTTTAACATTAAAGTTTAACAGCTAATCAGGTAGCTGTCAGCAACATGGACATTGGCATTGGATCCACCTTTAGCAAGTTTGTTGACAACACCAAGCTGTGTGGTGCAGTCAACATGCTGGAGGGAAGTGGGTGCTATCCAGCGGGACTTCGCATGGTTTGAGAGGTGGCCAGTGCCAAATTCCTGAAGACAACAACAGACAAGTACAAGGTCCTGCACCTGGATCAGGGCAATCTCAAGCATAAATACAGGCTGGGCAGAGAATGGGTAGTAGTCCTGAGGTGGAAAACATGGAAATGCTGTTTGACGAGAAGCTCAGCATGACCTGTCAATGTGTGCTTGCAGCCCAGAAAGGCAAACCAATCCTGAGCTACATCACAAGAAAAGTGGCTAGCTGGTCAAGAGA
The DNA here is from genome assembly GCF_026170545.1 of Melanerpes formicivorus. NCBI lineage: Eukaryota > Metazoa > Chordata > Aves > Piciformes > Picidae > Melanerpes > Melanerpes formicivorus. Next base: position 4,610,011 of record NW_027142395.1, on the reverse strand, counting down.
AGTGACTGTTTCCCTCTGCTCTGCTCTTATGAGACCCCACTTGGAATATCTGATCCAGCTCTGGAGTCCCTAACACAGGGACATGTTACTGTTAGGGCAGGTCTAGACAAGGGTCACCGAGCCTCTCCAGTGAAGACAAGCTGAGAGAATTGGTATTGTTCAGCCTGGAGAAGAGAAGGCTTCAGAGAGACGTTATAATCATCTTCCATTATTTGAAGGGGGCTCATAGGACAGCTGGAGGTGGACTTTTTACAAAGGCATATAGTGACAGGACAAGGGATAACATCTTCAAACTGTCTTCCCTATTAGGGTGGTGAGGCACTGGACCGGGTTGCCCAGAGAAGTTGTGGAGGCTCCAACCCTTGAAGTGTTCAAAGCTTGGTTGGATGGGGCCTTGAATGACCTAGTCTTGGAGGCATCCCTGCCCATGGCAGAGGGGTTAGAACTAGGTGATCTTCAAGATCTCTTCCAACCCAAACCATTCTGTGAACTGTAATGAATCTGATAGGATGGGGGGCAGAAATAGGTTTTCAACCATTTAAAACGTTCCCATCATTCTTTTGAATGTTCGTGTGCTCATTGCCATGAATGTTTGGGCGCGTTTTTCTTTGAAATGTCACTGCACAGTATAGGGTTACAAAAGGATTAACCATTTTGGACTGGAGCAATTAGCTACATTGTGTCAGTGGAAAACGTGCTGTCATTCAAAGTCTGTTGCTGCATTTGCCAGCTTATGTATTCAGTTGGAGTTTGCCAAGCTGTAGTGGGTTAACCATAGCTGGATACCAGATGCCCACTAACCCACTCCACTGCCCCCTATCCTCAGTGGGACAAGGGAAAGAAAATATATGAAAGGCTCATATTTCACAATAAGGACAAGGTTAGGGTTAGGGTCCAATAGGGATTCAACACCATCACCATGGGTGAAACCTGGGGATCAAGTCAGAGTAGAATAATAAGGAAGTAAACTCAAAATCTTAAAACCACCTTTCCCACTCTACTCCCTTTTTCCTGGGCTTAACTTTACTCCTAATTTTTCTCTACCTTCTCCCCCTCAGCCACAGAGGGTTATTGGGAGTGGAGGATGGGGGTTGCCATCAGTTCATCACATGTTGTTTCTGCCACTTGTTCCTCCTCAGCAGAGACCTTCTCACACTTTTCCCCTGCTTCAGTGTGGGGCCTCTCCCACAGAGGACAGTTCTTCACAAACTCAGAGTTGGCCAGCAATAAGTCTGTCTTAGAGCTGGCTGGCATCAGCTCTATTAGACATTAGGGAAACTTCTAGCAGCTTCTCACAGAAGCCAACCATGTAGTTCAGGCTATATTTTATTTCTCAAAGGTGAATATAGAGAGACAGGGATCTGCTGGAGAGACTCCAACAGAAAGCTACAAGGATGTTGAAGGGACTTGAACAACCTCTCCTATGAGGACAGACTGAAGGAGTTGGGGCTGTTCAGTCTGGAGAAGAGAAGGCTCCGAGGTGACCTAATTGTGGCCTTCTAGTATCTGAAGGGGGCCTACAGGAAGGCTGGGGAAGGACTTCTCAGGATCTCAGGTAATGATAGGACTAGGGGGAATGGAATGAAGCTGGAGGTGGGGAGATTCAGGCTAGATGTGAGGAGGAGGTTCTTCACCATGAGAGTGGTGAAGCCCTGGAATGGGTTGTCCAGGGAGGTGGTCGAGGCCCCGTCCCTGGAGGTGTTTAAGCCCAGGCTGGATGAGGCTCTGGCCAGCCTGCTCTAGTGTGGGGTGTCCCTGCCCATGGCAGGGGGGTTGGAACTAGATGATTCTAGTGGTCCCTTCCAACCCTGAATGATACTATGATACTGTGATCTCTTCTATGAAGAAAGACTGAAAGAACTGGAGCTGTTTAGTCTTGAGAAGCCTGAGAGGGGATCTTATCAATGTCTATAAATATCTGAGGTGTGGGTGTCAGTGTGAAGGTGGTGCCCAGTAATGCAACAAGGAACAATGGGTAGAAGCAGGAACACAAGAAGTTCCACCTCAACATGAGAAAATTCCTTAGTGTGAGGGTTACAGAGCCCTAGACCAATCTTTCCAGAGCGGCTATGGAGTCTCACTCTCTGGAGACGTTCAAAATCCACCTGGATGTGCTCCTGTGTGACTTGCCCTAGGTGATTGTGCTTTGGCAGGGCAGTTGGACTAGATGATGTCTAGAGGTCCCTTCCAACCCATTCTACGATAGGGAAATGGTTGTGATTGTGGTTTGGTGATGATCTCTGCAGAAAATCTCAGCCCTGTTGTATCTTGGAAAAGGTAAACGCACAGTAGGAAAAGATTGCAAGGAAAGTTTACAGTGAGGATGGTGAGACACTGCAACAGGCGCTTGTGGGTGCTCCTACCTTAGAGATGTTCAAGGCTAGGCTGGATGAGGCCCTAAGCAGCCTGGTCTTGTGGAAGGTGTCCCTACCCATGGCAGCAAAGTTGGAACTAGATGATCTTTAAGATCTCTCACAACCCAAACCAACAGCATGAAAGTTGTTGAGATAACTAAGAAGGGTTTCCTGCAGGAGCAGAAAGTGGTAAGCAAGTAGCAAGAGAGTGAAAGATCTATCCGTGCCCATGAATGTAAAATTGTGAACTTCAGTATGTTGGCATATTACCTGCTTGTACTCATGCATGTGTGATTTTCAGGTCGATGGTGTGGAGAAGCAGTTGATTGTTTGATGTCATGGTGCAGATTGACAGCAAGCCTAAAAACAGTGCATTGCTGACTTTTCTCTATAGTATGTGTTGAGACTGAGTATTCATCTTCCTGTATAGAAATTTGAATAGGAATAGAATTTTACATCTAATTTATGTAGATCTAGTAAGAGTCATCTCAGATCTTTCCTCCCTAGTACCAAGAAATTGTAAGGGATCATTCAGTCACTGGCTACTGTACTACACACTTCTGATTCTCTTGTGATAGTTTCATGGAGTATGAAACAGGGTATGCTTATGACTCTGTTAATTACAGTCTTTTAAAGTGATTAATAAAACAAATCAGTTGTTTATTGCAGGTGGATCTTCATGTAAAAACATAATGAAGCTGTATTTGTGACCTCAGAGCTACCTTGGGATGACTTCTTAATAGGAAACAATCAGAGGGAAATAACACTTAGAAAGCAATGCAAGCTTTTTTCTCCGGTGTCTTAGTTTTGTTTCTTGTTTCTCATAACAGATTTTGATAAACCTGACTTCAAGAGAAGCATAGTCTGCTTTGAAGACTTGAGTGTGGGCACTGTTCTGACTGGAAAAGTTGAAAATGCAACACCATTTGGAGTTTTTGTTGATATTGGTGTGGGAAAAGCAGGTTTGATTCCAGTGCGAAACATAACAGAAGCAAAACTTTCTAAAGTGAAGAAGAGAAGAAGCCTGGGATTAGGTCCTGGAGAAAGAGTGGAAGTTAAAGTGCTTAATATTGATATTGCTCGATTAAGGATAACGTTGGATCTTATTCGTGTTTTATGAGAGTCGTTTTTATGTTTGAGCCAGCATTTTAAAGGTGAAGTAAGGTCAGCAGCATTATGGAGACTCAGGCATTTAATGAGAGTCTTCAAAATGAACAAATTTTGAAATGTTCAACCTTGTTTCTTTTTGTGTTGTTTTAAATTTTATTTCTTTAAGGAAAAGAAGTCTAACACTTTTTCCCCGTTTCTTGAATCCTTTCTGTTAATAATTGTTGGAGCAGTTTATTGGATTACCTCCAAGTAACCTTGTTATTTTGTCTGCAGGGCAAAGGAAATTCCAGTGTATTGTCAGATAGGTCTTTTGTCTGTACTGTCTGTGCAAGATTTGCTGTCCCAATCTTTAGTGAGTACTGCACAGGCAGACACTGCTGCTGCTCCCTTCCAAAAGCTGTTGAGTTTGCCTGTTCCTCTAGTAGAGTCTTAGAAGAGGGTATGTAGTTGTAGGAAAAAAAGTAATCTTTATTTAATCAGTGACAACTGTGCTTCAAAAGTAGACCTCCCCCCCAGAAAAAAGCATCTGCTAATGATGATTGAGAAATAGTTGGCTTTAATTTATTTGATCAACATTGTTAGGAGGTCTGCTTACAGGTCTTATTAATGCTTGTTCAGCTGTTAACACGCTTGTATGTGCTTCGGGAGTTTGTGGAACTTTGCTCAAAGGGGTCAAAAGACATTTATGTAGTTCTGTCATTGTGCAAAATAAAAACATTCCTGGACATCTTTTCTCAGTGTACTGGTTCTAGAAGTGATTTAACAGTCCTTGTTCTCTCTTTCAGTAACATTTCATCTTAAGAATGCAGCTTGTGAGAATGCACATGGCTGACCTGAATGCTTTTACACTTTCCTGGGCTTTAATAACAGAATACAGCCTATGGCCTGATGTTGTTCCTGACTTAAAATGGTTAAAATCTGATTTGGACTCCTTTAATTGACATTAATACTTTTTTTTACTATCTTTTATACAATGTATTTTTCTGTCTGTTTTAAATGGAGAACAATTTTTCAACACTTGTCTTTACTCTCTATGCTTGTGAAGATGTGATTCTCCATAATACCTTTTTACTAATTGTAAATAATTGCAAAGCTTTTCTATACTTCTGTTTTACTAAGTATGCTCATCTGTTGCCTGCCGAGATTGCCTAGCACATGAGATTTATTTCTTCCACCTAGAGACTTTTTGATTTGGTGTTTCAAAAGGTTTACCAATTTGGCCACGTTTTCAAAGGATGGGCAATGGTATAGTGGCAGAAGAGCCTCCAGCAACAGCAGTGTCACTGCTTAGTATCCTGAGCCAGCAACCCTGGACAATGGGGGAGATTGTGCTACGATTCAAAAATTCCCTTGGAGTAAATTAATGGGAACTGACTACAAATGGCTGATGAGTTGGGTTTGTTAGAGTCAATGACAACTCTCAGTAATGGACTGGAGCAGAGTGAGAACAAGAGAAAAAACAGGAGGGGGGGAAAAAGAGAGTGAGTGAAGAAGTAAGAGAAAAGGGGAGCTATCACCACTCCTTGGATACAGAGTCCAAGTCCTTTGGTGACAGGTGCACATTTCAGATGGGTCTTCTGGGGTAGATGCAACACATGGAGCCCAGAAGTTGTGGTCCATTTATACCCTTTTGGCAGGGAAAGGGTGCTGTCTCTCCAAATCACAGAGAGCTTTGCATCAGGCTCCTGTGGTGCAATGTCTGTCACGTGGCACTGTTACACATGGTTTTAAAGTGGGAATTCCCAGCTCTGCAGGAATTCTCTTTTCATTTTTAAGCCGGAAGTTCTCCGTCAGAGCTATTGAGGCCATCAAAACCACCACCCTGTTTGTTCAGACCAAGTAGTGTCTCACGCCTTGTTTGAGGTGATAGAAGATTGGGCTATCACAATGTGCCATGTACATTTTTCAGGGAATTTTTGTTATGTTGGATGTCTGTTCTTTGAAGTCATCAAACTCACCTGTGAGCTGGCAGTAAACTGTTTGTAATGGGTGAAACACAGGCAACATCTATAGTGAGTGTCAAACATCTTTGACAAGATTTTTGACTACAGATGTCCAAATGGCTGTTGGCACAGGGACCATATATTAGTTAGGAAAAGGCTGGCATCATTGAGTTTCTCAACTTTGTGCTTTGATTTTCAGAATTAAGAGACAGCTTTAGAGAGTACTTTGGAGATTCTTCTACAAGTGATGCATTCACTGATAATGCTGCAGTATTTTCTGCTATCTCTATAGAATTATCTAAATTCTGCTGAGCTATGTATGTGATCTCTACAGTATCTAAGCACTTAGCAAATTAACTGATTTTGCTTGGCCTCCTCTAAGAAGGAGATAAACATCATAAGTTCATTTCAATGCCTTCAATGGCTCTTTTTATACTATTTTGTTTGTTACTGAAGCGCCTCTTTCTAATCTTTGCTGTCATGAGGACTGTAGCATCTTCTGCATTTTTGTGTCTCTTGGATGATCATAAAACTGTCTAACATCTCAACACCGTTTTTATCACTGTTAACTCACAGGAGGTTTCTTGCTAACTCCAAGGGCCAACCTACAAATCAACTCAGGTACCCATAAGCTAGTTTGGTTTCTCCTTAGTGGAACTCAATAACGTATTCTATGTCATCATGGAGACTATTGGAACATGTCGTCTCAATCTCTTTCAATTTTTTTCTGCACACCAAAACAGGAAGCTCGTAACTATCAATGTCTTAAATGTCTGCAGCTCTACAAATGTAATCTTATAATTTGTCAGCTAATTCAGTATCTTAACTACTTCCCATGAAAATACTTCTTTGCCACAGCCTAGCTGTTATGGTAGCCCAGAGAGTCTAACAAGAATAAGTATGTGTTCATAAGTCCTCAGTTTTTGTCATGTCTTTATCTGGAGATCTTAAAATTATTCCTGAATCAGTTTTTCAGATTTTTGACATCAACACATCAAGGCTGTTTTCTGTAATTCATCTCTCCTTTTAGTTTGTGAGTGAAGAGAAAGTTACTGGCAGGGTGTTTTTCCCTCCGTTTGAGAAGTTCTTCATGATGCAGTCCAATCTGCTGTATAGTGCTGACTGTTGATGCCTCCAAGATTTAAAAACAAAGCAACCCAACCCACACACAAAAGCAAGCACCAACAAAAAAAAAACAGCCTGCTTCATCCTGATGGTACTTAAATACCTCTAAGTTCAATTTCTCAGGGGAAAAATTATATATGAGTCTTAAAGTCTCAACTACAAATTTTAAATTTGCCTTAAGCTGTAGATTCCAAGGCATCTACTCACCATTCCATCTCTCCACAGAAGAATCCAGCCCATTGATTTTAGCTGACAATCTGCTTTTTCAGTTCCACCCTCACTCAAATAGTCTGGTATTTTGCAATTAACTTCCTCCAGTGTGCAGACCCATAAGAGCTTCTAAAGATTTCCTGTGCTTTAGATGTTGCACAAAGGAGAAGAAATCTACCAAACAAGATGGCACTTGTACGCCTGGCTGTAGTAATGCAAATCAAGAGTTTAAAAGAAGCCATTTGTTTTGGGTTTATTCCAGCCTCAGGCAGTTTTAGACAGCCTATATCAATTTTCCAGAAACTTGTCAACCTCAGGAATGATTTAGTATGCTGTTAAACATAATAAAATCAATAGGAAAACAAATAGAATTTCCATGAGGAGCAGACGGTTGGAGAAGCTTGTCCATATGGCATGTAGACATGCTGGAATTTGGGACTTTGTAAGGTGCTTGCCTTGGAAAAGTTGCATTCCAAGCAAAGGTAATGCATAATTCAGGAGAACAAATAATCTAACAGCTTTGTGGGACTTTTAGTCTTGAACTTGGTGTCTGTATTTATTTAACAACAAATACACTTAAAACTCCATGCCTGGAAGCTACAAACCAAACATGAATCATATTTGCTTGATTTCAGAGCTTTATATAAGGAGCCTCACCCAGTCTGAAGTGAGTACTGAGTTTGTAGTTCATCCTGAATAGCACCTTTGCTTTTTTAGCGTTCCTGGGGTTAATTTATGTAGCTACCTGCCTGTGCTTAAAGGGCATCCAACTTCAAGACTAAGCAGTTCTGTGAGAAAGCAGAGGGAAGCAGTTGGTTACACCTATGCATGTTACTCTATGTCACCCCTCTTGTTCAAGGTTTCCTAAAGAACTGTGAGGGAGCTGATGTGTTTCTGAACATACACAAAACCTAGGCAAATCAGTAACCTGCACAAATCAGTAATCCCGCTGCTCCTCATTAGAGACTGTCTAGAAGTTTGAGAGCACTTTGGGTTACTGGTCCCAACTGTTCTTCATCCTCCTCACAGGCATGTAGAATCTGTGTTTCTAAGTGTTTCATCTTGAGGAATCCTTGTGAATCTGTACTTGATAAAGCTCACAAGTGTTATACATGTGTTTCTCAAAGCAGGTAACTTTGGTTGCCTGTTTTCTAGTTGAGCCTCTAAATGGATGTCACAGTGTCATGGGTTGGGAGACCAATTCTCACACCACAGGCAAAAGAAAGACAAAACGGATTGCAAAAAATGGTGGAAAGTTTAAATGGAAAAACAAAGTTTTACAGAAAACCACAAACACCATGACAAAGAGAGATATCCCAAAATATACCCAAGAATATCCCATCCCCAGATGGGGGTACACCCAACACACCCCCCTCCCCCCCCCCAAGGGCTCTTTCTCCCCCCCCAAACCAGCCTTGGGCCTGGGCAGGCTCAAGGGAGGCGGCTCACGCCATTTTACCTAGGCAGCGTCGAGGGAGGAAAGAGAGCAAGAGGACCCTGCGCTGATGTTTTTTAGGGGAGCAGGGCATTATGAGAAGATAATATCTGGCTTCCTGTGACCACCCACTGGGTTAGCCCTCCCCTTTGGGACATCCCAGGTGTGGCCTGTGCAGTGGCATCTGGGCCAGTACCCAGCCTAAACCACCACACACAGCTGTACGCAGGCTAGATGTATCTCCTGCCAGTAGGCTGTTGAAGAACGCTGCTTATTTGGAGCTGCTGGAGCTGATGGTCACTTCCATCTAATCTGTGCTGGAACTTTGACTGATTTGGTATTTATCCAGATAAACATTAATGAGTCACTAGTGGCAAGTCAGCCTCTTCTCATAAAGCTTTTCTGCAACTAATGGCAATTTCTAGAGAGCTAGAGATGAACAGCAAGTCACAAAGAGTCTATGTGTTGCACCGCAGACACTAGAGTTTCTGCAACCTGGAAACAGTCCAAGTTCTTCCATCTAGGGGGGAACAGTGCTGGGATATTGCTTCTGTGTGAGCTTGCACAACGGGGCATCAGTTTTCTAGTTTACATTCTGTTCCTATAGCTGTTAAGTCTCCTGTGGGCATTATCTAGCTGCATGAAGAATCCAAAGAGATTATTTGCTCTGGAAGTGAGAGAGGACTTGTGTCCCTGCCCAGTCCAAGATGACCCTCATCCAATTGAAAATTTTAAATCTAACCAAAAGTTCTGTGAAGAGTATTCAAATCTCATCTCTCCTCCTCTGTCCCTGACTAGGAGCTATCAAGCTTTTGAAATTGGCCTGTTTACTTATTGTTTCACTGGTTAGAACTTTTACCTTATTTGAGTTTTTCTAGAATTGAAGAAGTTTAAGGCATGGTCATCACAGCAGTCCCATTAAGTAATAGAAAGTCTCATTTGTTTGCTTTGTTTCCCTGTCTTTTTCTCTACAAGGAACAACAAAGAAGGGAACACTTAGTAAACTGTGGAACCATATGATTTTGGGCCCCTCAATTTAAGAAGGACATTGAGACTCTTGAACGTGTCCAGAGAAGGGCAACGAGGCTGGGGAGGGGTCTGGAGCACAGCCCTGTGAGGAGAGGCTGAGGGAGCTGGGGTTGTTTAGCCTGGAGAAGAGGAGGCTCAGGGGAGACCTTCTTGCTGTCTACAACTACCTGAAGGGAGGTTGTAGGCAGGTGGAGTTTGGTCTCTTCTCCCAGGCAACCAGCACCAGAACAAGAGGAGACAGTCTCAAGCTGCACCAGGGGAGGTTTAGGCTCGAGGTGAGGAGAAAGTTCTTCACAGAAAGAGAGATTGTCCATTGCAATGTGCTGCCCAGGGAGGCAGTGGAGTCACCATCCCTGAAGGTGTTCAAGAGGGGACTGGATTTGGCACTTGGAGCCATGGTTTAGTCATGAGGTGTTGGGTTATAGGTTGGACTTGATGATCTCTGAGGTCTTTTCCAACCTTATTGATTCTATGATTCTATGATTTATTTATTTTTTTAATCTTTATAAAATAGGGTTAAATCCAGGCTTTTACTTGTGGATAGGTTGTTTATCTTCAATAATTAATTAGGAGACCTCTACCTCAGAAACATTAATCAAGCTGTTACTTTCTCCTTTTCTTACAGATCTATTTGTCCTACTACACTTGTAAGTTACCAAATGAAAAGCATTTTCAGTATGCAATAGCTGAGCTGGAGCTTTGTGCTCTCATATCTCGTCATCAGTCGTGTTTCTAGAAAAGACTATGCCTTTGTTTGTGGTCAGACTGATTTTTCTTTTTTTTTTATATACATATGACTCACAATGAGGTATGTGGAAATAATGCCTTGAGAACTATTATGCTTGGGGGTCATTTACAAAGACCAAACAGAAGTGAAATCTTAGGAAAGTATTTTCACCTCAGAATTAAATGTGTGGAATAGTTTGGCAGAGAGCGGAAACCGCCACATACCAGAGGCTGCATATTGGCACCATGACTGCTTTCTTGTGTGATGGGGAGAGGGAGGGGCAGGAAAGGGGAAATGAAAGGAAATAGAGAGATTTGGGGAAGAGCATCCTGGATATGTAAATGGTCTTGTGGGAATAAAGTTAAGATGATGAAATGCAAATGGCACAAATGTAATGATAATGTTGTGCTAATGGAATCCTAGCCTGGTTATCTCTTATCCTTATACCTCACATGAAGGTTAAAATAGTAAGTATAAATATTTGTTACAGCTAAATGAAACTGCATCTCTCATATCAATGCATATTGCTGCTAAAGAGTGGTATAGAACCATTTGGATTGAAGTGGGAGATGCACAAAGTACGTGCTGTTAATTGATTTCCTTCCTATTTCCTAGTCTTGCTGTTTCAAACTAGTTTATCATAAGGAGATCAATCCTTGCTCATCAGCACTTCTGGCTGAGACAGTGCAGCTGTCATCTGTAGCATGTGTTGGCCATCATCACAGGGGAATGAGAGTGCTCTAAGCCATGAACAATTGTACACATCAGAATTTTTACTTACGGTACCTTGTGGGAAGAGTCCTTGAGAAACTAGTGTTTGTCACAGCATTTTCTGATCTTGAAATGAGCATGCAGCTGCCTTCAGTGACAGGGATAGATACAGAGCCAATCAAAAATTGAAAATCGCAGAAAATCCAGCTATTTGTTAATGGGGTGGTATTTTCCCTAAGAGCACACAGCATCAGTCTTTTAAGACCTGCACTGGTGATTTAACTTTTTTTATGTAAGCACATGCTTATTAGCCTCTAAAGAAAATAAATCTTTGCTTACCTTAAAGACCATCTCTCCTGGTATGCACCATGGCTGAGCCAGTTATTCAGTTTAAAATTTGGTTATGTTCTCAGGGTGTTGTGTTTTATGCACTGTCTAGTTTAGAACTGGTCTGAAGTAGCCCAGGTATTTTAATCTTCAATGTATTTTATGAGACCTTCTGTTTTCTGGAACACAGAAGCTGGAAGAAACATCTTCTGATGTGCTGTTATTAGATGCTTAGCTTATTTTGTGTATGTTATATGTATGATATGTGGACACTGCTCATGGAAAGGAAGGGCTAAAGGTGAATCTTATAAAATGAATAAACTCAGCACTGGTTGGGTCACACCTTGAGTCCTGTGTCCAGTTCTGGGCCCCTCAGTTTAGGAAAGATGTTGAGTTGCTGTAAGGTGTCTGGAGAAGGGCAACAAAGCTGGGGGAGGGGTTTGGAGTATAGCCCTGTGAGGAGAGACTGAAGGAGCTGGGATTGCTTAGCCTGGAGAAGAGGAGGCTCAGGGGAGACCTTATTGCTGTCTACAACTGCCTGAAGGGAGGTTGTAGCCAGGTGGGAGTTGGTCTCTTCTCCCAGGCAGCCAGCACCAGAACAAGAGGACACAGTCTCAAGCTGTGCCACGGGAGCTTTAGGCTGGATGTTACGAAGAAATTCTTCCCAGAAAGAGAGATTGGCTACTGGAATATGCTGCCCAGGGAGGTGGTGGAGTCACCACCACTGGAGGTGTTTAGGAAGAGATTGGATGATGCACTTGGTGCCATAGTTTAGTTGATTAGATTGTGTTGGGTGATAGGTTTCACTTGATGATCTCGAAGGTCTTTTCCAACCTGGTTAATTCTATTCTATTCTATTCTAAAAACATTCACAGTGGCACAAGAGGAAAATGTCTGCCTGGCTGTAAGAAATCCTTGACAGTCTCTGTCACATTGTTTCCCACATTTCAGAGGAGGTTCTCTCTTGGATCAAGTTGCAGTAAGTAGTGTGTTACTTGGAGGGGGGTCAATGTCACTTTGTGTGCCTTACATTGCTTGCATACTTTACTGGACCAGTGACAATCTGGCTTTTTTTAGAGACCCACAAAACAATGATAAAAAATCCCTCCTATGGGAGTGGAGCTTCAACTCATCTCCAAAATCCAGATTGCCCACAATCAAAATACTGTGAAACAGTTCTGCTCCTTTTACAGTTGTGAGAGGAGTAGCTTCCTCAAGTCTTGACTTTATTGAACAGAACATTGCTGGTTTATCATTATTTCTCCATGCAGGTCTGTTTGTTGGGTGGGTTGGGTTGTTTTCTTTTATTTAGTTGTTTGTTTCCTAGTGCTCTGCAGTGAGGTATTTACAGTGTCATTATTTCACCATATGTTTTATGACCTTTAAGAGTAACTTCTACCTGGGTTTGGTGTAAGAAATACTGGAGTGCTTTCCTGACAATCAGGGTGACAGTATTAAATTTGATGGTTATCACATCACAACCACATGGGAAGGTGTAACCCTCTGCAGACTGCTTCAATTCAAGTAGAACTTCTAGATATTGTATGATCTTTAAATGTGGGATAAGATTATAAAAGGTTGGTGCTTAAATTGACAAACTGGGCACCTGAAAGTTAGGAAGTGTTTAAGGATGCCCTTTGGAGTCCTCTGTGTCTTGAGGACTATAAAAAAAAAGTACTACCGTAGCTGAAAAATGATCATCCAATATGCTCATGGCAGAACAAAAATGTAAATACAACATCTCCATTCTATTGTTTAATTTCTGTTTCTAAACTGTCTTCACAGACAAATCTATTTTGTATACATCTAGCTAATTGCTGGCAAGATAAATATACAATAAACAAACTATCCATAGTTTTTTGTTTTGTTTTTTAAATTTTCAGGTGACTTTAAAAATGTGTTCAGGTGATGTTAAAAATAAGATGGTTTTGGTCAGCAGAAGTTCACTCTGCAGATCACAAGGTCAACATGCCAAATAACAGTTGTCTGCGTTTCAATTAGTTTAGGATGCAAGTTCCTAGTTTTCTGCTGGTGCATAAAACAGACAAGATTTGGAGTTTTATTTTCATAAAACCTCTTCTAGGAATTACTTAAACCTGAAGGGAGGTTGTAGCCAGGTGGGGGGGTTGTTCTCTCCTCCCAGGCAATCAGAACCAGAGCAAGAGGACACAGTCTCAAGCTGTACCAGGGAAAGTTTAGGCTGGATGTTAGGAAGAAATTCTTCCCAGAAAGAGAGATTGGCCATTGGAATGTGCTGCCCAGAGAGGTGGTGGAGTCATCATCACTGGAGGTGTTTAAAAAGAGCCTGGACAAGGCACTTGGTGCCATGGTTTAGTTGGTTAGATGGTATAGGGTGATAGGTTGGATTTGATGATCTCCGAGGTATTTTCTAACCTGGTTAATTCTGTGTTCTGTATTCTGGTATATATTGCTTTGTCTAAAAACTTGCCCCAACAGGCTTACAATTGTGCTCTCTCTGAAGACCCTCCCAGCTGGAAGACCTGATTGACAGAATCTTTGGGCAGATGCACTTGCCAGACTCCAATAAAGATGGAGCCTTGGGAGAATCTGAGGCAATTATTGACGGGCAGCAATCCACTAATCAGACATTTTCAAAATTAATCCCACAGTCCCTTACTATATTAGCTTTCCTCCTTGTTTGTATTTATACAGCAAATTCATGACTTCAGTGAATACTCTCCCTTCCAGCCCAATTATGTCTCTCTGAGGGTATTAAATTAAAAATGGAAGAAATATTGAAAATGACTTGCAATTAGTTTCTGTAAAAGGTGGTATGGCACTTGCAGGCTGGAGTTCTTAATATGATGCTTGATAATAAAAGTAAACAGGATTTTTTTCATCGCACAAGCAAGGCAAGTGTTCCTAATATGCCTTGTTATAAAGTGGCCTGTATATAATGAGAAAGAAAAAAGGTGATTTGATTTTGGAGTTTCATTATATTTTCATAAAATTCTTCTAGAGTATCTGACAAGTCCTCTGTGTCTCCATAACATAAATAGATTTTGGGTTGTGCATTTTGATTCATCTTTCCCTCATTTAATTTTGATCACTTTATAACACAAAATTGTATTGCTTTTCATAGAATCATAGAATTGTTAGGGTTGGAAGGGACCTCAAGGATCATCCAGTTCCAGACCCCCTGCCATGGGCAGGGACACATCACACTAGATCATGTTGCCCAGAGACATATCCAGCCTGTGGGGACCTCCTCAGACTGCCAGGAGTTTTGGAACATGATGGAGAGCAGCCTAGCAACCTCCTCCCCAGTTCCTTCGTCACCCCTGGTGTATCCCACCAGGTCCCACAGACTTGAACACTTTCAGGTTCTTCAGATGGTTACACACCTGATCTTCACTCATCGTGGGCAGTTCCTTCTTCCAGCCCCTGCCATTATCTTCCATTATTATGGGAATGTGGCTGGAGCCCTTGTCAGTGAAGACTGAGGTAAAGAAGTCATTGAGAACCTCAGCCTTCCCCATGTCACTTGTCACCAGCTCACCTGTTTCCTTTCTGAGGGGGCCCACACCTTCCCTAGGCTTCTTTTTGCCATAGAAATTTGTACTGTCCCACTTGCTCTCCCTGGCTAGATTTAATTCTAACTGAGCTTTGCCTTTTCTAAGCAGGGCTCTTGCTGCTCAGGCAGGAATGCCCCCATTCCAGCTGTCCTTTCTCCCACTCCTTGTACAGTTTATTTTTTGTATGACAGCATGTCCAGGAGCTCCCTGCCTAGGGTCCTTGGCTCAGGCACAGCGTATCTCATTCTTTTACTTTTATATGGAGTACCTACATTGGTTTCTGCAGATCTGAACCTGAATATAGATTTTCCTTTTTTATTATTGAAAATGGGCCACCAAAAAGAGACAGGGGGCATTCTTGCACTGCAGATGGCTATTGGCTTAGGTATTAAGTGCACTGTGCTCTTCTGTTTCCCACATGGTATTGTTGGGGTTTACTTTTTGTTTATTACGAATCAGTTTGCTGATCCACTTGGAAGTCAGTTGGTAATTCAGTGTATGCAGGGATAGGAGGGTAGGTGGTGAAGTGCTGGCTGTAAGAAGTGCAGAAATTATTTCCATGTTGAGAAATATCTAGAGCAGAGATTCAGCTACAGAAGCTTAGGCTCAAACACTTCCTGGGTAACTTTGGTGGGTTCAGCCAATTTCTCTGTATCTCAGATTCCCATCTGTATGACACCTTGAATGAATGCTATGGGGGGAAAAAAGAAAGTGATGTGAAAGCCTTACTGGGTTTTATTAGAAGTATAGAATTAGTGTAATTTTCCAGTAAAAAGGATAAATAACTCCTTAAGTGACACCAGAGCTGGTTAGCCCCGATCTTTTTAGTAAATGTGTGCGAAGCTGATGAAAATACTGTTATGAACACAGCACCACACGCTCTACTTGGAACAAAAAGAGGGAATGAACAGTGTCCATTTTGGGTGTTTGCAATCACTCACAAGTTTGGATTGATTTGCAGGCATGGAGGACATATGAAGCATGAGTTACACCTCAAGTAAACTATTTTCTGATTACTTGAACAATTTCTCTAACTCTCTTGCTAGAGCTGTGTAATGGCTTGTTATGGAAAAGGGCTAAGGTAACATACTTGTGTGGTTGGCTACATTCAGACCAGATGAGGCTCAAGAGACACAAGGACAAAAATTCCTACACTTGCTTTGTACTCTGGTGTCTAACAAGCTACCTACAATGATGCCAAGCTGCCTTTCCTAGTGGCAGCAAAATCCAGGGTAGAGCTAGGTAGGCCTTGGTTTATACTACTTTGATTTATTGCACAAGTTGCTAACACCCCATAGACCTTTGAATAAAATAAAACAAGACAGCATATAGGAATCAGGGACAATGTAAGACAGGGAGCCTTTCAATGTCGTTATGAAATAATGAAGCTGTTGATTACCTAGAAGTTAACACCTCCACACCTCTGTGTGTAACAGAGGATGCATTCTGTTAGTAGGAAGCTCTGTAAAGTAACAGCTCGTGCAGTTTGGCTCAGGAGGACAGAACATGAAAAGTATGACATTAACAAATGTAAAAGGTTACCTAGATTTCTGCTTGTCCTCCTTTTTGTGTCTACCAATTCATCAAATAGGTTTCACATGGAAGGATTTTTAAAATCACATGAAAAAAAAAATTAAATCACAGTGCTTGGTAAGAAAGTAGTACTTGAATTAATGTCACAGCTTGGTGATGTTGGTGGAGCTTTGCCCTTTTGTAAGGACAATAAAAAGCATTTTTATAAATATATTAATGCTAAAAAGAGGACAAGAAGAGCCTCTGCTCTTTATAGAACCTGGACAAGAATATTGTAACTAAAGATGAGGGAAAAGGCAGAGGTACTAAATACCTTCTTTGCCTCCATTTTCAACACTAAGACAGGAGGACTTCAGGATAACTGGCCTCCTGAACCAGTACATGGGATCAAGGACCAGTATAGTCCTCCTGTATCCAGGAAGAAGCGGTTAGAGACTTGCTGAGCCACTTGGGTACTCACAGATGGGACCAGATGGAATCCATCCTAGGGTGCTGAGAGAGCTGGCAGATGAGCTGCCAAGCCACTCTCCATCATTTACCACCAGTACTGGCTCACTGGAGAGGTCCCAGAGGACTGGAAGCTGCCAGTGTGATGCCCATCCACAAGAAGGGCCAGATGGAGGAACCTGGAAACTCCAGGCCTGTCAGCCTGACCTCAGTGCCAGGCAAGGTTATGGAACAGATCATCTTGGGTGCAATCACAGCACACCTGAAGGATGGACAAGGGATCAGGCCCAGCCAACATGGATCTTCTATGCCCAGGTCGCTGCCTGGTGGATGTGGGGCAGGCTGTGGATGTGGTCTGCTTGGACTTCAGCAAGGCTTTTGACACCATCCCCTACAGCAAACTCCTGGCCAAGCTGTCAGCCCCTGGCTTGGACAGGAGCACTCTGAGCTGGGTTAGGAACTGGCTGGAAGCTGAGACCAGAGAGATTGGTGGTCAATGGTGCCACATCCAGCTGGCATCCAGGCACTAGTGGTGTCCCCCAGGGATCAGTGCTGAGCCCCATCCTGTTCAATATCTTTATTGATGATCTGGACAAGGAGATAGAGTCCATCATGAGTAATGTTGCAGACCAAGCCAGGGCAGGAGTTGGTCTGTTAGAGGGTAGGAGAGCTCTGCAGAGGGACCTTGACATGCTGGACAGATGGGTAGAGTCCAACATGATGATATTCAAAACGTCCAAGTGCTAGGTGCTGCACTTTGGCCACAACAACCACATGCAGTGCTACAGGCTGGGGTCAGAATGGCTGGAGAGCACCCAGGCAAAAAGGGACCTGAGGGTAGTGGTTGATAGTAGGCTGAACATGAGCCAGCAGTGTGCCCAGGTGGCCAAGAAGGCCAATGGCATCCTGGCCTGCATCAGGAATAGTGTGACCAGCAGGAGAAGGGAAGTCATTATAGACTCAGCACTGGTCAGGCCACACCTTGAGTACTGTGTCCAGCTTTGGGCTTCTCAATTTAAGAAGGATATTGAGACACTTGAATGTGTCCCGGAGAAGAGGAGGCTCAGGGGAGACCTTATTACTCTCTGCAACTACCTGAAAGGAGGTTGTAGCCAGGTGGGGGTTGGTCTCTTCTCTCAGGCAACCAGCACCAGAACAAGAGGACACAGACTCAAGCTGCTCCAGGGGAAGTTTAGGCTTGAGGTGAGGAGAAAGTTCTTCCCAGAAAGAGTCATTGGAATGTGCTGCCCAGGGAGGCGGTGGAGTCGCTTTCTCTGGAGGTGTTCAAAAAAGGCTTGGATGTGGCACTTGGAGCCATGGTTTAGTTGTCAGGAGGTGTTAGGTATTAGGTATTAGGTTGGACTTGATGATCTCTAAGGTATTTTCCAACCTGGTAGATTCTGTGAATTGAGCTTGGAGAGAGTTTGAAATCCTTTCCTATAACTAGACATTTTAGTAAATGAGGGCAGCTCTTCAATCCACATCTGAATAGAAAGATCCTCCTTAGACATGGGTACAGATCAATTTCCCTGCTCATACTGCAGTTCACCAGCTGATTATTCTGCTGTTCATGTGTATTCCTTTGTCTTCTTTTCATAAGTGCAGGTGGATTCAGACCACTGGCTTTACATACACCACCAGCTGTAGCTGACCAGCGTTAAGTTAGGGCTGGTGTCCAAAACATGAAAGTTGGTGTTAGCTAAAAGTTTGAAGTTACTTGTGACCTTTTAGTGGTTGCTGGTTCTAAAGTCATAGCAATTAGGTTTGTGTGGCACAATAAACAAATATAGAAAGTGCATTCATATGGCTAATGTAAAGATTAAAGCTCTTGCTCTTTCAGCTGCACAGGGACTAGCACATGTTTTTATATGCTTTTAAACAAGAGAGCTGCGTAACACGACCCTTAAGTTGAAAGGGTGCAGAATCGCTATACTCCCATCTGGGTTATTACATTCAATTCAGGCCACATGAACTCCTGTGCTGAAGGTGTACATCTAAGAAAATGGTTGTGAATTGAGCATGACTTGCATAAAAGAGCAAGTTGCACCTATTCTCTCCTGAAAAGCATCTGCTTTTAGTTAAAATCACTGTTGGCTTGCCAGCTAGCCATGGGGCCCCCATCTTCTTTTCTGTATCCCCCCACATTCACATGCTTAATATAGTAGTAATTTTATTATGGAGCTGTGGTCAAGACTCTCTGTGGCTAAGGTTGCAACCGTGTTCTTTTATAAGCTCTGCTTTTTGTCTGCTCCACTAGAGCTTTCACTAGGAAAATTGACTTGAAAATTGACAACATTTGCTCTGCACTTCATATTCATATATTTACATTCACAAGCATGTTTAATTGTTGTGCTCCCTGCTTTTCTGCTCGTTCAACTTCAATGTTAATTATGAGGCTCACTTAAAGTTAAGCCTTTCTTGGTATCTTTTAATTATAATAAAGCCCTAGGCAGTTGGGTTACTATGCCCACTGCATAGTGCACAGTTCTTGGTTTTGGCTCTCATTTGCCTTGGCATGGCTTATTCATAGACTGGAAGTACTTTCACTTTTTGTTGAATTCATCTGAGCATGCTGAGGGGCCCAATCTGAAACTCAGACCTCTTCCTATTACTGCAGTAAAAATAAGTGGTAATAAACATTCAAACAATTCCTAGACACAATCTCTCTCCAGCTGCAGCTGTGCCTCTCATTTTATACATGACCATGGGTGCTGACTCATCCTACCACCAAAGCTAAACCACTGATGTTTTCCAAGCATTGCTTCAATATCGTTGTGAAAACTGAAATCACTGGTTTTGGCAAGATACTGGAAGCCTGCACACTTGAGTGGAGGAATTGTATAGTGGAGCTGATCATTTACAATAGGCAAAGTTTGTTTTTAAAATTATGTCGAATTTGAAGAAGTGTGATCCAAGTCGTTCTTTGTTTTCTTTATTAATTTACTTTTGTCATTGCTTTTAAAATGCAAAATCTTGCCTTGCTCATGGGAGCAAAGTAGTGGCAGGGGATTTGCAAGCAGCCAGTTGACTTTGGTACCTTAGTCTGTGTTCCAAAGTGGATTCAGATTAAAGCAAGATGGCAAAATCTCAATTTAAAATGCAGTTGTTATTCCATAGGAGGACATTTTTTGTATTTAGTCTGGTTGAGTTTCATGCAATTTCTGACTACTTATCCCTGACTTTGCCATCAAGAGTCTTACATATCCAAAAGTAACTTAACAGCATCCAGACCTCTAAATAATTCACATGTTCACACTCAGCATTCTCAGTGTATGATTTATTATTTAAAATTAACCAGGGTATTCTAAGTACTCTATTTTTTTCCCCAAAAGTTTTATCTAGGTTGTCTAAATGCATAGTGTCTGCAGTCAGAGAGGATTAAAATTGATAAAAGAACCAAAATTATCTGCAAGAAATAATGAGTGCTTTGATAGTTTTGAAAGAGTTTGGTGAAGGTAAAGAAAAACAAAGGAAATCAGAAGTGTTCTGCTAGAAAAGAGAGACCTGACAAATTGGGCTAAAATTATGAAAATGGTAAAGAGAGGCAAGTCTGAGCCAGCAGTGTGTCCAAGTGGCCAAGAAGGCCAGTGGCATAGTATTATAGTATCTGTCAGGGTTGGAAGGGACCACAAGGATCATCTAGTTCCAACCCCCCTGCCATGGGCAGGGACACCCCACACTAGATCAGGCTGGCCAGAGCCTCGTCCAGCCTGGTCTTAAACACCTCCAGGGATGGAGCCTCAACCACCTCCCTGGACAACCCATTCCAGTGCTTCACCACTGTCATGGTGAAGAACTTCCTTCTCACATCCAGCCTCAATCTCCCCACTTCCAGCTTCATTCCACTCTCCCAGCTTCATTCCATTCCCCCTACTCTTATCACTACCTGATATCCTGAGAAGTCCCTCCCCAGCCTTCTTGTAGGCCCCCTTCAGGTACTGGAAGGCCACAATTAGGTCACCTCAGAGCCTTCTCTTCTCCAGACTGAACAGCCCCAACTCCTTCAGTCTGTCCTCACAGGAGAAGTGCTCCAGCCCTCTGATCATCCTTGTGGCCCTTCTCTGGACATGTTCCAGCACGAGGGGCTCCAGAACTGGATGCAGTACTCCAGGTGGGGTCTCACCAGAGCTGAGTAGAGGGGGAGAATGACCTCCCTCGACCTGCTGGCCACACTTCTCTTGATGCAGCCCATGATCTGATTGGCTTTGCGGGCTGCAAGTGCACACTGAGAGCTCATGTTGAGCTTCTTGTCCACCAGCACCCCCAAGTCTCTGTCCTCAGGGCTGCTTTCCATCCAGTCCCTGCCCAGCCTGTATTTGTGCCTGGGATTGCCTCGACCCATCCTGGCATGCATCAAGAATAGTGTGGCCAGCAGGAGCAGGGAAGTCATTGTGCCCTTGTACTCAGCACTGGTTAGGCCACACGTTGAGTACTGTGTCCAGTTCTGGGCCCCTCAATTTAACAAGGACGTTGAGACTCTTGAATGTGTCCAGAGAAGGGCAATGAGGCTGGGGAGAAGTCTTGAGCACAGCGCTGTGAGGAGAGGCTGAGGGAGCTGGGGTTGTTTAGCCTGGAGAAGAGGAGGCTCAGGGGAGACCTTCTTGCTCTCTACAACTACCTGAAGGGAGGTTGTAGCCAGGAGGGGGGTGGTCTCATCCAGGCAACCAGCCCCAGAACAGTCTCAAGCTGTGCCAGGGGAGTATTCCCCCAGGGATCAGTGCTGGGCCCTGTCCTCTTCAACATATTCATCGATGATCTGGATGAAGGGGTAGAGTCAGTCATCAGCAAGTTTGCAGATGACACAAAGTTAGGGGCAGATGTTAGTCAGTTAGAGGGTAGAAAGGCTCTGCAGAGGGACCTCGACCGACTGGACAGATGGGCAGAGTCCAGTGGGATGGCATTCAACAAGTCCAAGTGCCGAGTGCTGCACTTTGGCTACGGCAATCCCATGCAGAGCTATAGGCTGGGGTCGGAGTGGCTGGAGAGCTCCCAAACAGAGAGGGACCTGGGTGTGCTGATTGACAGCCACCTGAATATGAGCCAACAGTGTGCCCAGGTGGCCAGGAGGGCCAAAAGCATCCTGGCCTGCATTAGGAATAGTGTGGCCAGCAGGAGCAGGGAAGTCATTGTGCCCCTGTACTCTGCTTTGGTTAGGCCGCACCTTGAGTCCTGTGTCCAGTTCTGGGCCCCTCAGTTTAAGAAGGACATTGAGACACTTGAACGTGTCCAGAGAAGGGCAACAAGGCTGGTGAGAGGCCTTGAACACAAGGCCTATGAGGAGAGGCTGAGGGAGCTGGGATTGTTTAGCCTGGAGAAGAGGAGGCTCAGGGGTGACCTCATTGCCCTCTACAACTATCTGAAAGGTGGTTGTAGCCAGGAAGGGGTTGGCCTCTTCTCCCAGGCAACCAGCACCAGAGCAAGGGGACATAGTCTCAAGCTGCGCCAGGGGAGGTTTAGACTCGAGGTGAGGAGGAAGTTCTTCACCGAGCGAGTCATTCGTCATTGGAACGGGTTGCCCAGGGAGGTGGTTGAGTCACCGTCCTTGGAGGTGTTCAAGAGGGGATTTGACATGGCACTTGGTGTCATGGACTAGTCATGGGGTCTGTGTTGATAGGTTGGACTCGATGATCCTCAAGGTCCTTTCCAACCTAAGTGATACTGTGATACTGTGATACTGTTTAGGCTGGACATGAGAAGAAAGTCCTTCACTGAGAGAGTCATTTGCCACTTAGTGCCATGGTTTAGGCATGAGGTCTCTGGTGACTGGTTGGACTTGATGATCTTTGAGGTCTCTTCCAACCTTGGTGATTCTGTGATTCTCTAAAAGGAATGTGCATTATGGAATGGGAAACATTTTCAGATAAAGGCAGAATGGTTAGCTGTGAATACTCGTGGGAACATTATTTGGTCTGTAATATCTCATTTTGAAAAAAAAAAAAAATTTTTTTTTTAAGTATGTCGATTCTTTTCCTCTTCCACTGAACTGTTCAGCATGCTCATTATCCCTTCTGTGCAAATTTTTGAGATGTGCTGTGCATTACTTGCTCTATATGTAAAGCGAAGTATCGTTGCCTCTAAAGTATAAATTCACATCCACTTTGGGAAACTCTTACCCATTCTTCTAGAATTAATACACTTATACTATATGATAAGAAGTTGTGCCTGAGAAGTCTGTATGAATAGAATAGAACAGAACAGAATAGAATAGAATACAATAGAATGCAATAGAATGGAACTAACCAGATTGGAAAAGACCTTTGAGCTTTTCTGGTCCAACCTATCATCCAACACCATCTGATCAACTAAACCAAGTGCCTCATCCAGTCTCTTCTTAAACACTTCCAGTGGTGGTGACTCCACACCTCCCTGGGCAGCACATCCCAATGGCCAATCTCTCCTTCTGTGAAGATCTTCTTCCTAACATCCAGCCTAAGATCTGATCATCTCAAATTGTAGCACTGAATCTGCAAATAGTACCAGTACAAAGAGGGATCTGTCTTGCAGATGCATGGCACTATGAATGTTCAGAAGAACGTATTGCAGACCTGAGACCACAGTAACTGTAGCTTCTAGCTTTAAACAGGTCATGGTATTGTTAGTGATACAGTAACAAACTACACACTTATCAGAAGAAATTAGGAAGTGCTTGGCCTGTAGCAGTAGCTGGATTTGGAGGAGCATATAGAAATTGGACATTGCTTCTTAAATAAGTCTAGCTAAACAGACTTGGTATAGTTCTGAGAGGTAATCCAAATACTGTGTTCCTGTTTGCCTATTGATTGAGTTGCTGGCACATTCCCTGTCAGTTGTGCTTTGTTTTACTGAATGTGGGAAGTCTTTAACACATCCTTTGACAGCAAAACCCTTTGCAAACCAAGGACCTGGGATATCTTTATTGTGCTCAAAGAGCACAGAGAGTTGTCACTTGTCTCAAACGCTCTCTGCAGAATATAGATAGATGAATTTCTTTAAAGAGCAGGTTTTTTAGGAGGCTGCACAGTGAAATGAGCCTTTGTGACCGTTTGAGGCTGTGCCTTTAAGAGAGGGACAGTGCTGGGACACTCTGGCTGAATGTTTTGGAATAATAATGAAAACAATCAGATATTCTAAATTAATTTCATTGGTGCATTGGTAGAATGCAACTTTAAGTTTTGAGTTCAGTTGGAATTTTTCTCAGTTTCTCTCTGTCCTGCTTTTCCAGCCTGTCTGCTTCTGAGCAGCCAGAGTTCTGACCTTGGATACCAGATAAGCACTAATCCTGTACTAGTAGGCCTACTAAGATTCTTCTTTCTTAATAACTACCTTTTTCTGTCTCTAACCCTCTTTGGGAAAAAAAGGGAGGTAGGGGGAGAGAAGGGGGTACAGGGGGGAACCCTCCTCTGTCTGGAGGAGGGAATTTCGTTCCTGTATTCTTTTTTTTTCCTTGCTGTATGTTTCTGTACATATATTGTAAATACTGTATATATTGTGTATATCTAACCTGCCTTTCCACATTGCTTGTAAAATATAACATCCCTTCTGCTTCTCCAGCTGAGTTAGCCGTGTTTTTTTTTCCCTCTTTGTGGGGGAGAGAAAGCTAGGCCTTCTCTCTCAACCCACTACAGCCTTGTTGCTTTTTGTGTGTGTATTGCAGTTGTAAACTTGGGGATGCATATGTTAAAATTCAGGTTACTTAGTATGATGCTGTTTACTAACTTTGAGCAATATAGGTCAGTCTTAAAAATCACTCACATTATGTGTAAATGCTAATAAAATGAAATCCCTTAGCAGTCAAAGGAATTAGCCCATATATGAGTGAAATACCAAGGCAGGTCTTGTTATTTTTATGAAACTGTGAATAATAAAAGTATCCAATTGATAAAATTTTATTAAAGCTGACAGCCCTTAAGTGATCTAAGTGGTAAATATTGAAATGAAGTTTCAACAACACTGCAGTACCAAGGGAAGCCTAAGGCAGTAATAAGGATTAAACAATGATTTAATGTTGTTCCTTGGGGGTAGGGATTGTTGTTTTAATGGAGAGCAAAAGCTCACTTCCTTCTAAATAATTAAACTGTGATTTGAGAAATTGATCTAAGGTAGTTGTAGTGGTTTGTTAAGTCCGAAAGAGATAAATGAAGGCAAAGTATCCTGGGGCAAGGAGAAGTCAGGGGAGAGTAGTGAAGAGATAGTTTTGCAGGATAGATTCATGACAAGTGTCCCTTGGGAAGGGGGAGTCTGGCAATGAGCATATTTTATCTTTTATTTGTAATGTAAACAGACTTGTGCTGCCTGAGGCTGGGCAATAGCTAATGAGCAGGGGGTTTCCGTGGGGTGCAGATTTTATTAGCACAGCTTATAAAAAATGGAGCTAAATTAAAAATGTGGTGTCTTCTAGATAATCCGATCATCGGTGATGCTGCAGGGAGCACCTCCACCTCGGTGGGGCCAGTATATTAGCATATGCATGTAAAATTTCCAGACAGCATTTTCTGAGAGCTGAATGGCTTTCTCATCTTCATGGCAGAAGGCAGATTTCACATAACAGGGGTGAGTATTTTGGGCTGTCTTAGGAATGCAGGAACGAAGGAATTTTGCAATGTGTTTCAAATCTGTCATTTGTGTATAAGCAGTGGTAGGCTTGGCCAGAGAACTTCTCATCATACATGCCTCTTGGGTGATTGTTATAAATGAGATGACAGCTAGGATGATGTTGGAGATAGTATATAAGTGGAAAAACAGAGACTGAAAACTGCTTAATTAGATAATTGCTTAAGGTAGTTTCCTTGGGGTTAACATGATACACAGTCCTGAATAGTTCTAGACTACTGATGCAAAGCTTCCAAAATTGTGGTGGATGGTTTCCAACTAACCAACCCTCTCAGGCTGTGTGCACATAACACAGTTTAGAAACAGAATTAAACTGAATTAATGTCCAAGGAAACACTAACATTCTCTCTGTTTGCTGCAAAAGACTGTGTTCAGTCCATGCCTTTGTGTGTAGCTATAAATGGTCAGGGGTAAATTTTTGTTCAGAAAAATGCTGTATTTGTGCTACAGTACATCAAAGGAAGAGTAAGTTGAAGCATCAAAAGGGAAAGAGAATGAACACACAGCACTGCCCAACAAAAATCTCATGACTGCCACTGCCATTGCCTCCTTTTTTCTCAGCAGCAAAGGGAAAACTCTGAAGGCAAATTGAATCCAGAGCATGAATAGCAAAAGTCTTCTAGAACTTTAATTTTATGGTATCTGTAGTTTGCATGAATAAGAGAAAATGATAATCCAACTATATGTGGCTATCAGAAGCTTTGAGACTTAATCAGTGAGGTCCAGTGAAACAGGAAAAAATAATAGAAATGCCCCTGTATATCTCACTCCAGGCTGTAAGACCTGGGGCTAGTAGTGTTAAAGCTACAGTTACACAATCAGCAACGTGTCTTTGACATACCTGCTCCTCTCTGTACAATAAAATGAAGCAATGGAAATGAAACCACGCAAGCAGCTAATTGTGTATAAAATAATCTGCTGGTGTGATTTTTCCAAGCAGACTGTTTTATGTTGTTCTATGTTGGGTACCCACCCAGGACCACCCAGTGTACAAGGAACCTGGTTGTTCCCTACTCCTCAGGCTAGCAGGGAGAAGATGTACAATGATCAAACAATCATTGCTATTGTTCACCGATGGTTTTCCGTAAGTGCTAGGCAGGTTACAAGTTCTAGTCAACATCATTTCGTAGAGTGCACCCCTTGCACTGAAGGGTGTGCTCCAGCTATTTGAGCATTCATCACTGGTTCAGTCTGATGATTGAAGTCCATCTGCACTCGTCTTTTGTCAGAAAGAATGAAAAGTATATAGAATATTATGTTATAAATGATAATATTATTGAATAGTAAACACAACACTATAGGTCATCTTGATCTCTCTGGCCACGTGAATTCATTTTGTTAGTGCAATTGGTCAAAATCAGTAAGTGAAGCATTTTACAATTGAAAAATCATACTTTGATCCTCTGCGGAGGCGCCAGCTGTTTTGGCAGACCAGAACTGTGCTGTGGGTATATTTGTAAGTGTCCTCAAGGTGAGACCCAAAATATCTATTCTATGGAGCCCAATATTTTAAATTTGATATTCTGTAAGGATGCAATCCAAATTCTTGCATATCACAATATTGCATTTCATGATGTTTATTCAGAGAGAATAATGATGTGTTTTAGACGATCAGATGGTACACATCGCTTTGGTAATAGGAAGATCCATGATGGCTGATTATCTGCTTACAAGGGTGTCACTATACAGTTCCATTCCTGCCTTTGCCTTATGCTTTCTGAAGAACTATCAAGGAAGTCACTTGTCTTCCTAGACTTTCATTTACCATATCTACAACAGTAGTAGAACAGTAATTCCTACTATTTTTCTAATCTGAGTACTTTTATATGATCACCTCTTCAGTGTAGCAAGTGCCTTGTTCTCTGGAGCTGAAATTAGAGGCTGAAAATTAATGTGAAGAGTTTTGTCACTGTTGGCTTAAGACACAGTTTTGCCAAGGTCAGATGTCTTACAGCAGCTTTTTCTTGGCAGTCATTGTTATACTTTTCCTTCAAATACAGCAAAATCTTCAACATGGTGCAATGGCAAAAAATATCACAGTTCATCATGCTACAAAGTATAAACAATCATCAAACAGGTGAAAAATGCATTAAAGAAGAATAAAACTTCAAACAGGTTTTAAGTATTCACTTTTATGTTTTAATAGCTCTTTAGGAGCCTGTAAATACAAAGTCAATTGGATTTCAGACTTGTTTCCATAGTTATATTACACACAGGGAGTATTCAATAAAACAAATCTTTTATTTAGTTCCTGACAGGTAATTAAAATGTACCTCTGCATTTTCTTGTCTGTTACAGTAGGAACTAATATCAAAGATTTCTACATTTTACAAGTATTCAAAAATATATTGAAACTTAATGTTATCTTTTGGGCTGCAAAATCTAGTACTGACTGGAAGGGCTTTACTTAATGGAAAGTTTGAATCCTTTTTGGCATTCTAAGCCTAACATTCCTTTTTTTTCATGCAAAGATTTGCTTCAAAGATTCTGAGTCTCATTTACACATTTTTTTCTTTTTTAATAACCTGTGGGGATAGACAAATATGTAGAAATAGAACAACTTGAAACAGTATGAAATTATTAGAATTTCTTCAAGGAATGAAATTGGTTTTGTTTCATGCATCTGATATTTTTCTAAGTCCCATTCCACAAAAGACCATTCTGTGCTGTGGTCTCAGTACTACATTTTTAGCACATCTGTTAGTGTCAAAGGAAGCTAGAGAGTAATTCTCTTTATCTCTGACGTGCTACCTGGATGAGTCTGTCTAAATCAGAGACTTTCAGTCTTTGTGGTTTTTATATGTTTGTATGTGATGGCACTGTAATGTAGGATTTCACAGCTGGGGATCGTAAAAAGATAAGCTGCCTTTTATCAGCCCCCTTTTCCTGGTATGTCATTATAGTCACAGAAACATAGAATCATAGAATCAACCAGGTTGGAAATTACCTCAGAGATCATCGAGTCCAACCTATCACCTATAATACCTAACACCTCCTGACAACTAAACCATGGCTCCAAGTGCAACATCCATTCCTTTTTTGAACACCTCCAAGGATGGTGACTCCACCACCTCCCTGGACAGCACATTCCAATGGCCAATTCCTCATTCTGTGAAGAACTTTCTCCTCACCTCAAGCCTAAACCCCCCCTGCACAGCTTGAGACTGTGTGCTCTTGTTCTGCCACTGCTTGCCTGGGAGAATTGACCAAGCCCCACCTGCCTACAACTCTTTTGCCCTTAAAATGTTTTAGTACCCACTGCAGGGCATGGTGACCAGTAGACCTACCAGGATTAGAACTAACCATATCAAAATAAAAATGCCTAAATTACAAAATGGTTAATTTTACAGGAAGCCACCTCTGTTCCTTGTGCATATCTCAGATACATGGAGGAAGGGGTATATCAATTTGGGAAGGGCTGTATCAATTAGACTGATTAAGATTAGGTTTATGATAATTAAGACTGGCCACAGTTTTGCAGTTGGTAACTTTCCTCTGTGATGATTCTGACACCAGCCTTGTCATTTTGGCTGTTACTGCCTGACTGCTGGTAACCCTCAGCCTTGTTCTTTGTTTGGTGTGAAGCATTGGTGGTTCTCCTTATGTTTATCTAAAACAATCATAATTTTTCTTCAGTCTGGCATGTTGTATGTAATATATGATTTTCTGAGTGTGTTTAGTGGGACTTCCCATTAACAACATTTGTTTAAGACCATGCCATATTCCATGGTTCTGGTCCAGCTCAGTACTATTGGGGAATAGTTGATGGACACTGTGTCCAGTTCTGGGCCCCTCAGTTTAGGAAAGATGTTGAGACTCTCGAACGTGTCCAGAGAAGGGCAACGAGGCTGGGGAGAAGTCTTGAGCACAGCCCTGTGAGGAGAGGCTGAGGGAGCTGGGGTTGCTTAGCCTGGAGAAGAGGAGGCTCAGGGGAGACCTTATTGCTCTCTACAACTACCTGAAGGGAGGTTGTAGCCAGGAGGGGGTTGGTCTGTTCTCCCAGGCAAGCAGCTCCAGAACAAGAGGACACAGTCTCAAGCTGTGCCAGGGGAAGTTTAGGCTGGACATGAGGAGAAAGTTCTTCATAGAGAGAGTTGTTAACCATTGGAATGTGCTGCCCAGGGAGGTGGCGGAGTCACTGTCCCTGAAGGTGTTCAAGAGGGGATTGGATGTGGCACTTGAAGCCATGGTTTAGTAGTCATGAGGTCTGTGGTGACAGGTTGGACCTGATGAACTCTCAGGTCCTTTCCAACTATTATTGATCCTATTATTCTATGACACAGAGAGGAAAGGCTTGAGGGTACCAAGGTCACAAAGAGACACTCCTGAATAGAACAGAGTTGGGAGCAGTGGGGCTTCCCAACACAATACAGGAAGGCTATATTAAGAGGATATTTCTTTCCAGATGGCCATGCCTGAATGGAGGCAGCAGGTTCCAAAGTGAATAATTTAGCTTCTCCAGCATTACCAGATCAGGTTGTTGGTTATTGAAGGTCTTTTAGGTAACATGTCTGGTTATATCTTTTACTTTACACACAAGTGCATCTCTACCCTGTGCTGAGGCTTAACGTTAGCCAATAAGCTTATGTTTATGCATATTCAAATATCATAGCTGTAGTACTAACCTGTATAATTTCTAGTATAACTCCCCTACCTTCACTTCTTTTATGTTAGAATTAGAACAGTTGCAATCTTTATTGTCCTTTAAAAATTAGCTTGGAGGAGTTATTATAGTATTGGTTAATCTCAACTGAATTATAAGATTTGCAGTATTGCAGTTAGGCCAGTAAAGTTCTAGGGAAGAAAAAAAAATGTTAAACTGCAGGAATTTACAGAGATTTATAAGTTCTTGGCACAATCAGGAGTAACTGCTTCCACAAATGCCCATTTTATCAAAAAGAAAAATTAGAGTTGTGTAACACAAGATGGTTGCTATGGTGGTAAAAGTTCCCATTTCTGGATTACTCTTGGCTCTGTGTATTGTCAGAGCTAATCACACTGAGCAGTTCATCTGCTCATTACCTTAGTGTATTTACAACATTGCATAAATACAACTCTTCTCATATTAAGCCTGATGTCTATTTTAAACCTGTCCATTATCTATTGCTCTTACATTTTCTAACCCACTTATTGCATTTGCAGGTATTGCCAGAAATTTATGTGGTTTATAAGCCTAACAGAATGCCTTGTGTACTGATTGATGGAAAATCACTTGTTCAGTTGCCAGGCAGTGATTGATTTTCCAACACAGCTGCTCCAGCTGTGCTACAGACGCTATTTTTTCTCAGAAATCATAGATGGTGTTGTAAGCTGTTGAATCTGATCCTTAATTGTTAAGATCCCTGAGATACCAGTCATTTCAGCAATTGATGACTGTTTGGTCTCCATCTTCAGCTACCTTTTGTGTTTTTTACCTAGTAAGCTTGCAATTAGCAGTGTCACTTGGAGGTTGCTTTGGTGTGTTTTGCAGGAAGCTAGTTTGAAATGTGACATAAGTAAATGCTTGTCACAGAAAATTACAGGTCATTACAAAATGCTGTATCGAATAATGTGCTGATGACAGCAAGCCTTTTTCCTGGAATGCGTTTCAGATTCCAGCATTTTATTTCAAACCTTGCTCAGCTGTGTATGACTAATAAATAATAGAGGAAAGAGAACTCAACAGAAAATTTGCAGACCTTCTTTTGATCTGGGGAAGCAGACTTGGTGTTCTTTTAGATGACCTTCATAATTTAGTTGCAGGCTGTGATTTGGCTCTGCTATCATTTTCACAGAGACATAAAATATTAAAGCTGAGCAATATCAATAATTCATACTTTTATGGCATTGGGGATATCAATGAGAGGATCATTTGGATTTGCTAAAATTAAAAGTGCAAGTCTGCTTCAGGTACAAATGCAATTGATGGCTTTTAATGCTCATTATGAGAGAGGAAATTAACACAAGTTTCATGTTTCATTGAAAGAGGAACTGCAGTTGGTAGATGCCCTGTAATTTGTACATTAACCTCCTATTCACATCAGGGTAATGTGTCCACTTGCTAAAATAGACAAACTTGTTGGCAGAGTGTTCCCTTTCCCCCTACCTTCCTCAAAACAAGCATTTCTCACAGCTTTCTCCCTGGTATGAAGTCTAACTGATTTTTTTAAAAAGCTGGTTGCTGCTGGCATTGGCTGTGGCTGGTTGAAGAACAGAGAGGTGGAAACTGGGCACGGAGTAGTTTCTAAACCTGTTTTACCATTGTCCTGTGGGTGAATCACTTCGGATATCCTGCATTATATAGAAGCTCCTCAGGAAGGAGAAATGTTTATTCAGTGTCTGGTCCCATAGACCTCTGATTTCAGTGGGCTGAGGTACCTTGAGGTGATATGAGTATGAAATTAAAATGCAATTCATTCCCACTCTAGCTTCTAGAACATGGTATTTGCATGATATTTTCTCTTTTCAAATCATCTTGATGTCTTCTTTGTCTAGTCTTGTCTTCCACTAAATACATTTCTAAATGGTATAAAATGTTAGATGATTTAATAGCCTGGTACACTTCCCTGCAACAGTTTTGGAATAGCCATTTATACTCATCTTGTGTGTTAAGGTAATACCCTCATGTGTATTTTTTTTTCAGAACTGATATTCTTCCAAAACAGCAACAAAAATTCCCTCATCAAAGCTGCCTACGAGGGACTTTTTGGAATAAATGTATTCTTTCATTCTCTAAGTTTTTTTCTAGTGCATTCTTCTTCAAGAGAATGGGAGATACAAAAGTCACCTCTGCTTCTTTTCCTTTGCTAAATTGATGAGCTTTTCAACAAAGACCCATCTAGAAAATGTAGGTTGCAGTTATAGGAGAAGGAGTCCCAAGCCAAATTCCCATTGGGCTTACTAGTTTTTACGTAAGCAAGAATGAACTTCCCTCTGAAGTAAACACCTCCCTTCTTCTGTGTAGCTGGAACACAGTGCTCTGCCATTTTAGCATTTGTTACAGTCAGGTAGGCAGCATGCTGTACTCACTGCTCCAGAAACTAGAAGAGATTTCCAGTAGTGATTGTGTGATGATATTTATATCACTGAAACAAAGCCTGTGTATGCTCGTGGCACTTGTACAGCAAGCAAGTTCACATTTAAATTCTAGCGTATTTCAGAAAAGTGGGTGAGCTATGGGGATTGCTTGTAAGAAGGCAGCTCCAGCAGCCATGGAGCAAATCAACAACCCAGTTCTTTTGCTCCAGAAAGAAAACTAGAGGGACATGCAGCACTTCCACTGAATGTTGGTGTTGCAAGGAAATAAGATAAAACTAGATCCTTTCAATTACTACGTGTCCTGTCAGTGCATGAAGGGAACTGACAACTACAGATGAGTATCTGTCAGGGATTCCTTGACCTCTTCAGCTAAACTGGCTACCTAAGTAAAAGCAAGTTGGCATAAGAGAAGAACTTTGTCTTTTTCAGATCTTGACTCGTTTTTCCCCCTGCTGGAACTTGTTTCTGGACACCTCTGCTGTCTTGCTGTGAGGGAAGACTTTGGGAACTGACTCTTCAGGCACATTTGTTTTCTTCCTGGTAGAAGAGGTACTCTTGCATTTTGTGGGAAGGTTGAAAACAGCTATTTTCAGGCAACAGGAGTAGAGATAGTCACTGTGATCTGCAGAAATGTGTAAGAGAGGTCATCATGCAACATCACTCAAACTCCTGTATCAAGTCTGAAATCTTCTTATGCCTGTCTCTGGTGAATTAAAGAGCCCACTACTTCAATGGATCTACTGCCACTGCAAGTACTTATAAGACATGGCTGAGTTATCTCTTGAGCTCTACATATAGTCTAGCTCAGTAAAGTTCCATCAGGCTTTGGGTCTGGGGTGCCTATGACATTCTTACTAGTTTTCTGAGCCATTTCTCATCTTCATGTTTTTTCATAACAATTTCCTATTCTTTGACCGTTTTTTAAGTAATGAGGACATCATAGTGAGGTATGAGGTGGATTGTGAACTGGTTGAAGGAAAGAAGTCAGAGAGTTGTGGTCAATGGGACAGAGTCTAATTGGAGGCCTCTGTCTAGTGAAGTCCCTCAGGGTCAGTACTGGGACCAGTGCTATTCGATATATTCATCAATGACCTGGATGAGGGCACAGAGTGCACTGTCAGCAAGTTTGCTGATGACACAAATCTGGGTGGAGTGGGCGACACACCAGAGGGTTGTGCTGCCATTCAGTGAGACACAGGCTGGAGAGCTGGGCAGAGAGAAATTGAATGAACTTTAACAAGGGCAAGTCTTGCACCTGGGAAAGAACAACCCCATGGATCAGGATAGGTTGGGGATTGAGATGCTGGAGAGTAGTGAAGGGGAAAAGGACCTGGGGGTCCTAGTGGATGGAAAGATGATTGAGAATGTGCTCTGGTGGCCAAGAAGGCCAGTGCCATTCTGGGATGGATTAGAAGGACTGTAGTTAATAGGTCAAGAGAGGTTCTCCTCCCCCTCTACTCTGCCCTGGTGAGGTTGCATCTGGAATATTGTGTTTGGTTCTGGGCCTCTCAGTTCAAGCAGGACCTCAGGAACTGCTTGAGAGAGTCCAGCACAGAGCCACAAAAATGATTAAGGGAGTGGAACATCTTTCTTATGAGGAGAGACTGAGGGAGCTGGGGCTCTTTAGCTTGGAGAGGAGGAGACTGAGGGGTGACCTCATTCATACTTATAAATATGTAAAGGGTGAGTGCCAAGAGGATGGAGTGAGGCTCTTCTGAGCGATGCCCAATGACAGGACAAGGGGCAATGGGTGGAAGTTGAGGCATAGCAAGTTCCATGGAAATGTGAGGAAAAATGTTTTTCCTGTGAGTGTGACAGAGCACTGACCAGGGTTGGTTGTGGGTTCTCCCTCTCTGGAGATATTCAAAACTCACCTGGATGCATTCCTGTGTGATCTGGTATAGGTGATCCTGCTCTAGCAGTGGGGTTGGACTATAGATGATGGTTCGAGGTCCCTTCCAAACCCTGACATTCCATGATTCTGTGATAATGGCAAGCATATCCCAGCATAGCTTTTACTACAAAGAGCAGGAAGGAATCTCTTACTATCTCTATTGAATTCTTTTCTGCTTTGTAAACCAAAACTTACTACATTTCTTAGTTGCATATATTGTTAGTCAGTGCTTTTTGTTTCTCTTTTAATCCTTTTCCAACTCATTCTCCTCCTGCTCTTGATCGCACATAAAACATATTCTTTATGCTGTTACATGGTTGAGATTAATATTACTAAAAACACATAACACTGCCTCCTTTTCATCAGCACTTCAGATCACATTGCGTGAAAAACCTATCAGCAGCAATGTTTTAACTTTTTAAGTATCACATTGATTCTAGAAATGAGTATCACATAGGTCATGGCAGAACTTGCACGTTAACTATTTGTACGTTCCTTTTGTTTTCAAAAAGGATTTTGCTTTCTTCTTTTGAATTAAACTACACAAATCCCAAACGTGATAATGTTTTCCATTCCTCACCACTCCCCTCCTCAGACTAAACAGAAGACTCAAGCTACCTCCAGTTCCCACCCCTCCCCTTATTACTTCTGTGATTTGTAACATTGGAGATATGCAGTGACTGCTGAGGAAATTGCCCTAAGTGATATTGGAGTAATTCCCCTTCATTTTAGTAATAAAGGTTGCATATGTTTTATGAGAATAGCACCCCTGCAGAACAGAGAGCTACTGCGATCCATCACTTTAAATCAAGAAATTGTTTGGCACATTTATTTCCTGACCAGGAAGTGTTCTGTCAGATCAGCTGGAAACCCTGAAATCTCTGAATGTTGAGATGAAAGTTGGAATAGCAGATGCTGTTATTTTACTGGGCCAGTTCCATTTTCATAGGGAGGCCACTCTACCAATGGGATGAAGACATATCTCTCTCTTTACTTTCAAAGTATATATGTCTGAAGAAATCTATTAAACTATGGGTTGTAGTTAGTCACTTTCAGAGGAATGTATACTTAATAATTATGTGGAAAAATCTCATCCAAAATAGAAATATACTTAAAATACACTATCTATCTATCTATCTATCTATCTATCTATCTATCTATCTATCTATCTATCTATGGCTTTATGAGTTGAAAAAGTGAGAAAATTTCCCATGTTATTTTAATCAGAGGGTTTTAATGTAGATTTTGCAAGTTTAATGAAAATCATGGTTGACTCATAAATGAATACATAACAAACCCAAAACTGGGCAGTTTGAGAACCACTTGTAAGCAGGGAGGTGGCAAGAATGGCCAGCTGCACTTCCCTGGAAAACATCTATTGTGCAATGAACATTCTCTCTACATGTAAGGTATAGAAGAGGCTTTCCAGCAGATTACTAATTGTTTATGCATTAAAGCTAACTGAATATGCAGAAGCAGGGTCAACTTTATCTTAACCATTACAAGTATAATAGCTGCCCTTGAGATGTTTCAGCCTTGCATGCCAGCTGCATTTTTATTGGCCGTCTGCAACTTCAAAGGCTTTCCTACTCTAAAGCCCAGGCAGGTACCACAGGCTGCCCTCAAACCTAACTTTACTGTCTTACTTATTCTCAGTGTGGCTTTACCTACCAGGCAGTGGATTTGTTTTCATTGTGAAATTATATTGAAATTATGTTCCTATTGGTCTGCTAAAGATTTCTTCAATTTGTATGTTGTTAATAACTGTGCATTGCTGTTTCCCCCTTTCATTGATTCTGTCTGTTATTTCACCTGTCAGAGAGATCTGTTTAAGTAACAGATGCCTGAGGTATTTTGACAGGGTGTTTGTTTCTGTTTCCAGCATAAAAGTCATGTGATGACAAGCAGACAGTAAAAAGAGATTTGCCCCAAATGTGCTAGGGCCCCACTTTTCCTCTGCCCTCTCCCACTTGAAAATTAGCTTTATTGTTGTTACTTCAGCATGTGCCTGGATGGAAAAAAAATCCCTCCCTGCTCAGGACCAGGGAATCCTGATCTTCCTTACCTCTTCTTGGACAGTCCGTGGCAAGATACTTAGTGTGATCAGGAAGAAATATTAGGATCTTAAGAGTATTTCTGAAGACAGGTGATCTACCCATCACCTTGAACACATAACTCCTGAACTTCTTGAACAGTTGAGGAGGAATCCCTGAGATACATGCTATACTCCCCAAAGCCAAGCACAGTGGGTATGTCTTGAAATTAATTTGAAGAATTCATTTTCAGGGTTGTCTGTGTATATCAAAAGCAAGGTGCTGAAGCATAACAAATTTTTCCTGTCATGGTGCTGGTGACAGATGTTCAGTAGAATTGACTCCATTTTTTTCAGGCAACTTCATCACATTCCATTATTTTAGTTAAGATCAAAGCGTGATGTTCTGCTGGTATTAGTTCTGAAATAAGTCATGATTAGGATATGAGATGAACTCACTGCCTTTTAAAGTTGCCATTTATAAATATATGAAACTACTCTCTTTAGAGTATTGTTGCCTACACTATCAACACTTTATTATAAAATTAACTTCAGTGAAGATCTGCATGATCAATAGTACCTCAAGATCAGACTTCAAAAATTCAATCATGCCTAAGCATCTGCAGTGTTTTGGAGCCTTCTAGCTGGTTCATACAATGAAGAGCGGGGTTTAGAAATGCCAGATGGAAAATTGCCCCATATATCTCAATTAAATAATCCCTCTGATTATATAAACAAGCCAAATGTTGTTAACACCAAAAGTTTCTTTACATACTAGGAATGTACACATACGGGCTGATGGTACCTGAAACATACTTGTGTGTAAGTCTGCCCCTCAAACTGAAAGCTCTCTGTAGTAAGACCTGTCCCTTATTGTGTCAAAGCAGCAGCTAATCAGATAGGGTCCCTGATCTGGGATGAAGACTTTAGATACTCTTATAAAACAGTGTAGTAAAGACCAAGCTGTTGAAACTGAAAAAAAAAGCATTAAACATCCAATCAAATTTCCTCGTTGTTCCCTGTTATTGCAAATAAAACCTTGGCACAGCAACACTGTATCTGCTTTTCTGAAGCTTTTGTCTTAAAGTCTTGGGATTAAAGTATAAGTGATGGAGATTTACATGAGTACAAAAATATCTTTACTGTATGTTTTCAGATTAATTGTCCCCTTCCTGATTAAATATCAGGTGTAGCTAGACTGCATGATGCTGAAATTATTTTCAGCCCTAATATGATTCATGTTCATTTTCAGGCATAAGCCTGCGGATAAAATCCATTCAAAATATGTAAGTCAGCATGGGAGAAAGATTTCAGGGCAGCCTACCTGTCTGGGCATTAGCAGAAGAAAAGCCCTTTGAAGTCACAGACGGCCAATAAAAATGCAGCTGGCATTCAAACTTCAAATGGCTCCAGCACTCAGCTTTTACACTGGTGCTTCTTAGGCAAAGGTTGAAAATTTTCAGAAGTGCCTTCAAATACTAGTCCACAGTAAGCTTATGTACCTACAGTGTGGCAGAATCCCATCACCCTCATTTCCTTGTCATTAAAAACAAATTGTGAGAGGCATTCCTGGTAACTCACAATGCTGAGAAATGTAAAAGCTCTGGACTGCT
The DNA here is from genome assembly GCF_026170545.1 of Melanerpes formicivorus. Lineage (NCBI taxonomy): Eukaryota > Metazoa > Chordata > Aves > Piciformes > Picidae > Melanerpes > Melanerpes formicivorus. Next base: position 4,572,379 of record NW_027142395.1, on the reverse strand, counting down.
CTCACACCCAGGTGCAAGGATGGCAAGATCCTGCAACAGTTTGTAGTTTCCTCTCTGGTGGGCAAGATACCAGCTGAAGAGTTCCGGAAGGTCTGTTTGTGCCCAGGCTAGGCAATCACTCAGGAAGGGCCTGGTGATGCTCCTGCAGATGTCTCAGAAGTGGGGGCACGCATCTCACAGACACAGGCTATGTGAGTACTTAGTTTTCTTTTGCATCTGTGGTGGTCATGTGGCATGAAAGTTGGGATGGAGGTGAGCTCTGCTTCCCCTGGCCCTAGGTAGGAACTGAAAGTGTTGGTGTGGCCTGCCTCTGATTTGACCCCTTGGTGGATTCAAGCTCCTTCCACAAGGCTTTGTACAGCTCCCAGCATGATGATACAAATATTTCCAAGCTTACTGGCACAGCTGGAATACAAAGATATATGAATGAGGTTGGGATGGCTGACCCTCAAATAAAATTAAGAATAGCCCTGGCTTTATGAGTTATCCATGTTTATTGGATCATGAATAAGAAAAGATTTAAAGTAGTCACAGTAGATACCCTTAAGAACTTAACTAATTTTGGCTTTCCACATAATAGATAGTGGTTCCTAATCCTGGAAAGATTTTAAATGCTGTTTTTCTGGCTCATGAAGATATTCCATGAAATCCTGAGTAGTCTTCTTTTTCCTGTGGACAGGTTCAAGGGTGGAAGATGGAGTGAGCTGGTAAGAGTGGGGATGTAAAGTTCTTATTTTGTTGTAACAGGATCATGGGATGGTAATGGTTAACAACCACTGCAATTGAATTTTACAGGGAAAATTCAATCATTACACTAAAAAACAACCCATTTTTGTCACTCACTGGTCCTGGAATAGCATGTGATGGATGTAAGCATTGAGCATCGCCTGTGCTTGCCCTCAGGTTAAGCTAATTTGGAGGAATGATGGATAAAATTTTATTGCTGGCATTTGGGGTTTTTGGTTGTTTCTTTTTTTTTTTTTTTTTTTTTTTTAATGACAGCTGTTAGCAGCTGCTGGGTGCTTAGAAATAGCCTAAGCACAGCTAGACCAATGAGCAGAGTTCAGGTAGAGAAGCAGTCAAAGATGCATGGGGCTTTGCCATTTCCTTGCTGAGTAGCCCCATACGTGTGTAGGTGAGCAGTATATCCAGTTTATTTCCAGATAATTTATGCTTTCATCCAACTATAGAGCACATAATAAAATACCCTTCTTAAAACTGTTTACAGATGTGCTCGTTTGGATTTTTTTTTCATTCCAATTGCGAAGTTCCTAATGTTTCCCATGTAGCGAGGAGTCTTGACTTTGAAACAGAAAGCACATTTTAAATGTAGGTGCTTCTGCACCTCACAAATGAGATCATCTTCAGCTGAGTACAATCATTTCATTCTTATGGGAATGTTATAAACCTCACCTGATTAGATGCTGGTTTTGAGCAGAATGAAGAAACAGTTACAAAAGGCCCAAGCATTGCTATTTACAAATTGTATGCTTTGATAAAAACTTGCCTTTCTAAATAAATGCATCAAACATTTATTGGATTAGGAGTGTAGAAAAGCAAATGTGTTCAAATCTTAAACACGTCATAATTTTAAGCGTCCACAAGTGTTTAAAAAGTGTTGGTAGGAATGAGCACATACATCCATTCACTAGTTAAATATTGTAACCTGTTTCTTTTCTAAACACATGCGCAAGGGAACAGAGCACGTTTTAAATGTTAAACACATTGACATGTTTACAATGTGTTGCAAGAAAGTGTTTAACTTCTTGTGCTCCAAAACTAAACACTTTGGAATTAGAGGGTTTACTAATTCTGCATTTATTCAGTACGGCTATCACTTGCTGACACTTATTGGATAAATTTTGAATGGATTCAGAGATTTTAAAAATTAATTGGAGAGGGAGAAACACTTTGGCTTTTGAAAGAAGTGAGTTAATAGTCTACAGTAGTTTGTAGTTTATGCATATGTCCCAGTGAGCAAATAATTAAAAAAAAAAATTACTCCAGGTTTATGAACTGTCCTGTGTCTGGTTCATATAAATACTAGTACCGATCATTAGTTCAAATTAGAAGTCAAATTAGAATTCATTTACAAGGTGCATTTAAAATAAACCTTTAAAAATAAAATCAGGGTTTAAGTAAAACACTATCTCACTGGCCTCTCAGATCACAAAATTAGCCCTAGGGATCCTAGATCAGTAGAACTGGCATGGCAGTAGAGTAGGGGCAGGGTGGGGAGGTAATACTGCTAACCTTTTCAAGTGGGATTCTTAAAAGTACACTGTTCTGGCCTAATTTTCTTGTGTTTTTGTTTTTTTTTTTTTTTTTTTTTCTGGGTTTTGCTTTTGGTTTTGGTTTGTGTGGGGTTTTTTTGGTTGGTTGGTTGGTTGGTTGGGGTTTGTTTTATTGATCCAGTTCTGAGGCTTTATATAGTTTCACTCCCAATTACCATGGAAGCAAAGTCAGGCTCAGTGCTTTTAGCCTGATATAATTTACTTGGAAGTAGATGGGGGATCTGGACCTAAACACATTTGGTGAAGAGGATGCACTCTGCTGTTTCTACTGTGGACCTCTGAGAGCTGGATACAGTGCTGCACCAGATCTGAAGCTGCAGACTGGTGGTTTTTCCGACCTCAGATATAGCCCAAATGGTTCAGTTGCACTGCAGGGCGATATGTGGTTACTCCCTCCTACTCCAGGTGTAAAACAAACTAATAAAATACCTGAATGAAAGCACAGAGCTCTTAAAACCCATCAGAAGTTGAAACTCTCCAGAAGTGTGGAGGATAGCTGAAGGCAGCTTAAACAGCACTTCCCTGGAGCTTTAGGCAGCAGGTGTTCTGGTAAGGAAAAACAGTTGGAAGATAGCCTTATTGCTGATACCCCCTCTCATCTTTTCCACAGATTTAACTTTTGAGCAGCAAAGCCTGTCACTCTATATAGCATACATTTGGGAAGTGCTGCATTCTGCAGTACCCCTTCTTCCAGCATGTGAATGATGTATTTTAAATGGAGATTATGAAAACAAAAGTGAAAAATCAGTGTGACATTTGAGCTACATTTGGGAAGTTAAGGCTACATTTAAACTGAATAATGTCTTCTCTTGCATGAGTGGTCCATCCAGGCCTAATGCCTGTTTTTTTCCCCATAGATGTAGAGTGTATCCTTGGTAAAACAGAAGATAAGTCTGTGTGTAACAGAAAATCTCAGGATTATGAAAGGATTCCTGAGATGAACACCTGTGTTTCAAAGGCAATGGAAAGCAGTTGGTAGCAGAATATGCCTAGCGTGGCAAATGGATGATGGCAAAGTGCTTACAATATGAAAGGACATCTTCATAGGAGTATTGCTGCAAAGAAGGACCAGAGAGTAAATGAATGCTTTTAATTTTCTGTTGGGTACAAGTGAGTACATTAGTCAAGATCACACTTCTGTAGTAGCAGGACTTGCAGAAAGCTAGTTTTTTGTGTCTGTCATGTTTAGGAAAGGAAATCTTGGAAAACTGCAATCTATGAAAAAGAGACAAGGGAATGTATTAGTCATTGTAGAAGGCATCCAGGCTTTTGTTTCATGGAGAGGTTGCCATCACTGCAGTGACAGGGAATACACATTTTTCACCCACATGCTGGACTGTGCTGGACACTGAGATTCTAAGACACCAGATATGAGAAGATTCCCTTTTCTTTATAAAAAAGAGAATGCTGAGGTCTAGCTGATAGTATGGCCCTATCTTAAATGTATGGCCCTATTTAAGATAAGGGCAATATCTACAGTAATCATATTCCTAAATTAGCTGTGAGTGTCCCCTAGGCAATGCTGGTGTGGAGGCTGTACCTTTTAAATATTGTGATTAAAATTGTAGACTAGGTGTTCATGGATCACAGAAAAAGTTATGTCCAAAGTGCTCATGATGATGTTTACACATGGATCTTTGTATCACCTCTTTACGTTATGGAGCTGGATTTTTCAGCTACACAAGTAAAATTTGCACACTGAATAACAAATCAGAGGAAGTTTTGGTGTTACAGATTTATGCTAGATAAACTCGAGGTAATATGCTACTGGACCCTATGACAGACTGAATGGGAAGATCTTAGTTGTTGATGGATTTTTACTTGAAGGCAGCAGAACTGTGAATCTTAAGGTGTCACAAGAAAATATACAGGAAAAGACACATAAAAGTCATTTAGGGATTGGAAAACCTCAGTAAAGTTCAGAAAAGCTTTTTACTAGCCTCAAAGATCAGTTGTATCAGGGAAGTTTTTCAGGATGGTCCCTTGTGTCCACAGTATAAAGCAAGTGAAGTGGCCTGTGTTGATGATGCAAAAAAAAATGGCTCCTGAAGTAAAGTCAGTGGGTTTGCTTTCCTTGATGAAGTGAAATTGTGTGTGTGTGTTCTAGAATGCAATTCTGCTTTTTACGTGATGGCTTTACTGGAAAATGCACTTGAGCAGAAGATTCTGTATGCAGAGTCCCTGGCTGATCATTACTTATGTGTGCCTAGAGAGAGACATGCAACCACCACTCCACATTATACCCAGTCTCCAGGCTGGTACAAGTAAGTGTCAAAACAATAAAGCATCTGTTGAAAAGGTCAGATTCTGACAGATATTTAGCATGGCGGGAGGGCAGAGTGGAGCCAGTGAAGGATGGGGTTGTCTGCACCAACATAGAATAAGACTTCATGAAACACTGGATACAAATGCTAGCATCACTGGAGGTTTGGAGGTTGTACCTTTAGTTTACTGTTGGCTTGACAGTGAGATTTGGTGTCTTTTCATTTGAAATTGTTTGCTTTCCAAAATCAGTCCTGAGTGAATTTCCCTACTGATTTTCTTGGGACATTTAGTAAGGTCTACATAAATCAGACCTAACTCCATTAGATATTGATTTAAATGGACACAAAACCAGACTCAGATGTGATTCTGTAGTTTAGGCTCACGATTCTCTTATTTCTGAGCACAGAAGTGGCACCTTTCCCAGCATCAGCCACTTACATGGGATGAAAAAGATACAAAAAAGGGCAAATCAGGATATGAAAGGGAGACATAGGAAGCTGAGCTCACTTCCTTGCCCTGTTTCAATCATTCTATGGTATGTGGGCAGGTAAGGCTGACCCTCTGCGCCTTTCTTCCTGAGGGATGGAAATAGCACTGCTTCATTGCCTCCAGACGGCAATTATGAGAAGAAAGTTTTATGTCTGTGAAGTGTGATGGAGAACAGATAAATAGAACATCCAAAGGAGCAATTTGTATGCTGCTTGCAAGTCCTGACACCCAAAGTCAGTCTCCATGCACAAAATCAAAAGTATTTTGACACTGGTGGCCATGGGTAGAAAGTAGTGGGTGGGATTTTCAATGTCTCCTAAATTCTGCATCTTTTACAGGGATGTCATCTTGTCTTTTGAGGGTGTCTTCTGGGGTTGGCTTCCTGAAAGCTTCTGACATGTGTTGTCTTTAGGATTGCAAGTTGCTTTTCCCCTCCGACTTCTAGTTTCTTTATGTTCTTTGTCACCCAGTTGCTGATCCCCTCCCACACGTTCCTTGTGAAGGGGTCAGAGCATATCTGTTCATCCAATGGTTGCTACTTGCTGCCTTGTGCAACAGCTCTCCTGGAAATGTAGTGTGGTGTAGTCTGGGGACGACGGAGATTGGAATCAATACGGCTGATCAATATGATCTAGTATTGTTCCTTTATTGCTTCATCATTGTTCCATTATAAAGCAAGCATAGTGCAAAGCAGACAGTAGAGCTGACAGGCTAGTAAGGAGTGCGCAGAAGAAGTGAGTATTAAGAAAAACTTTACAACTTATATAAGCTCGGGGGGCATTGCTGGCATGGCTTCATTGGCCCCTCACGAGTGACCACACACTGTACTACTGTGGATTATTGGTTAACACGCGGGATTGTTGATATATGTGTGTGTCCTGTCATTCCAAGATAACTCTCTATGTTTATGGCTACCAGTGCCCTGCTTTGGTTACACAGTGCGGGCACAGCACTGTTCTGCTATACTGCTAGCCACTTCCGCACTCATGCTGGGCACAGCCTACCACCATGTCAGGCTCTAGGCCTACACTGCCAGATTGCTCACACTGCCTGTCACAACCATTACCACAGTGTAGCCCTTCTTAGTGCAAGTTGCTGGCTGGCCTCACTTCTGACTACACATACAGGCGCTGTTTCCAGAACTATGAGCATTACATGATTTCATAGTGCACATATATGGGTTGCACTTCTGTGCCAGAAATGCTGTGTATTACCAGACTACTTCTAATGGTATGGAGTCATGATGAACTGATTCTGGTTCAGATTAACTTTTTCTGATGTGTCTTGGAGGAAGTTTAAATCAAGGTGATTTTGTAGGTCCCCTTCACTGTGCAATTCACTATATATCTATCAGCACAGTTGTGGCTGTGCAGGATGGCTGTGTGTGGATGAAGCTGGGTTTGCTCCTGGATACCCTGTATTGTGAAACCCCAGAGCACTAGAAGTTTAAATAACCGTGTTTGCTTTTGTCACTTCCTTAATCATTCTTCTACCCATACAGATTGCTTGGGCATTTTTTGGCTTTAAACCATTTATGGTCCTCTCTGGACTTAAGTGCCTTTCCACTCCATTTCTGTCACAGCAGGATACTTCATAATCTCAAGTTACATATTTTTCTCTGCTACACCAGTGGTGTGGGCGTAATTTACACTCATCCAACAATTTACAGCAATTCTCTTATTGGCAGGGATTCAGGTCTCAGCTAATGAGCGCATCAGATTCAAGCACAATTCCAAAGCATTTGCATGGAAATGAGGAAACCAACAATAGATCATTATTTCAGTAGCCTTATTTTGTGAATATCATGTCATGACACATAAAAAAAAGAGTGATGTGTTTTAACAGAGAGTAAAAGACAAATTTTATACAAAATACTCTCAACATAAGCTCCTTTTTAAGTGCTTGTTTCATTCTTACGCAACCTTGAGTAACTTGACCATCTTAATTGCCACATTTACAGTAGAAATTTGATACTGGACTGATTGCAAATGTATTTCTAATGGATTTTCCCCAGAGATATTTCAATAAAGTCTGGTGAGAACCTTTTCATTGCTTTTTGTATTACTTGTAAAAAGGTTCTTTTTGGAAGCAGTCAGTCTTAACAAATGATCATCTGTTCACCTTCCCCCCCTACCCCCACTCCTCCCTCTCCCCTCCCCCTCCCCCCCCCCCTTTGATTTCCTTTCTGGAATTTGGGTTCTTTGGAATTTCTTATAATAACAATGGGATAAGGAGTTTGTTCTGTTATTTTCAAAAAGTGACCCTAAATTTAAGCTTCCCATAGTTAATGGGGATTCCAACTCAGGACAACTTTAAGATGACAATCAGCCTGAATAAATAAGTAAAGTAAAATTAATTAAATATTGGAGGGGGAATAAAGGATATTGCAGTTCTGAAGTTCATTATGGCTCAAACCTGTTAAACACTGTGGCTGCAAAATGCCCTCATTGCCTAACTGTATTAGTGAGTGCCCTGGTGCAGCTGGTAGCTGTGATAGGGGAGAAAGCCCCAGTCTAAGATGTAGCCTGATAGAAATCTCTTTAAATCATCATCCTGGGAAGATTTTGCATGGGGATGCTGACAATTTTGACACCACAGCCAAAAAGACGGGAAGGGGCCTATCAAAATTGCAGTAACAATCTGCAGTAGTAGGATGAGATTTGGACTTTGAGGAAGATGGAAAGAACCCAAAAGAGTCCAGACAGAGGAAACTTTGCGTGTGACTTCCTGAAAAAAACAAACAAACAAGCAAACAACAAAACCCAACCAAACAAAAACACCCCACAGAAATATTAAATGGGAACCTGTAGGAAACCTTAGAAACCAAAGAGTGAGAGAGCAGAAAACTGTGGGTCTTGGATGGGCGAAGTCATGACTTTTGAGGGAAGGGACAACAGTGAATCTATAGAGGTGGATGGGAAAGACATTAAATGCATTTGGAGATGAGCTGGGGGACCAGTGAGGATAAGGGGCTGAGTTTGTCCTCATCAAACTGAGTGAAATATTTTCCACTAATGGAAGCTCTTCAGGAGCCTTCTGGTCTGACACTAAAAAGAATCAAAGCCAGAGTAGAAAAGGCTCTTGGTACCAGAAAGCAATGAGGTACCTAGGTAATCTCTTAACTGTTACAGACTAAGCCTAAGCAGGGCCAACTTCCACTCTCATATTTGCCTGTTAAAACCAGAAAATTTATCAACTTCTCTGATGGAATTCCTACAGACTTACATGAGCAATACAAATGTGTTGCTGAACCCAGAGTTTGGCTTCAGTGCTAGAAGCAAAGAGCTGATACTGAATCTCCAACACAGAAATTAATTTAGCTGAGTTGCATGCAACTTCCAAAGAGGGTATAAAAGAGAGTGAGAATTACACAAATGGTTTGATATAACTGGCTATGGATAGGAATGTGATGGTTTGTAAAGTTGCTTTCAAAATGTTTAACTGACAGATGTCTAAATCCTGCTATCTGCAGTAATTTTTATTTTTATTTCCCTAGAAAGTTCCACAACCCATTTTTGTTTAAAATCCTATTACAAATCTAATCTGCTGTCTTTCTTAATCTTGGTCCACATCATCCATGTCAATTCCAAAGAAGTCTTAACTGAGATGCTCTTGTGAGGTAAAGCATTGTGAGAACTCAAGGCAAATAAAAATCATTACATCTGGAAACATGAAACCACAAAAATGTTATTGTTAATAATGAAGTTATTAAAGTATTTGAAAGGTAAATATTTAAACAACTTTGGTTTCTCTAACACTATATATAATAAATATTCTTAAATTTTTGATACAAAACCAAATAGAATTGGACATTAAGTACTTGACATAAATAGATCTTTTTCTTCAGTGTAAATCAATGAAGTATGTTCTATGAAACATTCATACACTATTTCACCTTTCAGAGTTGCTGGAGAAGAGTGAACAGTTACACACTGATTGTAAGTGTCTTCTATCAAACAGGACTCACTTAGTATCATAGTATCAGTCAGGCTTGGAAGGGACCACAAGGATCATCTAGTTCCAACCCCCCTGCCATGGGCAGGGACACCCCACACAAGATCATGCTGGCCAGAACCTCATCCAACCTGGGCTTAAACACCTCCAGGGACGGGGCCTCAACCGCCTCCCTGGACAACCCATTCCAGGGCTTCACCACTCTCATGGTCCTCACATCCAGCCTGAATCTCCCCACCTCCAGCTTCATTCCATTCCCCCTAGTCCTATCACTACCTGAGATCCTGAGAAGTCCCTCCCCCGCCTTCTTGTAGGCCCCCTTCAGGTACTGGAAGGCCACAATTAGTTCACCTCGGAGCCTTCTCTTCTCCAGACTGAACAGCCCCAACTCCTTCACTCTGTCCTTGTAGGAGAGGTGCTCCAGCCTTCTGATCATCCTTGTGGCCCTTCTCTGGACCCGTTCCAGCACGTCCATATCCCTCTTGTAATAGGGGCTCCAGAACTGGATGCAGTACTCCAGGTGGGGTCTCACCAGAGCTGAGTAGAGGGGGAGAATGACCTTCCTTAACCTGCTGGCCACACTTCTCTTGATGCAGCCCATGATCTGACTGGCTTTCTGGGCTGCAAGTGCACATTGAGAGCTCATATTGAGCTTCTTGTCCACCAGCACCCCCAAGTCTCTGTCCTCAGGGCTGCTTTCCATCCAGTCACTGCCCAGCCTGTATTTGTGCCTGGGATTGCCTCGACCCAGATGCAGGACTCTGCACTTGCTCTTGTTGAACCTCTTGAGATTGTCTTGCAATGGAAGCTTCTTCAAATTTATTAAGGTGGCCAGAAGGATTACTGTAATCAGATGCTGAAATGAAGCTCACATCTCAGTTATGTCTGTGAATAATGTTTCCCTAATTTCCTGTTTGTTTTTTTTTTTCAAATATAAAAACCAAAAAAAGATGCAAGGAGTTTGCTGGAAATGTGCAGCACATTCTCTTTGTGCTGAGCTGCTCACAGGCTCAGTCTGGATTCAGAAACCGGCATTGTGCAGTAACTAGCTATTTAAATTGTGAAAGCCTGTTATGTAAAAACTCTTTTACCCTAATAATGCTTTAAAACTTTCTTTGCACATCTGTAAATTAAAACTATGCATCTCAGTGAAAGTTCAGGGAAGATAATCTATTACTCCTTGGATTTTATTAATTTGTATATTTTTTTTTGCAAAATTAGTGAAATATCTAGGATTGTGGAAGAAAATATTGTGGATTTTAAGTGAGAAGGAAGGAAAATACTTGCATAAAAATCTGTATCTGCTAATCGGGTTGCTAGCTCCTTAAGATCTCATTTAGTGTTGTTTCTACTGCTATGTTTTCTTTAAAGCCATTAAGAAATCCACTCTATGTCTTTGATTAAGAGCAGTGTGGTGGTTTTAGGCTATGCCTTTACAATTTAGTTACAGATTTTGAGCAGAAAAGTAGAAAAATATAAATAAAACACTATTGGGTGTAAAAAGGAAAACAAAATAGTATTGTAAATAAATTCATTGGGTAAATATCTAGAATAAAAGGAGGTGTATCATAACAATTCTTCCATTTTCTCTTCTCTTCTGATCTTGGGTGCTTTCGCTTCTCTCAGGAGGGATAACCTGTGTGCTTTTGGCTGGCCTTGGCTAAGTCTAACTTCTCTACTCCTTTCTTCTTTTGTACAGGGGGGTAAGGGGAGTTAAGGAGGGAGAAGCTAGTTGCTTCCCCTGGTCCTTGGCCAGGGGGGTCCTTGTGCTGTTGGAGGCGTTCAAGAGGAGATTGGATGTGGCACTTGGTGCCATGGTCTAGTCATGGGGTCTGTGTTGATAGGTTGGACTCGATGATCCTCGAGGTCCTTTCCAACCTAAGTTATACTGTGATACTGTGATACATTGCCTTTTCCCAACAATATTTGTAAGAAGTTCAGCAGGCACTCAAATGGTCCAGAACAGTAGCTCATGAGCATCTTCTCTCTAAGAATCAGTAATAGTTTGGTAGTAAGTTGGGACAAATTAGCCACTAAAGACAAGACCAAACCAAACCCCAAAACTGAAGGAGTGTAAAACTCCTTGGACCGTTGCCATTTGGAGAAGAAAGAATACAGGTCACTGTTCATGCTTCAGGATAGATTGGACAGATAATGTGTGTTAGGAGGAAGTATGCTTATAAAGGATTTTCCATAGTTAAAAGCTAAGCATAAAAAATTAAGTTATTCTACCCTACATCAGTATAAATTCAGCTGCTTGAAGAAACTCTAAACCAGTGACGCTGGTCATGCAAGTTGTCGTGTCATGTTCTGTCTTTCTAAATGACTAAAAACTGTCAAAGGGGGAGAGATTGTTCGGTTATTTGGAGTAAAATCATTGTCTTAGTAATTTTTTCCTCTTGCACTTGAGGCTCTTTCCTGTCTCTGAGCTAATAATGTTTTTAAATTTAAAAAACAGATTGTGACAGATGGCTGCCATATACAGCTGTGTCTGCACAGGCATGCATACGTACACTTGTGCTCCTCTGAAACATAGGAGGAAATGTGATTTCTGCGTTGCATGCATTACTTGGGTAAGAAATACAAACCCAAACCAGTGTCAGTGGAACGTTATTTTTACATCTATATCACATTACCAGTGAATGTGATTAACAGGAAGGTGTCAGTTCAGGAACCTGAAAGCTGTACATTTTCTGTGCTGCAAAGAAGGAGTATAAGGACCAGAAGGCATAGCTGTGCTGCACTGACTCACCACTTGTTTTAATTTACTTTAGAGACATAGGAGAGCCTGACAGATCTCCTATATTTCAAACCATGCCAGGTGTGCTTTTGTGGCAAGTCAGTAAAGATGTTACAAAGAGGTAGGTTTTGCAGTGCCTGGAAATAATAATGGAGTAAAAACCAGTGCAGAAAAACTGTTGTAGAGGTGTCTGCTAATTTGTAAGTCTTTGGTCACATCTGGCATAGCAAGTCAGATTTTGTGACTTTTGGTGGGAAGCAGATAACTCCTTCTCCGGCCCCCTCCCAATTCCTTGATGATGGTGGGGCTTTTTGTTTGAGCATGATGGTGAAATGAGAGAAGAGAAATGGGCATTACTTAGAGTGAAAAAGGAATATCTCTAGCCTTGCCTGGGAACTGTAGTCTGTGAGCAGTTTGATGGATACAGATTTTCTTAAACTTCAGGACTGAAATTTTGGCTATGTTTCAGGTTTTAGAAAAACAGTAATTTGCAATAGAAATCACTTGATAGAGTTGTCCCAACTCTTTGAGTGGCTCTCTCTTGTGCCCAAGAGCCCCTTTTCCACTAGGATAATCTCACCAATTTTTTATTTGAACTTAGTAAAATCAAGGGAAGCTTCTCACTGGCGTGCAAACAGAAACCCTGCCTTTTGCAGCAGTAGGGCTCAGAAATATTTGCACGTATTATATTGTTATTAGTCTATGTATAATTAGTGTGCAATGCACATTTGTTGATTCAGGACACAAAAATTTGTTCCCAAGATTTGTACTACCCTTTTAAACCACCTGTGTAAAGCAGGGGCTTGAGTTAAATCTAGAGATGTCCCAGAAGACGTGTTCCTTGATCTTACATCATCACAAGGTATTACAGATTTTCAGATTATTTACTATGCTTTCATTGTTGAATACTGTTCCTCATACTGATCACCACATCCAGTCTTTGGCTGAGTTTGTGATTATTTTAAGATGTGTTCATGTTTTATTTCTGTGATTTTCATAGAATCAATAAGGTTACAATAGTCCTCAGAGATCATCAAGCCAACCTATCACCCAAGACATCATGACTAACTAAACCATGACACCAAGTGCCACATCAAATCCTTTTTTGAACACCTCCATGGACAGTGACTCCACCACCTCCCTGGGCAGCACATTCCAATGGCAAATTACTCATTCTGGGAAGAACTTTCTCCTCATGTCAAGCATAAACCTCCCTTGGAATAGCTTATTCTGGTGCTGGTTGCCTGAGAGAAGAGACCAACCCCCACCTGGCTACAGCCTCCCTTCAGGGAGTTGTAGGCAGCAATAAGGTCTCCCCTGAGCCTCCTTTTCTCCAGGCTAAGCAACCCCAGCTCCCTCAGCATCTCCTTGCAGGGCTTGTGCTCCAAATCCCTCTCCAGCTTTCTTGCCCTTCTCTGGACACACTCCAGCAACTCAATGCATTTCCTAAACTGAGGGGCCCAGAACTGGACACAGGACTCAAGGTGTGGCCTAACCAGTGCTGAGTACAGGGCACAATGACTTCCCTGCTCCTGCTGGCCACACTATTCCTGATGCAGGCCAGGATGCCATTGGCCTTCTTGGTCACCTGGGCACACTGCTGGCTCAATAAAAAATTTTCTTCCAATATTATTTTATCAATTTTGATAATGACTTCATGAAAGACAGAAATAATCCCAGCAAGATCTGTCAGTCCTGTACAGATTGGTTTATACTCCTCAGTCCTGACCTACCAAACACGAATGTGGGTAATCTTAGTCTGGAGGAGAAACCAGCACAGCTCTAGCACATGACAAAGTTTTTGTCACTATTGGGACTTACTTTCTGCTCCTATTCACTGTTACTGAATCAACATATTTTAATCATATTTGGTGGGAATATTTTCTGAGTCAGATAAGTAAATGCAAATATTTGTTCAAAGCTTTAAAGCCCCTCTGTCCTTCATAAAATTAAAAACTATGTTAAAAAACCAAACCAGACAACCCCCCCAAAAAACAAAGTAAGGCAAAAATGTATTTTTGTAGGGTTTGGTTTTTTTTCAAACTACATTTTTCATGTTTCTTGAAGAATCACATTCTTCACAAGATTTTTATCTTTAAAATAACTTTCTGACTTCATTTTGACAGAAACATCCTCTAATATGAGCCAGGCTTCTTCATGAAGGAAAGTAGTGGGGGGTTTTGGGAAAAAATGCTTCCTGGAAAAAGCTAATCAGTATAAAAGGAAAAAGGTCAGCAGCATCTGTGTAAATTTTGAGGAAAAACTGAAGTAATCCAAGTGTGTGAGATATTTTCCAGCAGCAGGAAAGTGTTCTTTTCCTCAACCATGTACACTGTATGTCTTGCCTCTCCCCTGGGGAAGTTGGTTTGCCCTTTTTTTTTCTTTTCTTTTTTTCCCTTTTCACCCTGAATTATTTGAGGGGGGGAAAAAAGGGGGAAAAAAAAGAAAAGAGAAGAAGTTATGAATTGAAAATACATGTGTATATGTCTGAACTTTGTCTTTTCAGTTAATTTTACTGACCTTAATCAATAAATACATTGCTGTTACAGATCTCCAGCATATTTTTAATCTTAGAGGTTTTGTTCGCCATTTCCTCAGGACCTGTAAGGTGGCCAGCCACAGTGGATATGGCAGCTGCAGATTTACTGTGCACACAGGCATCTCTGCCATCACAGCAGGTTCTCACACTTAAGTTGCAGCCATAGGAGGTCTCTCTTTTATCTTCACCTCTAGAGAGGAAGGAGAGGGTATCAGGGCCAGACAGCAGCAGCAAAGCCTGAATGGGTTGGTGGAGGTGTTAGATGTTCCCGAAGGGATAGGAACACTTTCTTTGCAATGTGCTGTGTGTGAAACATCTGCCATAGTGGATAGCAAGCAGCCAAGGAGATGGAAAAGTTGAAAAGGAGACTCTGAGAGTCTAAACAGCACTGATGTTTGTGTGATCATGCTCTCTGAAAAACTCAGAGGTAAAAAACCCTATTTCCTTCTAGCTCTGGCCTAGTGTGCAGTCTTGAGGAAGTCACATAATCTCCCTATTTTGGCTGCTTACCAACATGAGAGACTAAATCTTGTCTCTCTTGATGTGACTCAACAAAGATAAAATCACCTTTGCTGCTTGCCCGGATAATAGCTGATGTGTATTGGGCAGACCACTGGATAATGACTCTCTGGAATGTGCATGACAAGATCATCTCTACCCATCAGCTACCCGGGAAAGGGAGGATGGTGGAAAGGATAAAGATTGCTCACCAGACTGCAGCTGCCCTGGAAATAATGAGCAGAGGCCTCTGCTATCCATACTTTCTGGAATATGCATACTCACCACCTAGATACATCCCTAAAAACTGTATAAAAGATCTGAGCAACTGCTGGCTCAGGGGAAGGAAAAGACCTGAGCAATGCTGCTCTGAAGAAAAACGAAGAAAATACCAAGAGAGAAAATGACAGAGACATCACCAGGTAGCCTGGAGGCAGCAGACCAGGAGGAACTCTCTCTCTGTGTCCTAAGTTCCGCCTGCTGCAACTCACAGAGCTGAAGAGGCTGCTCAGAGAAGGGCTTGGACTTGGACTTTGGGATCTCTCCCTCTCCTCCTCCTGTGGAGGACAGCACAGCCGACAAGGATGACCTCTCTTCCACACCAAGGCATGCATCCTCCACAGACCCAACATCTCCTCCAGGCCAAAGCAGCAGCAGCCTTCCTCCACAGACCCAAACTGTCTTGGGGGATGAGGAGTATGCTAATATAATTCCTTTCCTCTTCTCTCTCCCTTTTCTCTCTCTCTCCTTCCATCCACTTTATTCTGTCAATAGATAGCCTCAGTGCTGTTGATATTTTGGCCTCATTTGTGTAGTTTCATAACACAGGAATATTCAAAAGAACTGAGTCGCTTTCCCTCTCTGGACCGAGACAGCAACACTGTCACCTCTGCTCTGCTTGCAGATCTCATAGGAGTGGGGCAGTCACTCCTCGCCGACATAAACCACCTTGCAGTGGTGGTTTTATTCTCCTGCTGGTGCACAGTTGCCCCCCAAACCTGGAAATAAATCTGTGCTTTTAAAAAGTGCTTCAAAAGGCATACTTCACAAATCTGAAGGGTGTAGCCAGTGGTTCTCTCTGAATCCTCCTGTGTTTGTGTCCAAAAGGGCCCAGTATTTAACTCTGCTGTCTGGTTGTGGTTGATTTCTTATTGTCTAATCTTACTCTTTTTTTACAGAAACTGAAAATTACCAAATATGTATTTTTGAAGAAGGACTATAATCATGTAATTCTGGTTTCTGTCACACCCTTGTAGGGACATTTTCTGATCTCTTTCTGTCCTGGTGAACAGAGGCAGTTCATCATGGCTTTGTAAGCTGAAGCAGGCAGACAGAGAGAGAGATGGAGGCTGCCACAGTTTCTTATAAAGAATGCTGTTATTTCAGTGTCTTACTGGTAATGTTGGTGTGCCAACAGATGTTGCACAGGTGATTAGAACCTATGCAGCTAAACCGAGCAACCTGTGTGGGATATGGTACATCTGGATGTGGAAGTTTTAGGCTATGCCTTTAATGTTTAGCTGCAGATTTCAAGCAGAAAAGTAGAAAAATATAAATAAATCACTATTGGGTGAAAACAAAAGGTTATTCTAAACAAATTCATTGGATGAATGTCTGGGATAAGAGAAGCTGTATCATAACAAGTATTCACATTTCACTTCCATTCCCATTCCTTTTCTCTTCTGATCTTGGCTGTTATGGCTTTGCTGGGGAGAAGATAATGTGCTACTGGCTGACCTTGAGATAAGCCTAACCCACTGCTTTCTCTCAACTCCTTTCTCTCTCTTGGTACAGGGGGGTTTGAGAGGCTGGGGGGAGGGGGCAGTGGAGCAGTTTCCCTGGTCTTTCTGACGAGGGGGGTTTCCGTGTTGTTTGCTAATTGTAAATATCTGTATAATATTGTAACTGCTGTATATTTTGCACATCTTCATTGCATTCCATTGTAGAGTGTAGTTTTTGCTTGTAAATACAGTTTCATTTGCTTTTAATTGAGATGGTCTGGCTTAAAAGTTAATGCTGGGGGGAAACTTCAGCCCACCACATTGGAGATTCTAGCCTTTGGTTAAATTGCTAGAACCCTAGATGAAAATCACCCACCTGAAAATACCTTGCAATTGCTGTTTTCTTGGGATGAAAACAGTTTCCTGAGGGAGATGCTTGCCATGTGGGTAGAGGGAGCCAAACATTTCAAAACAAGATATTATCATTTTTCAGGAAGAGAAACATTTACTGTTATAAACACACTAATGGTGGCTTCTGGATTTAGAAAGCCAGACATAACTGCACATCACTGCTGATCTTTGACTATAAAAAGGCAGGGCTAAGCTTTCATATGGTGAATGGCTGACTTTGGAGAGCAAAGGTTAGCCTGGAGAGACAGGGTGGCCTAGGCTGTGAGGCAAGACTGCTTCCTCAGGCCTATGTGTCCCCCCCTCTAGGTAGTCTTGCTCTGGTGGAGGGGATTGGACTGGATGATCTTTCAAGGTCCTTTCCAACACCTAACATTCTGTGATTCTGTGATAAGGTTACTGCCTGGTTGTTTGCTGTGGGCCAGATATAAACATTTATGTTTATGTTTATTAAGAAATAATAAATGTCAAATGCTGCCTCTGGAAAGTGCTGTAGTGAATAGAATAGAATAGAATAGAATAGAATAGAATAGAATAGAATAGAATAGAATAGAATAGAATAGAATAGAATAGAATAGAATAGAATAGAATAGAATAGAATAGAATTAACCAGGTTGGAAGAGATCTTTGAGACCATCGAGTCCAACCTATCACCCAACACCATCTAATTAACTAAACCATGGCAACAAGCATGCCGTCACGTCTCTTCCTAAACACCTCCAGTGACGGGGACTCCACCACCTCCCTGGGCAGCACATTCCAATGGCCAATCTCTCTTTCTAGGAAGAACTTCTTCCTAACATCCAGCCTAAACCTCCTCTGGCATAGCTTGAGACTGTGTTCTGGTGCTGGTTGCCTGGGAGAAGAGACCAACCCCCACCTAGCTACAAAGTCTCTTCAAGCAGTTGTAGAGAGCAAGAAGGTCTCCCCTGAGCCTCCTCTTCTCCAGGCTAAGCAACCCCAGCTCCCTCAGCCTCTCCTCGCAGGGCTGTGCTCCAAACCCCTAATGCAACAGAATGGGCATAAGGCAGGGGTCCTCATCACGGTGAACTGGGTACAATAAGACTTCCCACTCATTCTTCTCCCTCTGCAGCTGTGCATCTGCTCCACAGTGCAGGCCTCAAATTCAGAAGACTTTCAGGACTAGCTTTAGTTCCAGTGGGAAATGGCACACATTTTATGCAGAAAATTGCATGGTAGGGAACTGCTGAGTTTTACACATTTACTTCAATGGTGTCTTTCATAGCATTGGAGGACCAGAATCTGATCCTATGCTTTACTTTCTCTTGGATGTAACCTAAGAGGAAATGTGGGAGCCTGAGCATTACTTTCTAGGAATCTGGCCCTTCACCTTTGATTCTATTCCAGAGCGGAAGCAGCAGTGTTTGCAGCTCCCACATTACTGGTGTGTATATCACTCCAGACAACAACTTCTTTGTTTTAAGATGCTTTTAGATGTAGGATTGCATATATTGAGTGAAGCAATGGTTAGCCTTGGGTTGTTACCCATATACCTGCAGTTTTCACGGCTGTAATCTTATGCTGATACATATGTTTCTGGTCTACAGATAGTCTTTCACAGCATCATTAACTGCAGTATGCTCTTTAACAGAGAGCCATGGGAAACACCTGCCTTCTATGGCTGCCAAGGTTTTTTTATCTGTAGTATTTGTGGCCTTGTGCTTATCTTGTATATATACATGCATGTATATATACATAAATAAACACATTCATATATATACCTGCACACAAACATTTCAGTATAAAACTGTCTGGCAGCTCTCATGAAATAACAACAGTGCATGTACCTTTAATGTCCCTACTCTTAGCAATGTCATACTGTGAATTGATACAAATTCATTGTTTTCAATTATAACTTTTGTTTTAATCACAATGCATTTTAATGAGCAGCAAAATATTAATGAAAAAGTGCCTACTTTGTGCATCTGTGGTGCATTCAGTCTCATTTTCAGGTATGATTTTTACCCATTTTTTAATTAAAGTGCCAGAGCACTTTCCTTGGTGCAGAATCTGGCTATATATTAAGGGGTGAAGAAAGGTTAGATAATGGGAAATTTATACATATTTCTGAATAAACTAATTATTTTTGTCTTGGAACATACAGAGCCACTGTAATAATGTGTAAATGGTTTGTATTTGGTGTGACAAGACTGGACAGAAGGATGGGAAAGCACAAAATGTATTAAAAGTGGAGTGAGCTCTGGTGAACATCTCAAAGACAAGAAAAGCTCATTATGTTAATTGATCTTAAAAGGGAATGCTCTGCCAGAAGATGGAGAAGAGGTTATTTTGAATAGATGCTTTTGGTACTGCCATACAAGCTACCAGTTTTCTAGTCTCAGGGTGAGAAGTAAAAAAGCTCTATCTTAACCGAGAGAGCTATAGAAGCATCAGCTCTCTGGTTCATCAAAGCAACTCTACCATTGGGTAACTGGGTTGGTACTGAAAGGTGCTGCTGCATAAGGCCATGTTTGTAGTGTGTCAAAAGGCCAAAAACCACACTGCAACTGCCATCTGGGAAAGGAAGAGAAATGTAATATATAAGGGTTTTTAAATGTTACTTCTTTGAGCTGAAAGAGAAAGGGGAGCGGGGAAGAATGTGCAAGAAGTATTGCATTGGGCAGAAAATGACCAGAGTTTGCAGCAACAATAATGAGAAAGGATTTCCTGTGTTTTATTATGTATTATGGCTTTCCAGACAGACATCAATGTTCTCCTGCTATGACAGGATGGCAGCCCCCAGAGAGCAACTCCTGCAGACGACTGTTTGCATTTGCCTGTAACACATTTCCCATCCAACTGTTCCAAGATGCTTTCCAGTTTAAATACAGTCCCAAACCAGCCATTTACAAAGAGCTGTTGCTGAACAAATATGCTTTGAGAACAAGCATAAACCTGTAAAGTTCCTCTTCATCTTGTGAAAGCATTTCAAATTCCTCAAAACCAAGAAGAAATAGCCTAATCTGAGGCTTCAGAGGTGGGGTTATTTAGTTTTCCAACATGATTCTTGCTGCTAAGCCCTAGACACTTGAGAGATGGCATGGAAATAGTGCCTCTTGAGTTAAAGCTGAGCAGCATAATGGAAATGCTAGTGCTGAGGATTAAATACTGATAGAACTAGAGTTTGTCAAACAGTATGCTGTGAGCTGTGATTGCAGGACTGTTAAAAGCCATCTATGAATGTCCTGTAGAAGCAATCCCTTGGGTAAGGAGAGACAGCACACTGAAGAAGCAACCAGCTGTCAACAGGAATAGTTAATGGAAGGGCTTATGAGAGTGTAGCTTCCCACACAGATCAGGTGGTGACATTTCAGAGCCATTTCATGGGGGGAGGGGAGTGAGATATACAGGACAATGATCTTAGAGCATTGTGATAGCATTCCCTAAAGGAGAGAAGGAAAAATAAATTAGATCAGTGATCTCCCTGACCAGAGCTGCCAGTTGTTACCATCTCTGAGAGGAGCACACAAGCCAAGATGACACTGCTGAAGGAAAAAGAGGAACCCATTTGTCTAGATGTAAAAGTCTATTATTTTTTTTGTACTGGTGCTGTGGGCTCCTGTTGCAGGAGGTCAGGGCTTTACAAATGCTGGTTAAACAGCCTCTTTCTGAAGATAAGCTGTTGCAGAACAGAGCATATAGACAGGACTTGAAAATGTTGTTTTTCTTGAGGTAGTATATGTGGAAGTGTCAGAGCCCTGTTGGCCTCAGCTGAAAATACTGTTATAGTCTTGTCTGGCACTGGTGTCCCTTGTTACCCTGCAGATGCAATGTCTTACGATAATAATCTGAACTCATGCTTTTTAATGGAGTGTATGCTACTAATCACTCAAAATCATCCCCTCCCTTATAATGAGACTGAGCTTTTCATTTGTATGTGGATGGAGTTTTGCCAGAAAGATTTATGTCAAGTGGTTTCATTCAGCAAAGTGAAAATCTGTGTGCTTGTCTCTGCAGGTACAAAGAAGTGAAAAATCAGGCAGTTGCAAAGAATGTAACTAATGACTCCACTTCTGTGTGTGATTTTTTTCCTGGGAGAAAACTGGTGTATAAGTCTTTGAAAATGTGATTCAAAATGACACCAAATTTTCTTAGCCTGAATGTTTAAGCTGGTCTTAAAATGTAAGCACTGCTTTGTGGGATCACCATGCATTGCTGTATAGAATTTTATGTACAATGATCAATAATTAATTGGGAAATTGATGCTAGTAGTTTTCATTAGGTATCCATGACTTTAAACTATCATGATTAGAAAATCAGAAAACAGTCTGCATTTAACTTAACAACCTTAGTACCCTCTTCACTTCAGCATGCTGTAGATCAGAGTAACTGGACATTCGTGTTGTGCTAAGGTCAGGATCTTGCCTATTTAGTAATTTCCTTGATGCCTCTCACTGCAACCATGACTCTGACAGGAGAAGGTGATGTTCAGTTGAGCCTTTATGAGAGAAGTTTGTCTTGTCACAGAGACAGGTTGGTTTTCTGCTGTCTTGCATCTTCTGCTGGCAAAAGCAAGTGTGAATACTACTGTCCAATGTTATTTGCTTCAAAGTTAAGAGCACCAGGGAAAATGTCTTGGGTCATCTCATCTACCTGTGACAACAAGGAAATAATGTTAAGGACTGATACCTCCTACATGGTTTTAACATCTTGGCTTTAGTACTGCAGCTTGCAGTGGAAATTATCTGAAGTGTGTAACATACATGTACAACATACAGCTCAGGGTCACTGCTAAAGGGAAGGGTAGCATAATTTGGAAATCTTCATCAGACTGGCCCCAAGGTGGGGCATACCGTTGCTTCTCTGGACTTGGGTCATCCCCTGAGGAGCCATATCTGCCTCTTCCCTCATCAAGCTAATGTTTTAGTCCAGGAAAGCAGCAAGGTATGGCAGGACTTTTCTTCACTGCAATGCACACAGTGCTGTGATGAGTTTTGTCCTGTCTGATTTCACCTTTCAACAGGATAGTGATGGTCTGGAGCCTGGAATTAGCTTAACATTTTATGGCAGAACTAACGGTAACACTGTTCCTTTCCCACTGGAAACATGGAGCCTTTACTTGGCTTTGCCGCTGACAACAGTTTTTCCAGGTGACAGCCTTCTGTCTCTGTGTGCGATAAAGGCAGAATCCCTTCCTCAAACAAGGAAATAAAAGAGTTAATTCCTATCAATACTATGAAGCCAGCAAAGATTGACAACCATGAGAGATGAAGACTACAGTACTTTAGTGAAATGTGTCTTTGAAAAGATGTTTCTAAAGGAGACTGATGACAAGGGAGCAGAAAAAGAAAGATCATCCATTAAAGAAGTAGCAGAACCCCAAAAAGAAGCCAATCTTTTTGAAACTAACTGCTTTTTTAGTTTTGATTAATGACTTGGCATCAGAAATTGGACATTTAACTGCACTGGGTACACCACGGAGATGGACTCACTGGGAATCACTGATGCAAAGATAAAGGTTCAGACCAGACAAGCTTTTGTATTTTCTATGTGTGCATACAAGGGGTCAGTGCTGCTATTTATCTGACAGCCTCTGAAGCATGTGTGCTCAGAACAATCAAATCCATAAGCCATAAGCACAAGCGTAAAGCTTGCATTTGTGATCGTGTGTTTCATTTGGAAGCATATTCTGCACTTGGTAGGAGATGTTTAAGGAAATATTTGGCATCAAGAGAAAGCAGCTGAGAGTAATATGACATTGAGGTGCTGGAGCATGTCAAAAACGGCCAACAAACTGGTAAACAGTCTTGAGATGGAGTGTCTGAGAGAGCTGGGCTTGTTTATTCTGGAGAGAATCAGGCTCAGGGGAGACCTTACCACTCTCTACAGCTACCTGAATGTAGGTGATAGAGAAGTGGGGGTTGGTCTGTTCAGCAAAGTGGCAAGTGATAGGGCAAGAGGAAATGTCCTCAAGTTGTACCAAGGGAAGTTTAGTTTGGATATTAGAAGAATTCCTTCACTGAAAGGGTTTTCAGTCATTGGAATGGCTTGCACAGGGAGGTGATGGAGTCCCCATCCCTGGAGGTACTTAAGAATTGTGTAGATGTAGTGCTTAGAGATATGATTTAGTCAAGTACTTGTCGGTGTTAGGCTAACAGTTGAACCTGATGATCTTAAAGGCCTTTTCCAGTCTAGGCAGTTCTGTGATTCTGTGAACAGTATTTCTCTCATTTCATAAGCAAACTAGCCAGAAGGTTATGAGCTCACTTAGATCATAGTATTCTTTTCAAACAGACTACCTCATTGCTAATTTTATTGAAGAACTAATGGTCAGAAACCTTAGATCTGAATGCCAAAGAGGAAAGAAAGGCTTAGAAAATGTTATAAACCTATACATAGCTAAGCATGTCGAAAAAGATACTTCAGGTTTGAATTACATGATGAGAGAAGTACAGATTTAGTGAGTGCTGGGTGCTGCATATTTTTCCTAGCTAGTTTAGGCAGGGAATCCACTATCAAAGTGCATCACTGTTTGCATCCATTTTAGTCTTTCCCACATTTTGCTTTAATCTCCTTGCACATGTTCCTGTACCTTGGCACCTGCATGAGAGATGTGTGTTAAAATTGTGTAATGGCTGCCCTGGCCTTGTTATTAGAGCTGTTCTGAGCTGTTCTCCAGAGAGTTGAGCTCTGGTGAAAAAAGACCTTCAAGACAGACTGGGAATAGCTCAGGAGCTCACTTCCCTCTTCCCATGGAGTTTTGGATGAAAAGGAGAGTCTGAAAGCTACTAATACTTATATTTTTGTATTCAGCTGTGCTATACAAGGGTGAAATCAGTTATGAATACTGAGACACACACACACACACAAAAGAGAGAAGAACTTTGTGCTCATTACTTAAGTGTGGGAGGGAAGGAGTTAGGGATTAGAGGTGCGGGGGTGTGTTAATGGAGGTATTTCTCCACTGACTTCAGCCAAGATCTCTCAAGGCTCATAAATTTGAATAGCAGTGCTTTTTATTTCTGTTATTGCTGAATGATGTGGATCACTGGTTAGCTTTTTTCCTTCTTTTTTCCATTGCTTTTATTATTTGCAAGCTCTCATCTTGGACAAAAAAATACCCTGCCAGGATAAAGAAACCAAAATAGCCAAGCTTATTTCATTTCATATGTCTTAGCAAAGTGCACATTACTCCTCATAGGTGTTTTTCCTCCTGAACTAGTGAGATTTCTCCTTCATTATGAAAAAGAACTTGACAGTGTTCTTCTGGAGTATATTATTTCTACCAAGTCATTTTATAAAGTGCAATAAGGTTTCAAGGCTCAAGACAAGTCTGGTCCTTGCTGATCCTAAAAAACCCTATAGCCCTTCCTGGCTGAGTTTGCTGATTAATTGAAGCATCCAGTAACTACAGACTGAACTGGTAAAGTCAGTAGCAAAGAATAGAACCTGCAGCTTCCTTTCATTTCAGGAGAGAAATCTATTTTCCTCATGAGCCTTTTTAAAGACCTTTAAAATTGAGCGCAGGAGACTTAAGTGCCATCAATTAATCACAGACTTCCTAGTGCAAGGCATACTGCAGCTTTCAGGATTATTTGAAATCCTGGTCCTCTTTCACAAAAGCACCTGTCTGTCTTGTCTTGGGGTTTAATGCTGTAATTCTTTTAGCTTTCTTTTTGCTACGTTCTCTGATGACGATTCACCCATCATTTGAGTTGTTATTCAAGCACTATTATTCACTACAGGGAATACTTGAAAGGTATTTGATGAGAAGAAAGAGCTGTTCAGTCTTTTTGCAGCGTTGCAGATATGTTCAAAACATAATCATGTAAGTTAAGGCTGTGGCAGACTAGTTACCTGGTTTAGGAATTCACTTTTATGAAAAAGTGGGGGAGGTTTATTTGAAGAAGACATGTTTGAGTTTAGTAAACAGGAACACCTGTTAAGTTCACAGGTCTTCTGATTCAAAAAAGATTTGGGCATTTAGGGTTTGGGCTTTTTTTCTGGATTTTTCTTTGATAGTCTCCTAAGTGGCTTGTCCTTATTTTAGACAGTTTTGTTATCCCTGCAGTTCTCTGTCCTTTAACAGATAAATGATACAACTGCTCATCTGCACCAGTAGTTGTTTCCTCCAAGTCAACTTTTCACTGTTTTGTGAATGTGCAAAAGCTGTCATCAAAAAACAAAACCCAATCAATAGGAGGACAAAAATTAAACAGAAAAATCATAACTTTTTCATCATGAGATAGAATTGGATGTGTTTTTAATCTATTCGTTATTATATAAAATGTAATAAATGCACTATGAATTATTTTTCATATGATCAGACACATAACAGTAGGACAAGAAGGTCATAACTTTAGACAGAGGCACACAGGACAGCAGGAGATTTCCACATCTCATTTAAAGTTCATTAAATAAAAAAAACCCGAAACACCACAACTGAGAGACAAAAGAGTTTTAAAATCTTTTGTAGCTTTCTCAGCTTTTTCACTTCCAGCTTTCCTGTGTCAACTTCAGTTTTATTTACTTTACCTATCGAATTATTAACTATCGCTCAGTGAAGAATTAAGGGTCAGGTAGATGTGCAGCTTTATTTAGTGTTATGTTTTGAAACATTTTAGGCATTTCTTAAATGCCAATATCACCTTCCTGTTTAACCTGTATATTCAAAGTACAGTGACAGCAACTGCTACACAGTTTCATCACTAGGAGAAGAGGTGAGACTTATTAATAGTAAACAACTAACCAAAGCTCTTTGCGTTTGAACTTTTCTGGCAGTGCCTGTCAGATATGTGATTCTGTGATGGCAAGGCTAAATGTGAATCACCAGCTAGTGACTGAACTGTTGTGCAGTGTGGGCTTAAAGCAGAGTTAGCCACAACAACCATTTAAAACAACAGAAAATGCCTGCCTACCTGGCTCTGTGTTGTTCCTCTTTTACTCAGCTGTGAGGCAGCCAAGCCCCTCAAAGGAGGAAGAAGTTTTGCTTGTATTTTATTTGAGGACTGTTTGATTATGAACCACATCCACAAGCATGCCACAGACCCAGCAATGGTCCAGTGTTTAAAAAAAACAAACAGTAAAGCTGTTGGGAAGTGGGAGAAGAGGAATATGTGAACAATCTCACATAAACACTTCTCCTAGAGGTTTCCAATCCATGTGCATGGGAGCTTATGTAAAAGCAAAGGAAAAAAGGCC
The DNA here is from genome assembly GCF_026170545.1 of Melanerpes formicivorus. NCBI lineage: Eukaryota > Metazoa > Chordata > Aves > Piciformes > Picidae > Melanerpes > Melanerpes formicivorus. The sequence goes on along the minus strand of NW_027142395.1, from coordinate 4,546,309 downwards.
ATCATAAAGAAACACTGCTTTATGGGCATCTTGCATGCAAATATATCTGTGCACAGATCTATGCTGGCATACAGACATAGATCCAGATCATTAACATCTCTTTTCTAAAGGTGATCCAAAGTATCAATCACCTGAATTACTGAAGTAAAACCTGTCTTTTAATGAAACAAAAGCAAGATGTGAAAATAAAAGGTAACCTACTTTAAAATGTTTATAGAAGATAAAGGTTTAACCACAACTCTTTAATCAAATGGAAGACAGTAGGAAAAAAAGGTCTAGAAAATGCCCTTTGGCTGCTCTTTACTGTGTGGTGAAACCTCACAGTGTCTCACCTCATATACTATATGTGCCCTAAAGGCAGCTGGAAATGTTTAGAAATATGTCTATTTTGGTACATGGCTGCCTCTCTATCTGTTATATCCAGCAGTGTTTCAAGGAAGGGAGATATTTGCTTAAATGAAAAGCCCAGACCCAAGTGTCAGATGGTAAATGGCGCTCAAGGGTATACAGCAGTCTAAACGGTGCCCTCTGTTAAAAGAATCAGCCACCTGACTGCTCATTAGTTAACAGTAAGTAATGAAGAATAGCTTGAGGCAGGAGCTCAGAAGTGCAGATGTCCCAAAATATTCACCCAGTTTGTGGTGTCATGAGATCTGTAGTGTCGTAACATAAAATACACTTAATCCCTCCTCTGAGTGAAGTAAAGCATTTTACAGTCTTTGTGGAGTCTAGTAATTTTGTGTAATCTTTTCAGTGAGGGTATCAGAAAAGAAAAAGCAAGGTCCAGGTCCATGAGATCAGGCAATGACTTGCACACTTTACCTGTGCCCTGACACATTGCACACCCAAAAGGCGTTCACTGCTAAGAGGTCACTGCTGGAAATTCCCCCATTGGGATGCTACTCTCTTCTCCCTCTCGACAAGTAGTAGATGATGCATTTTGAATTAGACTAATAACAAATCTCAGATGGCTTCTGTTGTTTTAATGGGAAGACCAGCATCTCAAACCAGAATAACACTGAAAAGGGGGGGAGTCTGAATGAGGAGGGTGGGCAGTGGCAAGGCTGTGGGAAGAGCCCAGACATATGTGACAGTAGTGGTGCCATTGCAAAGAACTGCAGAAATATCATAAAATCCATGAACACTTTTAAAAGAAGTTGCATCTTTTTCTGTTAAGGTATTTTTACACCTTAGAGACTCCCCTTCACAGAATTCTATAACAAGGTTGGTTTTCCTTGCTTAAATTTTAGTTTGCTTTGTATTTTGGGTGCTGTCTAAAGTCAGAAGGTATTTGTAGTAGAGTTCTTAAAAGCATTTAAACCACAAACCTCAATCCCAATAAATTTGAATGAAATTTTAGGTGCCTAGATTTTCCCTTTTCTGCGCATTCCTCCTTCTCTTTTTTTTTTCCCCCTCTTTTTTTTCTGTTTTTGCCACAGTTTGGGTAAAGCTCCTTCATTGTCTGAGGACACATGAAGTGACAGTCTTGGGTGGAAGGTCAGAATAAAGAGAGAAGTCAAGGTCTGTTCTCCATACCTAGCCTGGTGAGTAGGCCACACCTCTTGTTTGAGTCTGTTCTGGCATCTGTTCATCTCCTTGACCCTTCAGCAGTGCATCAGAGCTCAGCTTCAGGCTCCAGTAAGTCTCACCCCCTCTAGTATCAGATGTCATCTTATGTCACCCTCTTCCTACAGCTCACAGCAGCACCTGCCTTGATGTTTCTTTGATGTGTCCAGTTTAGTCTCTCACCAGACAGCCCCTGCAAAAGTGCTTGCATAGGACAGTACTCCAGGCAGACCCTGATGCCATGGCTGTTACATGCTTTTCAGTCGTCAACAACTGTAATCACTGCCTGTGGGGTTACTGGTTGAGGTCCCTGCCCCATTCACAGTAGTTTCTTACCTCCTCCTCAAAGCAATCTGCCTGTACTTGTGTTTGTTATCTGAACCAAGATGCCAGACTGAACCCCTATTTCCCCTGCCTTCTTACCTTTCAGCACTGTGTCAAATCCTGTTTGCTGAGAACATGAAACAATTTTTCTCTGGCCTCAAAAGTCAAATACACACTGCCATAACTAAGGGGCTTAACTTAGGAACGGCTTGGGATAAAGGATAAAGCTTAAAAAATGTGGGCATAGACAGCAAGCCCAGGTTCCTGCTTCCTGTATGCCTCTCATTGACCTCAATGGATATCCCAAAGGCAGAGAGAACATTTGCAAACAGATGGGGAGCTGAGCAGCAGCAGGAAAGCATGTGGAAAAGAGGATGGATGCCACTGCTGAAGGTGCTCTGCACGAAAGGTGTGAATCCAGTTGTATTTACATAGCACACACTTGGCCTCTTCTCCACTGCTGATGGAGGACTGCTGGTACTGTCTGAGTCCTGAATGTGCTCCAAAGATTTCATCTTCCCTGGGAATCCAGATTTAAAGATAAAGGCCATCTCCCCCAGACAACCTCTGAACAGCAACGGCCCAGGAAAGGCTGCCATGCGACTGCTCTGGGGATTTTAATATGTGAGGTAACTGATCTAGCAAGTTTTTTGACCAGTAAGCTTCCATATTCTCTGTTTCTTTCTCTGTTACGCATTTACACATATAGAAATTTTTAAAGAAGTGCAACTAGAAAGAGAAGCAGGAAACCCAATCTCAATAAACTCTCCACAAAGTCCAGAAATTAAGGACAAGTACATCATGAAAGCATATTAGTCAGAGAGCTATAAATCCCAGCAAATTGATTGTCATATTTAATAAAAAAACATACTAATATAGAATAAGTTGCAATAAATACTGCAAATCAACCTCAGGCTATAAACATTTAAGATTAGCCTTCATACCACATGTACCTGAAGTGTAAAAAAAGCAAGCAGGAAGGGTTTAAAAAAAAAAATAATAAAAGAAAGGACAAAAAGTGTCCCCCCTAAAAATGGAATTTGAAATTAAAATGTGGTCCTTTGAATTACACTTTCTTTGGTCTGCAAACCACTGGATGGCTTCAAAGAGTTTTGCAGCATAGATGAGCTCTTGTGCATTGCTTAACAGTGATTAGCCTCCCCTGCTTACAGACCACAGAATACAGAATTAACCAGGCTGGAAAAGACCTTCGAGATCACCGACTCCAACCTATCACCCAACACCATCTAATCAACTAAACCACTGCACCAAGTGCCTCAACCAGGCTCTTCTTAAATACTTCCAGTGATGCTGACTGCACCACCTCCCTGGGCAGCCCATTCCAATGGCCAATCTCTCTTTCTATGAAGAACTTCTTCCTAACATCCATCCTAAACTGGCTGGTGCAGCTTGAGACTGATCAGTGCTGGGCCCCATCCTGTTCAATATCTTTATTGATGATCTGGAGGAGGGGATTGAGTCCATCACCAGTAAATTTGCAGATGACACCAAGCTGAGGGCAGGACTTGATCTGTTAGAAGGTAGGAGAGCTCTGCAGAGGGACCTTGAGAGGCTGGACAGATGGGCAGAGTCCAAGGGCATGAGATTGAACACATCCAAGTGCCAGGTTCTACACACTGGCCACAACAGCCCCAGACAGTGCTACAGGGTGGGGTCAGAGTGGCTGGAGAGCAGCCTGGCAGAAAGGGACCTGGGGGTAGTGGTTGACAGTAGGCTGGACATGAGACAGCAGTGTGCCCAGGTGGCCAAGAAGACAAATGGCATCCTGGCCTGCATCAGGAATAGTGTGGCCAGCAGGAGCAGGGAGGTGGAGGTCATGCTGCCCCTGTACTAAGCACTGGTTAGGCCACACCTTGAGTCCTGTGTCCGGTTTTGGGCCTCTCAGTTCAGGAAAGATGTTGAGATGCTGGAACATGTCCAGAGAAGGGCTACAAAGTTGGGGAGGGATTTGGAGCACAAGCCCCACGAGGAAAGGCTGAGGGAGCTGGAGTTGCTTAGCCTGGAGAAGAGGAGGCTCAGAGGTGACCTTAAGGCTTTTTACAACTACCTAAAGGGAGGTTGTAGCCAGGTGGGGGTTGGTCTCTTCTGCCAGGCAACCTGACCTGATCAAGATTCCCAGCACCCATTCTAGAAGCCAGGTGGGTTTTTTTCCTATTTAGTATATATTCAGTAATATTTGCTAACGTGTCCTCTAGTCTGCATTATTAATGTGGCATAGGCCTAGGGCTTCCAATATCATATTTGTGGTATTTCTTCTCTCAGATCCTGAGCAATCCACACATAATCCTCCAGCAGAAAAGCTGTTTAAAAGTCATGGCACTGGGCCTTGTGTTTGAAACCACTTAGCTTAAAACAAGGAATATGATGTCACCATCTACAACTGCCTCCACAGTGGAGGCACATCTGCATTGTTAAGGTCACTCCTGGCTTAGGCAGCAATTCATTATGTCAAATGAGAGAGGCAACATGTGCAATCATACTGAGAAACCAAGAGGAAGGGTTGGCACCAAGATAGGGCAACCCACAGGGTGGGGCTGAAGATGCCAGCTCCCATCTCATGTGAAAGTCTCTCAGCCCATCTGCCTGAATCCATGCCAGGGCAAATGCTGTCATTTGGGGCTGCAGTTTGGCTGGTGCAGTGCAAATGAAATCACTTGGGTAGAGGCTGATAAAAGGGAATGTGACCTTGCCTGAGCTGCTGCAGGTACCAACTGCACTACGTTCCCACACACATGCCTGAAATGTTAGGAAGTTTTCATTCACATGGAACCTGAATTGCACCATATTTCCTTCTGTCAGTAACTTACTGATAAAGCCTTTCAGGTGAAGATAGACTTGAGAAGAGTCCTGAAGCTGCTGGAAACCTGATACTTCCTTCCTGGTGGGATTCAATTTCTGCTGTCAATAGCATGTCAGTGCAAAACGGAAGCAGCCATGTTTACAAAATTAACAAATGGACTTAAAGTTAAACACTGGGCAATTTGTGAGACAGATTTTTTTTTCCCCAAGCATTGACCAGCCTCCTGAGATTACTTGCAGGTGAATGTTTTGTTATTCTTTCTGGACTGACTTATTCTAACATCGTGTCATTTTTAATTGCTTTTCTTGAGAATATAAGTTTGCAACTCCATCCTGTTAGCCTTGTTAGAATGCTCTTGGTTTTAACCTTTTCCCAAGGCTGCATTCACCATTCTTAGATCACACATGTATTTTTACTGACTTAAATCTGTTATCACCGTTGGGAATGCAAAGCTGTATTCTCTGTATGTCATGTGCCCTATATTATTAAGCTCTGGGCTTTCATATAGGACAAAACTAAATGGCACAGGCTTGTTTGTACTGGACCCTCACCCTGAGAGATGTACCTGCTGTGTGTATGAGTGTTACTACTTTTAACAGGACTCCTTGCAACAACAACTGAATAGCTGTTTGACAGTTATCCTGGGGGGTTGGGGGGGGGGGGGGAATGGATTTGCTGCCAATATTTGTGAGGAAGAAACCATATTAATGCATTATTTTGCTTATACAATACTTACCACTTTTTTTTCCCTTTAGTCTGCACTGTTAAATGTAAAAAGCAGATCTATCAGCATCTAATGTTTCTTCAAAACACTGTGTAGTGTCTAGAAAGCTGAACTGTCAGGCATGCTTGTCATGGACACATATTTTGTCATTAACTGTGTTCAGGCATGAGTTTTGGCAGGATTTCTTCACAACTATCCTGAACTTTTCTTGACACTTTCAGTGGCATGTAATATATCTGCAACTCAGGGCTTGATAAGCCCATAACTCTTTAATTATGAGCCTAGAAACTCCCTTCATAATTATCATCCTGTAAGCAACATGATCTACTTCTCAGCCCAGCAATTCACACTGCAGGTGCTTCGCTGTGTTTGGCTACCTTCTGCTAACTTTTTTGCTTTTTTTTATCATGCCAAGAGAGCAGTGTGTGCTCTGCATTCTTGTGTCAGTGTAATCCTGGAGTGGTTTTGCAGTCACTTGCTAGCTGATCTGATTGATATCTAGCATTTGTCATTTCTCTTGTGTCTTTTCCGCCAACTGAGGACAGTGCTCAACTCTCACACCATGCATACCGTTTGGATCAGATTTATCTGGAAGTCCAATTTCCTTCTGTTATGGTTTCACATTGGTGTTTGTGTCGTACTGAGTGATGCTGGTATGCTCTCTTAAATTAAATTGGACTTTTACAAGTGCTGTAGGAAATAAAAGGAACAAAACTTATGTAGCTGATGTATCTAATATCTAAATCCCATATTACCCTATGGGAAAGTGAATTGGGAACTGGCTCAGTGTCTTGCCCAAGTCCCCAGAGGATATCAGTGACTGAAAGTGAACAAACCCCTCCAATCCCAACTCTGTAGCATCTCTGTGATCACTTTGAAAACTTCATTTCCATCTATTGAACCTTGATCTATTAAAGAGAATAATGAAACAGGGAATTCAGCTCTCTATCTTATGGCCTGAGGGCGGAAGTCAGGAAAAAGTTTGTCTGATGATTTAATTAATTTAATAAAAGAGGAATTACCTACAAAGTTGGTTTTGTAAAAATTCTATAGAGACTATAAATCATGCGTATATTTATTAAATATTAACTTAGCAAGCAAGGGTACAGCAGTCTACAAAAGAGCAAAGACAATTCCATCCTTTCAGAGTATGAGGAAGTTCTATCTACTTGTGCCAGATGTGAATTTATACATACACAATTCAATGTAAACCTAAATATATTTAACCCAGAATAGTTTGCTTTCTTAAACTCTAAACAAAAATTACATGCTTCCCTGCTAGATATATTTATTCCTTTTCATATTCAATATTTGTGTCTAAAGCTGATCATCTTACTGAAAAAAAGGTTTCTATTCTTCCTGAAGTCTAGAGTTGCTAGCACAGACCCATCAGCCAGCAGCATCCTTCTGTAGCCTTTCAGAACATGTACAAATGGCACAAGGTGTTAAGAGATGCAGGCCACGAGGCCAAGAAGTTCAGTGATGGATTTATTATTGAAGAGTGTATGTACTTTTCTGAAATACGAGTTGACCTTCAGGCTCCTCTTCAAGTTGCTGTTTAAACAACAGAGTTCAATAGTGAAATAGTCCATAGAGTTTCCAGAGAGGAACCCGAAGGACACTTCCTGGATGACAAATTAAGGAAAACTTCCAAATCAAGATGCAAACATTCTCTCTGGGTAAATAACAATTGTCAAAACCATGTAGCCATTCCATAGCTTTATATGCTGAAGGAGAGAGAGCTTAAAACGTCACTAAAATTCCAGACTCAAACAAACTCAAACTTTAGGATTAGTTCACACTTGGATTTGAATTTAATAATTTGGACTGATCTCTACAGCCATACCGTTTTTGCAATAGAAGCTTGCTTATGGATGTATTTCTCCAGGCTGATAATTTTGACAAAGATTTCTGAGGTTTGAGATCAGCACCACCTGGAATCTTGTTTAAAAAAAGTGATATATTTTCCTTCCTTTTCCCATGCAGCTGAGTAGTTATGTTGTTTGATGCCTTTGTGTTAAATGCCATCGCTTCAAACTCTGTGCATGTCAAACAGCAGAAAGGTAGGAGAGTTTGAAAGGTTATCACTGTTTCTCTTTGAATTTCTGTATACTGAAATCCGTCATGGATAGCTGCTTACTGCAAATCACTGTTTGACAGCTTCACTCAACTTCGAGTCTTGTCAGCTCAGGGGGCAATTTGACAGCTCTCAGGCAATAAAGTAAACAAGGGATTTGGTGCGTCAGAGAAGGAATTCTTAAAATCATTCCTAATATTTCTCCTATTCATAACATGTCACCAAGCCAGCGAAGTTATGAAGGCAGCAAGTCTCAGCTTCTTACGCATCCCAGGTGACATTCACAGGGTGAAGGAAAGCATCAAGGAACCCTGGCAACCGGCTTCCATCAATTACCATCCAGATTTTTTCCACTGATGGCATTCCTGACAAAAATGAAAACTCAAGGCATTCTTTGTCAGATGGATGGTTTTACAGGTACTTATATAGCAGTCTGAGTTAAAAGGTGATTCTGTATTGGTGGAAACAGCCTCATTTAGGAATTGTTGTTTTAAACCCAAACATGACCAGGTTATAGGTTTTCTGCCTCATAATATAGTTAGGGCATATTTTTTTCACAGTGGCCTGGAGATCCACAGACATTTTGCTTGTACAAATGCTTCAATGAAGAAGATATAATAGTTCTGGAACGTGCTGGGGGTTGATCACTACATGGATCTGATCACTTATATACCTGTTTATGGATCTACAACATATTTGCACATGAACTAACAGGTACATTTTCTGAATTAGTCACTTTTATGGAGTCCTGACTTTGTGGAAATCATCTGAGACATCTTAAATGGCACTGGGTTTTTTGAGGATGCTGACTCCAGATTCTGATAATCTGGCTATGTTAAATAATGCATCACCAATTGGATGCTCAAAATTATTAGGAGCTTTTAAGAATGTAACCTGATTCATTGGATATTTTACTCTGTGTGTTTCTGTATTCCTATCAAGAAATAATAATAAACAAAACTAAGCATAGAAAATCTGACATAAGTTTTTCTTTGAACACCTATTTTGAGGACTCCTGCTGCTGACACACCTCAAGCTGACCCTTTTGTTAACTGTGTGGCATGCCCATGACAATAAATTACCTGTTGTCATTATTGAAAAGGAATAACGGTCTGTTAGCCTTTTAGGACATTATTTAAAAGTCATTTTTCTAAAAGAAGATATATATTCCCACTTGAGGTAATGCTTGCTGGTTTATCCCCTTTCCTTTCTAAGTAACTTCATTAACTGTTGCTGGTCTGTGTTGTTATAGGAATATTTCTAACTCCAGTAGTTGTTGTGGGGTGAAATTGCAGTTACAGCTAAATCATCTCACTAATATTTTTCTAATAAGGACACTTAACTAGACTCATGCAAACTCATGTAAACTTCTATAGCTGTGTTTTCGATGGATCTAATCTACTATAGACTAGTTGTAACATATAGGGGTACTGTTAAAGATCTTAATTTGCTTCAGTATTACAACTCCATTAATTCACATTTTACACTGAGCCCTGAACAAATGCACTTCAGCAGCCACTTGTGCTTGCTAAAAGATTAAAGACTCTGAACTGTGTGAAGAAAGGAAATCTTTATAGGTTGCTAGCTAATGGTTGTTTTCTTTGCTGTTGGAGTCGGTAAATTGAATTGTAATGGACTGGATTGATTCCACATACGGAAATTACAAAGAACAGGATGCATAAATTTTTTTTACAGTCATTCTGGAAGTCAGCTATACACCTCGAAATGCAAGACTGCAAGAAAACATTTGAAACTCTGATAGGTCTTTTTAGCATAATATTACTTGCTTATATATCTGCCCTGTACTTTGCCTGAGCAGCTAAGTAGTTGATGTAAATGTAATTGATTTGGCATCACATATGGAGGTGCATGTTAGCACCATGTACGACCAGCTTACACTGTGACATCACAATATGGAAACCTGGGATCTCCAGCTCACTTGGTCAAAGGCTCACATTAATTTCATTGCTACCAACATGCAAGTAAAAATTATTAGAAAAGTAAAATTGCGAGCATGCGTTCTTTTACAATGTTCTTAAGGCTTACCTAGCCTAAACTGTATTCCTAGATATATATCTCTTCCTGATGCCATCATGACAAATTCAGGCTCAGACTAAGTGGCAGAAGGGTAAAGAAAGTCTCCACAGCTAAAACTAGTCATACTGCTTGAATCTAGGCAGAGTGATGGGAGTTAATCACTGAAACATGGACAGGACTAGCTTGTCATAGCTACCAAATCAGAGCTCTGTAAAACTTGTCAATGTATTATCATGACCAGCTGTCAAACTCTTATAATTTCATGATTAATACATTACAGAGTGATTTCCTCCCTTTTACTGTTGCCTGGAATATGCTTTAACTAGAAGTGGTATTGGTCATATTCATTTAGAGTGAGCTACAACTGTGTGCATACAGGTGTATAAATGTCACAGAAAGGAGCAGATAATTCTTGGGCCTGGCTTCTTACATGGGAGGGGACTGCTCTACACATCCTGCCTTTCACTGTGCCCCTTGGACAGCAAAGAAGTAGTGCTGTGAGCACTATTAAACACCTGTGTTAAGCTAGGTAAACATAAATCTGTACCCCTGTTCTCCCTCCCCTTGGTAACATCTGTGTATAGTGCCACTAGAAATAGCTTCAGAGTCATCTTTTCCCATGGAAAAACAGAATGAAAAACTCTACTGATGACTTGTACACAGACATATTTTTGGGGTGAAAGAGATTACTGCTAAATCTCTTTTGTAGTGTTTTCGCATAAAGGGAAGAGTGTGTACCACTTTCCTGAGGAGTGCCTGGAGACTGCTTATGCAGCATGACAAAGTCATATAGCACTTGAACCAAACCAGATGAAACAAGATGGCCATTAAATTACTTAAAATTCTGCCCACCAAGAAACTTCTGGGCTGTCCATGAGCAGGCTGGGAACCAGTGGCAAGGTGCTTGGAAAGTGTCTGACTTTATTGACAAAATGCTTGACCTAAAGGGAGGTTGTAGTAAGGTGGGGTCAGTCTCTTCTCCCTTGTATCAAGTGATGGAACGAGAGGAAATGGCCTCAAATTGTGCCAGGGGAGGTTTAGATTGGATATTAGGGAAAATTTCTTTACTGAAAGAGTGGTCAGGCATTGGAACAGGCTGCCCAGGGAGGTGGTCAAGTCACCATCCTTGGAGATGTTCCAAAAATGCGTAGGCGCATGTTTTAATGGCCATGGTGGTGTGGCGGTGTTAGGTCAGCAGTCAGACTGCATGATCTTAGAAGTCTTTTCCAACCGAAACAATTCTATGATTCTATGATTCACTTGAACTTAAATTAAAGCCCTTGAAGATTACTGCTGAATCACAAGCATTGCAGACTGAAATAATTACTGAGCTACTCTTTACCATAGTGGATTCCTGCCAGGAGAGGATTTGCATTTTTTGTGAGATATTTCCAATTAGCCTGTGGTCAAGGACTTTTTGAACTTGCAGCTCTGTAGATTTGCTTGTTCAAGACTGTCAGTGCTCCCTTTGAGTTTTTAAAAAATAAAATAATAGCCATTTTTAAAACCTTTGAAGAAAAGAAAACTACTACTGTAGTCTATTTCTTTTGGAATTTCTTAAAAGGTTTCTGAGGAGGGCTCCTTCATGACAATATGATTAATCAATGAGACATGACAGCTAGTCATTTCAAAGTTATTATTGTATGCCTAAAGTGGCATAGCAGGCATAAGGCTGAAGAATGAGTGGCTTTAATCATCCATTAAGTGCAATAATCTCTTTTATATGTACTGTCTGGAGAGACTTATCAAAAAGGAATTTAGGAACAATATTAAGATGAACAGGCAAACTGGTGAATGCACTAGGCATGAATATTAACATGGTTATAACATCACTGACAGGCACTCAAGAAGGTCTATTTGTATTAAGTTTTCATCATTAAAGACACCCGAAAGGAATGATTTTTAGTAAGAAGCAAGATACTGCAAGGACTTTTTTGGTATATTTGCATTTTTCCTCCTTAAATATTTGTCTTATACACTTTAAGCATAGATTGTATGGACTTTAAAGTGGGTTAACTCACTTATGAGGTACAGACGGATAAAAGTGCAGATGGCAAACAGTGATACATTGCCTGTCCATATCACAACAATCCTGCCATAAACCCCTTATTTGGTGATCCAGAATTTCAGTTCACTTCACTACCTTTGCCTGGCACTCTGCTCTAAAAGTAGGCAGTTCTTCCTCAGGAGAGACTTCCCCCATAGAGTATGTGAAGGTCAGTGGTGTGGTTTCCACATTCATTTTAGCTTATAGAGCTGGGAATTGAACTGTAGCTCTCAATGGTGATACAGAGAGAAATGCCAAGCTACTTCATTGACCTGGTAAAATATTTTCATTGGTTTTAAAGGACAGGCATAAAGCATGGTTATTTTTGTATGAAGTGGGTTATGGAAAGTAATAATTTTTCAAAATAACATAATTGCCTGAATTTTTTTAATGTAAAGTTTTTGCCAATATGCCACTAAGTGGAGAAATCCAGTGCCAACATAAATGTTGGTAATAGGTAATATGTTTGTCATATTTACAGGTCTGAAAATGTTCACTTTTCCTTAGCTTCCATTGTGTATATTAACACATTAAAATCATCCTCAAAATGTAACTGTGAGAGATGAAAACATTTGTTATGACTCAAAATATAATTGCTCTATGCCATATAGGAAAGAGTGCTTTTCTGAGTTGGCCCTTGTTTGAACCTAGACGATGTTTGTGTATTTTGTGCTGGATGCAAAAAGATTTGCCCTTTATTTGAAGCCAGATTTGCCTGTGTGATTGCCATGCTTTAGCTTCCATTTAGACAATTAGAGTTTTCCTGTCAGTCTGTTTGAGACCACATGGCCTGAATGATAAAAATCTTCCTATTGTAGGTGTATGGAAGGTTGTGGCAATTCTGTTTCATTGAAAAGGAATAAGAACTTCAACCCTGAAAATGAAAACTGATGAGATTTGGACCTCGTGTTTTGTTTTGCCTTTCAAAAAAATGTACAGGAGTGCAGCATTGCAGGGCTGGTGTCAGTAGTTCTCTTTGAAAGAGAAAGCCTTGGTTCTAAACAAAATGCCTTCTTTGAAGAATATTTGAAGAATTAGACTTTAAAAAAAAAAAAAATCAACAAAATTCCTTTCAAATAAAGGGTTAAAAAGATCTGCTAAAGTTTCCCAAGGGACAGTATCGTCCAGTTTTGAAAAAGTCACTGCTGTAATAGGATATGCCCTTAAGCTTGTTCTTAAGTCTTATTTTCTTAACTGCAGGTTGAGAAAGTTTCTCTCCATCTTGTTCCTTGCAGTTGTTCTGGAAAGGAATGGTGAGGCTGTGCAAGGTTTCACATTGAAAAAACCCTCTTCCTGTAAAGGCAAGACCCTGCCAAAATAAATAGGGACTGCAGCAAATGGCAATTTCTTTTCAGCGAGTGTGTATGTATTATGTATAGTAATGATATACATATAGAATGGGGGGAGGGGAAGGAGGGGGGTGTAGTTACAAACATTTGCATAAGCATCAATATTTAAAAAAAATATACCCTCTAAAGCATACATAATCAATGCCATCTTTCTTGGAAACTGGGCATTTAATGCAGTCCAACCTGCTCAGAAGTTCATCTTGTAGTATCCTGAGATGAAGATTAATGTCCTGGGACACAAAAGCTAATTTCTTAATAATGATAAAGTTACCAAAAGCAATGCAAGTTCTTGGTGCCTGAAACAGCCAGCTGAAAATAGCATGGTCTAGTGATTAGAAAGGTTTTTGTAGGAAATAATACTTTTCTTGTCACTGGGCAGCACTGCCAGAATGAGTGCAGCAGCTGGAACACATATGCAGAGTGTTTACTGGAGCGACTCTTACACTTTCAGACAGAAGGAAATCCTGTGCAGGATTGGAAAGCGCAGAGAGCTGTCACCAGGGAATAGGCTGTCTGTGTGTCTCCATGAAATAAAAGCTGTGCAGACCACAGACCCTGCAGTGGGCACTTCCTGCCCCCTTTGCTGCAGCAGTTTGAGATTGCTTTTTCTTTTTGCAGTTTTTTCCCTTCTTGCCTTTTTTTTTTTTTTTTTTTTTTTTTCTCTCTTGTTGTTTGGCTTGGTTTTTTGGTTGGTTGGTTGGTTTATGTTTTGATTTATTTGGGGGTTTGGGGTTTTTGTTTATTTGGTTTGGTTTGGTTTTGGTTGTTTTTTTTCTGGAAGATATCAAATCTAGCAGTATTATCAATAAAAATACTAATGAACTTCAGGATGTCCTTTGTACTAAACTTCAAGACTCTGATTAGGGGTGGGGATGTTTGTTGGGATTGGGGTTCAGTTTATATTTGGCAAAAATGAGAACCTCTGTTAGGTTGTGTGGATTCCTTTCTCTAGGCTACCAAGGCATCTGATATTACTTGAGGTATTTTTTTCATTTTCTTGGGGTTTGTTTGGGGCTTTTTTTCTTCCCCAAAGCTGTGTAAGTTTCATACTACTGTGAGTGCATTTAAAGTAGTTGCAGACCCCAGTCACACAGGGCAGCTGATGCTGTAACAATGACCAGTATGTGCTAATGAATAAGAAAACTGGTTTATTATCAAAATAAGTTTAAAAAATATTAAATTAATTATGTGCTTTTGTGACAGGTTTGCAGGAGGGATTTCAAATAAAATCACCATCAATCTGGCTACAGCCAAAACAAATTTTATGAAAAGTAAAACAAACTGTTGCACAGACAAAGTAGGCCTTTGGGGGCTCACGCAATAATCTGTGTTTCCTTATTTAGCTGTGTATAATATTTCTGTTCGTTTCTTGTCTAGATAGAATCTTAGTATATGTAACATTGCTGTTAGAGCCAAGAAGAGTCAACATAGGCCACTACCCAGAGGGAAGGGAAGAAAGAAATGAAAGAAAGAAATGCGTACTTAAAATTTTTGCTTCAAGTAAACAAGCCGTGCCCAAGTAACCATGTCAGGCATAGTGCAATTGTAAAGGTGAGCATTAAATATAAAATCTTTAACTGTAAGATGGTGACTTTTCACAGAAATATGTGACTGTGTTGGAGTGTATATTCTGGAAACCCTAGATGCTGCTGTCACTAATAATAAAATTATTGTTAGGATCAAAGTTCTAGTGAAGTTCTGTCTTTCACTGAGCAGGAATGTCACATTTAAGCAGATGAAAAAGACATGTGGGCCCACAGTTTCAGAAGCACATAAGCAATGCTTATGCAGTAGCCAAGGGGCCTGTAGCACCAGTCAATCTGCTCTGGCCCACCCTCAGTGGTCAGAGAATGGTGGAAATTGTGCTGGTGTTTGGGTAATGGTGAACCAGGTTGAAAACGCTTCACTGGGCTGAGGCATAAAGGCCACTGAGCACAACAACTGATTCCCAAAAGATGTGCTCCATTAACCAGTAATACCTCCATTGATGAGGAAAGGTTTAAATTCCTACTTGCATGTTCCAGTGAAAATGCATCAGTCATTTTTTACTGTTTTCTTTGCACTGTTCTGCAGATAGGTTCTGTGCTTGGTTACACCCATCCTCAACGGGGGGTTGAAAGAACCCAGCCCCTGGGTGGACAAAAGAAACTTGATCCAGGTGGGCAGAGAGAGACTTGGTTCCCCCCTCCCAGGAGGAGGGGTCCCCTGGGTGAGAGGTGATCTATTTCACTCCTCCTTCCTGTCCAGCAAGCCTATGAAAAGGGCAGACATCTTTTACTGCTCTCTTTCCCTGTTTCACCTGCTCGAGAGAGATCATCTGCTGCTGCTGCTGCTGCTGCTGCTGCTGCTCCCTGCACTGACCACGTGGTGGGGGCCTACTTTCCAAGCTGCATCCAAACTTTCTAAAGAACTGAATCCACCTACATCCAGGGAATACAAGGCCATTCAGCCTCGGTTTTGTATATTTTCCTATTTATCCTTATCCCTTACCTTTGTAAATCTTCCCTGTTATTCCTATATAGATATTTTGCTAAAACTTTATCTCTTTTACTTCCAAACTGATTTCAGACTTTCTTTTGAAAATTTACATCTCCTTTCCGCTACCTGATTTCGTTTTATCATATCTTACTAGGAAAGGAAGGGGGGAGGAATCTTCATCTCTTACCATTTGGGCTTTTAGATTCCTGGTAAAGCTCAAACCAGCACAGATATTCTTGGCGCCCAACATAGGCCTTAAAAAATAATGCTTTGTTTGAAAAAATAATACTTTGTTTGGAAAGAAAGGATTGCAAGAAGAGATGTTAATTTTATGGATTGTAATAGTCCAAGGTTTTGGCTGGATTTTTTGGACTTACATTTATAAACTAATAACTTATCATGTGATTTGGTTACCGACAGAGATGCTGGTCACAGTGTCACAGTATCACTAAGGTTGGAAGAGACCTCAAAGATCATCGAGTCCAACTTGTCACCACAGACCTCATGACTAAACCATGGCACCAAGTGTCATGTCCAATCCCCTCTTAAACACCTCTGATGCAGTTTTGCATGTGTCTCTTGAATTCTATCAACTTTACTGGCAATTTTTCTGAAGCATGCTATGAAACTAACCATATAGATAAAAATATTTTTTAAGGGAATTAGTATTGTATAGCAATATGTTCAATATGCTTAAATTCAATCTTTATAATTAAATCATCTCTGGCTGCATGGGGAGGTGTAAACCTATTAAGAACTCTCTGGAGAGGGACAATGGGCGCAGTGCATTCCTTTGTGGGCTCTGATTGCCGAGGGGTGGAAGCCTATAAACACTGCAGGCACTGTAATAATGCTTATGAAAACAGGGACCCAGAGGGGGAGGGGTCTCACTACAGCGACTGCTGCTCAGCCCCATGGGCCCCAGCCTGCTCCCAGCCTCGGCCCTGAAGGTTTGCCTCCCCTCTCCCCGCAACGGCTTCCCACTTAAGCCCTGATGCTCCTACCCACATAGTCTCTCTGTAGCACCTGTCGCCAAATGCCAGGAAAAGATGGCAGATGGTGGAGAAGGCACTTCGACAGGACCCAGCACATGTTCTAGGGAGACTTTTGCTTGAGAAAGCACTTTTGATTTGAGCTGAAGGCATGTCACTGTCTTTCATTCACTAATCCAAATGCATTACATACAGGTGCTAAAAACTCTGATTTTGCATCGTTACCCAGCTTGCCTGTTCTCGTTGCTGGTTTCCAGTCAGTTTAATGGGAGTATGTGTCTGTCATTCAAACAAATGAAAACCTGTGCCTGTTTTTTAAAGGAAATATATCTCCTCTTACTATTGCATGGTTTCCTGATCAGATAAAACCCATTTTGTGCTAACATTTAAATGAAATGCGCTGCATTCCAACCCAATAACAAAAAAATCAAACCCACTCATTGCCAAGTATCATAAGCTCTGAAAATACACTCAGGCACTGTGATGATATTAATAGGGAAGCAGATAGCAGGTTTTGGATGACTAAGAAAATCGCACAGTGGAACATAAGAAGTACTGTGCTTACTGATTTCAGAATAAAATGGAAGACAGAAAGCCTATCAGAAATTATACTGATCATCTAATACTGTACATTTACATGGAGACTTGGCCTGGACTATCTCAAAGATGCTTCACAGAGAGAGACATTTTTATCTTATCTCTCCATCTAGGTGGCTGAGGTAAAGAGGTTATACAATGTAGACTCAAATTTCAGAAAAAAATTAAAAAACCCCAACAATTTCCAAGGTGTGTCTCAACAAAAGCTCTGTAAGAAACTAGGATGTATTGCAGCCAACGGATGCAACAGTAGACTAGAAATCACTAAACTCCACCAGAATTTGATAAGACACTGGGCAAAACTTCACTGTGTGTTTGGCTGTTTCTTAAACTCTCCTGTTAGGCATATTTAGGGTATGAGGGGGGCCAGTGACAGAGCTGAAAACAAAACCTGGCTTGCACATTTATGGCTTTTCAGTCTGTAGTTATCATAGATAACACATCTGCAATACCTAATCTGTTGGCATAATGTTTTGGGTTTTTTTTTAAGCTAATGAGTAATGTTGGTCAGACATTATCCCAAGTACTTGCAGCCCAGAAAGCAAATCCCATCCTGGGCTGCATCAAGAGAAGCATAGCCAGGAGGGCCAGGGAGGTGATTCTCCCCCCTCTACTCCACTCTGGTGAAACCCCACCTGGAGTACTGTGTCCAGTTCTGGAGCCCCTATTACAGGAAGGATCTGGACATGCTGGAAGGTGTCCAGAGAAGGGCCACAAGGATGAGCAGAGGGCTGGAGCTGCTCTACTATGAGGACAGACTGAGAGAGTTAGGGTTGTTCAGTCTGGAGAAGAGAAGGCTCCGAGGAGACTTAATTGTGGCCTTCCAGTATCTGAAAGAGGCTACAAGAAAGCTGGGGAGGGACTTCTGAGGGTGTCAGGGAGCGATAGGACTGGGGGGAATGGAGCAAAAAATAGAAATGGGTAGATTCATATTGGATGTTATGAAGAAGTTCTCCCCCATGAGGGTGGTGACACACTGGCACAGGTTGCCCAGGGAGGTGGTGGAAGCCTCATCCATGGAGGTTTTTAAGGCCAGGCTGGATGTGGCTGTGAGCAACCTGATCTGCCATGGCAGGGGGGTTGGAACTGAATGATCCTTGAGGTCCCTTGCAACCCTAACAATTCTATGATTCTATGATTGTAATATATCTAGCATGGCTTGCCCAAGATCACTAGTTCCCCAGAGATCCTTCTTTGAGGATCTCAATCCAGAAGGAGACTTTCTCACTATCAAACTGTAAATTTTCCTCATGCATACAGCAGGATTTTCTTTTCATAGTTATTTATGTAGTCTTGCATGGGGAATACACAGGGCTGACCAAGTGAAGATCCCTTGGGTCAGGATGCATAAATGAAGCACAGTTTTCCATGTGAGTTGTCTGTGAGAGAAAAATTGCCACCCTTGTGCAGTTATGCCATTTGTTTATTCTACACAATTTTTTTTCTTTTCTTTTTAGTTAACCTGTTGTAACTCTAGATCTCAGCACATGGTCTTCTAAAGGAAAGCAAACCACTCTTGTCCGCTATGTTCAATTTGCAAGGTTGTGCAGTAGTACGTTACAGATATCCACAATTACCTGCTTCCTGCAATCTTTGTTGTAGACTTACTGATACTAATTATTTTATAATCTGACTTAAAAAAGCTTGAGTATTGGTACCTTCACTGTAATTGCATGTTTATGATAGAGTTAGAACCAAACTCACAGAATAATGAAAGAATCACAGATAGCTTTGTAGTGAAGGACACTCCACACTTGGTAGTGTGAAGGACACTGGTAAGGAAAGTAAGTTTATCTGTATCACAATATCACAGTATCACTAAGGTTGGAAGAGACCTCAAAGATCATCAAGTCCAACCTGTATACTAGTTAAAGCCATATAGCACAAGAGGTTCAGTCATTACTGAAGAGTTAAGGACTTTTGTTTGGAGAAGCGAAAATCTTTTTCAAGGAATTTAAACTTATTTAGCTGCTGTCTTCTGTTGATTATCAAAATGTTGTCTTTGGACAAATAACTACAAAAAATATGTTCCTGGTGGTGTCTAGGATCCATTTAAGAGTATAAAACCTGGATGCCCAAATATTTATCATAGAAATAGAACACATCAAATTTCACTCTTGCTATTGCTGTGCATCTGTGACCTCACGGATAAACCAGAAAACTGTAGTAAATACCTTCTTATGCCTTGTTTGAGTCCTTTCTGTTAATGGGCTTAAGTGCTGCTGCTGTTATGTAAACAGGAATTAAAACACAGGTTGTATAAATATGTTGTGTTTGAAAAATTGAGTGAGTTTTGTTCATTGTGAGTGATTTAATGGCCTCACTGCTTGATATCCACCAACTGTGCACAGAATCAGCCAGGCGTTTGCTTCTAAGCTTTAGCAAGTTGAAGTGCATAATAGTTTTCTGATACTGCAGAAATTAAATATTTTTGCATGTTTTTTTTTTTTTAAACAGGGTAGAATACAGTGGGTAATGCTGATGGGATGTGACCCCATGTCACATTATCTATGTCTTTAACCAAAGCTATCTCCACCAGCAGGTTCAGCACCACAGAGGCAAAGGAGTAAGTCTGACGCGCTTGGATGGTATTCTGGACAAGAATAAGATCTGCGCACAGAATATGTGGACCTTATCCAACTGGCAGTCTTTGCACACCTTAGCAAGTAATTTGTGGCACTCCTGAGCTTTGCCCTCGGGATTGTTAATCTTTGGATAGTGTAAAGCAGTGTCCTTGCCATTTGCTATCTGCTACTGGTTAAAGCTCCCTCAGTGTGAACATGCTTGCGTTTCAATTTGCCTGCCTAGGGAGATGCAAACAGAAGTGACAACTCCCATGTTCAATCACTTAGTCTTCTGTGCATCCTTTGTCAGTGAAAGGTTGTTCTCAAGAATAGAACTGTTTCCAGCACGTAACCTTTTGCAAGCAATGCTTTTTAACATCTCATTTTTCTTTTTTTTTTTTCTTTTTCTTTTTTTTCTTTTTAAGAATGTTGATCTGCTTGAGGGTAGGAAGCCTCTATAGAGGGACCTGAACAGTTGGGATTGATGAGCCAAAGCCAATTGTATGAGACTCAACAAGGCCAAGTTCTGGATCTTGTACTTAGGTCACAACCACCCTATGCAACACCACAGGCTTGGGGGAGAGTGGCTGCAAAGCTGCCCAGTAGAGAAAAAAACTGGAGGTGTGGACAGACAGACAGCTGTAATTGAGCCAGCAGTGTGCTCAGGTAGCCAAGGCCAACAGCATCGTGGCCTGTACCAAGAACAGTGTGACAAACAGAACTGTGGAAGTGATTGCCCCAGTGTACTCAGCACTGCTGAGGCCACACCTTGAATGATGTGTTCAGTTTTGGGGCCCTCACTACAAGAAACGCATTGAGGTGCTGGACCATGTCCAGAGAATGGCAATGGAGATGGTGAAGGGTCTGGAGAGCAGGTCATACAAGGAGTGGCTGAGTGAACTGGGGTTATTTATGCTGGAGAAAAGAAGGCTGAGAGGAGACCTCATTGCTTTCTATATGTACCTGAAAGTACATTATAGCAGGGTTTATGTCTGTCTCTTCTCCCCAGCAACTAGTTATAGAACAAGAGGAAATCACCTCAAGTTGCACTACAGGAGATTTTCATTGGATATCAGAAGAAACCTCTTCACTGAAAAGGTTCTCAAACACTGGAGTAGGCACGCCAGGGAGTGGTTGAATCACCATCTCTGAAGTTAAGTGATGTGCTGATAAGGGACATGTTTTAGCATCAGATTGATAATGGTTGGACTTGGTAATCTTGATAGGTCTTTTCCAACAGAAATGATTGTATGATTTTATAAAATAACAATAAACTTATAATCATGCCTAATAAGCAATATCCAAATAAAAAGTAATTTTATGCAGTGAATGATACATTAATCAATATGAAGTTACAGTTTGGCTACTACAATTAATGACCTCTGCCTTTTCTTCTTGATAAATTTTTAAGCCCAGCCAAATTCTTAGACAGTGAAAGCAATTTATTTTTTATCAGTTCACTTACTTCTTTTTTAGCTGTTTACAAGATCTGATTTATTTTAGTAGAAATATTAGTAGTATTTTCGTCAATTTTGTAAGAAAAGAAATTGCATAACATTTGTTCTTAGGCATGAGTTTTGATGTATGGTTCCAGATATGAGTAAGGAAGCTGTATTGTATGTTCTGAGGTTTTCCTATTGGGCATTTCTGAAATTTCAGAAATGAATGCTGAATAGGTCTAAAAGATACAGTATGGGGTGCATGAGAGATGTTTTTGACACAATAGGGTCAGAGAAATTAAAGACACGTTCTTTGTTGGCAATTTTGGCAGAAATACTAAAACACAATGTGAGAACTGCAAACCTTATGACATTTGGTAATACGTGAAAGGCTTCACGTTTGTAATATATGACTTGATGTCATGTATATGAGTTGGTAGCTTTTGCACGATATATAATGAATCTCAATTTTTGTCTGAAGCTTGAAAAGATTTTCCCAGTGTAAATAACTCATGCTTGAAGTGCAGTGTGAATTTAAAAACCCCTATTGTGGGAGTGTAAAAAAGTTCCTTTCATAATATTGAGAAAAATCCATCCTGTATTCTTAGTTTAATGGCTACTTATAAAAATGTAAACCATCTTGAGAAACCCTCAGTATCCAAATTAAGGATGTGTAAGGAGAGGTATGTATAAAAGCAGAGAGCCAACTATCCAGGTGTGTCTCTGGAACTTGAAGATCAGTTGTAGTTCCCCATTAATTTGCTGGGTCTTTTATTTGCTGCTCTTGTGTGGGCTGCTATAACACAACTAGACCCTTCTGCATTTCTTAGCTGAGCTCTCCTGGCATCCACACTTGGAATGTAGCATTGTATCTTAGGAGCTCACATTGACATTTCAGAAAATGGTCCTTAGACCTTTTCTTTATAATTGTGTTGATTTTATATTCAAGTCCTCTGGGAAGTGGGAAGCTCCAATACAGAATCACAGAATACATCTGGTTGGAAGAGACCTCAAAGATCATCCAGTCCAACCCTCGACTCAGCACTGAAGGGTCAGCAGTAAACTGTGTACCTAAGTGCCAGGTCCACATGCTGCTTAAACATCTCCAGGGATGGTGACTCCACCACTGCCCTGGGCAGAGCATTCCAAAGTTAATAAGCCTTTCAGTGAAGAAATATTTCTTAACATCCAGCCTAAGCCTCCCCTGGCACAGCTTGAAACCATTTCTTTTATTCCTGTCACCTGACACCAAGAAGAGGCACCGCCTCCACACTTCAACTTCCCTCCAGGTGGTTGTAGAGAGTGATGAGGTCTCCCCTCAGACTCCTTTTCTCCAGACTGAATAAACCCAGCTCCCTCAGATACTCCTTGTAGGTCATCTGTTCCAGGCCCTTCATGAACCTCACTGTCCTGTGGACACATTCCAGCACCTCACAATATCACAGTATCACAGTGTAACTAAGGTTGGAAGAGACCTCAAGGATCATCGAGTCCAACCTATCAACACAGACCCCATGACTAGTCCATGGCACCAAGTGCCATGTCAAATCCCCTCTTGAACACCTCCAAGGACGGCGACTCCACCACCTCCCTGGGCAGCACATTCCAATGATGAACAACTCGCTCGGTGAAGAACTTTCTCCTCACCTCGAGTCTAAACCTCCCCTGGTGCAGCTTGAGACTGTGTCCCCTTGTTCTGGTGCTGAGTGCCTGGGAGAAGAGACCAACCCCTTCCTGGCTACAACCACCCTTCAGGTAGTTGTAGAGAGCAATGAGGTCACCCCTGAGCCTCCTCTTCTCCAGGCTAAACAATCCCAGCTCCCTCAGCCTCTCCTCATAGGGCTTGTGCTCAAGGCCTCTCACCAGCCTTGTCGCCCTTCTCTGGACATGTTCAAGTGTCTCGATGTCCTTCTTAAACTGAGGGGCCCAGAACTGGACACAGGACTCAAGGTGTGGCCTAACCAGTGCAGTGTACAGGGGCACAATGACCTCCCTGCTCCTGCTGGCCACACTATTCTTAATGTAGGCCAGGATGCCATTGGCCTTCTTGGCCACCTGGGCACACTGCTGGCTTATGTTTAGGCAGCTGTCGATCAGTACCCCCTCTCTGTCCCTCTCTGTTTGGGAGCTCTCCAGCCACTCTGACCCCAGCCTATAGCTCTGCATGGGGTTGCCATGGCCAAAGTGCAGCACCCAGCACTTGGAATTGTTAAATGCCATACCATTGGACTCCACCCATCTGTCCAGTCGGTCGAGATCCTTCTGCAGAGTCTTTCTACCCCTCTAACTGACTAACATCTGCTCCTAACTTGGTGTCATCTGCAAACTTGCTGATGACTGACTCAATCCCCTCATCCAGATCATCAATGAAGATGTTAAAAAGAATGGGGCCCAGCACTGATCCTTGGGATACACCACTGGTGACTGGCTGCCAGCTGGATGTGGCACCATTCACCACCACTCTCTGGGCTCGGCCCTCCAGCCAGTTCCTAACCCAGCACAGAGTGTTGCTGTCCAAGCTTCGAGCTGACAGCTTAGCCAGCAGTTTGCTGTGGGGGACGGTGTCAAAGGCCTTGCTGAAGTCCAGGTAGACCACATCCACAGGCCTCCCCACATCCACCAGGCGGGTCACCTGATCATAGAAGGAGATCAGGTTGGAGAGGCAGGACCTGCCCCTCCTAAATCCATGTTGGCTGGACCTGAGCCCTTTGCCATTCTTCAGGTGTGCAGTGATTGCCACCAGGATAATCTGCTCCATCGCTTTCCCTGGCACTGAGGTCAGGCTGACTGGCCTGGAGTTTCCAGGTTCCTCCATCCGACCCTTCTTGTGGATGGGGACCACATTGGCCAGTTTCCACTCACTTGGGACCTCACCGGTGAGCCAGGACTGGAGGAAAATGATGGCGAGCAGCTTGGCCAGCTCATCTGCCAGCTCTCTCAGCACCCTAGGATGGAATGTCCTCAATGTCCTTCTGGTAGTGAGGGGCCCCAAAATGGCCACAATACTTGAGGTGTGGGCTCACAGTGCTGAGTACAGGGGGATGATCACCGCACTGCTCCTGCTGGCCACCATGTTTCTAATACAAACCAGAATGCCATTGGCTTTCTTGGCCACCTGGGCACACTGCTGACTCATATTCAGTCAGCTGTAAATCAATATCCCCATGTCCCTCTCCAAGTTACAGCTTACCAACCACACGTGCCCAAGCCTGTAACTTATTGTGGCATTGTTGTGACCCAGATGGAGCACCTGGCACTTATTCATCTTGAACTTCATGCAACTAGCCTTGGCCCATTGATTTAACCTGCCCAGAACCCGCTGTAGAGTTTCCCTACCCTCTAGCAGATTGACACAGCCACCCAGCTTTGTGGGAATCCAAGGGCTTTCCTGCCCATGCAGCAACCTGGTGGGTGATAAGTGATGGGACATCTGGTTGTGAGAAAGGATTGGAGCATGGAGTAACGAAGTGCTGTATCACTGAAGTGAATGGGAAAGAAGTTGGGAAAAAGAACATCTGCTAGAATGATAATGTGAACAGTCAGTTCAAGGATTGGTGAGCTGTGGGAAAGTGAAGAAAAATGTGTACAAACCTTTCAGTAGATAGTCACAGATTGCTCTGTGCAGGGCCATTTGGCCCACTTATGACAGTGGCCACGTCTTCACAGACTAGTCTGGCACTTTGTATTTCAGCTCACCATGGCAGGACTGACAGGATCGGTCCCACTATATTTGTCCCATATTCACAAACAATGCCACAGAGCTTGATGTCATCTGCAAACTTACTGAGGGTGCAGCCAATCCCTTCAACCCCATCATTAGAAAAGATACTAAACAGGACATGCCCCAGTACTGAGCCCTGGCAGATACCACTGGTGACTGGGCACCAGCCAGATTTGGCTCCATTCACCACCATTTCTTGGGCCATGCCACCCATCCAGTTTTCTATCCAGTGCAGAGTTTCTGGAGGAGACAGTGGGAGACAGTGTCAAAGGCTTTACTAAAGTCCAGGTAGACACTGTCCATGGCTCTTCCCTCATCCACTGGGCAGGTCACCTTGTTGTAGAAGCAGACCAGATTAGTCAGACAGGACCTACCCTTGATAAACCTGTGCTCACTGGACCTGATTGCCTGGCTGCCTTGTAAGTGCCATGTGATGGCACTCTGGATGACCCTTCCCATAACCTTTCCTGGCACTGAGGTCAGACTGACAGGCCTGTTGTTCCCTGGATCATCTTTCTGGCCCTCCTTTTACGTGGGCATCACATTTGCTGAGTCCATTGTACTTGTGTTGTCCATTGACTGGGAAAGTGGCTGTCTGCATGGCAGTAGGGAAGGAACCCAAACAGATAGGACTATGAAGACATCTAAAACCAGGTGTACTGGATCTGACCTAAGTCTTCTCTTCTGAATAAGGCAAATCCAGAGATAATTCACTCCTGATATATGCCATAGTGTTGTAGGAAAGTCACAGCAAAGCTTAATCTGAAACCTTACCAGAGGAGAGATGATTATTGCCACACCTGACAAATGAGGAGAAGCTGAGGGAGCTAGAACACTTCAGCCTGCAGAAGACTCAGTGGGTCTTATCAAAGTGTGTGGTGGTGAGAGAAAGTTCCCCCTCCCTCACAAAGAAGCCACAGCTAGCTCAGTTGGAGAAGCAAAGGATATGAGCTATATTTACAAGCAAGATGAAATGCAGGTTATATATATACACAATATACAGTATTTACAATATATACAAAAATACACAGCAAAGAAAGTAGTACAGAACAAAACTCCCTCCTCTGGACAGAGGAGGGTTCCCCCCATGTACACCCTCTCTCCCCCTACCTCCCTTTTCCCCCAAAAAGGGCTAGAGAGAGAGAAAAGGTAATTAATAAGG
This sequence comes from Melanerpes formicivorus, assembly GCF_026170545.1. Lineage (NCBI taxonomy): Eukaryota > Metazoa > Chordata > Aves > Piciformes > Picidae > Melanerpes > Melanerpes formicivorus. The sequence goes on along the minus strand of NW_027142395.1, from coordinate 4,520,411 downwards.
ATGAAATTTTGTTAGGCTTCAAAAGCACATGCAGGGATTAGTTTTCTTATCTCAAGGTCAGCTCCGGCTAGTTGCTCAGAAGCAGACAGGCTGGAAATGCAGAACAGAGTGGAACAGAGACCGACTCAAACTGAACTAAAACTTAAAGTTGAATTCTACCAATCTACCAGTGAAATTCATTTAGACCTATCTTTGTTTTCAAAATATTCAGCCAGAGTGTTCCAGCACTGTCCCTTTTTTTAAAGGCACAGCCTAAAACGGTCACAAAGTGTGATGGGGTAAGTATAGAAAGTGGGGCCAGACTCTTTTTAGTCGTGCCTGGTGAGGACAAGAAGCAATGGCCACAAGGGAAAACACAGGAAATACCATTTAAAGAGAAAACGCCCTCTTAGCGTGACGGTGGTTGAACACTGCAACAGGTCACACAAATAGGTTGCAGAGTCTTCACCTTCAGAGATATTCAAAACCTATCTGGCCTTGAGCAAGCAGTTCTAGCTGACCCTGTTTTGAGCCAGAAAGCTGGACTAGATAATTTCCCAAGGTGCCTACCCACCTCAACAGTGCTGCAATTGTGCAAGTCTATTTTAAAAGAAAACTGACTGGAGTGACTCACAACCCCAGTCTTACATGCTCAGAAGCACCATGTTGCATGTGCTTAAATACTCTCATCAGCATGCAGGCACCAAGACCTGTGTCTGGCCAGGGTTCCTCAAAGTGAAAGAGGGCAAGCAAATCTATATATTTTCTTATCTCCTGTTAACCCTTAGGCTGGCAAATATGTGCTAGCTTTACATGGCCTGTCGTACCCTTCAAGACCTGACCATGATTGTGATCTTCTGTCTCTCATCTTATCTCACCTTTCTGAGTGTTTATTCACTGTCTTTCTTACCTGGTGTCTTATAGCTCCAGCCCTTTATCTCCCTGTTATTATCTTTCAGTAATGTGAGTCTTCATCTAGTCTGGGAGGAAACCGTCCCTTGTTCTAAAATCTTTTTGATTTCTCATCCTGGATGTCATGGAAAGTTGCATGTAGATGTGCTGGGAGCCTGACAAGGGTAGCACCAGTGCCTGAAATTGTGCATTTTTCTGTTCTTTCTGGTGTTTCCATACCCAGATGTACCTCTTCATTTTCCATTCATTCAGTCTTGACATTTATGTTACAAATTTCAGCATCCCAACAGTCTCCAGTGTACTCCCAAGCACTTGTTGACTGAAATCTGTATCCACAGGTTTAATAATGCATGCCGAACTGTTATTTTCCTTATTAATTTAATTTTTTTTTTAACATGCTTACAGGAAGAGGATTTTTTCCTTCCACAACACTGCATGACAATTAATTTATTATAAATCCTATGGGGGGAAAAATATGTCCTTTTGTTCGCTTTACAGCTGCTCTCAGAAAATTTGCTTTGGCATCTTCTATTCCAGTCACAATCTGAAGATTGTAGCGTCTCTTCCGTCAGTTATTTCTTTTCTAATCTGAAGACTCACTGTCCATTTCTTCACTTCCCTCCCAGAAGTCATTCCATACTGATCGTTCATCCTGCTTTTCTCTGTATTTTTCCTGATCTGCCGCATGACTTTTGGGATGTAGGAACTAAAAGTGTGCACAAGACAGGTGGACTGAAGAGCCAGCCCATGGCATAATGTTATGTTGCTGCTGTGCCCTCTACACCTTTCCTAATAATTCCTAAAGTTCCATTTTCTTAACTTGCCTTTACTGAGCACCACCATCTGATGGATCTATCCACAAAAGCCACAGAATCTCTTTTCTTTGTTGTGGTGAGTACTTAACAACCCATAAATATAGGTGTTTTTCCCTTGACATGGATTTATTTACACTTATTAATATTGTATGTTAGCTATAATGTAATGTTTTTTTTTTTATTCTTTGCCATCTTGCAATCAGTCAGGTTTTACTGAAAACCACAGGTTCCAGCTCATTCATTGTTTCAAAGAATCTGAACACATCTGTGCTTCATTGCTTTCCTCTGCAAAAGGGAGCTAAACTGACTTCCCAGTTAAATCATATATATACACACATATATACGCGTACATTCAACTGGTTAGCAGTATCTCAAATTGTTTCCTACCAAGTTGCACAGAAAACAAGTAAGGCTTCCTAATCTGTACCTTCCCAAGCTACCTGCTCTGAAAACCATTGTCATGTTTGCTATCTTCCCTTGCTATGGTACTGACAGAGATCCAGGGAGCAAATTGTACCAACTAGTCGTTTGAGAATTTCACAGGTGAGTTCTTTTAGGACTCCTGGATGAATTTCACCACCTCTGGGCAATTTGTTTCTGTTTTAGAGATGTATTCTAAAAACTTGTCTTCTGACTTTTCAGCTTGAGGCAGTTCTTCTAGCTCATTCCCCTGAAAAGAAAGGATCTTCTCTAAGTTTCTTAGTAATGAATCAGACAGAAGTAGCTCTTTTTCCATAACTGTGTCTTCTGCGAGCACTCCTATTAGGCTGTGATCATAGAATCATAGAATCAATAAGGTTGGAAAAGACCCCAAAGATCACCAAGTCCAACCTGTCACCCAAGATCTCATGACTACTAGACCATGGCACCAAGTGCCACATCCAATCCTCTCTTGAACACCTCCAGGGACAGTGACTCCACCACCTCCCTGGGCAGAACATTCCAAAGGCTAACAACTCTCTCTGTCAAGAATTTTCTCCTCACCTCCAGCCTAAACTTCCCCTGGCACAGTTCTATCAATCCCAAAGGCTCACTGGCAGGTTTTCTGCTTGTGATGTTTTTGAAAAGGTATGTATTGTTAGGTTTTATTCCTTTACAAAGTTATTACTCAAAGTCACCCTTGTCCTTTCTTACTCTGCTTTGACTTCTGACATGCTTTGCTTTAACTGTTTTCTGATTTTTATATACTATCTCTACATTTAATTGTGCATCTCTGTAATGAATTATTCCTGCCTGAGATTTTTGGGTTTAGCTTTTTAAGTCCTACAAGGAGGCAGATTATGAGCACATCATGGTCAGAATATTTAAAAGTAACATTTTGAATCAGAACCTCTGCTGGATTCAGAAATTAATCAATCAACAGTTTATTTTTTGGCAGTTCAAGAATATAGTTACTACAGGAAATGGCAGTTTTCCGTCTATTTCAGAACATCAAACTGCCTCAGTTCTGTGTGTTTCAGCATGTCACCACTGAGAAGTTGGTATTGTCATACTGTATTTTACCAACAGACTGTAAAGCACTTGCTATCAGTGTTGAAACCCAGACATTCATTCTAGTACTTGTATAGGAAATAAGTATTTTCTTGGAGTCTTTTCCATTTTGATGTGCACTACAGAAAGAAAACCTCCCAACTCTATTATCAAGACTGCTATTGAAATGTCATTGTTTCCTATCAGAATTTTATTGATTTCCACCTACCTTGTGTTTTTTCCAAAGGATAGAGAATTTTTATGACTATCCCAGGAGAGGATGAGTCATTTCAATCCTTGTGCTCTTTCCACAGCTTTTTGGTTAAAACTCCCCTGCCACCTTTCTAACTTTAAGTGCCTACAATGTGATATTTCTTTTTCCATGTAGACAGAGACTCTTTCCTCTGTAAGCCTATTTATAAAATGTCCTTGGTTACTAATTAATCTGCTTTCCTAATTATTCCTGCTTCCCTGATCAGAGAGAGAGAGAGAGAGTGTTAACCAAAGTTATTTGGTTATTTATAGGGTATTTCAGTAATTATGTACTGATTGCCTAGGTTAATGCATATCCTCTGCTAAACGTACATCTACTGAATTTGGTCTTTCCTGGAGTGGAAAGGGTTGCACCAGAGCTTCAGGTAGTGTTAGTGCTGTTGCTTGCAGCACAACTGGCTTGTTCAGAGATATTTCTGTTGTTTCCACAGGAGAATGCACTGGTTTCTGTAATCACACCATGAATTCCTTATAGAGTAGATGAGTAAAGGCAGATACCCAAAATGGGTTTCACAGCCACCAATGTTTTAGTGAGTAGTCTCCAAGCAGGAAGTAAGTCAAGCCAAACAATAGGAAATACTAAGATAATGAGGTGGAGAAATATGTTTCTCAGTAAGACATATATATTTGACTCAAAGCTAGTGGATGGTGCCTCTGTGGGACCAGGACTTAAAATTCATACAATTCTCCTGAGGCTTATTACCCGAGACCATCTTTTGGGTGTCTTAGATGCAGCAAAAGCATTTGACTGAGATCAAGGAGATAGAAATGGAATGGTCATTTTCATTATATATGCACTTGCAGGATATCCCAAAGGCTTGGTAATAAATGATTATTACAAAACATATTGACAATTTTGTGCACACATTGTACTTATTTTTAATATTGAATGGCAGCGTATGTGATAAGAAATTTGGCTGACATCACAAGTGGATTTTGAACTAGCAATATTCTAAAAAGTATCCTAGGCCCTTGAATGAAGACAGAACTATGGACATCTGTTTTTTTCTTTGTGTAAATATACATTTATATTGGGGACAGTGTAGAAGTGAAGATTTAGCCCATTCTTTCAAACTTTGAAGTATCTAACTAAACTGGGTCCAGTTCTGGGCCCCTCAGTTTAGGAAAGATGTTGAGATGCTGAAAGGTGTCCAGAGAAGGGCAACAAGGCTGGGGAGGGGTTTGGAGCACAGCCCTGTGAGGAGAGGCTGAGGGAGCTGGGGTTGCTTAGCCTGGAGAAGAGGAGGCTCAGGGAAGACCTTATTGCTGTCTACAACTACCTGAGGAAGGTTGTAGCAAGGTGGGGGTTGGTCTCTTCTCCCAGGCAACCAGCACCAGAACAAGAGGACACAGTCTCAAGCTGCACCAGGGGAGGTTTAGGCTGGATGTTAGGAAGAAGTTCTTCCTAGAAAAAGAGATTGGCCATTGGAATGTGCTGCCCAGGGAGGTGGTGGAGTCACTATCACTGGAAGTGTTTAGGAAAAGACTGGATGAGGCACTTGTTGCCATGGTTTAGTTGATTAGATGGTATTGGGTGATAGGTTGGATTTGATGATCTCCAAGGTCTTTTCCAAGCTGGCATATCGGACGACGGAGATAGGAATCAATACGGCTGACCAATGTGATCGAGTATTGTTCCTTTATTGTTCCAGTGTTGCAGGCCGATGGTGCAGGCCTGAGGTGCAGGCCTATGGAGCAGGCCTGTAGTGCAAGTAAAGTACACTGTAAAGTGTAGAAGAAACAGGAGACAGGAAAGGCAGAAGTGCGTAGCAAGGCAACTGCTACAACTTATATAAACTAGGAGTGCCCTGTTGGCATAGCTCCATTGGTTCCCTATGAGTGACCACACATTGCACTATTACAGATTACTGGTCCAACTACTAATGACACAACGAGGTTGTTGATGCAGGTGCATGTCCTGTTGTCCCAAGATAACTGTCCATGTTTATAGCTACCAGTGTCTTGTTTTAGTTACATGCTGCAGGCACAGCACTGTTTTGCTACACTGCTAGCTGGCTCTGCATTTATGCTGAGCATGGCCTACCGCCATGTCAGGCTCTAGGCCTGCACTGCCAGATTGCTCACACTGCTCGTCGCTGGCATTGCCACATCAGCTAATTCTGTATTCTGTATTCTATTCTCTATTTATATATGAAAGCTGTCTGCAAAATTTCAAACCATTTGAAATTGTTGACAATGACAAAAGACATTTTTCTAAATGAAAACAAACCCATGTTTCTTCACCATATGTACTCTTCCTGAAGGGTAGATACAATTCCTGAAACTCAGTATCTCACTAAATCTTCCTGCAAGTAATGAAGCCTGAACAAGCTGAAGAGACTTGGGAATATATGGCATTACTTTGGGTGCTGCATGTTCAATAAACAGCCAAAATCATCTGCAAAATAGTTTTGGAGAAAATGAGCAACATGTCACTGAATGTTTCAGTGAAGGAGAAAATGAGAATTCATTTCCAGGCTCAACCTGGCTTTCTGCTTCCTTGTAATAAGAAACCATTTCAATACAGACAGCTTAGAAATAAAGTCTTCCCCTTGAATATGGAAAATATTGCACACGTTGTGTAATGTATATGTTAAATGAAAAAGTCTCCCTTGTTGGATTGGCAGTTTGAAGCTGCTCCATTAGCTCAACATCAGGGCTGTGGGCCTCTTGGCCCCATCCCACCAATCCTAGCTTGGCTTGGGAAGGTAATTTTGAATTTGGCATGGACACAAATTTATTTAAAGCAATGTTTGTTAGGTTATAGCTGGTGGATGGAAAATATACTATCTAATGCCCAAATTGTGACCTCCTGTGTGGAACTCGATCAATGCAATGAAACTAAGAATCTGAAAAAATATAAAGTGTAGACATAGATGTACTTCAGCAGTTTCAGCTGCTGTGGCTTCAATCTGATAAAACACTCAGGAGAAGAACCCACAAGATAAAATCTTCGTCCTATAAGATCCTGTGACTGGCCTCTAAATTCCTTAGCAGCAAAAGCACCTTCAACTGAATTTACTAATCAAAAGCAGTTAACAGAATAAGATTTTGCTGGATCTAAATTGTGGCAAATTGATATCTATTTCCCCTCTAGTTAGAGCTGACTGTCAGGTACTTTCAAGGACTTTTTCTTTGAGCATGTGCAATTTTCTTTTCCTTTTTATTAAAAATAAATTGACTGTGTTTCTGCGCTACTAGCTCTATCTACCCTTCAGCAATTTCACCCTCTTGCCTAGCTCTTTATTTTGTAGATGACTAATATTGTCTCTCCTCATCTTTCTCATCTTCTCCCTGCCTCCAGCTCTCATAAACACTGTCCTTACCCTGGTTTCTGTAGCCCACATAGTCTTTGACCACACTAACAGTATTATAGAACCACAATATCATTGCTGGGGAAGTGAAAGAAGTCTAATAATAAGCACCATTTATGAGAGAATGTAATATTTCTAGGAAAGAGCAAATAAATTTGCTCTTCATTTTGAAATTTATTCTGTTTTCAACTAAACTCCATATTTTCCCCATTTTGTTAATGTTTCAGGTTCTTTTCTCATTTTTTGTTGTTTTTTTTTAGGACCTTAGCATTCATCATAGAGTCATAGAATGGTTTGGGTTGGAAGGGACTTCCAAAAGTCATCTAGTCCAACACCCCCTGCAGTCAGCAGGAGCATTGTTCTCTAGATCAGATTCTGCAGAGCCATGTCAAGAGCCATGACATTTAATATCTTCAAGGATGGGGCCTCAACTACCTCCCTGGATAACCTGTTCCAATGTTCCACCACCCTCATGGTGCAAAACATCAAAGTTAAATAGCTACAATTGATTTGGGTTAAACATAGCAATGGAATGAGTCACATCAGTAAACTTGTTCAACCACTTACTGAAGTCTGGACCCTCATAGGTATTTGCAATACATTCATGCCTGAGAGGAGCCTTCCTTAGCAAAGGACATTCCTTTGGGTCCCTCTCCATTTCTAATTTCTTCCTGCTACTGCCTTGCACTTGTGACTTTCCTCTGGTTCTTGGCTTCTACAATGACTTGATGAAAGAACCCAAGCCTAAAGCTTGATTTTGGGAGGAGGAGATGTAAACAACACGTAAATTACCCTTTGTCCATTTGAAGCAAAGGTCAAGTTAGAGAAAAATAGCATTCTGGCTAGCAAATCAGAAAAATGAATATATTGACATTTCCTTGAAAAAAATACAAGTCTTACAGTTTTTTTTATTCCCTAAAAGAAGCCACATTTATTATAAGGTCAGAAACAGAAACACAAATGCCAAACTTGCATTATTCCAACATGTGAGCTCTGCATTTTTAAAAGATTAAGAAAAATGCATGCTTATAAATCATCTTATGTATATTTATCTAAAATCACTAGTAACTTGTTTTGAGGTGAAATCAGCTATAGGTATTCAAACAAACAGAAGATAACTTACAGAATACAGAATTAACCAGATTGGAAAAGACCTTTGAGATCATCGAGTCCAACCTATCACCCAACACCATCTAATCAACTAAACCATGGCAACAAGTGCCTCATCCAGGCTCTTCTTAAACACTTCCAGTGATAGTGACTCCACCACCTCCCCGGGCAGTACATTCCAATGGCCAATCTCTCTTTCTAGGAAGAACTTCTTCCTAACATCCAGCCTAAACCTTCCCTGGTGCAGCTTGAGACTGTGTCCTCTTGTTCTGGTGCTGGTTACCTGGGAGAAGAGACCAACCCCCACCTGGCTACAACCTCCCTTTAGGTAGTTGTAGACAGCAAGAAGATCTCCCCTGAGCCTCCTCTTCTCCAGGCTAAGCAACCCCAGCTCCCTCAGCCTCTCCTCATAGGGCTTGTACACCAAACCCCTCCCCAGCTTTGTTGCCCTTCTCTGGACACATTCCAGCAACTCAGCGTCTTTCCTAAACTGAGGGGCCCAGAACTGGACACAGGACTCAAGGTGTGGCCTAACCAGTGCTGTGTACAGGGGCAGTATGACTTCCCTGCTCCTGCTGGTCACACTATTCCTGATGCAGGCCAGGATGCCATTGGCCTTCTTGGCCACCTGTGCACACTGCTGGCCTTGAATGTCTTTGAATGTTATATGGCTGATGCTTTCAAAGATTAGTAACATCCATGTTATAGTTGCTTGGATATACTATCAAATTTTTAAGAACCTAAATATTTTTTGAGTAGTGCAGAGGCACACTGGGGACAGTCATAGTTGTTCTGGAAAGCAGGTATCTGAATTTCATAAATCTCATCCATCTCAACCATACTTGTCCAGGAGAAAGACACACTGTCACTGTGAGTGCCCAGTTTTTTTCGAGCTCAGTTTTCATAACTCCATGTATAAAGAGTTGCAAACAGACTACAAGTCCACTTCAACAATATTTTATACTAGCCTTTAATTTGGTGGTCAGTAAATTATAGGAAAGGATTCTCTGCTAATCCTTCCAATACATTTCGTCAAACTTTCTTCCAGTAACCACATTACTTCTGCTGCCCAAATCACTGTAGTTTCTTGGACTGCATTTCTAAGTAGCTGACTGATGGCTATTGAAGAATCTCTTGAAATACAGAGTAACTGAACTGATGAATGAGCATCAACAACTTGACTAATCCAGAAATTCCACATGAAGTGCTTGAATTTAAAGACAAAGGCATAAAAAGGCAATGGTAAGAGGAGAGCTTTTTCTAGTAAGACTGCTGTCATAAAAGTATGTGGAAGGTCTGACTTGCTTCTTTCTGTTGAATGTAACAGTGGTGCATTGGGTTTGACTGAGCAGGAATTAATTCTCCCCAGAGCATTTTTCTAATGCTGTGTTTTGCAGTGCTGTTGATAACATACCACTGTTTTGGCTACTGCTGAACCAACCACCAAACCTGTACTTTTCCAGCATTTCCCTGACCCAGGAGTACGCTGAGGGGTGGGCAAGATCTTGGGAGGGGACACAGCCAGGCCAGCTGACCCTAACTGACCAAAGGGGTATTCCATGCCATATAACATCAGCTCAGGTATATAAGCTAAATGAAAGAAGGATGTGGGGGGACACTCATTGAAGGGATGTGTCCTCCTGAGCAACCACTACATGTATTAGAGCCTTGCTTCCCATGGGTGACCAAAATATCATCTGTCTTGATGGGCAGTACAGAATACATATTTGTTAGTTTTTTTTCTTTAATGTGCAGCCCTTGCTTCTGCTTTGCATTATTAAAATTGCTTCTATCTTATACAGGCTTTTTGTTATATTTTCCCCTCTCCCCTGTCCATCTAAGAGTGATAGAGCAGCTTTGGTGGACATTTGGCCAGGGCCAAACCACTACACAGTGGTTTACTGCTGTTGCTTTTAAATGGTGCACCTATAAACCTGTACACTCTGGTCTTCCATGGAACATGGGATTTGAGAGGAACACCTGAGATGCGGATGTGAATATCATGAAAAATGAGAAGTCTTATGAATATTACACTTAGATTTAGTAAGCAGCTTGAACACTTGTAGCCCTCTCAGCTCAACTAGAATGCAACAATTTGCATTATCTGAGGCAAATCATTTTCTTGTAATGTGTCTGTCACAAAGACAGCATAGCTGAGCTTCTGAATACAAACAATAAATATTAATAGCCAGACCTCAGGGGGATTCAGCTGATTTATTTAGGCTGCCATCTCAGGATCTGAAGTTTGAAAGACATGTCAATGCAACCTGATGCATGGTGAAAGAGCTGAGCTTGGCGCACTATTTCTCAAGTAACTGTGGGAATCCAGTGAAGCAACGATAGCTGTAGGGAAACACTTCTGAAAGCAGCTACTTTTCAGTGTGTGGCACATGTGAAAAAAAACATCTTTGGACAGGTTCAGTGGTATTCTTTGGCACACTGACATTTTTATAAATTACGTCTTTTGCATTTAGCATTTATATGGAAGCTGGTTGTACATTAGTGTTGTGGTAGGCCAGCTTCAAAAGATTTGGAATTCCAGCTTCAGCTAAGCATTTAAAGGATAGAGGCTTGTCCAAGGCTTATTCCAGCCTCTCAAGGCTGAAAACATCTGATGGGAATAACATATTGCCCTCAAATTGAGCCAGTCTTGTAACCCCTTTAGTTTCTTCTTTCCTTTTTTTTTTCCTCTGTCCTCTATTCCCTGTGCTATTCCTGAGGTAGGATCATCTCTTAGACCAGGCCCCAATGCCCTCTTCAGTCGTACATTTTGTAAGAACTGATTATTTCTACAAATCCCACAGACACTAAATTAAGTCTGTTGTACTCAAATTTCTATCCTCCCAAGGACTGGTTTGTATCTGCTGCATTATGTGATTTTTTTTTTTCCTGCTGGTTTATTGTTTTTTACATAAAATTGTAATTGAAGGAATATGTCTTGCTCCTGGAGTGAAAAGCCAATAAGGCTGGTGGCTCCTACATCTAGCAGAACTTTTTTGTAGTTCTGTAGAGGCTGCAAAGGAAATTGTGTCTTCTGTCCAAGAAAGTTTGCCCTTACCATAGGCAACTCTATCATTCCTCTGGGAACAGACTGGGAAATCACTCTCCAGTGTTATTTTTGCATGAAAGCAGGAAAGAGCAAAAGAACAAAATTAATTTAAAAAAAAAAAAAATTATTTTTTCAGGCTTTCTAATTCAGTTTTTCTGGTATTTTCTTCCAATAGTGAAGGCAAAAATAGTGCCAAGAACATTTTCTTTGTGATGTTTTGATGCTTTCACCTGGGGCCACTTGCAATGGAGGAAAAAACCAGTACATCTCTTTAAAGGCTCACTTAGCCTCATACTAGGATTTATACATGTCTTGCATGAATCTGAAATTCAGATCTGAATACCCTCAGTTCTTGTTTCATTTGAAGTTTCTCTTTGAAAACCAAATTATTGGCAATCATTTCACCTCATTTTAAAAAGGGCTGACACAAAGTTCCTCAGAACAGTGAGGTATTTAAAAACTGATTTGGCAGTTTACCAGCTGAAATTGTGTCCAGGAAGGTCCAAGGCTGTGGTGGTGCCATTAGAATGGGAGTGCTGCTTTGCTGCACTGCATTATGGGGGCAAAACTCCCTGTTACCTGCTCTTCTCTTACTCACTCTACCTCATTTCTCCTTAATTCTCCTGCCAGAGCTGTGATGACAATGGGTAGATTTTCAATGCCAATTATTTTCCAGTTAACTTTTGTTTTTCCTAGCTATTCTTTTTCTTTCAGCCTGAAACTCATGTGAATCCAGGTTTCTGAAGCCTGAGACGGTTTGCCTGCTTTGCAGAGTCAGCAAAGAAAGCAAAGGGAGCCACCCTGTCTATGAAACCATGGGTACCACAAGAAAACAGCACTCCAGTAGAAAAAACCACTATGTCTGTTATCTTTATCAAAATGCTTTATTCTGTGAGAGTATACAGCAAAATTTAGAGCCACAAATTTCATTAATAAGTTTGCACAGAAAGTGTAAACAATTAGGGAAATGGTTCCTCCACTGATACTTGGGTTTCTCTTTCTGTCTGAGTGATAGCCTTAAGTCTATGTGAATTGCCAGGACAGGGAAGGTCTGCCAAGCTCTTTCTGAACAGTACTAAAATGGCTCTGCAATCCATCCTCTGTGTGTGTGGGGGGGAAAGACAGTACCTTTCCTCTAATTCTCACAAACTAATTTGGTAAATTCTACCTCAAAATATTTGTGACAAAAATGTGGGCAGCCATAATAAGTGCCACAAGAATGCATATTCTTTAAAAAAATATACCAAGTAATAGAGAACTTGTGGCCATTTATCTTATAAACCCGTTTCCTGTTTTAGACTCAGTGAGTCAGAAATTCGCTGATGTTAAACTACACAGACCCACTGACTTCTGATTTATAGCAATTAAGAACAAGGTCTAGAAGAACTCTAAGCAGGGTTTGAAAACCTCACTTCTGTCTATAATGTTTTTCATCTTTACATATAGGACAAATAACAGGGAATTACCTGCGCTAGAGGGCATGGAATTGACCTGAGCTAATTTTCTCCTTTATACTTGTAAGCTCTGGAAAGGCTGCTTTGAAAGGGATTTGGCTTGAATGTTTTTTGGTTTGGTGGTTTGTTTTTTTTTTTTTTTTTTTTTTTTGAGGCAGAGATGAGAAATAGTTTTGGAGATTATATGCCTGTGTTTCCAGACACAACTCTCCCAGCCTTAGCCTCAGGTGGGGGAGTTTTCCATTTCCCTTACAGCTTGTATTGAATTACATTGCTTTCTTGTCATAGACACAATCCTTTGATGAGAAAACCTTGACTGTATTTCAGAAGAGGAAGAAAATCTGTCTCTACAGAGTCACCAGAGACTTTGACTATTACTAATTGATTCTACATGGAGAGCAGGCAGTGCTGACAGCCATCAGTCTTCAATGGTGAGACAAAGAGTTTCTGACTTTCTTTGAAGTTCTGTGTGCAGGAGCTGTTGGAAGTGTAAAAGTTCCTCTTTGCCTGCTGAGGTTTTCTGTGCCACAGGCTGTGTCAGGGTGATTTGTTCTGTGCATGTTGGGAGGGATAAGAATGAAGACTTTGGGGGATGCCCCTCAGGTGAAGCACTAAACTCAGTGCTTGGGTGGATGGGAGGTGGAAAGGCCACTCAACCCCAGGACTTTTCTCAGAGACATCATTGCATAAGGCCCTACATGAGGCCTTGATTTCACATAGAAATTTGTCTAGCAGACAAGAGCAAAATCTCAACTTTTCTTGCATGGTGCCAACAGGAGAGATAACCAGTGGGAATGGAGCTCTGCTCACATTAACTCAGCCTGTGGCCCAAGCATGGGCAGTGCAGAGGTGGTGGTAGAAGAATACCTTTTAGCAGCAGCAAACAGGCACAATACAGAGGTGGAGAAGGCAAGCATGCCAGCAAGGCTGTTAGGGCAAATGCTTTCCAGTGCAAGTAGGCTCAACTGCAGCAGCTGGCCCAGGCAGCCCTGTCCACCTCAGAGGTTGCCACAGGTCTCAGTAGATGTAACCCAGAATTCACTTCCTTCTCTCTCCAACCAGCTACAGCTCTCTCTGTCAGCACTTGCATGCTGGTTCTCAACTGTGCTTTTCTGCAGCTGTGACAGGAAAGGCTTCCGTGACCAGATGCAGAATTTGCTCCTGTCCTTTAGTAGCACAAAATGGAGGGAAGGAGATTTCCATTTTTATTACAAAGGCAATGAAGTCCTCCTTCTCTGGGAAAAAAACTGCTAACCCTACTTGCTGTCTGCTGGAGCCTGGTACAGTACAGTGGCAAATTATTTGCCCTTGGACAGTATTTTTCCAGTCCCCCTACAATGGGCAACATCCCTGGAAGCACTGTTTTGCCCAAGAGGAGAGGTGAAATCTACACATGCCATGGAAAGTTGTAACCTGTCTTCTGTACCCTTCTCTAGCTGAGCTAGCCACGGCTACACCTCCATGAGGGAGTGGGAGGCTGTTGAGGTGTGAGCAGTCTTGCTGCTCCAGTGGGCCTGTTTGCTGCTGCAATCCAGTGTGCTGTGACAGCCTTTAGCTGGACTGGCAAAGAAAATAAATACTTTTAAGAAATTGCTGGTGATCCAAGAGATGAAACTGAGAAGCTGATAATAGTGAGTGGTTGTGAAAGGCATATGATGGTAATGTAGTACCTTGGCAGGCTCCTCTCAAAAGGAAACTACATTCCTGGCACACCAGGTAACACTTCACTTTAGAGTTTCTTCCACAAAGGGCTGATTAACTTCTAGAACACAAATAAATCTCCCTGTGCCCCACCGTGATGGCCAGATAGCAAACAATTTCAAACATCCTCTACATTTTAACAGGGGCTCTGTTAAGTATGAAGAGTGATATGTACAGTGGGGTCTAAACTTAGCTTTGGGGGTTGCATTTGTTCATCATACCTGAATTATTCCATATAGCTAATCTTGAATGAAGCTATAAATTCAGTGCTTTTGTTCATTTAACCTAAATGTATAATTTGAGACAAATACCACTGAATGTTGGGATTTATAAAATAGACTTGTGCTTGAAAATGGAGTTTGTGAGGAAATGATAAGTTATTTGACTTAACAGTCTTGCATGGTTTCAAAATTTAGATTTGATCCTGTATATAAAAGAAAACATTTGCTTTGAACTGGTTTGGAGTGGGTTTCTATTTCTTGTGAATGGCATGATTAAAAAAGTTATTTCCCAATCAGTAAACTTGAAATTAGCACAGCAGTCACATCTCAGGAATTTCAGAGTTCAACTGAAAAGTGTTTTCAACGGTAATATTTTAAGTTGTCCTTGTTTTTTATCACCTCTTCTGAGCATTGCTAGCATTATCAAAAATAGCACAGGCTGTGGAAGCTGTGTTGTGGACAGAAAAGTCAATGCTCAAGGTTTTCAATGAATGGGATATGTTGATGTTTTGTGTATTGATCTTCCAAAAATAAGTGCAACGAGCAAGTAATTCTATTTAGCAAGGCTGAAAATTATCATCTTTATTCCTATTAATATTTTCATCTGACTACCAAAAAATCCATACATTTATACAGCTCTAATTCTAATTATGTGAGATTTCTTTTGCAAAACTATATGCTTTTTATGGTATTTTATTTATTTATGTTAGTAAAAACAACCTAAAATACCTTGCCTGACAGGGAAAATATTTTGACTGGTATTGAAGTCCTCTTCTACTCTGTAGGCATGAGAGTTGCCTCTGTGGGTAGGCTCTCCAGACAGATTGCATTCGATGTGCTCTTTAGACATAGTCATTCCAGTGAGTCCCTCTGCAAAATGAGAAACTATGGAACAAGAAGTTGTGACATGAAGCTGCATATATATTAGGGAAATATTGGGCTTCACTTGAGTATTGAATTTGGTTATGAAATACTTAGGATTTTTTCTAAAATAACTGGTTTGGAAAGATAGCATGTTTTTTTAACCAGCTGTAAATAAAGCTTCCAACTTTTTATTTGACTTATTTGCAGTTAAAAAAAGACAATGCAGTGTTCTTAATAAATCCATACAATGTGTTGATAGTAGAGATAGATATCTTAGGAGTAAAGCATAATAATTGGCGTGCATAAAAATCTATCTCAGCTCATCAAGTGTGGTTTAGACTGATACATTTGGATTCCTTATTTTTTCCACTATAGAAAGCAACTACTTTTTCATATAAATGAGGCTGTGCTTTATGCTGCAAGCCTCTACTTATTCAAGTGTATTTCACTGTTATATTTCTAAAATAACTCCAAAATCTCAGCAGTAATTTTTGAGAGCAGGCTAAAATTCCACAGTCCTTTCAGAGCATTTGCAATCAGTTCAGTACAAACTATGATTACCTTTTGAGATTCATCTATTATAGAATTTGTGCATGATGACATCAAGGCTTTCTTTTCCTTTTGGAGCTTTCAGACTTCCAGGGCTTGGTCACCCTTCCTTAGTGGATGTGAAAGCTGGCAGACCTCATCATGCTTTAAGGAGGTCACATTCACCATTCAGTCTAACAGTCAGCTTCCTGTTCCAGCCCATGCTACATATATACAGGAGGTGGATACTTGCCATATTCTCTGACATATGTGTTTTGACACGTGCTTCAGGGAGTCTGGACAACGGAGAACGCACCACCTCAGCCTGACAAAGTGAGAGCCATTACCAAGTGTAAGGCAGGGACAGGCAATGCCTTGGAGATCTACCTCTTTCTCCCCAACTTATTTTTGCTTTTTGCTCTCCTTTTGCAGTCCCTTGTGAAAACAGGCAGAGGGAAGACAGACAGTAAAACACCCCTCTAAAAACTCCCTATATTTCATGTTGGTTTTATTACATTCATGCTGATGGGGACTTTGACATGAGGGACGTGTCATTCTCTCTTTTTCTCTGCCCAGCAGGAGAGTATAAACAAACCATTGCAGGGGGGGTGGGGGGTGGGGGGGGGGGGGAGGGGGGGCTGAGGGAGGAAAGTTTTCAATAAAATATTATTGTTGGCCTAATTTTATGAAAGGTTCTGTTGCTGTGGCTTGCTTCCTTGCACTCCCCCTGGGGAAAAAAAAAAAGAAAAGAAACTGGTATTTTTGAGTGGTTTAGCTGGAAATGGAGCATAAGGTACTGCCTGTGACATGAAAATAGCCCTGTGAGGACTCAGGATACCCCTGTCTTTATGTAAATCAATTAAGCAGGACAAACCACTACTCCAGTTCCTGGTTTGGGAGACTGGCTGGTGGCTGGTAGTTGTTCTGTGGAATGAGGAAACTGTTACTTTCACTCTTAAAAGCTGACCCTCTGAATAGATCCTACAAGATCCTATGAGAGCAGCAGTCTACAAAGGGATTACAGATTGCGTGATACTAGTGCTGTGGTTCTGAACTTCATTCCTTTGAACTAATAATACACATTTGCTTCCTCAAGTCCAGCCTGGGTCTGGCTCCATCTTCCATTTCTGATTCACTGATTTAATTTGTGTTAGCTTTTTAGCTCCTCAGCAGATGCCTGCTGATGTTAATGAAAATCACCCCCCTTGCTTAAAGGGATTTTGTGTCAGTCAACTGAGGCACATGGTCCAAAATAATTCCTGAGCCCCTCACAATAAAGTATGTTGAAGGGAAAGATCTTCCCATCCCACCTGCCTATCCTTGGCAACTGTTTTTCTGTGGTGCTGGAAAAAGAAAAGGAAAAAAAAAAAAGGTCTTTGGAAATATCTGGTTTCACTGTTGGAAGCAGTTCTGCCATCTTGGAGAGATCAGCTTCTTTATGTGCTGTGTGTAACCAACAAAGAACTTTTGTAAATGTACCTATTCTAAATTGAGTTTGATTCTGAGAGGCATTGCTGGAAAACAGAACCAAGCAGACATTTTAACTAAGCAATTATCTAAAAAAGAGTTGTAGTTAATTTCACAGTAAGTAAAATTCCCTGAATAATTCATAATTGAGATAGTCACATAATATTATTTAAATAATGCTGATTGAGCTTCAACATATGTTTCCTCTCCTAAAATTTAATCACTGACGTTACACAGAAAAACTGCTTGCACATCTTTGTACTATAACAATTAATTTGAACTGACTTTCTCAATTCAATAAGAACAAAGAGTAGATCAGTAGCTCTCTATTCATTCTCTGCAGACATTTTTGAACCCATTAAAAAAAAATAAATTAAAAAACCCACACACAACCAGACCTGAAGGTGCACTCCCAAAGTCTCATTTGTCTGTGTGATTGATGGTGAAATAACCTAGAATGGCAAGTTTCACTCTAGATTTTTTGGCAAAGCAAGAAAAGTACAAAAACCAGGCCAATTTGCAGAGCTGAGCACTTAAACTGCCTTAATGCTGTACAAATCTTAATTTACCCAAATCTCAACTGACATGCTTTTGATTTCTACCTGTAGGCTACCAACAGTTTCTTAGGGTAAAAACTAGCAAGTCAGTTCTGCTCTATTCACTTCCAGATAGCCAGAGGCATTTGTACCTGTGAACAGAGGAGAAAGACTGAAGTAAAGTTAAAAATATGGGAATGGAAGAAACTACACTGACAATACATTTATAAGTCCTATTATGAGCTTCAGTACAGTAATTACACAGACTCATTGCTCCCTTATAAAAATTTCAGAGCACAACTCCCAAACTCTGTTGCTCTCACTCCCACATCACTTCTGCATAAAACAATAGTCCTTTTACAACACTAATTTTAGGAACATGGCCTTCCTGCTCCTCTATCTGGTTTACACACGTGATCTCTGTCCCATCTCCCCCATCTCTCCACAATGTTCATTTTATTCAGAGATCACTTATAGTCTTGGTGGTGTCTAAGAGGGCTTCATCTCCACTGCTTTGAGCCCTCACCATTGCATGATGGGGACTCTACATGGCAGAGCTGGTGCCCTCTCCAAGTCACTCTGAGCAGCCACCTATGGCTACTGGCTCTGTGCCTGGGCTATCCCTTTTCTGGAGATTATTTCCAGGTGGAGTCAGGAGAAAAGTGAGAGAATACTAGGATCACATAATCTCATTTGGCTCAGGGTTATGTTATGTAGTGTCACATCTCCAACTGCTCCTCAGCTTCCTTCCAAACTCAGGCCTCTGCACTTGTGCGCTGACCCATATAGCAAGATGCTTTGGTGACAGTAGCCATCATAAACTAGCACAGCTTCTGAACTGTGACCCAGCCACACACCTCCTCTGCCTGACAAGCTGATGTGGCTTTCACTGATCTAAACCACAGTAAATTTTTGTTCTACTTTAGCAGCAACAGAAAATGCAGAAAACATCCTTGAAATTACCCATCTCTTGCCTATTAGCATGACTGTGTCCTTGCAAAGTACAAAGCCAAACTAAAGCTACTGAGATGACTTGTTAGACCTGTCTGTGCCACATTGAACAGTAGCTGCAGTATTTGTGGTAAAGTGACTTTTGGAGCTTGGTAATGAGATACAGATACTTGCACATAGAGGTCATTTGTTCAAGTAGTCTTGGTCAGTGGTAACCAGTAGTTAGTGATTTACAGATGTTGTCCACTTAAATAGATAGTCACAGCTCTAGTCCTGATAGTTTGTCTCATCTGAAAAGCACAATTACTCAGGCAGCTGCTACTTGTTGTGTCTTTCAGTGAAGCCTTAAGACAATCTGGGAGGCTGCTATTAGGTATTTCTTTGTTTACTTATTTATTGTTTCAGTTGTACCACAGAGCAGAATTCTTCAGCAACGTATATGAGCATAAAAAAAAAGCTGCATAGAATGTGGTGGAGGTTTTATTTCAAATTAATATAACAAATCACATCCCAAGTTTCCACTGCTTGGCTGTAGGACTCATTTATTTTTTTGAGATTTCACCAAGGAGTGCCCTCAAGCAGTTTGGGTGCAGGTATGTCTGCTGAATGGGGGAGCCTTTGGCAGCAGTGGATGCACTATTATCCGCCCTGCCAGGTTTGGCCCACAAAAAAAGTTTCAGGAGCTGAAGCAGGGATGTATCCTAAACCAGTAAGATGGATTTTGTGGGAGTGGTACCTGTGGAATTCCACGTGTTTTAATGTACTACACTGCAGGGGAAGGAGCGAATACAGGAGCAAGGATGGCCTTGGCCTCAGCACAGGGACTGCACCAGGCTCTTAGGCTTATGCAGTTTTAATGCTGGGTGAAGGGTATGTGATTTAGTGTGACCTTAAGGTTAGACATATTTCTGAACGTGTCCCATGCCTAAACATTCTTTAAAACCTGAGCACCATTCATTTCCTCAGTGAGTTTGCAATGCAAAGGATTGATAGATCCTAGAGAGTTACCAAAAATTACCAGTGTTGAGGGGTCTGTGGCTAGGCTGACTTCACTCAAATACAAGTATTTCAGCCACAGATATGGTATTTTGTGGTCAGGGCTAATCTAGACTGACAGAGCAATGTTAAGCTTTACCCTTCTGTGGATAAACAGAGACTGGCAGGCTTCTAGCTGTTAGTGCAGATCTTTTAATCAATACAAAATCTACTTGGAAGTTTTAGAGGGGTAAAAATTATAAAAATAAGGTAAACATTAACAATTTGATCCTAGGTGGTTAATATATCATATTTTTTTTAATCAGCTGCATCCAGGACATTGTATTCAATTGTAGGACCCACTTCACCTGAAACATATTGAAATGACAGCCAGAGTTAATCATGAGGAGAAGAGGTAAAACATCTATCTGCAAATAATAATAATAAAGGGCATACTTCATGGCTAGAGGACAAGGATTTAATCTATGAGAGGCAAAATTTTTTTAAAAAAGGACTTTAGTCTGAGCAGCAGACTTCCAAGAGCAAAAATCAAATGTTGTAAAGAACAAACTTGGACTCAAACAAAACTGCTCACTGATTTATATTGACTATCCAACAGTAATAGCAATTTGCACGGTGACCCTGACAGGCTGGATGGGTTTGGGGTGAGATTTAACAAGGCTAAGTGCTGAGTTCTACACTTTCGCCTCAATAACCCCAAGCAGCACTACAGGCTGGGGTCAGAGTGGCTGGAGAGCAGCCAGGCAGAAAGGGACCTGGGTGTGCTGGTAGATAGTAGGCTGAATGTGAGCCATCAGTGTGCCCAGGTGGCCAAGAAGGCCAATGGCATCCGGGCCTGCATCAGAAATAGTGTGACCAGCAGGACAGGGAAGGTTATTCTTCCCCTGCACTCGGCACCGGTTAGGCCACACCTTGAGTACTGGGTACAGTTCTGGGCCCCTCAATTCAAGAGAGATGTTGAGGTACTGGAACATGTCCAGAGAAGGGTGATAAAACTGGTGAGGGGCCTGGAGCACAGCCCTATGAGGAGAGGCTGAGAGTGCTGGGATTGCTTAGCCTGGAGAAGAGGAGGCTCAGATGAGACCTTCTTGCTGTCTCCAACTCCGTGAAGGGAGGTTGTAGCCAGGTGGGGGTCAGTCTGTTCTCCCAGGCAACCAGCAACAGAATGAGGGAACACAGTCTCAAGCTGTGCCAGGGGAGGTTCAGGCTAGATATTAGGAAGAAGCTCTTCACAGAGAAAGAGTTATTTGCCATTGGAATGTGCTGCCCAGGGAGGTGGTGGAGCTGCTGTCCCTGGAAATCTTCAAGAAGAGAGTGGATGAGACACTTACTGCCATGGTCTAGTTAATTGGATAGGGCTGGGTGATAGGTTGGACTGGATGATTTTGGAGGTCTCTTCCAACCTGGTTGATTCTATGAATATCCCCTGCCTCTGTAGAATATGAAACCTGTCACAGAGTAGTTGAATGTACCCTTATACAACCTGCATAGAATTTCACACTTTCCTAATAAACTAAGAGAAGGGTAGGTACAAATTTGGGATTGGGTAGATTTTGCACTGAAATACCACACACAAGTTGTGTTTCAACAGCTAATGAATAAAAAAAGTGTAAGAGTCTGGAATCCAGGTGTTAGGGGTGAGCATATAGATGAGTGATTGGTTCTGTTATGTTTAGTCTTTTACGGCTCTTGGTCTGCATTCACCAGAGATGGTCCTAAGGCTAAGATCACCATTCCAAGTTCACTTGTCTAGGCATCAGTCTGGAAGGAGGTATGGTCCTTAATGTAAAGACCTCTGCTTTATTTAGTAAGCCATGAAATCCTCTTGTGTAACATGGGCAATAATATCATGTTACATACACTATTACTAACAAATTACCAAGATTGATCTTGTAAATCCACAGAGAGAATGACAATTTACTACCCCCTTGTACAATCCAAGCTATAGTTCCTAACAAAGTCTAAAAAAGCATCATTAGGCAATTTTTGCAAACACAGTTTTCATTTCTGCAAGGCTGTTCTTCTTTAACCTAGTTTTTCAGTTGCAATTTAGCCAAAGACCACTAATATATGCAGACAGCCCCTTAGAAAAACTGAAGAAAAATCTTTGTGATTTCCAATACATGATTTAATCTCCTTTTAATTCTTAACATCCTTGCAGCCTAGAAAGAAGAATGATGAACAAAGACAGCTATATTCTTCATTTCGTATTTAAAAGTGTTGTGTTTCTGAGTCATATAGTGAAAAGATGATTCCAGTTTTATATTTCTCTTATTCATAGGGTAGAAACTGGTGGTATACAACAGTATTTGGGAAAGATAAGCACCAACAGTATGTTTGAATTCTCAGGTGGGCCCAAAATCAGGATCTAAACAGAACACACCATGGGTAAGAGAAGAAACATCAGCAAGGAAAATAAATCTTTTAGACAGAGATGTGTGCAGTTCCACAGCCTTGCGATTTCCACAGCCTGACCCTTAACTGCGTCACCTGTCAACAGTGCTTGCAGCAAGAAAGCATGGGCTATTGAGTAAGAATCAACCACTTCCTCAGACTCTTTAATTTCCTATTTCTTCTCCCTCACACATGCATCAAAGTGGGTCTTTGGACATTTCGAGCAGAAATATCCCAGAGCTGAGTGCTAAAAAAAAAAGAAATACCTGCGTGTGTTTGGACACTGAAAGATATTCTCAGGTTCTTAGAACCATGGAATGTTCTGCCTGGGTTGTCCCATATGTGTCAGACAAACTTCTGCTGAGAGGTCATCATGTATGCCCTGTCCTTGCCCAGCAGCTTTGGGGGTTGTCAGCCAGAGGTAGTGATAGGAATCATGATGCTCCCTACCTTTCTGCAGAACACAATAAGGGAAGGACAGCCTTTTACTGTTGTTTTCCTCCTGGGAAGCATCAGGCCAAGATGATAAGATGTATCATCACTTTACATGCCTTGCTACTATACTTTTATCCGCTGAAATGTCTAATGTGCATTTGCCCTTGTTCTCCTGTTTGAATTGATATAATTCTGTTTCATAGGGGAGAACAGGTCTTTGGAATTAAAATGTGCAATTAGTCTTTTCTTACAGAAAACAGTGACTCTGATCTTGATTATTTCCCAGCAATGATTTTGTAGGTACTCAGGTAAGGAAAAACTCAGGTGTTTTTAAAATTAGTATTAAAGTTACCTTTTATAAATACATATATTAGAATGAAACAGCTCTAGAGCAGTAATTTAATTCATGGTTAAATTCTAACTTTTCCCCTTATTGCTGGTTAAGGGACATCTCTTCTGCACACCTCATTTATAGCTTGCAAATGGTCCTATATGAAGAAAATAGCCTATTTCAGAAGAATGAACTCTAGAGAAGAGAAACTTGAGGTTTGTTTCTGACTCTGCTGCTGAGCTTAGGGCAATTAATTTACCTCTCTCTACCTTGGTTCTT
The DNA here is from genome assembly GCF_026170545.1 of Melanerpes formicivorus. Lineage (NCBI taxonomy): Eukaryota > Metazoa > Chordata > Aves > Piciformes > Picidae > Melanerpes > Melanerpes formicivorus. The sequence goes on along the minus strand of NW_027142395.1, from coordinate 4,497,332 downwards.
TCTCCAACCTTTTGGGGGATTTTGTCTCACCATGCATTAATATGGGCCCTCAGTGCAATAGTTTCTCATATCTAACAGTAATATTCAGGTAGGAGTAAATCCTGATGCTGTTGCAGCCAAATTCCCAGTGGCATGAAGAGGCCCTTTTTTTTTGCTGCCAAAGATTTTTAGTTTCTATAAACACTTTTCCTGCATCTACATCTCAGCATGGAGGTGGCAAGTGGTTTCTGTTTTTCTTGTAAGGCACAATGTATTTTCTAATCCTGTACTTGGTCTTCTGGAATTATCAACATGACTAAAAGTTTACAAACCTCAAGTGGAATGTGTTTAGTGTTAAAGAACCCAGAAGTTCCTCTTAAGAGAATCGTGGGAAAGTTCACACAGAGAGTGCTTATTTGACAAATCAGACCTATGTGTGAAATTGCTGTCTAACACCATTCTAGCAAGATTGTCTCTCATGTCACTAATAATATAACAAAGGACAAGATCTGGAGAGGTAAGATTGCCATCACCTAGGTCTTTAGGCTTAAGTATTTTGTTAGTGGCTGTGCAATGCTGTTAAACTCCACAATGCAAAATACAGTTGTATCCAAAATTCATTGCCAGTGGCAGTGGCAGATGCTTTTTAGAATGGCACCCACTGAGCTGTGAAACTCATGCAGTCAAGTACTTGTCCACTTGTTCCTGTTTCAAGTGTTATGAGAATATGTTTACACACATGCTGTCTTGCCTTTTTATGTTTTTTTCTCAGCAGGATGAAGTGTTTTACAGATGAACCATTGCAGGAGGTGGTGCACTGAATTTTGTGGGCAGCTCTTCCTTGTTTTGTCTGGGGGATTCTTCTCCAAAGTTACCTATTTGTGGGGTACTGCAGATTTTGGAATCACATTTATTTTATCAGAAACTAGTGAGGCAAATGTTATGGAGCTGACATCTCAAATTTATGATATTTGGCCAGTGGAATGTGCTGCCCAGGGAGGTGGTGGAGTCACCATCCCTGGAGGTGTTCAAAAAAGGTTTGGACGTGACACTTGAAGCCATGGTTTGGTTAGCCGTGAGATATTAGGTGTTAGGTAATAGGTTGGACTTCTTGATCTCTGAGGTCTTTTCCATCCTTATTGATTCTATGATTCTATGATCTTGAGACAGGTCAGAGTGATCATTTTAACCATACACAAGATGAAACTAAGAGTGCAATTGCTCTGCCACAGTTTGGTGAGTCCTCCGCATCCTCTGTTGGTGGGACATCTTCTGGCTGAGACTGGTTCCCTGGGATGGTCTGCTGTGGTAAGGTTCATGTAACTTATGCAAGCTAATCAGCTGGTCCTAACTAAACTCCGGTTTTATGAAAAGAAGCAGGTAGTCACTGGCAGTGTCTACAATGGGTCAGCCTCCCAGTACCCCATCTTCCTGGTAGCTCTTTTTTCCTGAATGCTGGCAGAGAAGATGTTTTTCCCACCATGACAATTTTCCCATTTTTCTACTGTACTTTAACAACTGTTAAGATTATTGTGTTGGTTTGTCTTATTTCTTACTACATTAAGAGAAAACAGATTATTTTTCTTTGGACCAAAGAATCAAATTCTAAGGTGTCCTCTTACATGCACAGTACATGTTTGCTTGTCATCAGTATCATTTTATTACACTACACTTCCTTTAAGGAACTGAAAAAAATGTTTGCAGCTTCTCTTCTCTGGATTTTCTCCTTCTGTATTGTTTCTCACATTGTGTTTAAAAAATCATGAGAGAACGCTGCAGCACAGACGCAAGTGGAGTTGTAGCCAAAGGGTATGTCTGCACAAGAAAAGGTGTGCTCTACTTCAGTGTACTTTGAGTTACTGTAATAACTCTCAATAAGGGCTAATATTTCTGTTGTGTGTCTTGAATAAGTATTGAACTCAGGAACTATAGTACCACAGGGAGTATCCAAATTTAGGGCAACAGAGGTTGCCTCTCTTGTAAATCTGGGATAACTCCTATTCAAAATACTTTTTGAGCTGACAGAGATGAAAGATAGTCCAGAGAGCCTAGTGCAGCCTCAGACTTTTCTGTAGACTTCCAAGTCTGGGAAAATCAGAGAATTTCATTTTACCTTCCTTCTTTCTTCATCTGTAAAGTGGGAATTTCACTTCCTCAGAGGTGCACAACGTTATTCTTAAAGTTTGTAAGGAATTCAGATACTACTAACAGAAAAATTGTAAACCATTGAAATGGGCAGATTTGTGCCTAGGAATATTAGGAAAGAAATGTAGACTTTAAAAAGGAAAGGTACTGTATCTTTTAATTGTAAAGATGTCTAAGCTAAGGTTTGTCCAGACAGAGGTTTATTTAGAATTAAAATGGAGAGGTACTATGAGGTAAGGGAATGGATTAAATTGTCCTACTTCAGAGATAGTATTCTGTGTTAAAGATGGAGACTCCAGTTATTCTCCAGCTGTCTTTCATCTCACACTTCCAACAGACTTCAAATGGCCCACAAAGATGAAACCTCTAGAGGTGATGGTTCCCCTCAGAAGATGCTTTTGTTTTGATTTTTTGTTCACATTTTGCAGCTCTCCTCTGTGGCATCCTGTCCTACAGACTCCTTTACAGCAGCCTTTCAAGGTAATATTTAAACAGCTTTCAGGAACTTTTTATATTGAAATACTAAAATGCCTCACAAAACCAAGACAAGTGCCACAGTGGGAGATACTCAGGATTTACCAAATGGGACAGCTGAGCTCACCAGCCTTGGAGCTGGACTTGAGGTAAGGAAGAAGACAGTGCTGGTGAGCGGTTTTATGGAGTTGCATCACTCCAGAAAGGCTCCAACACACAATGCATTTCCTAACCTCCATGTAAGATCCCAGCATTAGCATTTCCCTAAGCCTCATCCCTCACAGACCTTTGAAGAGAATTTGCTTCCCATTTGGCTTCCTTACAACTAGTTTTCAACTCAGAAGCTAAACTTAAGGGTGAACTGGTTCCTGAATTTTGTGGGGTTTTTCTTCTGTTTTGATGTGTGTGAATTTATGATAACAGAACAGAAATGCCAGTCTAAGATTTCCTAGATTTCAAGACTATTTGGTGTGCCAGTTCTCTTAAAAGAACAGGACAGCAAAAACTTATCTGATTAACAAATGTAAAACCCTGGGACAAAGAATGCCCTAATTCAGGTGTGAAACATCCCTCTTGGAGTGTGCTGTGCTCTTATCTGCTTGATACTTTTTGGCCAGTGGTGTGCATGAATGGGTGTAGTGTCTACTTCATTACAGAGATTTCCTTAAACATGATACAGACTCAGATGTAGAGGTGATATGTTATCTTTGCTTGGAGCGTAAATTAATCCAGTGCCTTCCCTCTGCCAGGCTGTGGGACAGAGGAGGATGCAAAAGTGCTGGAGGAGACTTCCTTGGTGAGAGTGAGTGGTTGCTCTCTGGCCATAGCCGACGGTGTTCTTGTTGTGCTGGTGATCTGTGGTGCTGCAGTGCAGGATGCAGGTGAGTAGGTTAGTATGTCCCTCTGGCTGCTGAGGAATGTGTCCTACTGATTGGCACTTCTATTGGCATAGAGAAGGGTTGTATGGGAGAAGCTAAATAAGGACTTTAAAAGTCAACAGAAAAATCTAGGGTATTCCTCTTCATGATAAACTCAGAAAAAGTAAAAACAGGTGTTTTGAGGGAAATTATATAAAACAAAGGTGTGAACTTAATTGTTAATTCTGTTAATGAAAGATAATGCTGCTGAACATGACATGATGACATTGGCTAGCACAGGAAGACATGAAATGATGTATTTTAGCTGTATGAAATCCCTTTACATTCATTAATAGCATCTTTTCCCATACTTGCTTAAGACAGAGGGTGATCAAACTCACTTGTAGGGCACTGAGCCACAGGACTGTGAAGAGGAAGCATTATGTAAGACAGAGCCACTGTCCTTGTAGCAAACATTGTGTTCACCAGTAAACTTTCTGTCTTTCCTCAACACTCTGACTGCCATCCAAACTAGGGTGCTGCCGTACAGGGACATCTCCCTGTGAACATGCACATCTTCAGCTGTGTGGACCACATGAGTGTATGCCTGCAAAAAAATTGTGGGTAGATATCTCAGACAGAGTGGGGAGAAAAAAAGCACTTTAACTTGGCAAATCAGTCCAATCACTAAGGTTGTAACTCCTTTTTTTAACTCTTCCAGCAGAACAGTAAAACAGACCTGTTAGTGGCTGCTCATTAGCAGCAAGTCAGAGGCAATATGTATCATGACATCAGGGTACTGCTTGACCCACATCTATCATTTCATTAGAGGTCTTTATTCTTGGGCCTTTCCAAATGCTTATAAGACAGGCAGAGTATAGAACATTGTGGCATAAATAAGATTCAGATTTTCTGCTTTTTGATGTGTTTAGCACATTTTTGTTACTTCCTTTAATACCACAGACCTTACATTCTTCAAGCATTAGGAGAACAAAAGGCAACATGGGGGGGGGGGGGGGAGCGTATTCAATAAAAAGTATTGTTCTGCTCACTTACTTAGCATTTAAAATTTAACCTCTTTCTTAAAGGAAGACAAAATGAATACCACAGCTGAGTAACTTCAGATATAAAAAGTTCCTTCATTAAATCAGTTGTTCTTTAATTCATAGTAGAACTTAAATAAAGAATTACTTACAAGCAGCTGTTTCCAATATTGAGTCCCCACCACACATGAAAGGAACATTATTCTTACAGCAGCCTCTCTACCCTTGGGTGTTATCAGCCGAACATGTTTTGAACCCACCTAATGCATTTGAGGTAGCTTGGGTTTATTTTTCTTTCAATAAAATAAATGGTTTTGTAATTAAATTTCTGCACTGACTGTGCTTAATGGCTACATTGACAAGTGCTAATGTATGGGAAGAGAATGAGTTTGAAATGAAACATGCTGTTTTCGAATCTGTAAGCAATTTTGCACTGGAGCAATCAAAATCTTGTGCCAGTGAAACATTTTCATTAATCTGCTAACTTAGCGCACACTGCCCACTCAGCAGCACAAGGACACTTTTTTTATAAAAAAACAAAAATATCATGAAGTGAGCCGTTGTTTGAAACCATTTTGTGGTCTCTGGCAGCAGGGCCTGTGGAAATTCGCTGACTTTACACCATGAAATGTTGCAGCTGTCTCAAAAGGGACTGGCTGCTTCGATGTTTGAGCTCTTGGCAATAATTCAGCTTTCAAATCTGTCTCTTTTTTCCCCTTAGCTAAATTTATTTTTGAATAAATCTTCTCATAGAAAATTGAGAGTGGCTATTACATATTTGGACTTCATTTATGAAAACCACTTCAAGTCATCAAGAAGCGCATCAATCCAGCTCTAATGTTTGCAATACTTTCATAACTGGGAAACTAAACAATACTGTATTTCCCCCATTATCTTATTTTAGGTAGCATTGCACTTAAACACGAATGTGACTTCTTTTTGCTTTGCTTTTTTTTTTTTTTTTTTTTTTTTTTTAATTGCCAGACAAACGACAAAAACAAAGCAAAACAAAACGAAACAGAAAGAAAAACCCCACACCAACGCTGCAGAGATTGGCTTTTGCGTACGTTGCTGGAAGCTCGGTGCAGGATGTTGCCACTAGAGGGTTGTGACTCCCCAACAGCTGCACTTCACAGCCAGAACCGCAGCGCTCTTTAGACAGGGCAAAGGCTTGGCAAAAAGCGAGATGAAGCTCTAACACCTTAGGTAGGCATATAGGATCCAAGCTTTAACAAAAACAAAACAAAACCACCACAACAAAAAAAGTACCTAGAAGCCCAGACTACCTAAGGATTTTAAGTTGTGTTTTGGTTTTGGGGTTTTTGTTTTGTTTTGTTTTGTATTGCTTTGCTTTGCTTTGCTTTGCTTTGTTTTTCAGTTGTTCTAATGTGACACAGGAACAGTTAGTTTATCTCCCTAAAGAAAATGTCCTAGAATTAACCCAGAACAAATTACCCACCAGACAATCTTTAAAAGCATGTGCTTTCAGTCAGTAGGTATTTGTGATCACAGTGTTAAAGAGGATCATGCTATTTCCTTCCCCATATGCTACTTTGCTTGGGACAAATCACTGTTCAGTATTTCAGTACTTTTGCTGTGTGCAGTGCTTGGAGTAAGAGAAGTAAAACAAAACAAACTGTTTTTCTTTGGGGCAGAATAATGGAGAATGAAATATTGTCTCAGCACAGACTTCTCCTTTTCAGAAGGAAATTGTACCTCAGGGGATACATAAATGGGACATGCCAACAAAGTGTTGTGTGGAGAGAGATGTGTGATGAAATGACAAGGATCAACCAATATTGGTGATGTTATAGCTTGTAATAATTATTCTCATGAGGCTGCTCCATCCATGCTAAATAAACAGGGTTTCAACTGTGAGTTGCAGTTCATGTCAGAATCTGTTAGACAAGCCCTAAAGACAGGACAACATACAGTATGGGAACTTACTGCATCTTTTTTGTTTAAAGGCTGGTTATGCTTAAGTAGATTTAGATTTAAGTAGATTTAGATTTAGATTTGGCTACTTTTTGATTCCTGTATCTCCAGCATGGCATCTGTACTGTGTGAATGGAAAGTGGCAGGGAGAACAGATTACTGCAACCATGATCTCTGCACAATGCACTGAGCAAAATCACAGCTGGAAACCTCTTTCACTCCAAAGCTCTTAGAAGAGATGAAAACAACAGTCCACTGGACTACACAGCTAAAATTTAGGGCAGGACTGAATAGAATAGAATAGAATAGAATAGAATAGAATAGAATAGAATAGAATAGAATAGAATAGAATAGAACGGAATGGAACAGAACAGAACAGAACAGAACAGAACAGAACAGAATAGAATAGAATAGAATAGAATAGAATAGAATAGAATAGAATAGAATAGAATAGAATAGAATAGAATAGAATAGACCAGACCAGGTTGGAAAAGACCTTGGAGATCATCAAGTCCAACCTATCACCCAACACCATCTAGTCAACTAAACCATGGCAACAAGCACCCCATCCAGTCTCTTCTTAAACACTTCCAGTGATGGTGAATCCACCACCTCCCTGGGCAGCACATTCCAATGGCCAATCTCTCTTTCTAGGAAGAACTTCTTCCTAACATCCAGCCTAAACCTTCCCTGGTGCAGCTTGAGACTGTGTCCTTTGTTCTGGTGCTGAGTGCCTGGGAGAAGAGACCAAACTCCACCTGGCTACAACCTCCCTTCAGGGAGTTGGAGACAGCAAGAAGGTCTCCCCTGAGCCTCCTCTTCTCCAGGCTAAGCAACCCCAGCTCCCTCAGCCTCAGCCTCACAGGGCTGTGCTCCAAATCCCTCCCCAGCTTTTTTGCCTTTCTCTGGACATGTTCCAGCATCTCAACATCTTTCCTAAACTGAGGGGCCCAGAACTGGACACAGGACTCAAGGTGTGGCCTAACCAGTGTTGTGTACAGGGACAGAATGACTTCCCTGCTCCTGCTGGCCACACTATTCCTGACACTGGCCATTATGCCATTGGCCTTCCTGGCCACCTGGGTGCACTGCTGGCTCATGTTCAGCCTACTATTAACCACTACCCCCAGGTCCCTTTCTGCCTGGCTGCTCTCCAGCCACTCTGACCCCACCCTGTAGCACTGCCTGGGGTTGTTGTGGCCAATGTGTAGAACCTGGCACTTAGATGTGTTGAATCTCATGCCCTTGGACTCTGCCCATCTGTCCAGCCTCTCAAGGTCCCTCTGCATAGCTCTCCCATCCTCTAACAGTTCAACTCCTGCCCCCAGCTTGGTGTCATCTGCAAATTTACTGATGGTGGACTCAATCCCCTCCTCCAGATCATCAATAAAGACATTGAACAGGATGGCGGCCAGCACTGATCCCTGGGGGACACCACTAGTGCCTGTGTGTGAGCATGGGAATGTGAAGAGAACTATAGATTCTCTGCATAGGAAACTCTTTCCAGGCAGAATGGCTCCTGTGCCCATGACACAGGCAGACTTGGTCTCTTTTCCTGAAGCTCAAGAGGAGGAGCAGGACATACCTGTCTTGGCGGTTGAAATGTAGCAGCTTTCAAGCTTCAGATTTACTTTAACACCAAATGACACAGAACATATATCTTGGTTAGGATATAAACCAAAACAATACAACACACAGAGTATATCATTAGCAATATGGAGTACATCTTAACACACACTTTGAATTTCTTTGTATACATTTGAGAGCTTTCATACGACCAATCTTCATATGAAGTATCAAATAGGAGGAAAGCACAAGAGGTCTCCAGAAGTATTTCGAGGTGCTATACGATGGCATTTGTTGGCAATGATGTTGTCATTAAGAGACTATGAATTTTGAAATACAATACATCTGCAGTGGCTTAGATGGAAGCAAAAGTTTTATTTTTAATGCCAAAAGTTTTATTTAATTGTTCTTAATACTAATGTGATTCTCTCACACTTCATTTCATACATGTGAGAGCTGCATGAGCAACAATGTGAAGCATCTACAGGTTCAAAGCTGATCATGCAAGGGAAGTCCTAATTTCCAGTCCAGCTCGTGAACAGGTTGAAAACAAGACTTGGAAACAATTGTCCAAGAAAACTGAAGTTATCACGTAATAATGCTCTCAGGGGGTTCATAACTCTTACACAGGTTAGAACAAATTGGGCACTTCTCAAGATATGTCCTGGTGAAGAATATGTAGTGATCACATCTGCCAATCTGCATGCCTGAGTGAGTGCTGCAGCATGCTCCATATTGGATTTATGCCTCCCTTTAAGATCATAGGCCTCTCAAAATACGATTTTTTTTGTCCATCTACTATAGCCCTTGGCAAAACTTAGTTTTACAGGAACGTGCAGCACAGCAGATATCTTAAGTAATCTTTATACTGGGCTGGTGTCTTTTCCACGGATGTACTCTAATTGTCATTGAATCCTGGACCAACTTTTCAGATTTATGAAGTCATCTTCTGTCAGACAATAGAATTCCATAGCTTGAAAAACATGTTCCCATTGACTGCAAGAAGTTTAACACTGTAGAGAGTTTTACATTGGATCTGAAGGATCTGTGGTTATGAGCACTTACGCTTCACACACTTTTCTCTGCATGTAGTAAAGTTATATTTTCAAAACTAGACTCTGAAAATCCACATTAAGTACAAGCACTTTGTCCTCCACCTGAGTATTTGTGTAACGACTGCTTGAACATAGCATTCCTTCTTTTAGATTCCTTTGTTGGTAACTCTTGATACCTTCTGTTTGATGGAAATAGTTCTTTATGCTGCAGAGTGAGACTGCATTTGTTTTACTTTCTTCCACCCACACAACCTGCTGGATCAGCCTGATGCACTGGTGGTATTCCAACAAGAAATCCAATTAAAGGGTTAAACTCTAAGGTTTTGTCATACCCAGGAGAGCCTATGCAATGGTTTTGATACATATGTCACCAGAAGTGGGGGAAATTTACACTTTCCCCTTTTTTTTTTTTTTTTTTTTTTTTTTTAAAAGTAGATACCAGTTATTATTTTTTTTTTTTTCCCAACTAACATGTCATTATTTCATAACAATGCAGTATATGGACAATCATAACAATAGAGTCCCAGATAATGACTTTGTTGATTAGATTTCATCTCTGCTGCAGTACAATTATGTACAGTATCATTCAAGTTAATTTACTCCTTTATCAATGTCATAAATCACTATTTTGGGAGGGAATTTAATCTCATCTATTTTATTACTTGTATGAATCCTCTTGTTGACAAGAGGAGGTAGCTTTGCAAGGAGCATCTGTGCAGAAACCTATCGATGGACTTCTCCAAGTTGTAGGGACAGCTTGGAAAAAAGCAGAGATGCTTATTCACAATCTAAAGGACAGAAGACTGAAAATGGCATCATGAGCTGGAGGCAAGAATTGACCTCCAGATATTGAATGAAGGTGGTATGGAGGAGATTGTAAACAATCTTTGAAATTATTACAGCTGGAGAAGCTCAGAAAGCAATGTGAAGATCAAAACAATATAACTAGTGAGACTCTCAAAACAGCTTCATGAAGTAAGCCTGTCTTTATCAAAACAATAGGAAAGGATATTACAATGTTAAAATACAAAACTTAGGAGCACAGAGGAGGAATTTAGCTTTGTGGGTGCACCCTGTAAGGCTGTACCCCAGAGAATATCAGACCAAAGCAGATATTAAAATATGCAGGTAATTACTTTGCTGCTATTGGGAAGTTTCCTACTCTCCTATGTCAGGTGTCATAGCAGGCTCATCACTTCCTAAGAGTCCTCGGAGCACTGCTCAGCAGCTGGCTCAAACTCAGGAAGTGAGAGGGTGCTCCAAGGTACAATATGGATGGTAGTCACTGAGATCTGAACGTGCAGTAGCTGCAACATCAATGAGCATCTCATTTCCAAACTGCTGTTACCCAAATATTGTGGCTCAATAGATCAAGCAGCTGTACTCCCCTTCAGCAACAGGAAGCTGGCAGCTGAACCTGCTTCCTCCTCCATCTCCCACTTGGGCATGTTCTTAATGCAAAATCACTCAATTCATTTTAGGGCATATCACACAGAACTGTAATTCCAGCCTCCTTCAAACTGAGTTTAGTCCTGGTGTATGGGAACAGTGCAAGTGCTATTTTGGGGAGTAGAAATTGAACTATCTTGCAGGCCCGTCTAAGGTTTCCCCCTGAATATAGTTTTCCATGCAGTTAGATCTGCACTCAGCAGTAATCACTCATGTAGGCTATGCTATATTTTCTCCACATGTTGCATTTGAACGATGACTTATTGTTATTATATACTCACGTATATTCCCCTAGTTCCCAGAGGCCCTACTCAGGACAAAGTTTAGCAAACTGAAAAGAAAACACAATCCCTTTCTCTGGGTTGCAGAAATGACAGAGAGCAGGGTAATGATGGACACCCAGCATAAGCACTAGTACAGTCTCACCTTTTCTTTTCCTCTGATAGATACATAAAATTAGTGCCTACTATTCTAATCAGTCCCTTAAGATGTCATTCAAGCTCCTGCAGTGGCATAGCCTTAGCTAAAAGCTCTGGGTTGGGTAAAACTGTTCCCTTCTGTTATGGGAGAGGCTTGGGTTATAGAAATAACTTTTAGATATCACTATGGTAAAATTCACTGCTAGTTATTCCTAAAAAAAAAAAAAAAAAAAAAAGAAGGAAGAAAACTTTTAACTTTTGGGCACTCATTATTTCCTACTTACAGCATCACAGAGCCAACAGAGCTACTCTGTACTCTCAAGTTTACTTCGGGTGTGCAAAAATGATACAGAGCCAAAATTTGCAGAGTGTGTTGGCTATTTAGAAATATGTAAAATCCATGGAAACACTCAGTGCTGAAAAAATGGGCTTGTGATATCTAGAGTTGTTGATTTCTTTCTTCCTGTAGCTAACATCCAGCTCACTAAGGGAACTCAGGGTGAAAAACGAAAAGAGGATTAAACATGAGTGTCCTACAGGGTGCTATAATCAATACAGAGCAATAGCACCATCAAGCTCCAGCTGAACAATTGCATCGCATGAAATGCAACCAACAAGTATCCTACTATAAACAGTCGCATCCGTGTGGTAGCACAGAAGTATGCACCAGTGCCATCTAGCCAATCCCTGGTGTATGTCACTTCTAGTGCTAGGCAAACCATGAAAAATCATCATTTATCAAATAATGTTGTTCACACACTTGGACAAATTCATAGAACCAATTATTTAAAATATATAATTGTGACAGGCTTATTGAAATTAATAAACTGAGAAAAATGTGTAGTGAAATACATTAATTCAATGTTAGTACATTGGTTAGTACATTTTCAGCACTGGTTAGGCCACACCTTGAGTCCTGTGTCCAGTTCTGGGCCCCTCAGTTTAGGAAAGATGTTGAGATGCTGGAACATGTCCAGAGAAAGGCAACAAAGCTGGGGAGGGGTTTGGAGCCCAGCCCTGTGAGCAGAGGCTGAGGGAGCTGGGGTTGCTTAGCCTGGAGAAGAGGAGGCTCAGGGGAGACCTCATTGTTGTCTCCAACTCCCTGAAGGGAGGTTGTAGCCAGGTGGGGGTTGGTATCTTCTCCCAGGCAACCAGCACCAGAATGAGAGGACACAGTCTCAAGCTGCACCAGGGAAGGTTTAGGCTGGATGTTAGGAAGAAGTTCTTCCTAGAAAGAGAGATTGGCCATTGGAATGTGCTGCCCAGGGAGGTGGTGGATTCACCATCACTGGAGGTGTTTAAAAAAAGTCTGGATGAGGCACTTGTTGCCATGGTTTAGTTGATTAGATGGTGTCGGGTTATAGGTTGGACTATATGATCTTGAAGGTCTTTCAAAACCTGGTTAATTCTGTGTTCTTATTGTATTCTGGTCATACAAGCTCAACAGAGCTAGCTATTTACCAATGGCCCTGTCCTCATCAAAGCTCTCCTGATGTGGTGTCCAGAGAAAGTTGGAGAAACCAACTGTCTGTGGAATAACTTTCAGAAACAACAACAACAACAACAAAAAAAACCAAAAAAAAGAAGCAGAAAGTCAAGGATTTTCCATTGAACTAAGCCAAATATTAAGTCCTAAAAAAAAGCTATTATATCTAACTAGGAGCACTGCTTGTTCTGAGAAAACAGCTGTCTCAAAGTTACCAATAAACAGACCTCCATCCAAGCCCTAGTATTTTGAGTGTCTAGTTTGATGGCATAGAGAGTTCAATAAAAGAAACAGGCTTGCCAGTTTAAAACTTGCATCACATCTAATATAATGGCCAGGGTAAAATGAACTGCAGTTAATGAGCCTTGGAGTCTTCCAAAGCAAAACCTAGGGTCTGAACAAAAATTTCAGGAAGGTTTCCACCTCCGTAAGGACTTCTGTGCTTCAGCCTCATTTCTGCACAGAATGGTCATAGTGTTGCCAGAAAGACCACCCATGAGGATCACCATAATTGGGAGAATATTTAATTCCTCCAGTGCTACTGGAAGTGTTTTGGGAGAACTGGTGATGCCTTCAGCTCATTGCAGGTAACAGGAATTGCCCTGGGGCTATGAAGACGCTGTGATTTCACCCTTTGTAACCAGTGAGAGAGGAGGCTGGAGGAAAGGGGTAATATTTTCATTAGATCAGCTGTGCAAAGTGCAATTCTCCTTGTCACTAGATGGTGCAGTAGAGTAGCTTTACTTTGGATCCCTTCAACTAGACCTTTGGAAAACACACCAAGGTGATATGTTTTACAGGTAAAGCCCTCCATAAAATATGTCTTCCAAGACTATTCCTGTTTGCAGTTTGAGCATTGTGGTCTTCTCTAGGACTGCTTGAACCTGGACATGAGTGTTGCCTGTGAGGAGTAGCCTAAAATCACTGAGCTTGAGCTAGCTATGACATACCCATGTGACATCCTATTGACTTAGAAAAGCCAAGTGGTACAGTTGAGAACAAGCGCAATGTTGCATTCATCATTGGAAAGGTTAAAGAAAACTTTCAGAGATTATTTCTTTGGTTCCCAAATTTTCACTCCAAGGATGAGTTTAAGTATTTCTCATGACTTGGAATGAAAAGTCTACATGATACTAACAAGAGATGGCTTTTTTTCTCCTGTCCTCTTGTTTCTTCTTTTCCCATTGGAAGTGGAATAAAAAGCAAAGGACTCTAGTGCTAAGGTGGGTAACCTAGGAGTCTCACTCTACCTACTCCTTAGTCTTAGTATCAAATTATTAACTTCATGTGAAGTCCTTATCGGCAGTCTGTTACCTTTCTAAAATCAATGACTGACAATTTCTAGCCTGTACTTCATATGCTTCCTGGTATAGCCCCTTTCACATAATAACAGGATATTTCTATTGTTGTTTTATATTGAGCAGTTTTGCAGCTTTAGCAATAGACATATCCTTCTGCTTTTGGGAAAAGACCAGCTCTAATGTTAAAGCAACATTTGATGTGTTCTTGATAAGGGAGGCTCATCAAAACACCCAATATTGGAGTTCAGGTTTTAATCAAAATTTTCAGATTGTCCTTATTATGTTGGACTGTTGCTTGGAAACCAAATTGTCAAAGTTGGGAATAGAGCTTTACAATATATTCTACAGTTTGAGCATCAACAATAAGAAGACACTGAGGTTTGAAAGGTTAATGGCACATTTATCTCAACTATGATTCTGAGAAAACTTTATAAGATCATTTTATTTTCACTTTGCAGATAATGAGAACATTTCAATTTGGATAGCAGCATGAGAGCTATACAACTGCCTACTGGATTGTACTGGGTTAAGATTAAAAATGTGTACTTATTTTTTTCCTCTAGGAGGGTTCCCGCCAGCTTGAAGACAGGATAGATTTTGGAGAGAGAAAGAAGTCAGATTCTTCTGCAGTCCATGCAGACATTATTTAAAACCCTTAAGATAAAATGGTAAAAAACAGCAATAACCATAATAAGTCTAAGTGCTAGTTCTCAAATTGCTAAGCCTTCAAATAGTAGAGCTGGTTATATACCACATTTTCATTACCCTGGTATATTTTATAATTTGTTCAGTGAGCTGAGCAAGTCAAAAGAAGGACATGAAAATTCACTGATGATAAGATGACTGGCAGCAAGCATGAGGCATAATGTCTCAAAGACTTATCAGTTGAGGGGGTGAAACTTCTGAACTGTGATGACATCAGGCACAATTTCTGTCTTACCGATTATTGACTGAAAAAACAAATTAATGCCAGACAACAATTACTCTTGGGTCTGTGAACTGTGTATGTGTAACCACCCAAGTGATCATTGATGTATATTAGGGCATACAAAAGCACACTCTTGGAGGAAATTATACATTGCTCAGAAAATGGAATGCAGTTCAATATAAATTCAGATGTTAGGGTAGCAGATGTGGTGACTATATTTTTATGATTATTTTCTAGAGAAAAAAAAAGTCATTACATTTTGAGCAACTCCTTTGAATTCTGGAAAGCTGAAGCAAGCCAGTTTGTGCTAATAACAAAATGATAGATTCTCAAATGACAGTTCTAAATCCATGGAATTAAAATAACACTTATGTAAGCAATTAGGTAATTGTCAAGATTTTTCTCTCTGTGCCTCAGTGTGTGTATACAAATGCATATTCACTACATACATTTTTATATATATGGTGTGCATTCCACTTAGGGGCATGGGGAAGAGAGGAGGATGTGGGAGGACACAGTACAATTGGGCATACTGAGCTGAGAGCTGAGTAATGGTGTGTATTAAGTGTTTAGAGTGCAAGTGGGGAGTGAATGCATTTGGGACATGAAAACCATCTTGGCAAGCTGAAGAGAATCTGATATATTTTTTAAGAATTCTGGAGACTCGTCTTATAGATTGTTTTGTCTTTGTTTGAATCCAGTTCTGCAGTGCTGAATTGAGAAGGTGCTGAAAAGATATGAGGATGATTGTATGTGAATATTTTGCTCTATGTCATTCTCATGTGTCATCTTAAAATGTGAAAAAGAGCTTTGGTAAGACAGCATGATGCCCAGCTGTGATAGAACGAAGAAATAAGAGTTATAAGCAAATGATGTAACTAGGTGAGGATGAAGGTGAAGGTGCATTAGATGAAGGTGATGTCCTGGACACTTTGTGTTGCAAGAAGACTGTCGACTTAGGTGACCAATTAAAATTGGTTCCTGCAGGTCCATTCAGACGTCATATTGCTCCAGATAATATTACTGAAGATCTCAGTCATCAGAGTTGAGAGAGACGATGCATATCCAAATGAAAAATTGGTATAGACGATCATGTAATAAAATCCACTAATCCAATCATAACTGCACAACTGCTGCATTATGTTGCCATCTGGAAAACAAGATATATATCCCATGAGGCAGTCAAAAAGGGCAATATTTTGAAATAAATTCCATCACTCTGCATGTTAGAATGTCTCATTATGGGCAACCTTGTATTCGAAACATATCTTTTTATCTCAGGAAATTTAAAGAGACACATTCAGAAAAAACTAAGGAAGGAAAGGTTTTTGAGCAATTAGTTCCCTTTTTACTTAAGATGTTTAAGAATGCAGAATCTCTTCTAATAAATACTATACATGATTGGTTTTGAAGTGTTTTATTTCATTTGTTTATCCATTAAGACATGTTCCTCTGCAGTGTAGCCCCAAAGAAATTTTGTTTAGCATGGTGGAGGTTGCTAGAAAGGGTACTAAACCAATGCCACATCCACTACAATGTGTAGCCATAACAGAACTGATCTAGGTCACAGAATCACAGAATTGTCAGGGTTGGAAGGGACCTGAAGGATCATCTAGTTCCAAGCCCCCTGCCGTGAGCAGGGACACCTCACACTAGATCAGGTTGCTCACAGCCACATCCACCCTGGCCTTAAAAACATCCAGGGATGAGGCTTCCACCACTCCCCTGGGCAACCTGTGCCAGTGACTCACCACCCTCATGGGGAAGAACTTTTTCATAGCGTCTGATTTAAATCTACTCACAGTATCACAGTATCACTTAGGTTGGAAAGGACCTCGAGGATCATCGAGTCCAACCTGACACCGCAGACCCCATGACTAGACCATGGCACCAAGTGCCATGTCCAATCTCCCCTTGAACGCCTCCAGGGTCGATGACTCAACCACCTCCCCGGGCAACCCATTCCAATGCCGAATGACTCGCTCGGTGAAGAACTTCCTCCTCACCTCGAGTCTGAACCTCCCCTGGCGCAGCTTGAGACTGTGTCCCCTTGTTCTGGTGCTGGTTGCCTGGGAGAAGAGGCCAACTCCCTCCTGGCTACAACCACCCTTCAGGTAGTTGTAGAGGGCAATAAGGTCACCCCTGAGCCTCCTCTTCTCCAGCTCTACCCTAGCTTGGATCCCATTCCCCCCAGTCCCTAAAAAGTCCCTCCCCAGCTTTCTTGTAGCCCCCTTCAGATACTGGAAGGCCACAATAAAGTCTCGTTGGAGACTTCTCTTCTCCAAAATGAACAATCCCCAACTCTCTCTGCCTGTCCTCATAGGAGAGGTGCTCCAGCCCTCTGATCATCTTTGTTGGCCCTTCTCTGGACATTTTCCAGAACCTCCAGAGCTTTCTAGTAACAGGGGCTCCAGAACTGGACTCAGTACTCCAGGTGAGGCCTCACAAGAGCAGTGTAAAGGGGTAGAATCACCTCTCTTGACCTGCTGGACACACTTCTCTTGATGCAACCCAGAATACAGTTGGCTTTCTGGGCTGCAAGTGTACACTGGTGGTTCATATTGAGCTTCTCATCTACCAGTACCCCCAAGTCCTTTTCCTCAGGGCTGCTCTCAAGCCAGTCACTGTCAGCCTATATCGCTGCCTGGGTTTGCCCTAACCCAGATGGAAGACCCTGCACTTGGCCTTGTCAAAATTTATGGGGTTGGCATGGGCCCACCTCTCCAGCCTCTGAAGGTCCCTCTGGATGACAGCTCAGTTTACATGCTTTCAGACATACTGTGCACCATTGTGAGGCTTTCTCATAGCTTAGTAAGTTGTATCAGTCACAAGAAGCCTTTTTTTTAGTACTGTCTCACTGCTCCCAAGTCGATCCAACATTAACAACATTCTTCCCTTCTGCTTGGGTGGCTCTTTACAAGTGTGTTTGGTTAGGCCTGATTGCTGGCCCACTTCATCACTGACACCACCACTACCAAGGACAAATCCCTGCTAAAGTCATGAGTGTGTGAGACCTGCTTAGGGAGGGCTCCTATGGGTCTGGCTGTGCTTTAAAGTTTAACATCATATGCAGTGTCCATGAAGAGCTGTTTTCTCCTCTGGGTCATGCTTATGCTCTGCGTCAGGTTGTTTCTCACTTTCCCATCCTTCCTACCTGTTATGAACCACAACTGAACAAAAATCCAATAACTGACATGTCTGAAAGTAATACTTTTGCACCTCCTGTAGCTCTGCCCTGCATGTGTGGCTTTCATTCCCTTTGGGGGGATTTGGGACACTGGTGTTCAATGGCTGTTACATGTAACATCTGGAATATTAACAACAATCAGTGTGGCAAGGGATAGTGAAGATGGAAAATGACACATGCCAGAGTTGGCCATTAATAGGATTACTATTCTGTTGTGTGACTTTTGAGTTAGGACATTCTATCCCAATATGAATATCTTCTCTGTCTCTAGGGCAAAAACTTAATTCCGTTGCTTTTTTAACTAGTTGCAATTTAAAATATGTCTACCCTTTATTACAATCATTTATTTCCCTTCAACATTTTATGAAGTGTGCTTATTAAATGAAATGGTGAGTCTGGCACTGGCATGTCTCTTGTGCACTTCTTTTTTTCTTTTTTGCATTTCCTTTCTTTTGGCAGGTCCATGCAAAGGGAGTAAGTTTCTGTGGGCTGTGCATGCTTTTCCACCCTTTTCCAGGATTTGTCACATCTCCTGGAAGGCCTTGTAATGCACAAACCATGAATTTATATCCCAGCAATTTGCCAAGTCTTGTCAAATCCTAACATTTTTGTTGGCAACTATTTGCATCTCTCGTCTGAAAGAGGGTAACTTAGATCATCCAGTCACAATGCTGTTCTTTGGATGCCTTTTGGTGGTTGATGTGTTAGTTTTGATACATGGTTAATCTCTGCTTGCAAGGGGCCAACCACTATATTTCATGTCCTCACTCAGTGAATCTTTTGCAAAGTGGACATTCTGCTTCATCAGCTGATTTTCCAGCTTTACACATCTGCACTTGCAGTCCCACTTCTCTCTAGTGAAAAATGATCTGAGGAAAAGAAAAATATTAAAAATTAAATAGAGGTAGTGCTTCTTCCTTCCTTCAGATACAGTTTCTTTGTTAGGTACAGTTGCAGTGACACCTACCAGACTGTAAGTGAATCTATCCAGTGAGCTGATCATATATTTATTTTGGGGGGAAGATGCTGTTCATTTTTAACTCATACCTGTCACCTTAGTGCAGCAACCCCAAAACTTCAGCCCTTGGGTTGTGAAACAGGAGTAATTTAAACATTTATAACATGAAGAAGTGTAAAGACAAGTTACTGTTCATTACAGCTTGTTCAAACAGCTCTGGGTGAGAGAATTTTTTATGAGTTTAAATGCCTAAAGAATAAAATAATTCTCTTTTTTTTTTGCACTGAACAGGATTAGTGGTGACAAAACCAAAGGGATACGGAATTTCCTCAGGTAGGATCCATGAGGACAATATTTATTGGTTTTGGTTACTAGCTCCACCAGGAGTGAGAAAGTTCAATAATAATCAGTGCAACAGATGTTAGAGCACTATGTCTAGTCCTGCCATATGCTCTTTGTTATGAGTCCTTCTGGATGCCATCCATCCTTGTACCAGTGCTCACTCAAAGCATCAATCCATAGCAGGAAGAGTGAACCAAGGCATATGCACCAGAACATCTGGGAGAGTCTGCCTACCTCCTCAGCTAGTTCAGAAGAGGGGAATGCAAGAGCCAGGCTGTGTTTATGTTCATTGCCATCTATACATGACCTAGGCTATGCTGGGGACACAGAATGGGTACTTAATGGGTACACAGAAAATGAAGAATCCACTCCAGGCAGTTGTTTTGAGTCATTCCTTGTGACTTATTGGGATAGCAGACCTCCCTCTGAAATGAGGCATTCCTTGCCCTTTAACACAGTGTTGCTTAAATTCATTTTGAGTATGAATGTATTCACCAGCCTCTGTCTGTGTCATATTTTCAAGAATGATACATAGTCACGCTTAGTCACACAAGGAACCCATGTTTAAATTTGTGCCCCAGATGGACTCTGTCCTTTTTTTTCTTCCTGTTTGAAAGCAAACACACTGCCTTCTCATGCACTAGTTCAGTCCTGTATATCAGCAATGGCGGAGAGAAGCAGATGCCAGAGGAGCTGGAGGAAGAGAAAAGACAGGCTGTTGCTACTTCTAACATCACCTCAGGAGATCATGAGTAAGGGACAGAAAGGTGAAAGAAAAAAAACCAACACCAACACTTTTGTTGGAAGACATCCATGAGTTTTTCTTTCAGTTTGAGGAAAATCTCACTAGCTGTTAAAAAACAGGGTGTGCACTTTAAAATTGAGAGCTATTTCATCAACGAATCCCAGCTTAAGAACAAGTGCAAACATTCAGCTGCCTCCCTTTTGCTCTGTGTCTCTCTTCTTTCCTTGAGCCTCCTCCCACCCCAAGAGAAAATATCAGTCTGTTTTCAGCTGTGGGTACATGTGTCTTTAGCTGCTTGGTGAGAATTAGTAATTGAGATGTTACTCCAGTCAGAGCAAGCAAATTGGCATGTCCCTGTGCACCTTTGCCTTGTGAGGGCAGAGTGAGCCAAGCACACAGTGGTAGGCAGGCAGCCCCAGTTGTGCCTGGGTCCCCACGACTCCAGCATTCCTGGGCACAAGAAGAAGGAGGCTGTTGTGTAAGAGAGGGGAAATGGGAAGATATTTACTTTAAAGGATTTCATGCTTTGCTCCAGAAAAAATGGCTAGAATTCCAATCTGGTTTTGACAAAAAAATCTCAAGCTCTTTCCATGGTAGCAGTATTTTTGGTTGCTTAAACTATCTTACTGAGGACATAACTGGTTTTAGTTCCTTGACATATGTCTAAACTTCAGTAAAAGTGAGTCATATCTAGTTGTTGGGTTTTCCTTCTGGTGGCAAATCTATTTTTTCTGCCTTGTGCCATGCTGTGCTGTTTGCACTGCATGGCAATCTGATCTCTCAAGGTGCTGAGTGGTTCTCTCAGCACCTGTACATCAACATGGTCTCTGCACTCAATCTCACACCATACTTTACTGGATAAGGCCTCTGGTGTTTAAGTGCAATAGCAACACCATCATGTCACAGGACTGTTTACCCACTGACCATACAGTCCTGGTTTTGAGCATGTTTCAGAATGATGTTGAGAACCTGTGCACTTTTAGAAGCTAAAAATGGCTCAATCCAGATAAATATTTCTCATTAATTTAATAGTGTACATTATAAGTATGATAATTATCTTTTTCCTTCTAACAGATTGAGTTATACCAAATTTGGTGTTACATTAGTGAATATTACACTTTCACAGCTCTCTGTGTGTATCAGATTTGAAAAGTTTATTTTGGTATATGATCTGGAGACTTCATCCTCTGCATCCCTCTCACACTATGCTGAAGCGAAACAATGAAACTCATTCCTTTAAAGTCACAATCTCCTTTGTGTTATTTCCAGCACAGATTTGTAATAGAGGGATATCAGTATCCTAAAGAGTCTCCCTGTTTTTTCACAGGCAATGAACATGGTGTTGTTCAATGAGAGGTACATTTGCAAACCTCACTTTTTGCCAGAAAATGCCTGTCCACTAAAACAAGATTGTTGGTTGTTGTTGTTTTCCCTATGAATAAGCAGCATTTGGAGGCAATGTTTACCAAATCCAAGATGCATTTTTTTTGGAACAGAACTATATGATATCAAATGCATATGGCTTTATTGCTGTAAATTAAACTGCCATTCAAGTGACTCATTGCAAACAAGCAATCCAAAAGTAAAAGCTCGTCTGTATGATTATGTATGTATATATTTACACATCACACTTTTGGTTCTCATTTGGCAACTGTAGGCTGGACAGTTAATCTGGATATCTCCTGCTGTGGCACTGGGACATGTTCCCCTATTGTGGCAAGAGCACATATGGAATTTTATGAGTCTGCTCTGTCCCTTTGCTAACAGGCTTCACCTTTTACCTCCAAGAGCTGAGGATCTTGATTTTAAATCCAGAGTTTACAGGTTCAGAACTTGCAGGCAACCTCGCCAGAGATGTTCTCATATGGGCCCAAAACCAGCGATAAAAAGGCCAACTAAAGAATCATGATTTTATCCTTCCACACTATAATTCTTCTTCCATTTTTACTGGATGTCAGTATTGCTTTCCAAGTTTTGTGATAATTGGTTAATCAAAATAATTCACAAAGAAAAATATGCTATTTCCCAGAGACAATTGCATATTGAAGTGCTTTTTTATGGTAGATGAGTTTTCAGTGTGTCATCTTTGAAAATATGGGCAAACAAATTCTTTCTTCGGTCCAACAAAAACAGCCACAGAAAGAAAAGGATGCAAAATTCAGGGTGTTGCAAGTTCATTTTCAGAGCTAAGCTGTGGTCTCTCTATTTTAGTCTTGCCAAGAATGCATGCCAAGTTGAGGTTGACCACATTTTGTTACCTCTGTTTTTGCTATTCTACCTTATTCCTGAGACAAGTGGGAAAAATGCGTCTGAGAACTGTCTTTAAACCCTAGATTGTCTTTAAAGCCTAGATTGTACATTTTTAATGAAGAGAGGGCATGTTCCACTACTGTGCACTGCTGTCTGGGCCTCAGATTATTATATACTGTTTTGAAATTCATAATTATAACCAGGTTTGTGATGGATCACATGCCTCTCTAGGCAAAAAAAATATTCTGTCATCCTGAGAGATCTGCTATTTCAGAGGAAAGCAACTAATTCAAAACTAGCATTTGAATACTTTTAGCTTTACTTCCTTTGGCCTCCTCTACCCAAGGTGTAAAAAATGTCAATTTCTATATTTCTGGGAAATTAATTTTCAAGACCGACTTTGAGCCAGTAACCTGGAGTGCTAACATAGTCCATGTGTTTGACGAGTAAAGGTTGATTGAAAAGTATGAAAGTTCTAGCAAAAGTGCTTTTTTCCTGCTCCTTGTATTCCATTATACTGATGATAATTCACAGTTATTCATGTCTGAGCCCTGATCCCAAGTGAAGCTGAGACAAAGGTAAAATGCATGGAATTTATTCCCGATAGGTGCTGCTTCTCCTGCTAAGCAAAAGCGCAGTATTTATAATATGCTTTCCTGCAGTATGTGTCATCTTTCTGCCCCTCTCTTAAGACTTTGGTTCTCACCCAGTTGTTTTTTTTTTTTTAAACTACCTCTCATGTTAATACACATTTTGTGTTTTCTTAATATAAAAGCTGTCATGCTGATCTTCTGCTTCCTTTATTGAGAAAACAGTAATACACAGACGATGGTGGGAAAAAATTGAGAGGGAGGGAGAGACAGAAAGGAAACAGAAATCATAACCCAAACCTTTGCACTGATTATTGAAATAGCCAGTGTTCCCTCGGGCTCTGACAAAGGGAAAGGTACTTCTACAGTGTCTTGGAATATTTTTCTTCTGCACAGTTCTGACTTTTCATGACATAATGCTACAGTGAGAGAAGAGGAGAAAAGAAACAGAGCTCGGAGGTTCTACAGTAAGTTTTTCATTGTCTTTCATAGTGCCACTTGCAAGTAACAAGTCCCAGGTAATAGTAATGTTAAGGTGTTTAAAACTATGATTCTTAATAGTTCTGTGTAAAATTATTTAGCAAGCCCATTATTCCAGTATTAATGTTTTCTCCTCCTTTGTGGAAATTTTGTAGTTTAAAATATGCAGTGTCAGAGCAACACTTTTAATGTAGATTCATTACCATATTTAGTACTAGTGCTTTATTACTAGTTGAAAATATTTATAGACTTATAGAAAGCTTTGGTAAGCCTCAGATCCAGTTTTCAGCAAGATATTTAAAGACAAAAACGAGACAAATAAATGCAGTGAAAGACTTCAGTGAATAGATTCTGTACAGTCAGGAGGGACTTTACACAAGTACAGAACATTTCCCTCGGTGAGAGACCCAAATCATAGTCAGAGAAGTGCAAAACTTTTAACACATTCTGCCTGTCAGGGGCTGCTTTTTTCCTTCTGAGCTGACTCACGTTCAAATTAGATTTAAAGCAGTCTTAAGACTCGCATATTTCGCTGGACTTCAGATCTTCTGAAGACAAGTCACTGGCAAAAATTCTTCCAGATTTCAGGGTGCATAAAAGGGTAATGCTGCTGTGGCAGCAGCTGCCAAGGTGAGCTGTGCACAATTGGCCAGGAAGAATCAGGACGGACGTGGAGAGGGAAAGGATGCAGCAGCTTTCTTCTCCACAGCAAGGCATTTGGTACTCTTTGAAAAATCAACTAACAGACTAAAAAATATGCCATTAACCAAAATGTTTTTCATAATTAAAGTTAGGTAGCAATGGATTACTGAGCTCCCCTTACCAAAACAAAAACAAAACAAAAAGCAAAAACAAACAAAAAACCCTCAAAACAACACTACCAAAAAAGGCTTCTCCTTGCAACTGCCAGGAGACTACCTGAATTTGCAGTTGTACAATATTTCTTGTCTAGAAGTGCTGCCATTCTTCTAAATACAATCTATAACCACACAGGCACAAGTTCAGCAAATCAGGAAGCAAAGACCGATTGCTGGGAAATGTTTTGCTTTCAATTATTTTCTCCATACAAGCCAAAATTCTAGACAAAGGGTAACAAAATCCTACTGGTTTATCTGTAAGTATACACTGATTTAGAAATGCTATTAAAATTGTTTATCTGGAAATCACCTACCAGAGAAAAACTGAAAATAAAAATGTTTTCAGGTAGGTGTGTGTTGGGGTTACGGTTTAGGGTGGAGTGCCGCTGTGAATAAGATTCCTAATGCTGCTTCCATCACAACTCTGCATTTGAGGTCAATTACTTTTATTTTCTTTCCTGTTACATTAACTTGTGTTTCAATACTTAAAAGATACAAGATATATTTCTCATGTCCAGTATATATGGCACTTGCTAAAACATCTCCTGACACACCAGCTAATTTTAGTGGGGAAGGCTAAGAGATGCACCATTACTTATTGTTTCTAATGTGTTTCTTAATGTGAAACTTGTCATTTTCAGCTATGATGCTGACTCAGCAGTAGGTTTATTTCCAGAATTACTATAACAACTTTAGCTCTCAGAGTAACAAGGGACCCATGATTCACAGGTAGAGAACTGCAAAACAGAAAGAGGTCTTTTTCCATCTTTTAATACTGAAAAATAAACTAGTAAGAATTAATAAAATAGTCCTGGGCAACTTCTGAGACACTGGGGGTGGGGGGGGTGGAGTGGGGAACAGCGTCAATAGAGCTCCCATTTCACAGACAGATTGAACACGGCCATATTTGATTTGGGTTTCTTCTTAAATAGAATAGAATAGAATTAACCAGGTTGGAAAAGACCTTAGAGATCATCAAGTCCAAATATATAGCTTGCATTATCTTACACATGCTGCACAGCAAGATTTAGAGGGATCACTTGTTATTTCCTTACATCTACTTCACAGATGTCAGAATCAATCACTGTTTTGGGCAGATGTTTTCTTACTCTTACATCACAGTAAAGAAACATTTTGTACATGTAAACTTTCTTTTGGTTTATAGTGTTTCATCACTGTTCTTTCTTGTGCCCAAGTTTTGGGGAACATTGGGGTGCTAAGTATAGATTTAGAAGGGGCTATTTAAAAAGTACTAAACATACCAGAACACCACTGAATCCAAAAGAGGACCTTTTTACTTAGAATATTTTTTCAGTGGTGTTTTTTCCTTCCTCTTCTGAAAATGAAGTGCCTTCCTTTACATCATCATCAATGACATTTTAATAATAGAGCAGTGGAATGCACGTTTCTCTTCACCTAATAAATCATCACAAGAGTTTTGCTAAGATAGTTGTATATTGTCTATGTGCAGACTTGAGCAGGTATATGCATATATGCACATAGATTGTATGTATAAAAGCCCAGCATTTGTGAGCTGTTATGACTGGGAGGACTTTGTGTTTTCTGTTGTCATGATTCTCAGCTACAAGTGACCACAACACATTTCCCAGGCATTTCTAATGCTTTCTGGACCAAAGAAAAAGCCATAGAGAACCTCTCCTAAAGGAAATGGAATTCTGTAGAACAGCATCTCCTGCAGCTGCTTTTCGTAGTCGGGCACAAACTGCTATTGCAATCCAGGGCAAAGTCGTAATAAGATGCTTCAGACTTTTCTCATCCTCAAAATTGCTTTATAGAACAAAGTCTAGTCCCTAAGCACTGTAGAAAAATTATCAAATGTAATGTACCTCAAATAGTTAAGAACTGTCAGAGCAAAGCAGGGGACATATGTCTCTGCAGATACTTTTTGTAGTGTATTTATGCATTCCCTGTCCAATACAGCAGACCATCAGTGGTGCATCTTCACTAGGTAGGGATATTTTCTGAGCTCATATTAACAACTGGAGTTAGGAGACTCTCATCTTTATGCAGGACAAGTTAAAAACGATACAGTAATCAAGCATGGGGTTTGATCTGTAACTTGAAACTACTTTTGTTAACTGGGACTTGGCTTTACGCTGATACATTCAAGGGAAGTGACTGTACTAGGAAACACAACTTGCTAATGGAAAGAAGACAACAGGGCTGCAGGCAGGCAGGGTGTAGTAGCTTAAGAAATTATTAGCCAACTATTAACCACTGGCTGATTTGTTTTATTGACCAGACAGACAGGGGGTGACCAGACAGATGGCTGTCACACTGTATGCTCTCTTCCATGGCTATTTATGTCATATATAAATTTCTCAGTGCTAAAGTACACTGCCCCTATCAAAGAAAGCAATAGCACAAAGAATTCTGTTCATAGGAGTGCAGGCAGGCAGTCCACTTTTTGCCTAAATGGCTGATGTTAATGTCTCCTCAACGCTGCAGAATAAAGGTTCGGTTTTAGTTTTGCCACAAGCATATTATGTGGCGACAGCAAAATATTTAATCCTACTGTGGTTTTGGTTTGTACTTTTGTTTGTTTCCTACTACAATTGTGTATTTTATTTATTGAGCCTATAAGATTTTAGTGTCAGGACAGGTTTTTACTGTGCATATGCCTAAAAGAAAGTGCTCAAAATTGCAACATATTACTATAATCTGAACAAAAAAGCATCACATGCTTTCCTTGTGTGTTTATCAGCTGCATGGTTTACACACAGAGAGTTTCATATGCATTCACACAGTTTTCTTCTCCATCACCTTCCCATTTTGACAGTTTTTTATACACTTAAATGATACATTAGTAGAGGTTCAGAAACAAAACAGTTAGATGTTCCCTGGTATCCCAGGATATTGTGTTCATTTTCTAATAAGTGCCTCTAGTGCACTGGAGTTCCTAATCAATGTAAATATTGTTTAAGATGAACATTGCAGTGGGCATACCATGGAGCCAGACCACCAGCAGAGCATTAAACAAGGACAGATGTGAATGCCAGGATAAAAATGAAGACATTCCTGAAGTTTAAGTATGTTACTTATAATATAGCTGTTTATAGGAAATGGTCGTGAAAAGGAAAAAAAAAACCAAACCCAAAACTTCTGGAAACGGAGAATGCCAAATGAACTCAGCATGTTGACATATTGCAGTTGTATGCTTGCTAAAGTAGCTGACCTATTGTGTGTATTGTTCTAGTATCTTGAATAATAAAGATCTCATAAACTTAATGTTGCATGAACGCTGTTAGTGACTTTAGAAGGGTTTAATCACTTTAGTGATTGTCTGTGCAGAAGCAAAATGTGTGTTTTGCATTTATACACATTTTTTTTCTCAGGGGTAGTATCTTTTAAAAGACTGGAGGATCTAATTAGGGTAACAGACAAATATACTGCCTCACAAGTCATTCGAGGGGGAGCAATGAGTGAGAGAAACCTTGTCCTAGCAATTTATAAAGATCATCTCATTCCTACTTCTTGCACAGTGGATTCACATTGATTAATTCACCAGATGCCAGTTTCTATGAGCAACTATATGGCATGCTTCTTATTGATATTTAAACACCAGTTTGTTCTTTGCTGGCTCTTTAGTCACACTGCTTTCTATGCTGCCCTGATTTGGAAATTATTGGCAACATTTGCAAGGGAACTGGAGCCCTCATGACACTGATGACACATTATTTGTGATACTGCACACACACTGCCTGTCCCCGCAAGGGTTCTGGAGGTGGCAGTGCCTGCTACTCCAGAGCTGGCAACAGCACAAGCTGACCCATGTGGGGCGAGTAGGGGCAGAGATCTCCTTCAGGGTAGGTAGGCAGGATGGAGATCACTTCTGGGGTAGGTAGGCAGGCAGCTGGGCATCCCTTCTGGAGAAAGGTAGGTCCAGAGAGTGAAGTCCCTCAGAGGGAGCATATTGACTGGTGGAGTGATTTAGAAATAAGAGTGTCATTACTTCTCAGGGATGCCAGGGAGGACATGGCCCCTCTATATACCATAGACACAGGACCCCAGAGGTTCTTACATTCTAAGACACGGAGTGCTCAGTCCCCAACAACAGACAGGGCTGGAAGGTCTCAGGCCTCAAGTGGGCACTGAGAGCTGAATCATCTGTTAGGTGGGAGACTCTTAAAAGTCCTTGACCCAAGACTTGTAGCTTTGATCTATATAACAGTGAATGCAACAGATGAATTTAATGCAACCCACAATGTTTGGTAGCTGGGTTGGTAGCAGGTTGTCATTACTGCAGAGTTCTTGGTAGGAGTCTGATTTAGTGTCAAGAACAATTTCTCAAATAGTGATGTCAGAGAATCTATTGGAAGTAGCATATTGGATTACTGACTAAGCCAACAACGATTTAGAATCAAGTTGATTAACAGTACAGTTCAGGACAGGTCAGCCAACTTTATTGTTCATTGTTTTCCATTCTGTAGCAAAATCAACCACGATAGCAGTCTTCTAAAATGTGATTTACACAAATACTATTGTTGTTTGACATGGGATATCAGGTATAATGATTTCCATCCTAGACCTACAGCTTTAGGTTGGTCTCTTCTCCAGGCAACCAGTACCAGAACAAGAGGACACAGTCTCAGGCTGCACCAGGGGAGGTTTAGGCTGGAGGTTAGGAGGAAGTTTTACACAGAGAGAGTGATTGCCCATTGGAATGGGCTGCCCAAGGATGTGGTGGAGTCACCATCACTGGAAGTGTTCAGGGGGAGACTTGATAGGGTGCTTGGTTGCATGGTTTAGTTGGTTGGGTGGTGTTGGACACGATGATCTTGAAGGTCTCTTCCAACCTGTTCTATTCTATTCTATTCTATTCTATTCTATTCTATTCTATTCTATTCTATTCTATTCTATTCTATTCTATTCTATTCTATTCTTTCTTTACTCTTTTACATTCTTGACTGCATAATAGAAAGCAGCAGCTTTATCTTTCTTCTACCTTTGGCAGAAGTCACTCAGTAAATAGTACCAATTGCATTACCATTTAGAAATGGTTTGATGTAAAAGGCACTGCATCTCACGAGCTCTTGCCCAGGCAAGAGTACTCTGTACTGAACCAAGGTGTTAAATTTACTTTTAAGAAACCAAGTGGAAGTATGCAGAATGCATGTCAATATTGAAAGCATCACATAGGCTGCGAGAAAATCACTTAATGCTGGAGTTACCCTGTAGTGTGTATCACCCTGCTGGGTGATACTGTCAAGTAGAGGGTTTAATATTAACAGCAGTCACTGTACTAAAAGGAAAAATATCTTTACTGCTTTCATTATTTATATTGCCTTTGCTCAGAAGCCTACTCCTGCATGGACTGTTTTGCCAGAACCTAGGGAAAGCAGTACTGAACCCTAAGAATGACTCATCCTCACAAAAGCACACCCCTTTCCTGAAAAACTTATGATTGACCGTATGCATGCAAACCTTTCCATGACTACAGAGGATATTGATTGGTCCCTGTGGGACTACTCATGTGTATAAAAGCTTGAAGGATCAAGTTCTAATTTCACTCAATATCAGAGGTAATTGCTGTAGATAGTATTGACAAAAACTGGAGTTCGTCTCCTAATCATGGTACTGAGGATATTCCATTAATTTTTTAACTCAAGGTGTTTTATTACACACTCACTTTTTAAAAACAGCCCAAATGCAGCCAGTAACTATTTATATAATTAAATTTAACAACTATGACATACATGTTATGGTGCCAGTTTGAAACATATTCCTAATAGGTAGTTATACATACATGATGGACCACCAGGAAACTGCCATCAGTACAACACTGTGATTTTTCTACATTTCTTTTTACTTATTTACTTTAATGACTGCTTAATAATACTGTAGTCAAAACTGAACAATAGAGATTAATGATTTGGTGTAAGAATACTTCAAGGTAAAAATAAACGTGTATGACTTTCCAGCTGGTGATATACTATGGTAAACTCTCAAGTGTATAAAGAGTTTAAGAACTGCTTTAGAAAATCAACACATATAGACAATGTGTGAAGGGTG
Organism: Melanerpes formicivorus; assembly: GCF_026170545.1. Taxonomy (NCBI): domain Eukaryota; kingdom Metazoa; phylum Chordata; class Aves; order Piciformes; family Picidae; genus Melanerpes; species Melanerpes formicivorus. Next base: position 4,467,253 of record NW_027142395.1, on the reverse strand, counting down.
AGTGCTGTGAAGCATAGCACCAAGTAATGTTTCCTCTTCATGCAAAAGTTATTATATAGATCACACACAAAAAAGAAAAAAAGAACCAACAACAAAAACCACAAACCCAAAAAACCCAAAGGAAAAAAAATAATCAAAAACCCCCAAACAAAACACACAACAACAAAGCAAAACAAGTAAACAAAACACAACCCCAAAACAACAAAACTATTCTTTCAAGGAATTTCTTAGTTAAAAGCTATTAAAAAGTGACCTCATTATAATGATGTGAGGGGAAGATACGTTTTACTTTTTTGTTTTCCCCTCAGTTTTTCTTGCACTTGAAAGCTTCTGTGTTGCAGATACTGCATGAAACAGCACTGTCCTGTATTCCCTTAATGTTTTTGATTTACTGGGATTCTAAAATGTAACACCAGAAGCTATTCTTCATACAGACTCCTTCTATCACTAGTGCACGCAGGCTCGTTTTTGGTGTGGGTACTGCTCTTCTTCTTCAGCCTCTTCCAGCTGGCACAGTCCATGTGCTGTGCTGCCCAAAGATGTTTCCTGCCCTCCTCAGGCACCCCAAAAAATGGCCAAGCAAAATCCCTTTATCTTGAATCAACAGCACAGAGCTACTGAGCTCGATGAAGATGGAAACAGCCCCTGCTTTTGGCTTTGCAGGCTCTTTCAGTAGGCAGCAAGGCTCCCCTGGCAGCAGAAGCCACACTAAACTAGGCTAAAGTAGTGTTTAGAGAAATAGTAATTACTAACATCCCCTCTCAGTCAAGCCAACACTGTCCAGGCCTACTGCTAGGTGTGTGTATATGCATACTCACACTCAATAGATAAATAGATACGTGCATATACCCCAGAAAAAATCTCTCTGGGCAGGGTGACAAGGTCTGACTTTAAATCAAGCACTTGACACTAATAAAAACAATGTATTCAACTGTAAGATCTTGCACACTGACTGGCTATGAGGTAAGTCGGTACTGAGCAAGCCTTTGCTTTCTGCACTCTGTTTTATATATCACAGGTATTCTTTGCATCTTTCCAGACGTTTTGTGGTGGGTAATATTAATAGCAGACCCTTCAAATGTAAGATGATTGTGTTGTTTGCTTGAAATTTATGTAATCAAAGGCAATACAGTGGAAGTTTGGCAGGAACTGAATCCATTCATGTCTGTGGTTTTAAAATGATCCAAAATGTTGACAATTTTACCTAAAGACTGTCTATCACTACATCCTCCCTTCTCACAAGGGATTTTATTATGCAAACTGCTTTGTCTGATTTTTTAAAAGGAGTTACAAGTAGGAAGTAAAATTATCAGAGATATGCACATGATTTGGGAGCTTGCTAAACTGATTAAGGTATCAAAGTACCTTTTGCAGCGAAGCAAAGACTCATTAGCTATTTAGATGTTTTGAAGATTTTATCTAATTCTCTTATGCAATAAATTTCCCTATGATTTCTGAAAGACTATTAATGACATCATAAGCAAATAATTCACCATTTCGTAATAGTAGGCAAATACTAAATTTGATGAACATGTGTACAATAAAATAGTGTTTGATGAGTTGATGAAGTAATCAAATAGTAATTAGGGGGAAAAAAAAGAACTTACTAGGCTATATTATTGCCTACAGCTATTTGTTGTTATTCTTATAAGTAGAAAAATCAAGTGCTGTCAGTTAATATAAACAATACACAAACCTAAGTGTTGATAGCTACCTTGGAGATAGCATCAATAGAATTATGTGCCTCATCTTTGTTTCCAGCAGTATTTGTAAGAACATTGATCTCTGTAGACGAAAAACACTGAATGATTTTGCAGAGGCAGAGTGTTAAGAACACATCTGACTGGAGAAACCTTGATTTCTGTGAACTTGATTTTTCTCTCACTCAATAATCGGTCCTGAAAATTTATGAAAAAAACAATCTTCATTTCAGAAAAAAAAAAAATGCAGATTCCACTTTCACCTTACCAGTTTTACTGAAATCACACATTTACCTGTGCTGGAGAGAAACTTCAGCAGAGCTAAACACAGAAAGTTAGAAACTCTGTATTCACTGAAATTTGCTCAGAGGAAAGCAAGAGCCCTGTGTTATAATTAGCAACTGAGTTAATTCAGCTCCTCTGATAAACACTATTGAACTCACTCAGGCTAGATTCAAAAGGAAAGTCACTTATCTGGGCAAACACATTCAAGACAGGGCTCTTAGGCAGCTCCCCATGACAGCACAGAAGAGAAAAATATGCCTGTGGGACTCAGGCCTGGAGGATTGGGCCCACAGCCAGTGACATTATAATATTTTTTTTAATAACAAGAAAAACCCACACATGAGTGAAACCATATGGAAAGCTGAGTTAAGGTGAGGAGGCTTTAAATAATGCTTATTTTATCGTTTTGGAAGGGGTTGGGGGGGCGGGGAGGGAAATCATGTTCCTGCCCATTGCATTTTGTACTTTAAATGTGGGGACTGATTCTTTGGCCAAAATTCCTCTCCTTGTCAAGGGGAAAATTATCTGCTTAGACTGCTGCAGGATCAGGCCCTTAAAAGTCGTTACAAGCTTATTGGCAAAACTCATCCGAATCCATCTCTCTTCTGTTTTTTCTATACCTACACAGGAACAAAATGAGGAGTTAAGCTAAAATACATTAACTAGTATCAATTTATTAATTGGAGAATTCCACTTATCCTTGTCCTCATTCATCTGAAATTAATTAAGTGTGCAGAATTACAAGGTGGGTGTACCACAGACAGCAGTCCAGGCTCAAGAGCACATGTTGAATGCATACAATTTAGTTAAGGTTAATCCACTGAAGATGATCCCTCACTGGTCCTAATTATTCTAGGTGATAGATTGTGGAATGAGAAACTAGGAAGGAAGGGAAATTTTGTCCTGCTGGTCTACCAGGATTTTCTAATTAAATTTAGAGGGCTATGCAGAGGAGCAAATAGTTTCAAATTAAAGTGAAGACCACACTCCAAGAGTGCTTGCTTGAAATAACTGTAAAGAACTTTGAACTAATACAGTTAGGTATCGTGCCTTAAAATAAGACAGTTAAAGCTGCCTGTTATTCCTTCAGGAGTTTTCACACTATTGAGAGCACTGCATCTTTCTCAATGCATTTCAAACTTAATGAAAATGTTTTGTTGGAATTGTGATGTTACTATTTAGCTCTTGAGAAAAGATAATGACACGTTAAAATAGGCCTAGTCTGTTACTTCATTACACTCACCCAAGGACCAAACAGCAGAGGGATAGAACTAGTTTGTCATAGAAGTATATTTGCTTTATTAGTTAATGCCTTCTTGTTTAATCTTCTTTTACTATGTCAATCCCAAAGATAAACTCAGGCATTTCTAGGACCCTTTGATTTCATGTTCTATGTTCATTACCTTATTCAGTTTTGTTGTTTTTTTTCCTCCATTCTTGTCCTTTGTTTCAGCTTTCAAGGCATCTTGTGAAAAGCTTTCGTTTTCTCCAGGCATATGCATATAAAAGCTGTCAAACAATTTGCCCTGTTTTTCAGGTTGGTGATATATTTCTACTCAAGTGGAGGTATCTGTTTCTGATTTATTAACATTTGATCCTCTGATTTCCTGCCATTGATCAAGACTAATACTCAGCTCAGCTGATGAGTTTTATATGAAATCTGATATTGCAGGAAGAGAGAAAAGTTAGTGCCATTTTTAATATTTTTTTTTTTTTATTTCAAGTTTTCCAGGGCCACAACATGCACACAAAACACCTAACAGTACTGGGCAGGATGTATTTTTAACCATGTTTCCTTGGGATAAAAATTTTTGGAAGCAGTAAAAGTATTTATCAGTGCAACAGATGTTTGCTCGGTGTCATTCACATCCTGTAAACTGTATATACATTTACACCCTATCACCAAAACATGGTTTCGCCCTACTACTGACCGTCCGTCTGCCATTCAATCTCTAGTTAAGTCACGGTCAGTAAGGTCAACTCTTTGGCAACATCTGCATTTGATCAGTTCACACAAAAATAGGAGCCTTCCTAATGCCTGACTACCCTGAAGTATTTTAAGAGGCAGCATATTACAATAGTTGATTCACCACTGCTGCAGACTCTGCACTTGGAGGACTTTGCTTTCTCTGAGGGACAGAAATGTGAAGATTAAAATCCTTTCTAGCAAAATAAATCTCTGAAATGTGCAGATTTAGCAGTGGCAAGGTTTCTAGACTGACAAGAAGTATTTAGCAGTTTCTCTCTGCAAGTCCCTGGTCCCTTGGTGTAGGGATTTGGCTTTGTAATATTTTATGTTTAAGCCCTGCTCTGCACATGGATTATGTTTAAAGCGTGTTTCGGTTGTTGCAAAGTTGAGAAATAAAATCAGAGGAGAAGTCTATCTCAGATTTAACTTCAGAAACCCACAGCAAGGATTAATGCAGCCAAATGTTTTTTGTTGGTGCTTCCACACTCAGCACAGGCACGTACTTTCAGCAAGTCAGTACACTATCCTACAGATAAGTGAAAGCAAATTCTTCCTTCAAAGTAAAAGATTCTAGGTGGAATCCTGACCCTACTGAAGGTGATGGAAAATATGCTCGAGAACCTGAGAGAGACAGGATTTAACCTGATGTTACCACTGTGTTATTTCAAGTACAAGGTTAGAGTGTTGATTCTAAGAGTAATCAGACTGGTGTCACTTTATCGATGTTCCCGGGTTTAGTGCACATGAGAATAAAATCTGAGCTCTGGGAGCAAGATCATGGGATGTGATTTGTTTTGGTTTGGCTTCTTTTTTTTTTTTTGTTTTGGTTGGTTGATTTGTTTTTTTATGTTTGCTTTAGGAACAAAACATTTGATTCTTGAAAAATTCAGAACATCAAAACCAGTGGCCTCTGATGCTCTTCTGGTTTGGTATGATGAGATCTGAAGCTGACTACAGATGACCATAGATTGATAAATAACGTCACTAATGCTTCAGTTATATCCTGGTTATGTCCAATACCCAAGAAAGCCTGACTATTGAAAACAGGTTTTCTCTGCTGGGTGAGGCAAAACTTCAGTAAGGCAGTAGGAACGTGGCATCACCTTGACACCAGACACAAGATTTAGAAGGGAAGAGTCTTTAAAAAGGGAATGAACTGATCAGTGTCATACACAAGGGATCTCTGGGAGATTTTTGGGACTCACCTAATGAGAGGGTGGCTTTTTTAAAGGATTTTTATGATGAAGAGTTGGTTCACAAAACATTCTGTTGAGAAATTCAAGGGTTTGGTTGCTTTTTTTTCTCAAAAGTAGCTTGTCTTTTTTACTTCCTGTCATGGCGAATTTTCAGTGGAAACATTTTCCTGAAAAATATAGCAAGCAGAAAGTCAACTAGTTCAAATTAAAGGGGCTGTGAACATTTGGTATAGAATTTGAAAGTACCTTGAAGTAGTGAAACCAGTGCATCATCTGAGTCTGTTTTATGTGTAATTTTAGTTGTCTCAAGAGCCCTGGAAACCTCGGAGGAAGCTTGCCCTGGGTGCACATGTTTATTTTAGGGACTGTATACAACTGGCAAATTCAAAACCGTTCTAAACACCAAAGATGATGGAACAGCTGATGTTTGCTGCTGGCACACAGGATATGCAGGAGAAAGTGGAGCCAAGGTATTGTCCCTCCCTTTAGTACTAGTAGGATTTTTTAATACTTATTATGGTGCATTAAAGATACTTTATGTTTCCCTATTGCTTCATCCTGTAAAGCTGCCTTAATATTTCTGTTTTAAGAACACAATATTGCATCTGTTCTGAATTTATATATTAGGAATAACTGGGATATCACTCTCCCATGCCCATGAGTTTCAGTAACACATTTTGATCCTTTAAAAGATGATAGAGATGACTGTCTTCTGAGGTATCCTTCTTCAAGCACTTTCAAATGTGCCTGACAGATTGGTTAAAAACTGACTCCGAAAGTAAGAGGTGCTAAAGAGGTGCTAATGGAGGATGGGAAATGGACAAACACCAGAAATGGACACACAGAGAGTATTTCTTGGGTTTTCTTGATAGGTCAAATCAAGCAGAGGTAGAGAAAGGATGCTGGATGATTTTAATAAAAAAGAAAGAAGTCACAGATGGTTTTACAGCTCTATTTCAGTGTTTATTCCCATACATCTGAAGGAGATGGAAGCATCAATGAAAAAAATAGGTAATGAATGTGGCTGTAGAGTGATTAAAAATACAGAGCTGGAAAATAACAATGACATGCATGGGAAAGTGTAACACAGTACACTGAGGGAAATGTAATTTGAAACACAGACATTCAAAGGGAAGGAGAACCCTAGAAAGCAACAATGCTGAAGGAGACCTTAGGGTCAAATTAGACATGAATTTGCAATATAATCTAACAGCATGATCAGCCAGTACATTTGTGCTGAGAGGTGTATCTGGGAACATGAAGGTTGCCCTCCTTCCCGACATGGTTCTGACCCCATCAGGAACTGGGTCTGTGGTCACTGGGAAAGAACTGAAAACCAGAGAGATAAGGAAGGAGAAGGGAATGGCCTAACACAGTGTGTCTGCGGGAGAAATGCAATAACATCTGCTCAGAACTTTTCTAAGGCTTCAAATGATGAATTAAGTACCTTTGTACTGGATCTGAAACAACTGTGGGTGGCTACAGTTTGCTTCTCTCCATGATCAGAACCATCTCAGTATGAGCCACAAGAAATCTCACATCTGAGGCTTAGCAAGTCAGCAGATTTGGGTCTCGGTGCCCTCAGCTTGCTGCTCACAAAGATTACAAAGCTATGGGAAGGCTTGACAGGAACCCGCAGAAGCCAGCCCAGACAAAGCAAAGGTGCAAAGTGCAACTCCATGGTGTTTACAGGCCTGTAGGAGAAGGTGCTGCTGCTCTCCTTGTACAATATGGATGCATCTCCTGATCTGAGTAGTCACCAAGGGGATGTAGACCCTATGCTGCTTAGCCAGAGGGAGGTGAGATCTTCTACCACACAGGACCATCAGGCTGAGGGCATGGGCAGCTCCATGTGCACATTCTGCTCCAGCATTGCCCTTGCAGAGAGTGCAGGTGCTGGGAACACTGAGGGATGGTGTGAGCAGGGGGGCTGGGGCTGAGCATAGGCAAAAGGGAGCACAGGCAAAAGGAAGCCAACTCAGCTCCCTTCCCCCATGCCATGACTGAAATGCACTTCACACTGACAATCTGATTAAACATCATGATCCTGGGGAGCAGAAACCAAAATTCAATATTGTTCCTTCCCATACTTCCCCAATAATTGTTCCATGAATAGATGGGGGGCAAAAGAGGTTTAAATTCATGCATCCAAACCTGTACCTCCCAGGACAACTGCATCTAAAATGGTTCAGCAATTTGCAGCTGTTGATAAACATTTGAAACCATAGGCTCTGATGAATGGAGAACTATTACCACAGGAGTCTCATGTGAAAGAGACTAACACCTTCACACCTCCCTTAGCCTATGTCTCTCCAGTCACAACTTTGGTCTCAGAGAGAATCCCTCTGGCTGCAATTGCTATTCCTAGATTGCTCCAGCAGTGGCAGCTTAATGCCTTGTCACATCATCTGTCTGTAGACAGGCTGTCCTGGCCATGGAGACGGACAACACATGTTCCCTAGGAACCACAAAGCTAGATGACAAGATCAGTGGAGCGTCAGAATGCAGTCATGAGGTTCCTCGGATCCTGCATGGGGAAAAAAAGCGGTTCTCAAACACATGGGTTTTTTTGTATTACCAAATGACTGATTTTCAAACTCATTCCATCAAAGAACCTAAAATAGAATAAAGTTGCTTGGTATTTTTAATCTTGCTTTGCTTCTTGTTTCTCTCTATCTGCTACCATGCAGAAAAAAAAAACAATAACAAATTCAAAGGGAATGCTAGTTGCTGACTGAAGCCCCTGTATGACAGTTTATAAGGTATACAGAATACAGAATTAACCTGGTTGGAAAAGGCCTTCAAGATCATCAAGTCCAACCTATCATCCAACACCATCTAATCAACTAACCCATGGCACCAAGCGCCCCATCCAGTCTCCTCTTAAACACCTCCAGGGATGGTGACTCCACCGCCTCCCTGGGCAGCACATTCCAATGGCCAATCTCTCTTTCTGGGAAGAACTTCTTCCTCACATCCAGCCTACACCTCCCCTGGTGCAGCTTGAGACTGTGTCCTCTTGTTCTGGTGTTAGGTGCCTGGGAGAAGAGACCAACCCCCACCTTGCTACAACCTTCCTAAGGTAGTTGTAGACAGCAATAAGGTCTCCCCTGAGCCTCCTCTTCTCCAGGCTAAGCAACCCCAGCTCCCTCAGCCTCTCCTCACAGGGCTGTGCTCCAAACCCTTCCCCAGCTTCGTTGTGCTTTTCTGGGCAACTCAACATCTTTCCTGCACTGAGGGGCCCAGAACTGGACACAGGACTCAAGGTGTGGCCTAACCAGTGCTGAGTACAAGGTACAGGTCCAAAATCCTTTTCTTCAATATGACCACAGAGAGCTGAAATGTAAGTTTAGACATGTACAATGCAAAATTCTAATACCGCTAAAAATTTTCCATACAGATGAGTGGATGGTGTTTGCATATATGGAAGTATAAATTATATCTGTCAGAAACCACTGAGGTTAATCGAATTCCAAAGGAGGTTATATAGTTTAGGTCACTGAGATCTGGTGAGAGAAACTATTGTTATTATGACGGTGAAGTAGTATTTTGTCCTGCAGATGGGCAATTATCTGCTAGTGAAAACTGGGGGGGAAGGAAATTTAGAAAAATCCTTTCCTCACCTTGACTTCTCTCCTCTCCTCTTCCCAAATAATGCTTTCTGCCAGGTCCTCACTCCACCAAACTACATTCACATACAACCCTGGGTGTGACCAACAGCATAGTTTGGCAATAGGTCTATAAATTAGAGCTCTTACTGCACTTACTCTACCTTTCTCCGAGAAAAAGTTAATTAGGTGATTGTACATCAAATTCATTATTGTGAACAAGTTTTTTCCACTGGAAGATGATTTTTATCTAGAGAGTATAACAACTGCTAGTGGGAGATGAATGGCCAGCTATTATCAGTTTCTGCACAAGTGGTATATCCCATGATTGTCTGACAAATTTAATTAGGATAATTCACCAGAAGACTACTTAAAAACCCAAAATAGTTTTCACTAGGTCCACCAATTTTAATCTGTACCTTAGAGATCATATTTCATTCTGTTAAGCAACAGTATTTAACTAAATTAAATGAAATCCTACTCCATTACTGCTGAATTAAAGAAACCTTAGCCAGTATATTTTTCTGCTGTGCAGTCAAATGTCCTAACTCAGCTCTGCAATGCCTGTTCTGGAAAACAATGTCCAAATACTGTCCAAACAACATTTTGCACTGAAATTGAATAGCTGAAGGGCAATGGAAAAGTAGAAAGGAATACAAGGATTGCAGACACCTAGTCCCTCCCAAGAGCTGTGAAAACACAAGCCCATTGCTCCCCAGAGAGGATGTGAAGACATAAATGAGCTTTGCTGTAAGAAATGGTGTTATTGGTACTTCTTTCTGCCTTTCCTTTCACCTAAGACTTAGAGCTGTAGAACAAGCGGTCCTTTTGGCTCAGTCCCCCATCCACACAAATCTGAAATTATGGCACTTGCCTCACTGTGTCATGGACATTTTGGGTCAGCATGGGGGTGTCTGCCTCTCTTGGGGACTCTGGGTTTGAACAGGCTTGAATTAGCAATCTGTGCTCTGGGTTTTGGGAGTCTCTGGTCAAAGTGTGTCCTACTATCCATGGAAGCACATCACTGGATGAGGATTGAACTGCTGTCCCCTACAGATCTTCTGAATTGCTTTTCATGGAGTTGGACTTTGGAAGGATGTACAGTGACCCACTTTTGGTGGCCAGCTTAGTGCTACCTGCCCTGGAGGTGATTGGGACAGTCAGTCTGTGCTCCTGACATTTATCCAATGCTGGAGGCACAGCACCCAAGCACAGCCCCACCGAGTTTCCAGTGGCTGATGTGAGGAATGGGGTTGGCCATTCCTCCTGTGGAAGGTCCACAGAGGGAAGGTGCTTCATAAAGTACAAATTCAATGAGCACATACTGACTTTCTGAGTCTACTTAATTTTAGCTGCTATCCTAACTACTGAATCTGCTGCTAATTCCTATGATATTCCTAATGCCATCTTAGAATCATAGAATCAATAAGGTTGGAAAAGATCTCAAAGATCATCAAGTCCAACCTGTCACCCAAGACCTCATGACTACTAAATCATGGCTTCAAGCGCCACATCCAATCCCCTCCTGAACACCTCCAGGGACAGTGACTCCACCACCTCCCTGGGCAGCACATTCCAATGGCTAACAACAGGGAAAAGTAGACAATTTCCTTCCAAAGCTGCTAAAATAAGTGTAAGACAAATGACAATAAAAATACATCTAAAACACTGAAACACCTATAAAACATTTAAATATTTTTTACTAACAAAATAATCCTTTGCAAAAAATTTAGTAGCACTGTTCCTTAGCCCTTTCCCCAAGACACAACTGTTCTTATCCATGCTATGTCATTTCATCTCTGATTAAAATATAAAACATCTTTAGGAAATAGTATGACTATATTACACCACAATTTACAGCTTATCTATCCAAATCTTCTGCAACTTGCCCTTGTCTGCTTGTGCCCTTTTGACTTTAATGAGGTTCTGCACAGGGTGAAAGGTCATGCTTCACAGAGCAGTTGCAAGCTGAATCACAAATGTGAGATTTTTTTTCCTTCTTTAGTTGCAGGGAAGGCAGAAGACTGTCTCTGTAGAAGCCATGAATTTGATATATCATTGTCTATAAATAGCTGAGGGGTGGGTGTCAAGATGAAGGTGCCAGTCTCTATTTGGTGGTGCCAGGTGATAGGACAAGGAGCAATGGGAGAAAGCTAGAACACAGAAAGTTCCATCTCAGCATGAGGAGACACTTCTTTATGGTGAGGGTGATGGAGCACTGGAACAGACTTCCCAGAGAGGTTGTGGAATCCCCTTCTCTGGAGACTTTCAAAAGTCACAATGCATTCCTGTGTGGTTTGCCCTAGGTGATCCTGCTTTGGTGACCATCCATCAATGATCTCTGGTCCCTTCCAACTCCTAACATTCAGTGATTCTGTGATTCTGTGATTGTGCATCAAATAGTGGGGAAAAAAGGAACTTCTTCCTAGTGACAGACAGAAGCATAACATCAATTAGAAACATTGTCTTTCTAATTTGTTTTCACCATAAAATAGGAATAAGATATCCACCATATTGGTGATGATATAAAGACTATTTCCACAGTATTTGCAAAGGACTTTCTGAACCTGTGGTGGTGTTGCTGGGACAGAATCACGGGCTGGCTGTGGGCTGCAGACTATTAGCATGAGTCAGCCATGACAGAAGACCTGTGTTGGCTCACACACCATGAGCATCGTGCTCAGCATAAAGGAGGAAGTTTGCTAAGGATCCTCTGTGATTCTGTTTGGGGTCACCCACCTCCTCTTCCCTCTTCTGCTCTTGAGCCCTTCCGTTCTGTTTAATGTCATGGCTACACTTTTGATGTGCTGAGTATAAAATATCTTGTCTTGAAATTGGTATTAATTTGGCTATTTCATTAAATCTGTTTTCACTTCAGCCTGTGGGTTTTTTATCATTTTCCTGATTCCCCTTCTCTGCTGGAGAAGGATTCATTGGGTGATTTTTCTGTCTCAGTTTTAGGAGCAAGACAAGTTCTCTAACTCTTCTAAAACTAGTTAAAGAAAAACCCCACACAGGACTGGATAGAAATAGATAATATTATTGGAAGTTTAAATGGAAGTGCTATTCCTAAACTACATGCTACAGTGCAAAGCATATAAAATGCACAAAATCCATAGTCGGGGCTTAACACAGAAGCCCATTAAGAATAAACTTAGAATAGAATAGAATAAACCAAACCAGGTTGGAAGAGACCTTCAAGATCATCGTGTCCAACCCATCAACCAATCCAACCCACCCAAACAGCTAACCCATGGCACCAAGTACCCCATCAATCTCCTCCTGAACACCTCCAATGATGGCGACTCCACCACCTCCTTGGGCAGCCCATTCCAATGGGCAATCACTCTCTCTGTATAGAACTTCTTCCTAACATCCAACCTGAACCTCCCCTGGTGCAGCCTGAGACTGTGTCCTCTTGTTCTGGTACTGGCTTCCTGGGAGAAGAGACCAACCCCCACCTGTCTACAACCTCCCTTCAGGTAGTTGTAGAGAGCAATAAGGTCACCCCTGAGTCTCCTCTTCTCCAGGCTGAGCAATCCCAGTTCCCTCAGTCTTTCCTCATAGGGCTTGTGTTCCAAACCCCTCACCAACTTTGTTGCTCTTCTCTGGACTCGTTCCAGCAAGTCAACATCCTTCCTAAACTGGGGAGCCCAGAACTGGACACAGTACTCGAGGTGTGGCCTAACCAGTGCAGTGTACAGGGGCAGAATGACCTCCCTGCTCCTGCTGGCCACACTATTCCTGATGCAGGCCAGGATGCCATTGGCTCTCTTGGCTTCCTGGGCACACTGCAGGCTCATGTTCAGCCTGCCATCGAACAGTACTCCCAGGTCCCTCTCTGCCTGGCTGCTCTCCAGCCACTCTGACCCCGGACTGTAGCACTGCACGGGGTTGTTGTGGCCGATGTGCAGAACCCGGCAGTTGAATGTGTTCAATCTCATGCCCTTGGACTCTGCCCATCTGTCTAGCCTGTCGAGGTCCCTCTGCAAAGCCTCTCTAGCCTCCAGCAGATCAACTCCTGCCCCCAGCTTGGTGTCATCTGCAAATTTACTGATGATGGACTCAATGCCCTCATCCAGATCATCAGTAAAGATGTTAAAGAGCATGGGGCCCAGCACTGATCCACCACTAGTGACTGGCCACCAGCTGGATGTGGCACCATTCACCACCACTCTCTGGGTTTGACCATCCAGCCAGTTCCTAACCCATTGCAGTGTGCTCCCATCCAAGCCATGGGCTGACAGCTTGGCCAGCAGTTTGCTGTGGGGGACAGTGTCAAAGACCTTGCTGAGGTCCAGGTAGACTACATCCACAGGCCTCCCCACATCCACCAGGCGGGTCACCTGATCATAGAAGGAGATCAGGTTGGTCAGGCAGGACCTGCCCTTCCTAAATCCATGCTGGCTAGGCCTGATCCCTTGGCCATCCTCTAAGTGCTGTGTGATTGCACTCAGGATGACCTGTTCCATGATCTTGCCTGGCACTGAGGTCAGGCTGACAGGCCTATAATTCCCTGGCTCATCCAACCGGCCCTTCTTGTGGATGGGCACCACGTTGGCCAGCTTCCAGTCCTCTGGGACCTCTCCAGTGAGCCAGGACTGCTGGAAAATGATGGATAGTGGCTTGGCCAGCTCATCTGCCAGCTCTCTCAGCACCCTCGGATGGATCCCATCTGGTCCCATGGACTTGTGGGGATCCAAGCTGCTAAGGAGAGTTCCAACCACCTCCTCATGGAACATAGGGAAACTGTGCAGCTCCCTGCCTCCTTCTGCCAGCTCTGCAGGCTGTCAGGAAGATGTTCTGTCCTTCTAGTAAAAATTGAGGCAAAGAAGGTGTTAAGTATCTCTGCCTTTTCCTCATCCCTTGATACAACATTTCCCTCCATGTCAACCAAGGAGTGGAGGTTGTCCTTCCCCTTCCTCTTGCTATTAATATATTTATAGAAGGACTTTTTGTTGTCCTTCACAGCAGAGGCCAGTTAAAGCTCCAAGTGTGCTTTTGCCTCCCTAATTTTCTTCCTACATGATTTGGCAACATCCTTAAACATTCCGTGGGTTGCCTCCCCTCTCTTTCAAAGATGATACACCCTCTTTTTTTCCCTTAGTTTTTTTAGAAGTTCATTAACCATCCAGGCTGGCCGTCTGCCCCGGCGGCTCATCTTCTGGCACATTGGCACAGCCTGTCCCTGAGCCTTCAACAATTCTTCCTTGAAGTAGGTCCAGCTCTCCTGGACCTCTTTATTATTAAGGGCTTTATCCCAAGGAACCCTCTGAATTAGTTCCTTGAGTAACCTCCAGAAGTCCAGAGTGGAGGTCTCCTTGCTACCCCTCTTAGCTTGACCAAATACTGAGAATTCAATTATCTCGTGGTCACTGGACCCCAAACACCCTCCAACCACCACATCACCCACCAGCCCTTCCCTGTTGGTGAAGAGGAGGTCAAGCATAGCCTTGCCCCTGGTAGACACACGCAGCACCTGGGATAAGAAGCTGTCCTCCATGCATTCTAAGAACCTCCTAGACTGTCTCCTCTCTGCTGTGTTGAGATCCCAGCAGATGTCAGGCAGGTTGAAGTCGCCCATGAGAACAAGGTCCGGAGATCTTGAGACAGCCCTAAGCTGCCTATAGAATGCTTCATCAACATCTTCCTCCTGGTTGGGTGGTCTATAACAGACTCCAACCAGGGTGTCTGCCCTGCTGGTCTTCCCTCTAATTCTTACCCACAAGCATTCAACCCGCTCATCCCTAATCTCCGTCTCAGTGTCATCTAGTGCCTTCCTGATGTACAGGACCACCCCTCCACCCCTTCTTCCTTGCCTGTCTCTCCTGAAGAGCTTGTAACCATCAATTGCAGTGCTCCAGTCATGTGAGCCGTCCCACCACGTCTCTGTGATGGCAACTACATCATAACTTTCCTGCTGCAACAAGGCTTCCAGCTCCTCTTGTTTGTACCCATGCTTCGTACATTAGTGTACATGCACTTCAGCTGGGCTGCTGGTTTCACCTCCAACTCTAGCTTGTCGCCCCCAGACTTGTCGCCCCCAGCTTAAGCTTTCCCCAGCCTCCACCAAGCCAGACTGAATGGCCCCCCATACCTCCCTGCTACTGCCCCCACCCACAGAAGGCCCAAAATGATGTAGCTAGAAATTCAGCTTTGGCCAGGCTGTTGGCCACTCAGGGCCAAAACCCTCCCCCATAGCACACAGGAGATAAGGGAGCTGCCTTGGGGAGGGAGCAGGGAGAGGAGATAGATAAACTGCTATAGTTTAGTCCCATATATGGGCTAAACATGCGGAGCCTCATTTGGAACTGGATTTTCACTTCATCTCTGTGTTTGTAAACTAGGATACTTTTTCTTCTTTCTTATATCATCCTGAATATAAAGAGTATATCAAAGAAAGAACCATAAAAGTGTTTTAAAATAAAAATCTCATTAGCTTTTTTAAGGCCCAAACTCCCAAATCAGGGGCTTTTGTATATTCCCTGAAGTATTTTTATTTTCGTGTACAGATACTCTTAAGTCACCCCTTCTGCAATAAACACCTGTTGGTCTTAAAGTACAACACAAGAAGACCTCCCCATCTCCTCTACATCCAGCTCCCTCCAACCCCATCGTTGCAAGGGATGAGAATGGTGTTCCTGTCTCTTACCTTGCTTTGGGCCCTTGGGCAGCTCTAGAGATGAATGGGGCTTCAGGCACAAGTTCAGTGCCTTTTCCTCACCAAAGGACTAAACCTCAAGTCCAAGCCCCTTTTCAAAGAGAAGCCTGGGTTTTTATTTATGGGAAATCATCTTTGAAAAAAAGGACTTTGTGAGAAACGTGGTCAGACAGGACCAGGAGGAAAAGCCAGATATTACTGTGCAGTGAGGCCAAAGGGCAGGGTTTGAAGGGGGCTCTCATCAGCTCACAGTGGAGTACAAGACACATACTTTTCAAAAATCTGTCTCAAAATTCTTTACATCCACTTCTAAAACTTTTTTTGTGCTCTAAGACATTCGAGGATAAAGAGAAATTGATAGCCTTCCTTCCTAACAGCTATAAGCAAAAGGGGAGTTTTCCATGGTCCTTCAGAGCCCTAGTGGGGTGACTGCTGTTTAAAGTGAATACCCACTTGCCAAAAAGAATTTCATGAGGAGAGAGTTTGTCTCCACAGCCAGCTTGGGAATGGAAGGACTTGCAAATTTTCTGTTGTTGCTTTTAAATTTGTATTTGTTCCTCAGTATCCTTTCCCAAAATATTGGTGACAGTATGAGTTGGCAGAGGATGTGATTATGAGATGTGTTGTCACAGGATCAGTCGGCAGATTTAATCAGACACTAGGAAAAATTAATATTGAGGAGATTACACTACCTGCATTGTTCTGTCTTCTTTGCAGCCTGTTTTCCTTTGATCCACTTTTCATAGTGAAGTTCCTCTTTCCTGTGCAAATACTTTAGCTGTGTTGTTTAAAGCATTTCACTAGTTTGGTTTTTTACCCCCGTACATTTGTTCAGGAAACATTGCTGTTCTTGGTAGACCATTTTCTCTGTCTCCAGAGGTTTCTTTTGAAAATCAGGAGGAAAATAATCTCCTGCCTTTCTGGTATATTCTGGAAGTACAGACTTTTCACAGATTACTTAGGATATGGTTTGTTATTAATGGGATCAGGAGAGGCAGGTCCCTTATTATTAGAATTTGGGGGTTTATCTGAAAGAATTGTTCTCACTAATGTCTCTCTAATAGCATGCTGAATTAATGTTTTTATAATTAGATCATTAGATAAATGGACATTAATCCTCTGGATATATGTAATGCACCCTTTGATGTGCACTGTTTAGGAGCTTTAGGTCTGTCCAGTATTTCCTTTTCCCCAAGTATATGTTTTTTTCAGTAATTAATGCAGTTATTTTGCAGTGTTTCTTTGGTGTTGCTGTCAGAGAATAAGGTTCTAGTTGAGTGGAAGTCACTAAAAGAGACAGTTTCCAGGGCATGAAACCCTTTCATTTAAAAGGGCAAAGGTCAACTCAACAAGAAGTCAAGTCATGCCAGACACAGGACAAGTGTGTCCCCCGGGAGAAAGCATGCAAGGATGAGTGGGAGAACATCACAGGGCAGAATTCCCTGCTTAAGGAAGATGTTTCAGTCTGGAGTGGGTTGTGGGTAGTGCCATATCACCAGAGCCTACTGGATTTTCTTAATCAATGTTAACCTTTGGCAAGTGTGCAAATAATTATAAAACCATCTTACGTCTATAAAGCAGCTCATATCCAATTTCCGACTTCCTTATACATATTTGCTAATTAAAACCAGGGAAAATGTAATGGTAGGTACAACACCACCACATCACTGTATTTTTTCAGATGCCTTAAATCAATTACAAAATCAGTGGTCATACAGATTCCAATGTGTGTATTTTGCAATCATTCATATTTTTTCCGGTTTGTAATATTAAAGAATGCCCACGTGCAGTGCTTAAGATGATGCATTAGATGATGCAGAGAGAAAGAGGAAGAGTGACATTAATGGGATTTAGTTTTGTAAAAACTTTTGAGGGACTTCTGTCTGGTGCCCTGATGTAACTTTGCCTGCGACCCGTCCCTATCACCTCAAAGTGCACAAGCCTGCATACATGCACGTGCCTGTATGTACACATGTGATCAGGGAGGAACAAGATGACAGCACTTCAAGGGACTCTGTTCCCCAAAGTACATATATTGAAAAAAACCAAAAACAAACTACCAAATCAGAGCTTTAGCCCAATTTTTTCCCTTATGAATACCTATGTAGTGCTGTGTATTATTTTTACTACCTTTATAATGCGTTTGCACTTAATGTTGGTTAATTTTTTTGATAATGCAAAGGGGAACAACAAAAACTTCTGCACAATGTAGACCATAGTAACACAATGTTTTACAAAGGTGTTAGAAAGGTTTTAAGAAGCACTGAATGGAGATTGAAAATGCAGTTGATGGTTGTGGGTGCAAGACACGTATTCACAAATAATATGAGTAGCTTATTATACATTCTCATTGCTTACTAATTGCTGTTTGAGAGGTTCCTCTTCAGGAAAGGTCTCTATGGTAGCCCAGGAAACAGGATCAGAACTTGCTGACAGGAAAATGCTGACCATGACCTCAAGATTTTATAGCACCTTGAGACACTGCATACCACAACCAAGGGTTTGAAGGTTTATTTTGTTTTTGTTAACCCAAAGTGTGAATGCTCATTCTGCAGTTTGTAGCCAGACCCATGCTTAGTCTCAATATTGGTCCTAAAATGCCATGAAAACAGCCTTTCTCATTTTTTGTCAGAACCTGCTCTGCCTCGGTTTTCGCATCTCAGATTCAGCCATTAACCAGCCAGCCAGTTGTTATTAAACAAAACAAAACAAAACAAAAAAAAAAAAAAAAAAAAAAAAAAAAAAAAAAAAAACCTCTCCTTATTTAGAAGAAAAACCAACAATATCACCTGGTAACATTCAGCAGACTTGTAGCTGAAACTTGCCAGCCCATTCCTGTTGTGTAATACATTCACACATTCCCATCAGATTTTAATTTACTCTAGCAATGCCTGGACCGATTCACATACAGCACATTGTAATGCAAATGGAATGGTTAAAATAGATCACACGTCTCCCTTCCATCTCAATTTCAGTCTAATGTATCATTGCAGCTTATTCTGTAAACTGTTGTAGCCATCTTCATTCAACTGTAAACTAAAGAGA
This sequence comes from Melanerpes formicivorus, assembly GCF_026170545.1. Lineage (NCBI taxonomy): Eukaryota > Metazoa > Chordata > Aves > Piciformes > Picidae > Melanerpes > Melanerpes formicivorus. The sequence goes on along the minus strand of NW_027142395.1, from coordinate 4,448,789 downwards.
CTAGATGTCTATCAGACGAAACCAAAACAGTGCTTGATTAATCACAACCTCTTGACCTAATGAGTGATAGCTGTGTTAAAAATGTTGTCATTATCTAAATGGAGTACCCAAACGTTCTGTAGATACTAAGCAAATTGCCTCTCTTCTATTTATAAACAACACTGGAAGATGAACTCCTGGGTTTATATTGGAAAAACGACATCATTCATTTTTATCCAACATACCTGCTTTTAGTGATATTACCCACACACGTGAGTTTGAGAAAATCTTAACAACTGAAGTGGTTTATATGCTTTTAAGACTAATTTTGAGGTTTATGTGTACATTCATCACACTGGAGCTGGGTGCTCAGTATCTGCCTAAAATGCACAGTATTAATAGTGCATGTTAAAGTTCCTTCTTAGGCTCTCTGTTAGGTGCTAAACACCATTAGCACTTGGTGTGGACTTCTGCCTTTCCATGATTTGGATAAATGCTATTTGCTGTGCTAAGGGCACTTTTCCGACATGTAAACTGTGCGTCTCTTTACGTGCATGACAAAGTGATGAATCTTTGAACAAGCCAGTTTTATAGCTACATTTTGCCAGGTTTTTGATTAATAATACAGAATACAGTACTAACCAGGTTGGAAAAGGCCTTCAAGATCATCAAGTCCAACCTATCACCCAACACCATCTAATCAACTAAACCATGGCACCAAGCACCCCATCCAGTCTCCTCTTAAACACCTCCAGTGATGGTCACTCCACCACCTCCCTGTGCAGCACATTCCAATGGCCAATCTCTCTTTCTGGGAAGAACTTCTTCCTCACATCCAGCCTAAACCTCCCCTGGTGTAGCTTGAGACTGTGTCCTCTTGTTCTGGTGCTGGTTACCTGTGAGAAGAGACCAACCCCCACCTGGCTACAACCTCCCTTCAGGGAGTTGGAGACAGCAATAAGGTCTCCCCTGAGCCTCCTCCTCTCCAGGCTAAGCAACCCCAGCTCCCTCAGCCTCTCCTCATAGGGTGTACTCCAGAACCCTCCCCAGCTTTGTTGCCCTTCTCTGGATACCTTCCAGCATCTCAACATCTTTCCTAAACTGAGGGGCCCAGAACTGGACACAGGACTCAAGGTGTGGCCTAACCAGTGCTGAGCACAGAGCACAATGACTTCCCTGTTCCTGCTGGCCACACTATTCCTGATGCAGGCCAGGATGCCATTGGCCTTCTTGGCCACCTGGGCACACTGCTGGCTCATGTTCAGCCTACTATTAACCACTACCCCCAGGTCCCTTTCTGCCTGGCCGCTCTCCAGCCACTCTGTCCCCAGCCTGTAGTACTGCATGGAGTTGTTGCGGCCAATGTGCAGAACCTGGCACTTAGATGTGTTCAATCTCATGTCCATGGACTCTGCCCATCTGTCCAGTCTGTCAAGGTCCCTCTGCAGATCTCTCCTACCCTCCAACAGATCAACTCCTGCCCCCAGCTTGGTGTCATCTGCAAATTTACTGATGACGGACTTCATCCCTTTGTCCAGATCATCAGTAAAGATATTGAACAGGATGGGGCCTAGCATTGATCCCTGGGGGACACCACTAGTGACTGACTTCCAGCTGGGTGTGGCACTATTCACCACCACTCTCTGGGCTCAGCCTCCAGACGGTTCCTGACCCAGCTCAGAATGCTGCTGTCCAAGCCAGGGGCTCACAGCTTGGCCAGGACTTCACTGTGGGGGATGGTGTCAAAGGCTTTGCTGAAGTCCAGGCAGACTACATCCACAGCCTGCCCCACATCCACCATGTAGTCACCTGGGCATAGAAGGAGATCAGGCTGGTGAGGCAGGACCTGCCCTTCCTAAATCCATGCTGACTGGGCCTAATCCCTTGGCCATCCTGCAGGTGCCATATGATTGCACCCAAGATAGTTCGATAGTCCTTCACAGCAGTGGCCAGTGTAAGCTCTAAATGGTCTTTTACCTCTCTAATATTTTCCTGTAGCAAGATCCTTAAACATTTTTTTCCTGACCTCGCAACATCCTTAAACATTTCATGGGTCACCTTTCCTTCCTTCCAAAGATGATACACCCTCTTTTTTTCCCTTAATTCACTCAGAAGCTCATTGCCCATCCAGACTGTCTGCCCTGGGGCTCATCTCCAGCACATTGGCACAACCTATTCTGAGGCTTCAAGAGTTCTTTCTTGAAGCAGGTGCAGTCCTCCTGGACCTCTTTGTTTTTAAGGGCTGTTTCCCAAGGTACTTTCTGAGTTAGTTCCTTGAGTAACCTGAAGTCTGCCCTCCAGAAGTCCAGAGTGGAGGTTTTGTTGCTGCCCCTCTTAGCTTGAGTGCACATTGAACACAATTATCTCATGGACCTCAGACAGCCTCCAACCACCACATCCCTACCAGCCCTTCTCTGCTTGTAAAAGGAAGGTCAAGCAAAGCCTTATCCCTGGTAGGCTCACACAGCAGCTGGGACAAGAAGCTGTCCTCCATACACTCTAAGAACCTTCTGGACTGCCTCCTCTCTGCTGTGTTAAGTTCCCAGCAGATACCAGGCAGGTTAAAGTCACCCATAAGAACAAGGTCTAGTGATCTTGAGATAGCCTCTAGCTGCCTATAGAATAATTCATCAGCCTCTTCATCCTGGTTGGGTGGTCTATAACAGACTCCAACCAGGATGTCTGCCTTGTTGACCTTCTCTCTAATTCTCACTCGCAGGCACTCAACCTGATCATCCTTAATATCTGGTTCCATAGCGTCTAGAGCCTCCCTGACATACAGGGCCACCCCTCCACCCCTTCTCCCTCACCTGTCTCTCCTGAAGAGCCTGTAGCCATTGATTACAGTGCTCCAGTCATGTGAGTCATCCCACCACATTTCTATGATGGCAACTACATCATAACTTTCCTGCGCTAACAAGGCTACCTGTTCCTCACATGCAAGTAAGGATGATGTGATAGAAAAAAAAATCAAATCCACAGATTTTTTTTTTCCTGTTGCTTTTAATATATTGTCTGTTTCCTTCTACATGTTGATCCAGTGAAGCCTTGAGAGAGGCGGCCTGCATTACATGTCCCAAATGATTAACAATTCTTTTTTTCTAACAGATGCCTATCTGTTATGACATTGCTTTTCATTCCTAGCAGGTATAGACTTCTTAACCTTACTTTTGAAAAAAAATAGTGTATAAGTAGTTCTTGTACTGGAATAAATTAGGTCAGTCGCACATTTATTTTGGAAAATAGTTGCAATGTAACTTAACTGAAAAATCCCTGACAGTAAAATTGACAGCAAAATCTATTCTACATTTGTAAATTGTAGCAACTATTCTTTATAGCATGGATGAAAAGCATTACATACCAAAAGTGGCAATCTTTTCTCAGTCTGTATGCTGAGATCAATTGGGTAGATCTGCCAATATGCACTATGTCCCAGAGCAGCACACTTAGATATGTTGTGCACCTCCTGTGGCTTCCATCGCTTGTTGTACCAGTGCGGGGGCAATCCTGCTGTATAGCCTGGCCTCGGAATCATCTTTTTGGAGGAAGAACTACAGCATTCTTGAACCCACCAAATATGCAGTCCAGAGTCAGCCTCTCTCTTTCCTTTTTATATACACCTGAGGATTGCCTTAGAGTTTGTGCTATAACTTGCCCTGAGGCTGCCTGTTGAGGCCATTATCCATGATGACCCCCATAATCCTCCTTTGAGTTGGTTGCTTTGTAGGATAAAATCTCTCATTCTCTAGGAATAAACTTTATTCCTCAGTCTCATGTTTAATACCTGACTTTTAGATGTATGAAAGCACAGCCTGTGGACTATCAAATGATCCATGGCACCTTGCAACAGTGATTTTTCCTTCCTCCTTTTTTTTCCTTGCAGATCTCTATATCTTGTGCAGTTTTACCAGCAAGGACTCTATGACACTGTTTAGACCTTTCATAGAAACACCAAATAACGCTCAGCCAAAACCTGGTCCCACTGTAATCTCACAGAGAACATTTTCTGATATTTCCTTATTATCAGCCACACTTAGACATATCTGTAACCACTCTTTTGATTAATGTAACTTGTGCTATTTAATCCTAACATCCTATGATACTAAATCCATTGCCTTGGAGAAGTCAAAGTATACTATAGCAATGCACTTGTCTTTTGTAAGTAGAAGTAATTGTAGAGAGGAAAAAAGACATCTATGTAATTGGGCCAAATTTCCATGAAACCATCATGAATGATGTTAGACTTACTCTTGTCCTCAATTGTTTATTGAACCACAATGGACCATTCCATTCTTTCCTTAACAACAACTCATTTTAAAATTCATCAGGCCTAAAAGAATTTGTCTGTAGTTGCTCTAATGTATAAATTGTTCTAATATAGAATATTTCTAGTCTTCTGGACTCCAGAAATATTTGCCACATCCAAGTTGTTTAGGTGCTTATAAGAGAGCCTCTCTACACGTGGTGCAGTTCATCTACAGCCTAGATAAACCTCTGGAAAATACTCAAGAGCCATGCTTTGATTCTATGTCACTGATGTTTCATTGGTGGAAAAACAATATCACTCTCAGCTGTCTATGTATAAATCTGAAGGAAAAACAATTATTTAAGAAGAGTTAGAATGCAGCTTATGGTCTCTTTACTGAAGCAGAGTTGGGAGAGTAGACCCTCTAGGTATTTACCTCTACTTTAACTCCATGATTTGATGAAAATAAAAGTTCAGGTGCAGACAGAAGGGATGGAAGCAAATCATGTTCTCTATTACTCACACATCTCTAATTTCAAGCTCTAATTTTTGTGAGTAAAATAATTTGCCCCCCATGTGGTATCTGTTTCTGGAACTTATGATCTGCTTTGTGAAGTTCAGATGGCTTTCAGATAAGGATAAATTAATTAGCCATCTTAGGAATAGAATAGAATAGAATAGAATAGAATAGAATAGAATAGAATAGAATAGAATAGAATAGAATAGAATAGAATAGAATAGAATAGAATAGAATAGAATAGACCAGGTTGGAAGAAACCTTCAAGATTATCGTGTCCAACCTATCATACAACACCACCCAACCAACTAAACCATGCAACCAAGCAACATATCAAGTCTCCTCCTGAACACCTCCAGTGACGGTGACTCCACCACCTCCCTGGGCAGCACATTCCAATGGACAATCACTCTCTCTGTGTAAAACTTCCTCCTGACCTCCAGCCTGAACCTCCCCTGGTGCAGCCTGAGACTGTCCTCTTGTTCTGGTACTGGCTTCCTGGGAGAAGAGACCAACCTCTGCCTGTCTACAACCCCCCTTCAGGTAGTTGTAGACAGCAATAAGGTCACCCCTGAGTCTCCTGTTCTCCAGGCTAAGCAACCCCAGCTCCTTCAGCCTCTCTTCATAGGGTTGTGTTCCAAGCCCCTCACCAACTTTGTTGCCCTTCTCTGGACATGCTCTAGCAAGTCAACACCCTTCCTAAACTGAGGAGCCCAGAACTGGACACAGTACTCAAGGTGTGGCCTAACCAGCGCAGTGTACAGGGGAAGAATGACCTCCCTGTTCCTGCTGGCTACGCTGTTCTTGATGCAGGCCAGGATGCCATTGGCCCTCTTGGCTGCCTGGGCACACTACAGGCTCGTGTTCAGCCTACCATCTACAACCACCCCCAGGTCCCTCTCTGCCTGGCTGCTCTCATGTATGTATGTAATTATACATACTTACTTATTACCTCTGCAGGGAGTGGCTTCTTCAAAACAAAACCCTTCCCATATTAGTTAGGACAGCAAGTTTCCCTGAATGACTTCATGTTGTGTGCATATACATGTATGTCACCTCCTTTTTGTCAAGAGTTCACATCACATGGTGTTTCCACTTTGAAGATTTTCATGTTGTTTGGATTCCCAACCCAACCTAGAAAAACTTCCTGTGCTTAGGAGGTGTTCTTTTCGGAAAATTGTCATTGTACACTGATGCTCCACTTTGAAGACAGGGAGAACATTGGGGGTTGTCTCCAAACCAGAAATTTTCTCAAGCCTGGGAAGAAATTTCCCTGACAGCACAGGGCATGCATGCAGATGATATTTCTTTGGGAATCTACCTGTTACATAGGTGTCCTCACTCACTCTGTGCTGCATATCCAGAGAGAACATGCTTACAATAGCTCCATTTGGAACAGTTTGAGAAAGTGTTTTGTACAAAAAATCCAAAAGCTAGTGAGAAATGGGTTTATGAATTGTGTTCCTGCTTAGTACTGTTGCCTATTCTCATGTTTGCAGACCTGTTGTAAACTCTGTCTGGTAATTAGATGATGTCCAGGGCACTTGATCTTGAGGCAGTTGGAAATAGCCTCAAGATCAAGTGCCCTGTTGCTCACGGGTGACTTCAATCACTCTGATATTAGTTCAAAAGACCACACAGCCAAGCATAAATAGTCCAAAAGGTTCCTGCAGTACATTGATGACAACTTTCTCCTGCAAGTACTTGAAGCACCTACAAAGAGAAATGCAATGCTGGACCTTGTATTAATGAGCAAAGAATGACTGGTTGTAGATGTTAAGGTTGGGGGTAACCTTGGCTGTAGTGATCATGACATGTTAGAGTTTAATATCAACAGACAAAGAAGCAAGGTGATAAGTAAAATTTCAACCCCAGAATTTAAGAGAGCTAACTTTGCGCTCATCAAAACTCTACTTAGAAGTATCCAGTGAGCTAGGGCTCTAGAAGGAAGGAGGGGCCAAGAGAGATGGTTAATATTCAAATATCACCTCCTCCAAGCTAAAGAAAAATGTATTTCCTTGAAAAAAAACCATCTAGTAAGGAAGGCAGGAGGCCTGCATGGGTAAACAGGGAACTCTTTGAAAAACTCAAAAAGAAAAAGGAGGTTTACAATATGTGGAAAAAAGATCTGGTCAGTTGGGAGGATTATAAAATATTGCCCGAGAATGTAGAGATGCAACAAGGAAGGCCAAAACTCTATTGGAACTAAGCCTTGTCAGGGGGGTGAAGGAAAACATGAAGAGCTTTTTCAAATACATCAATGATAAAAGGAAGAGCAGGCAAAAGGTAGGCCCACTGCTGAATGATAGGGGAGCTATGGTAACTGATGATGCACAGATGGCAGAATTGCTGAATGCCTTCTTTGCCTCCTAAGACCAGCCCTCAGGAACCTCACTCTCTGGAAGCAAGGGAGCAGAACTGGAGCGAAGAAGATGCTCCACTGGTCAGGACTGGGTTAGAGATCTCTTACACCAACTGAAGACACAAATCCATGGGCCTCAATGGGGTGCATTCATGAGTGCTGAGGGAGCTGGCTGATGCTGTTGCTGAACCTCTCTCCATCATGTTTGAAAAGTCATGGAGAACAGGAGAGGCGCCTGATGACTGGAAGAAAACAAATGTCTCTCCAATCTTCAAAAAAAAGCAAGAAGACAACCCAGGCAACTACAAACCAGTCAGCCTCACCTCCATCCCTGGAAAAGTGATGGATCAGCACATCCTGGAGGTCATCTCCAACCACATGGAAGACAAGAGGGTCACAAGGAACAGCCAACATGGATTTACCAAGGGGAGATCCTGCCTGACCAATCTGATAGCCTTCTATGAAACCATGACCAAATGGATAGATGAGGGAAGAGCAGTGGATGTCATATTTCCCCAACTTCAACAAGGCTTTTGATACTGTCTCCTATAATATCCTCACAGAAGAGCTCAGGAAATGCAGCACAGATGGTCAGTGAGGTGGATTGAAAACTGGGTTGACAACAGAGTTCAGAGCATTGTCATGTGCACAGAGTCATCTTGGAGGCCTGTAGCCAGTGATGTTCCCCAGGGATCAGTACTGGGTCCAGTTTTGTTCAATATCTTTATTAACAACCTGGATGAGGGGATTGAGAGTACCCTCAACAAATTTACTGATGATGAAAAACTGGTTGGGGGTTTAGGGGTGGCTGACACCCTGTCAGGCTGTGCAGCTATCCAATGAGATCTGGACAGGCTGGAGAGCTGGGTGAAGGCAAACCTCATGAAGTTCAGTAAGGACAAGTGCAAGGTCCTGTACCTGGGGAGGAATAGCAACAGACACCAGCACAGATTAGGGGCTGCCCTGCTGGAAAGTAGCTCCACAGAGAAAGACCTTGGAGTCCTAGTGGACAGCAAGTGCTCCATGGGACAACAATGTGCCCTTGTGGCCAGGAAGGCAAATGGTATCCTGGAGTGAATCAAGAAAAGTGTGTCCAGCAGGTTGTGACAGTTTTAGGCTGCGCCTTTAAGAAAGGGACAGTTGCTGAAACACTCTGGCTGAATGTTTTGGTGTGAAAAGGAAAACAAACGATAGTTCTAAATGAATTTCATTGGTAGGTCAGTGGGAATGCAACTTCAAATTTTAGTTTTAGTTCAGTTTGTGTCTCAGTCAGTCTGTCTGTTTCAGTCTGCCTGAACAGCTGATGTCTTTCTGTGCTTGGCTGACCTTGGACTAATGAGATAAGAAACTAATTCTTTTTTTTTCTTCCCTTAACACACACTTTGAACTAACAGCATTTCCCCCTTAATAATTACTTTTCTCTCTCTAGCCCTTGTTGGGAAAAAAGGGAGAAAGGGGGAGAAGAGGGTTTTGGGGGGACCCTCCTCACTGGAGGAGGGCAGGTTTTCTGTGTTAGGTTCTTTTCTGTGTATTTCTGTATATATTGTAAATACTGTATATTGTGTATATATTCATCACATTTCATCCTGCTTGAAAAATATAGCTCTTATCCATTTTCCTGCTCTGACTGAGTTAGCCATGGTTTCGGGGGGGGGGGATGGTGTGTGAGGGAGAAGTTCTCTCACCACCACACAGGTCTAGGGAGGTTCTTCTACCCCTCTGTTCTGCCCTGGAGAGATGACACCTGGAGTATTGAGTGCAGTTTGGGGCTCCCCAATTCAAGAGGAGCAAGGATCTGCTAGAGAGAGTCCAAGGGAGAGCCACAAGGATGATTAGAGGACTTGAGCATCTCCCCTATGAAGAGAGACTGAGAGAGCTGGAGCTGTTTAGTCTTGAGAAGAGAAGACTGAGGGGATCTGATCCATGTGTATAAATATCTGAGGGGTGGGTGTCAAGTGGAGAGGGCCAACCTCTTTTTGGTGGTACACAGTAATAAGAGAAGCAACAATGGATTCAAACTTGGACACAGAAGGTTTCGCTTCAACATGAGAGACTTACACAACAGGATGCCCGGGGGGGGGGGGGGGGGGGTGGGGCGCGTGTGGAGTCTCCTTCTCCTGAGACTTTCAAAATCCACTTGGATGCACTCCTGTTGTGTGGACTACCCTAGGTGATTGTGACCGGTTGACGTTGTCCCCTTAAGAAAGGGAATATGGTGGACGGAAGTTGGTAAACGGAAAGAATAATCTAAACTATTTCATTGGTGAAGTGGGAGGAAGCACCTTCTGAACTGGGAGTGAACTGGGCATTCCAGCACTTCTCTGTCAGTCTTGCTTCCGCCTCTTCTTCAGGCAACAGCTTTCTGTGCTGGGCTTTCTGCCAAGGCTTCGGCCTTGAAGCCGATAAGATACCAGGCCTGTATTAACTCCTTTCCAATTAACACGAAACTGCCTCTAACTTTTTTTTCCTCTTTCTCTCTCTTTTCTAACCTGCTCTGGGGAAGAGGGGGAGAGAGGGGGAGAGCGGAGGTGGGGAACCCCCTCAGCAAGGGGGCTCACTCTCATTTCTGTGTTACTTTATTGTATATCTTTGTATATATTGTAAATATTGTAAAATTGTATATATTCCCCTGCATACCCTACACTGCTTTGTAAATATAAAGCTCCACTGCTTTGCTAATTCAGCTTGTGAGTTTTTTTTCCCTTTCCCTTCAATTTTTCTTTCCCCTTACTTACAGGGGGGAGGGAAGAGGCTTCTTGGCCTTACCCTTCCAACCCACCACAGTGATCCTGCTTTTGGCATGGGGGTTGGACTTTATGATCTCTGGAGGTCCTTTCCAACCTCTAACATTCTGTGATTCTGTGAAATGAACTAAAAATAAATGGACATTTGTATGACTTAGTACTGCTGAACTTTGGAGAGAAAAAAAAATTGAACTTAAAGTGAAATACAGCTTCTGCAAATAGCCCACACTCTGGAAAACAGCCAAAACAAAACCTTTTCTAAACTTTCCTAACATTTTCAGCACTCAAAACCTGTATTTCAAGTTGCAGTCAATAACTGGGTGAAAGAGCAAATGTGTTGCACCATAAGCTTCATAAAACCAACTGTATAAATTTAGAAGATATTATTCAGAAGAAAGTGGCTTACAAAAGAAGCACAAGTGAAAATATTTAGGTTTGGCTGAAGTAGCTGTTAACTTGATCATTATATGTATACTGTGCAAGTAAATAGTTTGTGGGTGGGTCTAAAGCCAATGTGAACCTTTATGTGGAAAATACTGCTTGTGTGGGTATGGACAATAGCCCAGTTAAACTATAATTTTAATGAATATGTGCAAATAAAACCTGAAGAAAGCACCCATGTGGAAAGCATCTTTCTTTTATGTTTATCTGAGTGTGTGTGTATTTGTGTGTGTGTGTGTACATGTTCAAAGTTACTCTTATGGTCTTAGGCCTGACAGGATTACGTTGAAGTCAGATTAATATCTTGGAAATAAACAGCATACAAAGAAGTAAAATATCCAATTAAAATATACATACAAAACAATGGTGGAAGAAAATGTGCAGCTGAATTTAGATCAGATTTAACAGATTGTCTACAACATGTTGATTCACTTTTCTGTGTAGGAGGCTTGATTGGACTGCATTTTTAAACAAGTCAGCAAATTACTTGAAAGACAGACATTGCTGCAGTTCTCCATCACCCTCAAGGTAAAGAACTTTCTCTTTAAGTTCAAGTGAAACTTCTTGTGTTCTACTTTGCACTTGTTATCCCTTGTCCTATAAGGGCTACCACTGAAAAGAACCCAGACACATCCTCATGACCTCCACCCTTTAGATATTTATATGCATTATTAAAGTTCTCTCTTAGTCTTCTCTTTTCCTGGCTAAAGAGCCCAAAGTGTCCCAACTTCTACTCAGAAGTGTGGTGCTCCTGTCTCTGAATAATCTTTGTGGCCCTCTCTTGGACTCTCTCCAGTAGTTCCCTGTCCTTCTTGAGCTGTGGAGCCTAGAACTGAACACAATACTCCAGGTGTGGCCACACCAGACTGAAGTAGAGGGGGAGGAGAACCTCCCTTGACCTCCTAGCCACACTTGTCTAGGTATCCCAGGATACCATTGGCCTTCCTGTTCACAAGGGCACATTGCTGGCTCATGGTGAACTTGTTGCCAAGCAGCACCAGGTCTTTCCCTGCAGAACTGAAGAATGGAGCTGAACTTCAGAAATACCAGAAGTGAGGAGGTTTCATTTTTCTTCTCCTTTTTCATATTGGTTCAGCTCCCAGTACTCCCACTGCCAAATGACAAGAGACCTGGGGGAGTACTTTCTGTACTGGCTCTGCTTTGGTTTTAATATCTCTTCTGTTGTGGAAATCAACATCTGTGACCTTACAGCAATTTCTGGATGTGACACATAGTGGTTTGACTAAACTGTGTAAACTTTTTCTATTGATTTTGACAGCACAGGATCAGAACCTTACCTATGAGTCAAGACTGACTCTGACATGAGCTTTATAGAGAATAGAAAAGTCATGTCATTAATTTGGTGCAAACTTGTTAAGTTATAGGTCAGACCTCTAAGATATTCTGATGACCTGCACTTGTCTGAGTGATGCAAGTCTCACATGAAGCATAAACAAGCACTAACAAGCTGCAACTTGGCAGTAAGCACAGAAACCAGGGATGGGGAATCTCTCTAAAATAACTATCTTCAATAGGCTGCTACCATTTTACTGTTACCTCCTGGTGTTGCACTAACTTCTGAAGGTAAACTTATTAAGCATGTGAGAACAAAAGTTATTAATTACAGAACACAATCTACACAATTTAAAGAAATAATAATCTCATGTTCACTGCAGCACAATACTGTCAGTCTTCAGGTTCAATCCCATTCTGTAATAATACAAAGGTATTGCCCTCCACATGAGTGATAAGAAAGGGTATGCAATACTTTTAAGCAGCATTAATGGTGTCATATATTGACATGATCAAGCAGGAGGGAAGCTGTGTGTGGTAGTTTTAGGCTATGCCTCTAAAACTTTTTAACAGATCTTGAACAGAAAGTAGTAAAATGTAAACAAATTGTTACTGGGCATAAAAAGGAAAATAACAATAATTCTAAACAATCCCATTGGGGAGATAGTTCAGGCTGGAGGTCAGGAGGAAGTTTTACACGGAGAGAATGATTGCCCATTGGAATGGGCTGCCTGGGGAGGTGGTGGAGTCACCGTCACTGGAGGTGTTCAGGAGGAGACTTGACAGGGTGCTTGGTTACATGGGTTAGTTGATTGGGTGGTGTTGGGTGATAGGTTGGACGTGATGATCTTGAAGGTCTCTTCCAACCTGGTCTATTCTATTCTATTCTATTCTATTCCATATCTACCATAAGATTTAGTTTCCAAAACAATTTCTCTTCTCGCGTCCTCAGGCTGTGAGATGCTACCTTTGTGCTTCTGCTGTCTTCTGCCTGACCTTGGCTGCACTGTTCTGGTTAAGTCTAACATCTCTCTCCTCCTCTCTCTTGTCCCTTTTGTAGAGGGGGATAAGGGGGAGGCAGGGAGGGAGAAGCTAGTACCTTCTCCTGGTCCTTAGCCAGGGGAATTCTTGTGATGCTTATTAATTGTAAATACCTGTAAATATTGTAGCTACTGTATATTTTCTACATATTCATTGCATTTCACTGTAGAGTGTATTTTTGCTTGTAAATACAGCTTTCATTTGCTTCCAACTGAGCTGGTCTGGCAAATTCAATGTTGGGGGGAAATTTCCAACCCACCACACTGTAGATGAAGAATATCTTATGAAATGCACTACTTTGATGACTAATAGACTCCAGAGCCATTAGAATCAATATGGCATTGTTTCTATGGTACTTGAGCCATTTCAGAAATAGCCCTGTATATGTGTTATGGCCTGTATATGTGCTATTTCTTAGAAAACTACTGTAGTTCATTCAGTGATTAGTTCCCCTTTTCAGTCTGTGGAATATTCTTTCTCACCTTCCTCAGATTTTGTGGAAGGTGCTGGCATCTCATGCACAGAGTCCTTAAATCATTACCTGTTCTCTGCTGTTGGTGAGGACATATTCACTTTTGGACATTTTGCTTTTACTACTTCCAGAACCTTAATTTCTAATCTTCATCTGCTACTTCTAAAATTGTGTAGCATCACACAGTACGTGGGCGCTGATAGTACAGACATTTCACACTAATATCTATTGGTTGCATTTACTGATGAAAATCATCAGTCCTAAGAAGTTCCATCTCACAGATTCAAGGGTATCTCATCTAGTGTCTGATACAATGATCACATTTGTTTATGGAACATGTTCAGTTTTCATGAAGACATTGCAGCTCCCATGTGTTTGGGATTGGGAGATGCACACCCCATACTAAGGAAATAGTAATTTATGGCATGAGAAACAGAAGCAAACAAACAAAAACTTTAATTGTTTATTTAGAGTGATTTCCACATTGACATTTCTTTTAATCTAGTGGCCTTCTTGGGCATTGTGTATAGGCAACAATTTTGGCTGAACTAGCAGACCAATGATGGGCAAATAGTCTAGCCTCCTCTATTCAGTAGCAAGAGCTAAGTCATCCTAATACTCTCTTCTGACTCTATAAAGTTTTATCACAAAGAAACTTGTGGAGTCAGTCAGAAGCTAACAGGGAAGAATTTATAGGTGAAAGAAGGAAAATGATAGCTCATAGAAGAATGAAAAAATCCCCAAAAAAGCCCTGGAATGCAGATGACCATGGTAAAAGAGAATACAGTGAGATACGTGTAGGAAATGTGATGCAGACAGCTGTTATGTTGGATTTGTAAATGGAGAATGGAAATGTCACTTTCAAGGAGGAGACAGAAGTTCCTTCTTCCCTTTACAAGCCATTCTATCCTCAAACCACAGGAAGAGAGTGCTTAGGAGCAGAGAGTGGACTGTGGTTGTAAAGAAAGTGATTAGGCAAGAGCAGACACTGAATTCAGCATGGAAGACTCCACTGAACTCTTTGAAGTAGGGTATGAACAGTGAACCAAACCCAAGCAGAGACAGCCTTCTCAATGTTGCAGTTTAACATTCTTGCATGGTTACTACTTGTTCCAGATGGCAATTAGATATTGGAACAGATTTACAGGGCTTCTGCTTGTCCAGCAGAAACCAACTAAAGGGATTTAATGGGAACTTGTGTTTCTACTGAAGTATGAATTCTGGCAGTTAAAGCAGCAGATCCATATTCTTTTCTTGTGTAAATTGGCAACATTCTGATGGAGCTACAGCAATTCACACCATCTGAAAGTCTGATGTTATAACAGACAAGCTCCTTGCACTAAAGATTTCAGTGTATCAGAGGTGACAATACTGTTGGCTTGTCTGTGGGTAACAAACACAAGGAAGAGAAACTACAATTTGCCACAAACATTGTCCCAAAGGTCAGGTCTTGGCAGAAAAGTGAACTTGCTTTCTAAAGGCTCATTAAGCCAAAAAAAAAAAGGACCTCTTCATCTGATCTTTTTGGCTTGCTTTTGGTCTCCTTCAAAAGCAAGAAGTTAATATCAAAATTAATATCTTATTTTCTGGTTTGCTCTGCCATATCCTTCACTAGCAGGATCAGATTACTATCCAGTAGCATATTAAAGCAATGTATCACATGTTCTCCTTGCCCTCTTTCCCTACAAAGAAATGGTGCACAGATTTGTTTAAAAAGAAAACCTTTTTGATTATCATTATTTTGTTTTATTACACTTTTAGTAGACGAGAAAGGTTGGGGGAATTTATTTTGCTCTTGGAAGAGAACTTTAAAAGGTATGTGAGATTTTCTGGTGTAAGAGTTTCTGGTGTAACAAACCCATCTGGTTTCCAAACAATGTTTCACACCAATAATTTAATTCTTCTGTAGCTTCTTTTCAGTATTGCTTAAAACCTAAAAAAAAAGAGAGAAGAATGTCCAAATGTAGACTAATTTGTTCAAGATATATGAGCTCAGAAAAAAAGTCATCAGGAAAATGGTCAACTTTACAATGATTTCTCTAAAAGCTGGGTCCTGACAGTTTAATTTGCAAGAAAGTGATGGTCCCATGGGGAGTATCTTCACTGAAAGTAGTGGCATCAGTTAGGCAGGTAATAAATTCACAAAACAACTTGTGGACCTTCTTGTCACTGTTAGCACTTCAGTTCTCAACACCCATGGATCTGTCATGGATGTATTTCCAAAATGAAGCTTTCCCTAACACAGAAATATCAACCCAGAATGATCCAAATCTTGACAGCACTAACGGATTTGCATACAGCATTTTCTACTTTGTGTTCTATTCCTTTCTCAAAGGTTTCTCTTCAGCTTCTAGGCAATGAGCTGACACTTCCATTGAACTGTTACTTTCATTGAGACCTCCCCTGAGTGTTAACAGCTAATCTAGAGCTCATAACTGAGCTCGTGCAATTAGGGTTCCTCACTCCATGAATATTACTGTGTATTTGTCTTTCATAAGCACTACATTTACATCACAATCATCTATTAACCCTACATAGTTTCTGGCAGAATTTCTGCATATAACACTAATGCATTTGGAAAACAAAATATTTTATTACTACTTTTTATGCCTTCAGTGTGTTGTTCTGGACAATCATTTTGGTCAGCTTTATTCTGCGTTACCATTTGATTTGCTGAAGTTTATGTTCTTTTTTTCCTCTCATTGCTCCTCATGAGCTCCACTGTTTGAAGGATGCCTGTCTAGCTCAGTTGTTTGCCCTTACTGTATTCTATAGCCATGCTGCCTTTTTTGTGTAGTCTATTAAGGTTTGGTTTCTGAGAGGTTTTGTATACATAATATACAGTTACTCTGAGACTTTAGTAGTGTGTATAAGAATGGGATCTGCAAAATTTTATTCTTTTGGTTCTTCCTTTTAAATTTCATTTTAACAAGCTTTCTCATTGTTACATACTTCCCCCTCCTCAAATTACAGTTCTGTCTGTTTGTACCTGTAGGAATGATGATTTTAATGTCAATTTTCATGGTCATTCTGAAAGAGTGATCCTTATTTTGAAGCAGAGGCCATGCATTGTTTAGTTCTAAATAAAATATTGCTTGTCCCCCCATGGATTAGCCTACTAATTGCTGCAGGAAGCAGTCATTTATGGTAATAAACTCAAGTCTTCTGCCACATGCCTAGATGAATATTTATCCTATAAGGACATCTGAAGTGTTTCAGAAGGGCTTTCTGAGGAGATGGTGCGCAGTAAGGCTCCCTGAAGCCATAAGTAGAGTAGAGCTCAAGTGCTTTGGTTTCAAGTTGTCTGGCTAATGTTGTCTAACTCTCCAGCCCTGCGCTGGGACTTTCAGCTTCAATGGATGGATTTACAACATGCAATGTGTTTCACTGTGATGGCGTATTTCTGCATCCCACTGAATCCTACCTATGAATTAATCCAGGCTATCCTCAGATGTCCAGGACTTCAGAGGAGAGACTGTGAAGTGCTTGAGGTAAAGAAGAGTGTTTCTTTTCTACCTTCAATAAATTTACTTATTTTAATAAAAATCAAAATAAGAGTAGGTTGTTTTTTCTGTTATACTGTTTTCATCCCAAATTTATGGCTGTAATATTGGGGCAGGGAGGGAGAGGAGAACATTTGTATTGCCTGATACAGAGTAGACATCACACAAATTAGTCTAAACAAAAGCATGGTGGTGACATATTACTTCTTTTACTTATTTACACTAACAGCAGTTATTAATTTTAGACCCAAGCACACAATATGCATATTCTTGGAGTCTGCTTTACTGCAGGAATTTTATTTGATGCACACAACTATTAAATTTGCAAATTGCTCAGAAACTCCTGCCAAGTAGCAATCAGTTGAAAGTTGAAAGAATATGGCATATCCAATTGAACATCTGCAAGAGAAAGGATGAATGTTTTCTCTGTTTGGATACATGTTTGAACCACAAGGATACCAGCCCTGTTTAAATTCTCCTGTATCCCATTTGCAAAAGGGTTCAGAACGTCAGTCTTGAAGTTGATGCCCAGGGGATGTAAAAAATTAGCCTGATTGATCTGATGGCTCTCCATACCAGCCTTTGATCTTCCAGTATATATAAACTCTGCTACTGCTACCCTGCAGAGTTTTGTGGAAATGTTCCTTGTAGCATAAGAATTATTGACAGGGATAAGGAATGAGGATGGAAAGGGCAGTTCCTCTGAGGGGGTGGCTGCTGTCATCTCTGTATGATTACAGTGGCAGAAAAATGTTATTTACTTTCTCTTAACCAACCGAGCACAAAGCCATGGACTAAGCTCGCAGTGTGGGAGTACTTTTCCAAAAATCACAGGGACTTCTGAAAAGTAAGCACATACTTAATGTCCTTCGTAGGATTGTGGAGGATGTGCAGTTCCTCTGCCGGTTGTCACTAACTCAACACAAATGCTGGCTGAAGCCTGGGAAAATTAGCAGGACACAAGCTGTGGTAGAGCATATTGAAGCAGATTTGTGTGTCTTGATGGTTGGTATTTTGCACAGTTCTCTGATACTGTCCTCTATATTTAAAGATAGCCACTGGGGTATTATTTTTTAGTTTAGTAACAATAATTCAAAAAAACTGACAACTTTCAGAGACTAAATAGGTCAATGAGCTACAATAGGACAGAGGCCTGATGTGTTCTCCTCAGTTTATTCTGCTGACACAATCTCAGAGGAAGAAATGACTAAGGGGTGAGACATTGCCCAGAGAGACCTTTACTTCAGTTTGAATCCTTGTGAGAGGAGTGCGTTGCATTGAAAGTAGAAAGGACCAGGAGTCTGATGACCTTTACTACACCACTATATAACTACCAGTTTAGAATTGTGACCTCATGGATTACTAGTAGCAACTTCTGGCTCTTGGGCTAAAATGATCATCCTGCCTTGAAGCAGGCTATGCAGATATTCCCATTGAAAAACAGAGCTTACCAATACTACCACAGATATCAAGTGGCCCTAAAGGACTGTGGGTCCCTTTGTAGACATAATTTGGAATGAATAGTATAGTATAGTATAGTATAGTATAGAATAGAATAGAATAGAATAGAATAGAATAGAATAGAATAGAATAGAAAGAATAGAATAGAATTAACCAGGTTGGAAAAGACCTTGGAGAGCATAAAGTCCAACCTATCACCCAACACCATCTAATCAATCAAACCATGGCACCAAGTGCCTCATCTAGTCCCCTCTTAAACACTTCCAGTGATGGTGACTATACCACCTCCCTGGGCAGCACATCCCAATGGCCAATCTCTCTTTCTAGGAAGAACTTCTCTCTAACATCCAGCCTAAACCTCCCCTGGCACAGCTTAAAACTGCATCCTCTTGTTCTGGTGCTGGTTGCCTGGTAGAAGAGACCAACCCCCACCTGGCTACAACCTTCCTTCAGGGAGTTGTAGAGAGAATTAAGGTTTCCTCTGAGCTTCCTCTTCTTCAGACTAAGCAACCCAGCTCCCTCAGCCTCTCCTCATAGGGCTGTGCTCCAGACCACTCCCCAGCTTTGTTGCCCTTCTCTGGACACGTTCCAGCACCTCAGGTACAGCTCTCCTGGACATCTTTGTTTTTAAGGGCCTGTTTCCCAAGGTACTTTCTGAGTTAGTTCCTTGAGTACCCTGAAGTCTGCCCTCCAGAAGTCCAGAGTGGAGGTTTTGTTGCTGCCCCTCTTAGCTTGACTGCACATTGAACACTCAATTATCTCATGGTCACTGGACCTCAGACAGCCTCCAACCACCACAGCTCCCACCAGCCCTTCCCTATATGTAAAAAGGAGGTCAAGCAGAGCCTTACCCCTGGTAGGCTCACACGGCAGCTGGGACAAGATGCTGTGCTCCGTACACTCTAAGAACCTTCTGGACTGCCTCCTCTCTGCTGTGTTAAGTTCCCAGCAGATATCAGGCAGGTTAAAGTCACCCATAAGAACAAGGTCTGGTGATCTTGAGATAGCCTCTAGCTGCCTATAGAATAATTCATCAGCCTCTTCATCCTGGTTGGGTGGTCTATAACAGACTCCAACCAGGATGTCTGCCTTGTTGACCTTCCCTCTAATTCTCACCCACAGGCACTCAACCTGATCATCCTTAATCTCTGGTTTCATGGTATCTAGAGCCTCCCTGACATACAGGGCCACCCCTCCACCCCTTCTCCCTCACCTGTCTCTCCTGAAGAGCCTGTAGCCATTGATTACAGTGCTCCAGTCATGTGAGTCATCCCACCACATTTCTATGATGGCAACTACATCATAACTTTCCTGCTGTACCAGGGCTTCCAGCTCCTCTTGTTTGTTACCCATGCTGGTGCATTATTGTACCAGCTGGGCTGCTGGTTTCACCCCTGACTCCAGCTTACCACCCTTAGACTCCTGTCTAGAGGGACTGGTTTCAGCCCTTTCTCCCTTCAAATCTGATTTAAAGCCCTGTCAATCTGCTAGATGGGATTACTTTGGGTTCATGGACTCATTTCTCTTGATCAGCTTATACTTGTACACCAAAATGTCTAGAGAAGTTTAAAGATTTAGATTGTGCTAAAGGTATAGAAAACTATCTGAAAACTATTAAAACCTCATATATGACAAGTAGAAAAAACATTTTCTACACCACCATGTTCTTTGGAACCAACCATGGTAATAAAGAATAAAACTTATGTAGCTTTCAGTTTTCAATGTATTGATTATTTAATATTAATGCCATCCTCTCCTAAAAAATAACTAAATCAAGGTACAAGCATGGTTAAAATTAATCACAAGTGTATTGGGATTTTAAAACTGAATGACTCATAACAATCAAATTTAATTAATTTGTCCTTTTGAAACAAAAATTTGTTTTATTGAACTTGTAACAATTTTCCATAGGTATGTGCCACAGTATGGACATTAGTTAAATCTTAATGGGTTCCTTCTAAGTTAGGATTTTATTAAAGATGTTACTTATGTTTGATGCCCACACTCATTTCTCAAATACAGTCTTCAGAGTTCAGAAGGAAATTAGCACAGATAGAAAAACTAAACAGTGGAGGGACTTGCCTGTGACTTCACTGAAGGTCTATGCTGACACGCAGTTCGACACCCAGCTCTCAGATCCTTCTTGCTGATTTTGTGCATGGTTTAAAAAGAAACTAACAATTGGATCAGAGGCTCCATTTCATGAGTCTGAGTGGGTAGGCCTGTTCAAATAATAAAGGGAGTTTTGTTACACAGGAAGCCAGTGGCAGCAGACAGAACACACCTTGAGCACCCTGAAACATGGAGTCCACTCTGGGTGAGCAGAGCACCAGCACAGAGACACATGATTGAAGCTTTTGCATTTTCTTTTATAAATATAGTGCATACTTTCACACATCCCTCAGAGGGACGTTCCAGGACTGAGGACTGGATAAGCTCAGCAGCCACAATGGAGACATCTACTAATGTGGGCAGAAGAGGGCTGGGGCCATAAAGTTGTCATCATCTGCATCAGCTTAAGATCTGCAGCACCATGAGTCCAGTGTGGGGGTGCAGCAGTTAAAGCTCCTGTTGAGCCAAGAGTCACACCAGAAGACCAAACTGGTGTCTGCCGGTATCTTCGACACACTCAGTTGCAAAAGTTAGCAGCACTAAAGTTATTTTACTTTAGAACAGTAATAATGAAGATAAAGACACTAATAATGGCCAGCAGCTGTAAAGAAGTGGGAGAAGAAAGATTTAGGTCAGTAAAATAAACACTGTTACCATGACAGACTAATCTCATCCAAGTAACTCTTTGCTCATTTTTTTTTCCTGTCTTTTTGTAACCATGAGGAAAATGCCGATAGTTCTGTCAAAGAGTTTACAAGCCACCTCCCTTCTCAACTCCCTCAACAAGGGAAAGAGAGGACATTTCTTCACTTCATTCAAGTAACAGGGTAGGGTTTTTTTCTTATAATAATCTTGTTTTCTTCAATGGAAATTCAATTGGGTTCAGGCACCTAACTGAAGGCAGGATACTGCTCCCTGTGAAACTTCTAGTGAGTCAGGAACAAGGGGCAGTCATTAACAGCAGAGAGCACAAGCTTCAGAAGAGCAGAGCTGGGCCATTAGAGATCTGTGTAGAAATCTGTAGCCCTTAAGGAGAGCTAAGCAACCTCAGCTTCTAATTCACCCTTTACAAGATTAGTCTTATAATATTTTTAATGGGTATCCATTCTACCACAACATATAGGAGTGCAGCGACCCTTAAATGTCAGCATCTAACATTACATTAATTCACTCTTAATGAAATGAGAGTGTTCAGAGAGTTTTGTGACCAAAGGCTGTTCACTAGAATTACATCTTTCATTAAGTGACTTTGGAGAGATGAACTAAAATGAACTTTTTGAAATATTTTTATATTGGATACACTGATTTTGCAAGCAGTAAATCCCTCTGGTTCAGTCCCCAAATAAAGGCTTCTGATGATTAGGATATAAAATGAACTGTGAAATCCTATATGCCTAATATCCTTTCCTAATGCAAATCAAATTTGAAAGGTAGCCTGAATGTAAAAGCTCATATTTAAAAGAGGAAACATCAGTAGTTATACAGAATGGCCTTTCAATCAGTGCTAATTAAAACTTTCAATTGTTTCATTGCTTTCAGAGTGTGAAAGAAAAAATACATCAGTGACCAGAACGTGCCAGAAAATAGGACCGGCATACACCTTTCCTTCTTGAACTGACTTTTAGAAACAAGCCCTGACTAAACTGAGTTTGAAAGTCCAAATCCTAGGACCTATCTCACAAAAATTTACCACCACAGTGTGCCAGGTGATCACCCCATGTATGTTCAGGAAGGGGAGCCATCCTCCTACAGTTCTACTTTACCCCTGAGTTACCCACAGAGAAAAATAAACCACAGTTTAGTATGAACCCTTCATTGTGTGTGTGTGTGCTATCACATCAAAAATAACTAAATAAAATTAAAATCCTCTTGACTACTTTCTAGGACAGGGACATACACCATTGCAAAGTATATGATACACTAAGTCCATAAAGACACTACCTTTGCTGACAGTCAGATAGAATCAGAGAGCAATTTTGTGTCTGCTGTTAAAGGAGAGGCTGTTCATGTCCATGAACTGGAGAAAGTGTACAAGAACAGTTTATCCATGTAAAAATATACCCCACGGGTCACTGCTAAGGACAGCAAGACCTATTGAATGAGTCCTGGTAACATCCACAAAGAGTAACCTGGGGAAGCTGTAATTTACATATCCAGCTTTTCATAATTAAATCTGCCTGAAGTTTGATGCAAAGCAGAGCATAATTTAGCCATGAAAACACTTGTGCTCGCTTATGCGAAGGAAATGGGCAAAGAAAAGAACACTAGCAAGAAATACAATTTTTAAACTTTTTGCATAATCAAATATGCATTAATAGGAATTGGTGGTACTAGAATTATTTGAAGTATGAGGAAAATTTTCACCATGGGACACTAGTTTGTGTCAGTAGCCTCATTTGTTTGCTACAGCACAGGTGGGGTTTCAACAGGGTACAGGCATTCCTATTTCCGCTCTGCTTCTTTGCAGGCAAATGTTTCTTTCTTTAGATGTTCAAACACCCTTGGAACAAGAGCTTGCCATCAGTAAGGAGTTTCTTGTCCATGTTTCCCAATTGTTCAGTTGCATTAGCAGGGGCAAAAAGAATATGCAAAATACCTGCTTGGCATTGTTATTTCTATGTTAGCATTGGAGATAGATGACATGAAAGTGTCATTGTAAATGTTGTTTTACAAGCAGAAAAGAAGTTTTTTGAGTGATTTATTGCTTCATCTCCCTGCCTACTTGTAAATGGGATTTGCTTACTCTGACTTTCATTTTCTTTGTTAGTTTAGTTGGGGGGTTTGTAAAGGGGAAGTACAAGAGAAAATGTATGATGGACTTCATGTCTTAATACACATACATCTACACAGCTCCATTTCAGTGACCTGTGTTAACACTATGGCATAAAGGACATAACCTCATGGACTCCACTTTTGGCCTATTCAGCCCAGCACCAAGTGACTCTCAGTTTCCCTGATCACTTCCCAGTTTGAAAACACAGAAAAAAATAGTAAATAGAGAAGTGTAGGCCATGACCAGGGATCCCATGAGCTTCAATATGTTCTCATCTGACCCGTCTTTCACATGCAAGAAGATATAACCGTGCAAGGTATTCACTGGATCTACTGAAAAAAGATTGGTTCTGTTTTGGTGAGGAAATCATTGTTTCCCAACTCAGTGATATTTAGAACAAAGAGCCATGGACCTGAGCCTATAACACATACCTTGCTTTACTCTTGCCAAGCAGAAGATACATGAAAACAGTTGTCTGCAAACATATTTATCCTCCTTTTTGTTTTGTGAGTTGTCTAGAAACCTGTCATATTTTCTTAAGTAATCCTGTGAAATTATCAGATAAACAACTTTTAGTCTGTAGGTTGTCAGTAATCAAAATTTGAAATTGATTGGATAAACACTGTTCTTATAATCACCTTTCTGATAAAAATGCTTGAAATAGAGAATTTAGGTATTAACATCCTTTAAAATCTGCTTAAAATGCATAGTGTCTGTGGGCTTTCTTGCCAGGGAACAAATTGTTTGAAAAGAACCATAGTAAATGTGTTTACAAATGTGAACAAATATTCATAGTCCAGTCCTGATTTCCTAGATGGTGGTTAACTCTCCCTCCTCACAGAGAAGCAGCGCTGAGAACCTGCTGATTCTCTTTTCACAGTTCTTGAATATATAATTTCACACACGGAGAAGAAAAATTGTGGGAAATGCTGTACCTGATGTTGTCAGTCAGCAGGAAATCTGAAAAGAGATATTGAGATGGAGCTGTGAAAAGTGTCAGTTGTGGAGCAGTACATTTTTATGTGATAGATAGAGCTGTAGGGCGCAGGTCATTGCAGCTTGCAAGGGGCAATCTTCATGTTACTGATATCCCCAGGGCAGCAAAAGCTGAGTGCCACGCTTGGAGAGCTGATGGACAATTTGCTAATGCAGCAACCTGAAAAAAAGAGGAGGAAGCATGAACGTCAGGGACAAAAATCAACACACAGTATATGTATTACACAGCTATATTGTCCCCCTCATTTTTTGTTCTGGTAGCTTAGACTGGATATTTCTGAAAATCAGAGGTTTTCGACAAAAACCAACCTGGTCTAGCAGGAGATATCCTTGCCTATGGCAGTGGGGTTGGAACTAGATGATCTTTAAGGTCCCTTCCAACTCAAGCCATTTTATGACTTTAACTCAGAAAGTTTTACCACTGAAAACTACCACTGTTTCATGTTCAGCTACTTGCTTGCTCAAAAGTACTGCATATATTTTCAATCTGTGTGTTTTCCCAGGTATTTTATCTACACTCAAAATTATTTGTTAAAAACTGATAGAGGTAAACAGTACCTTCTCCAAAAGTGCCTTCTAATTTCAAGAGCAGACCTTGCAGGCTTTTCTCTGTTTCCCTTGCTGTACTGTAACTTTACAAGTCTCAAAATAGGAGGTACCTTTCCTAAATCTTCACTGCTGAAGAGGTGACTCACAAAGTTGGCTTAACAAAAAAATAAAGCAAAAATTAATCATAAGCTTAATTTTAAAATTAAGTTCTACTAAAAGTTAACATTTTACAATATCATGCTTTGGATTTCTTTTTAAATCTTCTCAGATTTGAGGATATTGTTGATATACTCTATTTTGTCACCTTTCAGATAAAGTGCTTTGCTTTTAGTTTTCCCTTTCCAAATCACTTTTTATTTTAATTACACCACAAAATAGAAAGTAATTACATTTTAAATACATTTTGTCAAACTGCAAACTTTTAGTTAATGTGCTGTTTTGTTAGCATTTTCTTTTACAGCAAATACACACATTTTCTGATTTGACATGAAGCCAGATTTGGAAACCTCAGAAACATTTGGAGAGAGAAATCAGTTGTCCTCCAGCCATTTTTACTGTCCAGGCTAGACTGGGCCATTTCCACAGATGGTGATGCCAAGTGGTTCTCTGGCCTCTTGCGCTGAAAGTATTGTTTCTATGTTGCACTTCAGCCTGCAACCTGTGTTGTCCTTGTCATTGTCCAGTTCAATTTCTTCTGTATTCAATCACTCTATTTGTATAGAGTTAAGGTAATATGAATAATTTCTCCTTTTAAAATAACACTTCATGTGTTTATGAACAATTGTACACATAAGGGCAATTTTCCAAATAATTTCTCATTTTTGTTGTTCTCCTCAGAATTATCTAATTAGTAAGTATTTCCCATTTTACTGTGGTGTTCATAACAGCATGCAGTGCTCCAACTGAGGCTTAGCAAGTGAAATAGAGCAGAATAATTACCTCATTTCTTTTACATGTGACATTCTTATTAATGTAACTAAATGCAAAGCACTTACTTACAAGACACCCAAGTGTGTCCAGAGAAGGGCAATAAAGCTGGGTAGAGGTCTCCAGCACAAGCCTTATGAAGAGAGGTTGAGGGAGCTGGGGGTGTTTAGCCTGGAGAAGAGGAGGCTCAGGGGAGACCTTATTGCTCTCTACAACTATCTGAAGGGAGGTTGTAGCCAGGTGGGGGTTGGTCTCTTCTCCCAGGCACCCAGCACCAGAACAAGAGGACACAGTCTCAAGCTGTGCCAGGGGAGGTTTAGGCTGGATGTGAGGAAGAAGTTCTTCATAGAGAGATTGGCCATTGGAATGTGCTGCCCAGGGAGGTGGTGGAGTCATCACCCCTGGAAGTGTTCAAAAAAGGATTGGAAGTGACACTTGAAGCCATGGTTTAGTTAGTCATAAGGTGTTGGGCCATAGCTTGGACTTGATGATCTCTGAGGTCTTTTCCAACCTTGTTGATTCTATTTGCCACAGTGTTGCATCGTTAACTCATATTCAAATAAACAGCATCTGTAAATCCACGCACTACTCTGTAAGACAACAGGTTAGCACAGGCTGTCCCTCAGCTGCTAATGGGAGCAAGCACAAACTGTAATCAGGACATCAGGCACTGTACAAAAAAAGGTATGGAATGCCTCTTCCTAACCAGACTGTCCGTTTCTGTACCTGTATATGATTACTGGTTTCTCAGAAGATTCATAATATTTTATGTATGTCCCTGTTGTGAATGATTTCAAACTGGTGTCCCATCACTTGTCACACCTCTCTTCCAAAAGCAAAACTATCCCCTTCCCTCCCACATCAAGAGTCTTGACAAGATGTAGGAAGAAGCGCTAGTGAAATGGAAACTCCTTGTTCCAAAACAATTACTGGAGCCATTGCAACAATAAATATTAAAAAATACTAATTTCTGTTGCTGTTCCAGTAACATCTTAGAGCTTTAACCAAGGTCATGAGTTGTGCCAATGCAACAAACATGAATGCCAGGACTGTGGTAATACTGGATACTTGACAACTGCTTCTAGAGAGATTCTTATGGGGTCATTTGCACCATCATTATAGCTCTGCTTGGACCTCCTTCTTTGTGTCCACATTCTGGAACTGTCTTCCTGAGCTGGAAACAGGTAATCTTCTGTTCCTTAGTGGGTCACAGAATATCTTTTTCTTCAACCACAGGCACAGAAGTCTGCTAGAAATCTCCTAGAAAAGTATTTAAATAGTAGCAGGGATCTCATGGCTCTCACTGTGTTGTGTTGTGAAACATTCACCAGGAGAAAGAGCATCCTCTTGCCTGAAAGCCTACAAAGCTTTTGCTTTTCTAGAATGTGCCACATGTAAGGAGAAAGTCACACAAATACATTGATCAATGAACAGATTTTCCTCCAAAATGAGCCTGGGGCACAAGTTCAGAGAACAAAAAGTTTGTGTCTCACAGCTTTTGACAGGTGGCATTAAATCCATCTGGCAGAATTCTTGGTGAGATAACTCTGCTACTCACCCATATAAACATGATTTTCATTTTTACCCTAAAGGTCAGGTGTAATTTCATTTCTTGAAAAGGACATATACACACAGAAACTTGAGCTGTGCTTCCTTTACCCTCCCAGGGAGGCTGCTGCTTTCCTGGAAGTGGTGGTGGTAGAGGTCTGTCACACAGGCTCACTTCCAAAAATGAGATAGCCAAAACAATCAGTCTCCATGTTGTCCAGCTTCTCTCCTTCTTCCTGGATGGTTTTATCATTTAAAGAATCAGGGGTTGTGGCCAGCCTGGTCACTGTACCCTTACCTGAAAGGACTATTCTGCAGACATGGATTGCAGGAGTTTGGCCCACATGGTTTGAAGTAATGACTTGAACTTAGATCTCCTACACCCCAGGTGAGTTTCTTGAAGAGAAGACTCTTACTGTCTCTCTCACAGTGGTCTGATAAACATTTAATCATTTCTGTAGAAATTAAGCAGCTCAAAGAAATTAAACTGAATCTACAGGCGAGGATGTGGAAATCCAAAAAAGGAGTCTCCTCCCAAACAGGCATCACATGAACTTGTTCTTACAAACTTCCAAGGAGAGCTGCGTAATCAACAAGACAGTTTTGTTTTGTTCAAATTCCTTCTCTCCCTGGTTCTGAAGTAAAAATAAACAAAAGCTTTATTTTTCAAGGTAAATTACTTTTCTAATAATCCTTCTGAGAATCTTAGTAAGACATGTTTATAGTTGGTATTGGTAATTAAAGATATTCAAAACAGGTTCAAACTTTTCCCTCAAAGAAGGGATTGCCTTAAAAATGGAATCTGGGTGCAGCATATTAGATTTCATTTAGGAAATCCTAAAGCATTTCTATTTCTCTCTGCCTTTTCTTCTAAAAAGGAATGTTGAAGTCCTTACAGCATGGTGTGATCCAAGGAAGTAAGGCTTGGGAAAACTGCAAGCCATAGTGCCATAGTATCTTCATTTGGCAATAACATAAGCAAGGATTCTCAGAGAGAGCTGAAGAAATACAGGGAGACAATGTCTATTGGGTCACATTTGAAAATACTAAGTACTTCAGATTCCTTTCAAAATCCTGGACATTAAGTTTTTTACAGCTTCAAAGTTAACTCAGTTATGCCATCTGCTAATTCTACATTCTTAAACTCTCTGAATGTAGGGTGCAACAGTAAGATGCCCCAGATCCATGTCAAAGGAATTTACATTGTTAACAATTTGGACCAGTACAGACAAACTGGTGTTTTTTTTGTTTTTTTTTTTTTTTCTTTTTTTTTATAGGGAAGAAAAATGAGAGGCATTGGTTAAATACATTAGAAAGTGAGTTTAGACTCCTCTGATATCATAAATCCCAATGGGAGCACTGTTGTTCTAAAGATCACAAAGAGATAGGACCAGATCACATGCTAATGCAAATGAGCAGAGTTTTCTTGACATCAGTGTACCTACAGTGATTGATTCCAGATGAAGTGATGAGATGATTCGGGTATGCTGTGCCTTCCTGAAAAGCTGTGGAGAGATGTAGTGAGATTAGTACAGGGATAGTCTCACCAGAGGCAAATAAGCAGTGCAGCAGTGTTTCCTTTAAAGAGATGTGGAAATGAAAAAAGCAGCAGCATACCTCCCTGCACTGGTGGGACAACAGGCTTTGGTGAAACAACAAACAGTGGCATGCTCAGTGGTCAGGAGTTTGGTAGGGAGACAATGTTAAGCAATGGAGGTAGAAAGGGCAAATTAAGAGCTTGTAGGGCTCCACTGCTCTCACCATCTTCAGAAAGCCCTAGTGTATACTTCTTTTTACACATCTGTAAATGCACCCAGCATGGGCTGCAACACCAAGTCTAGACACTGAGTTAAAATTCAGGCAGCTAGTTTGAGCTGGGCTTCATGACGTTGCAGATGGTGAGGTAGCTAAGCTAATTTACTGATGCTCTCAAGTGTTTATTACCTAAGCACTATATATAGACCTAATCAGTGGTTCAGGGACTATCTAAAATATTTAAATGTTTGGTAGTGTGCTCTCTCCAGAACAAAAGTAAAAAGTTTTGAAAGCCTCACAACATTTTAATGAATTCAGTGACTCTGTATTTGAAACAGCAGAGTCAAAATGCAAAGATGAAAACAATCCCAAAGTCATTTTCATGGACTCAGTAAAACATGAGCATCAGGCTTTTGCAGGGTTTTTTGTGGGTTTGGTTTGGGATTTCCTGGGGATTTGTTTTTATTTTAGTTTGGGGTTGTTTTTGTTGTTGTTTGTTTGTTGTTTTTCCTTAGAGTATTTATAGTATTTAAAGGCATTGCAGAGCTTTTAAAGTTGAATTGGCTTCTTTATGAGGAGCTGCAAACCGTCTGTCAGAACTCCTCTAGGTTTATCCCACATTTAGCCATCAAAAGGAAATATAGAAAGCTGTTTTCAGAGTAACTCATTTTTGCTAATATTGAAACAATTGGCTGGTAAACTACCCAATTAAAGTTTTATTAACCAGGATATTTTATCTCACTCTTATTTTCAATAGTCAACAACCCAAGTACAAGGAGACTAATGACTTAAAATTCAGCCTTCTCTGTACAACCGATGGAGTTTTGTTCCGTGGCTACCTCCTCCTCGATTCATTTAGCATGAATGGCAGATTCCTACATCGTGTCAAGTTTCAGATCACCATAGAAACAAACTAGGAGGCAGTTTCATTAATCATTTAGAGCACAAGAAGTCTAGGTCAGTCTGATTGCAGCATATAGAGTATCATCCTAGCACCACATGGGACTCAGTTGATTTGAATTAAAAAAGATTAAGCTGCCCCTAGGACGCTCAGCATCATCAGTTTAAGTTCTCATGTAACAGTGGTCTCTGGAGCCACATGGATTAGGAGACTGAAGCTATGCATTTATTTTTCAGGGCTCAGTGAAACATTAGATGTGTGCAGGTGTCTGAGGGGAAAAAAGGACAAAGATCACATATAGTTTCTTAGACTTGTTGCTGTTCTTTGAAACTGGAAACAATAACTCAGTTTTATTTCTCCAGCGACACTTACCACTCTTTTTTGGTTGTGCAATGGTACATCTGTTACCCAGTGTTTACAATTTGGATTTACAAAAATTTCATCCTATGAACTATAATTTTAGCAGAGAACTGCAAGTTGGGCATAAAATAGTTTACATGAATGTTGACTTTTTTTTTTCCCTGATGGGGTAAAAAATGCATGAAATAAATACTGGTGATATTTTAGTTTTGCTTGAATGAAGATTTATTACTCCCAGGAAACTGACTTACAGGCAGACACAAATCAACCTGACTATGAAATAGTTGTATATGTACACCACAAAATGAGGACAACCTCCCCACCCCCTTCTAAAGTACTTACCCTATTTATGGGTCTCCCAGTACTTCAAAGACCTTCAGTAACTTAGTCCAGAGTAGTTTATTGCTTCGTAGAACTAAGACATTTCAAGGGGAAAGTTGTAGGTTACAGTATATTAAGGCTCTCTCTTGGGCAGCTTAGAATCCCATGATGCTATATGAACTGTCGGTGTAAAGCTTATTATAGCATGACTTCCTACAGTATAATTCTTAAATCTTTTAAGTTTTACAGAGCTGTCTTTAATCCTATGCATTAAACCTTAAAGCACCAACTTTCCAAACTCTGGAATACCACCTGTGAGTCGGAGCAATTACTCTTTGTTACGACATACAGGTTGTCTATGGCCTATTTCAAATTAGCTGTTTGACCTTTTAACAAAATCACACCCCACAATATTCCTCATAAAGAGAAAAGTACGGACTGCTGTACTGCACTTAAGAAGCCAAAATCCCCTACCCCCCCCAGCATTTGATCAATTTGCCTTTGCTGTCAACAGGGAAGACTCCTGTTACAGCACATCTAGAAACAAGCAGACCAAGTCAATACTTTCTTCCTGATGTGCTGTCATTTTTAAATGTCACATTCTGGGGATTTCCAGGGAAGTAGCATTTTTAGGTTTCCCTAGCACACTGAAAACAGACCAATGATGGAAAGGGGAAAGAGAGTATTATCCCCACCTCAGACAAGTGGAAGCTGATCCAGAGTCACACTCAGCAAATTGCGCAACAGAGACCATAGACCAGTGTTGTGGAGCTCCTGCTCTCCTGCTCGGTGGTCTGTCCAGTCTCTCCTATTTACAGCTCTGTCAAATGCCCTTAAGAAGATGGAGAATATAGGAATTAAAGCATACACAAAGAGCCTTGATGTGAGACACAAACCAGTTCATGAAAGCCAATATATATTGAGTGTCAGCAATGTGATGGCTGTTACGCAAACAGAGCAAAAAATATGGTCCTTAGGCCATGACATTTATATGGTCTACTTTGACAATTGCCCCTCAGCTATTTCCAGCCAGGCTGGAGAGCTTTGCCATACCCTGGTTGCCTGTGAGATATTTGAATTTGCCAGTACTAGGACAGGCAGCTGTGGCACCCCAGCAGCAATGATGGTGGCCAAGCTGTACATTTTCTGAGCTCCAGCAGACCCCTTAGGTAAGTGGCAGTCACCATACCAACAGGTCACTGCTCCAGTGAACCCACCAGGTGTCTTCAACCAGCCTGGACATCTGCTTTCAGCCACAGGCAAAGCCTGGCAGCAATAGTCCCTGCACTTGTACCCCTTCTTCAAAGCCTCTGAAAACCTGAAGAAGCACAAGCATCCTATTCATGGTCTAAAGCAATGATGAACCAGCAGTGCAGAACTGATCACTTCACCAGGCACTGCTGTATTTCAGCTACTCATTTGTTCCCTTTTGTTTTATTATTTCTCCTAAACCGCCCTTTCTCTAAATCTGGTGCAAGCATCTCTCCCTGCAGTCACCATTCCAACTCCTAATGCCTCACGGTTAGAAAATGGGGAAGGAGGTTCCCTTCCTGTGGCTTTCATGAAGGCACCCCAGCCCTGGAAGTTCGGGCCTGCAGCTGCACTGATGCAGCAGCAACACACACCCCTCTGTGCCCAAAATGGGGGGCTAGCTCAGGCATGTCAGGGGCTTTCTCTAAAGGGAACCCAGCTGCTCCTGTAGGTTGTTTTGAGTCACGCCTTGGATGTGAAATTTTGTAGAATATTTTTTTCCTCTTCATCTTTGTGGTCACTGGTGATTTTAAGGCCAACATCTACCTGCTCAGCTCATAAACAGGCCTTTAAGGTGCTGTAGAGCTGAGAAAGAGAGAATTTCCCTTTTTTGCTGAACATACATCCTTCCACAGAGCCTGGACACACCTGGGAAGCAGCAGTTTTACTCCCAGGTTCGTGCCAGCTGGAAGGACATGGCAGGTTTGCAGTGACACAGAAGCCTGTGTGGGGTCCCTGAGTTCTGCTACTGCCCAAAGCCACCAGAGAGAAGACAGAACCTGCATATCATTTTCTAGCCAGGTAATTGTGGCAGTATTGTTTTTTTAATAACCATGTAGCAAAATCAGTTGCTCTGGCATGTACTGCCTGCAGTTAGTCTTCAAAACACTTTTCAGATCAAAACACCAGACTCTACTAGGTAAGGCAAATATGAGACATTTCTGACTTATTGCATTGGCTGACTTTTGTCTTAATTTCCTGTTTTAACCTCAATGGCAGGGAAAGTTGTATTTTCACTGTATGTGAAATGGAGAAGAGATACCAGAAGGTTATCTGAATTCCTGCATGCAGATCATTGTCTGAACTGTGTGCTTGTTCCCAGCCTTTCACTGGCATAACCAATGCCTGACATAAGCAGTAATTCAAAGATGCTGAGGAGTTAAAATGTATCTGAGTCATTCTGTCAATCCTTTTCTTATTCAGCTATGACCCACAGATCTGTTTGAATTTGGGAAGCCTGAGGTCAGAATGAAAAGCATCATTTTTCTTGTAAGCCAAACACATTTGACTGAGAAAAAGTGAGCTAATAAAGATAACGAGACATTTATGTCACTTTTTAGAATGTAATAATTTGTCTGATCATGTGGCCTTGGAATATGATTACACGTAGTACATTCACGTTACACAGAGGAGAATGTGTTTGGGAGAAAAAGTATGTTTCTCTTCCACACTCACCTTATGGAAATATGTATAAAATAGGAAGGTTAAGGCTCTGCCATTGCTCACGGTCTTTGTCAGTGGAGGAAGAACTGAATTGCTTGGAAATTTCTGGTGAAAAATGTACTGATTTGAACTCAGATGAATAGAATTCACCCAATTTAATAGTTTAGGGTTACAAAAAACATTGATGTAAAACAAATCTCTTTATCCGTACTGTAATCAGCAAAAATTTCTTGGCCACTTTTCCATAATCCTCTGGTAGTTCTTGGTAGCAAGCAGAGATTTACTGGAGGAATTAAAACCACTTCATTTCTCCCACCACCAGCAGCTGTTTGCCCCTGCAGCCTTCCTGGGTAGGGTATTGCTGCCTTGACCTGTAGTATGCATAACTCATAGGAAAGTAACAATATCCTGGGTCTAGAAGAGACCTCAAGAAGGTGACCAGCAGGTAGTGGAAGAACTAGAGCAGCTCATAGAAGATACTAGCAAAAGTAGTCAGAAGAGACATGCACAGGAAGTGGCTGGGCAAGTCTTCTTGATGCTGTAAGTACTGGGGCGCCAGCCTGCAGTGCAATCTCCACACGCAGTCTGGAGCACTGTGTAATGCTCATGATGAGAGCTCTTTCCAAACAGAGCTGTGCAGATGATGTATAAAAGACTTACGCAAGGAATACCAACCTCAAGACTTGTCAGACAACTACAAGTAGGTTGAGCTGTTCAGGAAACCTATGGGCTCCACAGATTTTCCAGTAACTGGTTTTGTCATTGCTGTTTCCCAATAGGTACAGTCCAGAACCAAAATACAGAAGTCCTTCTGCACTCTAAATATTTCACAAATCTAAACGCATCCATTCTGGGATTAGGTCCATGCCTTGGTTCCAAATTGTAGGTATCATATGTGCAGTTCGGTTTCGTTAAGGCAAAGAGTATTTGGGTAGCTGTCATGGAGTGCCTGGAATGTGATGAAAACAAGAGGTCTTGGCTGCCTGCTGCTGAGGAACTCCCAAGGCACTTCTCACAGGAGCAGGGGTGTTAACCCTGATATCCTGGTCAAATTCCAACATGGCTAATTATATCCCACTTACCTAAAACTCTGTCATAATTTCTCTGCTTGCTGCAAGTATTTGCTGCAAGCGCAGGCTCTCTTCTGGTCGTCTAAAAAGTTATTGTCTTCCACATCAGAAGCAAATGTATTTTGAGAATAGCTGCAGTTGGGAATTGTGCAATTCCCCAACAAGTGCAGGATTGTAAGATGAAAAGTCTAGTTATTACTTACATAGAGTTCAAGACCAAAAGCACCTGCCAAAGAGAGGGTAAATATATCATAAGGCTGCAAATGCAGTTATGAGCAGTCAGTCATGATCAATGGGCAATCACTCATAGGCACAGTAACAGCTATGGATAGTCACTCATGACCATAATAACAGCATCCATCATGCTCCCTTATCCAGTCTTTTGTGTAAGAGAAATTAAGAGAATACTTGTGGGTGGTGGCAGAGCACAGAACAAGAGTGTGAGGTATGAGTAGCACAAGTGAATATTGCCTGGATATAACATCAAGGAGCCCCAGGGACACAGGAGAAGACTATACTGTCTGAATCCAAGACAGGAGAATCATAAAATCATAGAGTGCATTGGGATGGAAGGGATTTTTAAAGGTCATCTAATCTAACCCCCCTGCAGTAAGCAGGGACATGCCCCAGCTAGATCAGGTTACTCAAGCATGACCTTGAATGTCTCTAGGGATGGGGCCTCCACCACCTCCCAGGGAAATTTGTTCCAGTGCTCCACCACTGTCACAACAAAGAACTTCTTCCTAATGGTAAATCTAAATCTACCCTACTCTAGTTTAAAACCGTTGCTCCTCATCTTGTTGCTACACACCCTTGTAAACAGTCCCTCCCCACCTTCCTTGTATGCCCCTTTCAGGTACAGGAAGGACACTATAAAGTCTCCCCAGAGCCTTCTCTTCTCCTGGCTGAAAGGTATCAGTTCTCACAACCTGTTTTTATAGGAGGGGGACTCCAGTCCTCTGATCATTTTTGTGTCGTTCCTCTGGTCCCACTCCATCAGGTCCACATCCTTCTTGTGTCGAGAGCCCAGAGCTGGGCATAGTACTGCAGGTGAGGTCTCACCAGAGAGAATAGAGAGGCAGAATCACTTCTTTCCATTTGATCCAGCCCAGGATGTGATTTGCCCTCTGGCACTTCATATGCACTACCATCTGCTAACAGTGGTTGTGACAATATAGTAATTCAAGACTTCATAGTAAGTCAATCTTCCTGAGGCTGTCAGGCCTTTTTCTTTCATGTACTTGTTAAAAGTGATTAGGGGATTATTGTAGCTATGTAAAGATACAATGAGATAGAATAGTGGATAAAAAACCTATGCGTTAAAAATCTTGATGAAAGAATAAAATATCAAGGATAATGTTAAAGTTGCAATATTGCATCCTATTGTTTGTTTGAAAAGGCAATGCATGTGTGGTGCATAATACTATGGAAATGGCCTCATGGTAATCCCTGTGAGTATTTTTGCATCATTTAGAAATAAATATTTCCAGAAGGAAAGCAAATTATGTAAATGAATCTTTACCACTTTTTCTACTGAAACCTCATATATCTCATTATTCTGCCAGTATTGGCAACCACCAAAGTATCTTTGAAATGAACAGATATGACAGGTTCATCAAGAAGTGCCCAGAGGAAATGAGTGGTTTGCAGACTATTCGTACTGATTTCCTGCTCTCTTTCCATGACAATCAAGATTTTTTTTACATATGGTCAAAATATCCCGCCACTGCTAGAATCCACAGAGCAACCTCCTTACAGCTCATGTGGTATGACAGTCATACATCCAAGGTTCTCATCTTTCTGACACATATACAGACAGATATACACAGATATGCACACACACAGAGACTAGCAGTTCTGTTACCCAACAGTATGACTTGAGTTAACCTGTGATATTTAACTGAGGAGATGGTAGTAGAATGTGCATTTGATAAATTAAGCATGTGGGTCTGCACTCAAGTGTATGCCCATGAAGAGTCATTCTCATTCCTGTTTTCAGAAGACAGGTGCTTCAATCACAGCTAGCAGCCATCAGCAATAAGGGCATAGAGCCTTAAACGCCTCTTCCTGTCTCCTGTGTCTCTCTAAACAGGATGAGGCTACATTAATGAAATAACACAAAGTGAACAGGATGACCTAACAGATGCTACCAGGATGTACTGTACTGTTCCTAAGATAAATAAAACCTGTCATCTTCAACAGGTTCAACAATCTCCACATATTCTCCAGAGCATAATAAAATACAGCATTATAGAGTTCCAAATTGCTATGTAATTCCATATTCTCTCCCAAGCCATTAGCTCCCCTTATGCCAAAAAATGTACATAAATATTAATTATGTGAATATGGGATTTTTTTTAAAAATTAGTATAAAAAGTAAGCTCTGAATTGTTGCAATTTAGGATTTCACATTTCAGGCTTTTAAACTCTGTTATCCAGCAGCACAATTTCACTCAGTCACTCTGGATTCCTGTAAAAAGGAACAGCAACAACAAAATATTCCTTTTCCGCAGGGACTCTTGGATTTCTTATCTCAAAACTGTAAGAGAACTGGGAAAATGGGACTCCTCCTTCATTGCAGATGACTGTAGTATTTCTTTTTTATTGTAGATATTGTATTTATACACCACAGAAATTAATCCACTGTTTCTCTGAGAAAAGAAAACCCTCCCTCCGTTTAACAAGTGCAGATGGCATCTTCAGCTGACTTAGGCACACAGTACACAAAATTAGGGTCAAATTGTGATTTTGTCTTGTGCCAGCAGAGACAGTCAAGAGTTTCTCATTCCTGTTGGCAAAGCAGAATTTCACCAGTCCCAGAGGGAAATTCTGGTTTTAACATAATAGCTTCTGTAATGTAAGATCACTTTGCAGAGAACAAACTTGAAGAGGCTGTCTAGCTTCTCTTGTCCTTGAAACCTTGTCCTTTTCCCAGAAGTACAGAGCTGCCTGGGCAAGCTAATAGCTGATCTCCTCCCCACAGGCAAATAGGTGATTTGTTGGCTCTCATACAGGCTATTGTCTTCAGCAGAGATAACTTTTGTTCATGACATGGTGTGGTGTTGCTTCCACTGTCTTGTTTTTTGGTGATAACAGGATATCATGAGCCCAAGAAGCACAGGTAATGGATGGTTACAGAAAAATTATTCCAGACAGGACATTCTTCCCAGACCAATTTCAGCCCTGTAGTGTGACCTGCTTGGCCTGAGTGGTTCTTAGTGCACCAGTATGTCACTGAGCCTAAGAGGAACTGGAGGCTAAAATATTTCATGGGTTTATATCTGACTGACCCTCTATTTTTTTCTTCTCATATGACATACTTGTGTCATTGTCCTTATGTGTTTCTAATACTTTTAAAATCTTCCTGTGCTCCTGATCATTCCTGAACTTGACTGGAGTATCGGCTATGCTCACAGTTTGACTTACTAGCAAGATATTTATCTAGGCTTTTCCAGCTATCAACTGATATTTCCCTTCTGTAATGGAAAACATTAAGGCATCTGATACTAGGGCTGCCTCACATGAAAGCTGTCATAAATGTTATTAGTGGAAAAGTCAAGATGCCTAGAAATCATGCTGTAAGATCTATTGCTAAGACTTTAAAACTGGAGAGATTTTCTGAACCCCTTAATGTGAATCAGAAGTGTGTATTTGTCATTTTAAGTGAGAATTTTAAGAGGTCAGTTTGGAAGAAGGAAAGATGGAAACTTTAAACTTTGTATTTAAAGTAATTTCCTTGCAATAAGCTCTGCTGGTCTCTGGAGTCCTGTCCCAAGTGGAATGAATGAGATACGTCCTGGAAAGAATAGTTAGAGTAAACCTACTCAAAACACTTGAAATTATGTCTTGTTTGTAGAGACTGAGTGAGTGTTAGTCTGCCTTCCATCATAATGGTCACATTTACTATTCTCAACTGGCAAAGTGTCTTTTTATTGGAAGCAGTACCAGCTGATCTGTCAGTTCATCTCAACAAGATGTGGTAAATTTTAAACTGCTGTTCCACCTTTGCTTTGCATTTTTGATGTCATCTTCATCAGACACTGGAATGAGTCAAAGTCTGATGTGCAAGATAGTTTAATGCACCACATACCATCTATTGCATCACATCTATAACCTGCCAGCACTGTAACAAGGTTCCCTTTTCTGTATGCACCCTCAAGACAGGACTTTCACTGAGTTGTATTGGTTTAACACGCTGAACATTTCTTCAGCCCTTCACAAGGAGCCATCGGCAAAGTTGGCAAATACTCCAAACCTTTGAATTGGATATGGTATTTTAGATTGGCTTGGTATTATTTACAGTGTTTTGCTGTTTGTGATTAGGTTTAAGGGGAGGTTGGCTGCAACGTTCTGATCTGAATTTCTCCAAAGTGTTTTGTTCAGCTCTGGATTGGAGCACGCTGTAGTCAGCAGTTGTTCCTATCAACATCTGTAACACATTTGGTATTGCTTGAAAATATTAGTCATGATTGTAAAAATTTATTTCATATTTTAACTATAAGGTGGTCATACATACTGGGCACTCATTGATTTATATGTTATCTCTCTCTGCTAATAATATTTTTGCTGTGCTTGTTCCAAGGCCTGGATCTTTGATCTGGGAACAACTCTCAGAGTAAGAAATTAACCTAACTGAAGAGCTGTGCCTGAACTTGGAGGACTTGGAGTTAATTTACATCTGACTGCTCTCTACTGATTTGTACCAATTCTTAAGTGCCTCAGATAAACTCTGTGGTACACCTCCAGTGTGCCATAACTACCAGAACTTTCCTACGCAAAAGGAGGCTTCTCAACTGATAGTTGATTTTATAACAAAAATTAAGACTTTGCACAAGTATTTTAAATACTCTGACTGAAAAATATTCAGGAAGAGTCTGAAAATAAGGGCTCTCCAGTGTGAACTCCTTGCCTATGAAAGACAGTCTCATTTGATAAAGTGTGCTTTTCCTGTGGTGTAAGGACTCTGGCCCTTGTACTTGGAATTAAGATCTATTTCAAAAGATGTTTTGATGGGATCATATAAGTTGTTGAATATATGCCAAATGTACACTGCTTAAGAGGCTTTCAGGGTCAG
Source organism: Melanerpes formicivorus (assembly GCF_026170545.1). Lineage (NCBI taxonomy): Eukaryota > Metazoa > Chordata > Aves > Piciformes > Picidae > Melanerpes > Melanerpes formicivorus. The sequence goes on along the minus strand of NW_027142395.1, from coordinate 4,409,650 downwards.
AAAAGTGTCAGTAATTGTGTGAGCACTAACTTATGCTATGGACTAGAGTGACACAAAACGCTTCAGAAAAGCCTGTCTCTCCGTGTGCCCTCTGTCCTGGAGGAGGCAGTAACAAGCCAGCTAAACCTGTTTGGCCACTGCCTTTTCTCCTCCTTCCAGGGTCCAGGTTTGAGGTTGAGGCTGCCTGGAGAGGGTGGAAGCTGGACCCCGAGCCTCACGTTTCAGAGACATAACTGCACGTGTCAGAAGTGTGAGAAGGCTGTACAATTCTGCCCACCAGACAGCATTTTGAACTGATTGGCAGGATTTGAACAGCTCATGTGCCATTGGGCCATTCCATTTGCAAAAAGGAAATTTATAGGGGTGAATTTCAAAGCCCACATCTCTCCCTCTTATCTCTCTTATCTTTTATCTTCTCCTCCCCTGTTCATTAATGGAATTCAAGGCAGTGAAAAGCACCTACTTTGTGCTCCTGTCTTCAGCTTCTTTTGTCCTGGCAACATATCTAAATGCAGAGTTCTACACATTGGCCACAACAACCCCAGGCAGTGCTACAGGCTGGGGTCAGAGTGGCTGGAGAGCAGACAGGCAGAAAAGGACCTGGGGGTCCTGGATGATAGTAGGCTGAACATGAGCCAGCAGTGTGACCAGGTGGTCAAGAAGGCCAATGGCATCCTGGCCTGGATCAGGAATAGTGTGGCCAGCAGGAGCAGGGAAGTCATTCTGCCCTGTACTCAGCCCTGGTTAGGCCACACCTTGAGTCCTGTGTCCAGTTCTGGGCTCCTCAATTCAAGAACGACATTGAGACACTTGAAACGTGTCCAGAGAAGGGCAACAAGGCTGGGAAAGGGTCTGGAGCACAGCCCTGTGCGGAGAGGCTGAGGGAGCTGGGGTTGCTTAGCCTGGAGAAGAGGAGGCTCAGGGGAGACCTTCTTGCTGTCTCCAACTCCCTGAAGGGAGGTTGCAGCCAGGTGGGGGTTGGTCTCTTCTCCCAGGCAACCAGCTGTGCCAGGGGAGGTTTGGGCTGGATGTTAGGAAGAAGTTCTTCACAGAAAGAGAGACTGGCCATTGGAATGTGCTGCCCAGGGACGTGGTGGAGTCACCATCACTGAAAGTGTTTAAGAGGGGACTGGATGAGGCACTTTGTGCCATGGTTTAGTTGATTAGATGGTGTTGGGTGATAGGTTGGACTTGATGATCTCTAAGGTCTTTTCCAACCTGGTTAATTCTATTCTATTCTATTCTATGCTATGATATGCTATGCTATGCTATGCTATGTTATTCATAGTGTTTAGATCTCCACTACAGCAGCATGTCTCCCTCTCTCTAACTTCCTCTAATTTTGGATACTACCCTTTGGATTATTCCTGCCCTTTGGATTACAAATACAAACTCAGAGCATCACTTCATCCAGCAAAGGTTTTGGTAGTTGACGGCTCGGCCGTTCATTGGTAACTTGTGCTAATTTACCTGGTGGTTATTCCTGAGGTTTATAGCTTGTTCACCCGTTGGTTAGCTCTGTTGTGAACCCGAGGTGGTCAATCTCACCACCCAGGGCAGAGTTGCTGTTCATTTTTGCACTTATAAGAAGTTTCCAGTTTGTTCCTCTGTATTCCCAGTTCTGATTTTTCTAGGCTGTTCCACTGTTTATTGGATCCAATTGCCTCAGGAAAATAATTTTTTTATATTTAGTAAATCATTCATATTTTATCATATTTCCATTTTATCAATTTGATCAAAACTGATATCACCCTCTTTAGTGACTAAATTAAGTCAAAGCACCATTTATTTGCTGTGGCTTGAAATAGACACTCATATATTACAATTTGGTGAATTGTTAGTCTGAAACAGCTCAGCCATGCAGCTGAGCCCTAAGGATAGGTCTCTCCTGAGCCAAACGCTACATAAGCTTTCTAGTTACAACGACACCTCAGCTGCTTCAACATTAAAAAATCATCTCTTAATTTATATATGACAGCCCATTCTTGCACAGAATCACTGTTCTTTCCAAAACTCCTGTGCTTCTGCATAGCAGGATTTGTCCCATTGTTATTTTTTCCTTGTAAAACTGGGATGATTCTTCAAGTGCCTGTGAAATCTTCTAAGAATTAGCATTGGACAGCAGGAATTGCATCAAAGAATCAGAGCTAATCTAGTGCTAAGTGTCTTTGAAAATTCACCCTCTATGCCCATTCGCAATAGTGCATGACTGAGTTTTGGTGATAGATCTTTTTGTCCATGTATGGGTATGATGCCTTGGCTTAGAGATTATTTTTCTAAACCAGGTCCAATGTCATGACTACAAAAGTAGTAACTGCATTTTTGGCAAGTATTAGGTCATATTATCTGCAGATTGCTCATAGCTAGTTTAGGCCTAAATTAAATTTGTTCTTTGTTCTGGAGGTTGGTTTTCAGTTTTGCTTGGGCAGAGCTTCAGCTTACACATTTATCTGCCAAATGTCACTGTATTGAATCTATTCTCCCACCTAAAAGAGGAAGCTCCTTCAAAGTCTGATTTCTTAGTAAAATAACAACTAAAGCTGCCTTAGATGATGAGCATGAAGGATACTTTCAAGATAGCAGGTGGATTACTAAGGTCAACTTCAGTAACCTCTTTTGCTGTTATTGTATCCTGAAGAGCCATTCATGCATACAGGAAGGTTGTAGACACACCAGTTCTGCTGGTGGTTTTTAGTGTTTGATCTGACATTAGTAGGTGCCCAATCAGGCTACACTGGGGGTCTTGGGGGCTCTTTATTTTATTTGACTTTTGCTGATTATTCCCATTCATCCATGGACACGTGATAGTGAGAGTGTGATACCTCCCTGCCTTCCTGCTCATGGGGGTGGAAGAGTGAAGAGGCAGTAAGGTTGGGAACCAGTTGGCACATGTTAATTATGACAGGGGTCTGAACATCAAAAATGTGAGTAGAGAGAAAAAAGGGAAAGAATAAGTGTGATGTTACAAGAGGATGTTTGCTAGATCTAACAGCTTGAATTCCATGAGGTAATTATAGAAGTATAAACAACAAATCAGTCTTTATCTGGCAAACCTTTCACCATAAGAAAATGGAAGATATATCAATGAGATTATAGGATGTGTCTCTGTAGTGTACAGAGTATCTGTAACAGTTTTGGGCCCCTCGTTTCTGCTCAAATAGCAAGGCATGCATCAAAACTATTACTGAGAACGTGATGTGGGTTTCTTGCATCTCCCACTGAAGAAGAAAGCTGTTAGTGATTACTGTCTATGTGGGTTTTATTTCAAGGCTGGGCTCATGTGGTAGTTTTCTTTTTATCTCAGAAGCCAAATTAACTGTGTGATAACCTCATTCTTTCCCTCTAGGAAGACCTCCAAGAGTCCACTCTTATGACTGGTTTATACAGAGAGAGCAATGAAGTGGAAAGGAAGGCTCTTTTTCTGCCCTCTTCCCCATCTCAAGTCCCTTTTACTCCACTCCTGCAGCAGTAGAATGAAAGCCAGACTTCCTCTTCCCTTTAAGCTTACAGCGATCTTTGTATCACCACTGACTGATTAACAAAACAATTTGTAAAGTCTTTGGTTTACTTTTGATCTTTCAAAACAATAGTAGCCTTAAACAAAGCCAGATACTTTAAAGATCACCACATGGTTTTAATAGTATTGTCCTACTTTGTGTCATGACCTGAATGAACAAGATATGAACAGTATTCCTATTGTCACCACATTTCATAGTGTTATCACATTTGCTAATATTTCCTAGCTAAAAATACATTGGTAGCTATTATGAAGCTGATGTTGTCACTCATTAGAGTCTGTTCCAAAGCCTACTCAAGCTGTTACAAACTCACTTTCTGACTTTGGGCAGTGCTGGATCTGAAGCACAAAAAGAGAAACGGTATGCTCAGGAAATTTCCCACCTTTCAAATCCCATTCCTTGCCTCTCTTCAGCTATGCAAAAGCTCTCACCACACTGCAGACCACTGTGCAGTTTGGATGCTGTATGGACATGTGCAAGCAGTATGGAATCATTGGTGTATTTTTGCTGACAAACTGAAATTATGGAGGGAAGTAATGGGAAGTACTTTGGGATTTGGAGTTGGGTTGTTTTTTTAAATTGCTTGTGTAAATAGAATGCTTAAGAAATTAAACAAAAATAAGGATATTTTCCTTTTCCTGTAGCTGAAAAATATAAAAAACAAAAGCTGAGGGGATGAGGCAGGTAAGGATGAAGTCACAAATATTTCATTTTCTCTTCCTTCCCATTAGCGCCATGCTCTTTCAGTTATGTAATGGGGAAGAGGACAAGCTATTGCATAGACTGCTCTTCTCTTCCACTTCATAGCCATGAAGCTGCATCCTGCTCTGATAGCTGACCTCATTTATGTCCTTCCCAGAAGACAGCCTGCCCTGAGTGGCAATTATAGTTGATCTATTTTAGCACAATGTGATTACAAACAGACTGATAAATCACTGAACAGTGTAACATGAAAATGCAAGTTCAGGCAGCACCTCAACCACAGTACAGTTCAGGACCACTCAATTTAAGAAGGATATTGAGACACTTGAACGCTTGCCCACAGAAGGGCAACGAGGCTGGAGAGAGGTCTCAAGCACAAGCCCTGTGAGGAGAGGCTGAGGGGGCTGGGCGTGTTTCACCTGGAGAAGAGGAGGCTCAGGGGAGACGTTATTGCTGCCTACAACTACCTGAAGGGAGGTTGTAGACAGATGGTGATCAGTCTCCTGCACCAGGGGAAGTTTAGGCTGGAGGTGAGGAGAAAGTTCTTCCCAGAAAGAGTATTTGGCCATTGGAATGTGCTGCCCAGGGAGGTGGTGGAGACACCATCCCTGGAGGTGTTCAAAAAAGGAATTTGATGTGGCACTTGAAGCCGTGGTTTAGTTAGTCATGAGGTGTTGGGTGATAAGTTGGACTTGATGATCTCTGGTCTTTTCCAACTGTGACAGGTTGAGGCTGTGCCTTTAAGAAAGGGAATATGGTGGACGGAAGTTGGTAAACGAAAAGAAGGATCTAAACTAATTTCATTGGTAGAGTGGGAGGAAGCACCTTCTGAACTGGGAGTGCAGGAGGGTATCCTGGGCATTCCGACACTTTTATCTTCAGTCTTGCTTCCGTTCATCCTTAGGGCAGCAGCTCTCTGTTCTGGGCTTTCGGCCAAGGCTTTGACCTTGAAAATTGATAAAACTGCAAGGCCTGTATTAACTGCTTTCCAATTAACACATAACTGCTTCTAACTTATTTCTCTTTTCTCTCTTTTCTAACCCGCTCTGGGGAAAAGGGGAGAAAGGGGGAAGCGGAGGTGGGGAACCCCCTCAGCAGAGGGGGGAACTCTCATTTCTGTGCTACTTTATTGTATATCTTTGTATATATTGTAAATATTGTAAATTTGTATATATTTCCCTGCGTTTCCCTGCTTTGGAAATATACAGCACCCCTTGCTTTGCTAATTCAGCTGTGAGGTTTTTTTTTCCCTTTTCCTTCAAACTTTCTTTCCCTTTACTTTACAGGGGGGAGGGAGGAGGCTTCTTGGCCTTACCCTTCCAACCCTACGACACCAACCTTGCTGATTCTTTAATTACCATGAGGGAAGCTGAGAGCCAAGTGTTGGTCTAATGACAGAAATAATTTAATAGCAGACTTTGGATCTTGAAAGGCCCACTATATTTATTTTTTTTCGTAGCCACATATGTCCATGTTATAATACATATTGAACAATTTAGAGGTTCACAAGTTGGTTTAATGGGTTATCTTGGCTTATCTTGCTACACTAGGGGGTTACAGGGTCTTTAGGAGAGACAGGCGAGGGAGAAGAGGAGGAGGGGTGGCTCTGTATATTAGGGAGTCACTCTCTGCCACAGAACTTGAGGTGGAGAAAGAAGGGATTGAGAGCCTGTGGGTTAAAATCGGAGGGCAGCCTAACAAATCTGACATCTTGGTTGGAGTCTGTTACAGACCACCCAACCAGGATGAGGAGGCTGACGAATTATTCTATAAGCAACTGGAGGCTGTCTCAAGATCATCAGATCTTGTCCTTGTGGGTGACTTTAACCTGCCAGATATCTGCTATGAACTTAATTCAGCAGAAAGGAGGCAGTCCAGAAGATTCCTGGAGTCCATGGAGGACAGCTTCCTGATGCAGCTGTTAAGTGAGCCTACCAGGGGTCAGGCTCTGCTTGACCTGCTGTTCTCCAATAGAGAAGGGCTGGTGGGAGATGTGATCATGGGAGGCTGCCTAGGGTGCAGTGACCACGAGATAGTGAAGTTTTCAATATTCAGGGAGATAGGGAGGAGCACCAACAGAACCTTCACCTTGGACTTCTGGAGGGCAAACTTCAGCCTGTTTAAGAAACTTATTTGCAAAGTTCCCTGGGTAGTAGCCCTCAAGAACTGAGGGGTCCAGGCTGGTTGGAGCTACTTCAAACAGGAGCTCCTGAAGGCACAGGAACTGGCAGTTCCCACGTGCCGAAAGATGAGCTGGTGGGGAAGGCGACCGGCCTGGATGAGCAAGCAGCTCCTGGAGGAATTAAGGGAAAAAAAGAGGCTGTATCACCTTTGGAAGGAGGGGAAGGCTTCTCGAGGTATGTTTAAGGAAGCTGTTAGATTATGTAGGAAAAAAATTAGAGAGGCAAAGGCCCAGCTGGAACTGAAGCTGGCCACCTCTGTGAAAGATAATAAAAAGCATTTTTACAAATACATTAACACTAAAAAGAAGGACAAGAAGAACCTGCATTCCTTATTGGACCTGGAGGGGAACACTGTGACTGAAGATGAGGAAAAGGCTGAGGTCCTGAACACCTTCTTTGTCTCAATTTTTAACAGCAAGGCAGGAGGAGTTCAGGGTGAGTGGCCTCCTGAGCTGGGTGATGGGGTCAGGGAGCAGTGTAATGCCCTGGAAATCCATGAGGAATTAGTTTGGGACCTGCTGAGCCACTTGGACACTCACAAGTCCATGGGACCGGATGGGATCCATCCTAGGGTGCTGAGAGAGCTGGCAGATGAACTGGCCAAGCCGCTCTCCATCATTTTCCTCCAGTCCTGGCTCACGGGTGAGGTCCCAGGTGACTGGAAACTGGCCAATGTGGTCCCCATCCACAAGAAGGGTTGGATGGAGGAACCTGGAAACTACAGGCCAGTCAGCCTGATCTCAGTGCCAGGGAAAGTGATGGAGCAGATTATCCTGGCAGCAATAACTGCACACCGGAAGGATGGCCAAGGGCTCAGGTCCAGCCAACATGGATTTAGGAGGGGCAGGTCCTGCCTCTCCAACCTGATCTCCTTCTATGACCAGGTGACCCGTCTGGTGGACTTGGGGAGGCCTGTGGATGTGGTCTACTTGGAATTCAGCAAGGCCTTTGACACCGTCCCCCACAGCAAACTGCTGGCTAAGCTGTCAGCTCGTGGCTTGGACCGCTATATTTTGTGCTGGGTTAGGAACTGGCTGGAGGGCTGAGCCCAGAGGGTGGTGGTGAATGGTACCACATCCAGCTGGCGGCCAGTCACCAGTGGCGTCCCCCAGGGATCAGTGCTGGGCCCCATCCTCTTTAACATCTTCACTGATGATCTGGATGAGAAGATTGAGACAGTCATCAGCAAATTTGCAGAGGGGAGCAGATGTTGGTCAGTTAGAGGGTTGAAGGGCTCTGCAGAGGGACTTTGACCAACTGGACAGGTGGGCAGAGTCCAGTATGATGGCATTCTACAAATCCAAGTGCCAGGTGCTGCACTTTGGCCACGGCAACCCCATGCAGAGCTACAGGCTGGGGTCAGAGTGGCTGGAGAGCTGCCAAACAGAGAGGGACCTGGGGGTGCTGATTGACAGCTGCCTGAACATGAGCCAGCAGTGTGCCCAGGTGGCCAAGAAGGCCAATAGCATCCTGGCCTGCATTAGGAATAGTGTGGCCAGCAGGAGCAGGGAAGTCATTGTGCCCCTGTACTCTGCATTGGTTAGGCTGCACCTTGAGGACTGTGTCCAGTTCTGGGCCCCTCAGTTTAAGAAGGACATCAAGACACTTGAATGTGTCCAGAGAAGGGCAACAAGGCTGGGGAGAGGACTTGAGCACAAGCCCTATGAGGAGAGGCTGAGGGGGCTGGGGGTTGTTTAGCCTGGAGAAGAGGAGGCTCAGGGGAGACCTCATTGCCCTCTACAACTACCTGAAATTCGGTGGTTGTAGCCAGGAAGGGGTTGGTCTCTTCTCCCAGGCAACCAGCACCAGAACAAGGGGACACAGTCTCAAGCTGCGCCAGGGGAGGTTTAGACTCAAGGTGAGGAGAAAGTTCTTCACTGAGTGAGTCATTCGTCATTGGAATGTGCTGCCCATGGAGGTGGTGGAGTCACCATCCCTGGAGGTGTTCAAGAGGAGATTGGACGTGGCACTTGGTGCCATGGTCTAGTCATGAGGTCTGTGGTGACAGGTTGGACTCGATGATCTTTGAGGTCTCTTCCAACCTTATTGATACTGTGATACCTGTGATAGTTAAATACTATAGTTTGGGAGCAAGAATATTCTGACTTGCCTTGGCAGGGAAAACCCTAGTAGGGAGTATCCTAGGAAGGATATTCTGGATACCGTAGGTACCAAGGCACTCTGAATCTTACTTTATATTACAATCTAAAGTAGCTAGTGTGAGTAGGTGGTGTCGTATAAGGACACAAACAAGTAAGAAGTGTCTCTGAAATCAAGACGGATGTATATGTTGAACTTCAGTGTAACTGTAATTAGACTTTTCCTGTATCTCCTTGCATGTCAGAGAAAAGAAACCATGTCCACTGAAAGCAGAGACTGTAAGATAAAGTCTTACAGAGGATAAGCATGGTGACTCCAGAGCCAACCTTCTGCCTGCCACCGATATTCAGAATGCTACCATCTCCTCTGAGAAATCCCACCTGATACAGGAGTAACAGAAGGTGCATTTAGGGAGGGATGAAGCCCTGGTCTGCACTGCTAGAGTGCATTATAGCAGGTGCCCATATGGTACTGCTCTAATTTATGATAGCAAATTAGTCACTGTTCTTTGGAGTAAGAAAATTACAGAAGTAAGAAAATAACACAAAAGCTATTAAATTACCTGGTAATTTGATTGAATAAGAGAAATTTGTAAAGACAGCTATTTGCTTCTATTAAAGGGGAAGCATAAAAGCACAAGGTTCAAAAATAATTTATGCCTAGAAAGGATGTCTTTTTCTTTGGGACAAACCCTCCAGCTCTGTCAGAGTTACTTTGCATCTTGTGTGTGCAGATTTTGTAATTTTTTTCTTTTAACACAAAAAGGAGAGGGAACTTTTTCAGTATTTGCTTGCAACCTGGGCCAGAACAGTCACTAAAAAACTGACAGTGTCCTTATCCAAGGGAATTTGATTATGGGGAACATTTTTATTTTCTTTTACATCAATATGCAAGCCACACATTCTGACTTGGTAGCTTGAATATGAAGACATTCATCAACGGACAGAGGAAAAGGAGAAGGGAAGAGAAGAGAAAAAGAAAGGGGAGGGGATCAGGAGCTGAGGAAAACATAACTCCTTGGGGAGTTATCTGCAAAGGGCAGAGACTGAAGTGTCTGTACCTGAAGAGTCAATCCTTGCACTCTATGACATGGCTTTTCTTTGCCAGTATAGCAAAATTTTCTTGAACTCTATTTTCCTTTCACTACCAAAAAGTATGCCCTGGAAAATCTGCAATGAGTTCATTATGTTGTTTTTCCTGCAGAAAAGATGGCAAAGTTTGTGGGAACAAGGAATATTCTGGAATAGCTAACTGAAAATTAAACATTAAACACTGAAAATGACATTTCATTTTGCAAAATATGCCTTTTTTTCCATCTGTAACAAATCTTCAGAAGGATGATAGGAAAATAACTTTTTACAGTCAAAGAAAAAAAAAATGCAGTTTTTGCCATAGCTTTTCCCAATTAGACCATGCTTTGCTCTAACCATGGATTTGTTTAAGTAAGGAATTATGCTAGGACCTGCTTCTGTTCAAAGGCTCAAAGCAAAGCCTCACTGGTTTCTCAGAACAACCTTCACTTACATTTCATTACACACCACGCACCACTTAAATCCCAACACACACAGTAGTGCTTTACAAAGTCTGGACTATTTCTTTCTTTGATGAATACCATACGGTGCCAAGATTCGCCAGATCCTGTCTGCATGAAATGAAAGTTTACAATTAACATTGTACATATTTAATGACAGAAGAAAAGCTGATACAATCTTCAGTGGAAGAGACTCCTGTGCATTACAGTATCTCTAGGCTATATTCATCACCTTCAAAGATATAACTAATTTTTGATGCCACTCCTGTTGCTAAAATAGTCATTGAAAGTACCAAATAGATGATATCACATTCTTGGCATACTGTGACAACCATGGTCAAGCAAAGTAAGACACTTCACACTATTTCAGAAGCTGTACCTTAGTCTTGGGAAAATTGAGTGAGAAGCACTAAGAGTAGAGGATGAACTGGTCTCAAATCTAGATTTTCTAATTGGTAGTTTAATGTATAATGCTGTTGTGTTTGTCTTCATTCTGTAACCATCAATGAAAGGACTGCAAATTCCTCAAAATTCAGCAACATGTCTTGTTGCTGGTATAACACTGACTGCAATGCAGGACATTCTTAGCAGTGCCTAGCATGTGTTGCAGGACAGTAAAATAGTTGCTAGATAACACCAGCTGCTTTTTCCCTTTAAGAGATTTCCAGCCCTGCAAAAATGTTGCTAGGATTGCCTGAATGTTGTCGCTTCAGAGGAAGCATGTATCTGAAATCCCACATAGGTGATAACGATTTTGAAAAAGCTGCAACCAATGAGAGCAAAGCATTTGCATCTGTTAAGAGCACAGCTTGCTCTTTCACTTGTGTCAAACCTATTGGCACAGAATTCAAAGCACTGGATTGGCAACTCTATCAGGAGGCAAGTACAGCATAAAACTATAATAGCTGTTAGCTTTCATTATCTGAAGAAGTGCTTGGACAACATAAGGTGTCACATAACTATGGAAGCTCTTGGGCAGCGGCTTGGCTGCCATATGCTTACATCTAAATTCTGTGCTTACCCCCATCTTTAACTAAATGTTTTCCTTTAGCAGCTGTGGCAACAGTAGTGAGTTCGAACAATTCCCACACAACTAAAACACAGCTGAAGGCACTGGGTTCTCTACTGAGGGGACTGGGGCCACAAGTACTCTCATCACTCAAAGACTTTCAGAGAAGCAAAAACAACTTGAACACCTACTGCTAGAGGTATGCCTATCTGGGTGGCAAGGGCCATATTGCAAAGATTCCTACCCTAATACAAACCCAGTGAGCTGCAGTCATGCACAGTTACTCGTGCAGCTGGAGAGGGTTATTGTCAATTTGGCTCAGCATGGCGCTGAAGCCACAATCTTGCTTCTGGTGCTAGTGCTAGTTCATGTGGGTCAAAAACACTATCTCTGCACTGCCCTTGGGGGTGAGCTGTCTTGTGTTTCTCTGCACCTGTGATGTGGCTTTTCTCTAGATTCTTCCCAAATCTCCCTTTTTTGCCTCTTCAGACTCCAAACTGTGAGATTATATAAGCCACTGGAAAGGGATTGCAAGCAAACTTAGGAGGAGGTATGAATGGCTGACTATGGGGGTGCAGGGAATTCAGGTCACTGCTTTTTTGAAAAGACAATCAAAATCTCTCCATACTAGAATGTCTGAGGTTTATTTTATAGGCTGCTTTACTGTGCTCCACATATTTAAGACAGAAAACCCAGACTTCATTCAGGGCCGAATCCTTCACTCATCAATTTCTCTCAACTCCTGTTTTAAGTCTGACTAATCTGACAAAGACAAAATCTTTGTTCCTATCTTTCTGATTGGAAACACAAAGTCATTCATTAAAATAAACCTCTCCCTTTGAGGAGCTGAGGCACGTTGTCCATAGAGAGTCTGCCCATCCTTTCAGACATGCTCCTGTAGCAAGGATGGCATGTGGTGGCAATAAGCTTCTGGAGGATTTCCACCGTAAAACTGAGACTGTTTTATCTTCCATTATTATTTTAATTTGTTTACTTTCCATAAGAAACAATTGATGCCTCGTTGTTCATTTTCTACAGACAATCTTGGAGTGTCTTGGAGTCTGGCATTGAGGGAAAGAAAAGTTTGCTATATGTAATGGTGTCATCCTTCTGCTCTAATACTGGCTGCAGTCTGACTTGTAGTAGTACAAAATAGTTATATACCAGCACGCCACATAGAAGTTACTGCAGTTTTTGTTATCCACAGGGTCTATTCAGGGTTCTGCAGGTTGCAAGGCTGCATTCTCCACTTCTTCTCCTTCCCCGTGTGAAGTATTTCATAACACATTTGGAATACAAATCTGTGCTTTCAAAGTTTGACGTTTTACAAATGAAATAGATAACTGGAATCTGTCCAGACAGTTTTTATTACTGCAGCACTTGTACAGCTTCATGGTTAATCTGTCTCCAGATGGGGCAACTGCTGTTCCCTTTCCAGATGAGATGGTGGCCCTGCACACGATGGGTTAAGGGGTGGAATGGTGTACAATACCAGCTTTCCACAGTGCCAATAGCTGAAGTGACTATTACTGAGAGTGAGAAAAGCCCACCTCTTCTTTTCCAATGATGCTTGAGAAGAGCCATTGGAATCCATTTTAGAGCTGTGAACCTTGAGGAAGAGAAGGCACATCTCTGAATTCCGGAATAAAGCATCAAAGTTCCTGAAAGAGTCTAGTTTAAACACTCCCTTTGTTTATACGTGGCCACTTTAGACACTGTGATCTGCAGGCAGCTTAGGGGTTCCCTCTACATCCAGGGCACTGACTCATGTACACCTCTCCTTGGATGCCAGTCTCTCCTTCAGGTTCAGAAACTATTTCAGTTTAACTTAATTGCTTACATCACAGGTATGATTGTTTCTAACACACTGTACAAGAAGAGATCCTACAGAAAAATGAAAGACTTGAGGTATATTTTAATATACTGATTTGAAGAAAAAATCAAAATCAAACGAAGAAACAAAAAGAACAACCATTGCAAACCTATCTAGAACCAAATCACAGTAGTAATGCAATTTCATTGTTTGCTAAGAATTTTGAAGTAAAATTGGGCATTTGGCAATCCGATAGCTTGAGCAAACAACACTAAACTAGCCTTAGCCTCCTCCCCTCTTTAAATAAAGCTCAACTTGTGATATGGAATGTGAATTGTTTTGACTGTTAAGCCATTCCAAACTCAAAACTCACTCATCATAAATGTGTTGAAAGAAGAATATATTTCAATATTGTGGCAGACTCTTTGAGTACAGCAGAGCAGCAGTCTTCAATCAGCTGGACTTTTTTTCCAGAAACAGCAAATGAACGAGTTAAGTGCCATACATATTTTTAAATGATTTATCTAAATCCAAAGAAGTAACGGTTTTGTGACTGATTATAACTGCAGATATGAATGGCTATGGATAATAGGTTTCCTTCACTTTTCAAAATGATATATAAGAATGTTCCATGCAGAGACCTTCTATTTACACATCTGTTCAGCACCTGCCTATAATTACTTACTTAGTTTTTATTATTGGACTTGTCACCATATTAATGTATCTGTACATTTGAATTGATTGTAATTGCAAATTTCCTGAAAAAGCTTGGTTTCTGCAAGTATTTAATTAAACTGATATCCTAAATTAAAAATAATTATGTAACTGTACTCCACTACAATAACACGTGCACATCTCTCTCTCCATAGAAAATTCATATAATTCATATAATATGTGGATTAATAGTGTACAATTAAAGGTCAGCTTCCACTAGAAAAAGAAGGATAATTAAGTTCAGTACTTAGAGATCTGACATATTTCAATTAAGCAAGTTTCCCCCCAGCATTAACTTTGCCAGAACAACTCAGAAACAAAATGGAAGCTGTATTTACAAGCAAGAACTACACTCTACGGTGGAATTAAATGAATAGGTACAAAATATACAGGAGATACAATATTATACTGATATTTACAATTAGCAAACAATACAAAAATCCCCCTGTTCAGAGGCCAGGGAACAGAATAGAATTGGAAAAGACCTTTAAGATCATCAAGTCCAACCTAGCACCCAACACCATCTGATCAGCTAAACCATGACACCAAGTGCCTCATCCAATCCCCTCCTAAACACCTCCAGTGATGGTGACTTCAACACCTCCCTGGGCAGCATATTCCAGTAGCCAGTCTCTCTTTCTGGGAAGAATTTCTTCCAAACACCCAGCCGAAACCTCCCTTGGTGCAGCGTGAGACTGTGTCCTTCTGTTCTATTTGTGGTTGCCTGGGAGAACAGACCAACCCCCCATCTGGCTACAGCCTTCCTAAGGTAGTTGTAGACTGCAATAAGGTCTCCCCTGAGCCACCTCTTCTCCAGGCTAAGCAACCCCAGCTCCCTCAGCCTCTCCTCACAGGGTTTGTGCTCCAGACCCCTCCCCAGCTTTGTTGCCCTTCTCTAGACACCTTTCAGCATCTCAGCATCTTTCCTAAACTGAGGGGCCCAGAACTGGACACAGGACTCAAGGTGTGGCCTAACCAGTGCTGAAAATGTACAGGGGCAGAATGACTTCCCATTACCCTCCACATACACACTTCCTGTCCCAAAAGAGAGAAAGGAGCGGAGAGACAGCAGTGGCTTAGACTTAGCTCAGCCAAGGCCAGCCAACAAGCAAAGCAAGCCGCTGAGCTCAGAAAAAGAAGAATTGTTTAGGTACAGCCTGTTTTATGACATATATTTATCCAATGAATTTGTTTAGAATAATCTTTCATTTTCCTTTTTATACCCAATAGTGATTTATTTATATTTTTCTACTTTTCTGCTCTAAACTTTAAAGGCATGGCCTAAAACCACCACACAAGTGATTTGTCAAATGCTTCATAAGTCAAGTTATCAAAAAACAAGTTAGCAATGGTTTTAATAGAAAGAGATGGTGAAAAGTAAGCCTATTCCTTCTTGTGGCATAATTTTTCTTGAGAAAATGGCTTATATGGAGCTTTCGATTTCTAAGTAATGAAGTCATATCTAGTATGTCTTGATAACTACCAATGTTCTTTTCCATCTAATGGCTGTTTAGACCTCTGTGTTACAATTGGTAGCATCTGATGAGCAAAAACACTCTATGGTGTTGACCTTGAAGCTTATTTGGTTTTAGGATGAATCAGGAGAAGACCTGAAAAGCCTTGTCCCCACCCAGTGTGTCATGGGAAGCTGGACCATACACTGAGCTGACCTTTGCCCGTGAGTCTGATCCTGACAGTACAGTTACAGACATCAGCAAGCTGGAAACTGAATTTCTGCCTCCCTGAGTGACAGCTGAAGCAGAATCATGGTGGATTGGCACAAAGATGCCAAGTTACCTGTCAAAAAAATAATTTCCTCTCATGGAAGAACAGAGAGATTCTGAGAGTACATGTTCATGTTTGGTTTTGAAAATGCATCCCAAAACTCTACAGTACTTCATCTGAGGGACAGTCAAGTATTGTCAGTGTGAGAGTTTCCAGACCTATGATGCAAAACATGCTCCCCAAATATCCAAAAGGGCCTTTACTGTTTCCCAATCCTTCTGTGGGGCTGCATTAGCCCATGGAAGATGGTAGACCCTGCAAGGGGAAAGGAAGATAGGTGAGATGACTGAAAAATAGTCAGGTTTTGGTCAGATGTAGGATGGATATCTTTCAACAGACTCATCAAATTCACAGCTTCTCTACAGAGCCTTTTCTGTTGGAAAATTTCCAGAATATTTGCTCTGACTCTGCTCATGCTCACCTTGCATTCAACTGCAGGGTCTGTATTCCACAATGGTTGAGATGATCTATTCAGAAACACTAATGCCAATAAATATGTATGTGCAACGTGCAGCAAAGTTATGATCCTGATTGCGAACTCTCATAATTCAAAGAAAATGTGAAACAGGCTTTTGATTTGACCCACTGTGGCTATGAGAACCAAGTATGAAATACTGCTCCAAGCTCTGCTCCAAACCGAAGTCCAGCAGTCGCTTTTAGGATTTGATTTGAACTCTTACCTATAATTTTGTCAGTAATAAGTGTGTTAAGATTAATTTATTTTTTTCTTTTGCTTGAGGTTGGGATGTATAGCAAATAAGTAAGAGCATTCCCTATGCAGTACACATCCTGAATTTCAGCTCTGATCTCAGTCACACTTTCTAAGGATGCTATTGATATTACAATCAGCAGAAACGTAGATATAGCAGTTCAGGGTTCAAGCTGAAAGGCAATGGCTCCAGAATTTTCTGTTTTCTTTCACTGCTTGCCTCAATTCCTTGTATATATCCATTCACTAAAATTGAAGGGCATCCTTGTACGATGACAGGTTCATGGGCAAACTGTCTAGGTGGCTATACAGGGCATTTTGAAAGCTGTGTAAAATTACAGTGAGGGAAAGGAGAAAGGGAAAAGTGGGAAGAGATTTGGCTTTTCATCGTGGAAGATCACCTTTATTCTGCTCTTTCTTCATCGCTCCTCAGTATTTCTCCACACGCAACAGAGAGTTGAAAAGGAAGAGCAGAAAGAAACAATTTTTTGCATGTCCTATTTCCAGCTTTCCTTACTTACCTTTCCAAATATACACCTTTCCATTTCTTGTCAGGGTTCCTGGAAAAAAAAATAAAGAAAGACAAAAAAAAGGCATAATTACTTTTCAAGAAACATTTTCTCATAAATGGTTTCATCACGTATCTTGTGATGAAATAAACAACTGAATGAGATGACACCAAGTTAGGTGGGAGTGCTGATCTTCTTGAGGGTAGGGAGGCTCTGCAGAGGGACTTGGATACATTGGATCAATAGGCCAACCTTAGTGGGATGAGCTTCAACAGGGCCAAATGCCAGGTCCTGCACTTGGATCACAACAACCCCTAGCAATGCTGCAGGCTTGGGGAAGGGTGGCTGGAAAGATGTCTGGCAGAAAGGGGCCTGGGGTTTCTAATTGACTAGCAACTGAATATGAGCAAGCAGTGTGCCCAGGGGACCAAGAGAGCCAATGGCATCCTGGCTTGTATCAGAAATGCTGTGTCCAGCAGGAGTAGGGAGGCCTCAGCTCTGGGGAGGCCACACCTTGAGTATTGTGTCCAGTTTTGGGCACCTCAATACAGGAGAGATGTTGAGGTGCTGGAGTGAGTGCCCAGGAGGGCAACAAGCCTGGTGGAGAACCTGGATAATAAACCTTATGAGAAACGACTGAGGGAGCTGGGGATGGTTAGTTTGGAGAAGAGGAGGCTGAGGGGAGACCTCATTGCTCTCTATAGCTACCTGAAAGGATGTTGTAGAGAGGCTGGTGCTGGTCTCTTCTCACAGAAAATTAGTAAGAGAACTAGAGGGAATGGCCTCAAGCTACAACTGGGTAGGTTGAGTCACCAACCCTGGATGTGTTTAAAGGTCATTTGGATGTGGTGCTTGGGGATATGGTTTAGAAGTTAACCATGTAGAGTAGGGTTATTGGTTGGACTTGGTGATCCTGAGGGTCTTTTGCAACCTGAATGTTTCTGTGATTCTGTGAACTTGAAACTGCCATTTTCCTTGTTTGTCTGGGAGGTGCATCTTAAACACTGGTGTCTTGAAATAAAGTTAAATGGGAACTCCTAAATGTTCAGGGATGATATTTGTTCTGGCATCGTCTGCTGTCCACATATTCACATTAGTCTATTTTTTCCTATTTCTGCATTGCCATATACTTGGCAGGTACAGCAAAAGAAACAGTAGTGTAGTTAATCAGCCCAGTCTTGTTGGAAAGAGACCGAAGGGAGACCTTTGTTTTTGTGGAAACCTAGCAATGACAGGAAACCCTGTGCCCCTCTGCCAATAAGAATTTGTTGGAAACTGAATGAATTGGGAAATTGCAGCTATAAATATGCTTAGGAACTACTGGCTTGATCCCACAAAGCGTGTTTATTAACATCCAGAACTAAAAGATCAAAGTTCAAGCACAAATTTAACACAAAGTGTATGACTAAATGTATATTCTTGTTGGAAGGCATTTTTAAGTCTACATTTTCACTATTATGCCTGTTACACTGCCAGGAGAGCTTATGCTCAGAAACAAGAGGACAGAGGGTTTTCTGTAAGGCAAAAGGTTTGCTTCACCTGCAGATGTACCTGCAGTAAAGATCATAGAGATAGAACATGTCTGCTTTCTGCAGAGGGAAATAATGGATCTGCTTCTTACCTGCCATTCCATGTTCATGCAATTGAAGTTCATAGATCATTTCCCTTACAGCTCTTTTCACTTCCACTCAATTCTGCCAGAAAAGTGTGGTAACTTATTGTAACTCTCAGACAGCTATCAGATGAGTCAAACACTGATCAGGTGCAAACAGCAGAAAGTAACGTGATGTCTTGTAGAATGTATATCTCCATGTCTCTTGGAAGTAAATATTTGTGTGAGTAGAAGTGATCTTGCTGCACACCCTGACTGTAACCATGGCTCAGCCTCTTTTTCTCATGATCTCACATCATCTGGATCCTGTTCAAGGGCTTTTGACTAGTATAGGATTGCAAAAGTGACATTGTGCTGGTGCCCCATAGCTTCAGGTAGAAACGGTGTGCCTTGTTCCTTTACAATGAGGATCAGATGTGGCCTTGCACTGGGCTGCAGTGAACAATGTCTTCTTCCAACACTTTGTGTAAAATGAGCTATTGTTACTAATTAGAACAAATACCTAATTTCAAGGATCCACTCATATTCCATGTCTCTGAGAGAAACAGGATCTCTCTTCCCAAAGTGCCATGCATTTTCCATTTGGGCACAGCCAATGCTTTGTCTAGGTGTGGCAAGAACACCAAATACATGAAGGTCTCATTCACACTGACCAGCATGATCCTGCTTAGTCCAAAGCCATGTCTTTGAAGCACAGTTAATACAATACCTCCTTCACTCTTTCCAAATTCTATGACTAGCTGAAAGCCAATCTGACCACAGTGACCTAAGAGCCACCTCAGAGCTTTCTCAGCCAACTGACACACCCGTGGTCCCAGGAAGTCACTTTGGCTCATGAGGCTGTGTTCTCAGCTTGGAGAGCACTGCTCCCTCTGCCAGCTGTTTCCATGGGCAAATGATGCTGGTTTAGTGCCTCTTTGTGTCATTCTCCTGACACTGGGAATCTGATATCACCAACATTTTTTAAGGTAATTAAGAACCAAGTGAAAATTTGGGAGTCTGTGTTGCTGTTTGATAAATAGCTCTCTTATTAACATAAGAACTTGTCAGCACATTACAGGTTCCACGAGTGTTTGAGTCTCTCTATGTGTCTGTGTGTGCATGCACTGGACTGAAAATATGAATCTTTAGACATGAAGAGAGGGACTATGTATCTCTCTGACATCTTTGTTGATCTTGGCAATGAGCTTTTCCCATTGTTCTACTTTAACTGTTCTTGAAATCAAGTGGGAGTCTAATTAAAATTAATGGAGAAATAAAATGTTAGGGAAAGTAGGCAGCATAAGAATAGAAATGCTAACATTAGAAAATATTGTCTCCATAAACTCTCTTACAATACATTTTTTGCAAATCAACATATCAAAATATTGTTCTGGGGCTTGCAAAAGTCTTCAGAGTGTAATATATTAAAAAGACTATGTTATTGCAATAAAATACATAATCAACTTTCCCTCACTCATCTCTTACCTTGACAGTCTCTGAAACAAAAACCTCCTGGGCAATGTTCAGAGGAAGTAATGGTAGAGCAGAAGTCCTCAGTGCTTTGGTATCCACTGAAATCCCTTTCCACAGATGTCCTACTTCACGTGTGTTCATGCAGTTTAGTGCAGAGTGGGCAGCAGGAGCTCAAAGATTTTTTTTCCATGAGGCTCTGTAGACATGTATGTACCATGCTCTGTGACAAATCTGCTTAAAATATGATTGTGCAATATAGTCTAGTTGTGTTTTAATTCCACCCTGAGTCACAACACTATTAAGGGGGGTGGGGGGGATAAAATGAAAGCTAAGCACTTTTGAAAAAAATAAGTCTTTAAACATTGCTATGCACTCATCCTAAATATATCATTATGCAATGGGGTCCCTATTGAACAAGGCAAATTACCTTTAACCATGTTTTTGTATGGCTTAGCTTGCATCTTTTTGCAATGTTTCTTTTGAGGATAATTGATACATATTCTTAAGCCATAGGAACAGAGTTCAGATGAGGGAACAATTAGTGAGATTGCCTGTCAGAAAGGATGTTAAGCAAAAGCTCGTAGCGAATTTGTTGCTTCATACAAGTCTATAATCTTTACAAAAACAGAAGCTTGATTACTGAAATCTATACAACTCACAGCCAAGTGAGCAATGAAGTGATTATCCCCAGCAGATGGAGGGGAAAAAATCATGCTGTGTTACCACAAGGGTGCCTAAAGGATTTCAAAGACAATGTAAGAAACTATTATTTCCTATTCCAATATTCCTCTTGAGTCCAAGTTAACAACTAGGGAAATTCCTCTTTATTCAGCTCTTAAATCATCATGGGTGCTTGATGATCATGCACTCCCATGTGCTATAGGTGCTACCTATACCACAGATGGATGGTATAGGCACACCATTAACTTTGGCTGGGGTTCTAGTGCTTACCGATTGAGCATTGGCCACAGCAACCCCATGCAGTGCTACAGGCTGGGGTCAGAGTGGCTGGAGAGTGGCCAGGTAGAGAGGGACCTGGGGGTACTGGTCGATGGTAGGCTGAACATGAGCCTTCAGTGTGCCCAGGCAGCCAAGAGGGCCAATGGCATCCTGACCTGTATCAGGAACAGTGTGGCCAGCAGGAGCAGGGCGGTCATTCTGCCCCTATACATTGCACTGGTTAGGCCACACCTGGAGTCCTGTGTCCAGCTCTGGGCACTCAGTTTAGGAAAGATGTTGACTTGTTGGAACGTGTCCAGAGAAGGGCAACAAAGCTGGGGAGGGGTTTGGTGCACAGCCCTGTGAAGAGAGGCTGAGGGAGCTGGGATTGCTTAGCCTGGAGAAGAGGAGGCTCAGGGGAGACCTGAGCATTAGCTCTCTACAACTCCCTGAAGGGAGGTTGTAGCCAGGTGGGGGTTGGTCTCTTCTCTCAGGCAACCAGCACCAGAACAAAGGGACACATTTTCAAGCTTCACCAGGGGAGGTTCAGACTAGATATTAGGAAGAAATTCTACGAAGAGAGAGTGATTGCCCATTGGAATGTGCTGCCTGGGGAGGTGGTGGAGGAGACTTGATAGGGTGCTTGGTTGCATGGTTTAGTTGATTAGGTGGTGTTGGATGATAGGTTGGACACGATGATCTTGAAGGACTCTTCCAACCTGGTTTATTCTATTCTATTCTGTTCTAACCACCATAGATAGACTTCTCTTCATGACAGGCTGAAGAGTGCAAGAAAAAGCTTGTGATTCTTGCCCATAAACTTCAGCAATAGTTGTAAAAGAAACAGAAAATTATCTTATTTTGCATGATTAAATGAAGATTGAAACTAAATCATAATATTTGCTGAAAGCGTGTAACTAATCATGGTTTTGATGCTAACTGCAATGCACCTCTAAATTACTTAGAAACACTCCTGCATTTACATGAAGCAATCTCTGAAAAGCTACAAGCTATTACCTACATTTATGAATTTTGAGTATTTTGTATGCCAAATTATTTTAATCTTTTAAATCATTGAGGCATAGGCAAATACTGGAATGGGATATTTGTTTGTTTGTTTGTTTGTCTGGAGAGATCTCAGAGATGATTCAAAGCATTAATTAAACTTGGAGATGAATCACATGCAAATATAAAGACAGAGAGACAGCTACTTCATGACTGGTGCAATCAAAAGCTCCCTCTCGCATCCCAAACGGCATGTCCCAGATTTAAACCTGAAGGGCTTAATATCTTTGCTGGTGAAAAAGGTCTGTTGTCAATTTGGGCCAGGCTGCACACCTTTGGCATCCTGGGGGTCTGGGGCCTGTTCTTCATTGGGTGCAGAAATAGTCTCTATGCCTGCTGCCAGCAAATCAGGATGCCATTTTAATAGATACTTGATGCCTCTTATCTGAAGATAAAGCTCAGCTAGAAGACAAGGTTCATTTACCACTCATGCTCTCAAAGCATGTGTGTGCAGATCCTTGAGTGAGAAAGACTTGTAATTTACAAATGGGCTTAAAGTCGCTGGGTAGTTGGAAAGACATTTTGGACCTAAAGATCTATTATCAATTTTTTATTATTGTTAGCCTGGTGCAATGTAAGTTTGTGAAGCTAATGGGGTCTTCCAGTGCTGTTGCCAGAACCCTGGCAAAAGGAGCTTTGCTACTGCTGTGTCTCTGGACAAGAAGTGTTCCCAACATGATTTGCACTGCAGCCCACAATCCTTGCTAGCACATTGAAACATGATTTGAATGAGAAATGCCAGACCTGTCAACGGGGTGATATAATCCACTAATTGATCAAATGCTGCACAGTGTTCAATAGGAAAGATTCTTTTCATTTATAAAGAATTTTTATTTAATTTTTTTTTTACTTTCCTTAAAAGTAGCAACACTATATCACCCATAATAAATCATTCTTGGCTCTTGTTAATGACTTCATTATCCATTTTCACCCTTTCTGTTTCTGAGTTATGGAAACAGGTTTTGAAGTGCAGTGGGAGGCAGCTGAATTCTCAGCATTTTGCTGTGGATCCAAAGTATTTTGTTAAACTTCTCACACTATTTCAAATAAAGATAGAAATACTTTCATAGCAATGGACTGCAAGAGACTGTCTTCTGTACAGTTCTAAACACACACATTTTCCTTCCTGATTTTCTCTGCATGTGTCAAAATTAGGCAGGGCTTGTACAGCCCTTAGTACTTGCTGATGTAGAAATGACTGCCAAATGAATGGTTTATACTGGAATATCTCATTATTTATATAAGTAGGCTACAGCATGGACATTTAATTTAGTTCTCATTCCAAACCCATGACAAGTCACTATGACACCTTTAAGAAATGTTTCACATATGGTAAAATGCAACATTCAAAATTGTAAAAAAAAGAAAAAAAAGTTAGTTGACTTACATTAAGGCAGAGCCTTTTAAACAATCTAAGGAAATACTTCAAGCTTGTAATAATACATCTCAGCCATTTACTGTTTAATAGTTTTGATGACAAATTAACATTGTCATCAATGGATGAAGGATGGTACAGTAGTTTGGGGGGCTGGCTCTTTTCACTTTCAAAATACCTAAGGCAAAATTTCTCATGCATTAACAGAAATGTCATTTTGGATACGAGGAGTGAAAGTTTTCATGGGAGTTTCCAATATGTTGTGGTGTTGCTACAGATCTGAGCAAGAGGGAATCTAGGCACCAAGCCCAGGTACTGGAGACAGCCAGGTAGGGATTTGGTACTGAATCTGCACTCTCTGTGCACTCCCTGTCTCTTACTGTCTCATAGCCTTTCACTTCATGAATAAAATACTCATGTTTATCCCCCACTCCACATAAAAATACCAATTTCACTAAAATCCATCTCTGCTGTAAAAGTGACTCAGACTACTTGTGCAATGGAGCTGACTGGAAAGTAGCACAAAGCTTGATTTACAGCATAGGCTAGGTGTGGGAGTGTTGGGTTTCAAAGCTGACAATTTATATGGAGCAGTTTCTTTATGAAGTATGAGTTTAAGCTATGAAGTCTGGCTTTGGAATAGCAATTGTTTAGTTACTATTGAGATTTGGGGCCCTCTTGATCAGCATAATGAGTGACTGATTTAGCAGGATTTCTCACCAAAATGAGCACACACTAGTGCTCCAATATACATATAACCATGAGAGTTGATAAGGTTAAGAGTAGTAACACTAGATTTCTACTGGGTGAAACTCTTCCATGATCCCTTTCCATGCCTGCTTGCTTAGCTTCAAGAGATCTGAGGTGTGGGGCTTTAAAGTAAGCGTGTCTTGGCATGCAAATGAAGCACTTAATTATCTGTTGTACTCTTTCATCATGATATTGAACCAGAGTAGCAATGTTTTGCAGCTTACAAGGGTATCAGACAGGTAAGCATACAAGAAGAAAGATAGTTACAGCCAGATGGCTCTGCCAAAGCATACCACCTTGAGGCTTCTTTGCAATATCAGGCAAGTGCCTTTCAGCACTTGCTGAAGGGATGAAAATGCACAGAGATACCTGAGTTGTGTAATTCTTGCCTGGGGCTGTGATGTCCTGATCTCACTGTTTAGGATGAAAATGGGCTCCAAGGTCCACTGGGTTCTGTAGATATATACAAGTTCATAGATAGAGAGAAATAGATGGATATCATCTAGACATCAAGTAGAAAGTGAGAGTATTTTCTGCCTAGAAATGCTTAGTATATAATAAATAAGATGGTACGAAATTACTACCAAAATGAAGGCTTGAAAGACATAAACCACAAGATGTTTAGAGTGTATTTTGTTTACATTTTTTAATAAAATAAATCACTGGCAAAATCTTTTGAAGAGCAAAGGCTCTTAGCCAGCCTGGATAAGATTACCCAGTGTTACCAAAACAAGGATGAAATACTGTCAGTTGTAACTTCTGAAACTTTTTCCAATCGTCTTCTTTTTTTTCTGCTCATCTGGATCTCCCCTACTTGAGTGCTCAATCTCCAGCCTGATCCTTGCCCCTACATTACTGTCATCAGGTGGTCCCTTCATCCTAAGTGCAAGAATCAAGATTATCTTCAAAGAGTATCTAAGAGGGAGGAGGGGAGAGACATCATCTGGATAGTTTTCCTAGGGCTTTTTGTATTTTCCTCTTTAAAATATGTTCTGTGTCTTTTGAAGGGGTGGATGCACCCCCTTCTCATCCCAAGCTCTTCCCTTGGAAGAAGTAGCCACCAGCCTGGCCACCTACAAAAGCTTCTGCGATGACTTTGCAGTCATGAGATCTACTGGAGTATATGAAAGTCTCTCCATAAAGGTCAATGAGGTTGGCTAACCTGAGTCCCACACTTTAAAGTAACCTAGAATCTATAAGAAGGGCAGCTGCATTTTCTTCTGAGGAGATTCATGTGTATCCTGAGCCAGTTAGTTTGTTATAAGGCTGATATTGTAATGGAGCCCATGAATGTTCATGCTAAACGGAAAATGAAAGGGAACTCCCTCACATTTAATGAAACAAAACACAAGTGAGTCAGTCTTTAAATCTTTCACCAGATAATTTCTCTTTCATAACGTGCTCTTTCTATCCACTAATTCGACAGTCTGTTCTTTTAAATGTAGGTATCTGATCGGTGTCCCTGGGTGAGTTAATCTGGCTGATGAAACTAAACAGCAATATCTAACGACAACGTCTGGCACAGGTACAAACACAATCAGTCTCTCCCATTTATCTTGACATTGCATGCAAAGGACTGAAATAAGGACTACATCTGTCCTATTTTTTGATGTTGAAAGATTTTAAAAGTGTAATCCATATTAAGCTTCTACATTTCAGCAGCCAAGACTGACTTAAAAATATGTGCTTTTGGATGGTAACTACACTGCTCATTGTTGCTGCTAACTGTGTGGGATTTGGTGTTGGGTTGTTGGGTTTTTTTACTTTTGCTTATAAAATTCCTGAAAGTGATTTGCCAAGTCATATGTAATGTTTAATTCATATAAATTCCATTTTCTCTTGTTTCTTAAGTGAAACCATTAAGTTAAAACTTGAAATATGATCTCATACATCCACCCTGAATGACGAAGAATTAACCACAAAACAGAAATTTGAGCAAAGTCAAATCCATGCATTTGAGAAATGTTTGGCTTATTAATAATGTTTCTAAATTAGGCATAGTGTTTATAATACCTACAGATAGATCTGTGTGGGGGTTTTAGGATGCACTTGATATTTAATTATGCATATTTTAGCTATGCAGTCAATTGCAAACAATTATATATTTGTATCTTTGAAATTTGTCCCCGTTAGTTTCACTGAATGGATAAAATCAGCATTGATTTCCACGCCTGAAAGAGTCCTGTTCTGCAAGGGTTTGGTCTGCCTTCTTGCAAAAAAGCACCTTCACAACACAGAACATGTGTCAGTATTTCTAATTTGTGACGGTATTTTCAATGCAGACTTCTAGTAATTACCAAAGCAGGTGGTTTCGTCTCTAGTATCTACTCTCCAACAAGCCACATCAGCTACCTCTAGTCTCTCTCCCATGATCCCTTTTCTTATAGCCCAGATAAGAGGAAAAAATTCTGGGGAGCTTCTTCATGTACCTTTAAAATCAATTGAGAGTGGAGAAGAGGTAAACACATCCATATGTTTGTTTTTAGGTTTCGATCAGCTCAGGCTCTGAAGCTCTTAAGGAGTGTCTAGATTACATTGAACAGTGCTTCTTCTTACCCTGCTACATCAGAGAGAACAATATCACAGTCTCATGTAAATGTGCTAGGAAATGTAGAAACACCAAACCCGACATGTGTTCCACTTTCTTTGTGTGCTGAATCACCCTTGTCAAGTGATTCTTTAGAGACCTAGCATGGCAATCTGTCATTCACAGAAAGAAGCATGTAGTGTTGTTACTGGAATTTATCAAGAGCAGCTTCCATAACCTGCTACACCGTAAAAATGTTCATATTTTAGCATGCCAATGGAACTTCACAAATAGGAAGCACATGGCATATTAAACTTGTTTCCTCTCAGGTCCACACTTCAGATTCAGAGCATACATAGGAAGAGAAAATGCAGAGGCATCAACTGGCCAGGCAAAAAAGGCAAAGGCTTTCTTGTGTGGCTGAAGTGGGGAGTCACATAAAGCAAATGGACTTGGCAGCATTCTCTTGATCCTTTTTATTTCAGAGGTTGAACAATGTTCAGAAGATAGTAATGTGATCCATCGATGACCATCTGTCCTTGAAAATCCCATAGTGTTGGAGTGAGGCAAGGAAAGGGGTAATTTATGAGCAACGTTTTTCAGCCTTTCTCAAATAAGGCACGAGTTCAAGTAATCACTTTGGATCTCTGAATCGACGACAAAGGAGAGCACCAACAACACACTGAATGGCCACATCATTAGAACAAAATTAATCTGCCTTTGAACTCCAGACTTTAGAACTGTATTTGATCTCCTAAAGCTCTGCTTCATTTTGACCCTATTGTCTCAACTCAGACTAATCTATATTTCTACATGTCCAAAAGGGTGAACCTTCTTAATATGAAGTTAATATCTAAGTTGAATCCATTTCTGCAAGAAACATAAACACAGGCACAAAGGAATGAAGAACAAAACTTTCTCTCATGGAGTTTGTTGATGGGTGGTGGTTATCCCATTTGATTGGACATATTCCTACAGGAAAAAAGTCGTGGGTGAATATGAATGCTTAGTACTTTGCATCTGGGAAGAGATCACTGCTCTCCCTTGTCTACACTGCCATAGATTTTAACTAATGAGAATCTACTCATCTCTACTAAACTGACACTAGACTAATGTAGTGCATGGCAGTGGGAAGCAAAAACCTTCTGTGTTATATATTTACTTTTGTGGAAAAGGATATTGCAACATGTATTATTTCTTCTTCTTCACTGGTCATCTTCATTCAAGTAGGTTTTACCCCAATTGTGTAAAAATAATATGAGTAATCAGTGAAAGTACTATCGAAAATCTAATCAATACTCACCTCTCTACCAAACTTTTTAAAACAATATATAATAATAAAAAGACAATTAAATAATCTAACTTACACACCATGTACTGCTTGCTGGCTCCAAATGTTTGGTAACCTCACCACAACAGGGTGTCCTTGTCCACTCAACTGCATGTTTCATCGTTTGTCAAAGAAACAGATCTGATGCACTGATATTCAGAACTCTTTATTTCAGAAAAATTCCCATTGATTTAATGAGAAGACACAAAGAGTGTCCAGGTCATATTGATCAAAATATGAAGTCTGTATATATAGATAGAGATAGAGATAGAGATAGAGATAGAGATAGAGATAGAGATAGAGATAGAGATAGAGATAGAGATAGAGATAGAGATATGGGCTTGTATGTACATGTGCCTGTGTACATATAAGTAATACAAATACAATACACAAAGGTGCACAGAAAGAAATGCTTCTATTCCACCCCCCACACTCCCACACCCCCGGCTAAAGAGTTAGTGACTTAAATACTTAAATGGCAGTTCTGTAAGGAATGAAGCTTTGAATTTCTGCAAATATTTGCTATGAATTTCAGCTCTAAATTTTTATCTAATTTTGACCTCCTGCAGCTCCCTGATTTTAAAATAGCCTCTCCTAATTTTCATAGAATAGAATCATAAAATCATAGAATCAATAAGGTTGGAAAAGACCTCAGAGATCATCAAGTCCAACCTATCACCCAACACCTCATGACAAAGACATGGCTTCAAGTGCCACACCAAATCCTTTTTTGAAGACCTCCAGAAATAGTGACTCCACCACCTCCCTGGGCAGCACATTCCAATGGCAAATTACTCTTTCTGGGAAGAACTTTCTCCTTGCCTCCAGCCTGAACTTCCCCTGGCACAGCTTGAGACTATGAGGATATATTCTGAGGATATAAGATGTATTGGGCTGAATAAGACACAAATCTTCTCAGATATAGGCATTTTCTCATTTGAAAAGGAAAATACAAATCTACATTTGCACTCTTTCCCATCTTGATTATGAATTTAAGTCTTTAGTTTAAATGATCAAATCCAGTACTGATAGATTTTTAGCACAGCAAATATTGGACAGTCTTACTCAAAAAGTTACATCCAGCATGCAAGCTTACCATTCATCATTATGGGTTTATTGTAGAGTTTATTATTACAAGATAGGTTTACTCAAGTGCTAGCTTTTAATGGGAGTTTGGAAGGCAAGGGAAGTAAGGTCACGCCGTTCTTTTGGTGTATTGTACATTAAATTGGAAGGTTCTGCTGATTATTACAGAAATCTACTTTCTCCCTCTTACACACTAATGAAAAGTTTTTTAGAAGGAAATACTGAGAGTTCTGTACCTAATAGAAATTTCATAAAACTTAAAATTCTTGACACATTGGTTAGATGCCTTTAACTTATGTGTGCCTAATCTGTTTTTTACAGTATTTCTCTATCCAAGAGTTCTGCTAGCTATAGATTACTTCCACACAGAAATACACACATCTGGGTGTTAGCATCTGTGAATGATTTGATTGATTGCCTATTTGCCTGTGAATTTTCACATGTAGAGGGGAAAAAAAAAAAACACCTATTTCTTGAGAATATAAGGAATTAGTTGAAGCCTTAAAATTATATCTTATTATTAAACAGGAGGTTATCAGCCTGCTTCACCACATAATACACAGCAACTAGTTGTTTATTTAACATATGGCAGGAAAAGTGCCTACTTCATCAAATTCTATGCATACTACACATTCAAACTTTTCTGCTTCTATAGTGTCTTGGAAAAGTTCCTTTATGCTCAAAATTGTGAAGCAAGGATCACATTATGGGTCTCCAGACATTTAATAAGACTTCTCAAAAAAGGAAGAATTATGTATATCTACCTTAGTGTTGAAGGTTACATAATATCAACAGTGTCTCAGCACTTCTCAGTCTTCAAAGATTAGCCCAAAGGAAATATACACCAGGAACAAGACCTTGCACTTCTCTGATTTTTTTAGTACTCTAAGAAATATAATTGGAGAGATAATTGTTCATCTTTTCATTCCCAAGGAACAGAATCAATTTAAAATACTTATAATCAATAGTAACATGACTTGTCTTCCTAAGGTTCTTGTCTGACATTGAAGACAAAAGGATTTTGCATTGTTCGGAAACAGTTCCTCCATGTACCAAGATCTGTGCTATCCTAGCCTGCTACTCTCTGTGCCAGGTGACTAATTGGAAGATTCTTTAGAAAAGTTCATTAATACCATTGAAAGATCTCCAAAATTTACTTTTGTAAGCTTCTCTCCTCCTCTTATTTCATCACAAATCCTTTTTTCCCCCTACTTTTTCCACTTCTTAAGACCCATGGTGCAGAGCTGACAGACCTGGTAGGATTTTCTCCATCAACTTCTGTGCACTCTGTGCATGTACACTCTATACACGTAGAGTCTTTCCTTCCCTCTGGACAGGTTACAAGGTTAAATAGGTTGCATAATTAATTGCAGTAAAAACAAAACAACAAAACTTTCACAGGATGGGAAGGTGGTTCTCAAAATTCTGTCAGACATGCATCACTCATCAACATTAAGATTTTTGTCATGTGAGGTTGAATCACTCAGCCAAATTGCTCACTAATGTTGGGCAAACTATGAGCCTTCTAATTACCTGAATGCAGTCAACGTGCTTTAGATTTACATTGCACACTTCTACCTTCGAACTAGACATGGCTTATTTATCCAACAGGGATTTTCTGAACCTTCTTCAGCTGGAGGAAAAAAATTAAAGCCTTTGAGAAAGAGCATATGAAAATAAAAAGAGCTCCTGGCTCTTTACTCCCTGTTTGTGGCCTCAGAGTACAGATGATTTTGAGGTGATCACAAACACTCTCCATGTCCTTGTAGTCTCCCTAGCTGAAACCTTCTCCTATGACACAGCATCCTCATACTTTCTGCAGCTGTAGAGAAAGCAGGTATCTTATTGACAACATTCATACTCTCCCATCCCCCCAGCCTCTTTCCTAGTTGAAGCAAAGCCTTCGACACTGTCCCGCACCACATCCTGGTCTCCAAACTGGTGACACATGGGTTTGATGGGTGGACCACTAGATGGATAAGGAACTGGCTTGATGGCCGCACCCAAAGAGTGGCTGTCAATGGCTCCATGTCCATGTGACAAGCCCAGGCCAGTGACAAGCAGAGTCCCTCAGGGATCTGTCCTGGGACCAGTCTTGTCCAACATCTTTCTCGGTGCCATGGACAGTGGCATTGAGTGCACCCTCAGCAAGTTTGCTGATGGCACCAAGCTGTGTGGTGCAGCAGACACGCTGGAGGGAAGGGAGGCCATTCAGAGGGACCTTGACAGGCTGGAGAGGTGGGCACAAGCCAACCTCATGAGGTTCAACAAGAGCAAGTGCAGGGTCCTGCATCTGGGTGAGGCAATCCCAGGCACAAATACAGGCTGGGCAGTAACTGGCTGGAAAGCAGTCCTGAGGAGAGAGACTTGGGGGTGCTAGTGGACGAGAAGCTCAACATGAGCTCTCAGTGTGCACTTGCAGCCCGGAAAGCAAATCAGATCCTGGGCTGCATCAGGAGAAGTGTGGCCAGAAGGGCAAGGGAGGTGATTCTCCCCCTCTACTCAGCTCTGGTGAGACCCCACCCGGAGTACTGCATCCAGTTCTGGAGCCCCTATTACAAGAGGGATCTGGACATGCTGGAATGTGTCCAGAGAAGGGCCACAAGGATGATCAGAAGGCTGGAGCACCTCTTCTACAAGGACAGAGTGAAGGAGTTGGGGCTGTTCAGTCTGGAGAAGAGAAGGCTCCGAGGTGACCTAATTGTGGCTTTCCAGTATCTGAAGGGGGCCTACAAGAAGGCTGGGGCGGGATTTCTCAGGATATCAGGTAGTGATAGGAGTAGGGGGAATGGAATGAAGCTGGAGGTGGGGAGATTGAGACTGGATGTGAGGAGGAGGTTCTTCACCATGAGAGTGGTGAAGCCCTGGAATGGATTGTCCAGGGAGGTGGTTTGGGTGCCGTCCCTGGAGGTGTTTAAGACCAGGCTGGATGAGGCTCTGGCCAGCCCGATCTAGTGTGGGGTGTCGCTGCCCATGGCAGAGGGGTTGGAACTAGTTGATCCTTGTGGTCCTTTCTAACCCTGACTGATACTATGATATTATGATACTATGATACTATGACTTTAAAACCAGAGATAACTTCAATTGTCCTGGACTAGCCTTCAGTAATCCCAAGATTATTTGTGGTATCTACAGCTTCCTCCAGAATGTTGTGTTTAGGTCTTCTTGCTTCATTCCTTTTGCCCTGATCCTTTTAAGCCAGTGCCCTCATCTCTGTCCTCCATGTTCAAATGTCTCAAAGTACAGTTTGATGGATTAAGAGAACCATCTTAAGGCATGCCCTCTCCTTGTTGAATTCATAGCACTCAGACCTGCCAGCCACAAGTCTGGCACCCAGTTTGGCACTGTAGATTTTGCCTTCCTTTATATGTAATACAGCCAGTTATACCTCTTTACTTTCTTCTCTTCTTAGAAGATTAATCTCTTCTTTATGATGACTGTAAGGCCTAATTACCAGACTTCTTCAATGCATACCAAATGCCACTGTCAACCTCCTTACACTTGAAAGCAAACCTGAACATATCATCCTCACCCAAAACTGTATTTGTTTCAAAATGCAGATCAGGAGGGGAAAAAAAAAAAAAAAAAAAAAAATCCTTTTGTTCTGCAAAATTCTTCTTGGGCTTGAGTTATTTCCTGATTACTTTCTGGCTCTAGCAGGTATCAGACAGAGAAAACCTGAGAGATTGTTGCACAAGAAACCCATGCTTTACAGCTCACTATCACTCAGTGAA
The DNA here is from genome assembly GCF_026170545.1 of Melanerpes formicivorus. Lineage (NCBI taxonomy): Eukaryota > Metazoa > Chordata > Aves > Piciformes > Picidae > Melanerpes > Melanerpes formicivorus. The sequence continues at coordinate 4,377,204 of NW_027142395.1, read as the reverse complement.
ATCTTCAGCACTAGGACTAGTATCTGGGCTTCCTCTGAAACTTATGGGGAGAATGAAACAAGTAAAAATTCATTAAGCACTAATTAAACTCCATTAGAAGAAGGAAGATGTGGTAAGTCTCAAGAATTTGGGAAGTCCCATTGTAAAAAGATGTTTGAACTATGTTTCTGTTGCTAAGTAGAACAGGGCTGAGAACCCTTCTCTGGTCCTGATGCTAAGAGGGATTTGTCACTAAGTCACTGGGTCCAGAGTGGACCTGTAGTGTTTTAGTTCTGAATTTGAGAGGTGATGTGTGTATGTGTGTGTGTGTGTGTGTAATAATATATATATATAATAAAGGGATGCCTTTGAAACTATTCAAGAGGTATTTTCATAGTATGAAGCTGAAGGAAGTTGAGAACTGAGAGCATAGAAGGGCTCCTGGAACTGCAAAAGCTTTTAGGAGAGTGTTGGAGGACTGCAATAGTGCAGGATGGAGAGAGCCAAACTCAGTGCCATGCAGTGCAGACTGCACCTTAGGAGTGATCCCATCTGTGTGTGGCATCCCCAAGCACTGTTTGAGAGAGATCACAGTCAAAGCTGTACTTGGAAGTGTACTGGTAGCTGCACCATGTGCTTGAGTTCATGCATCCTCCTTACCTTCTGCAGCATGAATTAATGGAATACCATTTGGGGGTGATGGTGCTGTTTGGTTTTGGTTGGTTTGTTCATTCATTTTGGTTTTGTTTTGGAAATAAAATGTCCATGATGCATTTGAGCTGATTCAAGAACCTGTGAATTAAAGTGAAGAAGACTTCAAATGACAGAGGCAGAATTAACTCAGAAAATAGGAGGCTGAAACAATACACAGAAATAAATATAGAATGTTGACACATGTTGACACAAGTTCAGAAGTGACAAATTTTCCATTGGAAAGTTGATCAGCTTTAACTGATATTAAATTATCTAACCTCTCTACCTTTCCACAAAGCTTTTCCTGTTGGAGTTTTAACCTGTATGCAAAACTTCTGAAAGTAATGCAAGACATGAGAAGCAAACTAAATTGCACTTCCTAATTTCTGTAAATAAAGCAATTTACTTATTTATTACAAACATTATTGGGACTGAAATTTAACTGAATGCATTCTGAAATATTACAAAGTTTCCCTTACAACTAATAATTGCTTTGGTTTTAGTTAATGCTGCCTTGTTTGTTTTTATTTATTGCCGACAGCAAATTGTAGCAATTATTTAAAAGGAAAAAGATCCAAAACAAGAACAAATTCCAGTTAAATGAGTCAGTGCCTTTGACACTAATCTCTGTGCATATTAATTGATGACACTACATTGCATTTCAGCGTTCCTTAGTCTTGCAGAATTTCAATTATGGATGTGTTTATGGGCATACTACACTCTATAGACCATAGAAGAGCTTATGCAAAATGTTTCTATAGGGAAGGGGGAAAAGTAATGTACACATCTGTAAATAGTGCTTACTCACTGATTCATTACAAGAATACCTGTGTCTGGGGCCCACCTCGAAATGAGAGCTTTGGTTGTTTTATGGACTGTGCTTGTTTGTCTTGCCATGGGATAGATTCAGCTCCCCAAAGACCTCTAGCGCCATTATGTACCAGGAAAGCGACATCAGTCCTGCTCAGTTGCAGGTAGAGCAGGGTAGGAGGTTACTATTAATAAGACAAAGAATTTCCTGTCATGGTGATGATCTATCTGAACCAGTTTCGACAGCGCTGGGAGGTGGACAAGACCAGGCTGAACCTGCCGGGAAGACCAAAGGGCATTAAGGACGAAGCCTCGCTTTCTCTCGGCAGCAGCCGGAGCTGAGTGGTAGAGCCCTCTAGTGAGATTTCTCTGACTGGATCTCCCCTGCGGCCCCGTGGAATCGGCCTCAGCCCAGCCTGGGGCCGAAGGAGCAGTTTTCGTTCCCAGAGGGGAACCGAAATTGCTGCTGCAGGAGGCGGACGGAGGTTTACCTCCCTTTGGCCATCGCCCTCCACGCCCTGGCGAGGGACCGTGGGGTCTCTGGGCCGGGGAGCTCATCTGCGGCGCTGCTAACTGAGCGGCTGCCTAAACTTCGGCGGTACCTCCGCCCCGGGACCCCTCTAGCCACTGCACCAGGGGTACCTGTGCTTCGTCCCCGGCCCCGGGGCGGGCATCGCGCACCCTCGGAGAGGGCAAGGTCATGACCGAGCCCGTCGAAACCGTCAGATGCCTGGCGGAGGAGGACAGGAGGGAAGGGAAGGCAGTCTACTCCTAAAAATACTCCCAGGCCAAATCTCCGTGAGCCAGGGATGGAGTCGGTAACAAAAATGCCTTGCATCAGTAGGAACAGTGAGCAATCTTAGTGCTTTCCTCATCATCTTGGAATAATCAGCGGAATTAACTGAGGTCGGGGAAACAGGGTCTTGGGTTAGTTGTGGGAGGCAGTGAGAATAGGGGGCAGCCATTAAAAGAAACCTGATCGCTATTCATCAACTCGGAAGAGGGGAAAGGGGGGGGGGGGGGGGGGGGCGGCGAAGGGAGACCTTCGTGGCTCGAGCTCATAGCAACCTGGTCTATCTCTGATCAAGAAGATCCCTGGAAATAAGAAGTTTATAAATATTGTCAAATTGATGCTTGTAGTGTGATTTAAGTTGTCAATCCCCCAGAAGCCCACCAGAAGTTTAAATTCTAATGCCCTGCATTTCTGGCTAGTTATTGCAAATCCCCTAGGGCAGAAAGTTCTCTCTCCTTATTTTAACCATATGTGCCTTTTATTGTAGTTGTTGTCTTGTCTGTAAGCTGTACGTTGTCTGCTGTGCCGCGGAGCATCTGGGGCGGTCCCCGAAGCCAGCCAGGGTGAGGGACCTGGGTGGGCATCGGCACAGTCCCCCATGCTCCCCCCTCCCCGGGCCACCCCCCAGCCGGCAGTCCCCTCCGCGTGATCTGAGCCCTGCTGTGGGCCGTGGACGGGGGACACTCCGGATCTGAACATAGATGCTGGGGGTAACGGCCGGGAGGGTACTGCTCTTAGAATTGAATGGGAACTTGCATCCCCGCTCCTGAGATTGAGAAAGGATAATACAAAAGTAATCAGGACCGGCCGCATTAGACAGTTGGGGGCTATCGGGTTTCAGGGGGAGCGCGGGAGGTTACAGTGCCTTGTGCTGAGGACACAGTGACGCCCCCTGAGTCCCATTTCACCGGAGGGCGGCGGGGACGGGGACGGAAAGGTTCACCGAGGCCAGCTCAGTCACGTCTCATCAGGCCCCAGTCTCCTAATTAATACATCTCTTTCGAAAATGTTATTCGAGCATCTCAGGTCCAGCTGGCCGGGAAACGGCTCCGGGCTGCAAAGGACTGACGGATCTGCGGGTGCGGGGAACGGCGCCGCTCCCTGAGGCAGAGGCTGCGCTCCCGCCGGTGCCTCAACGTAGCTCTCCCCCGGCCCACAGCACCTCGCTTCCCCGCCCCCCAGCCCAACAACGTTTTCTTTCAAGCGGAGTTTGTTAGCATAATCGAGTTACCCGCTACATATCTGAAATCCTTCGTGGGTCCCCTTGAGGAATAGCGCACTGCGCGCTGCAAAAGCTTTGAATTATTCCTTTCGTCCCAAATCACGGAACAGCAAGCTATTGTTATTTGCCTTAATTTAGTTATGGTCAGTGATCCTCCGTCATGTTTTCTTTTTCAGTCGGGGCAGGATCTTACTGCCATCTGTGACGGGATAGACCCCGAGATTTAAACAAAACGCAAAAATAAATAAAATCTTGGATAAATAACGGGAAGGCGGGAGGAACAACTCACGGTTCCGGGTTGTAAACTGCCTCCATGGATCCCGGGAAAGCTCTGACCAGCAGAAAGGGCCGGGTCCCGTCAGGGAGAAACTGGCTTAGCTCCCCCTCAGGTTCGGGGATAGGGGGCAGGTGGGCCTAGGATGCTGGTAAAGACCTCTATGATCCATTTTTAAGGGCTTGCGAAAATAACGGGGTTAATTGCGGCGGGCTTTCTGTCACGTTAAAGCCCTTCGATTTTAAGAGCAATGCATATTGCACCCCCGCCAAAGGAAAAAAAAAAAAAAAAACCAAAATGAAAGAAAGAAACGAATACTTCGAAGTTGTTTGTCTTTTGCTTGCTCTTCCTGCAGTCCTTGCCACAGTAGTGGACATCTGCGAGGATGATGCGTTTCTTTTTGGCATGTGAAGTTTGCGGGGTTTATCATTTTTTCCCTACTCCTGCCGATAAAACCTCCCGGAGAGCCGACGTCCCCTTGTCTTTCCCACACAGGCAGCCAAGGCCGACTGGCAAGAGCACTCGTGCCCTCAGCCCCGCAGAGTGGGAGAAGACAGGGAGACATCACCCTGCCTCCCGCCTCTCCGGCACAGGATTTGTTTCGAGCCCAGCGGGCGGCATCTGTGCCTCTGTAACATGGACGAGGGGGTCTGCAGAGGCAGCGACTATGGGGGTTTGTGGGAAGATGCAGAGCAAGAGTTTGGGTGAATCGTTTCCTGTCTTTAATGGTGTCTGTCATGGAAACGGTGCGGGCCTGCACCTTGGCGTTCCTCGAGGAAACAGTCGAGGCACAGCCGAGAAGGAGATTTTCGGATGACTGCAGCGCTTTTGGCCCTCACTTGTGGACACAAATCAGTTATGGACAATGAAAGGCTCTTAGGAAGCGACACGACCACCCCTTTCTCGTCCCCCAGACAGTCTGTGCCCCGGTTAATGACCCGACTTTTTATTTCATTCGTATTTAACGATTAATATGTTGACACTCTCACGCTCCTTCGTGTGTGGCAATGACTACGCCAAGGGGTGAGGGCTCGTCACGAGTGGAACCTAGGGAAATTCACCGCCGAAATCAAGGCCCAATCCGGGGATGGAATGACCCCCTGGTCTTCTCCACCGGTCTGTAGCGGAGCTGGGAACACTTTTAGCCTGCGATTAAATGAAGACAGCCTTCAGCCGCCAGAAAAAAATGTTCTCGTCGGACTGGGGGCAAGCGTTAGTTGCGGTGAACCAGCTCTTTCGTAAACGCCAGAAACACAGCTCCGCGCCCGATCATCTGATTCTCTCTCAAGTCGCTACAACTTGACTAGCTCCACGCTGTGGATTTGCAGCCAGTATCTGCCCTCCTAGCAGGTACAGGAAGATTATTTATTTTTCGTTTCTCCAAAGTTAAAAGCAGTTATACAGAATGTGGTATCAGATGTCACTAATTTGCAATTGCTTTGGGACGCAAGCTGATGCAGGGTGCTCGGGATGGGGCTAGTCCTGCATTTGCCTAGGCTCTGGGAAATCTGCAGCCTGGCTCAGGCAGCCTAAAATGAAAGCGTCTACGCAGGGGCTGGCGTGGCGGTTCTGTACTCACATTTTAGGCTATTAGAAGGCACTTTCTCAGATCTAAGTCCATGCAACAGGTTTTGATATCTCCTTTCCGGATAGGGCGATCAGCTGCTCCCGTTCAGATTCAACCGTTCTGGTTATGAGATAGGAGAAGAAGCGGAGTCAAGTATACCCCTAATAAACGTGGGGTGACCGAATGCGAGAAGGAGGGGAGTGGGGAGCAGATCAGACCCCGCTAGCGCTCTTCTGTGTTGCCACGGTCCCCATTGCAGGAGACAGCAGACCTATGTTCTGTTCTCTCTCGCAAACGGCACACGGTGTGTGAGCAACCGTCGGGGGCTGGAGGGGGATTTGTGTTTCTGTCGCCGTTTCTGCTCGGAGTAATGTTTGTAATGGATCGGTTCTGCTGTCCCGTGATGTTCTGCTGCAGCTCCGGCTGTGAATTATCCATCTGCTTAGGGTGGATAGGAATCGCTGAGATCGAGATACTTTCGTTTACAAACAGGAGCAGTTTAAATCCTGCAAAAATCGGCCAGCATCGAGGTACTATGCGGCCGAGGGCTCATCTTGTAAAAGGACGGAGGGAGAATCATGCAAGTAGGTTTTATGGACCTATCATCAACATCCCCAAATTTGTTTTAAACGAATTTGAGCGCGCTCTCTCTTGTCCTGCAAAGGACTCCTCTTTATTGCGTTCCCGGGAGATCCAGGGCGGAAGCCGCCCGCTTTCCACTGCTTCTTTGTGGCAGCGCTGGGGAGAAGCTGGACAGGTAGCTCGACACGCAGCTTCCAAGGCGGGGCGCGCTGAGAAAATGCAGATGCAAGAATCCAGACACGCTGGGAGCAAGCTGGACGCGGGCTGATCGGCTGCCCCCCTCTTCCTTCTGCCTCCCTCCCCTGCAGCGGTTCTCCTGGCCGTAGCCCTGAAGCGGCTTCTCGCCGGGGCTGCCGGGAGCGGCCAGGCTGCGCGCCGCCACCCCGGCTTCTCCTTCCCCTGGTAACGGCCGCCGCTTCTGCCCGTACCGACACGAACACTGAATACTTCGGCGGCGGAGGGTGAGGCTACGAGGTGGGGAGCTACAGCTTGATCTCTTGTGCCTTCGCTAACTTTCTGACGTGCCGGGGTGACTACAAAGGTACCGTGGCAGGAACACACAATTGCAGAGACTTCTCCTGTCTGGGTTGCAAACAGAGTTAAAAAGCCTTGGTGATTTAATAATTATTTATCCGCAAAAAGGGAACACTAAAGGCCATGGAAACTGCCCTGACTTTGGGACCAGGAGCGTCCTCCTTCACCGGGGCGAACCCCGCCGCCACCTCCTCGGCTGTCCCGTTCGTCTAGGTAGGGATGCCCCTTCGCTAGGTCATCTCATCCGCTCATCCCCATAACAATCTTCCGGCTTACAGAGTCACTCTCCTTCGCCTTTCGCTTTGTGCAGACCGAAAAGGGCGGGAAAGGATACGGGTCCCTGCCCCGTGCAGGCAGTACACATAAAATGCGGTGTGTAATGGGCACGCGTGGGTGATAAGGGTCGGCTTAATCACCCGAAGTGCCTCCGACTTTCACACGTGTTCCTGTCCTGGATAAAACACCTCGACACGCTCCTGGAAACCAAGTAGAAATAAGTGCCCGTAGTCCAGTGATCACAAATGCCAGCGCCCCGCACACTGGAGGGTGGTGGGACATGGCCCCTTAATGGAGAGGCAGTCCTTCCCTAGTCCTATACCATCATGCCTCCTCCTAGCTCCCGGGCAGGTACGATCAGCGTGTAATAGGATTCCAGGTCACGAACAGGGTCTCTATTGTACATAAGAGGCCCCTTCCCTATAAAACTCTAAAGACAGTTGTTACTGGGCGCTGGGGAGGGGATTTAAGCCAATGTGTTTAGAAAGAAACTTTCTGCAAGGCCCAGAGACAGTTTTTTTCTCCCCACGGCACCCTCGCATGCCTGGGACGGCAGAGCCAGCGGTCCAAAGCGATGGTGCTGGGATGCGGTAGCAGGGGGAGGAGGCTGCGGGATCCAGACTGGGCTATGGGGCTGGGATGCGGCTGCGGGGCCCGGGATGGGGTGGCGGCTCCGTCCCGCAGCGCCGCAGCGCCCTGCGGCGAGAGACAGAGTTCTGGGCTCCGCTCTCCGGCGCTGCCTCGCTCCCCCGACGGGCGCCTGCAGCGTCAATCATGGCGGAAATTTCTCCCTCGCAAGCTAATATCTCAGCTCGCAGGGCCGCCTCTGAGTAGATCTGAGCAATCTGTCAACCCAGCCGGGGAGCCACCTCAAAACAGATCGGGTTACCCCTGATTGACAGCGTCACCATGGCAAATAATTTGACTAAAACTATTGTCTTCTCCTGGCAGTCCCCGGGTCAGATAACCGGACCAATCACAGCGCGGATAATCACTTTTCATGCCAGCTTAGAATAATATTATTTAAAAAAAAAAAAAAAAAAAAAAAAAAAAAAAAAAAAAAGGGGGGGGGGGGAGAGAGAGAGAAACAAAGGGGGAAAAAACTCCGAGAGGGAGAGGAGAGAGGGAGCAGGGCTTTACCAGTATATTATGTGGGATCTTGCGGCGGCGGGGGGTGGGGGGGAAACAGGGAGATCCCAAACCGGCGGCCGAGGGGGGTGGGAGTGGGAGAGCCGCGGCCGGTGCGAGCGCTGCAGATAGGAGACAAAAGAGGCACGAAGTTACTCTCGCAAGTTGGACTTACAAAAAGGAGGCGGCCGCGGGGAAAAGCCGCCCGCGCTCGGGCTCCCGAGACTTTCTTTTTTGCCTTCGCTTTTCGCTTTTTTTCCTAGGCTACCGCGGCCGCCCAGGGGCCGGGCGCCGTATGGCCGCGGACCCCCGCGCCCGGCCGTGACGCCCGAGAGGGCCCCGCCGGGCGCCACCGCCCCGGGGCTGGCCCCGCATGCCGGGCGCTGCCCGCCGCCCCGCGCCGCTCCCCTCTATGCAGCCGTAGGGTGTGCGGTGGGGCAGGGCTCACCATGTCGATGCTCCCGACTTTTGGCTTCACCCAAGAGCAAGTGGCCTGCGTCTGCGAGGTGCTCCAGCAAGGCGGCAACATCGAGCGGCTGGGGCGGTTCCTCTGGTCCCTCCCTGCCTGCGAGCACCTTCACAAGAACGAGAGTGTCCTGAAGGCCAAGGCAGTGGTGGCCTTCCACCGGGGCAACTTCCGCGAGCTCTACAAGATTCTGGAGAGCCACCAATTCTCGGCGCACAACCACCCCAAGCTGCAGCAACTCTGGCTGAAGGCGCACTACATCGAGGCGGAGAAGCTGCGGGGGCGACCCCTAGGGGCGGTGGGCAAGTACCGGGTGCGCCGCAAGTTCCCCCTGCCCCGCTCCATCTGGGACGGCGAGGAGACCAGCTACTGCTTCAAGGAGAAGAGCCGCAGCGTCCTCCGCGAGTGGTACGCCCACAATCCCTATCCGTCCCCCCGAGAGAAGCGGGAGCTGGCTGAGGCCACCGGCCTCACCACCACCCAGGTCAGCAACTGGTTCAAGAATCGCAGGCAGCGGGACCGCGCCGCCGAGGCCAAGGAAAGGTACGGCTCCCCCTGCGCCCCGGGCGTCCGCAGCTCCCCGACTTCTCCCCTCGCCCTCTGCTTTCAGCCCTAGCTGTGGAGAGGCCCGCTGGATGACACGCCCGGGACGGGACAGGCTGTCCGGGGCGGGGGCGTTGAGGGAAGCAGAGGTGAACGAGGGGTGCTCGGCGAGGTCATCTGTCCGCCAAAAGTAGCCCCAGAAGAAGCGACCAGGACACCTGCCCCGCCGAAACGCTACTCCCAGCATAGCGGGAGTGGCGGCCCCGAGACAGACCCTTCTGCTGGGAACGCTTGCCGTGGCTGGTGGCGACGCCCGGTTAAGCAGCGCGGCCGTCTCCTTCCCGACGCAGTTCTGTCGGGCGGCGGGGCCGGAGGTGTAGGTCCGCGGCATCTGAGGCTGGCTGCAGCGGCGCTGAAGGCGAAAACTTTGCGCCTCGCGTGGTTCGAAGCATGGCATTAAGGGTTACCCAGGTGTAGAGAGGGAAATCTGGGAGAGTCTGGGCACTGTAAATGGTGGTTTGCAAAAACTACCTCTAACGTCGGCTTCTGGAGTTGGAGTGAGGCATTGACCAGAGCAATTTCTTATTTCGCTCATAACATGGCAGTTCGTGGTCACTGCCCAGCAAGGTGCCCATGAATACATGTTAATACGTGTATGTTTGTATACCGAGCGTGACTCCGAAAGTGTGTCTTTCACGTTAAATAGAGTGAAGTGACCATTAATTTCTGGACAGAGGTTAAATACCTCCGTCCTCGGATATTCACAATTACTTTTCCGTTAGCATTCCCGTTGCCTTAGGAAGGGGGGTGAAGAAAAAATATTCCTCTAACTGCCCAGTGGCTCCCCACTAGCTCGCTGAATTGCCCGTTCCATATGGATCGAATGGTAGGACCTGAGCTGTTGATTACCGGATTAGATAGCACCCATAGATCCTTCCCTCCGAGGAGACTCTCTTTTTTTTTTTTTTTTTTTTTTTTTAATGTCTGTCTAATGTGGTTTGGAAATGGCCAGATCCGCGGCCGCGCAGTTGTACAGCCCGGCAGGTTCGGCTTCAGTGCAGATTGGCTCTATACATTTCCCAAAAAAGTGCCAGAACTTTAATTTTCCTTCAGATCCCCGCAAGTGTTGGTTAGATGTTAGGGAACCTTTTTATTGCTGATAGAAGAGACTCACCTTCAAATATTCAAAGGAAATGAAGGTTACGCTTATTTCCCAACACACCCCGCCCCGGGGAATCCAATTTTAAAGGTCTGCAGAGGAAAATAAGATTTTTCAGATTGAAAAATACCCTCAACTAAATATTACTCTTCAGGCATTAGAAAACAGAACGTTCATGGGATTGTCATTCACTCAAGCAAATTTGTTTAAACAGAACTTTCATGCCTGATTTTATTTTTCGGCACAAAATGTCTCCATCCACATCCTGCGGCCCTTATTGAGAAAACACCATCAGTTCAATGGCTTCTCTTCTTTCAACCAGATCCTTCAGGATAGGGCCCCTCTGACAGATAGTGTGGTTTAAAGCTTCCGCAGGAGCTTCTACATAGATTCGCTATGCCTTCAGCGTTTCAGACAAGGCTTTCTAGGAGGGCTCTGTATGAAAGCCACGTTAACCTTGCTCAGATGGCTGCCCATCTTGCCCCTCTAATTTCGAAAAAAAAAAAAATACACTTTATATGTGTGTGTGTGTGTATAAACACATGTGTGTGAGAGAGAGTGTGTGTGCAAGAGCTTGGCCAGCCTCCAGCCATTTCTAGGTATTTACCCGGTAATGAATTCTGAAATTACGTTCTCCCTTTCCGAGACGGCTGTCTCTGTCGGTAGACTCACCGTCTGGGCCGGCCCCGTCCGCCTTGGAGCCTCCCAGGCTGCCACCTCCTTCACCCGGGGAGCGGCAGAGGGATGGCACCGGGCGTGCGAAGCACTTCCCGAGAGGGCCATGGTTAGCGAGTTAACTACGTTTGCTTGCCTTACCTTACATATTGAGTTATGTTTTGAGCTTTAAGCTCAGGGCGATGGGAAAACCCCCCGTCCAGCTCTACTGCTGCTGCTGCAAAGAGCCATCCTGCCTGCACATCTCCGTGCTTTGGCCTTCCCCGCAGAAATCGTGGCCGAACTTCTCTTCAGCACTAGAAGTAGTTTTAAAGTTAAAAATTTATTTCTTCTTGTTGGGTTTGGGTTTTGCTGTTGTTGTGGAATTTGTTTGGTTTGGTTTCTGTGTTTTTGGTTGATTGGTTGGGTTGGGGGTTTTTGTAGTGTTTTCCTCTTTTCCCTTCTTCCTTCCCCCCTCCCCCTCCACCCCTCCCGCGCCCTTCCAAGCTGTGCAAACGCTTTGGACGCAGAAAATTACATCTTGGCAAAGTGACACTTTCCTCTGGGCTAGTGGGAGACTCTGTTTACAAGCTCAGCAGACCTTAGACCTCTATGCCAGATGAAGAGGCCTTGGAGGTTTGCAGCGTTTGTAAATCCACTGTTTCTGCACTCCGCGCCGCCCGCTGCCCCGGGGACCCAGCGCCCCGCCGCTCGCCGCTCCCGCGGTACGCTTCCCGTAGCGGCGGCCACACGGTGATTTCCCTCCCTGTTTTGTGTTTCCTATAGGGAAAACAACGAGAATTCGAACTCCAACAGCCACAACCCGCTCTCGGCCTCGATGAACGGCAATAAGACAGTTTTGGGGAGCTCAGAGGACGAGAAGACGCCATCAGGGACTCCGGATCACACCTCCTCCAGCCCCGCGCTGCTGCTCAGCTCCAACCCAGGGCTGCAGCCCCTGCACAGCCTGGGACACCCCCAGGGCCCCAGCGCCATTCCTGTGCCCAGCGCCGACCCCATGCATCACCACAGCTTGCAGGACTCCATTCTCAACCCCATGTCATCCAACCTGGTTGATCTGGGCTCTTAAAACCGCGTACCATGCTCCCTCCTTCGTACCAGCCTTCCTTTACTCTATTTTTCAACTTTTTTTTTTTTTCTCCCTCTTTTTTTTTTTCTTTTTTTTTTTTTTTCCCCTCTCCTTGATCTTACCAGAGACTTTGAAAGCAATGGCAAACTCTTTAGTGGGTGTGTTGTGCCCTTTGTCAGCAGGCTGGCTGCAGGTTTGGAAGATATCGAACTTAGCTGTAGGCAATGATGTTGTGAAAAGCCTTACGGGCTGCTTATAGGTGGTCTCAGGCATGTAAGGACTGTTGGACAGGAGATGTGATTGTCACAGCAGGCTGCAAGACGTTTTGGTGTAGCAGCTCCAGCCTTAACTTCACAAATCTCTTGGTGGTGTCCTCGATCGGGCCGGTCTGTGTGGGAAGAGGCACATTGTAACCTTTTCTTTTTTTCGGGGGGTGGGGAGGAAAGGGGAGCCCAAGGCCGCTGTTTTCCATGCTTGTTTGGAAGTTACACGTCGCTCCCGTTATCCTATTGTAGCTATGTATCCGTGGCAGGTGTACGATGTACAATTTCAACTAAGAATACAAAAGTTGTAGTCAAGTTATAGCAGCAACGCGCTCTAGGCACACTCTGTAACCTTCTTGTAGCTGATGCTATGCAGAAAGACAGCTTCTTTGGCCTTGTCCACTCAGTGCTTTCGCCATTTGCTGGGTGGGAAAGGAAGTGATGGCCCGGCTCTGGCCCCAGAGGAAGGCAGGGGCAGATTCTCTCCTAAATGTGTAGTAAGGGCAGGAGGGGGCTTAAAAAAAAAAAAAAAAAATTGCTGCTCAAGTTTAGACCTAAATGACAGTACCAACTGCAAGTCACTCAGTTTTGTCTATTGTTTATATTATGTGAATACATTCTTTGGAAAATATTTCTGCTTTTATTTTATAATAAAATTTAGAAATCTAACTCGGCGTGCGGCTGCTTCACTCGCCCGCGGGGTGGGTTAAGGCTTAGAGGGAGTGGAGCAAAGAGGACAGGCCGCTGGGCATGGGAGGCGGTGAACACTCGGGCGGTGTGGAGGGCCCCGGGGCTCAGCCTCAAGGGCCTCCCGCTCTGCCGCCGCAGAAGCGACAGGGTCTCATCCCCTTGGAGGTCAGATGGCTTCCCGTCACCCCTGCCCCGTTAAGGGCACCCAGCGGAGCGACTCCTGGGCATGTCCAGGGCCACTTCAGTCCACCCCGGGGAAAACGGGGAGGTGAAAGGACAGGGAAGGACTCACGGTGCGTGCCCGAAGGGGAGCGGGAAGGTGGCGTGGACGGAGCAGGAAGGGCCCGGGGGCGTGGACGGACAGGCGGCAGACTTTTCCGCACTGGTGTCCCCTGGCCCCACTCCCCAGGGGCGGGTTTGGAAACTGAGCGTGGCCAGATTTGAGAGGTCCGGCATAGCTGGGCTGCCAATTCCTCTCCCGCGCCCGGGGGATTGATGCCGGGAAAGGCAATTCTGTCATCCTCTCCTTTTTTTTTTTTTTAATTTTTTTTTGTTTAATGTTATTTTAAAATTTTTCTTCCTTTCCCTTTTCTGTAAGGACAGGGTGGCAAAAGTTTGCTTCATGAAAAGATAAGAGTTCCGAATTATTACATTATAACATGCACCCTCGCTACCAAATTCTTTGCTAGAAGTCAAGTGTGATACATCGTCTGTTTAAAATGTTCGTCAGAGCTTACGGTTTGGTTTTGGTTTACGTTTTGGGTTTTTTTTCCCCTTTCAAAATGAATTTCTTGTGAAAAATAAACCAAGAAAATTATATGGCTTCAAGTGGGATAGAAATATGCGTAGATCAGCACAGATCGCATCCAGGTTTCAGACCCTAGATGAATTTTCAATCAGTGGAAGTTTTGTGCCGGTGATGTCCTAATTTGATATAATCTGGGGCTGGATTAGCGCCTCTGTACCGTTGTGGACATCCATGGACATTCTCTGAGACCCCGTTAAAGTCTATAGAAGGGAAGGTATGGATCCCAGTAATGGGGAGGATTTGCCTCAGAAAAAGAAGGCGTCTCTTATTACTGGTTATAAATCCAATGTTCTCCTTATGCTGGGGTGCAGTGGGATACATTGTCATGAAGGAGACAATGTGGTATATTCAGGTTTATGTTTCTCACATATCTCCTCTTTGGGGTGATTTTTCAGCAGTGGAGATGATGTGGCTGTTGCCTCTTCTGTGGGAGTTTACCAGTATGGTCCTGTGTGCATTAGGATCTAAACAGCAGATCTTGTGATTTCCGTTGACGGACATCTAATAATTTTAGCTATGAATTTTAATCCTTTGAAAACAAACATTTCACAAGCAAAGGAATCACTGCTTCCCAGGGCTATAGAAGATCCCTGCTCCCCGTAAAATAACATATGCAGTGGTCCGATGTTGTAAAGAATTAATTAATTGACTAGTTAATTATTTGGGGGGGGCGGGGTGCTAGATAGAATTAAGTTAGGGAAGCAAAAACAGAATGATTTGGTTAATAACACATGGCATTGAAACTGAAATAGAGCCTTAAGGCTTTGCCTGATGGAGAAGAGAAAAAGGAAAACAAAAAAAAAAAGGAAGGAAGGGGGAAAAAAATAGGGAAGGAAGGAAGGAAGGAAGGAAGGAAGGAAGGAAGGAAGGAAGGAAGGAAGGAAGGAAGGAAGGAAGGAAGGAAGGAAGGAAGGAAGGAAGGAAGGAAGGAAGGAAGGAAGGAAGGAAGGAAGGAAGGAAGGAAGGAAGGAAGGAAGGAAGGAAGGAAGGAAGGAAGGAAGGAAGGAAGGAAGGAAGGAAGGAAGGAAGGAAGGAAGGAAGGAATTCAATAAAGAGTAAACCCAAGAAGATGGAGAACATTTTAAGAGACAGTGTGAAAGCAGGATGGTGTTTATGTGGTCATATTGCACAGATGAGGAAGAATTAGATCAGGGAAAGTAAATGAAGGGTTGACAGGGTGAGAAAGGTGCTATGAAAACAAAGGGTGAAGAAAACTGTAAATTGCAGCTAGGATCACATACTGGGAGAAAGGAAGAGAGGACAAGTCACTGAAGTCAGTTCAAGATAGAAACAGAACTCATGCAGTAAGAAAAAAGTTTATCTCCAGGTCAGCCTAGCATGTAAGAGTGCACACAGCTTAAAGCCAGATGATGGGACATGTGTAATGCAGCCTGACACCCTGTACATGTTAAAACTCATTTTATCAGGCTGTACTTGCCTTAGCAATGAGGTTTGGTAAATTAGCCCAAATCCCCCTGATTTTCCACGCACCAAAAAAAAAAAAAAAAAAAAAAAAAAAAAAAGTTCCTGATAGAGGAATATGCCAAAACTGACCTGACTAATCCTTTAAACAGATTAGTCATGATTCACTGGCATTACATTACATGAGGCATAGCTCATCTCAGAGTTGGTTGTTTGCAGCATATGTGTGCAGAGTTTGGGGCATAAATAAAAAGATAGTCCAGACCCAGCAGGCTTTACCCATGGGTCTCTCCCTGTCTGTCCCCACATTGAGGCTAGGATGCAGCAGGCAAATCCCACAGATGAGCTCTTATAGGTTGGACACCTGGGGAAGAAGCTGCTCTCTGCCTTTCTTGTGTGTGCACATGTACATACAGATATCTGCATACACACACACATATATAAAAGTAGCATTTGCCCTCAAACTAAACACTTACCAAATCATAAAATGAATGCCGCATTTACAGACCCCAGAACTGAGAGTTCAAAGGAGTAACTCCTATAGGATTGCAGGGCCCTAAGTATTCACTGTGTACTAGAGCAGATTTGTTCTGCTGGGAAGTCCTGTACTTTATTACATGAGTATTGACTGTCCTGGTATTCTGTTTGAGAGAATTATGAGAGGAACTGCACATTTGAGACAGAGGTCAATTTGGTCTGTCCTGCCAGGGTACAGCTCATCACCCTGCTGGGTAAATACTGATGAAGATGAAGGAAGAAAATCTCATCAGGGTAATGAAGATGTGACATAGTCCCCAAAAGGGCGCATGACATTTCACTGGGTACAGGAGTCAAGTTTGTTGGAATAAGAGGCTCCCCTGAGAGTAGGGGAGTATATGTCAGATCTTCCTGGTTAAACACCTTTTCCCTGCAAGACCTTGCAGGTCTTGGGGTTAAACAGGGCCCTCTGGAAAACATGTTTGTATCTCAACTACAAGGCTGTGTGGCTGCATTTTCCTTTGGATAATATAAGACGTTTTGGAGAAATTCAACACGAACTACATGAGAGAAGTCTTCCGCTCGTCATATTACTGGTGGGCTGCCCCACAGAAAGCTGTATTGCTTCTTTGTCTCCACATCCGTGTCTCAGCCGTTTGGGCCTAGCTGAAGCCTCAGTGTGTGTTTGATGGGGGCTGCTCCAGCCCTGAAATGAAATGCCTTGAAAATGCCCCTGCCTACCCAGAGATGTTTGCATAAGGAACTTGGCCTTCTGTTACCAGACCCGGAAATAAAATCTATTGCTTTCTTTAGGAGAAACAAATGTAACCCAGTATGAGTAAGATATTGCCTTGAACAAACCTTACTTGAGCATGACAAATAATGTAGGAGGATAGGGATGAAAACACTGGCCACTGGCCCTCACTACAGAGCACTTTAACTTCCTCTGCTTAGTGAATCAAAACGCTGTGGCTCAGCCAGCCAAGAAAAATACACTGAAGGGAACTTTCAGTGCTTCAGCACACAAGGAAAAGGTGAGGGTTTTGTCTGGAGGAGAGTAGCTCTGGGGTTTGGAAAAGTACATACTAAAATTAAGGATCTGGGCTGAGCCGTCAGCTTCTCATTTTGCGGCAGGAAGTGGGGCTCAAAGCTCCCCCTGCACCGGGGAGATGGCTCCATGCTCTGGAAGAAGGTATATCTCCCTCCCACTTAAATAAACGGGAGATGGGGTTTGGTTTGGTTTTGGTGTTGTTTGTTGCTGGTTTGTGGTGGGGCTTTTTCGGGGTGAGGGGGGTGGGGGCTGGGGTTGTGTGTTTTGCTTGTTTGTCTGAGTTTTAGAGGATATTTTTTATTATTAAAGTTTTTTGTCCTTTGCTTGCTTTGGTTGGGGTTTTTGTTTGTTTCTTTTTCTCTTTTAGGCTTTGGGCTACAGTGTTCCATCTCCATCTCTAAATACCGAATTTGCTTTTATTCAGAATCCATGTGCCATAGAGAGAGAGAGAGACTCCTTTACTCCTTAAAAAAAAATAAAATTACAGGCACACGAAACCAAATTTGGACTTCACCAAGAGTTTGGAAATCAGAGGGAAACACAGACTTTTAGTTGGAGCTAAGGCGAACAGACAGGTAAAACGTTAGTTACATCAGCCAACGGTGCTGCTCAGTAGGAGGAGAGAGAAGAAATCACTTGGAAAGATGAAAATCGCACATGTGCTTCTGATGACCCCATTAGATGCTAAGTCCTCCAGGAAATACATATTTGAAACAGCCAGGAAAAACAAACATGCCTTTTATAGACTTGCTTGTCCCGCCATGAAAAATGCAAACCTCGGTATGGTGCGTGTGTATCTAGGGGACAGGAAAGAGGAGAGGGGAATAGATTTTGTAAAGAACCCGATGAAAGATACCTTCATCAGGAAAATGCATCTGTGCTGCCCTGCTCTCCAAAAAAATAGGCTACAGCGTGAAAACTGAGGCAGTAATTACAGCTACCGCATGAAATGGACAATCTGAGCCTGAATGGCGACTGTCAGGAGCTCGTCTGTGTGTCAACACAGGCAAGACAGGCTGGTAACTGTGAGGAACAAAAACCCCGGGGGTGTGAAGAATTAAAAACCAGTATTTTATGAAGCTTACAGTTCACCGTAAAGCTGGACAAAGTACAGTGAATCATATAGGAAGAGCAATTTCTAGTCGTGCAGGACTTAATGTCTAAGCAGAGATGTCCCAAATCCCTTCTTTCCAGAGACTCGGTTTAGATGCAGTTGCGCTGGGGACAGCGCAGTGACTCGATGCGAGATCTCTTTATTAGAAAAGGCATCATTATTTATTCCTCTCCCCGCCGATCATCCTGCCCATGGAGCCGGCCACAGTGACCGCACAGGCTCTGAACGACCCCTTTCCCTCTGTTCACTGCGGCCGCGGCACGGCCCCGGCCTCTGCAAGGAAGGGGCAGCTCCATGCACGCCTCTCGGCACCTCTTGTCCCCTCTGCGGGGCTCGGCTTTCCCTGATGCTTGGCAAACTTCGGCGGCAGGTGCCCCGGGGAGGGTTGTCTGGCAGTGGCAGCGGGCCGCAAGTGTCACCCACACCGTTCTTCATCACAAGGAGACGGGAGCATAGACAGAAAGTGACCCGTCGGAGAGACGTTTCTCTCTGCACACCTCAGGGCGCTGCCAGGGACGGAGTGCAGGTGACTGACCCACTCTGGTTCCGTGGGTTGCGTTTAATCAAAGGAGTTTAAATATCGTCCCCCTGTTATCACCGGTGATAACATTACCAAAACCTGAGAGAATGTCATCCTCTAGAGAGGTCCTACCCGACCACTGAGCGGGGTCGAGCCGGGAACCCTCTTCTCTTCACTCAGGCGCCGTGAAACCGAGCGGCTGCCAACTCTTGCCGCCAGAGCTGCCCGTGCCCCGACAGCCGAAACTGCCTTGTCGGGAAGAGCTGGCTGCAGGCTGTTACCCTCCGACTGCAGGCGAGGATCTGTTCACTGTTGCCCGCTCCGTCTAGCTCACCTCGCTGCCCACGACCGAAGCCTGAGGAGAAAGTGCAAGTCCACGGCTTCCCTGGGGCAGCAAGCGCGAAGTACTCAGGGGCTGCTGGAGCGGGGGCAACAGATCTGGGGCTGCTGCGGGGTGAGGGGTAAGGGGGTGTCTCCCCCGCTGCACTCCACAACACTGAACACTGCGCTGCCAGTGAGGCCGCTTCTCGTGTTGAGACTGAGAGGGAACACGTAAAAGCTGGAACACAGTAGAGCGCACACACAACGAAATTATAAACAGCTGGAAAGTCAGTAAAACTCTCAGAATCAAGTGAAAGCAGACGTGGGGCAGGGAGGTGGCAGCAGCGCGGGGCGCGCAACCGTGATGGCCGTGAAGAGAGTGTCATGGGAGTAGGTTCCGTCCCTCCGCAGCTCACCTCGCTGCCTTCCTAAGTTATAAGGGCCAGAGCTCTACAATCCCACCTCACTTAGCGATTTTGGCAGAAACCGAGGCGGTCTGAGACAGAAGGTGATGCTGAACCGAGACGGTCGGAAGCAGGAGGTGATGTTGACACCGGTCTCTGGTGCTGTGGAGGTGCGCGGAGCCGGGCTCCGTCTCCCCGATCATGCCCAGAAAATGTCAGTGTCTTCATAGGTGCGACAAGCACTGCACGGTGCCGTGGCTCTGTGGAGTGATTTAGGTCTGAGAAAAGACCCAGGCACCTTTCTGTTTATAAGGGAATTTTGGTGGTTTTTTTTTGGTGTGGGTTTATTTGTTTGTTTGTTTGTTTGTTTTTTTGTTTGTTTTTCCCTGTTCGGGAGAGGCCGGCACAGTGAAGGAGACGGTGGCTCCCACCTACAAGCTACCACTTTGTGGTGGTTATTTCTGCAAGTCTCCGAGCCGCCGTCGGTGCGGGGAATCTCCGGAGGTGGAGGGCGGCCAGTCGCTCTCCCGTAATTACTCTAAATCGGGTGTTTTTATTACCTCGACTAGTGCCGGGCGGTGGCAACTGAAGCCGCCTTGGCGGTGCTCACTCGGAACCGCTGCCGCCACCGTTAATTTGAAACAAACACCCGGCGGGGGAGGGAAAGACGGGGCAATTGCCCTGCCCGTCCCTACCTCCTGCTACCCCCTGCCTGACCGTCGCTGGAGGCTCCTCACTAAACCCGTTCGTCGCATGCCTGGCTGCTCTGATGGGTTTGCGGAGACCGGTCGCCCCGCATCGCCCCGCTACGACAGGGGAGTGGAGCAGTGTCCGTGGCGGGGAACAGGTTCCCCTGCCTGCTTTTCACCGACACTGCACCTCGAGGCCACAAAATACCCCCCGCTCCGGTCGATATGCAGTGAGGTGGTCCCCAGCCCCAGCCGCCTCCCCCCAGGGCCGCACCAGTTGCGTGGGATCAGGGAGCTGGGGGAGCTCTGCCAAAGGCTGTAGTGTTAATGCTAGAGAAGGCTTAAGTCTGTTGCCGACCCACTCGGTTGGTCTGCGCTGCCATTTTGATGATATCTCGCTTCTGGGGGCATTTTATGGCTGGGAGAAATCTAATCCAGTGAAGAAAAAGAGAGAGAATACTGTTGGCATTGAATGAACTCCGTGTGGTAATCTTTGGGCAAATGTGGGGTTTCCATGATAAAGCAAAAGTGTTTTCTCGTCGAGTCTGCTCATACTCTGAAGGGAGGCAAAGACATCATTTAAGAAATCCAGCTGGTTGCAAATACATTTATCTCTCAGCTGGAATGATTTAATGGATCAGTATCGAGTAACAGTCCTGGAAAAATAGCCTCCTAAAAAAGTAGAGATAAATCCTGATTGAATAATAGTAAATGAAAACCGTGGATTACAGTGGCTACAAGACAGCTGGTTTGGTTTGGTTTTTCTTTTTTGTCCTGCAGTCCTAGAAAGATGCCGCCTTAGAGGGGGCAACAGAGCTGACAAAGCCCCTCATATCATTTTGATGTTGGAGTGACAGGTAGCGGCAGCCTGAGATGCCCTCCCTTATCACCACCCCTCGGGGTAGGCTTCCCCCTCCCTCCTCATGCCCTGGGCACCTTCTGACACGGTTTCCTTGAGGTGCAGGCAGCGGGGACACAAGCTCTCTCTCATACCGGCGCTCCGCGGGGGGGGGGGCCAGCGCCGACGTGCCCGGGCTAGAGGTGTGCCTGCGGCGGAGAGGCACCGATGAGTTCTCCCCAAGGGGCCATGATTAGCCTAGAGCTACGGCGGCGGCCTTGCCGAAAGGCCTTCATCTGCCCTGTGCCAGCTCAAGGGCCTCGCTGGGATTTTTCTTTTTCCAGCAGGGGAAGCACAGAGACAGGGGAAGGGACTATTAGCCCCGGAAGAGTGGCATTTTCCTCCGAAATGTGGAAACAGGAGAGCAAACCCTTGGTCCTCTGGGCATGTTGGAGAAAGAAGCAGCACCGGGGTGACGGAGGGAGGCGGAGACCGCTGCCAGTGGGGCCCGCGGCAGTGGCTGGCGCGGCAAGGGCCCCTTCGGCGGCCGGAGCTCCGGGGTCTTACTAAACCCTCCCCATTGCCGTAACTTTACTCCGGGTCCGGCAGCTCGGGCAAAGGCGTCACTGAAGAGGTCTCGGCCTGCAAGCGCAAGTGCAAAAGCACTTGGCTCATTTTCCATTACCGAGGCGGAGGTCATTACAGCGTTTAATTAAAAGTACTCCTTGCCAGGTCAGGTGCTTTCCTTGCCGTGGCCCTGGAGGACCCCTCGTCCCCCAGCAGCCTCTTCGTGTCCTCAGGGGCAGCTACCATGCAGTTCTCCGGCAACTTATCCCCCAAACCCGGCCTTGCTTACCTCGCACCTTGCTCTGTCCTGTGAGCTGGGCAAGGGAAGGAAAAGCCTGGAAGCTATGGCGGTCCCCGGGCCGGGCCGACAGCATACGCGTGGCCACCCCCCCGTGCACCTGCGGGTGCTGCCACCTCCTCTCAGTGCCTCCCCTCGCCCTCCCAACGGCGTATGCAGGGACCCCAGCAGAGCTGCCTTTCTAGGTCCCGCAGCGGGTAGGGATGGGGGCCATTACTATCATAATTTCCAAAAGTCATCCTCTTCCCAGCTCAGAGGAGAACGAGTTTTAGTGGCAGAGGCAGGTTTGCTCTCAGGTTTCCCGGCGTTTCATGTTACGATCGGTGAGGCACCGTCGAAGCGCGTCTCTGCAGAGGGCTGTGAGCTGCGTGCATTTCAGGAGATGGGAGTGTGGGAAGTACACTTTATTTTAGGTTATTTTACTGGGAGCAAAGACGAGAGGACGGCAGGAGAGTGAGGGAGGAATGGTCACTCGTCTGGGCCTCCCTGCAGCCCGACTGGACGGGTCGAGCTGCATTGCCCTTGTAAGGAATGTAATGCAAGGGCGAACGTCCAGAGCACAACATTAGCACATTTTTGTCATTAAGTGTACTCGAGTCGTAACAGTTGCTTATATTTACAAGGCATTTTTGAGCGCAAATCACATGCTCAAACGATCCACAGATGAATTCTGACTTGGTGCATCCCAAGGACAGCTTTGGTGACAAGGGTAGCTCGGGGCAAAATCAGTTTAGTCTGATGTTAGTTCTAGAAATGGAAATTCTAAATAAAGAAATGGGACATTGAAGAAATTCGGAATGTTGTGAATCTCGATTTATTTTATTTTTTCTTTGCTCACATGTTTTTCAGTCTCAGTCTCTTTATAAAAATATTACTATTTATAGATTGCATATTAATATTATTTTAAATATTAACTTAAAAATTCTCATTTGTTTCAAAGGACCTCTCCAAACCTTTTTAACTATTTCAATGTCTTACAATGCTTTTACATAAAGGTGTTGTTAAAAGCCCTACTTCTGTTTCTGCAGACAATAAGGACATTGACAAATGGGTATTATATGTTTCCTATTAATATTTTTTCTATTGTCTTCCAAATTATTAGCATAAACTTTTGAAGCCTATTGAAAACATAGCTACTGTCACCCAGATGAATTCTATAAGAAAAGATTAATAAAATAGTTATTCTGAAAAGCAAAATGTCCATCTCCACAAACCAGAAAACAGTTGATCTTAACTCTAAAGGACAGAAAGGTGCTCATTAATATGTTATTTTCAAGCTATACAATGTTTACATTATTACTTTTTCTATTAAGTGATTATTTATTAAATTTTTTTTCAACATACTTATAAGTAGATATGTCTAACATTTTTATTTAGGTACAGTATCTTTAAAACTTATATTTGGGGGTGTTTATTGTTATTAATAATGGCATCGCTACAGAAATTCAAATAGTAAATAATTTCTAAAGCATTTGGAAAGGTTGGGTGATTTGGTTTGTTTTGTTTTTTTGGTTTGGTTTGCTTCGCAGTTTTGGTTTGGTTTGGCTTTCAAGAGCAAAAGCCTGGCCCTGTTCTTTTTGAAAAGAGTGTCAAAAGTTCCCACCTACACCCCAAGGATCTGTGAAGTCATTCAGAGTTTTCCCTTGGACTTTGGATCAAGCCCATAGCATGAGTCAATTGAAGAAGTGATTAATTTTCTCATGGAAATGTACATTGCATCTCCTTAGATAACTACATCTTGAAGATTTTTTTTCCCCCACTCCCCCATTCCAAGATCTTAAATGAGGAAATTCTTTAGTAAAAATTTCCTTGCAATGGGTCCAAATCTCCCCGCCCCCACCAAGCACATACTTCCATTTTGGGACTTGCTCTAGGTGGCACTACTGTCCTCATAGAACTGTTCTTTTTGTTCCACTTCACCATCTGACATGTTTTCCTCCACAATCTTCTAACAACTGTATCTCCTTTCCTGAGACAGAGAACCATGAGCTTCTGGAAGAGAAAACCTGAGGAACTGGTGGAAACCCAATGGTAGCATCAGACACAGGGATGACATGGAAAGAAAGACACACTCTCTCCACCCTCCATTTCTGGACCTAACTCCCCTAGTTCTCTCACTCCACAATCTTCTCAGCCTCCGGTGAATATGAGCAGAAATGTCTTTACTGCCCTCTCTGCTAGTTACAGAAAACTGACCTACTCCTTGTTACTCACCATGCACTAGGAGGAAAAGGTCATGGTGGAAAAGCAGCCTGGGTAGACTCTGGCAAAGGAAACAGCTGATTCTGACCAAATAATCTGCTACAAGAAAGATTCTCCAAGGACAAGAGTGTGTGCAGCTCTGCAGCCAGCACAGGGCAGGGGCACTACATGGGCAGATGGTAAGGCCCATCTTGCAGCCTCGTCATCTTCCAAGTGTCCCCCCAGCAGCTGGTGAACATTCCTATCTGCTGTACCTAGCTCACTCTGCTCAGCCAACATGAGGAAGGTGGAAAGGTGAGGTCCTCATCACATGCCCAGCTTGCTGTCAGTCTAAACTACATATATTTTTGCTGGAACTACATATATTTTTGCTGGACCCACATATATTTTTGCTGGACCCCAGAGCCAGCCTTGGAACCTTCAGATCACATCTCTCTTTGATTACATCTGTTTGGAGCATCTGTTTATGTCTATCTGTGCCATGATAAAGAAATCTCCAAGGCTTGTTCTATTATGTCATGCAGAAATGAAATGGTGTCAGTCAGTGAGCCCTGCTGCACTGTTAGTGAGCCAGCACTCGGTGAGCATGCAGGCAGAGCCCTGGCATGGCAGCGGGCAGCCCCTAGTGCAAAGCTGAGTTGGGACAATGTGGAGACACGAATGGGTGGTTGGATTTTATCCACTGTATGCTAGCCCCTGGATCTGCTGCTACTAGCACTCAGTGACATTTCATCTGTGAAATCTCTTCTTGTGTCTCAAGAAGAGACCACAGTATCACAGTATAACTCAGGTTGGAAGAGACCTCGAGGATCATCAAGTCCAATCTATCAACACAGACCTCATGACTAGATCATGGCACCAAGTGCCATGTCCAATCTCCTCTTGAACACCTCCAGGGACGGTGACTCCACCACCTCCCTGGGCAGCACATTCCAATGACGAATGACTCGCTCGGTGAAGAACTTTCTCCTCACCTTGAGTCTAAACCTCCCCTGGTACAGCTTGAGACTGTGTCCCCTTGTTCTGGTGCTGGTTGCCTGGGAGAAGAGACCAACCCCTTCCTGGCTACAACCACCTTTCAGGTAGTTGTAGAGGGCAATGAGGTTTCCCCTGAGCCTCCTCTTCTCCAGGCTAAAATATAAAATAAAATGAGATATTTATATAGCAAATGTTTCCCCATTTCTTGCAAATCTCTACTCTTCAAGGAGTGAATAATGCTGGCTCCTGAGCAGGTCAAAAGAGTCTGCACAGCATTTATTTTCCAAATACAGACTTAGAAACTTTGCTGGTCCCAGGGCTCCCCACTCAGATGTAAACCACCAATGCCATCTGCTGCAGCATTACTGCCTGGGGGAGGCTGGAGAGGAAGCAGTGAGGACAGAACCCAGATAGAGATGTAAAATAGACCAACATTTATTTATGGCATAATTGTGATTAATTTTTTCCTTTTAATTTTGTGGCAACAGTATCTAGTCTCTGGGTACCTCAGGACCAAAATAAAATTGCTGCTTTGCATACAAGCAGATCACTGGCATTACCTGACATTCTCTAGCTGACATTATTGATCCAATTTTTGCCATGGTTTAGTTGTTTAGGTGGGTTGGATTGGTTGATGGGTTGGACGTGATGATCTTGAAGGTCTCTTCCAACCTAGTCTGGTCTATTCTATCCTATCCTATCCTATCCTATCCTATCCTATCCTATCCTATCCTATCCTATCCTATCCTATCCTATCCTATCCTATCCTATCCTATCCTATCCTATCCTATTCATTGTCTTTTGTTGTCTAAAAATAATAATAAAACAAACTATTCACCTGGAATAGGTGGTGGAAGGCAAAGTCACTCTTTATCTATGACTGTGTTGAAATGGTGGATTTGCCAAGCAAGTGCATTTCTAATCAGATCCAGAGATCTGAGTGAGCATGTTTTTTAAAAAAGAGGGACAATGTATAACTGAGATCCCACCACTGATTCTTCACAACAGATGAGTGAACTAATTTGACTGTCCATTACCTAGTGAACATCAGCACGAGGAGACGAGGAGCACCCAGTGTGACCTGTGTGCTTCAGGGTACCGGTGTATCTTCAAGCACCTGTAAGCAAGCAATAGAAGGGTTTTAGATCTGGGAAATCTGGGACAGTGAACTAGCTATCAAGCCCAGAAGCCCAAACTATTGATAACCCAATATCAGGTCAAGCTCGTGTCAAGACTCACTTGCAAATCAAAACTCTCAAGTGAAAGAGCTCTACACATTTCTTGACCATCTGAAGACGACAGGTGGAACTGTCACCAATACATTTTTTCATGTCTCCTTTATTTATGAAGTGTAGTCTTCTCCATCATGGCTGGCATTGCCTATGACTGCTGAGGAATGCTGCTATTGATTAAACAGTTTTGTTTTCTCATGCTGCACAGCCATAAACCTGCATTTTGCCTATTACTACCATTAACATTCTTTATCATAGTACAGAAACAGCACAACTTTTGTGATCTGATAGAGGACACAAGATGGTGTACAGCAAGCATTGCATTGGAGCCTGTTCTCCCAGAATTACCAGTTATATCACCAAGGAAAAATGGTGGTTGTGGCAGAGATTCACTGGCAAAATGCTATCAGGAATTCAGCCACTGGTTCAACTACATCAACTGGCAAAATCTTGCAGTTGCTGTAGTTGATCTCTAATAAGTGCTTATTTCTTTTTATCTACTGATAGACTTAATCCTTCTGGAAATAAATATTTTATGAATTTATTTTATGGAATTTACAGATTAAAAGTGCCCCATTGTAAGCTTATACTTTGCCTTCCAGTGTCATCAATGACAGATCATTCCACCTCCAAAATAAGATAGGAGGCACGCATAAAGGTAAGGTATAATGACCTGTGGTGGAAATATTGTCTAGTGCTTGGATTGTGAGTTTTATCAGCACTGCCTAGGTGTCTGTTCTATGCATATAGGACAGTATTCTCCATTTTTCTACCTTTACTAGGGAAAAGACATGTATTAATTAGCCCCCATCAAAGGATAAATCCCCTTAAATGCATCTTATATTTTATGCAGTGTTTTATATATACATACTTCTTCTCTGTTAAATCTTAGACTGCTTCTGTTAGTCTTCCCTGATGTTTCTCCAGCTCAAATAATACTGTCCTGACTTTAACATAATGTGGCAGTGGAGCTACTGTAACTCTACCATATGACAAACAAATATATAGATCAGTTACAACATCTTGGACTGGTTCAGCAATACAGTGAAGGGGTATATGCACCCTGGCATTCATTAGCTTGCTTGATTTTCACTATCCATTGGTTATTTTTTGTTTATATATTCACATTTGCTTGGATTTATTTTTCCTGAAACAAGTATCATGTTGTTCAATTCTACCCACATTTTAATCTCACTGTATTCTTCTGCTTTGTTCTCAGCTCAGCAACATTTTCTAACCCAATGCCACTTGAAAGTGTCACAGATGTGTAATGTATTCTTTCTGATTGTTAATGAAGATGTCAAAGATGATGTGAAATACTGCTCTCACTAAATACTCCTTTCTTGATTTGATGCACTACCATTAAACTTGATGGCTTCCTTCAGAGCCTTCAGGGCACCTTTCCAACTTCATGTGTGATCTCAGGAATTTTAAATTAATTTCCAGCTAAGATTTCATTATGAAACAATCTAATACAATACACATATAGTTGCTGTACCTCTTTTATCATGATTATATAGGAAAATTTAAAACTAATTATTAATTTTCCATGTCAAGATTCCTTCTTGACAGCCCAGCCGCAATTGTTTTGCACATGTAAAATAGGCCCAATGCTTCCCTGATGAATTTCTTGCACATGCAGTATAAAGTAGAACACATTTTTATCCCTAGGTGAAGGATGAGTGACCAGTACAGGAACTCTCTCATGTGGTAATTAATCTAGTGCACTCCCAGACTTTTTTTTGTTTGGTTTGGTTTTTTTAGGTTTGGGGGTTGGATGGTTTTGTTTTGGTTTGGTTTGGTTTGGTTTGGTTGGGGGTGAGTGTATTTGTTTTCCTGGAGCAATGTGAACCCAAGCAAGGAGCAGCCTGTTTGCTGTCTGAGAGGGTCAGTTATGGACTACTGGTCACATTTTTTCCTAGAGAATTTCACCATTTCCCCCATGTGACTAATGTTCTATTAGGGAGAAGGTCTTGGAGCTTCTGGAACAAGGTTTGAGCTGGATACAGATGCACGGCAGGTTGTACACATTCAGAAGGCAACCTAGAGGTGGAAAATTCCTGCTGTGGTCAAGACTAAGAGGAATACACAGCAACAATAACTTCCTATCTGAAAATGCAGAATCATCTAATGAAGAAAGGTCAGCTTCCTGGAGAAAAAAGGGAAACAAGTTCTTGATGAGATCTGTATTAAATATTTTTCTGTTGTGGTAAGGAGCTCACCTCATTCCTCCTAGCATCAGTGGTTTACCTTTTAATGCGCTCAATATGAAGTGGCTTTTTAAGTTTAGAGTAGACTGGAAGAAGACATGCAGTTTTCATCCCACAGAAGGGGGGGCAGAAACTCTCTTTTTGAAAGAGGGGAACTCAACCCCCCCTGAGAATATCACAGAAAGTTCTGGATTGGTAACATGAATGGAGTGTTCCACATTTAGCCACATGATATGAAGAGGGCAAAGACAGTGGACAGAGCAGGACTCACCTGTTACCATCCTGCCTGCAAGCACTAGCTTTAGAAGTACAGTCAGCACTATCTGAGAAGCATGAGGTGGTTAGCATGGCAGTTTGGACAGCTCACAAAATGATGAGGTCTGAGGCATGAGGAGTACCTCTCCTCTCACTTCAAAGACCTATTCCAACTGAAGTAATCAAAATTGCAGGTCAGAAAGAAGGCAGAAATATTGATGGTAAGCAGAATACCCAGAGAAGATTTGGATGGAGCTCCAGGATTATGAAATCTATGTGTCAAGAACAAAATAAACTAGATCTTACATTGACATCAACTCTGGTCAACAAACCACAATGAAATGGCCTTCACTTGTACCAAGAAGTGATTGCTTCTCCTCCAGCACTAATTAATCTGCCTTCACTCTATCATCTACCCAAACACAATTTCATTTCTTCATCTTCCATAAAAATAGCAATCCAATTACCAAGCACACATGGTTACAATCTTCTTTAGTGCCTTTTGTGTTTGCCTCTCATGCAGCTGCCCTAACTTCCATACTGCACTGTAATGAGGACCTGTGTCACCTAATGCTAGATTTTGTCCCTATTTTCTGCTCCTCCAAGCATGCTAACAAAGGTCATCAGTTTCCAAGTCCAATTTAGTCTTGAAATTTGCAGCTGTGGAGCTGCTCCCCTGACCATTTACTAACAGTAAGTCCCTGTCTGTCCCAGACAATACACACTCAGCCTGCTGTAGGCTGGGGTCCCTCATATCTGGAGCTACCCCATTGTTTCCAGTCACAAATTTAGGAAGTGCGAACCAGTCCTCATGCTGGCTGGAGCACACTGACTGTGCAGGAACCTTGGTGATGTCTCCTCCAGGAGATAATGTCTCCATATCAGAATCTTGACCTTTTTGTTTTCAGTTTCTTCAGCAACCATTTCCACAGCACATCACGTTAAGTAACAGATGTGGGCGTGAGGAGTGCTCATACCAAATACACCATGCAAATGTTTGTCACGTCACCCACCTGCTTCCGTAACGCATCACTCTCGTAACCCACCCGTTCTCCCAGATGTCATGGAGAAAACCATTCGTTCACTGTTCCCTCACTTCCAGCTAGCTCGGCAATCGCAGCCACCGCCCTCTCCTTCCGCCGCCGCCCGCCTCTTGCCGTCGGTGCCGTAGCAGTCCCGGACGGAGTGCGTGGCAGCACGGCCCCGGGGGGCACAGTCTGACCCCTCCGCTCTCCCATCTATCGGGGTGCTTTGGCCGGGTCGCTCCCTCGGCCACCTCCCGACCCGGGCGGGCACCGGCGGGCGGGGCACCGTTGGCCCAGGCTGGGGCCGCGGCGCCACCTGCCGGCGGGCGGGCGTCCTTCCGCACGCCTCTGGCTGCAGGCTCTCGGCAGGTGAGTGGAGGAAGACATTCGTCACCGTTTGGCGCTGTTTTAGAGACTATGAGAGAAGTGAGGAGGATTTCTAATCCACCTCCAAGCGCTATTAGGCGCACTAATAAGCTAATGAGAGTTTCTCACTTTTAGCGATGGGTGGCAGGGAGCTAATTATTAGTGGTATTTTAAAGAAGAAAAAACTTTGCAATTCCCATTCCCCTGATCTATTAATAAAGACCATCCTTCAATGATACAGTGATACTTTATGACACTTGAAGATCCACTAAAATCTAGCAAGAGTGTTATGTTCAAAACGTTCAGTCCCTCTGTTCCATAGACACAGCAGATTAATAAGCTCATGGGAGCTCCTCCATGGCAGCCTCAGGCTTGTATATTGCACAGGCCTGACGTGTGATTCTCAGTAGCAGCAGTGAGAAGTGAAAAAAAAAAAAAAAAAAGAAAGAAAGAAAGAAAGAAAGAAAGAAAGAAAAATATATATATGGAAGAGCCCTGATTCTCGTTTAGCCTCTCTCAGTTTTGTGGTTGTAGAATAAATGCAGGGGAAACACTTCTTATTTAACCTAGGGTCAAAGCAAAGCTGATCTCACAGGTTTGCTGGTCCAGCACTAAAGCAAGAATCTGTTGCATAACAGAGGTGGTGGGGAGAGCTGGGGGAAAGGACCTGTTGCTGGCACAACAGCACTGGAGTCTGGATAGGGCAGCTTTGGGATAGAAGGGAGAGTTCAGGGATGCAGTGGAGTTTAGTGCTGAACCCTACCCATTTTCTCAGATAAGAAGGGTCAGCACCTTCAGCCTAGATTTTTTTAATGAACACAGGAGTGTCTCACATTGTCTCAGAATAAACATCTACCCAGTGTTCTGTCCTGACTTGGCTGATTGCAGAGAGGTGTAAGAACCTTCTTGTGTCAGCACCTTGCAAGTACCTGCCCAATTTCCACAAATTAAGCAGTGACTAAACCCCAAGACAAGGGATTTATTCTACTCTCTTTTAGTAACTATGCACATGCAGAAGAACTCTAGCACTGTGAAGTCCCTATCCAAGACTGTTAGCTATGGTTCTGTCTTCTCTGGTTTACTCCTGAGAGTCTAAGAACACTTGAATTCAAGCCATTTGTCCATTCTCCATTCAGCCTGTTTCACTAGCCTCCCAGCAACAACAGCAAATACTTTCTCTGTTGCTCATTGAAATGCTGGATTCTCATCCTATCACCTGGGTTCTATCCAGTGGGTGATAGTTCACATTGCACACTGTGGTCTTAAAAGCAGAAACAGATGCTGTTCATGTATATTTCATTGAGCTGACCCGTTACGCAAACCCAGGCAGTGACTGATAAAGCTCACAAATTCCTTTGTCTGTAGATTCACGATGTGTCCTACATTCTGCTGACATACTTCAGTACACATCTCAGTTGTTCAGGTTAAAGCATCTTCTCCCTGAACCTAGCAAATGTGACAACTGTTAAAATATTTTACAATATCTGTAGAAGTGATATGTTTCTTCTTTCCAAATGAACTACTGCAGCTATGGCTGCTTCCTTTTTAATAATCCATTACCTGCTTTACTGATTAGGTGTTGACATTGATTTCTCTTGAGCATGTTGAGAAGGTCTTGTCAGACCTTGTTAAGCTAGAAATGCTTCTGCCACTACTCATATATGACAGCAGCCTCATTTTCTAACTTAATGGCATTGGTTTTATTAGAAGTGCATTTGCCATCATCTGTCTATCCAATAAGAGCTCTATAGCACTTGGCAGAAACTATACCAGGGAACATTTCTCTTCTGTAGTGATATGTAGGTCAGGCATACAACACTGTATTTAGCCTCCACTGGGGCAGGTATGATGACACAAAGCCATCTTCTGGAGCTTGCTCATACAGACAGTTTGAATAGAGCTGAGTGCCTCCATAGCCCAGCTATCCAGAAGTCTTAGGACCTTAGGTCCAGAGTTACAAAGGTGATAAGTGTCTAACACCATCCTCCTTTCATTAATGGTAGATACTGAAAATGTAGTGTCTGTGGTGCTGGGCCATAGGAACTTGAAGAAATTGTTTTCTTCGAGATCATTCTCCCTAGCTATAAAAAATTAATTGTAACATCCAACTTTCTCAATCCACAGTCCTTTTCCTAATGCTTAAATTGTCAGTGTCCTATGACATTTCACCTTAGCAGTGAGTTCCCCTGCCCTCTTTTTGGAAAAACAAACCAACCAACCCACCCATAATTTTTTAACAGCAAGACTTTGCCAAATCTTTCCATAGATCTTATGAGATGAGGAAGTGTGGCTGGAAAGCTGTCTGGCAGAAAGGGACCTGGGGGTTCTAATTGACTAACAACTGAATATGAGCAAGCAGTGTGCCCAGGGGACCAAGAGAGCCAATGGCATCCTGGCTGTGTCCAGCAGGAGTAGGGAGGTGATTGTCCCCTTGTACTCAGCTCTGGGGAGGCCACACCTTGAGTATTGTGTCGAGGTGCTGGAGGGAGTGCAGAGGAGGGCAACAAACCTGGTGGAGAACCTGAAGAATAAACCTTATTAGGAACGACTGAGGGAACTGGGGATGGTTAGTTTGGAGGCTGAGGGGAGACCTCATTGCTCTCTACAACTACCTGAAAGGATGTTGTAGAGAAGCTGGTGCTGGTCTTTTCTCACAGGTAATTAGTGAGAGAACAAGAAGAAATGGCCTCAAGCTACAACTGGGTAGGTTTAGACTGGACATTGGGGAAAAAAATCACAGCAAGAGTAGTCAGGCATTGGAACGTGCTGCCCAGAGAGGCGGTTGAGTCACCAACCCTGGATGTGTTTAAAGGTCATTTGGATGTGGTGCTTGGGGATATGGTTTAGGGGTGACCATTGTAGAGTAGGGTTATCGGTTGGACTTGATGATCCCGAGAGTCTTTTCCAACCTGAATGTTTCTGTGATTCTGTGATATGACAGCTGAGTCCAGCATGGAGTATTTATTGTCCTTTCTTACCTCACACACTGGCATCCTCTTCCTTCCTCACACCCACACACTAGGAGCCCACCTCAGTTCAGAGGGAAGAGTAGTCATGTAGCTGTGCTGAATTCCTTAAATATATGCCATCATAATCAGTGTTAGCCAATGTTCCCGAGCAGTTTGATGTGCAATAGCAGAAGGAACAGATTTTCTATTTGTGCTCAAAGTTTGACTTTGAACCCTTAATAGATTAATAAGGGCTGATCAAAAATATGTAAGATGTTTTGAATGCCTTATTAGTAGATGTACAGAAATTAGAAATTGTAGTAGATTGCAGGTCACAACCCCCCAGTCAATACAGTCTATTTTTCATCAATAAAACACCCAGGCAATATGGTCCATTGGTCAGATGCAGCGCAGGCAAGGGCTGAGTATGTAAGCATCTGGTAGCTGAAGGGCTGAATTCAAACAAGAGCAGGTAAGAACAAGTGTTACAATGTGAAACCTCAGAAATTTCAGCGGTAAACTCCACCGGGAACACACCGAGACCAGGAGCCTCGGAAAAGCACGAACTGCTGCCTTTTCAACCTGAGAGACCCGCGCGGAATCTCTACGCTCAGCAAGGATCAGCTCTCGCCGATTCTCCACATGTTCGGGATCGTTCGGGCTCCCCTGCGTGCCACGGCAGTTTGAAAGCCCACGGCAGCTCGTGGGTGGTTCCGTTTCAGCCCATGGCTTCTCGCTCGGACGCGCGCGCCGCCACACTTTTTTTAAAAACCTTTCTCCAGTAGGTCCGGTGGGCAGGGCTAGGCATGGTGGTAACTCGCCGCAATAACTCCTTTAAAAAGTCAGTCTCGACTCAGACTGAGGGGGAATATAAGCAGGTAGGTATGTGTCATAAGCAAGAGGTAGGTGTCCAGGCATCTAGCTGCAGACGGTGCTGGAGTCTGGCACTTGAGATGCAGGGTAGAGGGGACGGCTCCTGCATTAGGTGTGAGCAGATCGACTATCTGCTTAGCCTGGTGGCCGGACTGAAGGACGAGGTTGCTAGATTTAGAGATGTAAGCAATTGTAGAAGGGTGATGAACCTGAGTAACCAGGCTCTGCAGGCCCCCCCAGCAGAGGCCGGTTATCCAAAAAGCAGAGGGGAATGGACGCAGATTCCTCTCAAAAGACGCAAGTTTAAACCTCCTTGCCTCCCCTCACCCCCCCCACTGCCCTTGGAAAACAAGTATGGGGCATTGGAGGTTGAGGGTGAGGCGATTCTGATATCGGAGGACACACCATCTGGGGTTTTCCCTGTGGCAAAACAGCCTAAGGTTAAACAGCCTAAGGTTAAACAGCCTTCCCCTGGCATCAGGACTTGCTCCCTTAAAAAAAAGAGGAGGGTAATTGTTATTGGCGATTCCCTCCTGAGGGGAACAGAGGGCCCCATATGTTGGCCAGACCCTACTCACAGGGAGGTTTGTTGCCTTCCAGGAGCTATGGTTGGAGATGTTACCAGAAGACTGCCTGGTATGGTGCAGCCCTCTGACTATTATCCCTTGATAGTTATGCAGTTAGGGAATGACGATGTTGCAACCAGAACTCCCAGGGCTATCAAAGATGACTTCAGGGCCCTGGGAGATCTGGTTGAGGGGTCAGGTGCACACATAATTTTTTTGTCTATACCCTTAGTTGCAGGAGGGAATACCATAAGGAACAGGTGAGCAGCTGCAGTCAACAAGTGGCTTAGAGGCTAGTGCAGTCAAAAGAATTTTGGGTTTTTCGATCATGAAAAACTTTCTGCTGCACCAGGCCAGCTGGCAACAGATGGAGCACATCTGTCCCAGAGGAGGGGTAAGATCAGAGTGTACGAGAATGGCCTGTCCCTCAAAGGAAAAAAGATTCTAGGAAGGGAATTGGCAGGTCTCATAGATAGGGCTTTAAACTAGTTTTGAAGGGGGAAGGGGCTGAAACCAGTCCCCCCAGGCAGGAGTCTGGGGGTGATAAGCCAGAGCCAGAGGTGAAACCAGCAGCCTGGATGAAGTGCATGTACACTAATGCACGAAGCATGGGCAACAAACAAGAGGAGCTGGAAGCCTTGTTGCAGCAGGAAAGTTATGATGTAGTTGCCATCACAGAGACATGGCGGGACGACTCACATGACTGGAGTGCTGCAATTGACAGCTACAGGCTCTTCAGGAGAGACAGGCAAAGAAGGAGGGGTGGAGGGGTGGCCCTTTACATCAGGAAGGCACTAGATGCCATTGAGCTGGAGATCAGGGACCATCAGGTTGAGTGTCTGTGGGTGAGAATTAGAGGGAAGGCCAACAGGGCTGACATCCTGGTTGGAGTCTGTTATAGACCACCCAAACAGGAGGAAGATGTTGATGAGTCATTCTATAGGCAGCTTAAGGCTGTCTCAAGATCTCCTGACCTTGTTCTCATGGGTGACTTCAACTTGCCTGATATCTGCTGGGATCTTAACATAGCAGAGAAGAGGCAATCTAGGAGGTTCTTAGAATGCATGGAGGACAGCTTCTTATCCCAGGTGCTGCGTGTGTCTACCAGGGGCAAGGCTATGCTTCACCTCCTCTTCACCAATAGGGAAGGGCTGGTGGGTGATGTGGTGGTTGGAGGGTGCTTAGGGGCCAGTGACCATGAGATAATTGAATTCTCAGTATTTGGTCAAGCTAAGAGGGGTAGCAAGAGGACCTCCACTCTGGATTTCCGGAGGGTGGATTTCAGGCTACTCAAGGAACTAATTCAGAGGGTTCCTTGGGATAAAGCCCTTAAAAACAAAGGGGTCTTCAAGGAAGAATTGTTGAAGGCTCAGGGACAGGCTGTGCCAATGTGCCAGAAGATGAGCTGCCGGGGCAGACGGCCAGCCTGGATGGTTAATGAACTTCTAAAAGAACTAAGGGAAAAAAACAGGGTGTATCATCTTTGGAAGAAAGGTGAGGCAACCCATGAAAAATTTAAGGATGTTGCTAGGTCTTGTAGAAAGAAAATTAGGGAGGCAAAAGCACATTTGGAGCTTAGACTGGCCTCTGCTGTGAAGGACAACAAAAAGTCCTTCTATAAATACATTAACAGCAAGAGGAAGGTCAAGGACAACCTCCACTCCTTGGTGAACACGCAGGGGAACGTTGTAACAAAGGATGAGGAAAAGGCAGAGATACTTAACACTTTCTTTGCCTCAATTTTTACTAGCAGGACAGAATGCCTTCCAGACAGCTGGTCTGCAGAGCTGGCAGAAGGAGGCAGGGAGCAGCATAGTTTTCCTCTGTTCCAGAATGGGGTATTTGGTGATCTGCTCAGCTGCTTGGATCCCCACAAGTCCATGGGACCAGATGGGATCCATCCGAGGGTGCTGAGAGAGCTGTCAGATGAGCTGGCCAAGCCGCTCTCCATCGTTTTTCAGCAGTCCTGGCTCACTGAAGAGGTCCCAGAGGACTGGAAGCTGGCCAACATGGTGCCCATCCACAAGAAGGGCCGGTTGGATGAGCCAGGGAATTATAGGCCTGTCAGCCTGACCTCAGTGCCAGGCAAGATCATGGAACAGGTCATCCTGAGTGCAATCACACAGCACTTAGAGGATGGCCAAGGGATCAGGCCGAGCTAGCATGTATTTATGAAGGGCAGGTCCTGCCTGACCAACCTGATCTCCTTCTATGATCAGGTGACCCACCTGGTGGATGTGGGGAGGCCTGTGGATGTAGTCTACCTGGACTTCAGCAAGTCCTTTGACACCGTCCCCCATAGCTAACTCCTGGCCAAGCTGTCAGCCCATGGCTTGGACAGCAGCACTCTAAGCTGGGTTAGGAACTGGCTGGATGGCCGAGCCCAGAGAGTGGTGGTGAACGGTGCCACATCCAGCTGGCGGCCAGTCAGTAGTGGAGTCCCCCAGGGATCAGTGCTGGGCCCTGAGCTCTTTAACATCTTTATTGATGATCTGGATGAGGGCATTGAGTCGATCATCAGTAAATTTGCTGGTGACACCAAGCTGGGGGCAGGAGTTGATCTGCTGGAGGGTAGAGAGGCTCTGCAGAGAGACCTCGACAGGCTGGACAGATGGGCAGAATCCAAGGGCATGAGATTTAACACATCCAAGTGCCGGGTTTTGCACATCGGCCACAACAACCCCATGCAGTTCTACAGGCTGGGGTCAGAGTGGCTGGAGAGCGGCCAGGCAGAGAGGGACCTGGGGGTACTGGTTGATGGTAGACTGAACATGAGCCTGCAGTGTGCCCAGGCAGCCAGGAGGGCCAATGGCATCCTGGCCTGCATCGGGAACAGTGTGGCCAGCAGGAGCAGGGAGGTCATTCTGCCCCTGTACACTGCACTGGTTAGGCCACACCTCGAGTACTGTGTCCAGTTCTGGGCCCCTCAGTTTAGGAAGGATGTTGATTTGCTGGAGTGTGTCCAGAGAAGGGCAACAAAGTTGGTGAGGGGCTTGGAGCACAAGCCCTATGAAGAGAGGCTGAGGGAGCTGGGGCTGCTTAGCCTGGAGAAGAGGAGACTCAGGGGTGACCTTATTGCTGTCTACAACTACCTGAAGGGGGGTTGTAGACAGGCAGAGGTTGGTCTCTTCTCCCAGGCAGCCAGCACCAGAACAAGAGGACACAGTCTCAGGCTGTGCCAGGGGAGGTTCAGACTGGGGGTCAGGAGGAAGTTTTACACAGAGTGATTGCCCACTGGAATGGGCTGCCTGGGGAGGTGGTGGAATTGCCATCACTGGAGGTGTTCAGGAGGTTTAGTTGGTTGGGTGGTGTTGGATGATAGGTTGGATGCGATGATCTTGAAGGTCTCTTCCAACCTGGTCTGGTCTATTCTATTCTATTCTATTCTATTCTATTCTATTCTATTCTATTCTATTCTATTCTATTCTATTCTATATGTTGCAGACTCAGCTGACACAAACACAGGGTGCTAGACTGGAAAGTTTTGGGCATATCTTGACACAAGAAAGGCACAGGCAGAAAGAAAGGACAAGCTAGAGCTCTGCCATGCCAGATGAGCCTCAGTTTGGGGCTGTCCTTACTCTTACCATCCTTTCTGGTCTTCTGACTTTTGCATTCCCAGTCACATAACAAGCCAGCTTCAACAAGAGAGAAGAAAGTGGCATTGGTATGAATGCCTGACAGACTTGAGGTAGACTCGGATATGTAGCCATACCTCTTAAACTTGGTAATGTCCTGGGGATGTTTTGCTTTCTACACACATGACCTAATGTTCAAATCACATTTTTTCTACCTTTGTTTTTTTGGTGCTTACCTCCCTTTTCAACCATAATCTTAGCAAAATTCTCTGATTCCCATGTGAATAAAAGCAACTGATGTCCTGAAGCAAAAAGCATTTTCAGATATCCCCCCCCTTCACTCCCCCTCTCCCCTTCCCCCCCCCCCCCCCCCCCATGCATCTAGCATGTTTTTGAATTTTCACAGTTCCTACCCTTCCTGGATCACCATTCAGACACTCTTACCTCCTTCTATTAATTATCCATTTGGTCTGTCTGACTCATTTACAGTATCACAGTATCACCAACACTGGAAGAAACCTCAAAGATCATCAAGTCCAACCTGATTTAGATGCACTAGGTGATCTTCCTGGAGCTAAAGTGGCTTGTAGTTAAGTGCTGCTGCACCCAAATTAGGTGATTAAGATTTGGCCATTTGGACAAATTTACTGTATTGGTTTACCTCCACTAGGATCAGCTACTGCCTTGCCTCCTTCTTGGAGGATAATGCTCAAACTATCTGAGTAAGGATATTTCAAATTACTTATGGTTTCTAACTACCTATAGAAGCTCTAAATCATATCCCAAATTTGCCATGAATTCAGGTTTCTCTATTGCTATTTGGTAACGCTACACGGTAGGATGTCCATAGGAAGTCTATGAAAACACTTTATTTATGTCAGTGGCTAAAGGTCTGTAAACTCACCCTCTCAGAAATATCTTCATAAATCTTACATGATGAAAAGTCTTTTAGAAATATGAACCCCTTACAAAGAAGATAAAAGTTCACCAGACAATGTTTTTCTCATTTTCAGATGACTATGACCAATAAAGAGTAAGGTGGCAGCAAAGCCTTGTGATTAATGCTCAGCAGACCTTGTTCATGTCTCTGATTTCCATACCTCTTGGCCAGTCCAAAGGAATTAATTGGATGTGTCTGAGATGTGTTGATCCACACAGCAGCCTTTTTGTCTGGGAGTTCCTGATGGCTGCTGGACAGCCAGAAATACAGTAGATTTCCGGTGGTATCGACGAGGGACAGTGGGCTATCTCTAGAAGTGGTACAGTCCTAGCTAAAATGACAGACCTGGGAGCTCTCTATTCCTTGTTTGACTGCATGTATCTTAGTGCATGCAAAATTTATAATATAAGGGCAGTTTATTACATTTATAAAATAGGGTAAATAATTCTTATTTTCTCTTATCTACTCAGGATGTACACTTTTACTCCCAGAAGGCAACTGTATGCTACATATACTGTGCAGAGCCCTGATCCCATTTGGGACCTCTAGATGGTACTGTAATATAATAATATAATAAACTGGCAGATGGATACTTCTTAAAAAAATAAAAACATAAAAAAAAAAAGAAAAAAAAAAAAAAAAGAAGAAAGAAAGAAAGGAAGGAAGGTGGGGGGGGAGGCTAATTCACATGAATGTATCACAAAAGGAATAACAGAGTTACCCAGGTTTCAGCTTCCATAGACAGACTGCATAAAATACAAACAATGAACAAGCACAGCCAACAGGAGGTTTTTTCATTCATCAGACTTACCTGGTAGAAAGGCTAAACTACTGCTAACCTTTTCATGTCTTACAAATCCACTCTCTGTACCCATCATTAAATACCTTCCAGGTAAAAAAACCAGCCAAACATAGAAAATGGCCTCTTGTTATAGAAGCCAATGCGTGTCCAATAGGTGACATAAAAGTCAGTTTTCCCTCTGCATTGCAATAGGTTTTCTCTGGCAGTCTCTTTGAACAGAGACAACTGTCAGCAGGAGGCTATCACACCCTGCTCCGGAGTTTTTGAAGAAGGAATGTCAGAGGTTCAAAATCCTTGAAAAGGGAACACCCCTGTCAAGAGGAGGCTTTGAACTGACACTAAACATATATTTATAATTACAGATGAGGCAGTATAGTATGCACAATGAATAAAGACATGCAGTGTGTCCTACGGGCATGGCAGGAGAGGTGACATGCATCATGAAGCCTTGTTAAACTGCTCACTGGGGCTGAGGAAACCTGAGGCTTGTGCTTTTCATGTCACAATGCAATCCTTTTGCTTTCAGGAGTGCGCACACTTCACATGCACTATTGATATCTCTTTAATACATGACATAACTCTTAAGCCTACCTCAAGAAAGTAACATAATCTTGTTCACATACCTAGCATGGATGCCAGAAAGGATGCAGGGCAGCTCAGCTCAGTGTGCTCCCTGTGAGAGGCCTGAACTTGGGCAAACAAGCCTCAGGAGGCTCGCTTGGAAAGAGTCAGAGCCTTGCTGCCATTTGCCTGGGAGGCATGGAGAGAAAAGCAAAGCCAAAACCAGACAAAACGTGTACATTTCTATTTAGAGATGAAGTTGTTTCCAGCCCTTTATGTGCGTGCACATATGCATGCAAGAGTGATTATGATCTCAGAATGAAAGCAGTTTACTGAAGCAGTATGTTGTTTTCCTAGTAGGAAAACATATGCGTATATAAACATACAAATACTTATATTTATGCACAGAAAATTTCCACATATTAAAGTCTGCAGCACTTATTCTCTTATTCAGGAAAATGCATGGGTGCTATTATTTATTGCTCAGGATTCCTGAACGAGTGTCCCTAGAGAGTCAGAGCCCCCAGACATCTCTACTAAAACTTCTGCACTGCTTGGCTCCAGACACAATGGATAAATAGCTCATCACTTACCTGCTGAAAGGTACTTTGAAAACATGTGTAAAAGTGCTAAAGTTGTCCAGATGACAATTTCTTCCATTCTACCAGCTAACTGTGGGAAAACAAACAAACAAAACAAACCCCAAAACAAGCAAAAACCCAACCCAAAACAAAACAAAAC
This sequence comes from Melanerpes formicivorus, assembly GCF_026170545.1. NCBI lineage: Eukaryota > Metazoa > Chordata > Aves > Piciformes > Picidae > Melanerpes > Melanerpes formicivorus. The sequence continues at coordinate 4,336,695 of NW_027142395.1, read as the reverse complement.
CAACCAATCAAACCACAACCTACAGCTTTTAATGAAACTGAGCTATGGATAAGTTGAGTAAACATTCCTGTAGACTGCATTAAAACCACAGCATATGCCTCAGAGATATTTGCCACCTGCAATGATTTTCCTTTCCTAGGAACAGAGAAGTCTGCAAATAACAAGATTCAGTTTCAGCAAGCAGTGTCTATCATTATTTAAACCATACTTTTCCAGCATGCTTTATCCTGAGGGAGAGCAGAGACATGATGAATTTCCTGTGTGAATCTGATTATAGGATCACTTCATGGATGTGGTGTCCATCTGCACTACACATCAAACATCACTAAACAATACGTGGCAAGAATCCCTGACATAATGCTACTTCTCATTTATGTTTTATGCATTCTTCTTCACCCATAGAGCTTAATTGACAATGCTCTTTGTATTTTGCCTGCCAGTTTTGATCAAGCAAATATAAAAAAGGATGCATGTTTAAACCAACACAGCATGAGTAATTAGAATCAAATACAGGTTTGCATTGAGGGTTTGGTGTATTATTTGATAGTAAACTTATTTTAAATCCTCAGGACTGCCATTATGAGGTGGGATTCCACATCCTGCTTGGAAGAGGGATTGAGTCTGAATGCAAATCACCCTTTATATAGCAATGCTTTCCTCTCCTCTTCTGTGCATGGGTTTTAAAGGGCTCCTTCAGGCTACAAGATTTTCTAATCAATTCTTTGCAGTCATATATGATCTTCTTACATGGCCCTCTTCCTCACTTTCCTCTCTTTACACCACAGCCACCCTGGTACATTTACACAATCTTCCAATGGTGTTCAGACAGGGCTTCCGGTGTCATAAGCAGCCCATTTACACAGTTCATTCTCAGGAGCAGACAGAATTTATAAGTAACTCACGTGAAACTAATATTCTTCCTCTTCAAAGCAATAGCCTGTTTTCCCTTAAGGAATAGAATCATAGAATCAACAAGGTTGGGAAAGACCTCAGAGATCATTGGGTCCAACTTGTCACCTAACACCTCATGACTAAGCCATGGCTTCAAGTGCCACACCAAATTCCCTCTTGAACACCTCCAGGGATGGTGACTCCACCACCTCCCTGGGCAGCACATTCCAATGGCCAATTACTCTTTCTGGGAAGAACTTTCTCCTCACCTCCAGCCTAAACCTCCCCTGGCACAGCTTGAGACTGTGTCCCCGTGTTCTGGTGCTGGGTGCCAGGGAGAAGAGACCAACCCCTTCCTGGCTACAACCACCCTTCAGGTAGTCGTAGAGGGCAATGAGGTCACCCCTGAGCCTCCTCTTCTCCAGGCTAAACAATCCCAGCTCCCTCAGCCTCTCCTCATAGGGCTTGTGCTCAAGGCCTCTCACCAGCCTTGTTGCCCTTCTTTGGACACGTTCAAGTGTTTCGATGTCCTTCTTAAACTGAGGGGCCCAGAACTGGGCACAGGACTCAAGGTGCGAGTAGTTGTAGTCAGGTAGATGTAGAGAGCAATAAGGTCTCCCCTGAGCCTCCTCTTCTCCAGACTAAGCAAGCCCAGCTCCCTCAGCCTCTCCTCACAGAGCTTGCGCTCGAGACCTCTCAGTTAAGTATGGTCTAATTTTCAGTATGGGTTGGCCCTGCAAATACAAAAGAGGTTCATCTGGTCATCTCCAAGGCCTCTTGGAAATACTAAGTGGTAGACAATGAACAGTCAAAGAAAGTCAGCATTCCCCAGAGAGATCCCTTTGGCACTCATCTAGTGAACAGAAAGAAATTAAAGGCATATGTGTCCATAGAACAACTGTATGGATATGAAGTTAGGTTTGGGAGCAATACAGTTTTCCAGATATTTGTGGACTTCACAGTTGATGCACATCCCCTAATCCTCTGTAGCTATGAAGCACATTTAGAAGTTCAGTGGCATGCACAAGGATGCTACCTGTGTTTTCATACACTGACATTTTTCACAACAAATAAAATAAACTACTAGGAGGTGAGTCTACACTGCTCTACTGTCTTTCCAGGTTTGTATCAGAGCTTTCTGGGGAAACTTGGAGAGCTCCCTTTGTGTTCTTCCCCAGAGGATATCTCTGTATATTATTTACATAATTATTTTTTCATCCAGGATGTTTTACTGCATCTGGCAGAGCTAGACCTCTGAATGATCAGTCAAAACATTTACAGAATAGACACAGTGAGTAGATTCTCCCACTTCAGGAAATAATGGTTACAGCTAGCCTAAAGGAAGTCATCAAAGTACCACTTAAGTCTTTGGCAGAGGCAAACCATGACTGTGTGATGCAGTCACTTATTAAACCTGAACTGTGTGGTATATGAGCACGTAACATATTACAACTCAGATTTGCCATCAACTAGTAAGAAGGTATAAAAAAGACAGGACTTAGATGTACAGCTCTTTGGAACAAGGGCCTGCACAAATGTCCCTGAAGGGTTTTTTCAATCAGTTTCTGTGATAATACTTCCATACTGAAATGTGACTCTTACAGTTTACCACATATGCTTTTGGGAGAAGACTTATGTCTTATTTGCTGCCTTAGTGAGGAAAAACAGCATCCTGTGAAAAGAAGGAATGATGTTATTTTGCAACATGCTTATTTACAAATCCTCTGTTAAGATGTCATGATTGCAGTTCTGTTGCACAGTAGTTTTTAAGCAACTTTATAATAACTCTGAACCAAACCATTCGAATAAGATACAAATGTGAAATAAAACCTCTAATTACTTCCCAAAAGATTTACAAGCAATGCTCAAAGGTTACAGACTGTAGACATAGCCTATTTCACAGACTGTGAAATAGCCATAGTGGGTACACGCTACCAAAACCCAGCAAGAAGGCCAATGGCATCTTGGCCTATGTGAGGAACAGTGTGGGCAGCAGGAGCAGAGAAGTCATTGTGCCCCTGTACTCAGCACTGGTTAGGCCACGCCTTGAGTATTGTGTCCAGTTCTGGGCCCCTCAGTTTAGGAAAGATGTTGAATTGGTGGAACGTGTCCAGAGAAGGACAACAAAGCTGGGGAGGGGTTTGGAGCATAGCCCTGTGAGGAGAGGCTGAAGGAGCTGGAGTTGCTTAGCCTGGAGAACAGGAGGCTCATGGCACCTAGCACCCCATCCAGTCTCCTCCTAAACACCTCCAGTGATGGTGACTCCACCACCTCCCCAGGCAGCCCATTCCAATGGTCAATCACTCCCTCTATGAAGAATTTCTTCCTAACGTCCAGCCTAAACCTCCCCTGGTGCAGCTTGAGACTGTGTCCTCTTGTTCTGGTGCTGGGTGCCTGGGAGAAGAGACCAATCCCCACCTGGCTACAACCTCCCTTCAGGGAGTTGTAGAGAGCACTTTGGCCAGGAGTTCAAGCACAGCTGAGCTAGTCAGATGTGCTCATCTTTAGACATTTCAGCAGCTGAGAGGAGTTATGGCTGGCTTCCCTGTGTGGTTTTGTTCCTAACTCTAAAGCAAAGCCGAAAAGGTAAATAATTTTCCTCAATAATATAGAATTTCTAAAAGTGAAAATGACAATTCAGAAGGTAAGTTCTGGCACTGCACTTAAATGCCTGGTCTGTAAGAAATGTAGTGACTAGGACAGAGTAACAGACTGATATACCTTCTACTTCAAATACTCTCTTTGGTTACAGAGCAAATATCATAAGGAGAATTAACCTGCCACACCAGAGTGCACTCAGACCATCTGAAGAGTCCATATCTGGGAGTCTGATGTCAGTCATGCTTCTTGCTTTCTGAGGTCCTCACTATTCAGATGGAACTGACGGATGCACAGCTGATGGTTGAAGTAGTGGTTTAACAAGAAGACAGCTTGTCCAGTGCTGAAACACTGTTAACTTATTTCACTTAATACTATCACAGTATCACAGTATCGCTAAGGTTGGAAGAGACCTCGAGGATCATCAAGTCCAACCTGTCACCACAGACCTCATGACTAGACCATGGCACCAAGTGCCACATCCAATCTCCTCTTGAACACCTTCAGGGATGGTGACTCCACCACCTCCCTGGGCAGTCCATTCCAATGACTAATGACTCTCTCGGTGAAGAACTTTCTCCTCGCCTCTAGTCTAAACTTCCCCTGGCGCAGCTCGAGACTGTGTCCCCTTGTTCTGGTGCTGGTTGCCTGGAAGAAGAGACCAACGCCTTCCTGGCTACAACCACTTTTCAGGTAGTTGTAGAGGGCAATGAGGTCACCCCTGAGCCTCCTCTTCTCCAGGCTAAACAATCCCTGCTCCCTCAGCCTCTCCTATGTAAGACTTGAGATCAGCTCCACTTAATCCTACCACAACATCTAGAGTGTTTCTGGTTAAGTCTCCTGGCAGTGAACTCCAATGAATGTTTAAGAGTGTGAGAGTTAGGCGAGCTACATACTGTTTTTCTCCCTTGTACATCTACTCACCTCTGGATAAGGGAATTGATGTTCTCAGTGTTGCATTCAGATCATCATTTTTAAAACCTGACAGTGGACCTATCCTCCATGAGGACATACAATCTTTCCTACTTCTCAGCCTTTTAACCCTTTTTGTGTCTTTTTTAAGCAAACTATATCCTTTTTTTGGTACAAAGAAACTCCAGAAATGCGTGAACATTTGAAATGCGGATTAATTTTAAATTTAAACCAAACCATGTTTTCTGGTTTGTTCTTTTCATAATAAGTAATTTCCTAGTTTTGTTTTCAACTGACATAAAAATGTTTCCTACCTCTGCTATAGCTAATGGTGAAAGTTCTGTTTTCCATGAAGATAGGTTGAACCCCTTGCCCAGAGTCACTCAGCAACCTTGCCCTAATCTCATGAGTCATCAGGACAGTTATCAGGACATCAGCGTGTATTGGGTTTGGCCAAGCTGGAGTTAATTCTCCTCAAAAGCATCCTTCTAGTGCTGTTTTGCAGCAGTAGTTGATAATACACTAGTGTTTTGGATACTGCTGAACAAGTATCCAGGCTGTGTTCTTCCAACATCTTTCTGCGAGAAAGGAGAGGAGAGGAGAGGAGAGGAGAGGAGAGGAGAGGAGAGGAGAGGAGAGGAGAGGAGAGGAGAGGAGAGGAGAGGAGAGGAGAGGAGAGGAGAGGAGAGGAGAGGAGAGGAGAGGAGAGGAGAGGAGAGGAGAGGAGAGGAGAGGAGAGGAGAGGAGAGGAGAGGAGAGGAGAGGAGAGGAGAGGAGAGGAGAGGAGAGGAGAGGAGAGGAGAGGAGAGGAGAGGAGAGGAGAGGAGAGGAGAGGAGAGGAGAGGAGAGGAGAGGAGAGGAGAGGAGAGGAGAGGAGAGGAGAGGAGAGGAGAGGAGAGGAGAGGAGAGGAGAGGAGAGGAGAGGAGAGGAGAGGAGAGGAGAGGAGAGGAGAGGAGAGGAGAGGAGAGGAGAGGAGAGGAGAGGAGAGGAGAGGAGAGGAGAGGAGAGGAGAGGAGAGGAGAGGAGAGGAGAGGAGAGGAGAGGAGAGGAGAGGAGAGGAGAGGAGAGGAGAGGAGAGGAGAGGAGAGGAGAGGAGAGGAGAGGAGAGGAGAGGAGAGGAGAGGAGAGGAGAGGAGAGGAGAGGAGAGGAGAGGAGAGGAGAAGGAAATAGGATAGGATAGGATAGGATAGGATAGGATAGGATAGGATAGGATAGGATAGGATAGGATAGGATAGGATAGGATAGGATAGAATTAACCAGGTTGGAAAAGACCTTTAAGATCATCAAGTCCAACCTATCAACTAACACCATCTAATCAACTAAACCATGGCACCAAGTGCCTCATCCAGTCTCTTCCTAAACACCTCCAGTGACTCCACCACCTCCCTGGGCAGCCCATCCCAATGGCCAATCATGCTGGGCAAGATCTTGGGAGGGAACACAGCTGGGCCAGCTGACCCAAACTGGCCAAAGGGATATTCCATGACATATGACATCAGCTCAGATATAAGAACTATGTGAAGGAAGGAAGTATCCTCCAAAGGAACTACCAAGCATAGAGAGCCCTGCTTCACCACCACCTCCTTGCTGATGGGAAACAAAGACTGACATCTCTCTCTGCTTCTCACTTCTGCACAGTCTATTGCTTTTGCTTATCATTGTGATTAAATTGCTTCTATCATATAGCTGGATTCTGTTATATTTTCCCCTCTCCCCTGTCCATCTAAGGGGGAGTGATAGAGTGGCTTTGGTGGGCATTTGGCCCCTAGCCAGGGCCAAACCACAGCACAGTGTATCAGGCCTTTTGTTCATCTCAGATGTAGATCTGCATGGATTCTATGTCAGGTCAATGTCTCTAGGCTTCTCCTGAGGGGGGAAAAAATTATCATTGCCGATGTTTTGTTTTCTATATTGATCTTACCTCCTCCCAACATGAAGCTCTGCTTATGAGGAAGTGCTCTCAAAAATATCCTGAATAAACCCCACTTTACTTCCATAAAGAACTCAGTATAGAATCATAGAATGATCTGGGTTGGAAGGGACCTGTGAAGGTCATCTAGTCCAACCCCCCTGCAGTCAGCAGGGGCATCCTCAACTAGATCAGGTTGCCCAGAGTCCTGTTGAGCCTTGTGAGAAACAAGCCCACTCCTAAAAATTTTGTTGAGGGCCAAAGTCTGTTAAAGAAGGTTTATATACAGCACAAGGTACATGCCCTCCAGCATGTATACCTTTCCTCCCCACACTGGGGGCTTTTATAACCCACCCTTATTACACAACCCCTTCCTGTGCAGCATCCTGATTGGATCCAAGAACAAAGAACCTCTGCCCCACAACAGGAGTTCCTGCTACTGCATGTTTGACAGTGGTCTCTTCAGGGGTCAGTGGATGCCTGAACTTCTGAACTCAGGTGTCCCAGATGCACTGCACCTGCTGCTAAGGACCAGTACCTCACACGACATGGGTCCTCACATTCTTCCCGCTTGCTTGCCTATACCCTTAATTATCTGAAGGAAAATTACTTCCCCTATCTTTATTAATCACAGCCTCATTTTGAGTAAGTCCAGGGATGGGACCCCAGCCACTTCCCTGGACAACCTGATCCAGTGTTCCACCACCCTCATAGCAAAGAGCCTGCTCCTAACATCCAGTCTAAATCTGCTCTTCTTTGGTCTGAAGCTATTGCCCCCTGTCCTATCACTACAGGCTACTGTAAACAGTCTTTCTCCATCTTTCTTGTCGGTCCCCTTCAGGTACTGGAAGGTAACTATTAGGTCTCCCTGGCACCTTCTCTTCTCCAGGCTGAACAACCCCAGCTCCCTCAGCCTGTCATTGTAGCAGAGGAACTGTAACCCCCTCATTGTTTTCATGGCCCTCCCCTGGACTTGCTCCATCAGGTCCAGGTCCTTCCTGTATTGAGAGCTTCAGACTTGGACACAGTACTGCAGGTGAGGTCTCACCAGAGCAATACGGCAGAATCACCTCTCTGAATCTGCTGGGAACTCATCTCTTGATGCAGCCCAGAATGCAATTTGCTTTCTGGGCTGCAAGCACACACTGTCTGCTCATGTCCAGCTTCTCATCCATCAACATCCCCAAGTCTTTTTCTATAGGGCTGCTTTCTATCACCTCTTCCCCCAGTCTGTATTGATAGTGAGGATTGTTCTGGCCCAGGTACAGAACCCTGCACTTGCTCTAGTTGAACCTCGTGAGGTTCACCTGGGCTCACCTCTCCACCTTGTCCAGGTCCCTCTGGATGACATCCCATCCCTCTTGGGTATTGACAACACCACTGAGCTTGGTGTCATCTGCAAAGCTGCTGATGGTGCACTCAATCCCACTGCCTGTATCATTGATAAATAATATTAAACAGCACAGGTCCCAGTACAGACCCCTGAGGGGCACCACTCTCTATTGGACTTCAAGCCACTGAGCACCACCCTCTGGATGTGACCATCCAGCCAATTCTTTATCCACTGAGCAGTTCACCCATCAAATCTGAATCTCTCCAACTTGGTGAGTAGAGTGTTATGGGGGACTGTGTCAAAGGCCTTGCAGAAGTCCAGATAGAGCACATCCATAGGTTGTCCCTTACCTACTGACAGAGTCACTTCATCATAGAAAGCCATAAGGTTAGTCAGGTAGGATTTGCCCATAGTAAAGCCATGGTGGCTGTCTTGAATCACCTCCCTGTCCTCCATGTGCCTTAGCATGGCATCTAGGAGGATCTGTTCCATGATCTTCCCAGGCACAGAGGTGAGGCTACAGGTTGATAGTTCCCAAGGTCCTTCTTTCTGCCCTTTTTAGAAGTGGCTGTAATGTTTCCTTTCTTCCAGCCCCCAGGGTCTTCACCTGACTGCCAGGACTTTTCAAATATCATGGAGAGTGCCTAGGCAACTACATCAGCTAATTCCCTCAGGGCTCCAGGATGCATTTTGTCAGGTCCCATGGACTTGTGTCTCTCCAGGTTCTTCAGATGGCCATACAGCTCATCTTCACCTACAGGGGGAGGGACTTTGTCGGACTTTGTCACCCTTTGTCACTCTTATACCAGAAATAAAAGAGGAAATCTTCAGTCAGACATTGTCATGACCCAGTTATTCTGGTCAGACTTGACAAATCCTCTTGAAATATAAGCAAGCTAACACCAAATGGCTGATTAATTTGGTTTATTAGATTGGACTGGAGCAGAGGGGTAAATGGGAAGAAAAAGGAGAGGGAAACGTAGAGAGAGAGACTGGATGAGAGGGAGAGACTCAAAGAGCAAAGAAAGGATTTTCACGATTTCCTGTATTCAGATCGTAGAGTTATCACAGGAACAGTCCCCATTTGTTTGCGGCATCCACACACGTCGAAAATGGGCGCCCGCCGTGGCAGCAGCGAAAACAGACTGGTGCTGTGCTGGCGGAGTGACGCAGGCAGAGGGAGCCGTCTGGGCCGCGCTGGCGGTGCGAAGCGAGGTGGCAGCAGCAGCCGAGAGGGACAGACTGCCGAAGAACTGGTGGACAGCACGGGCAGTGCGGAACGCTGCAACGCGCAGCGAGGCCAGCTGTGCAAGAGGTGAAGAGCGGAGCCGTCGGGCTCCCGGGCCACACGTGGCCTCCCGAACATTACCGTTCTCCCATCACCCTCTGCAGGGCAGGAGCGGTGTTTCCAGAGCTATGCAGAGTGCAGTGTGCACATTGGCCTTTCAGTGGTGCTGTTGCAGTGCTTTTAAGCCGCACTGTCAGGCCATGCGACACCCTGTTTGAGACAATAAAGCAATTGGGGATGTCACAGACACATTCTTACTCCTCGGTAGACAGAAGGATTAAAAAGGGCACGCTTCGTCTCTGTAAGTTTAGCCTCCAAAGCAGGTTTGAGCTCTGTGTCTGGGATCCTTAGGAAGCTAATACTGGGAAGGGCATGCCAGCTGTGCTGAAGTCAAGTGATGCAATTTCCAGCAGTTTCATTACGAGTGTGGTTTTACCCAATGATTTTACCAGTGAAGCAACTCTTACTGTATTTGTGTACAGTTAGAAGATGTATGATGTCAAGAGCTGAGATTTTCAGGTAATTGCTACTTAGCATTTGCACAGTTGTTTAATAGGAAATGTCACAGATGAGGTATAGACTCTATTGTTGCCTCTGGTTAGCCGTCTTTGCTTTCTTCTAGGTCCTAACTTGGATAGACTCCCCAGAGAAGAAGATTTCAAGAGGATTTCTTCTCTGAGCAAAATTACTCACATGCATGTCTCTGAAGGGTCAGCAACTAAATTTGTATATTGCTTCTCACACAGCAACTACTTTTCCCATTTGATTTTAACAATGTTAGCTCCCAATTCAATTAACATTACCACTATTTTCTCTTGACAATTTCATGGCAAGTCTATGGGGATCCCATTCAAATGTCATATTGCCTCTGTGTTGTTAGACTTCAGTAGGAAAACAACTTCAGCACAAGTCTACAGAGATCTTGTTATGAAGCTGAATGTGAAATGCAGATGTCATCAATTATTTCAGTGTGAGCCTGTGGAGTCCCGGTCCCAATGTCATCATGATATGAAGTTTAAAAGAAAAAACATTTCAGCCTCCACGTGCAGAGACACCAGGATGATTTGAGAATTAAGGGAGAAACAGAAAGAGAGGGAAGGACAAAGCACATTTAATGCATTGTTGCAGTTGTGTGGGACAATAAATAGAATTCATAGGTCATATATTATGAGGCAGGAATTGGCAGGGGTCATTGATAGGGCTTTAAACTAGATTTGAAGGGGGAAGGGGTTAATAATCAAATGCCAGCTGGTGACACACAGTGAGGCAGCACTGCAGGGACAGAGGGATGGAGTAAGGGCTCTCACCTTGTTGCCCTGAGGCAAGCCAAGGACAATGCACCAAAACACCCTGAGGGAGTCAAGGGGGATTCACCTAAGAGGGTGACACTGCCAGCACAGCTGAAGTGCCTCTATGCAAACGCACAGCTTGGGCAAAAAAGCAGGATGAATTAAGGGCCACTGCACTGCTGGAATGCTATGACATAGTGGCTGTTACTGAAACTTGGTGGGATGATTCCCATGACTAGAAGGTAGGGATAGATGTGTACTAGCTCTTTAGGAAGGACAGGCAGGGTAGGAGGGGAGCAGGTGTTGCTCTATGTATCAATGACCAGCTGGAATCAGTGGAGCTCCACCTGGGCAAGGATGATGAGCTGGTTGAGAGCATATGGGTAAAAGATTAAAGGAAAGACAGGGGAAGGTGATGTTACTGTAGAGGTTTATTATAGAACATCTGACCATCAGAACCAAGCAGATGAGGCCCCTCATAGGCAGACAGAAGAAGCTTCACATTCACAGGCCCTGGTCCCCATGGGGAATTTCAATCACCCTAACATCTGCTGGAGAGACAGCACAGCAAGGCACCAGCAACCCAGGATGTTCCTGGAATGCACAGATGACAACTTCCTCCTACAAATGGTGGAGGAACCAATGAGAAAAGGTGTTATGTTGGACCTTGTGCTCACCAACAGGGAAAGGCTGGTGACCAGTATGGAGCTCAGGGACAGCTTTGGCTGCAGTGACCACAATGTGCTGGATTTAAGATCCTCGGGGAATCTAGGAGGATATATTCCAAGTTTATGACCCTGGTCTTCCGCCATGCAGACTTTGATCACTCCAGGGATCTGCTGGGCAAAGTATAGTGGGACAAAGCCCTAGAGACAAGGGGGGCCCAGGACAGCTGGTCCACATTCAAGGATCAACTTCTCCGTGTCCAGGAGCAAAGTATACCAACAAAGAGGAAGGCAGGAAAGAATGTTAGACCTGCCTGGATGAGCAGGGAGCTCCTGGACACCCTGTCACACAAAAAGAAAATGTACAGGGAGTGGAAGAGAGGACAGCTGGAATGGGGGCATGTAAGGAAGCTGCCTGAGCAGCAAGAGACTTGGTTAGAAAAGCTAAAGCTCAGTTAGAATTAAATCTAGCCGGGGAGATCAAGGGGAACAGCAAAAGTTTCTGTAATGACCAAAAGAAGACTAGGGAAAATGTGGGCCCCCTCAGAAAGGAAACACAACTGGTGACAAGTGACGTGGAGAAGGCTGAGGTTCTCAATGACATCTTTACCTCAGTCTTCACTGGCAAGAGCTCCAGCTGCACAACTGAAATCACAGAAGATAATGGCAGGGGCTGGAAAAAGGAACTGCCCATTGTAAGCATAGGCTCTTGACCATCCTTGGGGTCCCTTCCAACCCTGACAATTCTATGATTCTATGATTTTATGACCTTGGCAACCACAGTACTGAGCCTTCTGTATATACAGTCCTCTAATCCCATATGCAGAGGGTTTACACAAATGGATTACAGTGATAAGGAGTATTTCTAGATCCCTACAAGGAAAGGATTCTTTCTGGCTGCACATACTTAGAGTAGAACGTTGCTTCCCACAGATGAAATTTACTCTGCACCATGCAACACATAAGTACCCCTTAAATCCATAGTAAGTTTAATTTTGTCTGTACACTTCATCTGTGTAATTTTCTAGAAATAATTTGAAGAGAAGGATCTCTGAGCCCAGAGGGTGGATTCCCACTGTGTGCTAAGGGCGGCTCCAAAGCTGCCTTGATACCAGACTCATCAGTCACGCAGACAATAAACCTGTGAAAGGAAGCTCAAATGCAGCTTGAATGTGCCCTGGCATTGGTCCTCCCAGCACAGGTACAGAGGGGGACTTGGCTCACTGGATGCTGCCTATGTGGAAGTTACCTGGATGGTCACTTGCCTGCCCTAAACCCTATTACTTCCTAGAGCAGGAGAGAAAGATGCAAGGTCTCTGTGAGTGAGGCTGGGAGATGGCCGATCATGCAGTACTGGATTATTACTATCTTAGTGAGTGAAGACAGTGGGATTAACCCCAAAGGCAAGATCTTAGTGAGGTTAGTTTAGGAGGTGGAGCAGTCACTGTGGGAACAGATAGAAACAATACATATATGTGGAAGATGAGGCCAAGTACATTAACTAAAATGCATTTTTCCATGCTGTGCCAAGCAGAGAGTTTTCATTTGTTTTTTTTTGGGGGTGTTCTCTGTGTGTGTGTGTATGTGTGCAGGGCCAGTATCCCCTTATCTTTGTGCAGGTATGCCCTACTCTATTTACAAAAGGTCTACACAAAGTAAAAGTAATGTTTAAATGTAAGAAAATCCCAAAAGTGCTGCAGGCTTTCAGTCAATCACTTTGGACTTTGGTCCAAACTCATCTAGTCAACAATAGACTGCAGAAGAGTACTCATTTTGCTGACGTGGACCAAGGAAGTTGAAAAGTGTTACCTATTCTTCTGCCAGAAACAATGTAAGGTGTCTGAAAGGACAGGTCTGTCTGATAGGATGGGTAATCTCAAGTTCCCATCACAAAGGAATGTTTGCTTTGCCAGAAAATTGTCACTATTGTAGTCATGGCCTTTGACCAGTCCTGAAACTATCAAGGGCTTCCATACACATCCAGGAATCCGTGGCTAGGGAAGAGGTGGGAATTCCTCTTCTTCTTCTTCTTTCATAAAGACATTGCATGTTTGACTGTTCATAATGCTGTCCTTCTGAGAATAAAATGAGATCTGGATGAAGGGATTGAGTCCATCATCAGTAAATTTGCAGATGACACCAAGCTGGGGACAGGAGTTGATCTGTTCGAGGGTGGGAGAGCTATGCAGAGGGACCTTGTCAGGCTGGACAGATGGGCAGAGTCCAAGGACATGAGACTGAACACATCCAAGTGCCAGGTTCTACACATTGGCCACAACAACCCCAGGCAGTGCTACAGGCTGGTGTCAGAGTGGCTGGAGAGCAGCCAGGCAGAAAGGGACCTGGGGGTCCTGGCTGATAGTAGGCTGAACATGAGCCAGCAGTGTGCCCAGGTGGCCAAGAAGGCCAATGGCATCCTGGCCTGTATCAGGAATAGTGTGGCCAGCAGGAGCAGGGAAGTCATTGTGCCCTGTACTCAGCCCTGGTTAGGCCACACCTTGAGTCCTGTGTCCAGTTCTGGGCTCCTCAATTCAAGAAGGACATTGAGACACTTGGAACATGTCCAGAGAAGGGCAACAAGGGTCTGGAGCACAGCCCTGTGAGGAGAGGCTGAGGGAGCTGGGGTTGTGGGGTTGCTTAGCCTGGAGAAGAGGAGGCTCACGGGAGACCTCAGGGGAGGTTGTAGCCAGGTGGGGGTTGGTCTTCTCCCAGGCAAACAGCACCAGAACAAGCTGTGCCAGGGGAGGTTTAGGCTGGATGTTAGGAAAAAGTTCTTCCCAGAAGGAGAGATTGGCCATTGGAATGTGCTGCCCAGGGAGGTGGTGGAGTCACCATCACTGAAGGTGTTTAGGAAGAGACTGGATGAGGCACTTGGTGCCATGGTTTAGTTGATTAGATGGTGTTAGGTGATAGGTTGGACTTGATGATCTCAAAGGTCTTTTCCAACCTGGTTAATTGTATTCTGTTCCATTTAATGGAACAATGAGAAACCCTTCAGAAGTATGATGGCCAGATTTTAGAACACATCTCATATTTAGAAACTAGCCTAGGAGAGTTGATCTAACCATATCTGCCATATCTCATGTGTCGTTCTGTCTGCCTACATGCACTCATGATGGTGTTTTGCAGCAGACTCAGGTTTTGCAGCAGCACACACTGCACTACACCCACAGAAGTCCAGAATAAATAATTCTGTAGATGCCACAATGCTTTCAACACAAAAAAGCTGAGTTCAAGGAGTCTTTCATTTCTCCACATCTATTCAATAAACCAAGTTTCCAACTTTGCTTGTATTTGCTTTGAATCCAGGTACTTCCTGCAAGCACAAAGCATCTTTTTTTTTTTTTTTTTTTTTTTTTTCCCCACTAAGGACAGGAAGTTAACAGAAGAGTTCTTACCTCAATCCATCCCAACACTGGTGTCATCTATCTGTAGTATTCGCTTCCAGAGCTATTAGAAAGGAATAACAATACGGAGTTTGGATGGCTTCCTATTCCTTTTAACTTACTGAAGCACAAAAAGGGAAGTACTATGGTAACATCTCAACATACTTCTGCTGATATAGCCTAGTCTTAAGCATGCTCTGTGTGTGTGTTATGCATCCTGCTACACTTTTTTGATGTTCAGGGGTCTCTGCAGCTCATCCATAGTGGGAGCTTTGGATGAGAATATCTGCTGGAAGTTTTGTCCTCAGGCTGAGATGAACTGGAGGTAGCAAATTACTAACTGCAAGACTAGAAGATTTTTACATTCTGATTCTGACTTGCATGTTAAACAGCAAATTTGTTACACCTTTTGATATTATAATGGTCAATGTTATGGTAGTTGAGCAGTTACTGTACTAGCAGCTGCTATAGCTGCTATAGCTCTGAGTTACTCCCGAGTAATACACTGTGGGTAGCCTGTGTTGGTTTTACGTGGATAGAGAGCTCAAGGGGGTCTGCATACTGGCTAGTTTCTTTCTGCACTGCAAATAATACAGGCTTATTGAAACGTTCTTAATCTGCATAATCAGGACAGAAAATTAATATGAACAGGCTCACTCATTAAATTTCTCTCTCCTGCTTCTGCACCACCTCTGTGAACAGTCTCTTCTGCAATGGATATTACTATTTCTGAATCTGTTCCAAGACAGAAAACAGAAGAGCACCAACACTCTTCTGGGTTAGCTGACTTAAAAAACAAAAGCCTGAAAAATAAAACTCAGCAGGCGACCTCAATTTTATCTGAACCCAGTTTGCGTTGCTATGGATTATTTAACCCAAATCAGTTCACCCACCTCCCTGCCCATTTAGCTACAATGTTTATTTTGCACAGAAATTAATAAGGAGGCTAAGTGATAGCACTTTGCAAAACATTTACAAATTATCCAGCATCCCGGATTTGCATAGCTCATAGCTGACATTGCAAGTTCAGCTTTGGCAAGCACACCTACAGTGCAAGGGGGCTTGTTGTGCCTGTGTTAAATTCAGAACTCTCCAGTGGCTCTAACAGGAATCAGATAAAAAGCCAGTTAAGATGTATCCTGCCTCTGGATAGCTGGGTAACGACAGATGCTTCTGATGCAGAATGGAAGAAATAAGGTCGGAGAGATGGCTGGAGAGGGCAGGAGGGAAGGCAGAAGGAGAAGGAGGTTGGAGCAAGGTGCTAAGGCAAGAGATGGAACAAACCCACTGAGCAGTACTGCTCCCATCAAGCAGAAGAGGATAATATTCCAGACATTTTCCTTCCCACAGGAGTGGTTATCCCAGTTTCCTACTGCTAGATAATCTCCTTCTTCTCTCCTCTTTTCCCTGGTGTCATGAAGCACACGTTCTGAGTCTGTTGGCTGGGACAATGATGCAGTCCCACCCATATCCACTCAGACTTGGAAAGGGATGAAGGGGTAAAGAGACACTTCTAGACTGGGGATCCTGCTTCAGGGCCACTCTCCTTGGTACAACCCCAGTGCAGCCTGGTTCCTCCCCAGGTCAGACAACCATAACAGATTCAGTGTGGGCCTGTTGGGACTAGATGACAGGTCCTGTACTCTCCTGTCATACTACAAGGTTCAACTTTACATCAAGTGATTTGTCAGTATTTTCCTGCTAGCATTTGGCTTTTCTCTTGGCTTTGTTCCTTACTGCAGCTAACTGTCCTGACAAATGAAAGTCATACTGAAACTATGCGGCTTTGTAATTATTATCTTCGCAAAATGTTTTGAAAGCTGAAGAGTTGCTGCTTGCTCCCTCACAAGATGGAAGTGCCTGCCAGAAGTTCAATTTAACTGTCAACACCTCTGCTCATGAACTTAAATATTTTGGAGTCTGTCTTTATAGTTACATATATTTGCATGTTCTGTTTTCTGTAGGACAGACAACTGGTTGCTAATAGAAATGTATTCCTGTTTAGTCATGTTCCTTTATTTAAGGCTGATGTTGAACTAGTTTTCTCCTTTCTGATCTAGCATTCATGTCAGAAATAGGTTTTCTGAATTCACAGTTGACTGTAGCCCT
Source organism: Melanerpes formicivorus (assembly GCF_026170545.1). Lineage (NCBI taxonomy): Eukaryota > Metazoa > Chordata > Aves > Piciformes > Picidae > Melanerpes > Melanerpes formicivorus. Next base: position 4,320,313 of record NW_027142395.1, on the reverse strand, counting down.
TTAGGATTTCAGTGCTTTAAAAATACTCAGATCCTGGATGACCTTGTGACTGACATTGCTGCTGGCTTTTTGAACCCAGAATAGTAAAGCCTGCAAAAAAAAATGAAATTGGTCCTTCCCATTTCCATAAGCACTTCAGCATTTCCATAACACACAGGTACACCCTCAGTAACTTTGGGGAGAGAACCTGTGAACATTAAATTAGGCACACTGATAACCACATGAAGAAACAGCCTGACAAAAGAAGTTTAATATATGTATTCAGTCTTTGTCAAATACGTCAGGCCCCATGTATCATGGCAGTAGACAGCAAATACTGTATGATGTTGAGCAGAAGTCAGCCAGGCTATACTCAGTATTAACAAGAAATTGGTACCTTGGCCACAGTTGGAAGTCCCCCTAAAGTTTAGATCTTCAGATGCTCAGCTCCCATTGACTTTAGATGGAGTTGGATGCCTGTGTGATCTTGAGAACTGAGACTGCAGAAAGAGTTCCCAAAATGCTGATTCACCTGGTTGCCTACAGTTTTGTATGAGAAATTGATTTTGCATCTTGAAGCTCCATAAAATGGAATAGACTCTATCCCTCCTCTTTCTTTTGCATCCTCTGTCCTTATAAGAAGTAGGACTCATTTGAGGTGGGATACACTCAAACGTCATTGGTTTGGAAGTGAGGAACTCAGTACACATTTATCCTTTAGATATAATGGAAGCTGTATATGACCTTTACTGGACACCTCAGTTAACTCTATACTTCATTAAGAACTCTTTGCATTCTTAATTAACTTTCTTACACCCTGGCTGGACTGTGCTCAGCCACAGTTGCCCTCCATAGGCAGAGGCAGAAGGAGAAACAATGATGTTAACAAGAATCAGATAGAGAGAATATGCCCTAAAATCCTGTCATGAGGAAGAATGTTTGGGCATGACCACAGCAGCTAAGGTGAGGAAAGGCAGAGTGAGCAACTCTCTCCTCCAGAGTTTATGTACATTAAGGGCCCATAGATTGCATTCAAGGTTGCATTTACACTGCTCTGAAACTCATTATGTTTCTTCCACATGAATTTAGATGCCTCCTTCTGGTATCTGCTTTTAAGTCCTGTGTGATAATTCAATTTAAAACATTAAAATGTTCATTGTTGAAGATGTTTCAAGATGCCACCAGCAAATTCATTTAAAATGCCACAGAAAATAATGGTGTCTGCTGACAGAATCCCTGGAATTATGAGTTATTAATTAGGATGTTTGTTTCACATGTGACCAATTAATTTGTTACATTTCATCCCTCTACATTTGCCAATAAAAATTATGCTATTTTCATATTAATTTGGAGTTTGTCATGGGAGGAATTTGGTTTGTATTACTTATCAGGGTTTTGTGCCTGTGTGTAACCAACACAGAGAGAAAAAAAATCTTTAACATGGAAGAGAAGCAACAGCCTGCACAGAGCAGATCACACTGAAGCATAAATAAGAGAGACTGCACAGCAGCAGGTACAAGCAGCTGGCCAGATCAGATTCACAGAGTGGAATTATATGGGGATAAGAGATTCATTTAGCTTTGGAAAGTGTCTAATGTGCCAAAATAGTCAAATCACCACAGATAACATTCATGCCAGGGCAGAAAGCATTATTGCACTAGCACCTTTAATTCACATAGGTAAAACTGTGGCCCCATGAAAGCTCAGAGGACTCAGACCTCTGATATTACCTTCATGCAATCCCTCTGTACCAGTATAGGTTTCACTTTACAGCTACTCACTGCAGTGCTGGTGCCAAAAAGTAAAGTAAGAACTGAAGTCGTCAGCAAGGCACTTAAAATGTGAATTGTTGGGCAATGGGGAAAATAATCCTACAGTTCAGATGTACAGTTGGGATATGCTTATAGAGTGTGCTTGGAATGTGATTTATCTGAAGGCAGTAACACTTGAAGCTGAGTTTTAACTTCTAGCAACACTGCCACCAGGACAGTCTAAAAGAATACAACAGCATGTGAAGTAGGAAAGTAAGAATGTAAGTGTAAGCATAGTGTTGTCCACAAGGAAGCATCCTGAAGGATGCAGTAAAAAATATTCTTTTATGGAGAATACTGTTCTGGAAAGCAGTATAAAGAATGTTTTTGCTATGAGGAAGAACAGCAGCAAAAGAGCAGAGACTAGGAGAATTGAAATGTCATTTCTAGATGTCTAGTTACAGTAAGTAGTAAACCTGGTGAGCTGCCTGAGAAAGCTGTGAGTGGTCTGTCAACGGGTGTTTAAATGTATTTTAAACTCCATGTAGATAGTTACTGAAAAAGTAATAGATGGCAGCTATTGTGAGCAAAATGGGTGATTCTGGTGACTAGATCAGGACCATTGGTTTCTATCTACTGGCTGCTTAAATAGCCCTGGGCAGCCCACTAAGGTGAGAGTGCTGTACCAAACCTCAAAATCACTCCCTGATTCCCCATCATGGACAATTAAAGACTGAAAGTCCAGACAGCTCATCACAGAAGCAATGTGAAGTGACTGACCAGTTGGTAAAGAGGCTGCCTAAGCAAGCTGTGCCTTAAGGACACGCTGCTTGCCCTGAGAGCACATGCAGCCTCTTCACATCCCACCACAGCTAGCTGCAGTCCTGTTGACAGATAGTAGTAATCTTTGCAGGGGGGAAGGATGGAGAGAAATTACTTCAGGTCTTTAAGATAATAAAAGTGCTTTACATTTGTTCACATGAAACTTTTTCCTATGTGAAATAATGCTATTGTTTCCTCAGGAATAAACCAAGTTTCTACAAATAGGAGTTCAAAAGGTTAACAGTGTCCTTCAGAATACCATGGCGAAGCTACACTGGCACAAGGCAATACTGAAATGTGAATTTTCTCTACAAATATTTCTTGATAAAGAGCTCTCCCATGGTGGGAGGGGTGAATGCCAGGTTGTGGCAGTCCCTTTGTTCCCCTGAGAGGCAGCACTGCACATCAGCCCTACCTGCACGGCAGTGCTTTACAGACTGCTAGAGCTGCCATTTGCAGCTTATCCTCATGATTGTCAGGCACAGGAGATGAAAAATTACTGCAAAATCTTTTTGTTAACCCTGAAGTTGTACAGCCAGCTACATTTGTGCATGGCTTCCCCCATGTTGCATGGCCAGGAGAGGTGTGGTGCAATGGGATATGTCAACAAAGGAGGGATGGAATTTCCTCAGTCCAGTGCTCTGGTGCTACATACTCTCTCCCAGTAGAAAATCTGTACCCATATTTATACTTGAAGTAGAGAGATCACAACATATGTAAGGATCTTATCAAAAGCAAAAAATCATGGAGATTTGTACTTCAGCCACACTCATATCTTTTGCAATTTTACCCACTATGAGTGTGCCTGCATGTATTTTGGGATGATCTCTGTTTAGTAAACAAAAATCCTAGGGAGACTTTAATTTTGGAATGTTCTTATTTAAATACATTGGAAGGAAGTCCCCAAGCCTGTAATGTACACACATCCCATCCCAGGAATGCTTAGGAAAGGTAGTCTTCATGATTGTCATCAACCCACTGAATTTCTTGGCCTGCCTCTTATTATAACCCTTTCTGAGGGACTACCTCCTTGCACAGTTCTCTGACACATTCAGCATCCTTCTTCTTGGCAAGCACAACTGTGAAAGATCCCTCTATCATCTCATGCTGCTATGATACACCTTTGTTTTTCACGCACACACACACACACACACACACACACACACACTCCCCCCCTGCTCTGACTTCTGCTTGACTCTCCAGGGAAGAGAGATGCTGAAAGACCTTGTTCCAGATGCAGGCTTTAGTAGAGTGTATTTAGCAATGATTACTCACCAACAGAACCTGCACTGTCACTTTCTAGACAGCAAGTAACCCGAGAGAGAAATGTGTCAAGGAGTGAAAGTCTCCAATGCTGTGGAAAGAGTTTCACCTCCACCTCCCAGAACCTTCAGGGTAAGTCAAGTAGAGAGAATCAATATAATGTGTATTAAAAGAGGCATGGATTTGCCTTTTGGGAAGAATTCCCTTATCATGTGAACCAAGGAACTCCCTGGAGCAAATTTCTTTCAGAAAGCCAGATCATTTTTCCCTGGTCCTCCCTCTGAGCCCTGAGGATTACATGACACCTGTATGCCTTGTTCCTTTTACAAGACTGTTAACATAACAGGACAGAGTGGCTTGTCTGGAAGCACTCATCTGCCTTGGCATACTGCAGTGACATGCTCAGAGCTGCACTGTTTGTTGGTTGTAGCCTCAGTGAGACTTGGGGAAGAGCCTCAAGTTTGAGTGCTCTCAGTGAGGTTCTTCTGAATGCAAGGAGCTGTTCTTCATCTCTTCCATCATTCCAACTTAAAATATGAAAGAATACACACTTCTGAGTGTCTTTATGATTTTTTTTCATCTTTTGTCATAAAGGCAAATTCTATTTAAACTTTTTCACTGTGAGTGTGACAGAACACTGGAACAGGCTGCACAGAGAGGTTGTGAAGTCTTCTGCTCTGGAGACTTTCAACACCTGGCTGTGTACATTCCTGTATGACCTACTCTAGGCAATCCTGCTCTGGAAGGGGGCTTGGATCAGATGATGTTTTGAGTCCCCTTCCAAGACCAAACATTCTGTGATTCAGTGAATCTGTGACAAAAAGTGTGGGCACATATCGGATGATGGTGAGACCAACCGGTGACCTACTTACCTTGTAAATTGAGCTTAGCAGCAGTTCCCAAAGGTGATTTAACAACCTTACTTCATCCTCTCAGATTTAAAATTTTGATTTATGGCCTTTGCACTTCCTTCCTTACATCAAGAGTTGCAGTAACCAATACTCAGCACAGGTAGTGACAGGGCTACATCTGAAATCTCACTAGAACACAAACAAATACTCAGTGCCTCGAGTCTCATACCAGCCTCCACGTCAGCCCATTATTTGAGCAAAAATTCCTGAATGCTGACAACTCTATACAGCTTCAATAACTAGGTTCAACTAAGATTGCCTCCATTGTCAGAAAATGGATTGGGTTCTATGTTCAGTCAGTGAGTGCTTACATTGATATTGTACTTCTGCAACCCACAGGACAGTTTTTCCACCTCAACACTCAGTACAATTTGGAAAAGACCTTTGAGATCATTGACTCTAACCCATCACCCAATCCCATCTAATCAACTAAACCATGGCACCAAGTGCCTCATCAAGTCCCTTCTTAAACATTTCCAGTGATGGTGACTCCACCACCTCCCTGGGCAGCACATTCCAATGGCCAATCTCTCTTTCTGGGAAGAACTTCTTCCTAACATCCAGCCTAAACCTCCCCTGGCACAGCTTGAGGCAGTGTCCTCTCGTTCTGGTGCTGCTTGCCTGGGAGAATAGATCAACCCCACCTGGCTACAACCTCCCTTCAGGGAGTTGGAGACAGCAAGAAGGTCTGCCCAGAACCTCCTCTTCTCCAGGCTAAGCAACCCCAGCTCCCTCAGCCTCTCCTCACAGGGCTTGTGTTCCAAACTCCTCCCCAGCTTTGTTGCCCTTCTCTGGACACCTTCCAGAAACTCAACATCTTTCCTAAACTGAGGGGCCCAGGACTGGACACAGGACTCAAGGTGTGGCCTAACCAGGGCTGAGTCCAGGGACACAATGACTTCCCTGCTCCTGCTGGCCACACTATTCCTGATCCAGGCCAGGATGCCTTTGGCCTTCTCAGCCACCTAGGCATCCTGCTGGCTCATGTTCAGCCTACTATCAGCCAGGACCCACAGGTCCCTTTCTGCCTGGCTGCTCTCCAGCCACTCTGACCCCCACCCTGTAGAACTGCCTGGGGTTGTTGTGGCCAATGTGCAGAACCCGGCACTTAGATGTGTTCAATCTCATGCCCTTAGACTCTGCCTGTCTGTCCAGCCTGACAAGGTCCCTCTGCAGAGGTCTCCCACCCTCTAACAAATCAACTCCTGCCCCCAGCTTGGTGTCATCTGCAAATTTACTGATGATGGACTCAGTGCCCTCGTCCAGATCATCAGTAAAGATATTGAACAGGATGGGGCCCAGCACTGATCCCTGGGGAACACCACTAGTGCCTGGCTGCCAGCTGAATGTGGCACCATTCACCACCACTCTCTGGGCTCAGCCTCCAGCCAGTTCCTGATCCAGCTCAGAGTGCTGCTGTCCAAGCCAGGTGGTGACAGCTTGGCCAGGAGTTAGCTGGGGGGGATGGTGTCAAAGGCCTTGCTGAAGTCCAGGCAGACTACATCCACAGCCTGCCCCACATCCACCAGGCAGTCACCTGGGCATAGAAGGAGATCAGGTTGATCAGGCAGGACCTGCCCTTTCTAAATCCATGCTGGCTGGGCCTGATCCCTTGGCCATCCTGTAAGTGCTGTGTGATTGCACTCAAGATGACCTGTTCCATGATCTTGCCTGGCACTGAGGTCAGGCTGACAGGTCTGGAATTCCCTGGTTCCTCCTTCCAGCCCTTCTTGTCGATGGGCATCACATTGTCAGCTTCCAGGCCTCTGGGACCTCTCCAGTGAGCCAGAACTGGCGACGAATCATGGAGCTGGCTTAGCCAGCTCATCTGCCAGCTCTCTCAGCACCCTAGGATGGATCCCATCCGGTCCCATGGACTTGTGGGGATCCAAGTGGCTGAGTAGGTCTCTAACTGCTTCCTCCTGGATCACAGGGAAACTATACTGCTCCCTGCCTCCATATTCCAGCTCAGGAGCCCAGTTGTCCTGCAGACAACCAATCCTGCTATTAAAAAATGAGGCAAAGAAGGTATTAAGTACCTGTGCCTTTTCCTTATCTTTTGTGACAGTATTCTCCTCCATGTCCACCAAGGGGTGGAGGTTGTCCTTGCCCTCCTCTTGCCATTAATGTGTCTGTAGAAACATTTTTTGCTGTCCTTCAATAACCACATGACTTCACACAACTCTTCTGAATATTCTTCACTGCTGGTAAGATTTTTTCTTAATGTCCAGAATCCCAGATCCCAAATATGGTCCAGATTTTCCTCACATGAATTCACAGGAACTTCTGGATGCTCAAAGAGCTAGCAATTATTCTTAAGAATGTTCATAGGCAGGTCTTGGTCAGTTTATTAACAACTCTCTCATCAGTCCAGTGGAGTCAAGAGGGGACTGGACATGGCACTTGGTGCCATGGCTTAGTCATGAGGTCTGTGGTGACATGTTGGACTTGATGATCTTTGAGGTCCCTTCCAACCTTGGTGATTCTGTGATTCTGTGAGTCTGTGATTCAAGTACAGTGATTAAATGGATGAAACTTCCAAATTAAAGGAGAGAAGAAAAGTACAAACTATTTGGAGCTCCTGGCAGCAAGGCACATGTGAACTAGCATGAATTACAGCATTGCCTGCATGCTTCAGTTCCTATCTCAGGTAATCGTTTGCCTTCAGAGAGCAGAGGAAGAAGAGGAACTGCTGAGCTGTTGAATTGTTTAACAGTAGCTGTAACCATTGTCCTGACCCTGACATGGTCTTCTCACTTTCTGGCTCCTGCTGAAGAGGACACAAGGCAGCTTGTCTCTTGAGCAAACAGATTAATCTGTCTGATTATATTTGCATGTATTAATGCATTTAGAGAGGTCTCTAATCCATCCCAAGATGAAACTGTGATTCAGCCCAAAAGGTTAATGTACTGCTTTTACACAGTGCAAAGAATAAGTTAAGCTCATATGCTATCACGATGAACACCACAATCGCAGAATGTTAGAGGTTGGAAGGGACATCCAGAGATCATTGAGCCCAACCCCCATGCCAAAAGCAGGATCACCTAGGGTAGTCCAGTCAGGAGTGCATCCAGGTGGGTTTTGAGAGTCTCCAGAGAATGAGACTTCACAACCCCCCTTGGGCAGCCTGTTCTGTACTTTGTCACCCTCGCTGTAAAGAAGTTTCTCCTCATGCTGAGGTGAAACCTTCCATGTTCAACTTTGTATCCATTATTCCTTGTCTTATTACTGTGCACCACCAAAACGATGTTGGTCCCCTCCACTTGACACCCACCCCTCAGATATTTATACACATGGATCAGATCTCCTCTCAGTCTTCTCTTCTCCACACTAAACAGCTCCAGGTCTCTCAGTCTCTCTTCATAGGAGAGATGACCAAGTCCACTCATCATCCTCGTGGCTCTTTGTTGGACTCTCTCTAGCAGATCCCTGTTTCTCTTGAATTGAGGATCCCCAAACTGGACTCAATACTCCAGGTGTGGTCTCACCAGGGTAGAGTAGAGGGGTAGAAGAACCTCCCTAGACCTGCTGGACACACTTTCCTTAATGCACTCCAGGATACAATTGGCTCTCTTGGCCACAAGGACACATGCAGAACTTTCTGTCCACTAGGACTCCAAGGGCTTTCTCCATTGAGGTGCTCTCCAGCCAAGCAACCCCTAACCTGTGCTGGTGTCTGTTGTTATTCCTCCCCAGGTACAGGATCCTGCATTTGTCCTTATTGAACTGCATGAGGTTTGCCTTCACCCAGCTCTCAGCCTGTCCAGGCCTCGTTGAATGGCAGCACAGCTTGACAGGGTGTCTGCCACCCCCCGTCCAAGTTTTGCAAACTTGCCTCACAAATATACATCACCCTTCGCACAGGAACTTCAAAATATTTCTCCAATCACCAATTTAATCCCACAATGCACCAGCCAAATCAACTGGCAGTTACAGCTTTCCTCTTTTTAGGTAGGTGAACTGAGGGAAAACTCAAACACGGATGTCCAACACAGCTTATTTTCAAAGATGCCATCTCCTTACAGCTGCCATTGGTTTAGAATTCCTACGTACTTCTGAATTTCAGACAACTTTATTGAAATAAATAATGAAGTGAACAATAAAGTGAACAAAACAGGAATAAAACAGATAACATATGAATATATTTTCCTGTCCTTGTTGTGATCCTTTTGTATATGCAGGGACATGAATGGAAAGCCAGGGGTTTGGGGGTTATTTTGCCAGCAAGAATGGTTTGTGTTCCCTAACAAAGACACCTAATTTTTAGTGAGAGCTGAAAAGAGGAAGAGAATTCCGTACTACTGTTATTATATATCCCCTTGCACACTGGCTTGTCTCCAAAGCAGAGCATGTGGAAACCATATGACTACTACTGAACATGTGCCTCAATCAAATTTGCAGTGTTTCTGCTTGCCAAGCACAAGCCTCCAGTGGGGTTAGATACCATATGTCAGGTAGAAAACAGGTTGAAGTTTTATTGCCTACCTTTCCAGGTGCAGGATGATCTTACCCAACTAAATTATATCCAATCATATAGAAACTCCATAACCTTCTGTTTTATTCTAGGTCCAAAACCCATCCTAATGCTTCCATCCACCTGCCTCTTCAAAAGCAGTTTCTGTGAGAAGAGAGGGAAATGAAGAAGGTAAAGTCTTGAGTCTTTCCTCCATCTGCACTACTGAAAATCACATTTGCAGGAGAGATTGTTAGGGAGGTCACCAGGAAGCAACATGCACCCTGCACTTCAAGGCACCGTTCTCTTTGCAGCAGCAGCACTAACAATTTCAAAATGTGGTTTTGTTCCTTGTTGGCACAAACTCAAATCTACAGAGTCTGTGCTATAGATTGAATATGTGTTTTGCTACTCATGACTTCAGGCACAAATGGAAGAGCCTTGTCCAGCTGCCAGGTTCAAAGGGAAAGGGCTCAAATATGTTTTTTCACTTCTGGCCAGGAAACTAGAATGGCAGGCTAGCCACTGGACAGCTGTCATTTCATTTAGAAAAATGGAGTCTTCTATATTCTAACATAAATGCCAAGAGTGGCCACAGCAAAGCAGAGCAAAGATCCATTCACTCCAGGAGCCTGTCTCCAGAAGAGAGCAAACTGACATAACCGCATTCCAACAGCTTGCTGACCAGGGACTACTAGATCAAAAATAATTTTTATTTAATGGGTCTTGCAGGATGGCATTATGTTCTGTTAATTTTCCCTATCAGGTCAGCTTTCAACATTCACAGCATCATGCAGCAGCATTTCTACAGTTTCCAAGCATGTTGTGTAAGGGAATACTTTCTTTTTGCTTTGAATCTCCCACCTTTCTTTTTCATACGGTATTTTTCCACACATTTGATTCTTGTCATCCTTCTCTGAACTTTTTCCAGGTTTTCTATATCCTTATAGAGATGACGGGCTCAGAACAATACATAAAGTTCATGGTAAAGGTATGTTGTAGATTTAAACCACCACCTTATATGAACTGCTTTTTGCATCACTTCACATTGAAGTTGAATCTTATCTACTGTCTCAGGGCAGAATTATCTTACCTGTAGTACATGAGGGAACATGAGATTCACATCAAGGAAAAGAATGTCCTGAAAAGGCAATAGCACACCCAGAACACACACTAAGTCCCCTCATAAAAAAAACGTATGGGGGTACTCAAGCTTCTAACAATGCTGGATTTCACCATAAATAAGAAAAAATTGCAAGTGCATGAAATTAGGAACAAAGTTTGCCTAGCAAGACAGGCATGAGGGGTAATTATATCAGAATGTGAATTTTTTAAAAACATTTCTTTTGGAGAAAAAGGTTCAAAACCCCACATAAACCACTGCATGACCACTGGGATGAATTATAATGTCTAACAAGTACCTTTAGTGCTTACTTAATAAAGGTGATAAACAGCATCCACCTGTAAATTTGAAGGCAATAATAATTGTGCATCAGGTAACTGGTGGAAGCCAGAGTCATCTGAGCCTCAATTATGGAACACTTGACATCAGTGTGACACATCTCACTTGGCATTATTTACCTCTGCATCCAGCTTCTTGACAGACACTAAAGAGTGGACATCTAGGCACCACATCTCCGCTCCAGTGTTGGTTAAAAACATTTATTTATCATTTACAATCAAAAGCTGATCAAAGATCGATTTTACTGTTGAGCTAGCGTTGTTTTAACATGTACATTACAAATTCCAAGCCAGACCTCCTTCCCAGAAAACCCTGTATTCTCCACACTTAACCTTGGTTGATCTTGGAAACTTGAATGCTTGATCTGGTCTTTTTGGGGGACTCTTCTGCTGGTAATCTATGCAAAAGTTTAAAAAATATCACATTCTTTCTCAAAGGCAAAGCATTGCCTGCTAAAACACTTAAGACAGAACCATTTTCCTTGGTGCATTCTGGTAAACATGTTAACCTTTATAGAGTTCTCACAGATGTTGGATATGCTCATTTGTTGCTGTCATTTCCTACCACCATGTTTCTTGGGACTCTGTCTCAGCTTATAGAAAACAGACACAAAGAGACACAAACCTGAAGCAATTAATGAAAACAGTGAGAGCAGGTGAACCATCTGGGAAAGGGTCACAGTAATGACAGAGAATAGTACTGCCCAGGTAGTCTAGTTAAAGGCAAATAGGAAGTCAGGCAGATGGACAAATGGAAAATGCAGATGTCAGAATCCAATGGAAAGCAAGAAGGGAAAATTTTCAGCCTACAAGAAATCCCAAACCTGAGTGAAGCATTGCAGAAAGACTCATGTTATATTCCAGCATCATGACTATACCATGGCAATGGAGATCTTGTCTAGGATTGGACTTCTAATGTATCTGTCATATAATTTTAATGTATCAGTATCTGCTGCACAGTTTTACCAGCTCTAAAGGTACCCCTGATGCACACACTGTAGAAGAAGCATATTGATTGCATCCCTTCTACTGGATGTACTTACAGCCACTTGCAGGCTAATGGACCAAGTCAATTCTAACTGAATGGGAAGCCCACTGAAATCCATTCCCAGAAACTCTGCTAAACAATTATAATACACTATCAGTAGATATCTATATAAGGAGAGTAAAAGTTATAAAGCAGAGTCAACAAAGCCCTGAAAAAATCTGACTGATGATTGGTTGTGTTCAGTGAAACCAATTTAAGGCCAGTGTGCAAAGCTGGGAAACCCACAAAACAAAAGAAACCTTCTCACTGGGCACATCCACAACTGGCACTCAGGAGAAATGAACACTGATGGACAGCAGGGAACTTCAAAACACAGATTTGATTGCCACAGGACACTACTTGATTGTGTTAAGAGAATTGTCATGCCTATGTCATTGCTTCTCTCCTGGTCAAAACTGAAAGGAGCTATAGCCACACACGGTCAAGTAACCACAGCTGTTTTCTGTTTACATTGGCTTGATGTTTGACTCTGTCTGAACATCTAAAGGAAGACATCAAATCAGGTGGGAGTATGCTGGAATATAACAATTCACCTTTCCACCACCACAGAAGAGATGGGCAGAACTGGAAGTCTTCTTTGCTTGATGCTGCAGTCTAGTAGGACTACAACTATAGATATGATAACTAAATGAGCAACTCCTAAAAGGCTAGAAAGTAGTGCTTGAAGTAGCCTCAAAACTAAGCAGATTTGGTAGCCATCAAATCTTTTTAGAAAGCAATATCAAAAGGCAGCAGTTCAAGCATTATTTTTAAGAGGTCATATAAGAAATGTGGACCTGTGACCATGAAAAGGTAAAGCTGCAGATAGTTCCAAGAAATAAGGAAGCAAATGGTTTGTTGATATGAGAGTATAGGTAGGAAAATCAGAGGAAACAAGGAGAATGTGCAATGAAACAAACAAGCATGACATAAGCCAAGAAAAGGAATGCAGTGATCAGACAAAAGAAGATGCCTACTGTCAACAATAACGTAAGCAACAGGAGACTAGCTCAGGGAAGGGGTGCCAGTTGTTTTAATCTGTAAGGTTGCTGGTAAAAGAACATCTTCCTGGAGTACAACTGACACACTGAACAACACAGCTAACGCTTGGCATGAGTCTCACACTCACATGCCATCATACTTAAGTCACACCCGTGTCACACCCATCTGCTGTGCAGTGATCCTTCTCCTTGCTCCTAACCCTGTAGGGCAAAACAGAGTAATTGGTCTAATAAGATAAATGATGCAGTTGTGCCTGACACAGGGGGCTCTGGGACCATGGTGTATGGACATCATATTATAGGTGTCTGGGACTGTCTTCCCTGAGGTTTTGGAGAAACTCGACTGAAATGTTCAAACTTTGAGAGCAACTTCCTACTTTCATTGTGTGGTGGTTTGGCCCTGGCTGGGGGGCAAATGCCCACCAGAGCCTATTTATCACTCCCCTTCTTAGCTGGACAGGCAAGAAGGCAAAATATAACAAAAGGCTGGTAATAAGGTAGAAGCAATTTAATAATGCTAAGCACAAGCAAAAGGCTGCACACAGAAGCAAAACCAAAGGGAGATTCCCATCAGCACACGGTGGTGGGTCACTCCCAGGGAGCAGGGCTTTAACACACACAGTGTTTTCTCTGAAGGACAGATGCCATAAATGAATACCCCCACACTTCCTTCTTTCACTCAGTTCATATATCTGAGCTGACGTCATATGGCGTGGAATACCCCTTTGGCCAGTTTGGGTCAGCTGGCCCAGCTGTGTCCCCTCCCAAGATCTTGCCCACCCCTCAGTGTACTCTTGGGGTAGGGAAATGTTGGAAAAGCACAGCCTGGGTGCTTGTTGAGCCATAGCCAAAACACTGTTGTGTTATCAACACCCATTTACAGCGCTGAAAAACACAGCACTAGAAAGATGCTTTTGAGGATAATTAACTCCAGCTCAGCCAAACTCAGCACACATTGCTTGCTACCATTTGGTAGGACACACAATCCTCTTCTCTTGCTGCCCTCTAAGAAGTATATGAATAATGCTTGCTATTTTTCCACTGGGCACAAGCTCCTGAAATCTCTTACAGGAGCAGTACATTCCTGCTCTAGCCACTTTCAGGGCTTTGTTTTGGCACCAATACCAATTTTCACACTAAAAGCACCCACAGAGAGATATTTAGTCCCAAGGCAAGGGCAATTGAAAATTAGTTACTAATATTAATAGCATGTCCCAAGCATTTGTTTCTGCTGGATTAAAGCAGGATGGGTTACAACTCCTTAAATGCTATAAATATTAATTTTAAAAGACAGTCTTCCTTTGGGCACCATCAGAGCAATGGAAACAACTACACAAAATAGAGAGGAATCAGGTATCACTTGTAAGGAAGTAACTGGGGATGTAGTATTCTATTACACGGGATGCATTTGTACCATTTTAGCTTGCACAGATGGAAATATAGTTCAATGTTTCAACATCATTTGACTTTCGCATGTTAAAATATTGATAAGTGCTGCACAGGATAATGCCCCTATGGTTTCAAGTAGTAACTGGAGCATGATGTTTATTGAAGTGAAATACAGCAAAGCCTTTAACAAGTATTTAAAATTCTGGGAATCATTCTCAACACTGTCATGGATTATTTCCATATTTTTCTCCAGCTAATCTTTGTTGATACCTTCCAGTTGAAGAGTGTTAAAATAGAATTCATTTTCTGATCACTTCAATGCTTCTGTGTTACAAGAAACCCTGTAGGGAGAAAAAAAAATCCAATTTGAAAACTAAAATACTGCTGTCATATCTGAAACAGAAAACTTCAATAAAGAAAAACAATGCCACATAAAATAGACAGAAATGCACCTCAGACTCTATATTCTAAATATTTATGGGCCTTGATGCTGCAGCAAGAACACCTGAAAGCCATAAAACACATGATTATCCAGATTGCTCAATAAGGTCTAACTCGTACCATGTCAAAGCTTCAGTTCTAAAATGCACAGTATTTCCTAAACTACCTATGATTGCTCAGACCAAATTAGTCCACTAAAAGCCAGGGGAGGCCAGAAGAGATGTCACTTTAATATATTTGAAGGAAAGATGGGCCATGGAGCGTTTTCAGAAAGTGCACATCACGGGGGTAGGACTGGCATCCATACAGAATGGGTCTATCCCATCTGCAGCATCAAAATCAACACAGAGATGCTTTGGTCCCTTATGAAAGCTAAGCTCCATTTAATGCTTCCCATTGGCACAAGCATGGAACAATCAGAGGAGAGTAGTTCACCAGATATAGTTCAGGTGAATGGACTGAACAGTGTTCCAAACGCTCTGAATAAGATTTGAGGGGAAAAGAAAAATTTTCAGGCACTTGAGAAACTATGCACCAGAGCACACAGCTCTACAGGGGATTTAGGAACTTCTCTCTGAAACAGGCAATTCTTTGAATGTGGCATTTAATCATGTCATCTCTGGGATAAGAGATGAACAGGTGAACACTGAACAGTCCAGAACTACATGGGAAGCCTGAGACATTCCCAAACAGATGCTCAGTATAGGTAGGAGGGTTTGCAATTTATTTGTGAAGGTCTGTGGCAAACTCTTCATCTAACCTCATGGTAGTTTTAAAGAGCAGAGAGCATTGCTTGACTGTAAATAGGATATTGTTTTCTTCTTGTCAAAGCAACGCAAGAAAAATAACACCTATACATGCCATTGTGCTTTATCTGGTTGTAAGAATGCTCAAGGTGTTATTAAGATCTCAATATTTCTCTAGGTTTTCTCTGAATACTATTTAAACTGAATGTAAGTTCCCTTGTTTCGTAATTCACACATACATTTTAGCACAAAAATCATAATAACAAGAATGATCAGTTTCAGCAGAGCAGTCAGTCTTCCTGTCCATCTATGCACTTCATTATCTGATAATTAGAGCTGGATAAAAATGTTCTGATTTGTCAATTTCAAAGGGTTATAGAAGATTCCGTGAATGTTCTTTGCAAAGAATACTGGAACATTTCATTCCTAGGCTGTGGATGTGTTTCTCTATGGCTTTATAATTTAATAATAATAATAATAATGGAATAATAGTGGAATAATGTTCCACTCTCACTGAAATAGGAGATTTGGCAGCTCATGTAGATATTCCTCACTATCAGAATTTTGCTCTTTTTCTTATCATGAAAGAAAAGCTGGAAATAGTAACAATTCTACAGAATAAAATCTTGCAGTATCAAGATCTGCTCATTCCATTGAGCAGTAGTGGGCATTCATAGAATCATAGAATCAATCAGACTGGAAAAGACCTCAGAGATCATCAAGCTTCAAGTGCCACATCCAATCCTTTTTTGAACACCTCCAGTGATGGTGACTCCACCACCTCCCTGGGCAGCACATTCTGTCACCGGCTGAGGCTGTCCCCTTAAGAAAGGGAATATGGTGGATGGAAGTTGGTAAATGGAAAGAATAATCTAAACTAATTTCATTGGAACAGTGGGAGGAAGCACCTTCTGAACTGGGAGTGCAGGAGGACTATCCTGGGCACTCCGGCACTCTATCTTCAGTCTTGCTTCAGCCTCTTCTTGGGGCAGCAGCTCTTTCTGTGCTGGGCTTTTTGCCAAGACTTCGGCCTTGAAACCGATAAGATACCAGGCCTGTATTAACTCCTTTCCAATTAACACAAAACTGCTTTTAACTTCTTTCTTTCTCTCTCTCTCTCTCTTCTAACCTACTCTGGGGAAAGGGAGGAGAGAGGGGAGAGAGGAGGCGGGGAACCCCCTCGGCAAGGGGGGCTACTCTCATTTCTGTGTTACTTTATTGTATATCTTTGTATATATTGTAGATATTGTAAATTTGTAAATATTCCCCTGCATATCCTACATTGCTTTGTAAATATAAAGCTCCACTGCTTTGCTAATTCAGCTTGTGAGGTTTTTTTTCCTTTTCCCTTCAATTTCTCTTTCCCTTTACTTTACAGGGGGGAGGGAAGAGGCCTCTTGGCCTTACCCTTCCAACCCACTACAACATTCCAATGGCCAATCTCTCCTTCTGGGAAGAACTTCTTCCTAACATCCAGCCTAAACCTCCCCTGGCACAGCTTGAGACTGTCCTCTCATTCTGGTGCTGCTTGCCTGGGAGAATAGATCAACCCCACCTGGCTACAACCTCCCTTGAGGGAGTTGAAGACAGCAAGAAGGTCTGCCCAGAACCTCCTCTTCTCCAGGCTAAGCAACCCCAGCTCCCTCAGCCGCTCCTCACAGAGCTGTGCTCCAGACCCCTCGCCAGCTTTGTTGCCCTTTTCTGGACACCTTCCAGCAACTCAACATGTTTCCTAAACTGAGGGGCCCAGAACAGGAGATGCAACCCACGGAATGTTTAAGGATGTTGCTAGATCATGTAGGAAGAAAATTAGGGAGGCAAAAGCACATTTGGAGCTTAAACTGGCCTCTGCTGTGAAGGACAACAAAAAGTCCTTCTATAAATACATTAATAGCAAGAGGAAGGGCAAGGACAACCTCCACTCCTTGGTGGACATGGAGGGAAACGTATCAAAGGATGAGGAAAAGGCAGAGATACTTAACACCTTCTTTGCCTCAATTTTTACTAGCAGGACAGAATGTCTTCCAGACAGCTGGCCTGCAGAGCTGACAGAAGGAGTCAGGGAGCTGCATAGTTTCCCTCCGTTCCATGAGCAGATAGTTGGAGCTCTTCTCAGCCACTTGGATCCCCACAAGTCCATGGGACCAGATGGGATTCATCCTAGGGTGCTGAGAGAGCTGGCAGATGAGCTGGCTAAGCCAGCTCCATCGCTCCATCATTTGTCACCAGTCCTGGCTCACTGAAGAGGTCCCAGAAGACTGGAAGCTGGCCAACGTGGTGCCCATCCACAAGAAGGGCCGGTTGGATGAACCAGGGAATTACAGGCCTGTCAGCCTGACCTCAGTGCCAGGCAAGATCATGGAACAGGTCATCCTGAGTGCAATCACACAGCACTTAGAGGATGGCCAAGGGATCAGGCCTAGCCAGCATGGATTTAGAAAGGGCAGGTCCTGCCTGACCAACCTGATCTCCTTCTATGATCAGGTGACCCGCCTGGTGGATGTGGGGAGGCCTGTGGATGTGGTCTACCTGGACTTCAGCAAGGCCTTTGACACCATCCCCCACAGCAAACTCCTGGCCAAGCTGTCAGCCCATGGCTTGGATGGGAGCACACTGCGATGGGTTAGGAACTGGCTGGAGGGCCGAGCCCAGAGAGTGGTGGTGAATGGTGCCACATCCAGCTGGTGGCCAGTCACTAGTGGTGTGCCCCAAGGATCAGTGCTGGGCCCTGTGCTCTTTAACATCTTTATTGATGATCTGGATGAGGGCATTGAGTCGATCATCAGTAAATTTGATGGGGGCAGGAGTTGATCTGCTGGAGGGTAGAGTGGCTTTGCAGAGAGACCTCGACAGGCTGGACAGGTGAGCAGAATCCAATGGCATGAGATTGAACACATCCAAGTGCCGAGTTGTGCAATTGGTCACAACAGCCCCAGGCAGTGCTACAGGCTGGGGTCAGAGTGGCTGGAGAGCGACCAGGTGGAGAGGGACCTGGGGGTACTGGTCGATGGTAGGCTGAACATGAGCCTGCAATGTGCCCAGGCAGCCAAGAAGGCCAATGGTATCCTGGCCTGCATCAAGAATAGTGTGGCCAGCAGGGAGCAGGGAGGTCATTCTGCCCCTGTGCACTGCACTGGTTAGGCCGCACCTCGAGTCCTGTGTCCAGTTCTGGGCCCCTCAGTTTAGGAAGGATGTTGACTTGCTGGAACGAGTCCAAAGAAGGGCAACAAAGTTGGTGAGGAGTTTGGAACACAGCCCTGTGAGGAGAGGCTGAGGGAGCTGGGATTGCTTAGCCTGGAGAGGAGGAGATTCATGGGTGACCTCATTGCTCTCTACAACTACCTGAAGGGGGGTTGTAGACAGGCAGAGGTTGGTCTCTTCTCCCAGGCAGCCAGCACCAGAACAAGAGGACACAGTCTCAGGCTGCGCCAGGGGAGGTTTAGGCTGGATGTTAGGAAGAAGCTCTATACAGAGAGAGTGATTGCCCATTGGAATGGGCTGCCCAAGGAGGTGGTGGAGTCACCGTCATTGGAGGTGTTCAGGAGGAGACTTGATGGGGTGCTTGGTGCCATGGGTTAGTTGTTTAGGTGGGTTGGGTTGGATGCAATGATCTTGAAGGTCTCTTCCAACCTGGTTGTTGTTGTTGTTGTTGTTGGTTTTTTTATTATTATTATTATCATTATTATTATCATTATTATCATTATTATTATCATTATTATCATTATTACCTGGACTCAGGACTCACGGTGTGGCCTAACCAGTGCTAAGTACAGGGCACAATGACCTCCCTGCTCCTGCTGGCCACACTATTCCTGATCCAGGCCAGGATGCCTTTGGCCTTCTCAGCCACCTGGGCACACTGCTGGCTCATGTTCAGCCTACTATCAGCCAGGACCCACAGGTCCCTTTCTGCCTGGCTGCTCTCCAGCCACTCTGACCCCCACCCTGTAGAACTGCCTGGGGTTGTTGTGGCCAATGTGTAGAACCCAGCACTTAGATGTGTTAAATCTCATGCCCTTGGACACTGCCCTTCTATCCAGCCTGGCAAGGTCCCTCTGCAGAGCTCTCCCACCCTCTAACAACTCCTGCCCTCAACTTAGTGTCATCTGCACATTTGCTGATGATGGACTCAGTGCCCTCGTCCAGATCATCAGTAAAGATATTGAACAGGATGGAGCCCAGCACTGATCCCTGGGGAACACCACTAGTGCCTGGCTGCCAGCTGAATGTGGCACCATTCTCCATCACTCTCTGGGCTCAGCCTCCAGCCAGTTCCTAACCCAGCTCAGAGTGCTGCTGTCCAAGCCAGGTGGTGACAGCTTGGCCAGGAGTTAGCTGGGGGGGATGGTGTCAAAGGCCTTGCTGAAGTCCAGGCAGACTACATCCACAGCCTGCCCCACATCCACAGCCTGCCCCACATCCACCAGGCAGTCACCTGGGCATAGAAGGAGATCAGGTTGGTGAGGCAGGACCTGCCCTTCCATGCTGGCTGGGCCTGATCCCCTGGCCATCCTGTAAGTGCTGTGTGATTCCACTTGCGACTCACAGTATCATATACTGCACATTATTTAAAATAACAATAATACAATTTTTTTCACCAGGCTTTTCGGAAGCTGTCTTGCTGTCTTCACTCATACCAGATTCTGGACTGTTAACAATAAAAAAAAAAAAATTTAAAAATAAAAAGTCTCTTTTTAATGAACCTACAGGCTCAGCACAAAGCCCAGTGAGATGATTTCTGAATCATTCAGAATGTGCAAAATGGTACAGACCTTCTTCATCCACCCCAACTCAAGTCATGAACATGCCTCAGCTGTCTTCTTTCTGTGCATCTCAGTCACAGAGGACCCATACGATCATATGTTATACTGCCCCAAAATAACTTTCCCATGTGCAGAGAGCCAGTTAAAGCAGAGATATCATGTAACATTTCCTATGGCCATCTGTTCAACCTAGGAGGCACAGGTATTTTAGATCAGCACACAGGTTAAATGCACACAACTAGTATATGCTGTGCTACAGCACTGTAGAGTAGTGTATCTGTGCATTTGGCAAGTGTAAGAGAAAGCAGCTATCACTGTCATGTGAATGTCACACTGACAGAGCAGAATGCACAACAAATATGTTCTGCTCATTTTCAGAAGGCTTGTTAAATATTTTCAAATACAATTTTCTGCATCATACAATAATGTTGTTCATATATGCTGAGGTGGAACCTGTATAGAGACAAGCACAGATAGCAGCAGTGAAAGGAAAGCAGGTAAAAGGAACTTTTCCAAGATGGCTAGGTAGCCACTTAGGAGGCAAAATGTGTCATATCTGCTTCCTACAGGTACAACTGGCCACACATTGCTTAACAGAAATATGCATCACTCAAAGATAGAACCACACTTGGAGACCTCAGTGAGATGGATAACCTCTCCTGCTAGTTTGTGAAGACCTTGTACTGTTGTTCAGCACCTGAGGCGCCACCTCATGCTAGAGCACTCCTCTGCTCAGAAAAGTCCATCAAAACAGACATTGTGTGTAGGAGAGGGCAGCAGGGGGTGACCAGGGTGTACACATTTCATGACATACTGCAAAGGTGTTTCGTCTTACTTTAAAAATCTCCAATTTCAAAATCCATGTTATATTCCTTTGCATGTCCTTACAAAGAACTGTTTGCTCTGTCAGATATTGAAGCATTTGAGGTCACATGAGAATCTGTAGGCTGGGGCTTTATTTGCTGATGATAGGTGTGATGTTTCCTCTCTGAGTCTCAGTTTCCTTGCATGGAGACCATACTGTTTCTGGCTTTTCAGAATAAGGCACAGGCAAATTAAGCACTGCATAACTGATGCTGTTGGTGTTCTCCCACCAAGTGGAGTTTTAAAATTTAGGTTCTTAAGTTCACCTATGTGGAGATCTCTGGTACCAAAGGGCCCCAGAAGCTATGACATGGAGCCAAGGGATGCCTAAGCTACTAAGGAAGAATTTGAACAGAGAAAGTAAGGTAACTCAGAAAGTCTACCTCAGGAACCTACTTCCAAAAGATAAAACCCAAGGCATTAAAGGAATTAGGACTTATCTAAGAAGAAGAAGAAATATTTTCTATGGGTAACTGTGGTTATACTCTGTGTTGTTTGGAGTTAACAATGAACACCTCAAGAGAACATGATTGTTGCAGCATTTTTTAAGAGGATAAATTAGTGCCCTTTGTGTGATGCCCTGCAGGTGGACTCTGGAAAGGGATGCTTGACCTGAGGTTTCTGCTGGGCCCAAGGCCCAAAGCTTCTTGACTCCCTTGGAACATGGACAGTCACTGGATGCTGTTCTGCAGTGTGGATTTTGGAGGAATGGCAGGGACCTGGAAGGCCTGGCCCAAGCCATTATTTAAGCCTTCAGTGGACTTGGCCCAGGCAATCATAGAATCATAGAATCAATAAGGTTGGAAGAGACTTCAAAGATCATCAAATCCAACTTGTCACCCAAGACCTCATGACTACTAAACCATGGCACAAAATACCACGTCCAGTCCCTTCTTGAACACCTCCAGGGATGGTGACTCCACCACCTCCCTGGGCAGCACATTCCAATAGCTAACAATTCTCTCTGTGAAGAACTTTCTCCTCACCTCCAGCCTAAACTTCCCTTGGCACAGCTTGAGACTGTGTCCTCTTGTTCTGGTGCTGCTTGCCTGGGAGAAGAGATCAACCCCTCTCCTGGCTACAACCTCCCTTCAGGTAGTTGTAGAGAGCAATAAGGTCTCCCCTGAGCCTCCTCTTCTCCAGGCTAAACAACCCCAGCTCCCTCAGCCTCTCCTCACAGGGCTGTGCTCGAGACCTCTCCCCAGCCTTGTTGCCCTTCTCTGAACACACTCAAGAGTCTCAATGTCCTTCTTAAATTGAGGGGCCCAGAATCTACAGGTGGAAATTATATTTATTACTCTATCCCTTTCTCCTAAATACACATTCCTTTAAGAAGATATTTATGGATAAGGTGTTGTGTTCCATGAGACAAAATTGTGTCCTGGTTTTGTGCCATGAGCTGCCCAGAAAGATAGAAAGGATATTTTGCCTCTTTCCAAGGAGTGAAATAATAAATGCTTCACACTGATTGGATGTTTAAATGGAAATTCTGCTTACAAATATCTACAAAAAAAGTATTCGGGTAGAAGGAATAAATTCACAAACTAGGCTTGGTCATTTACCTGGGCCCACCAGGCCAAAAGCTTCCAGAGCCTTCCAGAAACCTCCACTCATCTGAGCCTCAGCAGACCCGAGAGCAGACCAGACTGCCCCCCAGCCTACCACAGGCTTCTACAGGCCCTATGGCATAGCTGGAAATTCCATGCCAACCAGAAAGCCGTCTCCCCCACAAACCATGAGATAACAGTGTGCATATCCCAACTGGAGATCAGAGAGAGAGAGTTATAAGGCTGTGCATTCTCTTCAACAGATGAATACAAAGAAATGGAATACAATAACAGATTACAATATCCTGGGAGAAGCTGCCTTTTCCCCTGGGACTCTCTAGCCTTTGGAGGACTTTCCTTTATGGTTATACCAATTAACTCTTAATTTCCCTTAACCTACAATGAATTGCTAGCTGGTGTCACTTTTTCAAATCAGTCATCATTTGGAAATAAACAAACAATAATATGAGATGATACTTCAGGGAAAACTCCTCTGTTATGAAAACAAAGTACTTTCTAGAAAAAGTGTTAGCAAAATGCAGACAAAGCCACACTGTTGTACCTTATGCAGCATGGCACAATCCCTTCGACAGTCTGAGAGCAGAATTTAGACAGACGGTGAAGAGACAATAGGCATCAGGGAAAACTCTGGCAATAGCTGCCTTTAAATATGACAGTAGTAATGATACAGAATATCAAAACTGTTCTTTTTTCTTTTTTCTTTTTTCTTTTTTTTTTTTCTTTTTTTTTTCCCTGAAAAACAAATGGTTATTCTTCAAAGAATACACAACTGCAATATCTTACCCTTGGCAACCAGAAATATTAAATAACTGCCTTGCCTCTATAAAATCACCTTGCATCTAGAGCTGCAGTCTGCAAATACATGTGCATGTGCCTAACTTCGAGTAGTGAAGAAAAGAGGAGTTATTCCCTATGCTTCAAATGAATGACGTGGCGACCTCCCAGTGCCAGGGGCGATGTTATCACGCCTTTTTCTGTGTATCTGCATTTCCTGGTGTTTGCCATGGACCTTTTATTTTCTCGACTGCAAAAACAGAGCAGTTTCAGGGATGAAGAGGTGGCTCAGAGCTATCGGACCAGTAGATGGCAGCAAGAACACGCTAAAAGTGCTTTCCCTGCCCAGCCGGTGAGCCTGGGAAGTGCTATAATTTTAAATAGATTCAATATTTGGTTTTCATATTTGGAGAGTGGAAAGTATATGTGACAATTAGAGGGTAATGCAATATTACAGTACAAATAAGAGAGTGAAATGACTGTGTAACCACTGAACAGTTCCCCAGTTTAATTTGTTTGTACTGATCAAACTTCTCTGCAATTGCAAGTTACCTCTGAGGGACTTAACAGAGGAATGGAGATGTGACTTCTGACAGCCATAAGAGATATTTTTGAAACTTCCCTGGGCCCCCTTTTCTGTAACAATTTCTGTGCAGGATAGGTGAACTAACGCTGCATTTAGGTTGAAAAGTCACAGCAACCTGCAAATAAAAGGAATCTCTCCCTTGATGTTTGCCTTTAACTGAACATCATTATTCTATTTTTCTGCCATAAAGGGTTCTACTCTTTGCTACAGACCCTTCTGAAAACAAACAAACAAAACAGTTAATGTATGAATATAAAACTCAAATATGTATGCACACTTGCTAATTTATTTTTTGTTTTTCAAAGAAAGCTCAGGTCTGGGCAAATTCACCACCTGCTGCAGTAACTGCAGAGGCAGGATGCAACAGCTCCAGAAAACTGCCAAGGAGCAAACAAATCTAGGCATCCAGGAGGCAGCTGGACTTCTTAATTATTGGCAAATACATTTATGTATAAACATTTTGCCAAGCATAATTTGACTTAAGGTTTTCTATGAAGTAACCTTTTGTGGGTTGTGGGCATTTTGTTTGTTTGGGGGCTTTTTTCTTTTTTTTTTTTTTTGGGGGGGGGGTTTTGTCTACACATCCTAGATAGATAGATGGGGAGATAAGCAGAGGTTTACGGACAAATGAACAGATTTCAAACAGCCCTCCAAAATCCCAAATGATGCCTAAATTAAACAAAGAGGGGATATGAAGCAAGGCAGAAGTGCAAGCACAGATTTCCAAACTGTGAAAATATGTCAGCAGAGCATCATTTTTTTGGTTCCGGCTGATAATCACTCCCCACTCTCATTATAATATCAGAAGGGCCATCTGTCCTTTCTGGATAATTTGGAGCTCAGATACAGTGAGCACCCTTGTTAGAAAATGACCCTCCTACTCTTTGTAATCACAAGCACTTGCAGCCCTGGGATCCGCACACAGCCGGAGAGGAACAGATTGGTTCCAGATCAATATCGATTATGTATAGATTTGTGGTCTATTTGGTGCTTTATTTAGGTGGTAAGGTTTTTATTTTGGAGCAATGATGTGGTTTGTTTCCTGCCTGCATTTTCCAGCTTGTCACCTTCACTTTTCCGGACTTTTCCTTCTCAAGATCAAACGTTAGGTTTTTGCATGAGACCGAGCTGTATCTCGATTTTGTAATGATAGAAATAAGCATCAGCCTGAACAATACAGCGCAGGAAGCTGTTCCCTAATACACGATCCCTGATTGACTGCAATAAGCCGTTTCCCCTCTGACAAACGGCAGCTCTCGAGTGAGCCACTGACTCATTCACAGCCGCTGTAGGAAGGTGTGAAATTTTAGGATTCTTCGACATTTGCTGTGGACCTCCAGGTAAAATCCTGCGGGCTTCACTGACCTAGGGCAAAGCAAAAAGCTGAAGGGAAAATCCTGGCAAGGGAGCGTGGGCTACCTTCCTCTACTGGACCAGATTCACTGACAAAGTCCCGAGTGTCCCCCGAAAATTATAGTTTCTACTCGAGGAGACAACTTGATCATTGGAAGGGCAGGGGATGAGTGAAGGCACAATTTTTCGTAAAGAGTCCTTACAGAAGTAAATCACCCGGGATAATTCTTGTGGGAAGCAATGTGTATTGTATTGCAAATAGCAAGGCGGGGGGTGGGGGGGTGGGGGGTGTTGGAATATTGCTAACAGGACGGACAGTTTCAGGACATGGGGAAGTCTCAGGTGGGAGGAATCCGATTTTAGAGCTAAGAGTTTCGTCGTCACGACCAACCCCGCTGTAAGAGTCTCGGAATTTCAAGAAGTACATTATTATTATTATTACGACGGTAGTGGTTTCTCCTCATTTTTAAGAGCATGATGTTTAATACTCACCAAGGAGTAGTGAGGTGGCATTTGAACACCCAAATCCCCTCTCTCGCCCCGGAGGCAGTGTCCCCACTTGCACAGAGCTGCGGCTGGCAGGCTGCAGCGTGGTGCCGCCGGCGGGGCCATTCCTTTGCGGGGTCGCTGTTCTAGAGGTGCCAGGGGTGCCGAGCCACTCCTGCCAAACCGAGGCTGGGCCCCTCCTCAGCGGCTGCAAAGTGTCCGCATTCGCGGGGGCGGATAGGTACTAAGCGACATTTACAAACTCAACAGACCACGGTGTTAGAGCAGCTAGCTGGGATGGGTACTGGCCTACAGGCGTCATTCCTCGCGGCTTTGCTAGGGAAAAGGGGACTGAACACCTACAGACTGGGGATGGGCAGGATCTAGGCATACCTGGGGTGAGATTTAGAAGGCTTAGTTTGACGATTGACACCCATAAAACATCTGTGCTAAATATTGGAATGAGGCAGAACCTAGGTAGCTCTCGCTGCAAATGCTGGCTGGCGTTAAGGACAGGCACGCTTCCGAGTAATCAAAATAATGTCTTAGTTGATGCCAAATAGGTCGCTTTATCCAGCAGCTAAATCATTTTTAGTACTGTTTTGTTGTATCGGGTGGTTTTGTTTGTCTGTTCGGGGACTTTGGTTTGGTTTTTCAGATGGTTTTCGGTTGTTGGGGGGTTTTGTTTGTTTGTTAGGGGGCTTGAGGGAGTTGCTTGGGGTTAATTGGTTAGTGGGGTTGGGTTTTTTTTGGTGTTTTTGGTTGTTTGGGTTTTTTTCTGTGGGTTTGGGGGTTCGATTGGGGGTTTTTGGTGGGCTTTTGGTTTTGTGGTGGGGTTTTGTGTGTGTGCGGTTGGGTGTATGATTGTTGTTTGTGTTGTTTCGGGTTTTTTTTCAAGAAAAAACTTAATTTTTGTATTCCCTTTCCCTATTTCCGTAATTTTCGTCTCTAAGAAAAGCTTGCACATGCGTGTATAGAACTCGAATACACTGTGGGGGAGGAAAGGGAGAGGAAGTGGGTTCAGTACACA
Source organism: Melanerpes formicivorus (assembly GCF_026170545.1). Lineage (NCBI taxonomy): Eukaryota > Metazoa > Chordata > Aves > Piciformes > Picidae > Melanerpes > Melanerpes formicivorus. The sequence continues at coordinate 4,293,645 of NW_027142395.1, read as the reverse complement.
AAAACTATAGCACCAGGTAACCTCAGATACGTGAGCGATGCCTACATGTTTATTCTTACCGGGTTTTTCTGCATCTGGCAGACAAGTCATCGAGCTCTGCGAATGCCAACTTTTGTGTACTCCTGTGGAAGAAAACCCTGTGAAATCACTTTACAGCTGTCGGTGGTGTGTATACATGCGTGTGGGTACACAGGCATATAGGTAGATAGATTGCACTCACGTAATCTGCTCGTGTCTATCTACTTGGGAGGATTAGTTATCTCTGCATCTATTGAGAATTAACAGGGGCAAGTGATTACGTACCAACGTACAGACAACGGCTATGAATATGAAACCCTGCGTACATAGGTAAGACGGATTCAGTCAGCCACTCAGCTGCAAAGCTCTTCTTTAGGGCTGCTCTGTCTCATCATCTCGAGGCCTTCAGACAGTTTCTCACCGAGAACCTCCACCAGGGAATAAGGAGAAGGCTCGATGCTGCAAACCTCTGCTTTTCATATCCGAAATTGACATATGCCACCACCATGCCTTGATTTTGCTAGAAACTGGTAGCCTCCGCGCACCTCGCCACACACCCCTTTTTTGTTCCAGCAAAATAAGCGTTTCGGCGGAGCTGGGGAAGGGTGTTACGCCGGAAGGGCAGAGGAGGTGGGAAAGCCGCTCTCCCCTCACAACCTCCCGACTCCTCTGACGGGACTGAGGTCCGAGAGACCGGCAGAAAGGATCTGGGGCCGGCGCCAAGCCTGGTTCGGGCTGAGCTAGGGATCCCCAGGGAAGCGGATCCTTGAGGGGCGCGCCGAACCCGGAGGAGTGGCAGCGAAGGGCAGAGCGGAGGGCTGTAAGGGGGGCCTACCACACCGCCAGGTGCGGGAAAGGGGCCTTGGCTCCTGCTTGGGGGCAGCAGAGGAAGGTGGGACCTGAGGGGCGGGTGAGGGGGAGCTGTGCGGCCGAGGGGACCAGGGCGGGGGCCAGGGCGGCGCACGGAGAGGTCTGTTCTCCACGCAGGACCGTATTTTGCGACAGAAACTCTCTTGAGCGCAGACAATAAAGCGGGATGTTTACTGCGGGCGGGAAGACAATTAGCAATTCATCGGGAGAGATGTGTCACCCAAATGTCACGGGGAAACTAACATGACATCTGTTTTAATGCCTCCGTGCTAATAAACTCCTCTCGAAGGGCGGCTTTGTGGGGACGTCAAAGATTATTTACAGAATGAGTCAGTTTCTAAACGGGTTGAGGCGCCGTCGGTGGCGGCGGGAGAGCGGCGCGGCAGGGACGCGGCGCCCGGGATGCCGTGGGTTGGGAAGGACCCTCCGGGGAGAGGACGCCGGCGGCCAGTACCCTGGCACGGCTGGGCTGGGCTCGGCGCGACTAGGCTCGGCTCATGGCAGGTGGTCAGTGGGGGGCGACTGCCGGGGAGATGAGAAGCGGAGTGGCAGCCCCGGGGGCATCATGCTTTCCCCTGCCACGGCGGTCTGTGCCCCCGCGGGAGTAGGGCAGTTGCGGGAGAGAATCCTAGCCAGTGAATCAAGGAGAATGAAGTCCACTTCGGAGATTTTCTTTTTGCTTGGTTTTGCATAGACTAGCGGGAACCTCCAGGTCTGGGAGAAACCGCCCCTATGGAGACCCCCAAAACAGCAGGCGGAGCTCCCCGCCTGGGGGCCACAGCCGCGGAGCGCTGAGGGGCCCTGCCCTGAGGTGGAAGTTCCTTAACACCGGGAAGCGGCGAGGCCCCAGAAGGGCGGCCACGTTGATACAGACTGCCACATCCTGCGCTATTGAACAAGACACGCTGTGGTAAAACACATAAGTAGACAAACCGAGAGAATCCATTTAGAACAGTTAACACAGTCTGACTCGCTCACAAGCACACAGTGGGGGGAGACAGTTTAATTTCCCTCGAATCCATCCGAAGATTTTCATGTTCAGATTGTTGTTTACATGGCATGAAGGGGTTCTTTAAAAGAGAAGGGAAAACCTTTCGAGCTTATGGCCATTTGCCTGTGGTTTTGTGCCTCCTCGATTTTTGTGTTCTCTAAAGCCGGGGGGGGGGGGGGGGGGGGGGGGGGCGGCAGGAGACGGGGGAATGTGCAATCGCGCTTGCAAATACCTTTGTGTGCGTGCGTGTGTAAAGAGGAAACGTATTCCTGTGTTTGAATATATATGTGTATGTGTGTGCATGATTTCTAGTTTGGTAGGAGAACAGATGCTGCACCTTTTAAAGACAGGCAGAGCGAGCCAATCCAAAAAGTCCTTACTCGGGCAAAACTGCCACTGAAGGTAATAGCAGGTTATTGCAAACCTGTCTTCGGTGCTTATTAATCGTCCAGATCAAACACATTAATGGACAGCGTGAATGAAAATAGGCTGAGAACCGTCTGTCGTCCTTTCAAGGGCAACGAAACCGCAGTATTGACACCGGGTCTGAATGCAACAACGTGCTCCATAACCTACAGAGAGAGAGTAGGAGGGCTGGGAAGTGTGTAGGTAAAAGGAAAATTGCCACTGTCAGGAAAACTAAATGTAATTTTAGGTGGGCCACATCTGAGATGAGTAAATAAGCCATGGATCTTCTTGCCGCCTTCTATCCCCAAGGCTATTGTATTCCCAAAGAAATGGCTAGGGCAGGCGAGTACCAGCCCTGCACGTGCGGGCTGACCCAGGGGACAGCGGCGCGGGAGTAGGGGCTCAGCCAGCAGGCGGGCCGCCCTGTGCTCCCCTTCCCCGCTCCTACCTGGGAGGGCGGCGCTGGGGCTGCTGCCATGGGCCCTCTCCCGCAGTCTAGCACACCTCTTCCCGGTTTATTTATTTCGAATCTCCTGGCGCAGATCCGCATCCTCGTGCTTCGACGTCAGCGTCGGCGTCCTCCGTGGAACACGAACCGACCGCTTCCCGGGACATGCAGAGGACAATGTCCCGGAGAGGGAGGGTGGAACGGGGGAAACGTCAAAACTATTTCTGCATGTGCTTTGTTTACAGGGATGTCTGTATGCAGCTACACTCACACACCAATTTTGTGTAGCAGCCCGGGGTGTGTGCATGTGCGTCCGTGGCTTTTGCGGGGAGTGGGAAAGGCTACTGAGATGCCCTCCCCGTTTAAGACCTTGCCGTCGCGGAGGACAACGGGGCGGCTCCGGCAGGGGGGGGCGGTGGGGAGCGAGTCCTGGGGCGCTGCGGGCGGCGGGGAACCTGGGCGGCCTTCCTTCAGAGCCCCGCCGGCCGATTCACCGCCTGGAGCATGGGGAGGCAAGGCAGGGACTCGCTCTCTTCTTCCAGAGCATGGGATCCCGCTAAACAAAATGCTGTTTGCTATCTCCTAGCGCTGATAAGGCAAGAAGTAGATTTCTTTAATAATATGATTGAAATGTTAGGGGTATGATGCCTCCTCGTTAGTAATATTGGCTTTGCATGCAGAGCACAATCCCATCCCTCTAGACTGCTTAGCCAAAACAGAGCGTAAACTCTGTAATTAGTAACGTGTTCCATCATTAAAGAGCCCTGCTGAGAATTTCTATTTAATAATGGTCTTAAATTAGTTATGATGGTAAATACTCATCTGGAAATTCAACATCTAAAATCATCTACAATCTGGAAATGCTCCAGTGTTGCTGTAATCTCCTGTAACACAGAAATGACTATCACATTCAACCATCCCATTAGAATTTCGCCGTACCGTTAGGTCCATGAATATATAGTATGGATGTGTTAATTAGGTTAACCCACACACTGTCTGCTTCACAAATATTTAGAAATAAACAATGAAAGCTCATTTTTAATACGATACAGCCAGGGAAGAGGGGAGGGAGGCCGGATTTGACTCTTACAGATGAAAAGTCTTTGTTTTCAGATAAGCTGGAACTAGAACGTCCACAGGCCTAGGAACTCGACAACATGCACCTACTGACACACACTCAGTCCCACGGGCACCTGCAACTGAGACCGCCTTGGCAGATCCTCGCAACACGTAGCTGCAGCACCCACAGAATGTGGCTTTTATCGCTTGCCTCCTGTCTCAGGCTGATCAATTCACATAATACTCTTTCTTTTATTCCCCGCCTCCCCTCCAACACACACCCCACACACACAACCCCCCTGCCTAATTTTTTATACAGCAGACAGCTCTCTCTTCTGTTCTGCCCTATCAGCAGCCATACAGCGGGGCTTGGTTCCGACAACCTTACCAAGAGAGTTTTGAAAATAGTCAGAAGAGGTGCAAGGAAGAAGCTGAGAAAGAGTAAATAAATAAATAGAAGCTGACTTTCCCCCTGACTGTTGGTGAAATAAAAATTTCGCGGATAGACTGGTGCAGGTATAAATAAGTTATTCAGGTACATTTAAAGCCACCGAGGATATAAAGGAAAGTTATCTGTAATAACAATATAAAACAGTAACTGAGATAGTTGGGGGTTATAGTGAGGGAAATGGAGTGAAGTATATTTCTGTACACCTAAATGTCTAAACGTTTATCCTATCTAACACCAACCTTTCATATTTAATGAATGAATCTGCATTGCATGTTGTTTGGTTTGGTTGGAGTTTTTTTATTTCCTTTCCTCTTCATGCGCTGGCTAGTTTTAAATCTGCAAGCACCACAAAGAGGCCGTGATCCCATCTGCCTATGATTCCAAATTAAAGTTCAAACGGATGGCTTACACACTGCTGATCCTGTATCATAGCCTCTCGTGACCCTTCAATTACTATTTAATAGAATTACAGTGTAAAATCCCAATAGTCTTAAAGAATGTTTTATCACAGACTGAAGAGAGAATATACAGACACCTCCAACATTATTGAACTGTATTAGTGACCTATTTAGATATTAAAAGGGAATATTTAGTGTTCTACAAGATATTACAAAGGCTACTTTAATCTGAATACATGCATATGTCTACGTGTATATGTGCCCATATATATACATACACAAACACGTATACATATATATGTATGCACATATATATATGTGTGTGTGTGAGTGCATGTGTGGGCATCATAACATCAACTCCATCCCATCAGCTACACTGCATAGACGTGTGTGCTCACCCACATACGCATGTTCACACACCCACGCAAGCAGACACGCTCCTCTGGGCTTGGGTGGAAATCAGTGTGTTCTGGTAAACTGCTGCACCACCTCATTGTTGTCAGGTATTGCTAAAGAGGTTATTCTGGTAGGAAAGCAAATTTTCCTCCACTCATTGAAAAATACTCTTTAATTGACCTTATTATTAAATTAACTTCCCTTAATGATGTTTCTATGGGGACACAAAAAGCAAATATTTGCAGTAGAGCTAAATCTGCCTCTAATAGCTAGGGCTGGAATTAAAGTCAGGAGCAGCCTGGTTTAGATATTGTACATCTTGACTTTCAGTGCAGTTTTCTCTTTCTTTTCCAACCTATTCTGCAGAGGACTTGCTTGCCGCAGGTGGAGCCGATCCTACCACTTCACCTCGCTTAGAACGAGGCGATTCTAACCACGCATTTCCAGATATTTACATCTACCTTTTTAAAAAATTATTATTCGTTACTTTTTCGCATCTTTCTTCTCTTGCAGATCTCGATGTGCTGAGCCGCTTTGAAGCTTCCTGGTCTGAAAACACCTTTCTTCCAAAATAAAAACAGGCAGAAGTGACAAACAAACCCTCACAACCGTCCCTTCCTCAGACAGAGCAACACAAATCCCTTTGGTATCATTTAATCATAACTATGTCCCGACAGCCCCTGCCTTTTTACCATTACCGTGCCGGAATAGAGTATTTAGTGGTATCGTCAGTAACACTCTTCATGCTATTTCTTTCCAATTCTTTCTCTTCCCCTGCATCCTCCTTCTGCCTCCTCGCTTTCTCCATCCCTTGGTCTGTTTGCTACTGGGTGGTTTTGTTCATTTCCCCCTTTTTCATGCATCGCATACAAACTTCTGTGTATGAGGTTTCTCTGCAGGGTGGTGACGCAGCTACAGGCCACGGGTTCCCTCTGCATTTTGGATTCGCATTTGTGTGTGTGCCTGTGTCAGCCTGCACACACTCGTGTGCATGTGTGAGCTCTAGAAAGAGGCAATGTTTGTCTATACTCGCCTTACACGCAGAATCCAGGCCAGTGCAATGTGGAGCTCAATAAGGAGCTGCATGAATAAACACGAATGGAAAGTTGTGCTCAGCTAACCGGAGAAATCAGAGCAATACCAGGGCACCAACGTCCACATTTCTTTTCAGTTCGGGCCAGGGCAGTAACCTCATCTGGAGATGCTAAAAATTAAGGGCAACGGGCAAACAAGTCCTTCGAAAAGGCAGGTGTAATTGATCGGGCAGAGAGAGATGGGGAGGATCGAAGTCCAAGTCTGGCGGCGGAAGGCAGGTCACATTTGTGGCCCAGCAGTCACACAAAGGACACCCAGACACGTTAAAGGGCTCATGAGGACCCTCGGGCAGCGACAACGGGGAGAGAGTGAGACAGGTTATTTCCGTGGTCCCCAGACTCCTCCGCCAGGCTGCAAGCACGCCAGGGAAACCACGAACCGAAGCTCACTGGGGGTTAGGGCAGCGGTATAGCTCCACGCCGAGAGGATGAGCAGCGTGGGTCGGGGGTAAATTATAGCCTCCAATTTGCTCCCGGAACCGGCTGGTCTTGTCCCGACTTCCGACGGTTGGGGCGTGGCCGTGCCCCCGCGGCCGCGGGAGGAAGGCGGCGGTGTGGGACGGCGCAGGCCGGGGAGTGGGGCCGCCATGGCCAGCTCCGGGGAAGGCAGCGCGATGCGCTGCTGGGCTCCGGCCATCTGCCTCCCATCTTTCAGTTTTTCCTTAAATATTGATCAAACACACTTCACCTTCCGAGTAATTTCATTTTAATCAACGGCCGAGTTCGGCACGGATAATACGCTAATGCTGGAGAGGGGCTGTCGATAATGCTCGGCCAGGAGCAGGGAGGAGACAGCCCTCCAGTTTGGCGGGGCTCGATAGGCCCTATCTTCTCGGGGCAGATGGACTTAATGGGTGAAAGGGCTTAAACGCAGCTTTTCATAGATTTACACCTCAATCAGCCATTCAGGTTTTTAATGCAAATCCTAAAACAACATCATTTACCCATTATGGAGCATGGCTTTGAAACGGCATATGATTAACTGCACCCTTGGCACCCCCAAATTTCGCAGGCACCGACGCCCCCCAGAATGCATGTGTGTCTCCCACCCGCTCCGTACAAAGGCCCGCGGGCTGTGGGGAGTGCCAGACATCCCCAGCGGAGCTGGGGGAAGTTCGTCCCTCCAGCTCCGGCCAAAAGGGTAACTTTTCAGGGATGGGGGCGGGGAGGCAAATGGCATGGGAGCAATGGCCTTGTTAAGAGGCAAGAGACTGAGGCCAGGTACGGGTAGGGTGATGCTAAAGGCGATATTTGGCCTCCCCTAGCTGCCACGGCACGATGGGGTGATCGTGTGGAGGTTTAATCAGAAGGAAGAAAAATTCAAACCTATCAGTGTAAAGCTCAGCTGATGTAGATTATTGCTGCTGGCTTGACGCATTCTGGCTGCAGCTTCGAGATGCAAAAATTAAGGAAGAGAATTAAAAAAAGATCTTAAACTTTCATGCCTCTGAATTCTTACGCATATTAAATCCCGTTAAAATTGAAGTTAGATGAGAACAGCACTCCTACCATGGAGGAGCAGAAATACTGCACTTAAAACCAATGGTACCGATACCGAATAACTCATTTCCATCCAAACCTCGAGAGTAACTGGAAGGACCTGGATTTTTTTTCTATAAAGACCTCTCCCCTGCCTCGCTGCACGAGTGAGGGAGAAAAAGAGAAGCCCGATCTCAAGAGTGAGAGCCGCACGAGGATGCCGGCCACTGGGGAGCCTTTTATCCCCTCCTGGGCAATATTTATCTCCTCTAAAAGCTACGTGGGGGAGGGGAATTACTAGGTCCATCTACACGACCCCATTCTCCAACCCACGCGGAACACGACAGCCCTATTGTGTGTGCTTCCCCCACCCCCAAGCAATTCCCGTCCATTCTGGTTTCGTGCAACCGGGAGTTACTCTCTTTCAACTCCCACTAGTGTTGGCAACGGCGCAGTGATGAGACCCCATGGCTAGACCCCGCTGAGGAGCCGCGCGTTGAGCAAAGCCCGCGGGACCGGGGCAGCGAACACCGACGGGGCGGACGCTGCTGCCTCGGGCAGTCTCTGTCGTTCCCCGCGACAGCTCCCGCGGGAAAACGGAGGATAAATTCCACACCCCCTCTCCCCCATATCTACGCGTGTCTCCGCGATTGGCAGGTCCAGCGTGGAAACTCTATTCTGCCCCAGCTGGGGGGTGGTGGGGTGGTGGTGTATCTCACGTGGGGACACGTTCCCTATGCGCTCACTTAGCGCACACGCGCGGCTTTACCTCAGGGGCGCCGAAGGTAATTTGCACCAAAGGAACGTATTTGCACATCGGCTTATTCCTTAAAATTACCCATTAGTGACTTGCTCTAAGATCTCACACCCCAGGAGGTTCTCCCAGATCCCCAGGTAGCCTTTTGGGGCGGAGGGGAATACAAGGGGAAACCCAGACGCTTCCTGAGGCTTTCCGTAAACTTAACTTGGACTTTCCAAAAAAAAGGGGAAGAGGAAAGAGGGGAAAAAACACTCCAGCAACACAAAGGTAGATCGGAAGTCCGAATTTGTTTGGAAATGGTCAAGAAATTCCAGACACGTTTCTCCCTAAATCCCTGTTAAGTTTCAAAATTGTATTTTCAAGTAAAAACAAGTTTAGATTTTACCTCTTGTTAATTCGTGGCTGAATAATCTGCCCAGGGCGAAGCAAAACTTTAAGGAGGAAAAAAAAAAAAAAAAAAAAAGTTTAAAAAAAAAGGGCGGGGGGGGGAATGCTGCAATTCTGTTAGTCGTGCAAATAAAGGCTTCTTTCAGCACATTACAATATACTCCAGATTCTAGGGGAGGAGCTGCAGCCCGCTTACGGCGAAGAGTTTACGGGTTTGTTTGTATTTAAAGCTACAAAACAAATCCCGAAATGTCTTGACCGCTCTCTGGAGACACTTGGCCCTGCAAAGAGGCGGCCAAGGGGAAGCCTTTCAGCTCGGGGTGAGCAAAAAAAAAAAAAAAAAAAAAAAGAACCAGGATGGGGGGAAAACGCTGGAGCCCGGCGACGGCAGAACTGACTCTGGGGGTCATGCCACGCGTCCAGCGCCGCCACGGCTATCGCAGTTCAGTGTCCCCACTGCCACCCGCAGCCTCTTCGCAGGGTCGCTCTGTATCCCCAGAATGCCTCCTGGGTGTCCGGCCGAGCCGGGGAAGGTGAAGGGCCGGCGGTGCCGCAGAGGTCGCGCAGTGCTGCGCTCCTGCGGAACCGCGGCGGGGGCAGGGCGAGGAGAGAGGCGCCCACAGGGAGGGCGTGTTGTTCCGTGTAGAACAAAAACATCAACATCACTGGGTAGATAAGAAAATGGAATACTGTATTTGATTTAGAAAGTTTGTACATATAGATAAACACGCAGTTAAGGAAACAATAGTTTAAGCATCCTACGTGGAGTTTAAGAAGAGACCCCCCCCAAAGCTGCTATGAAATACTCAAAATAGCTTTTGCATAAGATAACTACAGTTGCACCCTAAGCTTTTTTTTTTTTTTCCTCTCTTTTTTTGTTTCTACCGCTGAGGTCCCTTTTGAAAACTTAGCACGTCAAATCTTGACAGCTAAGTTTGTGCAAGGAACACCGAGTCAAGGAAAATAAAAAGGAGAGAGAGAAAGGGTGGGAGTGAGATAGAGAAGGTGGGGGGAGGAAGAAAGAAAGAGTAGAGCAAATATCATATACAAGCATTTCTACACATATATTACAAACTGGGAAAATGACCGCATCATTAAGATATACATAATTCATATAAAATTTTGAAATAAAAATAAAAATCTGTTACAGTCATAACTATTCTTTTTCCACATTTATAACCAGTACCCACACAGGCAGTGACAGAAGTGTAGAAAAAAAGGTGCTTACGAATAAAATGATTGTCAGCTGAACAAAAAAAAAAAAAATAAAAACAACCAGAAAATTGCATCTTGGCTGGACCATCACTTGGACTTAAAAAGGAAAAAACAAAAACCAACAAACAAAAAAAAAAAAAAGAGAGGGAGAGAGAAAGAGAGAGAAATAGGACCAACGAAAAGGTGATAAACATTTGTTATTTCCCTCTTCAAGGAGTTCCTTTTCAATTATTTTTTTTTAATTTTTGCTTTTTGTACAAATTCGATCGGAGTTTGCATTTGTCTGCTTTCTGTTTGCTTTCCTTTACTATAGAGAATATTTTTTCCCAGATACAAATTTAATCATCATCATCATGCAAGTGGGTGAAATGCGTCCATGGAAAAGCGCAAAGGAGAAATCGTGCTTGTCCTAAAAAGAATACAATTGTCACTTTTGCTTTGTTTGTTTGTTATCTTTTCTCTTTTTTTTTCTTTTGTATATATAATTATTATTTTTTCCCGCCCCCCATCCCCCCTCCCTCCCAGATGCAGCACCAGCGTTTGTGGCTGTTGAAGTTTTAGCTCCATCTCTTGGTGGTGGTGTTGGCTGATGGTGGTGGTGGATTCTCTGATCCCTGTCTGTTTGCTATTGTATTTGGGTCGGGTTTGGCCTTTTCTCTCTTCCTGGCTGCGTGTATGCATGCATGCGGGTGTGTGTCCTGATTCTAGGTTGCCTCGGTTTGTTTTGTTCGGGCTGGGGAGAGGGTGCTTGGCTGTTTGGATTTGGATTTTGTGTTTGTTTGTTTTCCGATATCATACATCACATTCCGAGTCGCTGGAGGTTACCGAGAGGATGGAGGTGCCCGTCTCGGCTCTTTCTGTCAAACTGGAGACGCTGGTGGTCGGGCTGGCCGCCGTGGACGGAGACTCGGCCGAGCTGTGTGTTGGGCAGCCGGGCTCTGCCAGCGACCGCATGCCGCTCTGTCCTATCGCCTGGTGCTGGAGCCTGCATCGCGCCGGGAGACAAAACAACAGCACAGCCTCTCTGAGATACCGGCCACCACCGCCACCGAGGGCACGGCGAACGCTCGACCCCGCGTCCGCCTGCGCACAGCCCCGCCCCAGCCCGGAGCGAAGCCAAGTGGACCCTCCGGACCGGCCCGGCCCGGCCCGGCCCGGCCCGGCTACCTTCCCTCAGCGCCCTGAGAAGCCCGCGAACAGCGGAGGGAAGCTGAGCCAAGCCATGCACTCGGTCCACGCTGTCCCCACTACGGGCCGGCGCCGGGAGAAGGCCACTTAGGGGGGATGGCACACAGCGCAATCAGAGCTAAAGGGGTCGCGGTTTGAAAGGGAATGGGGAACGGGGAACGGGGCATGGCGGGGCGGGAGGGAGAGCGTTTCTCTGCTCTGTGGTTTGAAAAACAGGAGCAAAGCCTTCCCGTTCCCCCGGTAGCCGTTTATCCCAGCGATACAGCGGGCCTAGGAGAGAACCGTGTCTGTGTGCGCTCCCCGAACACTCGGCCTCCGCCGAAAGCCGCAAGGACCGGTCTGCAGTGGCAAACAAGGGCGCAGGATCCTCATTTTGTGTTCCCGAGAATACCTATCTAAATACTTCCCAGCGCACAGATAAATTCTCTGAGGTTTGCGGCCGGAGGAAGTTCCCGTCCCGGAGACGCAGCGCTACCAACACAATAATTTTTAAAAAGGTGATGGTGTAACACAGCACTTCTCGCAGCTCGAAACTTAAGGTCCTTTTCCATCTGAAAGCCAAAATTATCTTTGAAGTGTTGGTCCTTTCATCGTCAATACTTAAGGGTACATTGCCGTGGAACATTTTTTTTTAAAGTGACAACAAATATTTTTTACGTTCCCTAGCACGTTGTGAATATCCCTCTGCTCCCGTTTTTTTCCGCTCGAAACCCAGGAAAAGCCTGATTCAAGGATAAGGGCTAAAAGTCCTGGGCTGAGCAGGCAGTCACAACCTCTAGCACAGCTAAAGTGAATCAAAATACTGTCTTCGCTCAACTGCTTCTCACCAGGATATTTTCTATTTCACTGCCTGCAAAGAACAGAAAAATACGTAGCCGGCTTATTCTACATTTCTCATTGTTTTAAGTTTTGCAGTTTCAGCGTCTCTGATTTTTCTCCCATTTACAATTCCTGGTGCATTCGTCTGCTGTCAACACTGTTGAGTCAACAAAAGCATCCGTAGGCAAGTCCTGTTTATTTACAATCCTAAACTGATCTGTTTTCCATTTAATGGAAATTAAATGGCGAGGCACTTTTAGATTGCATTTCTCCTACAGAATCTTGAATCAATGGGACCAGTGCTATAATTAGGAGGAATTTAAGAGACAGCATTTACAGCAAGAAGTTTTGTTTACATACTTACAGAGGTAGCCAAACTTAAATTAAAATAAAAATAGTGTGTCAAGACGGATTAAAGGCCCATTTTCATTTGCAAAACAACTTTTACGAAGGGTAACGAGAAAAAAAAAAAGGGGGGGGGGGGAGGATGCCTCGTTTTTATCATGGTAAAGAAGGAAGAAGGGGAAAAAAAAAAAAAAAAAAGAAAGAAAGAAATTTTAAAAAAAGCACCTAGAGACACACAGATAAATACAAGCGTAAACGCGCAGGAAACATAGGACCGGAGGGCCAGCTCCCCATGTGGTGTAAACAGAGAAATGAGGATTGGGGGGAAAAAGGGAAGGGGGGGAAAAAAAAAGTTTCCCGATCTCCTAATGGCTTTTGTCCCTTTTTCTCCGGAGCCAAATTCTTTGAGCCGTGCCTATGCTTGTGCCGGTCCCGCTGCGTATGCAGAGGGGCATGAACAATCGGAGCGAAGCCACCTGCGCTGCCGAAACCCGCTCTGAATCGCACTCCCCGCTCCGGCCTTTCGGCGGAGAACCGCGCCAGAAGCGGCCAGGAGAAGATGTCGGTAAACTAAAAGCAAAACTGGAGCCCACCGACCCAAGGTTTTCCGTTCCCATAGCAGTCGCTGCCGGGAAGGCGGGAGGAAGAGTCGGGCTCTGCCCCCGCTGCTGCTTCTGCCGCTGCGCCCCGCTCCCGCCCGTACACACCGGCATCCACGAAGCTTCTTCTGCCCGCGGGTGAGCTCCGGCCCTACCCGCACCCCGGGAACTCGTAGGGAATCGGGGCAGGGCTCGTGGAGCGCCAGGCAACTTTAATCCGTGTCTGTCCCCGACGCATCCCTGCGGCTGCCGGGAGGTGACCTACCCGCCCGGCGGGGGCACCGAATTCTCCCGGTAGCGATAATGAGAAGTAGGAGGAGGAGAGGAGAAGCAGAGATGTGTTGTCGGCCGGGCGGCCGCCGAGACACGGCGCGGAGCGGGGCCGCCCGCAGTGCCCCGCCGCCCGCCTCGCCCCCTGCCCCGATGCGGGCCCTGAAGCCCCACTGACCTGTTTTTAGCCGCCGCTGCTCTGTCTCTTTGCCTTCGGTTTTTAAACCAGTTGCCTACTTGCGTGGGGGTGAGCCCCGTGGCCTGAGCCAGTTCCCTTTTCTTGCTGGGGTTGGGGTAAGGGTCCTGCAGGTACCACTCCCTCAGGAGGCTGCGAGTCCTCTCTTTGAAGCAGTGCGTCTTCTGTTCGCCATCCCAAATGGTCCTGGGCAGTGGAAACTTCTTCCTCACCCTGTATTTATCAACCGGCCCCAGCGGGCGACCCCTTAGCTTCTCGGCCTCCTGGTAGTGCGCTTCGAGCCACATGGCCTGCAACTTGCCGTGGGACTCCTTGGTGAATTTGTGGTTCTCCAGGATGTGGTAGAGGTCTCGGAAGTTGCCCGTGTGGAAGGCCACCACCGCCCGGGCGCGGAGAATGGACTCGTGCTTGTTGATGGCCTCGCATGCCCCCGGCGCCACCGGCAGCGACCAGAGGAACCTCCCCAGCCTCTCTATGTCTCCAGTCTCCTCCAGCGTCTCGCAGACGCTGGCCACTTGCTCCGGGGAGAAGTTGAGTGTGGGCAGCTGAAACATTGACAACTCTTCGTGGGGTGCCCGGGAGCTGCCGCCTCCACCGCCGCCGGCACCGGGGCTGCAGCCCGAGCTGCTGCCGCTGCCGCCGCTGGCGAGAAGGAGGGAGCGGTGGTGCGGGTCGGCGGCGAAGTTTGGCAAGAAGAAATGGGTGGGATAAAGCTCTAGCGGGGACCTGAACACCATGGGATGACCGGAAAGAGGGGGAGATAAATCAAGGAGAAAAGAAAGAAAGGGAGGAAGAAGGGAGGAAAGCGCACACGCACCGCGCACGCATCCACACCCGCACACGCACACACAGCCACATAGAGGCACGGGGGCACACGCACTCGGGTACACGCGATCACACGCACTCGAGCACACGCACTCACTCACGCACACACACACACACGCACTCACACACTCGGCCCCGCGCCGCCGCCGAGTCGGAATTCAGTGATTCAACAGCAGTCGCCCTAATGACAACAGCCTCATAATATCTCCCCTAAATCCACAGTGAGTGCAGCGCTGAAACATTTTGTTTCGCTTTTCTATTGGTCTTCTGAGTGTCGTTGTGGCGTTGCCATGGCAGCTCCTGCCAATCACTGTCAGCCCTGCCAATCATTACGGAGTACGTAAGGAAGGTTTTTACCACTTCGCCCGAATGCACGGGGGGGAGGGAAGCGGGGCGGTTGGTGGAAAAGCCTGTTGTTTTTTTTTTTTTTTTTCCCCCTTAATCTTTGCAACTCCTAATCTCAGCACTTCCCCTTCTCCCTGTCTCTCCCCCCTCCCTCTCCACACCCCTCCTAAATAAGGGATCAAATAATGCGAAAAGCAGTGTGCACATATTTGTTGAATGGGATGAGCAATTAGAGGGTGGAATATTATTGTGATCTTAACAAGCCTCGTTAAAGCTAAAGGAGATATGGGGGGAAAGTAAATGGGCCAGGCTGGGATACACGTTCGGATAAAGGGCTCCTAACTGAGACAATTTACACATGATTTGCACGTAGTTTCACTTCATTCTGCCTATCTGAGCACTAATAGTGCCGGGAAAGAAAAGAAAGATGAGATCATTAGACCCATCCTCACGCCGGTGACCCTCCTAGAAGCTGGCAGATACAGTACAGGCTGGGTTTAACCCTGGTTTCTCGAGGAGTCTGTCGCCTCTCTTCCCACTCCCTGCCCCTCTAAGCAGAAAGAGGGATCCACTGTCCGTGGAGATCCGCAGCGGCTCTGACTAGAGCCGCGTAGGACACCAAGCCCGGACCTGCTTCGGCTGCCCCGGCTCTGCGCTCGGCTCCGGTGGCGCCCAGCAATTTGCCTCCCTAGTCTCACGTCTTGTCTCCCCCGCCCTCCAGTTCCCTCTCGCCTTCCCTTTCCCTCTTCTTTCTCTTCTCTCTTTCCACTTGTTTTTCTTACATTCTGGCTTTCCTCCTCCCACTCCCCTCACCTCCTCTCGCCCTTTCCTTTCCCCGGAGCCCGGCGACCTTCCGAGGCCGGTTCTCATCTCCAAACACTCTGGGACTTTACACCGTACCTCTCCTTTTGCCCGCAATCTCTGGCCCGAACTTTCAGGTCATCTGTGTGGGGAGAAGGAAAGGAAGGCGAGCAAAAGTGGGTTTGAATCGAGATTTGTTTCCTTTCTTTGTTTCATCATCATGATTTTATTTATTTATTTACTTGAATGTTTTAATTGGTAGGAAGGAAAATCTCCGTGATAGTTTGAATCCATCCATCAGCAAGACCTATCTGAGTCCCCAGACCTTGCTACCATGAAACTATATTTATTATTAGGTATGTTGCTTTTAAGAAGATTTAACCAGCATCTTGAGCTGGTAACTCTTTTGTTTAGTTTCTGTAGCTATGGAAGTGTGATTTACAGAGATTTGTACGGGTCATGGACATCTTTCCAGACTTACTGTGTATATTTAGACAGGACTTTGCTTGGTGTTAAAAAGTGTATATTTTGAATAGGTTCACACACAGTAGCAAACAATACCGACATTGTAAAGGCATGTACAACGAGTATTGAAACGCAGCATCCAGACTTCAACTAATCTGCCCTCAATAAAGCTGAAATAATTATCCTAAGCCGCCTTTCTAGAAGAAAAATCATTGAGGAATTCAAAACTTTTTTAAAGATCTTTTCTGCATTCCGATGGAGATCGAGGGGTGAGGCTTGGAGCCCAAACTACTTTCAGACATCAATGGAGGAAAGGCGGGGGGGGGGGGGGGGAGGGGGGAAGGGAGGGAGAGGGGGGAAGAGAGATATTACAATTAAAATGTGAAAACATAGCGTGACTTGCCCTATCCGAAGGATAATAATAATAATACTGCTATGGGTGGTAGAAGTTCTTTAGCTAGGCTCCAAACTGGTTGTGATCCTTTCACAGCACACTTCTCATGAAATAATTCCAAGTGGCAGATGAATAGGTCCAGTTGGAAGAGCTGCTGGACTGGAAGAATCTTGCTATATTACACATTCATCTGATTTCCACTAAACTGTCATCGGTGAGCTGCGTGGCTTCACAGTCCTAATGGAAATAAGTCACCCTCTTAATTTTTAGTGATCTACTTAAACACTTCTGTGACCAGACGTGAGGAAAACTTTTTTCTCTCTCCCTCTCCGGTTCCTATTTCCAGTTGTACACCAAAAGAGGGAAAGAGACTTCTCAGCCCCTCCACAAATCAACTTGGAGTTATTAATTGGACGACAACATGTTTAGCCTAAGATTTCACACACACACACTCACACACATACACATTTTTATTATTATTATTTTTTAATCCTTTACTTTTATGTAAAGGATTACAGAGGGCAGGGTGGGGGGAATTCCCGAGGGAGTTTCTTAATATTTGGTACCGTTTTTCTTCAAGATGCAAATTAAACTACCTTAAAATGTTTTACCAGAATAAAATCCAAACCACCTCCTTTTTTTATAATCTCCTAGACCATCATGCACTGCTTATTCGCCTATGGGTTGCATCTATCTATTAGGATCCATGATGAATCTTTCAAAGCTTCAATTCCCTCCCTCCCTTCTTTCTTTCCTTCCTTCCTCCCTCCCTCCCTTCTTTCCTACCTTCCTTCCTCCCTCCCTTCCTCCCTTCCTTTCTTTCCTCCCTTCCTTCCTCCCTTCCTTCCTTCCTTCCTTCCTTCCTTCCTTCCTTCCTTCCTTCCTTCCTTCCTTCCTTCCTTCCTTCCTTCCTTCCTTCCTTCCTTCCTTCCTTCCTTCCTTCCTTCCTTCCTTCCTTCCTTCCTTCCTTCCTTCCTTCCTTCCTTCCTTCCTTCCTTCCTTCCTTCCTTCCTTCCTTCCTTCCTCTCTCCCTCTCCTCTCCTTTCCCCTCCTTCCCTTCCTTCCCCTCCTTTCCCTCCCTTTCTCTCTCTCTCTCTTTACCCAGACATATGAAACATAACAATTACGTTTCTGGTGAAAAATCTCTATCCCCAAGCACCCGTCTGTAGGGCATTTCAGTGCATGCCTACTTCGTGTGCCTGTGTCTTGTGTTGAAAGCTAAACGAGCCCGTCACCCTGATGTGCCTATCAGCTAATATCAAGGTCTCAGTGAAGCCCACCCTGCTCTCCTCGCCCGCGAATGTCCAGCACAGGAGCTCTGCCATACAGAAGCTCTTGCAAGGACGGATCCAGCATGCTAAACCATTCGCGTCCGTTCCCGCGGCTCGCCCACGCGGGCCATGGCAGCTTGGCGAGGGTGAGCCAGAGCGCGGGGAGAACAGAGGAGCTCGCCCTGCCTGGTCGCGGACTCAGCGCTCCTCTAAGCCTGTTAGGGACACACACTTGTGTCCCGAAATGTGCAAGCAGATAATTGCTGGGGCTCCAGCTTTGTGCGAAGAGGCCAGGGTGTAAATGGCTTTTAATGACTGCAGCTGCTGGCTACAAACTGGTAATGGGATCGGCTAATGCCGAGCCCGGGTGCTGCGGGCGCCCAGCCGCAGCGGGCCGGTCTCCTCCAGCAGTGCGCAGCGGGTGCGCAGGCGAGCACGGAACCAGGCGCGACCGGAGGCAGCGGGAAGCGGGAGCACGGCGGCGGACGGGGCTGGGCAGAGACTGCCCTCTCGGCTGGGAAAATCCTTTCCGGATCCTGTAAGTTTGTTAGTGGCTGGCAGAGGTCCCGCGGGGCTCTCCCTGGGAGCGCTGCCTCGATCTCCCTTCCCTGCCCCTTCCTCACTCCCGCGTCGGGGCTCGGGGATCCAAGGCGGTAACAGGCGGGGTCCCTCTTCCTCGCCGCCGATAGCCATCTTCTCTGGGCTGGCTAACCTGCCGTCCGTTTCCAGTCAATCTTATTTGATCCCACATGATTCATTGTTTCAGCTGCTAGAATGACATGTGGCTCTATGGGGCAGGGGAGCAACTCCCTCCCCGCTTCCCTAAAATCCTCCCCTTCTAATAAACCAGGATAAGCCTGTACTCTCCTTCTGAAGTGAGCCCTACGAAGCTCTGTGTGTGTGTGTATGTGTATGTGTGTGTGTGTGTGCGCGTGTGTCGGCTGCCAACCTGGAGTACTTTTCCGGGGAGAGGGAAGGAAGCAGAAAGGGAAGCTCTTTTATTTCACTGGTTGTTTTGATGGTCGCTCCCAGGAGGCTGCGATTTTCTGCTGCCTAGTTAGTGCCCCTTAATCTTGACTCGAGAGTGACTCTGTCGAAGCTTGATTATTTTTTTATCGGGGGAGGCAGGGGTTCAGATGGGGCAGGGGCATAGTGGTAGAGGTAGCAACGAGCGGAAAATGAAGTACTGCGGCCGCGGCGAAGCGGGGAGAGAGGTAAAGCCCGGGGCAGGTAAAAAAAAATCTATGGCGCTGCTCTTGGTGGGGGCTTTACTGTTATTATTATTAGGATATTATTGAATTTGTGTCGGTCTTCAGTGGCAAATACTGACAATTTTGCACTGGTGTTGTCTTTAAAGACATATCTATCTACCTCCTTCCGTCCATCTTTCTTCCTCTCTCTCTCTCTTAGTCACGATTTACTGAGATAAATGAATGAGTATTTGATGGGTGCATAAGATTTGGCCCATCTGACCTCCGTAATTCAGTCCTGTTGATGAAGTATGTGCTAAAGAACAAGTGGGCAAATTACGGTTTTTTTTTGTTTTTTTTTTTTTTTTTTTTTTAGAGGTTTGGATTGGTTTAAGAAGCCTAGGGGGATATTTTATTACTAAGTGTATTGCAGCGCTCCAGCTTCCAAGTTAAACTTTTCTGGACACTCTCAACCCAACAGACACTTTATTTTGTGGAAACACGGAGGCCGGGGGAGGAAAATGTGACATACTATTTTAAAAATTATTATTTTATTTTACTTTTTCTGAAAGGAGAGAACGAATGCAGCTCGCCTCCGCGGCGAAGTGCCTGCTTGGGAAGCAACAAACTTTCCCGGGGAGGCGACGGAGCCGCAGCGGGTCGGACTGCTTCTCCGCATCCCTCTGAATCTGCGGGCACCTCCCGCCAGCCCAAAGTCACCTGCTCTTCAGCAGCAGCACTAGCAGCAGCTGCCGTACAGTCACTTGCTCCTGAATTAAGCACAACTATTAATGATGTGGCATTATCAACATGGGACATCTGATTGACTGATCTAGGTATGATATATGTGCTGGGTGTCTAAATTAAATATTAAGTGAAATACTTAGCTCTAATTAGAAAACGTAACCTAGCAATGAAAACTTGAAGAAACAAATTGTGGGGGGAGGAGGGGACAGCCAGTAAGAGCGGCAGCAAAGAAAGTAGCGGACATGTGTACAGAAGCTGACATATTAGCAACAAGCACAACTTCGAAATGATTGACGTATCATTAAAGCCATCAGGCTGATTTTACTAATTCTTCTTCAAGAGGGGAATAACAAACAAACAAACCCCAACCAAACAAATTAAAAAAAAAAAAAAACAGCCAACAAAACAAACAAACAAGCAAAATCAAAACCGAATCAACAATCCCACCAGGAAAGAAAAAGAAAAATGCGTGGAACCTTGCAGACAAGTTATTTATTTATCAGCGCATAAAACCCAGAAGAAACATAATTGGTGGGGGGTGGGGTGGGGGGGGTGGGGCGGAGGAGAACTAGCGAAGGCATGTGGAAATCTGCTTAACAAATAAGCGACCAAAAAGCAGAGACCATCCAGTTCGGGATTTCTCTAGAAGATGGAGATGTCAGTGCTCGGTGCCTTCTCCCCCGAGAGTGCCTTCCCAAGGTATACAAGCACACAGTTGCCTCAACTTTCTCCTTTAGTAGAAAGTTCCTGGTGCGACGGAAAATTTGAATATTTCATCAGTCTCTTGTAGTGACCCTCATTAGGTGGGCATCCTGCTAAGGCCCTGGCGTTACAAGAAAGCTGCCCAATCAGAGCATTTGCACGCCTTGTTAGCGATGGTTAATGAAGCTTCCCCATGCACTCAAAGAAAGGCCCCCTCGATGTAGATTTACCTTATGTCAACTCGTTACTTCTAATGAATCGCATCAAAATTCTTCCCTGAATGGGGCCGAGGCGCCGGGACCGGGATTCCCTCCCCGCCCGGTGGAGCCCACCCCTGCCACCACTGGCACTTTAGCGGAGCATCTGAAACCGAGGTGACCCGGCTTAGTTTGGCGGCAGGGAGGGGGAGAAGAGGCCGAGGGAGGGGACGGAGCTTGCGGCCGGCAGCGGCAGGGGCACCGCACTCCGCGAGGCGGGGTGCAGCCCGACCCCAGCCCCGGCTCCCGGCGAGTGCAGCGACTTGCGGAGGCTTCGCCGCTGGCAGGTAGACATTTGCTCTTCGCCTCTAATTTCCAGGCTTCCCCCGCCCCAATACCCCCCCATCCCACCCCCCCCACCCCCCCCCACCCCCCCACCCCCCCCATCCCTCCGGGCTAGTATTTTAAAATCAATTAGTATTTTCAATTCTTGAGGTGAATTATTCAAACAAATGTTTGGGAGACCCTGAGGGAGAATTTGGCTGCGACAAAAGGTTTGATTAGCTTTATTTCCCCCCAAAAGCAACAAAGGCGCAGGGCTGCGAGAACAATCCGCTACATCAGGGCATGTTCAATTAAATGAAAGTCATTAGCTTCGCCGTGAAAGCACTACCTTTAAAATCAGATGGGGCGGGAGGGAAGAGGCGCGGGGGGGTACTCTGATAATTGTGACAGGAGGATTTAACAGCCCCCTCCCCCTATACACACAAAGCCCTCCAAAAAGAAGAAGGAAGAGGAGTGTGTGGGGAGGAGAACCCAAAACATCACTTCACCCTTTAGAAATTTCTGCTCAGTCTAAACAATAGGAAGCCCATAATGCAGATTATAACACTCACTGACTCGAATCCATTATCTGCCTTCCACACTGTCTATATATTGATTTCCATATACTTTCTATTGCTCTCAATGACTGAGCAAAGCTCCAGTTGAGAGCCCACGACACACAGGAGCTCCGCTTGAACTACATCTTACCATTACAAGCCGGAGCCGGTTGTAAACACGAAATGCTCCCACTTTCCCAGTGTAGTCGTGAACAAGCACACGACGCTCACCACCACTCCAAAGAGGCAGGCGGCCAGGCAGAGCCGGGGCGCTGCCCTGGGGCCCCTTTCTACAGCAGGGAGCCTACGGGTCCCCCCGCGGAAGCGCGTCGAGGTGCGCGCGCCTGCGTCCGCGGGAGAAGCGGTGGGGTTGGTGCCCAGTGTGTCACCGTCCCGAGAAACACCTGCAGAAAAGGGGGGTCTCGGTCCTCCACGGCCCCTCGGGGCACAAAGCCGGGCGGGCAGAGCTGGGGAGCTGAGTTCCCCGCCCGTGTCCCTCCGCCTGCAGCCCCTCTCCCCACCCTACAGCTCTTAAGGAGGGATGACGGTCCTTTCTTTAACTCTGAGACTCAGCAGAACAGAACTTTTTCAAGATAGTGTCCTCCAGATGGTAAGTGTGATATTTGGATTAAGATCACTTCCTCAACAGGCTCTTCTAGAGTGTGTGTGTGTGAGAGAGAGCGACCTCGCCCGAAAATGGCCATCGAAGAGAGAAAAGTAACCACCAAGAGCACAACCTGATTTTTGGGGAAGTGCTCTCTCAGGGAAAGGCAGTGGGCACGGCCCGACGGGGAGCGGGAGGCCGCCGGGACTGAGCCCCAGGAGCGCAGCTGAGGTGCTCTTGACACCTCACAACCTTCCTCTGCTCCAGGCACAAGGCAAGGGGTGGGATCGAGAGGGTTAAAGTACGCGGAGAGAAGCAGAAATTTGGAAGCGAGTGTGTTGGGGGGCGGGGGAGTAAAGCGGTAATTCTGCTGCTATAAGGACCTCAAATAATCCACTCGGACTCTGCCTAGATCGAGGAGATCTGGGACAGCGTCTTAAACGGCCACGTCACTCCCTCTCCCTTTACTTTAATGAAGATTGTTAATTTGTTTCGAGGCAATGCACTGGGCCGTAAGTCCTCCCCAGCTAATATGTTACAGTTTAAATACCAGCAGGTGCAAAATCGCTCTTAAGGCTGAAAAAATAATGGCGAAATTCAAGAGCACAAGAAGTTGGCCTTTGTATTGTGATTTATAAAAGGGAAATTGCGCTATACATAGCCAACTATTTACCAAAAAAACCCAACCCCCAAAGCCCTGAAAGTGCTAAATTCTTCTTAATGATGCCGAAGGTGAAGTTGTTTCATATTGGACAAAATGGGCATTATTCTTTGTCATGTAAATTACCCTTCACTTGACCTCAGGTTAGAGAATAATGTTCATTCTTAGTTCACACTAAAACTTATTTAAATCAGAGAGCTCAAGAATCATTTCACAAAATCCGCGCAGTAAAGTGAAGAGGACTTAGGGATCTTTATTTAAAACACATGGATTAGGAACGTGTACTTTAAAAAATATTGTTATTTGCCACAAAGCTCCAAGATTAGGAGGTTTTTATTTAATAAAGTTACGCTCCTCACGAGAAATGTGTATGTAATTTCCCAAAACAAAATTAAAAGAAAGGAGAAGATATGGATCATAGGATCTATACATACACAAAAGACCTCCAAGTAACAATTACTGTAATACATATTTTAAAATAGGAAAATAAATGAAAATATATTGAACAACAAGGTAAAACATAAATGAAGGTTTGATAAAGAAGATACAGCTTGCAGTGCTGTTTCATTCGACAAACATACTTTCGGCATGGAGTGACAGGATATGTTATTTTGACACAGAATGAAAGCGTTACTGTAGATAGAGAGACATAGATACACACGAAGACAGCTGTATACACTCATTTATAAATTAGGGGTACACGTGGAAGGAAATCTGAGCGTCTCTACTTTCCAATGCGAAGCTGAAAAATATCCCATAGGTGAGGCTGTGGGCTGAGGTAGGTTTAATATTGAAGTGCTAGAGATTATTGGAAATCACATAAAAATTGGACATGCACTGACCCATTAGAGGATTTGGCGGCGAGAAGGGAGAGATTTTCCAGAGCTTTTGTAGCTAATGTTTCAATGCTAGGCGCTAACTTTAAGAAAAGTGTCAGTAGAATAACAAATTGAGGGCATGAAAGGCCACGGAGAGAAAGCAAGCAAGGATGCTCTTGACTTCTTAGCAGTTGCTTAGAAAGGATCTCGAGCTTAATATGGGGACTCAATCAGCGGAGAGCACAAAGCTGGGGAAAGGGGGGAGAGGGAAGTTGGGCTCAGCACGTGCACTTTGGTCAAGTCGCTTGAGTGAGCACTGGAGGGGGAGCTGCGGGCTCCCCGCTGGCTGCACCCCCTGCCCCCGCTCCCACCACCACCGGCAGCGGGCACTGACCGCCCGCCTCCGGAGGGAGAGCGTGGGGGGGCACCGGGGGCTGTGTAACAAGAGGGCCCCTCTTGAACCACGGTGGGAACGCAGGGAAGAGCCGCCTGGACAGGGACATATCTGCCGGGCTTCCCCAGCACGGCCGCGTCCAGGCGGCCGCCGAGATGCGTAACCAGATAGAGCGTAATTCGTCCTTCACCGCATCGCCAGCAGTAAATTTTGTTAAAAGACTCCGTCAGCCAACTTGGTCTCCCCGTGAGAAATAGCTGATTTTAAAGCCCGTCGGTAAAGATTTTTAGCAGTTTAGCGAATATCACAGATAAGGGAAATCTGGAAGATGCTCCCAGGACACCAAACCTTAATGGGCTCCTTCAGTGGTGGAGGGAGCTCCATTCTGTTCCCGGCGCGCATTATACTGCAGACAGGATTCGATATATATTCTATTTAGTCTTGCTCTGTGACAGAGCTGTTTAAGTGTATACCATGCCTACATTCTTTGTATCAAAACCAAAAGGATGCATTGTTGAAAGAAAACTATTCAAAATCTTTCATCTGATAGAAACGATCCAGCAACTGTGAGGCAGCTCCCGTACAATGATTCTGTCTGCATAATAGGTATCTCTTAAAAATACAGCGTGTCATTGCAACAAAAAGTTAAAAGTCTTAAATGTATCCATCTTATATATAGCATGAAGTCTATAATATTCTAACCTCGCCTTCACCCTGCCATTAAATGGTACACGACACTTCAAAATCGAGGGCATTGTGATTGAAATCCCAGTTTCTAGCAGAAAAAGAGGGGAACAAGGTAAGTTAAGCGAAGACCATTACGGGTGTAATGACCTCAGGGTAAATATTCATTAGGAAGAGGAGATTCCTCTTCTAATACCCAGTGTATTTTCTTTGGAATGCAATATCACGGATCCTTATGTAGTAGAAAGACTCAATATTTAAAAGAAGATTATTGTCAAGTGTGTGGAGTGGAGTTTGGGGGATTTTTTTCCAGGCACATTCCTCAAGTGGAATGTAAACCACAAGAATAGGCTTTAAATATACATATATATATATATATATATATATATATATATATATATATATATATATATATATATATATAAAAAATTCACCTTTCTCATTTTATTCGGGCAGCTGGAGAAGGTTGTTTCTTGCATAGCCCCCGGTGGAAGGAAACAGAGAACATTTAAGCACTGTGGTGAGCTGCTCTGCCTCTCCCTCTTCACTTGGTAGGTGCACTTAGCTGTCAGAAAGAGAGACTGCACACAACCCCGAGGACAGTGTACCACCTGAACTACGCTTCTCTCTTTGAAGAACAGGAGCTCCGACCTCCAAACCACTTGAGATAGGCGCTTTAAAGTACCTGCGAGCAGCCCTCCCGTGACTTAACATAATCAAATAGGAGGTTTCAGCCGTTTCATTTACAGCCACAAGGAATTGCTCCCTCGGAGCCCCGTGTTGATTTGGATTTGTGTGTATGTGCAGGGCTTTGTTTTCCTAGTAAGACAGAAAGGCAAACAGGCATTACTCCCTAGAACACAGACAGATAAAAAGAGAGGGGAAGCCAAGTCTTGGCACATCTGGCTGTAGGAGACTGTCCCGTGCTCCTGGACGCGCTGTTGTCCCCGGCGGGATGGCGGGCACGGGCTCCGGAGGCTCCTGAGGCTGCCGAGCTCCGACGCCGGCCCAGTCCGCGCCCTCGCCCTGTGCGGCAGCCAACGGGCGCGTCTCCGAGTGTGACCTTCAAGGAACACATTTCAACTGCTAAACGTCGAGAAAAGTGCTTCTCTCACTCGCAGGCGCCATATTAATGCCGGGGGCTGGGGCTAGGGCGTGGGGAGGGCGGTTTCGCCGTTGGTCTAGGTTTATACAGTTGTTAATTCAGACTGGAGCTGTCGACGGCTCCATAAAAACAAAAAGTACTTTGTGATTCTCCCCCGCTCCTCGTTTCCACTCCCTGCGAAGGGATGCGCTTTGTAATATTGATCCCTGCTCTGGGACCCTATGGAGCATCCTCCCTCTCCCCGCCCTGTGCGGAAGGTGGTGGGCGGGGAGTGATCGACGGGAACGCGGGATGCCACCGCGGCCCGGCTCAGGGCCTCAGCACTGCCTTGCTAGGGGGCCCCAGGCACACTCGGGCAGAGCCTGAGACCGCCCAGCTTCCCCCATCCTGCAGCTTGCTTGCCCAATCCCCTCTTACCTCCACGCACCGCTCGCAAGGTTTCAACACTCTACTTGCAATTGCGAGCAGCAAAAGAACAAAATACAACCTTACATCCGTCTTCCATTTACCCCCGTGTAAAATGATTTCCCAAGCTACGGGTCTGCCCTCTGCTGAGCTCTCTGCTCCTCCAGCTCGTGCTACTTTAGTCAACGGCCCTGGTTCGCCCTGTCCGTCCTTCCTGCCTTCCTCTTCCTTCCTTCCTTCCTCTTCCTTCCTTTCCTTCCTTTCCTTCCTTTCCTTCCTTTCCTTCCTTTCCTTCCTTTCCTTCCTTTCCTTTCCTTCCTTCCTTCCTTCCTTCCTTCCTTCCTTCCTTCCTTCCTTCCTTCCTTCCTTCCTTCCTTCCTTCCTTCCTTCCTTCCTTCCTTCCTTCCTTCCTTCCTTCCTTCCTTCCTTCCTTCCTTCCTTCCTTCCTTCCTTCCTTCCTTCCTTCCTTCCTTCTTTTCCTGTGGAAAAAAACACCAAAAATTTTGCAGACGGGCAGAGGCAGACGAAGCAACACTGAGATCGCGGTGGGTGATGCTGAGAAGCCGAGCAGAGCCAGTTCTCCCCGGGGCCGTACCGCCGTGGCCGTCCCAAAAGTTCAAGATTTCGCAACAAACGCAGCCCAGCCCAACTCCACTACACACAAACCTCCCTTGTAATACAGGGGTTTTTATTTATTTGTCCTGTTTTCCAGTCTGCAGTTCCTGAAGGTCATATGGAGAGGTCGTGGCTCTGCATCCCCTATAAACAGGTTCTGATATTTAGAAAGCCATTGCTACTTAATATTAACTTACAGGATAATGGCAATGTGCTGAACCTGTTATTCACGAGTGAGCAGCATCTGTCGAATACAATTCTTGTCTTTGCGCCCTGTTTAGCTATAACGCAAATCTATAGGGCGAAGGACGTCCTGCAGGCCGGGGAGGGGACAGCGAGCGGGACGGCTCTGCAGAGACAGAGTTGCAGGTAAAGAGTTGAAACTACAGGAAGACTTCAGAGAGCTGAAGTCAAGAGCCAGGTAGGCACAGACCAGCTCGGAGATTGGAGGAACTATTCAAGAGCGGCTGGAGGAAATCTTCCAGCGCCGAGTTTGTTCCGGATCTTTTGACGTTTCAGTTTAAAACACGATGCAAGCTGTTGAGGTGGAAAAGTACCCCTCCCGCACACTCTCAGCACGAATTCCCCTGACTTTAAAAATCGTGTATTCTAGGTAGATGCAAACCTCTTGCTGTTTACTGAGCATTCAAGAGAAGGCAAGGTCTTCAGATATCTGTAGCATTTTGAAAGAGCACTAAGAATTCTTGTGTCCCGTTTTACAGAGCATCCCTCCTATCTTACAACCCCTAATCTTCTTTTGCCTTTTGCCACAAGGCTTTCACGCTCCTCAGACGTCCTGAGTGCAGTACTTTTCTTGGCGGCGCAATTAAAATTAAATTTATGTCCGTGACACCGGTTGAGGACTTAGAGCAAACATACCCGCACCTGTGTACCCACCGGGAGCCGGCCAGATCTTTGGGAGCTGTGCATCCTCTGGGAGTTGAGGCCATCCCTGCGCAGGGCCAGAGCGGGCAGGGTGGGGATATGGGCAGCCAAGACCCCGTGGGACAGGGAAAAAAGCTGGACCAGGTTGAAAGTATCAGTTCTTCCTCTTTTTGTTGGTTCACGCGTGGGTCCTGCGCCTTCTGCAAAGCAGAAGCCCAGTGTCATTGTCGAGAGCGCAGCTCCATAAAGTAGCTGTGTCAAGATCCTTTTATGCAGGATAGTAAATCATGCAAGTGTCTCCTTCCACGTACTTGG
Source organism: Melanerpes formicivorus (assembly GCF_026170545.1). Taxonomy (NCBI): domain Eukaryota; kingdom Metazoa; phylum Chordata; class Aves; order Piciformes; family Picidae; genus Melanerpes; species Melanerpes formicivorus. The sequence goes on along the minus strand of NW_027142395.1, from coordinate 4,265,950 downwards.
GTACGGCAGGATCGCGAAGGGGGCAAATTATTACTTGCGTGTGAATTTTCTAGTTAGAAGAGCAAGCCTGGGGGAGGGAAGGGAGGAAAGACGTGCCAAACAGTTTAACCAATACAATGTCCGAAAGTCGTCGAGATTTGATTTTCTGCTTTGCTCTCTTTAAGGTTCATGTGTAACACCTAGTAGCTCTGTGTGTTTGTTTCGGGGGTTGGTGTGCCCCTTATTTTAAGAAAGGGAATTGTTGCTAAGGGAGAGACACAAAAGAGGCGGTTTTAATACGCTGTGACTCTCTAAAGCTTTGCGGGTTTACAACTAGCCCGAGCAGCAGTGAAACAAAATTTCTGTGAGAAGTTTCCTTACGCTCAGGAGGGACCAGCGAGTCTGTCAGCCCGGCCGGGGACGTGCGGACTCCGCTCTGGCGGGGAGCGAAATCCCCAGACCTGTCGGCCCGGCGGGTACTGCCACTGCAGGAGGCCGGCGGGGACAGTGGGTGGGGGGCTGGCAGGGGCTCACGGAGTGAGGAGGGAGCAGACGCCCAGCAGCCCGGGCCAGGTAGTTGTCCATTTCCGGGGCGGCCTCAGGCAAGGGTGGGGAGCGCCCTTGGCTTGTGGAGACCTTGTGTCAAGAGCCCGACCAAAGGAAAGGGCGCGACTTTTCTGGATGGTTTCCTGGCCAGGGAGGGAAGGTGCCGTCTCCTCCCCTTCACCCGGCCACCTGCGGCTCCGGTAGGTGTCTGGCCCTGCACAGTCGCTGGCGCAGAAGCCCTGGGGCGGCAGCCGGGGATTGCAAGGCTGTGCAAGATTTTGTGCTTCCCCTAGCCTGGGCTTTTTTTTGACCCGAAATACTGTTCAGGGTGAGCTGTTACTGACACTGTCCTCGTAAGCGAAACTGAAGTTTTTGTGAGGTGCAGTCCCCATACATTTTTAACCACAGTGATGACTAAATTAATAGCAGGCCCTAAGGCAGATGTCAAAACGTCTTGAAAATGTTTATCTGTGAATAATTGAGAAGGTGGTAAGACACATTATCTGATTGTATAATGAAATATGTATGAGGAACAGCTGTTTGCAATGGTCACCTCCCGTTGTTTAGCCTCCTCTTTAAAGAAGCGATTCCACGGGCGACCAAGCCATGCTCGCGGAAGCTGTAGCAGGGAACCGGTAACCCGGTGTTGTCCCTAGGCCGAGCCATGGCTCTCCTCGTGGTATTTTGCACTAGTGGTTTACTCCAGCGGAGGGGGAGAGGAAGCACGGATGGGGTCTGCTGGGTAATCTCAAGCTGAAGAGGATGCTCCGGGAGGAAGGATCCTAGGTGCTTACATCGAAAGCACGGCAAACGGCCATTTATTAAGATTTCATGCCGAGCAGCGACAGTCACCTCGGTTGCTTGGTGTTGACATAAACTTCCAGACATCGAACATATGCTGTTGCACAGCACTGTTTATGCGTGCTACCAGATGTTGCTTTGCATCCTATTGTCTGGAGACAATGTTTAGTTCAAGCTAAAATATCTTTACTTAAACTGCTCAGTTAGCCATTGTGTGAGCATTAGTGAAGTGTCATAGAGAGGTAATGGGAAGTCCGGGGAGGTTAGCTCTCTGAGCGTGGCCAGGAGGTCCCTGGTTCATGGTGGGGTTACAGCCACCACTGTCATCTTTTGTTTTCCCTGCTCAGAGAACCCTTGTCCTTCCTCTTAAAGGATGTGGTCCGCTCTCTTTCCCTTCGGAGCTTTCTCCATCGGTTTCATGAAAGGGCCAGACTGTTTATTTTTCTTGTTTCCCTAAATCGCCCGAAAGAGGAAAGAAAAGCGCGTTTCTGCGTCACCGCCACCCTGGTCCGGTCCGGTCCAGGCGGAGCTGAACGACCCCACACCTCTGCCAGGGGGTGCTGGCGCCGGGGGAAAATCGGCCCCGACCGCAGAGTTCACATTCCAACCACGCCAGCGGTTCCCTCCCACAAAAATGCCCGCCGCCCTCGCCTGAGTTCAGGCGAGCGGAGAGGGCGGCGGGCAGCACCCCGGCGGGGCGATCCGATCCGATCCGCGGCAGCTTCCACCAGCCTGCCGAGGGAAGCGGCTCGCATGGAGCCTTTCCTTCCCTTTTACCCTGCAGCCTGGGTCAGCCGCGGCAGCTGACCTGTGGCAAGGCTTTTGCTCCGGGACAGAGAGGGGGAAAAAAAAAGCTATAGACATTAATCGGATTTCTCCCCAAACACTTCTGGTATGTTGTTGTTATGCATCTATATGGAGATCATTATTTATAAATGAGCGAGTACGATCAGTCGCAAAGACTTTAAGAGCCCGGATTTGTGTAATTAAGTTGAGGGCGGGGTAGAGCGATTTAGCGGGGAACGGAGGTGCTGGCTGGGGGTCGCCAGTCGCCTTGGCGGGCTGGTCACCAGTCACTCCTCTCCCGAGAGTCGCCAGTCGCTCCGCTTTCCGTTCAGCCATCCGGTCACACCGGGTGAGACCGAGAGTGAGGCCTCGTCCTCAGTCCCCGTGCCCAGGACTGCTCGGCGGGGCCGGGTCTGGCCGGTCTCAGCTGCCCCGCTCGGTCTCTGCTCGTCTGGGAGTCAGCGAAGGCCCGGGGACCGCGGGTCCTGCAGCCGCTAACTCTGTTTTCTTTCACTGCAGTCCTGCTTCGCACAATGGAGGCATATTTTCCTGTAAACGAGGTGCCCTGCTAAGAGTGGAGAGTATGTGAGAACATTTACAGCAGCAGTGGTTTTAGAGGTCGAGATAAAACCTACCCCCTCCGCTCCTTGGCGTTTGTAAAGCCACTTCAGGATACAGTTAACATCTCTCTAAACGCCCGAATTAAACAAAAAGCCACATTGCGTATTTCAGCATTGAAAGCAGAGGTTTTGCAATGCGATGCACTCTATAATGTACATGTACTTGTGTTATTTCTAGCATTTTTGCTTGTGCATAATCCCTTATGCCTTTTATTATAATCCTACACATTACAGTTAATCTGTAATGATACTGCTTCAGAGGGACCTGTTGCACACAGTGATGGTAATTTGTAACCTTGGTAACAGTTTTAAATAAAGATTATAACAATGATGTCAACTGTTTTTATTCACTATACCATAAATGGGGTCTCAATATTGCTATGCCTGTAGAGGACAGTTTCAGAAACAGTTAGGAGGTTCCACTGTACTTACTGTGTGAGCTGTCACTTTTCTTTTTTATTTTCCCCCCTTGTCCTTAGTAAACATGATCATGGTTCTAAATAGTATAAAGATTTTCAAACTGCAGAGGACTATGTAAACTTTAATTTTCTGAATGAGGAGGATATTATTAGAGAATTAGGGTTATCAGGATCCAAGTACCCTTACCAAGAACATTTTAGTCTTCCAGAAAAATGCCTCAGAATAAGTGCTACTTAGAAACCCTAATGAATAATGTTAACACTGACTCTACCATTAGCCTTCCACACAAGCTCTCCCCTCTATCAAAGCATACAGAAAATACTCACAACCTGAAAGCAAAATTAAATGTAATTGCTTTTATTTACCTATTGCTTTTATATAATTAATATCTGTAGTTACATTTATTAAACAGCATGCACTTTGATTATTACCTGCCATATCTGTTAATCCATTTTTCTGTATTAACTACACCATCATTAGCTATGAAAATACATGCATGTACATATATATGTATATGACCTGTATTGTCTTTGCCAGGATATGTTTCAGCTCTCATTAACAAGAATAATCTTGTGGAAGATTCTACAAACCATGGTATTTTGGCACACTTATTAATAATCACAGTTGTCAAGAATCAGATATGCACAGGTTGCAAATGGAAAAGAAAATATTAGGTGCAAACATATATATGGTAGAATTGAAGAATAACTATTTTTCCTCCTTAAGGATTTTACAGTGAAAGCCTGAGCTATTAAGCTTACTTAAAAGATAGCTTTGTTGGTTTAATTATACTGTAGTTATTTTATAAATATGTTTCAATGGAAGCTTGCCATATTGAATGTCAATGAAGCCTGTAAAGAAAGGACTTACAAAAGCTAATGCCTACCAAATACCAAATTTTAGCATTCTTATTTATGACCAACTAAATTAACTTACTCACAGAGAACATTTTCTATTTAGCTAGCATTACAATGTTTATCCATTAAAATTAAAAAGGACAAAAAAAATGACCCCCACCCCACTTCTTTCTTTTTGCTGAGTAAGAAAAGTGTATAAAAAGATCCTGATAATTTCTACTTTTTCCAAAGGACAAGATCTACCTGATGAAGAGCTTCAGTTATTTTGCATGTACCGTAACAACTGTATTTGAGGGACTTTTGGTTATGGAACAGCGTAGATTTGCTTTGGGCTGATGCGGGCCTACAGGATCAAGCCTGGAGGTTGCTGGGCCTGATCCAATGTCAATAGAGACTTCCCTATCACATTCAGTAGTTTAGATCAAGTCTGGGGTGTGGATAGCAGCTTTCATGCTTAGAATGGAGGAAGGAAGGACTAAAGCATTCATTGGCTTAGGCAGGCTGCTAACCGGAAGTTCCTTTTCTTTTCGTGCTTGTCGCAAAATCAGCATTTTAATTCACCTGCTGCCTATTTGTTCAAGAATCCCTTTAGAATCTCTTGGCCAAGCATTTCTGCTTTTCAAATACCCTTTAAGAAACTGAGGGCTTGCCTCTTTTGAAGACAAATCTATGCATACGTAGTACATCACAGAGTTTCTAGAAAAGCATTCAGCATGTTATTACTATGTAACATATATTACACTTCACATATGAAAGGTAAATAACCTCTCTTGTGTTTTTCACTGAACTGCACACTTTTTGTAAAAAGGAGAAGCTTTTGGGGACACTGATATTTGTGATGAGGTGACAAACTGATAGATCCTTTCCCCTTTGTTGTGTCTGACATAGTCCTTACCTTCTTAGCTTGTGAGCATCCTTCCCTGAGACTGTTGTGTCTATTCAAATTGACAGAGAAATTAAAACCAAGACCAAAGCAGCACCACAACTTCTGGATTGCCGGATGCTGTCAAATGCCTGTTTTACGTCATAGATGACTTAAGTATTCAAAGAGTAGGAGGGAGGGGGACAGGGAGTAGTTCAGGAAAGTTCAACCCATCGGTTTAACCTTAGTTTCTGATTTCCATTGTTCATTTCTAAAACAGGCTTTACATTTAATTTAATAAAGGGTTCTGTTCCACTAAAAAGGACCATTTTTTAATTTTGATTTTGCAAGAATAGAGTGAAGACTCACACAAAGAATACTCACTGTATAAACATCCTGCCCAAGAAAGGAAAGTTCACCTTTACTCCACCTATGAGATCTGTAAGTACAAGAAATTTCTTCTCTTCAAATATATTGAAACTCCCAGGCTTTAGGAAGCCATCGTAGTGCTGGTTGTTTATAGCTTTTCTGTGAACATATGGTGAGAAGTTTGACTTAAAAGATTCTATAGTCAGCCTATCTCAGCATGCATGAAATATTTTGAATAAAAGGAGTTCCTGTACAACCCCATTTATGTGACTCGTGTTGCTGCTTTTCGTTAATGAAAACAAAACTGATCTGAAATTTGTCTGAGTGTGGTGACTGGGGATAGCAGTCTCATGAAATCAAAATGATGCAGGCTTTCTCTGATTTTGCAAAGATAAATTAGAATTTGGGAGGATAAATCTCATGGAAAATTAAACATAAAAGCAGTCAGAGTTTCTGAAATTTTAAGAACTCCTACTTTTCCTTGGAGGTATTTTCTGAGTCAAAGATCTTCACTTCTGTCTATTATCAATGAAGAGTACTGGTTCAGGAGGCTACAAGCAGACAGCTCAGATTAAAATGAGCCTGAAGGAATCTTGATGTTGTCTCTCAAGTATTGTATCATTCACAAGCAGAGCTTTTTCTAGGTCAGTGTGTTTATAAACCAAAATGGAGCTGATCTGTAGATCTACAAATTGTCTGGAAAGATATGAGACATCTTGCAGGACTTTCCTTTACTCTAAGATGGCATGCTAGATAGCTACCATGAGAAGTTTTTCAGCAGAAAATTTTTCATTTGCAACATTTCTGCCTACCAAACCCCAAACCTAAACCTTCTTGTTGGAGCAGAAAATATGATTAAAGGAAAATGCAATAGTTCGGACAATGAAGTTTAAACAAAAATAAGAGCAGCCCTATGGAAGAAAGGGCAGTATGATGAATCATTCCTTTGTTCAAACTACAAAGCAGAGTACAACTACTTGAATAAAAGTGCTTAAACTGTTGCATTCTCAGCAATGCTTTCTCTTTTTCACTTTAAACCATCCATAGTGTATTTTAGCCATATGCAGTATGGGACAGAACAATTTGGAAAAGATTAATCTATCAAGTTTAGCAACTTTCTGGTGTAACTTCAGAGAGCTTTATTGCTTATTCATGTGGAAGTGAGTACACCCAACTTGTTATGCCTCGTTTTGCTACTTTTGCTGGTTTGCAAGGCTGTTCTGGTAGCTGCAAATGGCTTCTCAAGTGACATTTGCTGACATTCAGTGGTGTATACTTATCAGTATTCTTCACCTCACTTCTATACGTGTAATCTGTTTTATTTTGTTCTTCATAGCAACCTCCTTTTCACTGTCCATACCCTGGAAATGATAAATGGCAAAGTGGCATATATCCCTAGCCGCACTAAAATGTCACTGTGAAAAATCCTTAATGGACTAAGTGTAGCTTTTCAGGTTATAACTTGTCAAGTTACAGAGAAATTCTAGAGCTTCTCCTTAATCCACCATTCTTTGGAACCACACCACTTCAGGCAGAGACTAATTATAAGTTACACCAGTCAGAGCAGGACAAAAATAAATGGACTAGAAACCTTTTGACTCATTTTGTGTTTGCTTTCTGTGCTTGTGCTGTGTTACCTGATTGCCTCTGCTTAATGTGTCTTTTCAGTTTACATGTATGCTGAGATCTCTCTTATTGCTATAGCCCTAAATTTAAAATCACCTAATTCTTAGGAAATTAGGTGTGTTGTGAGTTCATCAGCTTTCTCCACAAACATTTTCAATGCTTTTTATGCTGTGTAGTCATAGTATTGTGCTCTGGAATGGTGTTCACATCTCACTTCATTTCCAAGGCAAAGTTACAGGGAAAAGAAACCTCATGTACCAGAATAACTGATCCCAATAGCAGGAGGAAAGTTTTTGTACAGAAAAGAAGATTTGTCTGCAAGCTTTTCTCTCCCTAGTTAAAACAGTTGGTCTGAAAAAAAAAACAACCCTGCTTCTTCAGATAGTCCTTTTCTTATCCTTAGACCATACCACTACAGGAACTACTGTTGTAGTATTACCATACTTTGTCTTGTAGCTGCAAGCAAAAAATAACTTTTAATGCTTTTGAGATGATTTATTATAATATCTTTAGGCCTTTGCACTGCTATTTATCTGCTGTTGATGCTCTCCTGAAAGCCAGCAGATGCTCTGTACTTTAATTTACAACATTATAGTCTTTCCCCTAACACTGCCACTGGAGGACAAAGACAGACATTTCTCCAATGCACTCTACATTACAGTTACTTTATTACCCTACAATACAGTCTACCTGGACTTCCGCAAGGTCTTTGACACCATCCCCCACAGCAAATTCCTGGCCAAGCTGTCAGCCCATGGCTTGGACAGCAGCACTCTGTACTGGGTTAGGAACTGGCTGGAGGCTGAGCCCAGAGAGTTTTGGTGAATGGTGCCACATCCAGCTGGCAGCCAGGCACTAGTGGTGTCCCCTAGGGATCAGTGCTGGGCCCTATCCTGTTCAATATCTTTATTGATGATCTGGATGAGGACACTGAGTCCATCATCAGTAAATTTACAGATGACACCAAGCTGGTGGCAGGTGTTGATCTGTTGGAGGGTAGGAGAATTCTTCAGAGGGACCTCATGCCCTTGGACTCTGAGATTGTGTTCAATCACACACCGGCCGGTTCTACACAGCAGCCACAACGACCCCAGGCAGTGCTACAGCCTGGGGTCAGAGTGGCTGGAGAGCAGCCAGGCAGAAAGGGACCTGGGGGTAGTGGTTGATAGTAGGGAACACAGAGCCAGCGGTGTGCCTTATGAGGAGAGGCTGAGTGAGCTGGGGTTGCTTAGCCTGGAGAAGAGGAGGCTCAGTGGAGACCTAATTGCTGTCTACAACTACCTGAAGTGAAGTTGTATCCAGGTGGGGGTTGGTCTCTTCTCCCAGGCAAACAGCGCCAGAACAAGAGGACACAGTCGCAAGCTGCACCAGGGGAGGTTTAGGTTGGATGTTAGGAAGATGTTCTTCCCAGAAAGAGAGATTGGCCATTGAAATGTGCTGCCCAGGGAGGTGGTGGAGTCACCATCACTGGAGGTGTTTGAGACTGGATGAGGCACTTGGTGCCATGGTTTAGTTGATTCGATGGTGTTGGGTGATAGGTTGGACCTGATTCTATTCTACTCTACTCTACTCTACTCTACTCTACTCTACTCTACTCTACTCTACTCTACTCTACTCTACTCTATTCTATTCTATTCTATTCTATTCTATTCTATTCCATTCTACAGCCTTCAGAAGTTACACTGAGTTAAATTTACTGTGTTTAGTATCTATCATAGTGAAAGCCATATGAGTATGTTCTGCTACCACTACACTTGTGCATTCGAGGAGCACTAAAGAGCCTTGGGTCCTCTGTTCTTTTCAAGGCACTTTCTCCTTACTAAGAGGAGTGCAAGTTAGCTGCTGACTTGGGTCAGAAAATAATTCTGAGATTTGAGCTTGTAATATCCTGGCACTGCACTGGACTTCAGAAAGGCAGCTGTCTGCTCCACAGGTATAAGGCCAGTGCAACCTGCAGTTGGCATCAAATCTTTCTGCATAAATTGCCATCTGGCAGTTATTTTGTACTACGGCATTGCAAGACTTCAGATTCCACATCTATTTATTTTCTTTGTTTATGGTTCTTTCAAATACAACTGTCTTCTGGGTCACCAAATGCTACGTGGGATGGTTTGCCTTGTGAAAAGACAGGGAAAGTGGAAATAAAGTAGTTTCCCAAAAGACTTTTTTTCTAAGGTACACTGTTACTTGTGGCTTGTTTCCCTTGGAGGAAATAATTTATCATAGTGTTTGACATATATAAAGATGTATGCTCTTTGCCAGCATCAAAAAGGAGGAAGTACTCAAAGATCTACAGCCCAAGGTGCACACAGAGATTATAAACTGCTTCAGATTAAGCACATCTAACATTTCTAGGACCAAACTGCATGTTGTATTATTATCCTTTTTTATCATCCTTTGTATTCTTTCATGTATATAAAATAGTTCAGTTAAAACCCAAAACACTGAAATAAGAACAACACACATCTTCCCTGCTGAAGTGGTCTACCTCATAATAAAATTCAAACATTTCTTTCTAAAAAATATTGTAGAAAGAGTCACAGTTACAATAAGGAAGAAAAAGCAACCCTCAGTCTGGCCTTTTCAAGGACACATATCTGATGCCTAATTTTTCTTCATTTTTCTGAGAATAGAGCTAAGGTATCACCACAGTCCAGAGCAATTTCCCACCTAAGCATGTGGGCACATTTCTGGTGCACATTTCAGAGTGTTGCAGCCCCTCTCCTGTGTTCTTGCTAGATTACAGGCTAAAGTGTGGCCAGTTCTCTGCTCTGTTCCTGTTCCCCACACACATTATAGGTGCAGTTGTCTCCGTGTAAATCCCTGTGTGGATCTGGGCCTGAGTGTTTTTGAAAATCCCACCCACACGGGACACCCGTAGGTCAAATGAAACATTACATAAGCTATTAACTAAAGCTCGAGCTTATAAAAAGTTACCCACAAGAAAGTTACACGGGTTAGTGCTGCTCCAGGGCATCTTTAAATCACAATTCAGCAAGTTATGAAGTTATCTTTGGAGAGCAATCATACCAAGTTGTCAGCCCTGTGAGGATAAATTTATGTGTGTTTGACATGTCAGTTGCCTTCTTTGCCACTTCATTGCGGCTATGATATTTCAGCAGGATGTAACCACCACTATTCCCCTGCATGAAAATCTTCAGAACTTCCCTCCATAAACATTTCTTACCCTGGGTATTTCAGCATCACAGGGCTGCATCTCTGAATTAATCTACATGTTTGCATAACTCTCACTCACAGGTCACTGCTTGTTTGTCTCAATTTTTTTCTGTTTTAATCTCAATTTATGTACCAGAGGGTTCATAGGAGAATCTTTTGACCACAGAAGACACCATACTTCATTGCTTGTTTTTTTTTTTTTTTTTTTTTTTTTTTTACTACCCTTACCTAGTGGTTTTGTTAGCAATCTGTAATGTTTATGCAATATTTTTGTTGAGATTTCTTTTAGGGTTTGACTAATTTATTCATATATCCTCCTGGAATATTGTTCTGCAAGTTGGAAAAATTATGTGATCTGTCTGAGTCTCAAGTGAACAACTAAAGAATGGAAACTCATGGAGCGAACTTAAGCAAACCAAGCTCCTAGAGAAAGAGGTCTTAATCTGCCTGAAAGCTGAGCACAATGGCAATGACGATGCCAAACTATATCTTGATTGCAGTTATGCTGGAGCCTGAAACTCTCACCTTAGGTTCATAGGTGAGTGTACAGAACTGGTGTTGGGTAGACAGAGGCTGGAGAGAGAATAGTCTATGATCCAGCACAAGCCATTAGCCTAAGCAATATGGTATTTCTTATACTCTTAATTTTTTTTTCTTTTGTAAAAAAATTATGGAGTTATGTTTACAGATCTGCCACTTTAGCAAATGATATTTTGCATATTCTCTGGAGATGTCACATAGGTAGTGCTGCATACTCGGCTGCAAAGGGACCATGTGAATTGAATATGACTCAGCTGCTCTCTGGGGTGGAAATGCAGGCTATTTTAGACTGGCTTTCAGTAAGAAAAGCTGATGTGGGGCTAGGAAGGGTATTGCTGCAGTGTTCTATACAATTAGGAATTTATGCTGATAAGTAGTGGAGATCTGCTTCCTCACAACAAATACATTTTCGTAATTAAAAACCCCTCTTGTTGAAGCGCTTCTAGACTATGCCACCAGAATTAATGCACAGCAGTTACTAAGGAAATGTTCTGAAATCTGCAATACTATCACTTTTGAAAATGTGTGGTTATATTTTCTGTTGTCTCTACTGAACATTTTTACTCTTTTCTTTTACCGATCTGATTATTCCCTTTGTCCACATCAACTTACTGCCATCTTCTTTCTCACGCTGGGGACATCTTGGTTTTACTAGTCACCACAAGGCCTTTCTTTTTTTTTTTTTTTTTTTTGTTTTTTTTTTGTTTTGTTTTGTTTTTGTTTTTCTTTCATGATTTGTTCTGAAGTTGTCCATCTCCTTTGGCCTGCAAGTATTTTGCAAAATAAAATGTATCTGACGTTAGCAGTTTGCAGGGTTCAGAGGCGAGCCGAATGAGACTGAATAAACCCACCCATGAAACTTCCCAGGCTTTCATTGCTGTTCCAGCTCTTTCCTGAAGCATCCCCAAGTGCTTTTAGAAGATTTTTCAAAATATGCAGAAAGAGATGTACAGCATGTCATCTCCACAGCATACTCAGGTTCAAATTCCTGACCTGCCATCTCTCTAATTATAGATGACTCTGCCAATTCACCCACAGCCTGATGGTTATCCTAGGGCAAGGCACATTCCACAACTCCTGCTAGAGATGATCCACGTCACATTACAGTGTATTCTTCAGAGTCTTTACCTGAATGTACATCCTTACATACTGGGTGGGTGTCTCCATAATTGGATTGTGGAACTGCACCGCCACTGAGCTGTAGTTCTAATTTGGAAGCCCCAGCTGAGCTCCTGAGACAGATCATGCTGTGAAGGACTGGTGGGTGGAAGAGACAAAAGCTGAGAAACAAAGCACAATAGAAAGGTGAAATGGTTTCCTGAGAATCGTGCAATGGGTCAGTGGCAATTTTAGGTCTTCCTAGTGTCAACCACAGCCCATGCTCTCTTTCACATTCTGAGTTTACAGACAGCCTATACTTTCTCCTGGCCATCTTGCATGTACTCTTGCATGTAGGTTAATGCATAGGTGCACAAGCTCAGTAGTTCTGAACCTTACTGCTTACAAGGCATTGTGTACATATATGGCACCATCAGAAACTTTAAGGTAACAGATAACAAGGCTGTCATAGTAAAATGCTGAAAAACCAGACTGTGGTGCACCAGAGCAGCAAGGGGATAAGGAAAATCAAGCATTGTTGAAACTAAGTGTATCAGCTGCTCTGGGCAAGGCAGGAAATATCACTTGTGCTCTACCGTTTGGAGAATCTGGCATAAATTTATGCATCTGAACCCATACAGGTTGTGAAACCAATGTCATAGTTAGAATGCAACGCCTTGCTTAAAATTGAACTTTTCCCTTCAGAAGCTTCCTTATGCCCCTGAGATTCATTGGCAATTTTTATTCTAAGAACAATTTTTTTTTCCCCTTCTGGTCTTAAACTACTTAGTAGGAGCAGATTAGAGACAACTTGTTGCATTTTATAAATAGTATAACAGTCTACTTTGTATATTTTCCCCAAAAGCTTTCTCAACCTGAAATTGCTCTTTGAGGACAGCTGGTCCATACCCCTGAAGGAAGAAGATGCAGCAAGGCTGTGGTTAATAATCTTAATTTATAGGTTTTGGGGGAATATAATTTTGCTTCTGAAGAAATGTCTCTATTCATTATTTTAAAAAAGCAAAGATACTTAAATAAGACTTCACCCCAAAACATATTTAATTTTGTTTGACTAGATCATGTCAATATGTAAATAAAATAATTGTTATTCCAGACATGCTTGGTGAACTTGAATAGCAAAGTGAAGTTTATATATTTAATCAAATCTATTCAGTAATTCAATTGGAAGATGCAGAACTGTTTTCCATCAATATTTCCTTGACTTTTGAATTGAATTTACATTGCCCAAGTTCTCATTCTTGTGGGTCCATTTTCTATCCATATCCAAGCAACTGGATTTATTTGCATGGATGTTTACAAAAGCTGACAAGGAAAAATAACCCACAAGGTCACATGGGCCACATCTTCTTGCTGGAAGTGCTTTTAGAGACAGCTGATCAAGGAGAGGAATTGTCTTGCAGCTCTTCAATCCATGAGTTGTTAGGTGAGTCATAAGACCAGTTGTAATTTTGAGAACCATATAGTATTTTTTCCAGAAATATTTGGACGCACTATAAAAAGGCTGTCATTTCTCATTTGTGACCCTTACGCAGCACTGTGTCCTTCCTTCTGTGTGAGATTTTGTCTTAAACCTTGTCTAGTTCCTTCAGAAAATTTCAGTAGGGGAAAAAAAAAAAGCTAAAAAAAGGAATAATTTATGAAAAGCCTCTCCATAGTACTATGTTGCTTGAAAACCAGACAGAGAACTGTGAGGTGAGGACTGCTTGCGGACTGACATTGCACAGGTGTGGGGAAGCAGGATAGCACAGTATGAACAAGAGCGGGACCTCTAGGGAGCAATGGAAATGCTGAGGGTCGCTTGAAGAGACAACATAGAGGTAGGATATGAAATGAAAGGAGCCAAGAAAGAACAATCAGAAGGACGCAGAAGCAGAGCAGGCACTTGCAAAGAGCTGGTAAGACCGAGGGGGAGTTACAGGATCCTTCGAGGCTCCTTGCTGCTGTTGCCCCAGCTACATCTTTGGATAATGTTCTGGGAAGATGCCTGAAGGGAATTTGCAGGATATGGTTTATAATCTTTCTATATATTTATCACTAAATCCTGTACATTTTCTTTAAGCAGCTAAGCGGCTGCAGGTGGGCTTCTGCTGTGTCATGTGGCTGGCAGGGAGGAGGTGGAGGCAATGTCCCAGAGTTTAAGTGCATCCAGTTTGCAATTTGCACATCAGGAGTGACCCTGAACTCTTCCACCCCTTGGAAGATTTTCTGTCCTCAGGGAGCATGAATAAGAATGGAGTCCAGGAGGGAGATTTGAAGAAAGGATTCAAATGTGAATACTTGATTATTTATTGGCTGAATTTTTTAAAAGCTTTTGCTAAATTGTGCAGGTTTGTTACCGCTAGCAGTAGAAAAGCAAATATGTAAGAAAACACAAAGTCATCTGAGAGTCAAAATGTTGTTATACAATTCCTTAACTTAGCTTGGAAGCCTCATTTCAGGTAAGACTTTTTTTTTTTCCCCCCAGTGGCATGGTTCTTGTTAGGTTATTGCAGGAACAGGGATTTGATGAGTTTGGTTTTAACAAACGTCCCTTGTAAAATGCAATCCAACCTTTACATCATATTAAAATATGCTGTAGAACTACTGATGGAAGAATGTTATTCTTGCTGCAAGATAATGAGCATCAAATAAGCTTATTTAATACAGAAATTCACCTTTCCCAATATATTTCATGTAGCTTCTCTGCTCTGAGAAATAAATGAGCAAATTTACATGGATACATATATGTATTTTTTCCTCCAGGGGGAAGTGTCAGCTGAACACAACTTGTTCTTCCAACCAAGCAGCAAAGCAACAGTATAGAGCTAGAGCTGGTAGTCCTTGTGCTGTAAATCCACATGAATTCAACTAAGACCAAGCACTTGTGAGTACTAAATTCACTCTAGGGTAGCTGAGAGTAGAATTAGGCCTTTCTAAATGAATCCTTCACAGTCTGAACAACAATAACAACAACAAAAAGAAGTAGCAGGGTTTAACCTTTAAACTTTTCACTGACCTTTAATCAGTACTTTGGATTATATCTGCCCTTGTTAATCTGATGTTACTTGCAAACATAACTGGCATTCCTGTGTGTATAAGTATACCTTATACGCTACAGAACAGGTTAACAATTGAAAAGCTTGGCTCCTGTTCATAGTGTCTTTATCACCTTTTAAAGTGATGTTCATCTTTGCAAATAAATTTTTATGTTTAGCAACAATACAAGCAATGCTTTGTGTCAAAGTCCATTACTTAGGTGATGGATGGATGTAGATTTAACCTCTGGGAGGTGCAAACCCAGACCAAAACAGTAAATATTACAGAAGTCCAGTATTAATGTAGGGCTCTATAAGAACCAGATCTTTTAGTACCTCTTTCCAGCACAGGTGAGTAGAAAATCCTCCACCAACATCTGACCAGGCTATTACTTTTTCTTCTTGACTTTTTCTTTCTTTTAGATTATTCATATCACTGCTTTGCATGCACTTTTTCCTCATATACTCTCCCCATACAGATCCTCCCTTTGGTCTATTAAGTCCAAACTATAGGTGCAAATGACATAAAATGAACCAAAAAGTTCTCTTGGACAGCATTTCACAGCTTTAATAGTCAAAAGAACTTAATTAGCACTAGAAACATTCACTGCTTGATATAAGTAAAACAGTCTAAAATCGGTGATTGGCATTTCCTCTTTTAGTTCACACAATGATTGCAAATTGTCTTGCCATTCACATGGAAATTTGTCTTCTAAGTATGTCTATCCTTAATGGAAAAATGTCATGGGCAGGGCACAAATTTATGAGAGGATGTATATGTTTAAGAACTAACTGCTATATCTATGTTCATCATTTGGATCCATAATTTTCCTGATGGAATGTTACAACAACATAGGGACACACACACTATCCCTTACATTCAAACTACTCTTCAGGCATAGAAATATTTGACTTAGAAATAGCTAAAATTTCAAGCAAATAATTTTGCATCAAAATACTAAATTCTGAAAATGACTAATACAACCTAGCACAACAGAAGCAGTCATGCTGAGTCAGTGTGGGAAATGCCATTGCAGCTTTAGGGAGAATAAATGTCTGGGGTTTGTCTCCCTGTGCAGCTTTACCAGGACTTGACCTTGTAAAGACATTGGTTCTTGTAGGCTTTTAAAGAGAGTTTATGAGCAGAGAGCAGACACTGAATGGTCTTGTGGAATAGCTAGTGCAAAGCATCTGCATTTTATGTTCATTCCTAATTTATTGAACAGTTTGGAAAGTGCCATGCATTTTTTAAACATCTCCTTATCTCTTGCTGTTACATTTTGGAGAATGACTAAATCTCTGGAGAGGGGTCAGACTTGTGAAAACATTCAGTTGTTGACAGAGGGTATTCAGTGAATAAATGAATTATTGCACTGAAATCCTTTACAGGCTCTGCTTTAGTTAAGTGTCTAGAACACAAGTATTTAACAAAATGACTTTAAATTAAAAGTGTCTTGAAATGAATGAGATGAATTTGCAAATGTAGTCAAGAATAAAACATGTTCCTTGCATTACATGTAATTTTTTTTTTTTTTAGGGGGGGGGGGATATTTTTACACAACACTTTTAGAAAATACTTCCATGTGCCTGAAATCATTAAAATAGATTTCAGTTTTCACTGACTTAAACCAGAGCCAGTTCATTTCTTGGTGAATTTATTCCCTGTATTACAGCAAGCACCAGTTGACATGTTCACTTGTGTATCACTGGGAGGCCAACTGCTTAAGGCTAAAGTGTTGCTGTGCTGCTCATGTGGGTAATCCTAGTAGCAACAAGAGAATATAGGCATGGATAAACTGGAGAATGGTCAGAAGTGAGAAAATAACCTGACTTCCTTCTCATTTCTAAAGATGATCTGTATGTCTATTTTAGGCAGCCTTTGTGTGATGGTAGCAACAACTTCAAAGCCTTGATCTTTTTACCTCCTGTCAGGGGTGCCACAATCATGCTAGCTTTTCAATATGTATTCAGATAGGCACACTCAAAATAGTACTGGGTGCATACTCAAACCTGTTTGATAAGCTGTCCTCTTTATTTCCAAAATGGTAGAAAAGTCCTACCAGTGAGTTATGCTCAGATTGGCTGCTAAGGTTTGTGACACTTATAGACGTCCAAGAATGACAGTATTTGGTTTATTAATGAAATGCTACAACTTTTCAGGAGGGCAGGTAAGACTGCCTGTTAATAGTAACTTTCTCAGGAGAGCATGGCTAATTCACTGATCAAATCACCTGCCCATCCATCTAGGCCATGCATATACTAGAAACAAAATATGCTTACAGCCTTATGCAATGCACCGATTCTTGGTGCATGATGGGGTATTGCAAAGGCAGTGAGGGCAAGTGATAGAGCATCTGCTGAAAACATGTTATTTCATGCTCTGACACATATAATGCAACAGGAATGGGACAGAGAAAAGGAATTTGGGTTTCGTGGTTATGAAATTCAGAATTATATATCCTGATGATGACATGGACCTTTGTTGTCACTTAACAGTGATTATGCATTCACCCTATTAATTAATAATTATGGATGGGTTAATAGTACTTGAAGTTGCACCCTATCTGAAAAGAAAATGAGTAGTGACACGTCATGAACTCACTAAAAGTTGTTTTGATTTCTCTCTCTGTAGCGCTGGATCTTACTGTTGATTTGTTACCATTTTATTTTCATCAGACGAAACAGTAAGATGGCCAAAGACAGGTTTTCCTTCCCACAGCATCGTGGAACTGATACCAACTGTGCAAGATGACTGACAAGAGGTAGGACTAGAAACTCACTAAGGTAACTCCAGCACCATCTAACCAATACCCACCATTCCTGCTCAAACCCTTGTGCTTTCCATGCCTTAATACCACATTCATTGGGAGAAAGAGACCAACAGCAGCCCCACTCCTTAAGCAGATGGCTAAGACACTTGTGGGACCCATGAACTCATACCCCAGGAGAAACGCCCTGACCCTGTGCAGGTGGGTATACCAGAGTGAAGACCACTGTCACAAAATTTTGTCCGGAAGTAAGACCTTTCATGCTAGCCCAATCTGAGAAGTGTGGTGTTCATATAATGTTTTGGAGGCAGACCTATGGGTGAAGCAGACATTATTTCTCTCCTCTGTGTGGGTGATGGTAGAAGGGAGGTGTGAAGAAGGAAAAGGGGAAGGAAGAGAGTTGCCTTGTGCTGGCAGGTAGGTGGTGTTCTTAATATGCACTGTAGCAAGTATCCTGGAAATTAAGGCTGAAAACTGAGGAGCTTTATCTCTACAGATGACACCAAGCTGGGGGCAGAAGTTGATCTGTTAGAGGGTGGGAGAGCTATGCAGAGGGACCTTGACATGCTGGACAGATGAGCAGAGTGCAGTAGTATGAGATTGAACACATCCAAGTGCAGGGTTCTACACACTGACCACAACAACCCCATGTAGTGCTACAGACTGGGGTCAGAGTGGCTGGAGAGCAGCCAGGCAGAAAGGGACCTGGGGGTCCTGGCTGATAGTAGGCTGAACATGAGCCAGAAGTGTGCCCAGGTGGCCAAGAAGGCCAATGGCATCCTGGCCTGGATCAGGAACAGTGTGGCCAGCAGGAGCAGGGAAGTCATTGTGCCCTGTACTCAGCCCTGGTTAGGCCACACTTTGAGTCCTGTGTCCAGTTCTGGGCTCCTCAGTGTAGGAAAGATGTTGAGTTTCTGGAAGGTGTCCAGAGAAGGGCCACAATGCTGGGGAGGGGTTTGGAGCCCAGCCCTGTGAGCAGAGGCTGAGGGAGCTGGGGTTGCTTAGCCTGGAGAAGAGGAGGCTCAGGGGAGACCTTCTTGCTGTCTCCAACTCCCTGAAGGGAGGTTGTAGCCAGGTGGGGGTTGGTCTTCTCCCAGGCAAGCAGCACCAGAACGAGAGGACATAGTCTCAAGCTGCACCAGGGGCGGTTTAGGCTGGAGGTGAGGAAGGAGTTCTTCCCAGAAAGAGAAACTGGCCATTGGAATGTGCTGCCCAGGGAGGTGGTGCAGTCACCATCACTGGAGGTGTTTAAGAAGAGACTGGATGAGGCACTTGGTGCCATGGTTTCGTTGATTAGATGGTGTTGGATGATAGGTTGGACTTGATCTCAAAGGTCTTTTCCAACCTGGTTAATTCTGTATTCTGTACCTATGCCTATGCCTTTTTGTCCACTTCTGCTGTGATGAAAAATGTAAGATCTGCCATTCAAAACACAGATAGCAACAGTGCTGATGTTTATCAGCCAGTTCCTGTCTTCTCCTATGCTCCTATGAAAAAGAATAAATAAAGTAAGCGGAAGTCTTACAATATAACATTGCTGTTAGCCTTGACTTCATCTGCTTGCAAGCATTAAACCCCAAGTACATTCCAGGAAAATGGTTTCAGGAGACAGTATTCAATACATGAAAAGCTACGCAAGTAAACTCAAATGTGAAAATACCAGATCTTAGAGCTTGGAATTTAAAACTGCAAAGTGCACAGAAATAAAACCCTTATGGAGAGACTAAAATGTCTAATTCATTATTATTTTAAAAAAGATTAAAAAATAATTTCTTAACATTAAAGTGCAATCAAGCACTGAAGAAATTATTTAAACTTTCCATAGGAAAAAAGCACACTCTAAAATGCTGCAAGGGTATTGATGGCTATTAAATATTTACTTTTCTCTCTAGCTCACACTAGAAAGAGTAATTTGTATTTGGCAGAAACTGGCTGCAATTACATTAGTCAATCCAAAAGCCCAACTTGCTCATACAAAATGCAAACAAATTAGTTAAAATGGTCTAATTAGCAGACTGTAAAAATGCAAAGCAAGGCTGGCATAAAAATGTGTGCTAGATAGACAAGTGTACTTTTACAAAATAAACAAAGGGGCAAATATGAAATAGTCTAGTAAATCATAACTGAAGGACCATAATGTAAACCAAAATATTTAGGGGTTGCATACTTTAAAGAAAAGTCTCTATGGGCTTTAAAATATTTTCTGGTAGCTCATGTTTGGTTGTGAAGACATTAATTGAAGTTCTGCTAAACTGAAGTTATCCACAGTTCAGTGCTGTGGATCCATGTGAGGCCAGGTTATATATACTTTACATGAATATATATATACACAAGCACAACTCCCATTCAAGTTAATCAGAATGCAAGCTAGCTTTGGAGTATGCAAAGAATAGAGGATGTGGCCTTTAGAAGACAGGTCAAGCCATTTCTTTATATGTTGGGTATTTGTTTTTGTTTCCGCTGCCAAGATAAATAACTGCAAGCATATGGAAATGTGGAAGCAGTTAAAGATAATACACATTTGTTCTTGGAAGTGTAAACTATGGGCATTGTCTGTGAGGACTTGGCTTGCTCATTAAAAAAATCAACAGTAACCACTACTAGAACTGTATTACTGTTGTCATTGATATATTAGACCAAAAAGAGCTTTAGTGTCTCTTGCTTCATAACATTGACTCAGTTTCTTAATCTGTAGATTTTAAACAGCCTAGTTTATATACTATAGATGTAATAGTCCATTATGATTTATAAGCTATCATATAAATGAAGCTATTGTGAGGTGATCTGAATTTGTCTCCATATACTTCTCACCTCACCACATGTTCTTCTGTTCTTCAAAATGTCTAGCTGTCTGGAGCCACATTCTTTCTTTGTGCCACTTGACAGATGGCAGAAGGTGGGTGGCTTTGGCAAAATTAATTAGAGATGCATTGAAGAAACAATAACCATGAATACCCTCTGGCAAAAACATGTTATGTGGCACAAATAATCTCTGTGTGAAAGTATTGCAATAGGAGAAATAACCTAACTACCATGAAGAGGAGGTCACCCAATAGAAAAGAGTCCTTGGCCAAAGGAGAGAAGCGTGGCCACAAGGTGTGGTCATTATCACCATTACAACTTCTAACACATTGCAGCTGACTCATTTGGTTATTTTCACTGAGACAGTTGATTGCGGAACCTTCACTCCTCCATGCTGTCCCCACTTATGCAGATTGGCTCACTGTGCTAAATATCTTCAGTCCATCACTCTTTCTCATGGAGAATGTTTATTTGGTGGAAGAATATCTTGCTCTACAAAATATCCCTGCTGGTTTCAGAGCCATGGGAGGTGTAAGACATTTGTGAATGCAAAAATAAAAATAATAAAATACTTCAATGTGAAGATTAAATAACAAATGTGTTATTTGACTCAGTACTTGAAAATGGCTTTAAGAATAGTAAAATTAACAAGCCACATCATAGAAATTGCCTTTTCCACTTTCTCTTCTACCACTACACATTGACATCCCACAAAATTTTCTATATGCTGGGAATCTTGAGTCATAGAATCAACAACGTTGAAAAAGACCTCAAAGATCATCAAGTCTAACCTGTCACCCAAGACCTCATGACTACTAGACCATGGCACCAAGTGCCACGTCCAATCCCCTCTTGAACACCTCCAGGGATGGTGACTCCATCACCTCCCTGGGCAGCCCATTCCAATGGCTAACAACTCTCTCTGTGAAGAACTTTTTCCTCACCTCCAGCCTAAACCTCCCCTGGTGATGCTTGCCTGGGAGAAGACACCAACCTTCTCCTGGCTATCACCACCCTTCAGGTAGTCAGAGACAGCATGAAGGTCTCCCCTGAGCCTCCTCTTCTCCAGGCTAAGCAACCCCAGCTCCCTCAGCCTCTCCTCATAGGGCTTGTGCTCAAGGCCTCTCCCCAGCCTCGTTGCCCTTCTCTGGACACGTTCAAGAGTCTCCATGTCCTTCATAAACTGAGTGGCACAGAACTGGCCACAGGACTCAAGGTGTGGCCTAACCACTGCTGAGTCCAGAGCCAGAATGACTTCCCTGCTCCTGCTGGCCGCACTATTCCTGATTCAGGCCACCAAGCTCCCTGATGGTGACTGGACAAACCAAAGCTGTTGGATATATGAGGGGGAAAAAAAAGAAAGAAAAAGTAACAAAAATTGCTGACATCAAAAAGGGCAGTTAAGAGAACCACAGCCAGACGTATGAGAATAAGCTTCACCATGCGGGTCACGTGAGAAAGAAATTCCAGTGTGGTGTCCCAATATGTGTTGTTCCACAAGTGGCATCAGTGACAGACAGGAGATAGGATGGCTACTCCATCTGTGCTTTGGTCATGCTAACATATCTAAGTACAGTAGTTGCTATGTCTTCTGCAGGAGTCATGGGTGTGAAAAGCAAAATTCAACATAGCTTTCCCAGCTAGGGACTCCAGTGCTTGGTGTCCTGTGTTATGCTGTTGTTGACTCTACAAACATCTGCAGCAAGCCTAGGTGAGTCCATCAACTTCCTGCCTGGCATAGAGGTTGTTCGTTCTTCTCCATATGTGCTGGCATCTCTATGATCCCCTAGTTGTCAAGTATTTTGAAAGGAATAGATAGTTTAACAGGTTTCCTTCTAGAGCTATCCACCCCTTGCCTGCAGTTTACCACTGAGGCAGATGACCTGGGAGGATTAATTCAGCCTGTCTCACCTCAACCCATTTGGGCAAATCTCCCCATCTTATCATGAAGTCCAAATCATCTAGCTGACCAGCCCATGGCATATTCAACTATCACTTCACTGGGAATAGCAATGCAGTGTCTACCCATAAACCAGCTTCATAAATAAGTTGGCCTGCTTTCCCAGAAATCTTGACTCCAACATTGCTTACACTAGTGGTGAGACTTCTCCTGGGTTCAGTGACTTTGGTTTATGCACAGATTGTACCTGTCTTCATTTTTAGTGAAAGAGGAACATACACAGTTATGCTAGCTCTAGTAAGCTAGTATAGAGTGATAGGAGTAGTAAGGAAAGGGTTGAGTCCCTGAAGGAAAGCTGACCGGGAGAATATGTTGGATGGGAAAGTGGATGGATGAGAAAGTGTACACCATGACACAGCAGGGCGGGGGGGAAGGTAACAGAGAGAAAAGGGAAGCAAAAAAGACCTAAGAACTATACCAAGAAATAATGTGGAAAGAAAAAGGCAAGTAGCAAGGAACACTAATTGCATATTTCATTACCTGAAATAGTGTTTGTTATAAACTAGAATAGAAAATACAGTGCTTTTATCTTTGCAGGGGATACAGAGAATTTTTAAGGGATCTGAGATAAGCAGGATGTTGAGGGAAAAAAGGCTTGATTAATTTTTTTTTTTTTTTTTCTTGAATAGAAGGCAACTTTGGCTCTGATGTAGCTCAGGAAACCTGCTGTACCAGCTCAGCCTCACTTCACTTCATGTCCTATTTTCACAAGTCCTCTTTCTTTTGCTAGTTTCGTTAACATGCTACTTAGGAAAAAAAAAATCAGTGTGAAATTCCACACATGTATGCAGGATGTTCCCTAACTCTCAAACATAACTCTTTTTCCTTTGCTGTTGTGTGGATCAAGCAGCTATAGAGGCTGTGAAGTGAGCACCGTTTATTCCAGACTCATGCTGGAATAATTTATGTTCTTGAGTCCTTGCAGATGTACACTCACTAGAGAGCTGTCTGCCTACAGGAGTTTTTACACATATATTCTCTAAATCAATGCTCCAAATACAACACTGAGCATGCAGTGAGTTTGTGTGGATTTGTAGCACTCCCTGGAGGACTCTATGTCTAAAAACCAAGAAACATTTCACAGTTCTCAGCAAGTGAAGGTTGTTATAATTTTCAATGCAGGCAATATTGATGAGGTTTCTCATTTGAATGTCAGTATTATTCCACAATTAATAAGCACTTGGGAATAACTTATTGTAACTGAATGATAAAAGTAAAAATTAATCTTTCTGTACTTAACTGTTGCTCTTTATTTTTTATAATACAATGCAGAAAACCAGAATATTAATGTATAACCAAAATATATTTCATATTGATTGACAACTACAGGAGGATCTTGATATTTTATGGTCAGAACAAGTAAAAAGAAGACATAAAGAAGCAGATGTTTTATTTCTGTGTATAGGATTTTTGTGTGTTTGTACACCTAGTACGAGTGTCACAGGTTCAGCTCAAAATAGCTAATTCTGCATAAACCCCATTGTTACAACCTGTAAGCCTATGTGGAGATTAAAATTCCTAATTATTACTCTGAAGTCAGTTGATATAAAGAACTGACTGAATATGGGGTCAAGATCTTAAATGTATTCCTTAATCAGCAAGATGCTGTTTCCAGAATAGAGTGACTATGAAATGTTTCTGAAAGGCTGGTCAGAATCCATCACTGCAGATGCAGAGCTGCACACATACTGAGGGCGTGTGTGGCCAGTGTTTACAGAGGTACATGAAAAATAAATCATCTAGATAAATAACCATAGTTAGAGCTATGCAAACAAGACAGCAAATAAATCAAGGCCTCCTGCTCATGCATAGATACCAAATACTGCATGCCTTTTTTTGTTTTGTTTGTTTATTTAAACAGGAGACACAAATTTTATAAAACAATAACAAAAAAATTCAGTCAGTAAGAATTCAATTATTTTTTAAAATTTTATATCAAATCAAATGTGTGGGTAAAAGCTGTTCTTTTAAATTGATATTGTTATGCTGGATGCATTCAAAAGGAGAAGGCAAGAAATATAATGCCATTGTTTGTCTGTGTGATTGTCTACATAAGCAGAATTTCACCTGAGAAGAGGAAATACAGGGATTATATGTCAAGTGTCTGCTTCATCGTGTTACCCTGTTCAGCACTGCAACTGGTTCTGTGCTAACAGACTAGTTGTGAATTGGTTATTTCAATATCTGGATAAGTGAAATGCCCTTATTTCATAATAGTTTATTTATTTTGCAGGAGTTTCTGTAATACAAACCACTCAAGTGTGTGTCCCCTAGTATGCAGGGGAGACTCTCCACACCATGTTTTACACCTTGGTGCAGAGAAGATTTAGGGAATTCCTGCACACCATCTGGGTAGAAGGCGGCAAAGGTTTGATGCAAAACTTCATTTTCCATTTATGTGCTGCAATTTTAAACACTAGGCAACATTCCATTTCATATTGTCTAGGATTTATTAATGCATCTTTTGCACTAGCTAATCAAGTGCTTCAGGAATACTAATGCATTTGTTGATAAATTTACTGTTGTTTATAATGAGAACATATGGCTGTGCAAGTGGTCACAAGTGATGGTTTCTTCCTACTTTCAAATGTCATCTACTTTTTAGTGAACAGAACTCCCTACAGGAGAGGATTTCTGATCTTCTGCTGCATGGCATCGAAAGGAACAAATGACTGTCTTGACACTGGAGGTTGTGCAGTGGCACAAAGGCTCTCTGAGACCTGCCCTTGCTCATGTAAATGGGAACAATCAGTAGAGGGTTTGAGCAAATTCTGACCAAAACTCTGTATTTGTTGTAGGGAAAGTAACCTGTTGGAATCACCTGGTGCCCTGGATAAGACATATGGAGAAGATGCTCATCTCAAGATGCCTACCACAGCTTCTCTTCCCCTCTTGTCACTGAGGAGAGTTTTCCCTTTCCCTTTTTTCCCCCCCTCTCTCTGTCATTCTCAGTATGTGCCATCAGCTGTGGAGACTGCTAATAAATTTTAATATGTGTGACTTTGTCAAAACATCCTTTGTGCAACACACTGATTCAAACATGCCTACTCTCTCAGCAAGTCAGAATAGTTAACATCACTATTTGGCCAGAAATGGAAAGGAAATAGTAAGATTTTGGGGCCATTATTTGACATCCATTTGTGTACAGAAACATTTGGGTGAAAGACAATAGGCAGTAACGTGTCATCTAGCAAGGACAACAGGTCTGAACCAAGTGCTGAGGTGAAAACTGGTGGAAAAAAAAGCCTCAGCCAAAACTAAGGAAAATTCAGAGTGAGATTTCAGTGCCCAAAATGTCCATTGTCAACATCCATGCCTTTCAACCTAATCCAACAAACTTTGCCTTGTTGCCAGCATTTCTGCTGCTATTGTAGCCTCTCCTCAAGGCACATGACACCAAGGTAGCCATTAGCAATGAAAGCAACAAATGTAACCAGGTTGTTTTCTTTACTTGATAGAGCTTTCATAATTAGTGATAGAGATATCCAATGATTCCCCAATCAACCCTGTTGAATTATGGGAAACTTGCCACACTATACAATATATTCTAATAGTTGAAAAGATATGTTCTGTCTGTCGTGCAGTTGCAGGTCTAGGATATACAGAAACACAGAAATACAGAAATCAGGACCAGCCAGCATGGATTTAGAAAGGGCAGGTTCTGCCTCACCAACCTGATCTCCTTCAATACTCAGGTGACTGCCTGGTGGATGTGAGGCAGGCTGTGGATGTAGTCTGCCTGGACTTCAGCAAGGCCTTTGACACTGTCTCCCACAGCAAACTCCTGGCCAAGCTGTCAGCCCATGGCTTGGACAGCAGCACTCTGAGCTGGGTTAGGAACTGGCTGGAGGCTGAGCCCAGAGAGTGATGGAGAATGGTGCCACATCCAGCTGGCAGCCAGGCACTAGTGGTGTTCCCCAGGGATCAGTTCTGGGCTCCATCCTGTTCAATATCTTTATTGATGATCTGGACGAGGGTACTGGCAGATGAGGTTGCTAAACCCCTCTCTATTATATTCCAAAAGTCTTGGCAGTCTGGTGAAGTCCCCACAGACTGGAAAAGGGGAAACATTGCCCCCATCTTCAAAAAGGGCAAGAAGGAGGAACCAGGGAACTACAGGCCAGTCAGTCTCACCTCTGTGCCTGGAAAGATCATGGAACAGATCCTCCTGGAGTCACTACTCGCTCAAAAGAATAGTGAAGAGGTGATTGGGAACAGTCAGCATGGCTTTGCCAAGGGCAAATCCTGCCTGACCAACCTGGTGGCCTTCTATGAGCAGGTGACAAAATTAATAGATGAGGGGCAAGCAACTGATGTCATTTACCTGGACCTGAGCAAAGCCTTCGACGCTGTCCCACACCACATCCTGGTCTCCAAACTGGTGACACATGGGTTTGATTGGTGGACCACTAGATGGATAAGGAACTGGCTTGATGGCCGCACCCAGAGAGTGGCTGTCAATGGCTCCATGTCCCAGTGGAGGCCAGTGACAAGTGGAGTCCCTCAGGGATCAGTCCTGGGACCTATCTTATTCAACATCTTTGTGGGGGACATGGACAGTGGCATTGAGTGCACCCTCAGCAAGTTTGCTGATGACACCAAGCTGTGTGGTGCAGCAGACACGCTGGAGGGAAGGGAGGCCATCCAGAGGGACCTTGACAGGCTGGAGAGGTGGGCACAGGCCAACCTCATGAAGTTCAATAAGAGCAAGTGCAGGGTCCTGCATCTGGGTCGAGGCAATCCCAGGCACAAATACAGGCTAGGCAGTGACTGGCTGGAGGATAGCCCTGAGGAGAGAGACTTGGGGGTGCTGGTGGACAAAAAGCTCAACATGAGCTCTCAGTGTGCACTTGCAGCCCGCAAAGCCAATCAGATCCTGGGCTGCATCAGGAGAAGTGTGGCCAGCAGGTCGAGGGAGGTGATCCTCCCCCTCTACTCAGCCCTGGTGAGACCCCACCTGGAGTACTGTGTCCAGTTCTGGAGCCCCTATTACAAGAGGGATGTGGAGGTGCTGGAACGTGTCCAGAGAAGGGCCACGAGGATGATCAGAGGGCTGGAGCACCTCTCCTATGAGGACAGACTGAAGGAGTTGGGGCTGTTCAGTCTGCAGAAGAGAAGGCTCCGAGGAGACCTAATTGTCGCCTTCCAGTATCTGAAGGGGGCCTACAGGAAGGCAGGGGAAGGACTTCTCAGGATATCAGGTAGTGATAGGACTAGGGGGAATGGAATGAAGCTGGAGGTGGGGAGATTCAGGCTGGATGTGAGGAGGAGGTTCTTCACCATGAGAGTGGTGAAACCCTGGAATGGGTTGTCCAGGGAGGTGGTCGAGGCCCCGTCCCTGGGGGTGTTTAAGAGCAGGCTGGATGAGGCTCTGGCCAGGCTGATCTAGTGTGGGGTGTCCCTGCCCATGGCAGGGGGGTTGGAACTAGATGATCCTTGTGGTCCCTTCCAACCCTGAATGAAACTATGAAACTACTGAGTCTATCATCAGTAAATTTGGAGATGACACCAAGCTGCGGGCAGGAATTGAACTGTTAGAGGGTGGGAGAGCTCTGCAGAGATACCTTGCCAGGCTGGACGGATGGGCAGAGTCTAAGGACATGAGATTTAACACATTGTTGAGGGTTGGAAGGGTAAGGCCAAGAAGCCTCCTCCCTCCCCCCTGTAAAGTAAAGGGAAAGAAAATTGAAGGGAAAGGAAAAAAAAACTCACAGCTGAATTAGCAAAGCAGTGGAACTGTATATTTACAAAGCAATAATGGATATGCAGGGAAATATATACAAATTTACAATATTTACAATATATACAAATATATACAACAATGTAGCACAGAGATGAGAGTTCCCCCCTCTGCTGAGGGGGTTCCCCACCTCCGCTCTCCCCTCTCTCCCCCCTTTGCCCAGAGCGGGTTAGAAAGAGAGAGAAAAGAGAAAAAAAATTAGAAACAGTTATGTGTTAATTGGAAAGCAGTTAATACAGGCCTTTGCAGGTTTATCAGTTTCAAGGCCAAAGCCTTGGCCGAAAGCCCAGCACAGGGAGCTGCTGCTGCTCGGCGGAGGAGCGGAAGCAAGACTAAAGATAAAAGTGCCGGAGTGCCCAGGATACCCTCCTGCACTCCCAGTTCAGAAGGTGCTTCCTCCCACTCTACCAATGAAATTAGTTTGGATCCTTCTTTTAGTTTACCAACTTCCGTCCACCATATTCCCTTTCTTAAAGGCACAGCCTCAACCGGTCACACACATCTAAGTGCTGGGTTCTACACATTGGCCACAACAACCCCAGGCAGTGCTACAGGCTGGTGTCAGAGTGGCTGGAGAGCAGCCAGGCAGAAAGGGACCTGGGGGTCCTGGCTGATAGTAGGCTGAACATGAGCCAGAAGTGTGCCCAGGTGGCCATGAAGGCCAATGGCATCCTGGCCTGGATCAGGAACAGTGTGGCCAGCAGGAGCAGGGAAGTCATTGTGCCCTGTACTCAGCCCTGGTTAGGCCACACCTTGAGTCCTGTGTCCAGTCCTGGGCCCCTCAGTTTAGGAAAGATGTTGAGTTTCTGGAAGGTGTCCAAAGAAGGGCAACGACACTGGGGAGAGGTTTGGAGCACAGCCCTGTGAGGAGAGGCTGAGGGAGCTGGGGTTGCTTAGCCTGGAGAAGAGGAGGCTCAGGGGAGACCTTCTTGCTGTCTCCAACTATCTGAAGGGAGGTTGTAGCCAGGTGGGGTTGGTCTCTTCTCCCAGGCAAGCAGCACTAGAGCAAGGGGACCCAGTGCCAAGCTGTTCCAGGAGAGGTTTAGGCTGGATGTTAGGAGAAATTCTACACAGAGAGAGTGATTGCTCATTGGAATGTGCTGCCCAGGGAGGTGGTGCAGTCACCATCACTGGAGGTGTTTAGGAAGAGACTGGATGGGGTGCTTTGTGCCATGGTTTAGTTGATTAGATAGTGTTGGGTGATAGGTTGGACTTGATCTCAAAGGTCTTTTCCAACCTGGTGAATTTTATTCTATTCTACTCTATTGGACTTTTTATTACCACAAATAAGAGCTGGAAGATTTGACACTGAATCACATCAGTCAGTGAAAATTGTCCCAGTAACTTCAAGTGGGACCAAATCCTGTCAAGGACTTGCTTTCTGTCAGATTTTAGTAGCATTAGAAAGTTGGTGTGATTCCTTGTATTCTGTATAGGCTTTAAAATACCCAGCTAATAGTCTATATCTTCTTAGTTATAGGAGCAACATTTACACAAAAATGGCACACAGGAAATGTTATTTTAAGATATTTGAAAACACAAATTATAGCTCTGGGATTATTACTCTTTTCCTTCGAAGGTGAGCACAGCTGTTCAATGACTGAGGATGAAAAGTAAAAACTCTGAGGTACAACAAACCTCCATTGCAAAAGCCACTAAAGATACTAACTGCTTAGCTGGATCACATAATCTCTGGAGTCAAAAGATAATTATGTAAGCATCTGTCACTGGGGGTTGAGAGATTCTGTCTCCCATCTCTCCCCTCCTCTCCCTGTGTAGGCTGAGGGGAGGAAGCAAGGTGTTACCAATTACTGTCAATGAGTAAAAAGAAAAGTATCACTCTACAGGTATCCATTTAGTATTCCAGTTAACTTACCAGTGTGGGAGGCAATGATGCAATCTGGAATATTTAATACAAGTGTGACACACACACAAAAATTTGTTGGCTTCTATTTATTAGCCTGCTTTGCTCACCTGACTGGATTCAGAGTTAGAGAAGGTTAAATCCCATGGCACAGTGCTTTTGCAGACTGTTTCCTTTATTTGTAGCACATTTCACACTTGGCTACCTTATCTCCATTGGCAGAATTCCTACTTGCCCACAACAAGCCATCTCAGGCATATCAACAAGACCCGAGAAGAGAGTATTTTTGCAGCTTTGTTCTCAGGTAGGAAGTCTAGGTGGTACTCTGCATGGTGATTTCTCTATTATAGTTTCCAGCTGACTTTCACTCTTTGATATGTTTCAGAAGCCACTTGCAATCAAAATCAACCACCATAACTTCTTGTGCAATCCATGTTTGCCTATGTATTTTAGAAGCAACTGCTAGAGTTCCTTCTGCATAAAGCCACCATTTTATGTGCTTTAGTCGTCTTCACTCTTTCTAGTGTTAATGTACCTGTATGACAATAAGTTTTTTTAATTATCTAGAGATCTTGGTTGTTGTTCCAGTACCTCTTGGTGCTGTCTTTACATTAAAACAGCTAAGAAAATTTTGGTGTGACTCTACAATGGGGCTTTTCAATACAAGATTCTTTGCATGCTCCAGCCCCATACTCATAATGCACACATGCAAACTTGGAACCAAAGCTGCATATTTGAGCCACAAGCAGGGAGCAAGTCATGATAAGATTGTACATCCCAACACATTCATGTAGTGACTATCAGGGAGTCTTAGGAATATAAGATTTAAAAATTGTATGTATGTATGTGTCTATCTATCTATCTATCTATCTATAATGTTATTGTCAGTTGTACCATCAGCTTGAAACAGCTATATCCACTGGTAAGATCAAGCCTCTGCCCTGATGCTCTGCCTCTCTCTTGTGAAATGTTGACCACTGTAGGGTTTACTGAATATTTTTTACCAGTATGTTTTGTGCCAAGTTGGCAGACCACCAACTGTTAATCCTTAAGAAATCTTTGAAGATAGGAGGCAGAATGCTGAGAAAGCCTCTGCTTGTGAGCAATATCAAAAGAAAGCTTTTTATATAATTATAAAAAATGGAGGCAATGGCAAAAAAATTTGTGCTGTCTGTGTCAAGCTGGACCACTAAAGCCCTTATTTCATCATTACAATTTAGAATTTATTTTACAGATGGGTTCATTCTCATTTATTCCAGTTTAGATACTAGAAGGATATTTAAGGTATACTCAGACATTTTCTTTTAACCTGAAGCAAAACCGTGGCCTCTTTTCACAAGAGTTACTGTAATACTGAAACTTAGGTGTGGGACTGTGTGGAATCAAGGAGGCTGTACCATGTGAAGCAGAGACAACACAATAGGCAATCAGGCCCCTGACTACATGAAAGTTTACTAGAGAACCTATCTGTTACTTCATTTGCTAAACTGTGAAACTTAGGAATGGAGTAAGAACAGAGTAATAATGAAATAAAACTCTTCTCCTTACAATTAATGTGATGTAATTTTTAGTGGAAAGAAAAAAGTGAAGTTTGGTGTTTCTAGTAGTCCTAGTTCTCTGCTCACTCTGTATGACCTAGATTTGAAAACGTGGAAGTGCAGACTGTCTTCTAGAGCAGCCAGTGTAGAGCTCATACAGTGGGGGTATTTCATACACTGGTGTTAGGTACAATGCAATTTTTTATTACACTGCTTGTTTCACTACTCTTGGGGCATACAGTGGTCTATGAAAATACACCCCCCCCCCCCCCCTCGCCCCCAAACAAACAAACCAACAAACAAAAATCGAAACCAAACCAAATAATCTTCCAGTTTTCTGAGTGTCTTCATGGTCAGTATAACTAATTTTAAGTAAAAGCTATTTTATCACCTCAGTTAGCTTGTTTACATATAACAGGCACTGCTGAGTAGTACA
Source organism: Melanerpes formicivorus (assembly GCF_026170545.1). Taxonomy (NCBI): domain Eukaryota; kingdom Metazoa; phylum Chordata; class Aves; order Piciformes; family Picidae; genus Melanerpes; species Melanerpes formicivorus. Next base: position 4,234,126 of record NW_027142395.1, on the reverse strand, counting down.
TCTGGTTAATGATTATCTTTTACATATTGATATTAGTACCTGAAGTGGGAACATCTCCTTTCCCGAATATGATTACCATTTTGAAATCTTATGCACAGGAGAAAAAAAAAAAATAATAAATTAAACAAGAAGTTCTGAGAACTTATATCCCCCAGTTCACATCCAGATACTAATGCATCTCATTTACTTTGTTGCTATTCCCTTGAGTTATCTGTGTCATGCAGACCAGTCTTGCATGTCGTGTTAACTATCCACTGAAAAAAGCTAGAAGTGTACTTGTAACAGTGCCCTAAGCTAGCATACAAGGTAGGTAGAAGAACATAAAAAATTCATCACTGTTACATTTCAAGTTGCTGGGATATTTTAATTCCAATAGGACAGGACCCATGTCAGCTAAAGATGGAGCTATAATTAAACTGATATGGCATTCACAATTGCCTCAAAACCCGCTGTAGTTGTCATATGTTTCTTTTCCCCATCTTTAAACTATATGGAAATCAATTATCTCAACAAACCAGCTGTAAGGACTGTATGCCAACCACTTACACTTGAAGTGAATAAATTATTTGAAATTCATTATTGATGTGAACAACTCTCCAAGATTTAAAGCACCAGTCCATTTTCTGTGCTGAGATTCACATGGAATTTCAACAAGTTCAGCATTATCCTCCGTCATAAATTCATATAGCAAACTGTTATGCAAATAGCTAGAGTTCAGGGATGGGAGAGCTGTGCACAGAAAATTATGCTTCAGACGACAGAGTGCCCATGAGTTAATGGTTCTTTACATTTAGTGACAAATTTGTTCCTGATTTACCCCAGAGTGACAGACACAGGGTAAAAGGGGGACATTGGAGACTGAAAATACCATTTGTGTGTCAAGGATGTTAGCAACCTGGAGTGGTGATAGGCACTGGTGTCTACAGGATATGAAATTGAGTTGATGTGATGTCATTTTGGCTCTGCTGTAACCTGGTTATCTCTTGCCAAGAATTCATGTATGATTAGTCAGCTTGGAGAGGACAGCAAGCCTTATCAGGCACACTTCCTGACATTCCTGTCAACTTAAGAAATGTGGTTAAGGAATTTAAGATGAGGTGTCACATCTTCATATCAAATCCCATTGAGTCACCACCTACAAGTTTGAAGACTCCTTCTAAAAATATTAATGAAAAGGAGAAATGAAGTTTGTGTTGGATTTGACCTTGTAATGCATTTAGCATGCTGCATCCCTCCGAGTGAGTGTCTTTCCTATGCATGCCTTGTCTTTGTATGCATGGAAAATAGTTGTTATGCAGACTGTGGAAACATAATGTTTGTTAATACTAATGCAAAGCCACGTTATGAATTATCTGACTTGTAGTCTGTGGAATTAGGCAACCTTTCATGTGCCTGAGCAATTTGAAAAGAAACTGCTTCAGCAGAACGCTGGCAATCTCATATATTTAACATGGACTGTATTTGGAATGGTTAATAGACATGACAATACTAAGCATAACAATATTTTTCATCTCTTCAAAGGAATAGCTTGTATAATGTAATATTCACACTGTATACAGAGTCTTTCAGGTTTCTTTTTGAATGCAGGTTAGCAGCATGTTACTTTTATGCCACCACATTTGTCCAGCTACACAATTTGTACTAATAAAAGCGGTTGCATTCTCTTCCATGCACTGGGGCTCAAATTTAACATTCACTGCTAGGCTGAAAAGATTCCTTATATGCTGCAGACCAAAACATGGCATAAACAAGGAACACTGAAGGGTCTGTCTATAGACTACCATTTGGAAGACTGAACATGCATAAGTACTCAGTTTTTCAGCCATTGCCAATTTATTCTTCCAAGTATTTCAGGGCCTAACAAGACTCCAAAGAGTCTTCTCAGGCAGTGTACAACTATTTCATGACCCTTACAGGGAAGCTTTCATGGTTCCAAGTCCTGATGTGTAATATATGTGTTCCTTCACAAGGTATATATTCCTTCAGTAACAGTTTTTATAGTTAACAATGAAAAGTAGATCTTTACTGAATAAGCAGCCCCTGGAAAAATAATTCTGCATAGCACAGACATTCATGACTCCTTCATACAGAGATGGTTCTGATGCTTGCAAGGCAGGTGCAGAAGATGTGGACTTAGGAAGCACATCTGAGAAGTGTCGGAACATTGTAACCACTGAAAGAGCCCTGTTAAAATGAACATAAAGCTACAATTGTGTGATAACATTTGCTCTTTCCATTTCTGCTGCAATAAACATCTTTTTACACTTTGTCTGATTAATTTTGTTGTTTTCAGCTTTCACAAATAATCACTATTTGATTGAATAGTTCAACAAAGGCTTTTCGCTCTTCCAGAATGGGTTTGTGATGCCTGAGCGTGTGTCCCCTAAATTCTTGCTTTGAAATTTAAATGCATTGCTTGCCTAATCTTCATAGAATGCAATCAGGATGAACCAGTGGGAATGCTGTTAAAAAAGCAAATGACTTGGACCTATAACTCTGCCACTTTTCTCATGATATTGAAATGCTGAAGAAAGAGCACCAGTGACCTGTATGGTAAGCAAGCTAAGCCTATGAAGTTTAGGACTCATGTCCTGTGCTTGCCCTGAAGAACTGTCCAGCAGCCAGAAGAATTTCCCTCCAATAAATAAATGTCAAGTTGTAGATCTTTTCCTGAATAGGCACAAAGCTAAACAGCATCTTCTTTATCAAACTCTCATGACTATTTCAGAGTAGACAAAAATGAATATAAAAGCGAAGAAAGAATGAATATAAAAGTGAATACAAAAGAAAAGAAAGTTTAACACCCCAGTTGTCTCAAACTGGGTTTTAGAACATTCAGTGATTCAAAGAGAAGACGTTTATTGCTGATGTGAAGCCTTCAATCTGAAACCATGTAGAATTTTATCTAATTGACTATAAAGATTATGAATCAACTTCTGGAAGTCTTACCATGTTGAACTATAATTTAATTGTGTAGATCTCTTGGTTTTTTAGCAAGCATGTAGAAGAGACCAGTCAGTTAATGCTTTAGACTAGAGCATCATTTCCAAACTCTTGAAGCTAAATAGGTCCAAGCATACTGCTAGACCTCTCATGCTTGGATCTGACAGATGTGTTTATTTTAGATGAAGCAACTTTATTTTTCTGGGGATAGAAATCTACTTTTTTCAGAAGTAATATTATCTTTTTAAGTGCTACTCAGCTACAAGCAACCTCTACAGCCCTTTGTCACCTACAACACCAATATTTCTATCAAAGAAATGGATGTGCACAAGACAACTTACTGCCAATGCCATGCAGTCCCATGGGCCCTGGGGCAAGATGGGCAAATAAGAGCTTCCTCCTTTGTATTACCTGTAGGACCCTAAGCATGGTTATGCCATCTACAGTTGTTAAGGAACACTATCCCACATATATCTCAAAACCAGCCAGTACTCTAAAATAACCCTCTGTTAAGATTACCCAATACCCAGCTGTAGATATGTGCTCTGTGGATGTAACTCCCAGGTTTTCATGTCTAATGAAGCAATTAAACCAACAGATAATTAGCTGGTAAATAATGGAGATGTCTCTTCTTCAATTTGTCCCACAGAGTGTAGGAAGGGAGAGAAACTGTTTATGAGAAAGCAAAAAAAAAAAAAAAGAAAGTTATAGGATAGTGATTAAGACATGGAAAGTAGTGAATATGTGATATGGAAGTTCACAGTAGTGGGTCTTCTGTTCAAGGTAAGATTCAGTTCATGTAAATGTTATTGCTTAAGCACTTTACATCATCTGTGCATTGCCCAGGATGCTTCCACAGTCAAGTAAGTGAGATAGTCACCCTCAAAGGGCCAAGCACATCCTAGAAAGAGAATCATGCAAGACAAGAGGAAGAGATTCTGTCCTAGGGATGACTATTTCTCTCTTTCAACAACGGAGCATGTTGAAAGGTGTTAGGGTAAGTTACTACCCTCTGAGTTCTTGCTCTAAGATTTTAAGGGTAATGTTTGTATCTGAACATCTGGCTTGCACTTATCTCTTGTTTTTAAAGTGAAATCATTAGAATGGAAAGAAACTCTCTTAACATTTTTATTTTTAAAAGTACATTTATAGGATAAAGGAATAGCTGATGATCTGTGCATAGTGCAAGGCCCAGTCTGTGGTGCTTAGCTTTGCAGGAGACCACATTAGGAGCTTATATAGACCATTGTCTTAATTTAATTGAGGTCAATGAAAGTTTTGCTACAGATGTCAGCGAAAAGAAGCTCAGGCCCCGACACAGTAGCTGTTCAAGTCCTTGTCATTGTCTTAAGAGAGAATTTCCTTGCAGCACTTCTGACCTTGGCCTCTTTTTAAATTTTATTTGCCTTCATTTTATTTTCTAATTCACCCCCAAAATTAATCTTCACCTTCTGCCACAAAGCCCAGTGACTAGTTATGCACTTTATTATGTCTTCAAACAGCATTCAAGTTCCAACAATAAACAAACAAATAAACAAACAGGGAACATATAAATAACAAATAAATAAACAGGCCATACCAATCTTGATCTGAAACTGAAGAAAGTCATCAGAGCCTAATTCTATTCAGTGGGAAGTATCACAATAAAAAAAGAGTCCCTGCTCCAACTAGCTTTTTGTTGACAGTCAGGGACAAAGGAAACGATTTAACCTAATTTCCAGCACCCTTGCTCTTCACAGTAAAGGGTCAAATATGAGTGCTTGTGTTTTATTTCACTGAGGTGAGATTAGAAGAAAGTGCCAGGAGAGGGGGCTTTCTACATAAGACAGATGAAAACTGAGCAAACTGGAGAAAGAATTCCCGCGTGGAATCTCTACGCTTGGCAAGGATTGGCTCTCGCCGATTCTCACGTGTTCAGGATCGTTCAGGCTCCCCTGCGTGCCACGGCAGTTTGAAAGCCCACGGCAGCTCGCGGGTGGTTCCGTTTCAGCCCATGGCTTCTCGCTCGGACGCGCGCGCCGCCACACTTTTTTTAAAAACCTTTCTCCAGTAGGTCCGGTGGGCAGGGCTAGGCATGGTGGTAACTCGCCGCAATAACTCCTTTAAAAAGTCAGTCTCGACTCAGACTGAGGGGGAATATAAACAGGTAAGTAGGTGTCATAAGCAAGAGGTAGGTGTCCAGGCATCTAGCTGCAGACGGTGCTGGAGTCTGGCACTTGAGATGCAGGGTAGAGGGGACGGCTCCTGCATTAGGTGTGAGCAGATCGACTATCTGCTTAGCCTGGTGGCCGGACTGAAGGACGAGGTTGCTAGATTTAGAGATGTAAGCAATTGTAGAAGGGTGATGAACCTGAGTAACCAGGCTCTGCAGGCCCCCCCAGCAGAGGCCGGTTATCCAAAAAGCAGAGGGGAATGGATGCAGATTCCTCTCAAAAGACGCAAGTTTAAACCTCCTTGCCTCCCCTCACCCCCCCCCCACTGCCCTTGGAAAACAAGTATGGGGCATTGGAGGTTGAGGGTGAGGCGATTCTGATATCGGAGGACACACCATCTGGGGTTTTCCCTGTGGCAAAACAGCCTAAGGTTAAACAGCCTAAGGTTAAACAGCCTTCCCCTGGCATCAGGACTTGCTCCCTTAAAAAAAAGAGGAGGGTAATTGTTATTGGCGATTCCCTCCTGAGGGGAACAGAGGGCCCCATATGTTGGCCAGACCCTACTCACAGGGAGGTTTGTTGCCTTCCAGGAGCTATGGTTGGAGATGTTACCAGAAGACTGCCTGGTATGGTGCAGATACTTAACACCTTCTTTGCCTCAATTTTTACTAGCAGGACAGAATGCCTTCCAGACAGCTGGCCTGCAGAGCTGGCAGAAGGAGGCAGGGAGCAGCATAGTTTTCCTCTGTTCCAGAATGGGGTATTTGGTGATCTGCTCAGCCGCTTGGATCCCCACAAGTCCATGGGACCAGATGGGATCCATCCTAGGGTGCTGAGAGAGCTGTCAGAGGAGCTGGCCAAGCTGCTCTCCATCATTTCTCAGCAGTCCTGGCTCACTGGAGAGGACTGGAAGCTGGCCAACATGGTGCCCATCCACAAGAAGGGCCGGTTGGATGAGCCAGGGAATTATAGGCCTGTCAGCCTGACCTCAGTGCCAGGCAAGATCATGGAACAGGTCATCCTGAGTGCAATCACACAGTACTTAGAGGATGGCCAAGGGATCAGGCCCAGCTAGCATGGATTCAGGAAGGGCAGGTCCTGCCTGACCAACCTGATCCCCTTCTATGAACAGGTGACCCGCCTGGTGGATGTGGGGAGACCTGTGGATGTAGTCTACCTGGACTTCAGCAAGGCCTTTGACACCGTCCCCCATAGCAAACTCCTGGCCAAGCTGTCAGCCCATGGCTTGGACAGCAGCACTCTGAGCTGGGTTAGGAACTGGCTGGAGGGCCAAGCCCAGAGCGTGGTGGTGAATGGTGCCACATCCAGCTGGCGGCCAGTCACCAGTGGCGTCCCCCAGGGATCAGTGCTGGGCCCTGTGCTCTTTAACATCTTTATTGATGATCTGGATGAGGGCATTGAGTCGATCATCAGTAAATTTGCAGATGACACCAAGCTGGGGGCAGGAGTTGATCTGCTGGATGGTAGAGAGGCTCTGCAGAGAGACCTCGACAGACTGGACAGATGGGCAGAGTCCAACAGCATGAGATTTAATACATCCAAGTGCTGGGTTCTGCACATTGGCCACAACAACCCCATGCAGTGCTACAGGCTGGGGTCAGAGTGGCTGGAGAGCGGCCAGGCAGAGAGGAACCTGGGGGTGCTGGTTGATGGTAGGATGAACATGAGCCTGAAGTGTGCCCAGGTGACCAGGAGGGCCAATGGCATCCTGGCCTGCATTGGGAAGAGTGTGGCCAGCAGGGGCAGGGAGGTCATTCTTCCCCTGTATTCTGCACCGGTTAGGCCACACCTCGAGTACTGTGTCCAGTTCTGGGCCCCTCAGTTTAGGAAGGCTGTTGACTTGCTGGAACGAGTCCAGAGAAGGGCAACAAAGTTAGTGAGGGGTTTGGAACACAAGCCCTATGAGGAGAGGTTGGGGGAGCTGGGGCTGCTTAGCCTGGAGAAGAGGAGACTCAGGGGTGACCTTATTGCTCTCTACAACTACCTGAAGGGGGGTTGTAGACAGGCAGAGGTTGGTCTCTTCTCCCAGGCAGCCAGCACCAGAACAAGAGGACACAGTCTCAGGCTGCGCCAGGGGAGGTTCAGGCTGGAGGTCAGGAGGAATTTTACACAGCGAGAGTGATTGCCCACTGGAATGGGCTGCCTGGGGAGGTGGTGGAGTCGCCATCACTGGAGGAGTTCAGAAGGAGACTTGACAGGGTGCTTGGTTGCATGGGTTAGTTGATTAGGTGGTGTTGGATGATAAGTTGGACGCAATGATGTTGAAGGTCTCTTCCAACGTGGTCTATTCTATTCTATTCTATTCTATTCTATTCTATTCTATTCTATTCTAAAACCAATAGAAAGTTTGTGGAGATAGGGAGGGAGCAATTGGAATGAATTTTTTAAATATGCACATAGCACCTATTTGTGGCAGGGACATGTGCTGGAATATGATGTCCTAAATACACAGATATCTCCTTACCATAATTATTTTAATCATCATTTATCCCTTTTGAAATGGGTGGGGGTGCCACACATTTTTCTCTAAGAAAAATTACTATACATTTTATGGTCATAAAATGGGTTGTAAATCCCTGTAATTAAAGAGAGGGCTTTGTAGAGTGCAAAGGCTTTGTCACTGTAGCTCCAGCTCTTTTCTCTAGCAGCCGGTAGCCAGAGCTCTTACAAAAAAGATATTTGTTCTTTACAGACAGGAAAAGAACCTCAGGATTCTGGCCAGGTCTTTTTATGCTGTTATCCATTCTTGACTCTTGATTTTCCTGAGCAATGTCCTTCAAAGGTGTTTGCACCAAACCCATCCCCTCCAGGAAGGTCATAATTGTGCATATGTCCTGTAAAGCACACAGTCTAGTTCTGCTATTTTTTGCTGCCCCCTTGACAATGTGTCATCTTTAAAATGTCATTGCATTAACCTTTTGATATGTTTGGGGTTCTAGTGTCAACTGCAGGCGCCTCCAGAAGGATGTGCATTTGATTGGCAAAGACAGGATGATTGACACTAGGCTAGTATTCTGTCAAAGCTCAAGTGTATCATTGCGTGGCAAAGCTATTCTGCTCAATGCCACCCATTCTCTGTATATATGCCATGGTGGTGCATTTCAGGCCACTGTCAAAGACAGCTAACAACTGGGATTGGTGAGGTACAATAAAAAGTGAAGCTGCCAGTAATCAGTGACCAAAATGGCTATAGTTAATTAAAAAAGGAAAAAAGCAGTGCAATTCTGTCTGCCTACCTGTACATTTTTACATACATGCACACTCTCGAATAGCTGATTGTCTGGTACAAAAACATAAGCTCTGAAAAATTAATATGAAAGACCTAGTTCTCCAGTCTTTATTTCACTATCTGGGAAGTTAATGGGAGTATTCCTAGATACCAGGCCTGCAGATTAAATCCAACTTTCAGCAAGTCTGATTCGGACACCTGCAAAGTTTTAAACTCTTCTAGCTTGTCAGTCTTACACTTCACTTTTAGCTTTGAAACTGAAGATATGTCTGAGAATAATTAAGAGCAAGTTCAAAGAGGAAGCTAATTATTTAAATAATTTGTCTTTTAAAGTTAACAATGTGGTTTTATACATTGGCCTAAAATCCTATGTGAAATTTTGGTACTATTCAGAGAAGACATTCTATCACCTCAGGTGAGAGGATTCATTTGCATTCACTGATCATCTTGTTACACTTGGTGGTAGTCCTTCCTGCAACTGATAGGTTGGACTTGATGATCTCACAGGTCTTTTCCAACCTGGTTAATTCTGTTCTGTTCTGTTCTATTCTATTCTATTCTATTCTATTCTATTCTATTCTATTCTATTCCACTCTACTGTACTCTATTCTATTCCTCTTAATCCCTTGGGTGGCAGGCACTGACATTGAAAATATAATGCTTCTCAGTTGCATCTGACAGCTAGTGAGACAGTGTTTCCCTTCTGAATATGTGAACTGAGAATGAAAAATCTGTGGATTCCAAATCCTGAGCCTTGTAGCTCAATGTATTTTTTAGGACATGTGAGTTTTCAGATGAGAAGGTGTGGTGGTTTTAGGCTATGCCTTTAGAAATTAGCTGCATATTTTGAGCAGAAAAGTAGAAAAATATAAATAAATCACTATTGGGTGTAAAAAGGGAAACAAAAGATTATTCCAAATAAATTCATTGGATAAATGTCTGGGATAAGAGAAGCTGTATTATAACAATTCTTCTCATTCCATTTCCTTTTATCTTCTCTTCTGATCTTGGCTGTTTCTGCTTCGCTCTGTGCATCACAGGCAGAAAGTTTCTCTCTGCTTCTAACACTGCCTGGGTTGTTGGTGGTGTGGTGTGTTGTGGGTTGGGTTTTGTTTTTGTGTGTGGTTTTTTTTCCCCCCCTTCCTTCAGGAAAAAATTGTTTCATGAAACGTTCAATGTGCATATATTGATTTCCGGTGAAAATGTTGTCAGGATACCTTAGTTAAGTTAACAGTGAAGGCAACAGTGACATATAGAATGGAATTGAACAGAACAGAACAGGATAGAATAGAATAGCATAGAATAGAATAGAATAGAATAGAATAGAATAGAATAGAATAGAATAGAATAGAATAGAATAGAATAGAATAGAATAGAATAGAATAGCATTAACCAGGTTGGAAAAGACCTTTGAGATCATCAAGTCCAACCTATCACCCAACACCATCTAATCAACTAAACCATGGCACCAAGTGCCTCATCCAGTCTCTTCTTAAACACCTCCAGTGATGGTGACTGCACCACCTCCCTGGACAGCACATTCCAATGGCCAATCTCTCTTTCTGGGAAGAACTTCTTCCTCACCTCCAGCCTAAACCTTCCTTGGCACAGCTTGAGACTGTGTCCTCTTGTTCTAGTGCTGCTTGCCTGGGAGAAGACCAACCCCCACCTGGCTACAACCTCCCCTGAGGTCTGCCCAGAGCCTCCTCCTTTTCTCCAGGCTAAGCAACCCCAGCTCCCTCAGCCTCTCCTCACAGGGCTGTGCTCCAGACCCCTCCCCAGCTTTGTTGCCCTTCTCTGGATACTTTCCAGAAACTCAACATCTTTCCCAAACTGAGGGGCCCAGAACTGGACTCAAGGTGTGGCCTAACCAGTGCTGAGTACAGGGCACAATGACTTCCCGGCTCCTGCTGGCCATACTATTCCTGATACAGGCCAGGATGCCATTGGCCTTCTTGGCCACCTGGGCACATTGATAGCTCATGTTCAGCCTACTATCAACCAGGACCCCCAGGTCCCTTTCTGCCTGGCTGCTCTCCAGCCACTCTGACACCAGCCTGCACTGCCTGGGCTTGTTGTGGTCAGTGTGTAGAACCCTGCACTTGGATGTATTCAATCTCATGCCCTTAGACTCTGCCCATCTGTCCAGCCTGTCAAGGTCCCTCTGCAGAGCCTCTCCCACCCTCTAAGAGATCAGCTCCTGCCCTCAGCTTGGTGTCATCTGCACATTTACTGATGATCGACTCAGTACCCTCATCCAGATCATCAGTACAGATATTGAATAGAATGGGGCCCAGCACTGATCCTGTAAAACACTGATCTATCTGCTGAATCAGGAAAATTCTGCTGATTTGGAAAAGACACTGGATCTTCCCCATGCCAGGGAACGAAACTGATAGCTAAAATAATCAATAAACTCACTGCTGAGCTTTTCTCATCACTGACCTCCATACTTTCAGACATTTCCCCCACCATAAACTCATGTCTTCTTTTGCTTTTATAGCATTACAATTCACTACTTCTTTCCTTGTGTTTAGCAAAATCTTTTTCCCATTGCCACCTGAGTAATTAAACACAATTCAGTGGCATTGGCTCAGACAGCTATTGCTACTAGGTGTCATTCTCTCTTATCTCCATCCACACAACCCCCTGTCTTAGCCTGTCTCCAACAAACACCGAGCCTCTCTGCTTAAACATTTTTTACTTCTTCCACATTCTTAGTGCCACCATTTTCACTGACACTGAGACTTATAATTTGAGGATCATCTATGACTTCCTCTCCAGTTGTGCATCCAAACTGCATTACAATTCTGCCACACCTGCCTCCAGACCATATCTAAAATCTTTGTCTGACAAACCTCACCTGCTTTACCATCCACCACAGCTTTCTTTGGTCCCCAGGACTTTCAATCACTACTTCATCACACAACAGTTTTCCCAGAGCAAATCTTTCTCACAGGCTGGAGTCTTTGTTTTAAATCTCTTCACCAAAGTCCTCCTCCCCCGTATCAAATTCCAGTCATTCCAATCTTTGCTGTCAGAGTCCAATAAATCTCTTCTTAATCCTCCATCCTGATTTTTTCACATTGCCAGCACTGTACCCTGTTGACTGCCCACTATCATTGCCTCCTCTCTTTGGTATTACCTCTGTCCATGCAGTGGGTGCCTGAAATGCTGTTCAGAATTATGACACACTTCTACGTTGAACACAAAAGCAAATAATGATTTGTGGCATGGTTATTTGATACATAGACATAGTCTATTTACATACTGATTGATGGCTAATTGCTTTCCTACTTACTGATAATAGTTCTGTTTTGCCTTATAGTTTGCCTTCTGGTTTGCCTCTTTCCATTTTACCTGCTCAAAATATCTCTTCCTTTTGACAAGGCTTCTGTAGACCCTGTAACCTTAGAAAGCATTGTGTAAATTTGAAAGAACTTTGTAATTCCATATTTCTAGGAAACAAAAACATAAATCTGGCTTGTAGTTTTCCATATCCTTAATAGCTTCCTACATTTACCATTCCTTCCAAAAGTTCCCACAAAGTATTTTGCTTTAAATAACTACTTCCTTGTTTAAAATATTTTGAACAAGAAACAAGTTTGGCATTTTTTCTTTGTTTTGTTTTAAAAATACTCAACAAAGATCCAAGAACTTATTATGACAGGAATTGCAGTTACTACTCTCATTTCTATGTCGTATTTAATTTCATTATTTGTAGCATAAATATGAATTTCCCCAAAATTTTCCTTTGCAGTGAGCACAGCTCTCTAAAGAAAGCTTTTGAACTGACATAAGATTTAACAAACACTGGAGAGAAACTCTTACTCGCTTTACTGTTCAAAGCAATTGCACAGGGTTTAATTCACATTTACCTTTATTTAGAGATCTCCATTGTGCACAACCATACTGCTTAACAGGAGCAATTCTGAAGGCAATTGTTGTTGGAAGTTTTGAGCCTGCAGGTTTGAAAGGGGGCATGTTCTGTAGTTGCCCCACTGATTCAAGTAGTTTGGAAGTAGCTAATATGAGCAATGAAGTGGGTAGTGAGAAGGAAAGTAGATCTAAGAGTTTATCATTGCTAGATAATTTTTTGGGATTCAAACAGTCTGTCACACCCCAAATAAGAAATTACTTGTTCTTACAATATTGTTCATAAAGAGTGTACAGCTGTGCTGATGGCAAAATACATACAGAGATGATTAAGGACTGATCTCTATGTATAGGGGAAGATACTGTCTGATGAGGAACTAATAATGATAAACTCTGTGATAATCTGACTCAAGGTACCTGCAGAGACTGGGAAATGAAAGGCAGCTCAGATGCAGCAGACAATGAAGTAAGTGACTCTGAAAAGAAATGGGGTCAGTTAGCCTGTAATTCTAGAGGAGAAGGTCTCTGCATCTTAGGCAGAGCTGAGGGAGCCAAGGATGTGGTTCCCAGGGCAATGGCAGGGGAAGGTGACTTTTTGTAAGGGGTTTGCTGAGTTTCTGCTGCTAGCTGTTTTTACTACTCCTGTTCTAGGGAGCCCACAGAACTTTCGTGTTCCCTAGTTGCTATTTAAACACAGCTAACAATTCCTCTTTTGCATGGGGTTGCTGTGGCCGATGTGCAGAAACCGGCACTTGGATGTGTTAAATCTCATGCCCTTGGACTCTGCCCATCTGTCCAGCCTGTCGAGGTCCCTCTGCAAAGCCTCTCTACCCTCCAGCAGATCAACACCTATCCCCAGCTTGGTGTCTTCTGCAAATTTACTGATGATGGACTCAATGCCCTTATCCAGATCATCAATAAAGATGTTAAAGAGGATGGGGCCCAGCACTGATCCTTGGGGCACACTGCTAGTGCCTGGCTGCCAGCTGGATGTGGCACCATTCACCACCACGCTCTGGGCTTGGCCCTCCAGCCAGCTCCTAAGCCAGCGCAGAGTGCTGCTGTCCAAGCCATGAGCTGACAGCTTAGCCAGCAGTTTGCTGTGGGGGACAGTGTCAAAGGCCTTGCTGAAGTCCAGGCAGACTACATCCACAGCCTGCCCCACATCCACCAGGCAGTCACCTGGGCATAGAAGGAGATCAGATTGGTCAGGCAGGACCTGCCCTTCCTGAATCCATGCTGGCTGGGCCTGATCCCTTGGCCATTGTGTAAATGCTGTGTGATTGACCTGTTCCATGATCTTGCCTGGCACTGAGGTCAGGCTGACAGGCCTATAATTCCCTGGTTCATCCAACCATCCCTTCTTGTGGATGGGCACCACGTTGGCCAGCTTCCAGTCTTCTGGTATCTCTCCAGTGAGCCAGGACTGTTGAAAAATGATGGAGAGCGGTCCATTATAGATGATGAGGTATATTTTTGTTCTAGTGCCTGCTAAAAAGGCTTTAAAATACCATGTGGTGAATTATATAAAATATTCTAGGTTTCACAGTGTTTTCAGGGTCTCATGGTTTACTAGTGTCATAGCAAAAAAAGCAGCCTGCATGCTATTTCAGAAAAAATTCTGTATACCATCCCATAAAATGTTGTCTAAAACTTATCACCATATTTCACAGTACAGAAAATATTTGCTTTATCAATCACATGAACCAAATCCATCTTTAAAATCTTAAGCATATATGAACAATTCCCTGTCTTTCTTTAGACTTAACACTTACACCATCAAGAATCCAGATCTGATGAAGTTTAAAGTGTAAATTGCAAAATACCTAAGCAGTTGTGCCATGTTGTAAATGAATATAAACCTTCACATACTAGCTAAATCCACTAATTGATGCACTACCATAACGCCATTCTGACTTGTTTGTGTCTATCACACTTCAAAGTACATCACATTTACTTTTGACAGTTCATTCACTGTAGGCTTGTTGCCTGACTATTGCCCACCTCATGGCACAGCTGTGTGGAGTGACACACCCTGAGAATGTTGCAACTTAGTCACTGGCGTTAAATCTCTTGGTCTAATCCTCTTTTCTCTGTATCTCCCCTTCCTCAGCCACCTGTCTCTTTTGCTTTCTTCTAAACAACATGTACAGACTTGTTAACTCATATATATGCTTGGTTATGCTCTGCTCACCACACTATCTCAGTGTCTGCACTGATGCTGTTGGCTTCTCCGGTTCCTACCTGCCTGTTTCTCAGTCCTCTTACTGTCTACATAGCATCTATCCACCCATCCATCCATCCACCCATCCACCCACTCACCATGCTCCCTGCCATTCTAAAGCAAGCAGAGGGTCTCCTTAACTGCAGTTACATCTCCACTCACTGAGCCTTCCTATTCAGTGTGACAACTTACCCCCCTCCAACTCTTCTTATGGCCTATTGGCACTCAGCAGTAGCTCAGGTTACTGCATATTTCCCATCAGGGAATTAAGCTCTTCAGTGGCAACCACAATTGCATATGCAGAATATTTTTCATGAATAGAGTGCTCTCTGTATATTTATGATCCTCATTAGATAAGACTATAAATACCTGAAATACTGGCCAGACTTGTACAACCATTTTTGGATTACGTAGTCTACAGGATTAGACTTCTTGCAGATTTCCAGAACTTCCTGGTTGGCTGACTGGAAACATTTTTAAAATAACATCTTATAGTATTCCAGTGTTTCTGTTTCCTCTATTGGTCAAAGACAGGAAATGCAGAAGCATGTGAATCTCAGGTTTTACAAAACTTCAGAAAAAAAGGGTTCAGAGAGAGAGAACTTAAAAAAAAAAAATAGAAAAAAAAATAGAAAAAGAAAGGCCCAGATTAGAAGGCAGTTTCTATTTTCATCTAACCCATCCATGTGCTTTAACCATCCTTCAAAAACAACACAAGCCGGAGTATTTAGCATATTAGTAATGTCTGATGGAGATAATAAGCAGACAGCAGGCTGGTTCCAAAATAGCCTCATGCTCCTTGTGTAACCCAGTGAGTGAACATCCTGACACGCAATTATTTGTTGGTTTTTTTTCCTCTCTTTAGTAGTGCAAAACATTTGGATAGTCAAGTTTTAATTTATTTCCATTTACAACGTTACCTAAGGACATTTCTTATCTGACAAAAGCATTACCATTCGAAAGAGCCTTTCCCCTCTTTTAATAGCTGCCTGTTCAGTGCTAGTTACCTTATTGCATATGTGAAGTTAGGACTCTTTCTTCTCTTGTGGATCACTGTGCGCTGATCAACGCTGAGTTTCATTTGCCATTTTATTGCCAATTCCACAGTTCTAAAGAGGAACACCTAACCTTTACCTTATAATTTATTCCTCTGAAAATGTATTCTGTGTCTATCAGTTAACTCTTTCCCCTCACACTATCATCATACTACAAGCTCAAGCACACAGTACCACTATCGAAGAAATTAGTTCAATCCTACTTTTCCAATTAAGCTTGAATTATTTTTCCTGTCTTTATTCTCACTTTGAAATTTTATGGCTTCTGACATTTCAGAGAACTTGACTTAGGATATATCCAGCCCTTGTGTCCTGATGCTCTTACTGACATATAAACCAGCCTTGTCAAGTTGTGCAATAGAAACAATGCAGCACAAGGGCAGCAGAGAAGCTCTGCAGCTGTTGTGCTCATTGATGTTTTTGCGGTTAGCACAATTTCACCTGCTTCAAACCATAAAATGTTCATGATCAGGCACTGTGCTCATTTTCTGAGGTCTGCTTCAGAAATGGCCTGTTGTCTTCTCCTTGCTTCAGCAAGAGCTTGCTAAGAAGAGCATGTACAAAGCTCGTCAAAGGTGCTTGGGTGCCTTCCAGTTCATACAGTGCAAGCCAATGCCATTGCTTTAGTCATGTACTTTGTCACCTTAGAGCAACTTCCAACTCTGACCACTGAGTCAAATGTGACACCTTTGTGTGTAATTTTTCATGGACTATTAGTCTATGAATTAGTCCAGAAGTCTTTGACTCCATCCACATCGTGCTGTAGCAATGAATAAGAGCAGTTTATGAACTAAGGGGAAAAAGACTACACTTTTGCTTTCTTTGTACTTCCATTTGATTATCTTGTGTTTTCTTTAGCTGCTCTACTATGGAAAACTATGAACATGATCCACACCATTTGTGATTTTAGAGCTTTCCATCACATACAGTGCAGAGGAGGGCAATGAAGCTGGTGAAGAGCCTGGAGAATAAATTGTATGAGGGCAGACTGAAGGAGCTGGGGATGGTTAGTTTGAAAAGGAGAAGGCTGAGGGGATACCTCATTGCTCTCTACAACTACCTGAAAGGACATTGTAGAAAGGCTGGTGCTGGTCTCTTCTCACAGGTAATTAGTGACAGAACAAGAGGGAACAGCCTCAAGCTGTGTTTCCTAACATCCAAGAGTGGACATTAGGAAAATTTTTTTCATGGAAAAGGTGATCAGGCTTTGGAATGTGCTGCCCAGGCAGGTGGTTGAGTCACCAACTCTAGATGTGTTTAAAGGTTGTTTGGACGTGGTTCATATGGTTTAGGGGTGAACCTTGTAGATTAGGGTTATCTGCTGGACTTGGTGATCACAGAATCACAGAATGTTAGGGACTGGAAGGGACTGAGTCCAATTCCCTTGCCAGAGCAGGATCACCTATACCAGATCACACAGAAACTCATCCAGGTGGGTTTCAAATATCTCCAGAGAGGGAGACTCCACAACCCCCCTGGCAAGCCTGTTCCAGTGTTCTGTCACCCTCACAGTGAAATAATTCCTCCTCCTCTTTCCTTGGAACTTGCTATGCCTTAACTTCCACCCATTGCCCCTTGTCCTGTCATTGGGCATCACTGAGAAGAGCCTCACTCTATCCTCTTGGTAATCATCCTTTCCATATTAACATTAATGACATTAATGAGGTCACCCCCTCTCCAAGCTACAGAGCCCCAGCTCCCTCAGTCTCTCCTCATAAGGAAGATGTTCCACTCCTTTAATATTTTTTGTGGCTCTGTGCTGGACTCTTTCAAGAAGTTCCCTGAGGTTCTGCTTGAACTGAGGTGCCCAGAACTGGACACAATATTCCACATGTGGTCTCACCAGGGCAGAGTAGAGAGGGAGAAGAACCTCTCTCTACCTACTGACCACAGCCCTTCTAATACAACCCAGGATACCACTGGACTTCTTGGTCACAAGAGTACATTGCTGGATCATGGCCAACCTTCCATTCACTAGGACCCCCAGGTCCTTTTCCCCTTCACTGCTCTCCAGCAGCTCAGTCCCCAACCTATACTGATCCATGGGGTTGTTCCTTCCCAGGTGCAAGACTCTACACTTGCCCTTCACTAAATTTCTCCCTGCCCAACTCTCCAGCCTGTCCAAGTCTCACTGCATGGCAGCACAACCTTCTGGTGTGTCAGCCACTCCACCCACTTTGGTGTCATCAGGAAACTGGCTGACAGTGCACCTGGTGCCCTCATTCAGGTCCTTGATGAATATATTGAACAGTACTGGTCCCAGTAGTCACAGAATCATAGAATCAATAAGGTTAGGTTGGAAAAGACCTCAGAGATCATCAAGTCCAATCCCTAAGGGCCTCCACTAGACACAGGACTCCAACTAGACTCTGTTCCATTGACCACAACTCTCTGACTTTTTTCCCTTCAACCAGTTCTCAATCCACCTCACTACCTGATCATCCAGACCTCACTGCCTCGGTTTAGCTGCAAGGATGCTGTGGGAGACAGTGGCAAATGCTTTACTGAAATAAAGATAAAGCACATCCACTGCTCTACCATCATCTATCCACCTGGTTATGTCCTCATCAAAGGCTATCATGTTGGTCAGACATGACTTCCTCTTGGTAAAACCACGTTGACTGATCCTATTGACCCTCTTGTCCTTGATATGCCTAAGGACAGTGCCAAGGATAAGTTGCTCCATCACCTTTCAAGGGATGGGGGTGAGGCTGACTGGTCCATAGTTACCTGGGTCCTCCTTCTTGCCCTTTCTGAAGACTGGAATGGTATTTGCCCTCCTCCAGGCCCCAGGCAGCTCTTCTGCCTGCCATGACTTACCAAAGATGGTGGAGAGTGGTCTGGCAATGACCTCTGCCAGCTCCCTCAGCACCCTTGGGTGCATCCTGTCAGGACCCATGGATTAATGGATGTCCAGATGACTTAACTGTTTTCTAACCAACTCATCAACCAAGGAAATTTTCTCATTTGTCCTATTTTTCTCTGGGGCCTTGGCTCCTGAGGACAGCCTCCAGCAGCACAGATGGAGACAAAGAAGGTATTTAGCAACTGTGCCTTCTCTGTGTCCTCTGTCACCGAGGCACCCACCTCATTCACCAGTGGGCCTACATTGCCTCTGGTGTTAGCTTTTCTTGCAATGTATTGAAGAAACTCTTCCTGTTGTCCTTGACCTCCCTTGCAAGGCTGAATTCCAAGGAGGCTTAGCCTTCCTAGTAGCCTCCATACATCCTCTCACAACTGTCTTATATTCCTCCCAAGTGGCCAGCCCCTCCTTCCATGATATGTGGACTCTCTTCTTCCACCTGAGTTTGCTCAGCCATTCCCTACGTAACCATGTAGGTCTCCTGACTCTCTTTCTCAGTTTCTTCTCTTTGGGATGCTCTGATCTTGAGCATGGAAGAAGAGGTCCTTGAATGTTAACCAATTGTCTTGGGCCCTTTTACCTTCTAGTACCCTGTCCCATGAGATTTCCCTTAGCAATTGCCTTAAAAGGCCAAGGTTGGCCCTGCTGAAATGCAATGTTATAATCCTGCTTGATACTTTTCTTCCTAGCACACAAGATCCTGAACTCCACCATCTCGTGGTCACTGCAGCCAAGGCTGCCCTCAGCCTTCACTGCTTCAACCAGTCCCTCCTTGTTGGTGAGTATCAGGTCCAGTAATGCTCCTCTCCTAGTTCGTTCCTCCACCATTTGCATCAAGCAATTGCCATCAATGCCCTGGAGGAACTTCCTGGACTGTGGCTGGCTGTGTCTGTCTTCCAGCAAATGTCTGAGTAGTTGAAGTCCCCCTTGACAACCAGGGCCTGTGATATGAGGCTGCTGTCTTCATCCTCATCCGGTGGTCTGTAATAAGTACCCACGCCAGCCTGCCCCTTCATATGCACCCATAAACTCTCCACTCACCCCTCATCCACCCCTGGGCTGAGCTCAACACATTCTAGTTCTCTCTCACATAGAGAGCAGCACCACCACCTCGCTTAGTTGATCCATCTTTCCTGAACAGGACATAGACATCCTTGACCACATTCCAGCCATGTGAGCTGTCCCACCATGGCTCTGTAATTGCCACCAGATCATAACCCCTGGACCACAGATGGATTTCTAACTCCTCCTGTTCATTCCCCATGCTGCATGCGTTGGTGTACAGACAGTGCAGGGAGCGAGCTGAGCGCACCGAGCCCACCCTGCGGGGGTGGGAGGCCTTCTGATCCGCAATAACACCAGGACACTGCCCCACTGGTGCAAGCCCAGCAACAGCCCCACCCCCCTTCAACTCTAGTTTAAAGCTCTGTGAATGAGTCCTGCTAGTTCTTGTCCTAGAATCCTTTCCCCACTGTGAGATAAGTCTCTCCCCACGTGCTACCATCCATCCTGGCATCTACAAACCCAGGCATTATCAAAGAACCCAAAGCCCTGCCTGTAGCACCAGCCTTGGAGCCAGGTATTTACAGACTGGATCCTGAGGGTCTTTTCCAACCTGGATGTTTCTGTGATTCTGTGATCTTAATTATCTCCCTCTAGGCTGAGAAATCCCAATCTATCCCAATCTAGTTGCTCTAGCACAAGTCTTAAATCCTCCCCTTCCCTCCTTCCCCCTCCCCTCCTCTCCATTTTATCTTGTTCTTCTCTGAAACTGGGGATGGGTGAGCTAGGTGATAAAGAATGCTTGTACACATGAGTTTTCTGAGCAGCTCTGTGATCATCATGTTAAATGTGAAATCAGGACTGGTTTTCAAGTCTGCAGGCGTCACTTCCTTTTTTTTTTTAATGCTCCTTTAGCATTTTATTGCTCAGACACTTGGTACCATGAACTTTTCCTGAAGGTCCTCATGTGCAGCTAAATAATTTGCAGATATGAAATAACTTACAAATAAGTCTCTGTGAGACTTCATCAGAAATATTATTCTATTTAGAAAATTTACCAGTCATTTGCACACTTTATTCCTACCCCTTAGTTATAAGAGGATAAAACTCTCTTCCTACCTTTTATTTCACATCAGCTTAATTCCTCAATAGCCTCTGCTGAAAATGGAAAGCCAACATTGGTCAGTTTTTTGTGTGCACAGGGTTCATACATACTCGATGGCTCCTCCAATGGACATGAACAGATTTGCAAAGGATGGCTTCCTAGATGTGTGCAGCACATACTTGAGTTCAGTTCTGACCCTAATGCAGCTGAAAGTGGAATCAGATTGCCTGTTGAAAATGCTGCAGGAAATATTAGTTGTAATGTTAAGGTAACTAGGTGTTGATATTTTATATGTAAGAATGAGGATGTGTTAGCAAGAGTGTTGCTGTTTGAAAATTACATTAATTGGATCATATTGAAGCGATGACCTCTCACTAAGAGACAATATTTGATTTACATGGAGGTGAATGCAATTCCATCACTTTGTCAAACCTGAATTTTTTAAATAACATGTTAATCACACAGATACAAACCCAACCCAACCCAGTACAACCAAAAGAGAAAACAAAACTGGACAATATTTAAGTGATTAGTTTAATGTCTTTAAAAGAACCACTCAGATCTTTAGCGAACCTCTTGCACACAGAAATTCTCCTCTAGGCATGACATAAACATTTCAATATGAATTCAGAGGTTAAGATGTTTTCAATTTAAAGGTTAAGGTGTTTTTAACTGTTAAGTTAAAAGTACCAGCAGGGTATGAAATGAAATGTCTTTGCATAGGATCACAGAATCATAGAATCAACAAGGTTGGAAGAGACCTAAGAGATCATGAAGTCCAACCTGTCACCCAACACCTCATGACTACTAAACCACGGCTTCAAGTGCCATGCCCAATCATTTTTTGAACACCTCCAGGGACGGTGACTCCACCACCTCCATGGGCAGCACATTCCAATGGCCAATTACTCTTTCTGGGAACAACTTTCTCCTCACCTCCAGCCTAAACCTCCCCTGGTGCAGCTTGAGACTGTGTCCTCTGGTTCTGGTGCTGGTCGCCTGAGAGAAAAGACCAACCCCCACCTGGCTACAACCTCCCTTCAGGTAGTTGTAGAGAGCAATAAGGTCTCCCCTGAGCCTCCTCTTCTCCAGGCTAAACAACCCCAGCTCCCTCAGCCTCTACTCACAGGGCTGTGCTCCAGACCTCTCCCCAGTGTCGTTTCCCTTCTCTGGACACCTTCCAGTGTTTCAATGTCCTTCTTAAAATGAAGGGCCCAGAACTGGACACAGGACTCAAGGCGAGGCCTAATCAGTGTATGAAGGCTTTTTGGAAAATATATAATAAATATTCAGCTTTACATAATTCATGCCAGCAGCTAATATTGGTCTCATTATTATTGTCATTTAATTATAGTGCAATTCTCTCTAACGTTTTTCAATGTAATTTAACAAGTTGTATGTCATCTGATAGTATCACAAAATGTACCATTACACAAGCAATTAACAGTTTAAAACAGCTATGCTGTTTTAAAAAACATTGGCTACCCAATGGCATCATTTATACAGATGTACATTAAAATACTAATGCAAAATACATCTTTCCTAATTCACTGCAAAATAGTTAAGGATAAGGAATTATTCAGTCTCAACTGCATATTGTTTTAATAGCTCAGGGAGTCTAGGAAGTCTGGCTTTTATTTGTAGAATAGAATAGAATAGAATAGAATAGAATAGAATAGAATAGAATAGAATGGAAAATAGAATAAACCAGGTTGGAAGAGACCTTCAAGATCATCGCGTCCAACCTATCATCCAACACCACCTAATCACCTAAACCATGCAACCACGTAATTAATATTAAGATCAGAAGACCCCTCATCTTGTCTCTCCTTCCTGTAATGTCTGCCCAGAAATGTATTCCAGAGTCCTTCATGTGTTGCCTATCAACCTACTAATGAAAGGGACAAATGGGGGTGGTAACACTATGGAAATATATAGATGTTCTGTGTCTGCAGCCTAAGGTCCAGCCAGGGAAAATGTTTCTAGTAACTGTGGAGAATTATAGATCTAGTATTCTTAAAGAATACATAAGAAACCATTTTCAGAAATTTCTATGCTTCTGAGCGAGCCAGAAAAAACAAGTAGCCAAATCCAGTCTTCACAAATCAGCTGCACACTTACTCTGAGGCTGTGCAGAAGGAGCTTGGGTGACAAGAGTTTCATTCTGTGTCAGGAATAAACCATGAATATTTCAATTTTTTAATTTTTTTTTTTTTTTTCAGAAGGAACTATTTAAAAACCACTTAGGGTCACTCATAATACCCCATTTTGATGCTAATGCTTTATTTTGTGCTGTAATACATAATCTATTGTATTAAAGGAAATACAATACAAAAATGAAATGAATGAAAACTCATTCCAAGTGATAAATGAAACCCCAATGACGTTGAAATTGATTATTTTGACATTTTCTCCTTGGTTTTCTTTGAAAAGGAAATTCAGGTGAAATCAAGTTGAATGTTTGTGTGCAGTTTGGTTTCAGGGAACCCCCAACTTCTTAAAGATGTAGTTCCTTAAAAATTCTTTTGGCCAGTTTGTGATACAAAGTCCTGTTCCTCTAGGTCTGCGAATGTCTGCCTGTCCCAGTCCCCATGGGACAGGAGCAGTCCTCCCAGCTGCCTGCCCACTGAATTTGTAGCAATAAATAGAATAGAATTAACCAGATTGGAAAAGACCTTTGAGATCATCAAGTCCAACCTATCACCCAACACCATCTAATCAACTAAACCATGGCACCAAGTGCCTCATCTAGTCCCCTCTTAAACACTTCCAGTGATGGTGACTCCACCACCTCCCTGGGCAGCACATTCCAACGGCCAATCTCTCTTTCTGGGAAGAACTTCTTCCTAACATCCAGCCTAAACCTCCCCTGGCACAGCTTGAGACTGTGTCCTCTTGTTCTGGTGCTGGTTGTCGTCTCACCGATATTCGTGCTTTTAGGTTGCCAATGAAAGTTGCATTCACAAAGTTCACTTTCCCTGAGCACAGCACTGCATGGCAAAAATAACCTTCAAAAGCAAGACACAATGAAAAATGCAATGCTGATCTTTTAAGAAAAGCCTGAAGACTTTTTTGTCATTATCATGGCTGAGAACTTCAGGTATCAGCTTCATGTTCCCCTGACTTGCAGGAAAAGGCAGTAGTGTCACACTAGCATTAGCCCTAAAAATAACTGACACGTAAAAATAAATAAAACACCACTCTGCCTGATCTGTTTTAACAACGAGATGAATACTTGTGCGGTAGGTGGTAAGCTGAAACACATCATATTTGATATGAGAACACTTAACTTCATGGGGACTGAGACAATTACACTATACAATCATGTCTCTAGGGTCTAATTTGACTGTAAGATTTAAATAACAATTCTATATCTCACTTGAACTTGAATATGTTCTGCTCAGTGGGAAGGCAGCAGAAACTTCAAAGTTTGGAAAGTGTATGCAAAAGCTACATGCTCACTTGTAAACGTTGTCTTTCACATTTGGCAAGGTCCCTGTAAAAATACAGGGCCAGTATAATCAGGAACAACATTTGGTCCTGAAATATTGTTCAGGAAATGAACTTTTCAACATCCACACTTGCTTAAGTACAGTGAATATGCTTATTCTTTTTTTTAGGTTGAAGGTTAAGTACAAATTGCCGTAACTATTCCATAAATCATCTCCCTAGCAGACAAAGGAGAATACCTACACACACAGAGCGGAACAAGGCATATGCCAGGGATGGGCCAATTAATTTTGGTAATGCTGAGAAGTTTAAAAAAGCATAAAGTGCAACATGTTGCAATCATTTTGCTTTTATGGTGTATCTCCCTACCTGGGTACCATTTAAATGTCATTCACCATCTGATGGGAAGTGAGGTTCATCGTTTTTGATTAACAGCCTACTGGGGGTAGAAGATCAATAAAACTAAGCAAACAGAGTAGTTGCAGAAAAAACCCAACACAACACCCAAACAAACAAGCAACAACAATAAAAGGGTAAAGAAAGGAATATTTTTAACGAATATTCCTAACCCTAACCCTAACCCTAACCCTAAAAGGGTAAAGAAAGTAATATTCCTAGATTAGGAATATATTGTATGTGTGTATTAATATACACATTTTAGTATGTGTATAAGCACATATTAAGTATGTGCTTATACCACGGTGGATGTTTTGCCCTTTTGCTAACCTTGTACAAACACTTGAATGGAAAGAAACTGTGTAAATACTGAATGAAATAAGAGCACATTGTTGCATATGCATTTGAACCAGAATAGTTCATGCAGAATTTCCAAATCAGAAAAAGAAGTAAGATGATTTGGGACTTCAGGTTTAGTCCTGATTTTCTGTCATCTGTCTCATAGTGTCTTCCTTTCACCTATTGCAAAGATTAACATCCTCCAGAGCAGGTGTTCAGCAAATTGCATTCCTGCTTTGCTTCAGATGAAATCTTAAACAATTGTATGGAGCACCAACTTTAAAAAAGTTCTCCTTTACTTGTTTTCTTCAGATTTGTTAGCAAAACATCCTACCTCAAACCTAGGCTCCCTTTCCTTCCCTTCAGTCCCCCACTGTCCTTGTATTTCTCCATTAAAGTTATCTGAATCCACTTATGAAGGATGGAACAAAAAAAAACCACCCCTATCTCAATTCAAGACTCTAGCACCATCATAAAACCTAGTATGGGCCAATGGAAAATCTGGTTATGAAAGACAAGAATGGGTAACGAGTTAAGCAGTTTCAATTAAATGACAGACCTTTGGAAAAATGTTGTAACTCATATTTTATTTATTACTGGAGAGAAAACATTAATGACCTAATGTATTTGGTTACTAAGATCATGTAGAATGATGAACTTGGAGACTTGAATTAGACTTAGATCTTTGATATTTTGAGGTCAAAGAGGCTAAAAACATGCTGAAAAGGGGAAAAAAGATGAAAAACCAATGGCAAAACCAGTGTCATATGACTGGAGAACAGAAAATATGAGAGGGAAAAAAAAAAGAAAAACTGAGAAAATACTTGTTCATTAATCTAACCTCAAAAGTATGCAGGATTTTAGAACAGGTTTTGAAGGAACAGATAAAACAACATGGAGGTGAAGGAAATATTGGATATAGTGGAGTAGGGAATACAATAAAAGAAGGGAGATCTAAGCAGACTAACTTAATAGCTTCCTTTGATAAGATAGCTGATTTTCTAGACAAAGGAAATGGAGTCGATCCCATCTATCCGGACTTTGGTAAAGCATATAGTGTGGTGCCACATGGGAAATGATTTGTTAAGATGGAGAAGATAGGGATTAGTAGAGGAACGACAGCAAAAGATTGTGTTGAAAGGAAAAGTATCAGGAGGGTTACCAGTTACCAGTGGAATTCTTTATGGATCAGTCTTGGATCTGATCTTATTTCAATTAAGACTGTGACACAAATATTAGGAAAGCGGTGATACTACATAGGCTGGCACTGTCACCACACAGAAGAGCCTGAATGACAGTAAGAAGGAGTATTTGGAAGACAATGAAGACAATTGCTTATCAGCAAATGAAGATAATGCATCTGGAAACTAATAACAAAAATTAGGAATCAGATAGAAAAGACTGAGTTAGAGGGGGAACCCAATGTATTTGTCAGGCACAGCATAGCTGAAACCAATCAATTAGATACTGCAGTAAATAAAGGGCAGAGAAGGGATGCATCAGGAAGTGTATTTTAGGTAAACAGAGGAGCACTAGCTCCATTCTGAAAATCTCTGGTGAGACCTCACCATAAACAGTGATACAGCCCTGTTGCCCAGTCTCGGACAAGATACAGTTGAGAAGGGCTAGCCAAAATGCAACAGTCACAGACCTCTTTTAGAGATGTAGCAGTGGTCATCTTTTGGCCAGGACTCACGCTAACCACACATCTCACTCCCTCAAATCATAATCATGACATGGATAGTGATACCATAGGTGATTTGCTATTAAATGAAGCTGATTAGCACTTTAGAAGCATGTCAGCAAGGTTTCAAAACCCAAAATATGGTCTTACTACTTTGTAATGAAAATCTGTAGTATTGCTTCTGAAAAGAGTTCTGGAAATTCTAATAAGAAACAGTGTAAAAATGAGCCTGAGAAAACTCCCCATAAAGCTTGTGGAACAAAACCCCTCTTATACTTTAAAAGATAGCTCACAGAATTCTATCTGGGGATAGAATTAGGATTTCAAGTCCACAGGCTCTACAGAAGAGGAATACCTACTCCTTCCACCTGTAATGCCTGGCAATTTTGGGCCATGTTCTGCTATAGATTTTCAGATTGTTTTCTCTGATATGGGAAGTTCAACATGAAAATTGCTTATGTGATATATCCCTTGGTCTGTGGCATGTCAGTGGAAGAAACCAGATTTGGTGTAAAACAACTGAGTCTACTGTTTAACTTACATGGATGGTTAGCCATTTTAGGACAGGTACCCTAATTGTCTGTGTCACTCGGAGGGCAGCTTGCCACGGAAATAAAGTAGTCACATTTAAGTATATTATTTCCATTCAATCACTGTATGCAGAGATCCTGATATCCATTTTTTTTCACCTGCCATTCTCTTGGCAGTATTTTTGTTTTCAGTTTAAGAAATCATATAGAGATAATTAATAGTCTATAAAAGTCCAAGGATTTCAGTTATCATTTCCCTTGTTTTAAAGATAAGTCATTGCAGAGAAAAGGATTTGAGTCCAAAGACAACATTCTCAAGAGAAGTGAACTGAGATGACATACTATGGGGAAGCGGGGGGAAAGGGGAAAGCCTCCTTTAAGGTAATTTTGTTGGAATATCAAACTTTATAGAAAAATTAAATTGGACAACAGTAATTTGTCATCATTCAAAGAAACAAGCTGGGAAAGAGGGGAGTTCCAATATCTGCTTAAAGATACAGCTGTAGTCAACGGATTTATTTATAATAATATTTGGTAGCAGGGAACTTACCATGGCTAAATGTAAAAAAAGTATTTTTTGATGAGTTAAAGAGATTAAGAAAAATCAGGCAGATTTTGACAGAGAATGGTGTGTAAATGAGAGGTGTTATCAGACTGAATCTGGCAGCTCCATTTTTGTTATGGTGAAAAATATCAGTATTATTTACTAAGAAGATTAGGGTTGAATTGGAAGAGAGGCTGGTTGTTGTGTGGAGATTGAGATAAGATAAAGGATTTTACCTTCTATGCACAAGCCAAATGCAATACACACAGGACTGTTATCTCCAGCTCAGGCCTAGCAGAGGTATATTAAGATGTACATTGTAATTACCAGTGGCAGGAATAGATTTCATAAAGACTATTTTAAACCCTAATAAAATACTGGTCTTTAATTATACAGCTTTGAAATATTTTTCTTAGTTAATTGCAACAGGAAAAAAAAAAAAAAAAGAAAGAAAAATCCACCTAATATTTGAAACTGATTCTTGCAGAGAAAGCACAAGCAGAGCAGGCAGTCTTTGCCTGATCTGCACTTGTTTTGCTGTCTGGCTTCATTCTGTGATTTGAATCACAGAGACAACTGAGACTGCTAAACACCTTCCTCATTTTCCCCCTGCTATCTAGAAAGAAAGATTAGCAAGGATTGGGGAAGATGGGGCCTAGAAGGAAAGGGGGCAGGGAGAGACGAAATCTCCTTTCCATGACATAATTAATTAGTTCAAAAAATGAGCTATGCACTCGTGAATCACTCACTCAAGGTTGGCAGTGGTAGTTCCAGCTTCCCAAGTATGCAATGGTGTCTCTGGTACTGTGAGTGGTATTATTATTTTTAACCACTGAGAACTATCTGAAGCAGAAGAGCAAATCATGTAAGTGGTACAGCCCAGTTTCAGCCTGAGCTGCTCAAATAGGATTGGTATGGTCAATAAGTGGAAACAACTCTGTTAGGTTTTTTTTTTTAAACCCCCACAAATTCCTTCTCTTGAAGATGTTAGTTATTGTTATATACCCCACAGAAGCAGCATACCCCACAACAATCCACTTCGGCTCTGAAGGTCATGCCCAGGTGGCCAAGAAGGCCAATGGCATCCTGGCCTGGATCAGAAATGGTGTGGCCAGCAGGACCAGGGAAGTCATTGTGCCTTGTACTCAGCACTGGTTAGGCCACACCTTGAGTCTTGTGTCCAGTCCTGGGCTCCTCAGTTTGGGAAAGATGTTGAGTTTCTGGAAGGTGTCCATAGAAGGGCAACAAAGCTGGGGAGGAGTCTGGAGCACAGCCCTGTGAGGAGAGGCTGAGGGAGCTGGGGTTGCTTAGCCTGGAGAGGAGGAGGCTCAGGGGAGACCTCATTGTCGTCTACAACTCCCTGAAGGGAGGTTGTAGCCAGGTAGGGGTTGGTCTCTTCTCCCAGGCACCCAGCACCAGAACAAGAGGACACAGTCTCATGCTGTGCCAGGGGAGGTTCAGGCTGGAGGTGAGGAAGAAGTTCTTCCCAGAAGGAGAGATTGGCCATTGGAATGTGCTGCCCATGGAGGTGGTGGAGTCACCATCACTGGAGATGTTTAGGAAGAGACTGGATGAGGCACTTGGTGCCATGGTTTAGTTGATTAGATAGTGTTGGGTGATAGGGTGGACTTGGTGATCTCAAAGGTCTTTTCCAATCTGGTTTATTCTGTATTCTGTATTCTGTTAAGAAGAAAGGACAGGAAGAAACCTCAACCTGACCAGGACTTGTGAGGCACTGTCATGATGCATGTCACCTGCATGCTTCCCTTTCTTCTCTTATTACCAGGAGTATTACTATCCTGGTTCAGCTTTTATAGGATGATCGCTGGCTTTCCCACCTCCTACCTATGTTCAAAAAGCTTGCAAATGCACTTCCATGGGGTGAAAGGCCAAAGTTATTTTGTGATTTCCATTTCCACAACAGCAAAAGATTTATATTATGTCCACATCTCTATTTCTTTCTTTCTTTCTTTCTTTCTTTCTTTCTTTTTTTTTTTTTTTTTTTTAAATCTAACATCACAAGCATATATAATATAACAAATGTTGTTGTGGTTGTTAGCCTATTCTCTGTGCTGTTTACCATTCGTGTTACTAAAGGCAAATAAATACCCTTAGACCTCATAGTCCTTAAGACTATATTTGGGGGTCTTTTGGCATTACACTTCTCCTGTAAACTGTGAAAAATGTAGTTACACAGTTGTTTTTTCATGTTGACTCCTATAAACAGATAAATTACTTCTGACTTTCTACTGCTCAGTGAGTTGCTTTTGGTAGCATCACTTCATATGCCCTTCAGTTTTTCCTGTTTGTACCAGTTGCACATCTTGCCTAATCAGTCTGGTCCAATTCTTTCTAACTGTGGTGAAAAATATGATGAGATATAAATAATTTACTATCTGTATCACAAAAGAAAAAATATTGTATACAACCAAGTATTTGTCATGAAGAGACAATGTAGATATAATCCTTTTACATACTATGTGCATAATTCACCAGCTTTCTCTCTACATGTGAAAGAGTTCCTTCCAGGGCATGTGTCAAAGTGCCCTGTAGCATATTGAGGAGTTGCAGATTGAGGACCTGAATAGAAGACACTTCATCAAGAGACAGCTATGCTTATATATTGCAAAAGTGGCTGACACAGCAGCCTGAAAGCAAGCTTATAGCTTTCCACACAGCTACAAAGTTCCTTATCTCAGACATAGCCCTCACCAGATGTTCTCGTTCTTTCCTTGTTCCTTAATCTTAATCTCTGTTTTTATGCTCATGTTGAGCTTTTCATCCACCAGCACCTCCAGGTCCTTCTCTTCACGGCTGCTCTCAAGCCAGTCATTGCCCAGCCTGTATCGGCACCTGGGATTGCCCCAACCCAGATGCAGGACCCAGCACTTGGTCTTGTTGAACCTCATGAGGTTGGCATGTGCTCACCTCTCCAGCCTGTCAAGGTCCCTCTGGATGGATCCCTTCCCTCCAGCATGTCTGCTGCACCACACAGCTTGGTGTCATCAGCAAACCTGCTGAGGGTGCATTCAATGCCACTGTCCATGTTGCCAACGAAGATGTTAAACAAGCCTGGTCCCAGTGCTGATCTCTGAGGGACTCCACTTGTCACTGGCCTCCCCTTGGACATGGATTCATTGACAGCCACTCTTTGGGTGCAGCCATCAAGCCAGTTCTTTATCCACTGAATGCTCCATCCATGGAGCCCATCCTGCACCAGCTTGGAGACCAGGATGTGGTGCAGGACAATATCAAAGGCTTTGCTCAGGTCCAGCTGTATGACCTCAGTTGCTTGGCCTTCAACTGTTAATGTGATCTTGTCATAGAAGGCCACCAGGTTTGTCAGGCAGGATTTGCCCTTGGTAAAGCTGTGTTGATTGTACCCAATCACCTCTTTGTTATTCTTCTGCCTCAGCAGTGCCTCCAGGAGGATCTCTTCCATGATCTTACCAGGCACAGAGGTGAGACTGCCTGGCCTATAGTTCCCTGGGTCATCCTTTTCCTTTTTGAAACTGGGATGTTTCCCCTTTCCAGTCAGTGGGGACCTCCCTGGACTGCCAGGACTTTTAGAATATAATAGAGAGCAGTTTAGCAACCTCATTCACCTCCTCCCTCATCTGTCCAATGATTTAAAAAGTTGAGAACATAGCATGCTTTTGCTACTCTTTCCTGAGTGGACATACCCACACTCTTAAATTTAAGCCACCAAACCAATTTTTTTAGATTTAACCATGTGAGATTACTACTTAACGATGATATTCTGGTGTGTTAACACACAAACCCATGTGAATATGTTTCTTAATCACACAACAATGAAGCAATCATAGTATTCAGTCCTCATTCAGATGTCCTCTGATGTTGTTTATGTGTGATGAGCCTCAGATTGCTGCCATCAGTCTCAGTTCAGGGTGGTAGTGGTTGTGATGATCATGGGTCACTGTCACTGCAGTTAGCCTTCATTCAGCTGTGGTGTTCCTTGTGGTGTTTCACCCACATGTTGAGTCCTGTGTTGTTAGCTGGGATGTTTGCAGTACTGAGTTGCAGACCATGGAGTGACATGGATTGTCTTTTCTTGCGGGTATCACTGAAAACTTGTAGGTGATAAAACACACATACATTCCTTTCCTACAGTAACAAATCCACTTGCCTTTCTGTGATGTACCAGAAAATCACACACACACCTTTTTTTGCCTTCTTTTTTTTCCTTTTAGTTTCTAATATTTTCTTTTTTTTTGGGGGGGGTTGGGGTGTTATTTTTTGGTGTTAAATCTGAACATAATCCTTATCTTAAAACACCATCATTAGTACAAAGAAAAGATTAAAACACCTTCTTTACCACCCCTATACTGAACTCATGACTTACGCTAATACTAGAAATCCATACCAAAATAAAACCATATGTTAAAGTTAAACCATTTAATTAATTTATGTAAAAAAACAAAAAAAGATATTATATGACATAGACTGCTGTTTTGAAATACCATGGTATACAGCAAGAAGGAACTATTCACCTATGAACTTATAAAGAACTTATTCTACGTAAAATTTATCCAAACATTTAATTACAATTTCTCCAGCCTTAAAACTTCTTATTTGTTTATTGCCACCACTACCACTATTTCACCAATATAATTTGCTATCACCTTTATTGCTATTAATATCACACTATTGTTATTATTCATTCTTATTATTTTAAATAACGTATCCTGTATAACAGAATACAGAATTAACCAGGTTGGAAAAGACCTTTGAGATCATTAAGTCCAACCTATCAACCAACACCATCTAATCAACTAAGCCAAGTGCCTCATCCAGTCTCCTCTTAAACACCTCCAGTGATGGTGACTCCACCATCTCCCGAGGCAGCACGTTCCAATGGCCAATCTCTTTTTGTGAAGAATTTCTTCCTAACATCCAACTTAAACTTCCCCTGGCACAGCTTGAGACTGTGTCCTCTTGTTCTGGTGCTACAACCTCCCTTCAGGTAGTTGTAGAGAGCAAGAAGGTCTCCCCTGAGCCTCCTCCTCTCCAGGCTAAGCAACCCCAGCTCCCTCAGCCTCTCCTCACAGGGCTGTGCTCCAAACCCCTCCCCAGCTTTGTTGCCCTTCTATGGACACCTTCCAGCAATGCAACATCTTTCCCAAACTGAGAGGCCCAGAACTGGACACAGGACTCAAGGTGTGGCCTAACC
This sequence comes from Melanerpes formicivorus, assembly GCF_026170545.1. Taxonomy (NCBI): domain Eukaryota; kingdom Metazoa; phylum Chordata; class Aves; order Piciformes; family Picidae; genus Melanerpes; species Melanerpes formicivorus. The sequence goes on along the minus strand of NW_027142395.1, from coordinate 4,201,521 downwards.
AGTGCTGAGTACAAGGCACAATGACTTCCCTGCTCCTGCTGGCCACACTATTCCTGATGCAGGCCAGGTTGCCATTATCCTGCTTCATCCTATATAATGATAGTACTTATTATTACTTGCATTTTATGATAACTATTAATTAGCACATTTCATTATAATTATTATAATATTATATGAGAATTACCAGATGCTTATCATATTTATTACAATTATTTATAAATTTATAATTACATATTACTTATAATATTTTATTATAATATTATAATATTTTATTATAATTTATTATAATTGCCAAATAACAAATACTCATTATTTATTATTCCTACTGTTAAAGCTTAATTACTACAGACATTGAAAAAGCAAATCCCCAAGATCCAGTATCATCAAAACCCAACTCCAAAATCATTATCCATACCAGGTCTGCACCTAGAAAATGTTAAAATATCTTTTGCAACTAGCAAACAAATTCAGCACTTTCACTTTAAAACCCAAAACAGCTTCTGCAAACTGAGTGAAGGGGAGAGAAGACGGAGAGAAAGGAGTGTGTGCCAAGAGATGACGGTGGACACAGCAACCTTCTTCCATTGTTTACAATCTGTTGTCTTCAGAAATGTGCAGGTTTTCAAGCATTACAACTAAGGTTCTGACTACATGAATGCTGCTTTTGGTTCCAGCACCCCCTTTTTACTAGCTTCTTGGTGCTGAAAACACCAGACTAGTGTTTCTTTAAACTGGATCTGTGAGAAGGAAAACCAAAGGTGGGGGGAGTGGAAGATAACTGATTTCTGAAGTTCTTGGCTTTTTTGGCTTCATTCTGTACCACTGCCCATTTGTCATGAGGATCAGGAGGATATAGATCAGGCTCTTTTTCAGGATCTATTGTTCCTGGATCATCAGAATCATCTGGAGGTAGGACTGCGATTCCCAGAGCGTTGATCCCAAGGGAGAGGTTCCCAAGGCTTCACCTGAAGGTATAGAAGCCTTGGGCTCCTGCCCCTTTAAAAGTTTGTTCTTGTCAGCTGACATGTATTTTCAATGCTTCAAAGATAGATCACCATGTACTCAAAAGTCCAGCTCTGATCTTATCATCCTTCATAGCAGAGTCCCATAGTTTAATCCTGATTTTGTCCCAGACCCCTGGGTCATACATTGTCTGGGTGGTTATGGAAGGGTCACTTTTAGCAGCTGAAACAAGCATCTGCTGAGGAGCAAATTATTACTGATTGATTGCCCACGTCTTGTAAAGATTTGCTGAAAGGCTTCCAGAACAGTTTTCTGTTCCTGAGAAATTATTTCCCATTGCTCTCAGCCTCTTACCTTCATCCAGTGACAGGTAATTGTGTGCATGAATATGCTTTCTTTCAGTCTCTATTCCCTGTAGTTTGGCTGAGTGATGCCACCAGATCGACAGCTAGTCCCTGATGCAGGCTGCCACTTGTGGCATATTGAGACATGGACTCCTTGTTGTAGACTGAGGACCTGAATCGAAGACACTTCATCAAGAGACAGCTATGCTTACATATTGCAAAAGTGTCTGACACAGCAACCTGAAAGCAAGCTTATAGCTTTCCACACAGCTACAAAGTTCCTTATCTCAGACATAGCCCTCACCAGATGTTCTTGTCCTTTCCTTGTTCCTTACTCATAATCTCTGTTTCACTGCTTCATTCCAACAAGCACGAGGGTAGCCCTGTGAGGAGAGGCTGAGGGAGCTGGGGTTGCTTAGCCTGGAGAGGAGGAGGCTCAGGGGAGACCTTTTTGCTGTCTACAACTCCCTGAAGGGAAGTTGTAGCCAGGAGGGGGTTGGTCTCTTCTCCCAGGCACCCAGCACCAGAACAAGAGGACAGAGTCTCAAGCTGTGCCAGGGGAGGTTTAGGCTGGGGGTGAGGAGAAAATTCATCCCAGAAAAAGTAATTGGCCATTGGAATGTGCTGCCCAGGGAGGTGGTGGAGTCACTGTCCCTGGAGGTGTTCAAAAAATGGTTGGATGTAGCACTTGAAGCCATGGTTTAGTTAGGCATGAGGTGTTGGGTGATAGATTGAACTTGATGCTCTCTGAGGTCTTTTCCAACCTTTTTGATTCTATGATTCTATTATCTTTGTTCCAGGGTCTATCTCTGTCTAATGAGATTGTCAGTTCTGCTCCATACATTCCCACAGTGCCTAGCACCTCAAAAATAAGTTTCCAGGAAAGATGAGGGTGGGCACCACTATGGATCTTCTTTCCTTTCTTTGATCTACAACATAGGATGAGAGGAAATGGCCTGAAATTGTGCCAGGGGAGGTTTAGATTGGGTATTAGGAGAAATTTCTTTATGGAAAGAGTGGCCAGGGATTTAATAGATTGCTCAGGGAGGTGGTGGAGTCCCTTATCCCTGGAGGTGTTCAAAACGCATGTGGACATGACGAGTTTGGGATGTGGTTTAATGGCTATGGTGGTGTTAGGTCAACAGTTGGACTCAAAGATCTTATGCGTCTTTTCCAACCAAAACAATTCTATGATTCTAGGATTCTATGATTTAGTTTCTTGATACTTGCAAGAAGAGATGCCAAAATATATCAAGCCACACAAATGAGTTTTCCCTTGTTTAGAATGAAAAACACTTATAGCCATCAAAGTCAAGACAACAGTTATTACCAGCTCACACAGACTGATCAAATCCAAGCAATTTAGCAGTACAATTGGAGTAGGAAAATTTTTGTGCAACTGTTCCCTGAAGGAACCTGGACTTCAGAGCTCTGCCTACAATGTTTGGACGCATTCTGTCTCAACAGCAGTGGTCTACCAGTCTCAAAAGTCATTGAGGTGCTAATTTGTAGGCAGAGACTACAAATTAGAGCCACTTGTCTGTGTCAGAAATTGCACTAAAGACTAATTTTGGTCTGCACATTCAGCATATGAAGGGTGATGTGAATCTAGTCTATGTCTTGGTGTAAGTGTTAAGTCACACTTGCTTCTGACTACATTAATGGCAAAATAATTCCCATGCTAGTGGTAGGGCGTGCAGGCAACTACTTTTGTTAGTGGCTAATTTTGTTACTGGAAATACAACCTGCACATCAAACCAGTTAGATCTCTCTGATTCCTATCTTAACCATGAGGCAGTGGAGCTACTTTCCTTTCTACCTTTGGTAAGCAGCAGTGTTTGTAACAATGAGGTTTTGAGTTTTGTCCCTGAATTAGTTTAGCAAGAATTATATTTAAACAGAAGTGGCCAATAATTTATTCAGCTTCATAAATGCCCAGAACTGATAAGGCCCAGATGCTGGGCTGCAAGTGGTCACTCAAAGCAACAACATAATGCTCTTTCCCTGCACTTCCAGTCAGTTTATCCTGAAATAAAATTGCAGTCTACCAATAGACTATGATCAATTAGAATCATTCACAGTTCATCTTCTTTCTTAGTTACTGATAGCCAGGCAGTCTAGAAAATCTGTTGCCTGTAAACTCTATATTCTGTTGGAGAAGAGTCATTCATCCATGAACATAAGGTGAAACACAGAAATGGTATTGTGTTTTTGTACACTGGATACATTGCACAGGATCACAGGATGTCAGAAGTTGGAAAGGATCCAAAGAGATCATCAAGTCCAACCTCCCTGCCAGAGTAGGACCATACAATCTAGCTCAGGTCACAGAGGAACACATCCAGATGGGCCTTGAAAGTCTGCAGAGAAGGAGACTCCATAACCTCTCTGGGGAACCTGTTCTAGTGGTCTGTGACCCTTACAGTAAAGAAGTTCCCCCTTGTGTTGAGGTGGAACCTCCTGTGCTGCAGCCTGCACCCCTTGCTCCTTGTCCTAACACAGGGAGCAAGTAGGAAGAGCAAGTCCCCTCCCTCCTGACTCCCAGCCCTCAGATATTTATAAACATTTATCAAATCCCCTCTAAGTCTTCTCTAAAAAGCCCCAGGTCCCTCAGCCTCTCCTGGTTATCACTTTAATGTCCTTTCTGTAAAAGGACCATTTAGAAAACAAATGCATTTGCTTGTTCCATGGTCAGTAGATTTCTGTAGACATCTTGGAATGTAGAATACATTCAGTTTACCTTTAAAATCAGAAGAACTGAACCACAGCTCTTTAAGTTAAAACTAGATCCATGAGCAATAAAATCTGCTGAAACAAAAGACATATTTATGTCTCCTAGCTCTACTTTTTTATTTTTAATTGATTAAAATTATAGATGTCTTCAATTAAACCAGTAATTCCAAAACCAAAATGCATAGTAGCTTTGGTGCTTTGGGGTAATAGCTGCTGATGGGAGGGTAAATAGCTAACTATTCCTTGGATAAAGCCTTCTTGTCATTTCACTTTACATTTACGTGGCCTTCTGTAGTAAATGTTAACAAGCCACATATGACCTCTGCCAGGACACCAGCACCTCTTCAGGACAAGGACGAGAAGAATCCATACAACCTACAAAACTTCAGGGGAAAAATTTCCTTCTCAAACACCACCACTACCTCAAATCAGTTTGGAGAGCACAGTTTCTTTCTGTGTCTCAGAATCTGCATTCAGTGCCAAGTAAGAAGGTATGTTCAAGAGTTTCTGAGCAGTTCAGACCAGTTTTTAAGACACTCCTTTTCCAGAAATCACTATAGCATGTACTTAACTCTGACTCTTAAAAATGATGGAAAATGAGTACTTTGTATATTACCATCATTTTCCAAGTATATTCCTGATGGATAAGTGATATTAAAATTAAAAGCTTTGCACATCTCTGAAAATTCCAAAACTAACCCAAAGTGGTATTCCTTATGACTGAGGATCATTCTTTGGTTGCTTTCTCCACCCTGAGAAACTGCAGCTACAGTAAGGGCTTATACTTTGGGTGGTTTGTGAATAGGATATTACCTTGTTGAATCACCCACAAGGAGTCTGGGTCTGATGCAGAGCTCTGTGAAGTCACTGGGAAGTCTTTGGTTTTGAGTTCACTCAGCCTTGATTCAAGGATGCTGTCAACAACTGTGTACTTTCCTGTGTGGTGCTGAGCACCCATGACAGATTTTATGGTGCTTGGAGCATCCAGTAGCTTGTAAGATAAGATCTTTAAAAGAAAGTTACTTTGCCTTCCTTAGAACAGAGTTTACTGTCAGAGACACAGGTTATATAGATATTTTGCTTATACAAGAATTACACTGTGAATCCTGAATGCAATAAAGAATCAATAAGATTGGAAAAGACCACAGAGATCATCAAGTCCAACCTATCAACCAACACCTCATGACTAACTAAACCATGGCTCCAAGTGCCACATCCAGTCCTTTTTTTGAACACCTCCAGGGACTGTGACACCACCACCTCCCTGGCAGCGCATTCCAATGGTCACTCTTTCTGGGAAGAACTTTCTCCTCACCTCCAGCCTAAACTTCCCCTGGTGCAGTTTGAGACTGTGTCCTCTTGTTCTGGTGCTGGATGCCTGGGAGAAGATACCAACCCTCACCTGGCTATAACCTCCCTTCAGGTAGTTGTAGACAGCTAGAAGGGCTCCCCTGATCCTCCTCTTCTCCAGGCTAAACAACCCCAGCTCCCTCAGCCTCTCCTCATAGAACTTGTGCTCGAGACCTCTCCCCAGCCTCATTGCCCTTCTCTGGACACATTCAAGTGCCTCAAAATATCCTTCTTAAACTGAGGGCCCAGAACTGGACACAGTACTCAATGTGTGATCTAACCAGTGCTGAGTACGTAGTTAAAAATGCACGTATACATAGTTAAAAAAAATTTGTTGAAGCCATTAAATCCTTTTAGTAAGGTAAATGCATTAAGAACAATTAAATTCATAATCCCCAGCACAGAGAAAGATTTGGTAAAAAAACCCAGGACCAACAGTTGTATAGACCTAGAAACAGTTAAACATAATTTAAACTTACCTTCTTTCTGGTTCGGAATTTCTAGTGACTTGCAAAGTTGCAGTTTTAAACTTAGGTAGACAAGTTACTTAGTATGCTAAGGTTGTCTCCAAAATTTCCATCTAAAATAATAATAATAATAATAGTAATAATAGTAATAATAGTAATAATAGTAATAATAGTAATAATAATAATAATAATAATAATAATAATAATAATAACAACAACAACAACAATAAATCTAAAATGCCATAAGGCAGATATCTTGTTTCTGAGTTTGGCTGAGAATGACAATGTTGGCCATGTCTTTGTGGGCTCAACGTGCTGTTCAGTTGTTGCAGAGAGAGGATTCCTTACTGTTCCAGCTGTGATTACATGCTCAGATACTATCTTGATGGCTTTAGGAGACATCCGTGTGTGCAGTGGGGTGCGACTGGATGACACAAAATAATTTTTTTTCCAATTTGTTCCATGGTGACAGTAATTCAGACAAGAAGATGATTCTGCCTTCTACTGTAACCTTCTACCCGCCCTATAATTTCAAGATAATACAACGGTTATTTACCAGGACTTTTCTTCACATATATATGCATTTTTAAACCCCAAAAGTGAGATTTAATTGCTCATATTAGCAGATGCTGATGTGCATAAAGTAATTTATTTTATTCTACAAAAATTATAAATCTCTGGGGTTTTTTTTTGGTGTGTTTCTCTCCCCCCACCCCACCCAATATTTGTGTCCAAGTGAACTACAGAGTGAATTGGTGACTTGCTACATTCCATGTCCATGCATGTAATTTCTCAAGCACCATCTCTTTTTTCTATAGATGTGAAATGTGATCTTGGCATGTGCTGAGCACCTCTGACACCTAGTTCTTAGTGGAGAATGCTCAAAAGACCTTTAAAGGCATAGCATTTCCCTGGGTTGGCTATACACCTTTTCTTTGACAGCAGAGAAAAACATGTGTCTCGAAAGGACAGAATAGATAAAATATTTTTTAATTTAAGTAATTAGCTTACCTGTCACCATCCCCAGATTTGGTAAAACGCAACAAGATTTCTGGGGAAAGCAATATTCCCAAAGAGCCACGAAATACAGAAGACATGCCTTTGTCCTGCTTTAGTGATCTGATTCATCTAAGGGCCTGAGCATGGTGTTGAGTGTTTTCAATCCTCATAGGTTTTAAAGAATTATTTCTGGGCTAATGGCTGTTATGCATGCCTTGGAGAGCACTTTTTTTACAGGTCACAAATGAATGTGAATTAAAAAAAAATCTCAAATTTTTATTTGAATTTTAGGATTCCTGTGTGAGTTGTGTGCCTGGACATGGCTGGTTTCAAATATAAGCAGAGCAGATTTGTAGCATGCTGTCTTCCTGGAACACGTCTTAGTTACTAGTGTTTCACTAACACTAACCAAGGCAATGAGGAGCAAGTACAAATACAGCAAGTGCCTGTGATAGCTATGATAATAAATAAGATTGATTCCATTGGACTGCCAATCATGACCACAAGTTTTGCAGAGATCTTTAGCAATATTGCTTAGGAAATAGTTTGGAAATTAGTAAATTTCCAAACTCCAAACCCAGCTGTCAGCAACATTTTAAAGTAAATCTTGCTGGGGATTTTTTATTGAATGCAGAAAAAGGGTGCTGGGATTGTTTAGCCTGGAGAAGAGGAGGCTCAGGGGTGACCTCATTACCCTCTACAACTACCTGAAAGGTGGTTGTACCCAGGAAGGGGTTGGTCTTTTCTCTCTAGCAACCAGCACCAGAACTAGGGGACACAGTCTCAAGCTGTGGCAGGGGATGTTTAGGCTCGAGGTGAGGAGAAAGTTGTTCCCAGAAAGAGTAATTGGCCATTGGAATGTGCTGCCCAGGGAGGTGGTGGAGTCACCGTCCCTGGAGGTGTTCAAGAGGGCATTGGACATGGCACTTGGTGCCATGGTCTAGTCATGAGGTCTGTGGTGATAGGTTGGACTCGATGATCTTTGAGGTCTCTGCCAACCTTGGCGATACTGTGATACTGTGATAAAATATTTCACGTTTTCAACCTTGTGGGGTCTTTGTATCTTGCAAATGTGAGTAATGAACAAATGCACTCAGTCAAGTGGAATGATGTAACAGCATTCAGCCATTCCAATTACTTCTCCTGGTTTATGGTTGTTACATCAGATTTATCAGAATGACTCATCTCTGATCCATACTTTTTAGGCAGTGAAGAGATCTTCAGCTACATTCTTTGGATACCTGAAGCAAAGTCATATGATACAGACTTATCAGCATATTGAAAGCTTTTTACTAAATGTTTCTTTTTCTAATGGTCTTACATAGATTTTGAACAAGCATAGAGCTTTGTTATTCTGTACACATAAAATGTCAAGATTGCCTTTTGCCAGATGTTGAAGAGAAAGAACTGCACTTCTACACACCTCCACTCAGTAATACCTCATGATCCTATTGCAAAGAACAGAGCTGTGAGGTCCAATTTTATTCCAGTGGATCTTCATCAGTAGAGGAGAGATGGATGCAGCTTGATTAGGCTACATCTGGGTCACCATCCTGAAAGACAAGCTTTAGGGAACACTGAGGAATCAAAATGTTTGAGGTGTTCTGCTCACTTTCAACACCTTTCCTTTCACATTCCAGCCTCAAAGTAGATAGACAACTTTCTAGTACTGGTGATATATATTACTAGAACAGACACAAAATACCTCCCTTTTGAAGCAAGCAGCAGACAGCTATTTGAAGAGCCTGTATCAAAGAGAAATGAGTCTTCTCATTCTCAAAGAGAATGGGTATTCTTCACCCAGAAAAGCATGAATCTACCCTATCAGTTATGGCATAGAGTTTTTGCCTATACCCAGAGCATCACAAACAGGTAAGAGCTGAGAAATGCTCAGGAATTACCTCACGTGCTCTCCAAACAGCATCCTGGCTGTCTTCCACACATACGGAGAGCTCAGTCAAACCTTATTGATTTTAGCTAACAGCTAAAAAGAAAGTTCCTCATAATGTGAGGAATTCACATCAGCAGCCAAGTGAAGACAGCTAGAATTAACCAGATGTCCACCAGCTCAAATAAATCCAATCATCAGGATTTTGCAGAGGGCATAGACACTTTAATTTGCCTATTTGACAAATTGTGCCCTTATGATACAACTAGTTGGTTTCCACACACTAATTCTGTCACCAGGGCTCTCCGTTGTTGTAAACAATGTAAACATCCATTGTATAAATTACTGACTGTCATTTTGCAAACAAAACCTTGGAAGACTTGGGAATTACCTTGCAGCTAAGGACAAAAGATTGCTATTAAGATGTACTAAAGCAGCAAGAGAGCAGGCTGCTGGCAACCATTTATTTTACCTCAAGGTGTTTTGGATGACTTAGTATTCTATTAAATACTGAGAATGAATGGTCAAAACAGATGCTGTCTAGCAGATATGTCTCACCCTAGTACTGTTCCAGGACTTGCCTACTTAAACACATCTTCTAGCAGACAGTTTTTGGAGCTAGTAATCATCTCCTTTTAAATGAGATGAAAGTCAAAGACTTAGTCCATCCATCAGCACTAGCAGAACCCTCTCATGCACATTTCACTCTTATATTGCATTATTGTATAGTTGCACCAAAGTATTGTGTAATTACACCAAAATGAATCCTTCCATTGCACCAAAATATCTCAGCTATTCAGTTCCAACCTTGTTCTGTAACAAGTGCTGGGTCATTTTGCATTAGTCACCACAGATCTTGAACTCACCTACATGAACTGAGAACCTCCATTCATTCTTGATAATCTAAGATGCACAGCAGAATATCAAAAGCTCTGAAGCTGTCTGTTTTTCCTTATGTAATCATTTCAGTTATCTCTTATTTCCTCCCTTGTTAATGAATGAGTTCTCAAATTCTTCTATCCACACCTCCACTGCTACTGTTGCTTCACAGTATCACAGTATCACCAAGGTTGGAAGAGACCTCGAGGATCATCGAGTCCAACCTGTCACCACAGACCTCATGACTAGACCATGGCACCATGTGCCACGTCCAATCTCCTCTTGAACACCTCCAGGGATGGTGACTCCACCACCTCCCCGGGCAGCCCATTCCAATGACTAATGACTCTCTCGGTGAAGAACTTCCTCCTCACCTCGAGCCTAAACTTCCCCTGGTGCAGCTTGAGACTGTGTCCCCTTGTTCTGGTGCTGGTTGCCTGGGAGAAGAGACCAACCCCTTCCTGGCTACAACCACCAAATTTCAGGTAGTTGTAGAGGGCAATGAGGTCACCCCTGAGCCTCCTCTTCTCCAAGCTAAACAATCCCAGCTCCCTCAGCCTCTCCTCATAGGGCTTGTGCTCAAGGCCTCTCACCATCCTTGTTGCCCTTCTCTGGACACGTTCAAGTGTCTCGATGTCCTTCTTAAACTGAGTGGCCCAGAGCTGGACACAGTACTCAAGGTGCGGCCTAACCAAAGCAGAGTACAGGGGCACAATGACCTCCTTGCTCCTGCTGGCCACACTATTCTTAATGCAGGCCAGGATGCCATTGGCCTTCCTCACCACCTGGGCACACTGCTGGCTCATGTTTAGGCAGCTGTTGATTAGCACCCACAGGTCCCTCTCTGTTTGGCAGCTCTCCAACCTCTTTGACCCCAGCCTGTAGCTCTGCATGGGGTTGCCGTGGCCAAAGTGCAGCACCTGGCACTTGGACTTGTTGAATGACATCCCATTGGACTCCGCCCATCTGTCCAGTCGGTCGAGGTCCCTCTGCAGAGCCCTTCGACCCTCTAACTGACTAACATCTGCTCCTAACTTGGTGTCATCTGCAAACTTGCTGATGATTGTCTCAATCCCCTCATCCAGATCATCAGTGAAGATGTTAAAGAGGATGGGGCCCAGCACTGATCCCTGGGGGACGCCACTGGTGACTGGTCGCCAGTTGGATGTGGCACCATTCACCACCACTCTCTGGGCTCGGCCCTCCAGCCAGTTCCTAACCCAGCACAGAGTGCAGTGGTCCAAGCCACGAGCTGACAGCTTAGCCAGCAGTTTGCTGTGGGGGATGGTATCAAAGGCCTTGCTGAAGTCCAGGTAGACTACATCCACAGGCCTCCCCACATCCACCAGACGGGTCACCTGATCATAGAAGGAGATCAGGTTGGAGAGGCAGGACCTGCCCCTCCTAAATCCATGTTGGCTGGACCCGAGCCCTTGGCCATCCCTCAGGTGCACAGTTATTGCCACCAGGATAATCTGCTCCATCACTTTCCCTGGCACTGAGGTCAGGCTGACTGGTCTGTAATTTCCAGGTTCCTCCGTCCGACCCTTCTTGTGGATGGGGACCACAATGGCCAGTTTCCAGTCATCTGGGACCTCACCAGTGAGCCAGGACTGGAGGAAAATGATGGAGAGCGGCTTGGCCAGCTCATCTGCCAGCTCTCAGCACCCTAGGATGGATCCCATCCTGTCCCATGGACTTGTGAGTGTCCAAGTGGCTCAGCAGGTCCCAAACTAATTCCTCATGGATTTCCAGGGCACTACACTGCTCCCTGACCCCATCACCCAGCTCAGGAGGCCACTCGTCATGAACTCCTGCCTTGCTGTTAAACATTGAGGCAAAGAAGGTGTTCAGGACCTCAGCCTTTTCCTCATCTTCAGTCACAGTGTTCCCCTCCAGGTCCCATAAGGAGTGCAGGTTCTCCTTGTCCTTCTTTTTAGTGTTGATGTATTTGTAAAAATGCTTTTTATTGTCTTTCACAGAGGTGGCCAGCTTCAGTTCCAACTGGGCCTTTGCCTCTCTGATTTTATTCCTACATAATCTAATAGCTTCCTTAAACATACCTCGAGAAGCCTTCCCCTCCTTCCAAAGGTGATACAGCCTCTTTTTTCCCCTTAAATCCTCCAGGAGCTGCTTGCTCATCCAGGCCGGTCGCCTTCCCCGCCGGCTTGCCTTTCAGCACATGGGCACTGCCAGTTCCTGTGCCTTCAAGAGCTCCTCTTTGAAGTAGCTCCAACCAGCCTGGACCCCTCGGTTCTTGAGGGCTGCTACCCAGGGAATTTTACAAATAAGTTTCTTAGGCTGAAGTTTGCCCTCCAAGGTGAAGTCCAAGGTGAAGGTTCTGTTGGTGCTCCTCCCTATCTCCCTGCATATTGAAAACTTCACTATCTCGTGGTCACTGCACCCTAGGCAGCCTCCCACGATCACATCTCCCACCAGCCCTTCCCTATTGGAGAACAGCAGGTCAAGCAGAGCCTGGCCTCTGGTAGGCTCACTTAACAGCTGCATCAGGAAGCTGTCCTCCATGCACTCCAGGCATCTTCTGGACTGCCTCCTCTCTGCTAAATTAAGTTTCCAGCAGATATCTGGCAGGTTGAAGTCACCCACAAGGACAAGATCTGATGATCTTGTGACAGCCTCCAGTTGCTTATAGAATAATTTGTCAGCCTCCTCATCCTGGTTGGGTGGTCTGTAACAGACTCCAACCAGGATGTCAGATTTGTTAGGCTGCCCTCTGATTTTAACCCACAGGCTCTCAATCCCTTCTTTCTCCACCTCAAGTTCTGTGGCAGAGAGTGACTCCCTAATATACAAAGCCACCCCTCCTCCTCTTCTCCCTCGCCTGTCTCTCCTAAAGAGCCTGTAGCCCCCCAGTGCAGCACTCTAATCGTGCGTGCTATCCCACCATGTTTCTGACATGGCGACTACATCATAGTCACCCTGGTGGTCCAGGACTTCCAGCTCCTCTTGCTTATTGCCCAGGCTGCGTGCATCCATGTACATGCACTTCATCTGGGCTCCTGACTTCTCAATAGCCCCTAATTTGTTGCCTACTCTTTCCTCTGCAGAGGGACCAATTTCCTCACTTACCCCCTTCCGACCTAGTTTAAAGCCCTCCTAATGAGCCCTGCCAACTCTAGTGCCAGGACTCTCTTACCCTTTCTAGATAAATGCACCCCATCAGGACCCAGCAGGTTGGGTGCAGTAAAAGTTGCCCCATGGTCAAAGAAACCAAAATTCCGCTGCTGGCACCATCCCCTGAGCCAATTGTTGATGGTATGGGTTCTCCCATTCCTCTCAGTGTACACCCCTGCCACTGAGGGAACTGAGCAGAACACCACTTGAGCTCCTGCCCCATCAATCAATTGCCCAAGGGCCTTGAATTATTTTTTAATTGCCCTGGTGCCCTTCTTGTCAATTTCCTCACTCCCAGCTTGTACTACCAGCAGAGGGTAATAGTCAGTGGGCTGGATTAATTTAGGGAGTCTCCTTGCAATGTCCCTAACCTGCACCCCGGGTAGGGAGCAGACCTCCCTGTGGGATGGGTTGGGACTACATACGGGTCCCTCAGTACACCCCAGGAGAGTCCCCAACAACTATAACCCTTCTCCTTTTCTTTGTGGAGCTGGTCGTTATAGTTGGTGGGGACCACTTGGCCTCAGGCTCCACTCCAGATGGCTGCTCCTTAGCCCTCTCATTCCCACTGCCCTCGGCCTGCAGGGCCTCATACTTATTATGCAAGGGCAGTGGAAGAGGAGGAGAGGGCCGGGATGGATTTCTCTTGCCACACCTGGCAGGGACCTGTATCCATCCCTCCCCGTTTCTGGGGACCCTTTCCTCATCAGGGGAGATCTGCAGAGCCTTCTCCCACAAATCTAACTCCCTTTCGCCTTCCCTTATTGACCTCAGCGTAGACACCTCCTCTTTCAGGTCAGCCACTTCATCCTTCAGCTCTGCCACCTGACTGAGGAGAAGGTTCACCTGGTCACACCTGACACAGGTGTTCTCTCCTTCCCTCTCTATTCCAAGTGCCAGGCTGAAGCACTCTCTGCAGCTGAGAGCTTGGACTCCAGCAGGCTGATGAAGCAAGTCTGTCTGGGTAGATGCTGTTGTTCTATCCTTTCTCCGAGTGATGACCATAGTTCAAAGTTTGTTTTTCTTTTTGTGGGTGGTTTGTTTGGTTTTTTTTTTACGCAACCAGCAGAAAGGCTCCCCAACCAGAATGGCGCTGCGTGCACAGCCCGGGCGGGATTTAAACGTCCTGCAGCTGATGTCAAGCTTCTGTTCCCACGCAGGCTCGCAAGAGCACGATCCTGTCAGACCCCCCCTAACAGGAGTCCTCCCGACCCACAAAACCCTGAAAGGAAGGCGAAAAGCCGAGCAGAAAACTCACAATTCCAGCATAGCGGTCCCGAGCACTGGGTCCGATCGGCTCCCGGGCCAAAATGGCCATAAGTATGAAAAAGATCTTGCCAGGACTAGGGCACATTTCACAAAACCTAGATGCATTTGTCTAAGTGAGTGTCAACACAGACAATTTACAAACTAGTAAACTTCACTTCAAAAGGTGCAGAAAAGGTAATGTTTAGATTTAGTCCTTTTGTACACTGGGAATGAACAGATACTAATATCCATTGCTGCTATGTTAAGGTGCCAGTCTTAAGCAGACCATAATTTCAGCAGGCAGTGAGAAGCTAATCACCACTGTCTTGCTGCTGACCTGATATGTACTGAGCTACGAAGGAGAAGTGATGTCTGTGTTGACTTGCTTTCATTTGCTAAGATGCCCTCCTCAAGACAGGTAGAAGGTGTAAGTAATCTTTTTCCTTTGTTTTCCTTGTGTCACTGCCATGCTTCTACAAATGCTGCTGCGACAGTCCAGAGACCTTGAGTCCTGTGTCCAGTTCTGGGCCCCTCAGTTTAGGAAAGCTGTTGAATTGCTGGAGTGTGTCCAGAAAAGGGCAACAAAGCTGGGGTGGGGTTTGGAGCATAGCCATGTGAGGAGAGGCTGAGGGAGCTGGGGTTGCTTAGCCTGGAGAAGAGGAGGCTCAGGGTAGAACTTCTTGCTGTCTCCAGCTCCCTGAAGGGAGGTTGTAGCCAGATGGGGGTTGGTCTCTTCTCCTAGGCAACCAGCACCAGAACAAGAGGACACAGTCTCAAACTGTGCCAGGAGAAATTTAGGCTGGATGTTAGGAAGAAGTTCTTCCCAGAAAGAGAGATTGGCCATTGGAATGTGCCACTCAGGTGGTGGAGTCACCATCACTGGAGGTGTTTAGGAAGAGACTGGATGGGGTGCTTTGTGCCATGGTTTAGTTGATTAGATGGTGTTGGGTGATAGGTTGGACTTGATGATCTCAAAGGTCTTTTCCAACCTAGTTAACTCCTATTCTATTCTATTCTATTCTATTCTATTCTATTCTATTCTATTCTATTCTATTCTATTCTATTCTATTCTATTCTATTCTATTCTATTCTATTCTATTCTATTCTATTCTATTCTATTCTATGCAGTGATGTGGATGAGATGAACCCCTGCAGAGTCCAGGAAGTTTTGGCTGTGAGCAATTTCATTTGACGGGACTCCTGAGATGAGATTCTGGCTTTGGATGCTCTGGCACGGTGCTGGCACACCACCTTCAGCACATGGAGGAAGCACAACTTTCAGGCCAGCAGGAGCAGGCTATAGCAATCTGAAACATACCTGCTGAAAACTTCATAAAAGAAGACACAATAGAAATGATCAAAACTGTCACAGGTGATGGGGCAGTGGTGTTTATGCCATTTCGGTCTCAGTCAAAATCAAACACTGCTGTGTAGCCCTTTCTCTCCCGAAATGTGTCCAAATCACTGTGCTGTTTTTATTGCAGTTTCTCAAGATAGGCAATTTAACATTCAGAGCAGCAATATACAAAAATAGATTCTATAGCATAACCTGAGGAAAAAATCCCCTCGGCCTTTCATGTGGAACAAACTCCAACCCTGTAATGATTCTGATTGAGTGATTGATTGAATGATTACCTTTTAATGATACTTTATATGCTGTGCTTGTTAATCTAACAACTTGTTTACAATAGGCACTTATAGGTAATATTACAAATACATAATGCATCAAGAGTGATTGTATTTTGTCACCTAATGCAGAGAGGAACACTGTACTGCCAAAACGTGTAGTTATTTGTATTTTATTGGGCTACCATTTCATTAACTGGATGAGACTTGGCCACTGGACATAAGAGCTTGCACTTATTACTCTAACGGTGGCACTCAAAAGAGGGAAGTTCATTGAAAGATAAAAGACACTGCTTCCTTAAACCTTTGCTCTCTTGCACATGTTCACTTGTGCTCCAGCATATTTTTGTTGATGAAGGTATATCTTCTCTGATAATAATGATAATAGGAGCCAGCTAGGACTAGGAAAGCTATTTTGCTTGATGTATTAGCACTTCCATTTTGGAATAATCCTGCTAGCATGATTCTGTAGTATTTACAATTTTTATAAGTACCGATTATATTTTCAAAGTCAAAGTGGGATAAAATTAGTGCATTGTACCACATTGTTGCTGCTTTCTATAGTAGTCAGCCATACATACTGAACAATGCCATATGAATGCAATTTTGAGAGGTAAGAGCTTGATTCTTTTGAAAAACATTTCCATGGGCAGTATGAGCTCTTGCTGAAGATCTTCACCATGTGAATATTGTGGAAACAGGGGCATGTAGGTGGTGTTCTGGCAATGAGCATCTTTTCTTCACCATTGAAGTCCATTCAGCAACCAAGAGAGCCATATCTTATCATACCATTTGCACACTCCACTTCTTCTCAGGGAATAATATCTAATTTGCAAATGTTGATAGGCAAGTAGCTCTGGCCACTGGCAATGAGTGGGATTTGAGAAGAGAGGTTTCTGCAAGGTTTGCAGGTCCATCTGGGTGTGATGGATGACTTTCAGCAGCAAAGATTTTCTAACAAATGACATTCCAAAACAGAGTCTTACAAAATACTCACAGCTAATGTCAATAATTCTCTCTTTGCCAGTTTAAATATCCTTTTGAGTCTCTCACACCCTCACTGGTACAGTACACTGGCAAAATTAGCAAGTTAATGTCACCACTCCTAGTAGATAAACATGTGTGTAAATTGTCAGGCAATAAGGAGGAGATTACAGAATACGTATTTCTAAGCACCACTTACAAATACATCCCATGTAGCTCATGGAAATGTTGACATCATCTAAAAAGGAAAACAAGACTTGCAACCACAGTGGATTATATTATTAGCCAATCTGGAAAGTAGTCATTCCTTATAGCTGCCAGAGTCCATCTCTGTCCTGAAGCTCCTGTTTTCCTGGGGAAAAATATATCACTGAACTAAGATAAACATCATGACTATGAAAAGTCCACAAAACATATGTGACACATACATAAGCACAAGCCTTTTGTAGGGTGATGCATTTAGTGCAGCCCCTCATGTTGTGCTTGTTTGAGAAAGATATGTCCTTAAGTATGGGAAAGAGGGTGAGGAGTACAGATGCAAACCCAGCAGTTTTCCAGAATGCACACCACTGTGAATGGGGGCACGACTCAGTGAGATTGCTGCAGTGACATACAGAGGCTGGGATTAGGAGTTCACCAAGGGTGCTACACACAGTTCAAGGCAGGACATCCCTGATACAGAGAGTTAATAGTCAAATGATACAGGCAATACATAGAAGTTGGAAAACAAGGATTATAAACCAAAACAGACGTGTGCCTGCTCTCACTGCAGGCATCTGAATGTCTTCCTGCCACTCTACCTTCTCCTAATAGTGTTCAAACCTTATGCACAGGCATAACCACCTTGGGGTGGTTTCACCAGTCATTGCTTTCCTAGATGTGGCTTTTGAAGCAATAACTGAAGGATGAGAGTGCCTTACAAATGAGCTCATTGGGTGTTATTTGTGTTAAGAAGGAATGGTGATGTCCATGCAAGATAATAACCAGAGACAGGGTGAAGGGTGGGGACAGTTAGGAGGCAAGGCAGCGTGGCAGGTGAAAACAGTGCAAAGGCATAAGAGAGGAAGAATAAACAAGGTGCTTGGAGTAATGGGCATGAATAGAATTGGTTTTCTGTGTGTATGAAAGAAAGATGATGTATGTTTAAGAGAAGAAAAGACCACAAAGATGTGCAAGAGACTACAAAGATTTAGATGAGAGATTTCCTTGCTTTACTACCTCTACCTGGGAAGGACAAACATCAGGTTAATAGGTCCAAGATCACAGGAGTGATAATAATGTTGGTCAGCATAACCAAGAACAGGAGTCAAAGTAGAGTCACAATAAAAGAAGAGCTCAGTTTTGGCTGTGTTAAGTCAAACTTGAAGATAATGCAACTTTAAAAGAAACGGCAGGCACATAAGCTGAAAAGTGGCAGTGGCTGAAGGAAATATGCCAGGAATGAAAAAGTATATTTGCAATTTTCTAGCATAAAAATATTTCAAACAGAGCTGTCTAGAAGTTTTCTCCATGTTTGGTTTAATTACTTTTTCCCCAGGGCAAAAAGAATATTCTCCTTAAAGCTGTTAACAAAATGAGGTGCTGGTGATAGAGGGGCAGTGCTCTGTGGGAAAAGGGTAAAGGATATAACCTTCGTAGGGATTAAGAGAGTTGATCCAAGGTTTGCTAAAGGCAGAAAAAAAGTGCCAGCCAGCTGTTTTGCTGTATGCTTGTGCAACTGAGTCAGGTTAAAGCTATGGAGAAGAAAAGGCATCCATAGGGGATGGAGTATTTGCACAAGTTGCATCTGGGTAGGCAGCTGAATGTGCCAGATAAATACGAGAAAAAGATGTTCATGGAAGTTGAGAGCATCAGTGACACTCTTCTAAGATTTGTCTTCAGTATGCACAAAGGACATGGAAGAGAAATGTGGAAAGACTGAGGTCAGCATCTTAATGGCTGGTGGAGAGTAAAAGTTGATGCAATTGGGGGTAAAGAAGAAAAGTGAGAAGCGACAGTAAGGGGGAGGCAAAATAGCAGCCAAAAGATGCAGTGATTGATCAGGATGAGTTGAAAATCCATGATGAGGTAAGATGGCAAATATGTTAGCTTGCATCTGCATTGCATTGGCATCCCACAGTATACTCAGACTAGCACATGTGAAACACTAGTGCAAAACCAGCATGGCACAAGGGATTTAAACAGGCCTAGATGATGGCAACAAACAGCATCTATGATGAAGAGGATTTAGTCAGAGCTCTGGTAGCAGTATTCTAGAAGATTCTGAGCATGACAGAGGTCAGTAAAAACTGTTGAAAATCTTCTTCAAAATCCAGTACCTTAACACTTCAGACCCTAGATCCTAGTCCAAAGCCAGACTCCTTGTACACTTCCCAGCTTGCAGGACTGGCATCCAACTCAGTTTCCTGGACAGCATCAAACAGGAAACAGTGTAGCAAACCCACAGTTACTCTTCCTAAGCTTTCTCTTCCAGACTTCTGCAGATTTGATTCTGCAAGATCCTTTCCAGAAACAGGAAACAGCCTTTACCACTGCTGGGCACTGAACAGTCCTGGAAGTAAGCATCTTGTTTTTCTTATGCCATATTGGGTTAAAAGATGAAGTTTCCTGTTCCATCGTTTTTGCCTAACTTTTAACAGGCAAAGAAGAAAAATTAATTGAAATCTCTAAGGCTTTTTTAATAACTGGAGGTAGTACAGTCCCTATTTCTTACCAGACATGAGATTCAGGCTGGATGTGAGGAGGAGGTTCTTCACCATGAGAGTGGTGAAACCCTGGAATGGGTTGTCCAGGGAGGTGGTTGAGGCCCCGTCCCTGGAGGTGTTTAAGCCCAGGCTGGATGAGGCTCTGGCCAGCCTGATCTAGTGTGGGGTGTCCCTGCCCATGGCAGGGGGGTTGGAACTAGATGATCCTTGTGGTCCCTTCTAACCCTGAATGATACTATGATACTGTGATACTATGATACAATTTCTTCTGTCAATATGCTGCTGAAAATCCGAATGAGCTTCATAATAAAAACAAAAACAAAACCCCAAACCCACCCCCCCAAACACAAACACGCCACCACCAAAAAACTGAAACAACCAAACTCTTTTCTTTTTTCCTTCCTTCCTTCCTTCCTTCCTTCCTTCCTTCCTTCCTTCCTTCCTTCCTTCCTTCCTTCCTTCCTTCCTTCCTTCCTTCCTTCCTTCCTTCCTTCCTTCCTTCCTTCCTTCCTTCCTTCCTTCCTTCCTTCCTTCCTTCCTTCCTTCCTTCCTTCCTTCCTTCCTTCCTTCCTTCCTTCCTTCCTTCCTTCCTTCCTTCCTTCCTTCCTTCCTTCCTTCCTTCCTTCCTTCCTTCCTTCCTTCCTTCCTCCCTTCCTCCCTTCCTCCCTTCCTCCCTTCCTCCCTTCCTCCCTTCCCCCCCTTCCTCCCTTCCTTCCTCTGTTTGTTTCTTTCTTTCTTTCTTTCTCTTTCTTTCTTTCTTTCTTTCTTTCTTTCTTTCTTTCTTTCTTTCTTTCTTTCTTTCTTTCTTTCTTTCTTTCTTTCTTTCTTTCTTTCTTTCTTTCTTTCTTTCTTTCTTTCTTTCTTTCTTTCTTTCTTTCTTTCTTTCTTTCTTTCTTTCTTTCTTTCTTTCTTTCTTTCTTTCATGTGACGTACACTTTGTATTCGCTTTATTTGAAATGCTCTATTGGCCAACTCTAGAACAATACTTTCACATTAAAAACATGGATAGTCTAAGTCTCACAATCAAAATCATATCAAATGAGCTTTGGACCAAGTGTTTGTATTTACTGTAATCAATTGCAGTAGAAGGCAAAAAATTTACTCCTAATTCTTCTACCCAAGCCATACTTTTCTTCCTACAATACATGTTCACAGACGAGAACACAGGTGAGATGTTCTAATAAAAATGGAAGGGGCAGCACACAGCTGGTATGACAGCAATTTAACCTTTTTACCCTTTAACTTGAAGGCATACTGAAAATGCATTTTGACTCAAATAATTTGACAGATGTAGGCAGAAATGTTTAATACAGAGAAAATCTGGGTTGGTGCAAAGACATATTTTTGAGTTTACACCTATATTTAACCTTGTCTAAATACAGACCTCTATGTTTTGTAATTATCCATGCATTTTCCAAAGGTTCTCAGTCCTTTAATAAAATTGCAAACAACAGTTTGCAGAAACAAAAACCACTTACACTCTAGGTCTAGCCGACACAACTCCTACAGGATCCAGTACAAAAAGCTGCATGCAAAAGCTTCCTCCTCTCAGGTGTTTGTGTAATCTGCATAAAACCCTTAATAAAAAGAAAGGCAGGTGAAGATGTATCTTATCTGTCACTGCGCTAGGGCTGACCTGTCCTTTTATTGCTCTCCATACTATGGCAATGAGTGAAAACACAATGTTTCCTATTGTGTTTTCAGATGCAACTATTTGAACCTTCACAGCAAGGCCAGCAGTACTGCAGAAGGAGTAGTTTGCAGTGTGTGAACATGTGTACTGAATTCAATTCATCTGCAGTTTCTCATGCTCCGCTCATCATGTGTGAGCACTCTGCGCTGGGTTAGGAACTGGCTGGAGTCTGAGCCCAGAGAGTGGTGGTGAATGGTACCACATCCAGCTGGCAGCCAGGCACTAGTGGTGTCCCCTAGGGATCAGTGCTGGGCCCCATCCTGTTCAATATCTTTATTGATGATCTGGAGGAGGGGGTTGAGTCCATCATCAGTAAATTTGCAGATGACACCAAGCTGTTAGAGGGTGGGAGAGCTCTGCAGAGGGGCCTTGCCAGGCTGGACAGATGGGCAGAGTCCAAGGGCATGAGATTTAACACATCTAAGTGCCAGGTTCTACACAGTGGCCACAACAGCCCCATGCAGTGCTACAGGCTGGGGTCAGAGTGGCTGGAGAGCAACCAGGCAGAAGGGGAGCTGGGGGTGCTGGTTGATAGTAGGCTGAACAAGAGCCAGCAGTGTGCCCAGGTGGGTAAGAAGGCTAATGGCATCCTGGCCTGGATCAGGAATAGTGTGGCCAGCAGGAGCAGGGAGGTCATTGTGCCCTGTACTTAGCACTGGTTAGGCCACACCGTGAGTCCTGTGTCCAGTTGTGCTCACTTCAATTTAAGAAGGGCATTGAGACTCTTGAGCATGTCCAGAGAAAGACGATGAGGCTGGGGAGAGATCTTGAACACAGCCCTGTGAGGAGAAGCTGAGGGAGCTGGGGTTGCTTAGCCTGGAGAAGAGGAGGCTCACGGGAGACCTTCTTGCTCTCTACAACTACCTCAAGGGAGGTTGTAGCCAGGTGGGGGTTGGTCTCTTCTCCCAGGCAGCCAGCACCAGAACAAGAGGACACAGTCTCAGGCTGCACCAGGGGAGGTTCAGGCTGGAGGTCAGGAGGAAGTTTTACACAGAGAGAGTGATTGCCCATTGGAATGTGCTGCCCAGGGAGGTGGTGGAGTCACTGTCCCTGGAGGTGTTCAGAAAAGGATTGGATGTAGCACTTGGAGCCATGGTTTAGTTAGACATGATGTGTTGGGTGATAGGTTGGACTTCATGATCTCTGTGGTCTTATCCAACCTTATTGATTCTATGATTCTGTGATTAGTTTCCCTGCAACCGGTATCCTTATCAAGTATATAGACATCTATTTTCCTTCTGTACCATGGAGAAATCAGTACTTTTGGGCTCATTGTCATCTAAACCATCTAGAAGTTTACAAGTATTCTCAGATTGCTCTCATAACTCAGGAGAGGGTTTTAGGGAAAGCATACAATTGTAGTGCAGGATGGTGGGAATTTTTAAAAATTGTTTTGCTGGCCATGATGATTTATAATTAGAGAAAAGTTATAAGAGAAGATAAGTTGGTTTAAATTCTGACTTCCCACAGCTTAATGGAAAATGCTTTCCTTTTGCTCTGACATGTAAGTTTAACAGAATATCAAAAAGGATGAACTGAAGAGTATGCAGTGAGTGACAAGGTTGTAATAAGTGACAAGTATTAACATGGTAAATAATATATTTAGAATTACTATGAAATTTATCAAATATTTTCTCTAGAAAACTGAGCTATCATATAAGAAAAGGTTAAGTGACAAAATATGATTGAATGAGACACGATTTCTACATCTCTACTAGTTAGTATGTATCCAGGAATGATGCTGCAGAAGTTCTGACCACCTCTACTTTTGGTTTGTAAAGTTTAATTTTGCCTACAAGCAATATATATTTCAAAGTATGTCAATTATACTTAAGACACATTAATGCATTTTTAGAGTAATTTCTGTGTCAGTGAAATTATTGCCTGCTCCTCCCTCCCCCCCATCACTGCTGTCACATAGAACCATAACCAGTGCTTACATGGAAAAGAAATATTAGGAAACACATTAAAGATGATTTATCAGCTGGAAATAGGAAAGGGAGCCAAGAGCAGGTGATGAACTCTTCAGAACCACTGCATTAAGCTGAGACAGAAAAGGCTGTTCCATTATTTCAACTGACCTGAAATATATAATCAATTGGGACCAAGTTCCATTCTCATTCACTCTAGCCTAATTATATATTATTTGAATAGCATTATTCCTGATTTCTACTAACACAAGTGATCATCAGAATTTGGCTTTTACTTGCTGCCACAGAAAACATGATAAAAGAGCCTTGCCAAATCTAAAGCTGCAGGTAGGCACTGCTCACTCTTGTTCAGAGGTAAGGTCTTAGCTTACAAGTTTCACTGCTTGTAAATGAAACAATCTGTTTTTTCAGCAGAGTTCCTTGCTCAAACAGATAAGATTTAGAGCTAAAAAGTAAAATTAAAAAAACCCCTTAAATCTCCCATACTTAAAAGCCAGCACACAAACACACTGTACAAGTTGTTCAGTGCTACTTTAATATGCTCAAGGAAAAGATGCTGCTTAACAAGTAGTCTGCCAAATCCTGTATCAGCTGCAGTTTCCAGATAGAGGTAAAGCGCAGTCACATGTTGAGCACATTACAGTATCTAATCTGGAAGTCACAATGGGTGACTGATACAAGATTCTTTCCTGGCAGAAAACGTATTTGACAGAGGAGGTTACTTAGCAACATTTAGACATAGGGCTAAGATGACAATAAGACGGAAGTTTAATAAGGGTGCATGAGAGGACTAAAATTCAAGACTGACCATAACAATAGGAGGTAGTGCAAATGGTATCCTTCCATGTAGTCAGGATTCCCATAGGGAGGGTAGCCCAAATCTCTTGGACTCCATCTGAGTTTGTTCAGCAGTGGCTGTGATGGGATCCTGCAACAGCATCTTCAGCCCAACTGTTTTAGTGAGTCATCTCCGTCATCTTTTTCATCCACTGAGCCCATCCCTGAGGTCAGTGGCACAAGCAACTCGTGTTCACTCTGCACTGTCTCAAAATCCTTTATCTCTAATAGATTTTCCTGCACTGGGATACCACTAGTTAGGCTTATCAAAGTGCTCAACCTGCTTCTTTCCTCGTCTGTAACCTGTAGCTCAGCAATGCATGCAAATGTTCACTCACACAGTGATTAACCCTGGGAAAAGACAGAGTATTAAAGAGAATATCTTTTAATAATCCCCTTTGTCAGAAAGGAAACCTGGGGATTCCTCTGCTGCATTCTGTGGCAAATCTGATGAGCAAAGTGCTCCATTCATGCTCCGGTATTCACAGGGCCTAGTCTGATCTCAGTTACAAAGATGCCACGAGCCTGGAATGCCATTACAGTCAATTATTTAAAAATGAGATAAACCGGAAACCTGGTAGGTTGTGGACTCTTTTGCAGGGTATGTTGTGCAACACTGCAACAGCTTAGATTGCTTAATGGTCATTAAACTTTTCAGTAGAAAAATGCAAAATGGCCTCCCAAAAAGTAACAATGCTTCACCTCAGGAAAAGATTTTTCCAAAGGCTAGAAGAAATAAACAAGCCTACTCTCCGGGTTAATGCCTGGTGTTAGAAAGCTTAGAGCTGGTAAGAGATACCCCATTTCATGCTAATGTGTGTTTCCTACACAGCAATCAAATTTTGTATGCAAACTTTTAAATGAGCCTTCAACTTCAGTAGTTTAAATAGCCAGTTTAAAAAATCTGCTCTGCTTACTTGCTGTGTTTGAATAGCCACAGCAAAAAAAAATCTCTTTCACTTGAATAAGCAGCTGATCATTTTTCTGAAGTAAATATAGAAGGAACTTGAACTCAAAAGGAGCCGTATGTGGTAATCAGTGCATTACTCAGTGTAATGAGAAAATCATCTCTGTTTTCTAGAAGCATTAGACGATTACATGATAGTGGTATTATACTTTATCAGCACTAATACATCAACTGTGTAAGTGTACTCAGGAACACAAAAGTTGTTCTGGTAAGAACGCAGGCAGCGCCTGGCATTCCAGGGCTGTTTACACTCCCGAAATATCTCACGAGTCAATTTGCCAGCCTCATTTTTCCGATGATGCAACTATTTATCTCACATGACTAGGTCTATAGAAAGGTCCCCAAAGAGGAGAGGTGGCCATGCTGCCTGCCGTGCTCAGGGCCAGCTCCCCGCAACAGCCCCCTCGCTGCCACCGCAACTTTGCCCAGCTGCTGGACAAGCCTTGACTGAAAAGGTCTGGTTTACCTAGGGGACCGGCTCCTCCTCCTCCCCATTTTTATACTACTGTGGGGTTAATAGCTATGTCGTGTGGGGTCAGGGAAGACATCTGTGTCTCAGATAATATGCTTACGGTGATTACCACACATAATTGACTGACCTTCCCTCATTCTTTTCCTGCTGCAGGCCATGGCTGATAGGGTGAGATGCTCTAGAGGAGTTTATTTTCCATCACACACTATTGTGCTGCTGAGCAAATATTTTAGCAAGCTTTGAATGAATCACATTCCAGGCTTTGGGTTTGACAGTTAAAATATGAAGGCTGTGACCAATGTAATAATATTAGATTTTAAATGAACTCTGGGAGAAAACATGGGAAAATCCTCCTTAAAATCCATTTACAGATACCTAATAAAATCCTGTTCTGAGTGCTGAAGTCAACGAAAATTTTTGAGAATTCTTGTTCTTTCTTTCCCCCTCTCTTCAGGCCTCATCTTCTCACCTTGCTTGGAACACTTTAAGCTTGTGAGTTGGTTTGTCTCAAAAACTATCTGCAAGCCAGAGAGTCATAAATAAATAAACAGCTTTGCAAAAGCCAAGCTTCCAAGTAGGATATACTGAGGTCTATTTTAAGACCCTTCCTTCAAGAAAGAATATTAGAAACCCTCTTTTAGTTCATGGGGCTATGTGACAAAAATATACAACCTGGGCTATGCTGGGCTATTCTGCATAACCATTTATTCAGTGTTATAGTTGGCAAGAAATTAAAACAATAATAATCTCTGTTCAACAGCAAAGCAACATTTCCCCCTCTTCATATAACAAAAAAAAAAAAAAAAAAAGGAGAAAGTTTTATTTGCAATATACAGTTACAAAAGGAATGAGTAGATTAAAAAAAACCTCACAATTGTGAAAGGATAGCTTCATTTGTAACATTAAGATTTGAACTTTCTAATGCTGTTTTACTGTAGCTCTGTTTTATCTATCTAGCAATTAGTCTATCAATCTGTACATAATATACTCCCACAGGAATCAGTCTTTATATGTATCTATCTCTAAATCTATCTAACTATATATATGTGTGTATGTGTGTGTGTCCCAGGTTGGATTGTGAGTGATTAAAGCTTTGTGACAGGAATATTCATCTCTATTAGGGAAACAAGTAGGTACATAGAGCTGTTTGTACACATGTGCACACCTACATTCTCCCTCCTTAGAAAACCCTTTTGTCACATGGAAAATGATCTTTGCCATGCAACACCAGTGAGTATTTACGGCCTCTACTCAGAATTTCAGGCTGCAGCATTTTCACTGGGACCTAATGGGCGGAATGCTATGATACACTGAACAAATACATCTGTTCTTACTCCTGCAGCTGAAAGCTAACATTTGTGTGAATGAATGTGCCGGCACTGCAGCCAAAAAATGTTTCCAACCCCAGTACTTCCTCTACTTTAAATTGTCCAACAGCACGATCTGCATTCCTAGCTGCCACTTACAGAAATCCATTTGGACCTGCCATCATTTTTCACACATTCGATATAATTCATCCTCTCCCCAAAATGTAGCAACTGCTTCACGAGGAAAAATGTATATATTCTACACGTATGGGTGATCTTTAGACAAATCTCAGCATCACTTCATAATTATATACTACAAGTTTTAATTAACTAAAGCTCTGAAAATCATAATGCCTTATTAAAATGCAATTAATCCTTTGATTAAAAAACAAAAAGCACAAGTATTTACAACAAAAACACAAGTAGAATAATTACAAATATCATGTACCCATTTCTTTTATTTGGGTGTCACTTATGATGTCTCACGTTCCCTTCATTAATTCAAATACACACATTATCTCAAATCCACAGCAGACTGAGTGACAGTGGCCACCAAACACACAGCACTATATCCTATTGATTTCTGCAAATCCTGAACAATGCCATTTGCATGCTTGTTTCTGTAATAATAAAGATATGCCATTCAGAATTAAAGCACCGGCCAGACTAGTGGCAACTAATTGTGTTGTGTGTAATGAGTGCAATTTCAATTTGATATAACCCTCAGCTTTTCTTACAGCACTCGCTAAGTACTTTCAAGTCTTTGTGGGGAAATAATTGATTTTTTTGTGCTGTGGGCACAAGAAAATTATTATGATCTTTTGAATAATGCCAAAGAAAGGACCATGAATGATTTAAATTGGTATATGAAGAAGGCTTCACTGTGGATTGCAGTTTGACTGACATCCTACTAATGTAGTATCTAGATTAGCAATTTTTAAGGAGGCAGCTAATATAAAACTCGTAAAACAGAAAACATTGCTAACAGGGATTTTGTATTTGTTATTCAGTGAGGAATAACAATATAGGGACTTAAGGCACGTCAGACAAACACTGTACTATTACATAATTGCCCTTACTCTTTTCTTTTATGGCACATGTATTGAAGGGTATGTCTCAATTGATAAATTACACATTTAAAATATTTAGATACAATGGTACAGCACAAGGTTATCACAGCAGCTAAAGTCTGCTGTGGACACATTGATCTGTAAGCACCATGTACAAAACCTTTTGTTTTGCCTGATTGTGACAGGAAGGTTAATAAACTTCCAAAAATTACTATCCTGAAGAACTGAGATAATTGCCTTTCCTTTCAAAGGAAGGAAATATTTCTCCTAAATTGCTGCCCATGCCAGAGCACCATCCTCCCCATTTCATCCCCTGCACCATCAGGTTTTTATAAGAATGAAAAGTCAGAAACAGGTCTCAGGCATCTAAAGCAGCACCCCAAGACAAATTCAACCCAGTCACCTCCTGTACATAATTAATTGCCAATTGTTTCAATCTAAAGTCAATCTCCCTGTCTCCTTTCTTCTTGTGCCTAAACGACAAATGCATTTTATGGAGCAAAAATGGGGAATAAATAAGGACATTATCCACATTCCACCTTAAAATGCATACCTTCCAAATCTTATTCTTCAGAGGAGGGAATGTTGTTAATTTAGTTGGTCATAACTAAATAGTTTCTAATCTGGAGCAGGAGTCTGCTGAGAATATTGGACAGTTTAAAGGTTAATCACCATCGCCTGGTTACACAAGTGAGGCAGAACTAATTCCTCCAAAGGCAAATGGCTTGCAGTTTTATCAGCAGTGCAGATTAGAAGTGTTAATATACAGAATAGAATGGATGCTCAAGGGCCAGTTTTCCCTTATCGGCAAACTTTGCAACAGAACTCAGCTACTGCACAACCTCTGCACTTTCTATAATAAGGCCCCTCATTTTGCCTCTCGAGCAGAACTATCAAACAATCCTCCCCAAACCACTGCCACCAAAATCAGGGTATTACAGACCACAGCTAATTGGAAGATCACTATAATGAAGTAAAAGATAAAATACTTTGGCTGCTGGCCTAAAATGTGGATCAGCACAACATAGGAAGCTATCTGGCTATGTCACATTCTGAGAGATTTACATAAACAATAAACTCAAACCAACTGCCCCCCAAAATACATCTTTGTTTACAGTAAATGCAACCCAAAGCACTAGTTATAAAAAGTGGGGGGATTTACATATTCAGTATTCAGTATTATTAACAGAGCAGACTCTGCTGCCTCTATACCAGACGTGTAACTTGATGTGAGTATTTTAAGTGTATGCTCTGCAACAACAACAAAAGGTAGGACATGTAAGTACACATGTTGTGAAATATTACATATTCATGCCACTTGGTGTACACTTCTACACTAGAATGCCTTTATTATCATAGCACATCAGAGCACACACATTCTTACTTAACTTTCCCAAGGCTGTTCTATGCCTCAAGTGTTTTCCCTCAGAAAAAGGAAAGAGGAAGATCCATCAGTATCACATGCTATTTCTCAAATAAAACATGCTGACACAAAATCCTACCTGAAAAGCAAAGAAAAAGAAAAGTTACTTTGTGTAAAGATATCAAAGAGAAAAATGGGCAATTCTGTTCCACAAATAAGAATATTCACTGCAGAGAAAAGTCATATAAATTATTACAGTAATCATCTCTGTATGAGAACCCGGGGGATAATAAGCCTGAATTTTACCCATACTGGGCCTAAGCCTGCTCCTGCTGGATGAGTAGGGACTTCTGCTACCAACAGCAGTGGGCTCTGGATAGACTCTAAAGGTTCTCTTGGAGCTTCAGTGAAATTATCCAGGCTGTCCTTGCTGCATACCTACTGAGCTACCAGAACGTTAAAACTTTGCCCCATCCATCTTGCTACCCCACCCAACCTGTGCTCCATCTGAGGGAAGTATTTAATTTCAGGACACCAAGTACCTAAGTCCCATTCACATCTAAATTCAGTTTGGGAGAAGGGAGCAGAATGTCCTGAATTGAAGTGTTTTCCTAAATTAAAGGGCTGATGGTTTTTATGTAAGACATATAGACCTTAAACCAACCACATAAAATCTGATTCCTTCTGAGACCACCCCAAAGGAAGAAGTTTTTCACAGTGAAACAATGTTTCCTGGCCATGAACCACTAGAGACTATGTACCACATATCTCTGTCATGCTTTGCTAAGGAAACAGTAAAGGAAGACTGAAAAGATGTAGAAAGTAGACCACTCAGTCTTAAATGTTATCTACTACAATAAATATCTTTGAAACTGGAATTGGCGAACTACAAAACCTTGCTAGCTAGCAATAGAAAACACCATCTGTCGCACAATCTGATTTTCTTTAAGAATAATTTAATTACATACATGAAAGTATACTCCAAGCACATTATATGTAGCACAGCTAGGATAGACAAGTTGGCTTTTGAGAAGGATTTGTGGCTGGCCAGAGGGTGTCCCTTAATTGTTATTTCAGAATGTAATGTAATGGAATGGAATGGAATGGAATGGAATAGAATAGAATAGAATAGAATAGAATAGAATAGAATAGAATAGAATAGAATAGACCAGGTTGGAAGAGACATTCGAGATCATCGCGTCCAACCTATTATCCAACACCACCTAATCAACTAAACCATGACATCAAGCACCCTATCAAGTTTCCTCCTAAACACCTCCAATGATGGTGACTCCACCACCTCCCTGGGCAGCACATTCCAATGGGCAAACACTCTCTCTGTGTAGAATTTCTTCCTAACCTCTAGCCTAAACCTCCCCTGGCACAGCCTGAGACTGTGTCCTCTTGTTCTGGTGCTGGCTGCCTGGGAGAAGACACCAACCCCCACCTGGCTACAACCTCCCTTCAGGAAGTTGTAGACAGCGAGAAGGTCTCCCCTGAGCCTCCTCTTCTCCAGGCTAAGCAACCCCAGCTACCTCAGTCTCTCTTCATAGGGTTTGTGTTCCACACCCCTCACTAACTTCGTTGCCATTCTCTGTACACATTCCAGTAAGTCAACATCCTTCCTGAACTGAGGGGCCTAGAACTGGACACAGGACTCGAGGTGTGGCCTAACCAGTGCAGTGTACAGGGGCAGAATGACCTCCCTGCTGCTGCTGGCTACACTATTCCTGATACAGGCCAGGATGCAATACACCTATCTAGACTCACATTGAGCCATTACTGAGTGCCATCAGAGCAAAGATACTCTCAAATCCATAAAAATACCTTGTTGTCATCATACCCTACTGGAATCTCTCTCCTCTTCCCAAATCTCAGGTAAACTTTGAGTTTTACAATGTTACCTTAGAACCTGCAGCTCTGCAGTGTACAGGATCCATAGCTCTACCAACCAAAAAACCATCTATTAGAGTCAAGGTTGACACATTCCTAATCCCTCAGGGTCACATCAGCTACTCTTCACTGACAGAATCAATCAAAAAGGGGAGATGGTTTCTATAGCAAGGATCATAACTCTTTAGGAGGAAAACCACAGTAAAAAATTCTTTTCAAGTAATAGAGAGGAGATATTGCAGGCTACTCTTAACACACTGCTTCACAAATAAACCACACCTGAAGTTTGGTTCTGGTCTTGTTGTGTAACTGGATGTAGGTGCATTGCAGAGATGTAATCATGAGATGAAATTGAATACAGCTTCATCACCAAGTAGATTAGATAAAAACATTCATAGCTACTGCCGTAGGCATAAGCAGAAGCCATTAAGGACTCTAAAGGACTTGCAGATGGAGAATGTCGATACTAAAAGCTTGGAAAATTTCATTAAAAGTGAACACTAAAGACTAGCACTGACAATCCCCTTCCCTCATATAGGTCTCACCCCATTAGAAGATTTTACCAACTACCAAGAGGGCCCATCACCCTTTTACAGATCAGTTTAAAAAATTCCCCAGCACATTTGACACCTTGTTCAGGTAACAGGGTTGTTTACTATCACTCAGAGACCCACTCTACTGCCCCCAGAAATAAAGATTATAGGCTTCACCCTGACTGAAACCATCTTGTTAAACCTTTTAAATGGAGAAATATCCAACAGTGTGTTCAGATGATGTCAGTGAGGATTCATAAGTTATTAGGCACAAGAAACAATCTAACCACCAAATAAAACATGCTCTGAAGGGCACAACAAACTTACTAATAGGCAACAGACTACCTCCCACACTAAAAAAATCTACATATACAGTTGTAGAATAGAACCAAAACAACATGTAAGAGAAAACGTGCATATGTGTGAGAAGCATGTGATTGTAGTTATCTTAAGAGGACTCAGCACTACTCAAACACGATGAAATCAACACAATTCATAAATTTAGCACTTTGGTTTCTCCTGCAACTTCTGAAAAAATCCTTCCCTTTCATGCCTTTCCAATGTGAGGAATAAAATTAAAAGCAACAGAGAATAAAAGCACAGGCTATAGAGGAAGACATCTGCTGACCACATTCACCTGTATCTTCCTTCTGCTCATCTAAGCTCAGAATCACAGAACATTAGAGGTTGGAAGGGACCTCCAGAGATCATCGAGCCCAACCTCTCTGCAAAAGCAGGATCACCTAGGGTAGTCTGCACAGGAATGCATCCAAGAGTGTTTTGAATGTATCCAGAGTAGGAGACTCCACAACCTCCCTGGGCAGCCTGTTCTGTGCTTTTTCACCCTCACTGTAAAGAAGTTTCTCCTCATGCTGAGGTGAAACCTTCTGTGTTCAAGTTTGTATCCATTGTTCCTTGTGTTATTACTGTGCACCACCAAGAAGAGATTGGCCCCCTCCACTTGACACCCACCCCTCAGATATTTATATACATGGATCAGATCCCCTCTCAGTCTTCTCAGTACTAAACGGCCCCAGGGCTCTCAGTCTCTTCGTAGGGGAGATGCTCAAGTCCCCTAATCATCCTCATGGCTCTCCCTTGGACTCTCTCTAGCAGATCCCTGTTTCTCTTGAATTGAGGAGCCCCAAACTGGACTCAATACTCCAGGTGTGGTCTCACCAGGGCAGACTAGAGGGGTAGAAGAACCTCCCTGGACCTGCTGGACACACTTTTCTTGATGAATCCCAGGATACCATTGGGCCACAAGGGCACATTGCTATTCCATGCAGAACTTGCTGTCCATTAGGACTCCAAGGACTTTCTCCATTGAGCTGCTTTCCAGCAGGGCAGCCCCTAACCTGTACTGGTGCCTGTTGTTATTCCTCCTCAGGTGCAGAACCCTGCTCTTGTCCTTATTGAACTTCAGGAGGTTTGCCTTCACCTAGCTCTCCAGCCTGTCCAGATCTCATTGGATGGCTGCACAGTTTGATGGGGTGTCTGCCACCCCTCCTGACCCTAACCCCAAGTTTTGTATCATCAGCAAACTTGCTGAAGGTAAACTCAGTCACCTCATCTAGGTCATTGATAAAGATATTGAACAAAACTGGACGCAGTACTGATCCCTAGGGAACACCACTGGCTACAGACCTCCAAGTTGACTCTGTACTGCTGATGACAACCATCTGAATGTTTGTAGACAACATTCCCTCACTTGTCAATAGTGTTGCTGCTCATGAAGCACTAAAAGCTCTGAAGGGAATAATCATGTCCTGGCAGGAGGCTGTCCAAAATGACCCATCAGAGTTTTTCTGTCTTCAACGTTTCCACATACAGGATTTTTGGAAGCCAGTGATTTGAACCTAGTGATTCAGAACAGCAGGAATATGACTAGGTATAGTAGACACAGAAAATAAAAGATTCACTCTGCCTAGCCATGTAGGTCTTTATACAAGGCCTGTCATCTGACTATTCAAGTGCCTGTGTTGTTTGCAAGCATTTATGATCTGGAAGATTTGTTGTATGTATCTTTGCACATGGATAATTTTGTATATTTGCCAAACACGGGGAAATATAAATGAGTGACATGATCTCAAAAGGTAATCTATATCATTATAAACAACACAAATTTCTGTGGGGAAAAAATAAGGAAAAAAAAAGAAAGAAAATGAAGCAAGAATCTGTAATCTGGTCTGAGTGCAATTTAACTAGAATTTGCCACTGAATGGGTATATCATTTCATATTCGCCTACTCCTTGGCAAGGTTGAAAAATATCCATGGGCTTCTGTCAGTTATTCTCCTTTTATTCAGAACTGCATCATTCATAGCTAATCACCTATTTCTTTGCCTCTAGCAACCTGCCTAAACAGTTTGAGTATCTCCTTATTCAGCCCCCAGGCTAGTCTTTTATCAACAGTTTATTAGTGTCCTACCCTGCCAAAACTCACTCTTTCGTTGTTCCTTTGTTGTTTGTGTTCCCAACAACACCCCATCCCCACCCGCACACCTCCCCACCCTTCCTCAGATCACAATACCTGCATAGATGGTTTGAAGAAGACATATTAATACTTAGAGCCTACCCTTCCTTGCTTTTTTTTTGGTCATGTACCTGTAAATCACCAGATTGGTTATGGAACTATTAATGAAGATACAAAGAAAGTATTATGCTTGAGTACCTAATGACTTCAATCAATTTTTGCCACAAAATCCAGGTACCCAACTCCCTTTTGGCATCAGTAGACACTGTAAGTTAAACAGCCTCAAGGGGAGACTGGGCAGGACCACAGGACAGAAATGTATAGAGGGTTTTAGAAATACTTGGGAGCTATATCCATTTTAGGAAATTCTTCAGCTGGAAGCAGCTCAGAGCTGGGAGAATACTTAGGGGGAGGCATCAGATATGAGAGGCTGGTTCTCTACTCTTCCCTGCATACCCACTTAAATCTATTGTTGGAGCCAGGATATTGGGCTACACTGACCTTTGTTCTGAACCAGTATGCCTCTTATGTTCTTATTATGTTCTTATGTTAAGCAGGAAAAGAATTTAGCCTCTGGATAACACCCAGTTGTGCTTGAATTCAGCAGCAAAATTCCTTTTCTCTTTATTGTTTCAGATTTCAGAAATTAATTACAAAAAATAAAAAAAAGAATAAACAAAGTGAGGTCACCATTGCATGAAGTTTTCATTTGCTACCATTAAGAAATTAGCAGGACTTTTTATTCTACGTTGATGGGGATCTTTTCATCCTGAAAGCAAATGTTAGCCAGACGCCAGACTCCAGTAACATGCACCTTTATGAAGGCATTCGAAACAGCTCTCTGCACGATCCCTTCCAAAACATTATTCAAGAGAAAGAATTCCTGAATCTGAGGTCCTGAGGGATTTTAGGCAAAATAATGAGTTTGCAGCCTTCAGCAGAATATGTAGAATTACTAAAGTCTTTAAGTTCAGACTCTGGGTTCATCCACACATTGGCAATTTTGTGGCAGTTCTCACAGTGCTGTAGCTGGTTTATAATATTTCTTTGACTTAGCTGATTTTCTAATGATGTGATTTTAACACTGTCTGTCCAGATGGAGCTTCATCCCTCTTCATCAATGAAATGCTTTGGAGAAGGATCTCAGTGAATCCATCAGTGATTATCAAGCTTGATTTTCTTACTGCCTACAATAAATTCTGTCCCACAGATTCTACATGGAAAGATAAGAATTTATGTATCTCTAGAGGCCAAGATGTTGAACAGAAAAAAGGGGAGGGGGTGTGTGGGGGTGTGGAAAATGATCCACATAAACATCGTGAATAAAAACTGGGATGTGTTGAAGAAAATAATAACTTGTTTCAAGGGGTCAGGATGCCTTACAGAAGGATTAAAAAAGATACAGAAAAGGGAAACAGGAACTACACAGATCTAATTGCAAGGCTGGGGGGTTTGGGTCATAAGTTTCCAATCAAATGTTGAAATGGGCACACAGACCTCGCCTTTTACCGGATACATGTCAGGAATTTTATTTCCTCCACACATCACAGTTTGAAACAATCATGCACAGTTGCTTATTTAGGTCAACTGTACAAGCTGAAGTGAAATCAGACAAAATTACATGTAACAGCAGCAAAACTGAAGAGTCTTCATTCTACGTGGTTCTGAGCCTGGCATAGGAATAAGGAATTAGAACATGATGAATATTAATATTCAGATTGCTTGTGCATCAAGAAGTGGAACATCTCAGAACAGCTACCTCTGCTCTGCGCATCAACCTTTTATTCTTTGATCTTTTAAGTTATACAAACAGTAGTTGGATAAATATACATGTGGGGCTCAAAAAGCTACAGTATTTCACAATATCATATCTAGTCAGGGATTCTTCTGATTTATTTTTTTCCAGACCTGTTCTTGTGCACAATTTCCTTATGCCTCATTTGCTATAAAAATATTGGTCAATGAACAATGACTAACTAGACATTTGTCATTGTATAACTGAGAGTGAACTGTCTTTTTTGGTTTGTTTTTCATTTCCCGTGTATCTTAACTTTCATAATGCCTGTTTACATCAACACAGCAAATTTATTTACTGAGTTCTGTTTGCATAATTATTTATTTGTACTTTAATCATTAGAAAGCCAGAAATTTACCATAGTAAATTTGAAAATTTCACAGAAACTTGAAAGTTTCAAGACACATCTAGCTTTAAACATCTAAGTTAGGACTTCTTATCTGCTCCCATCTACCTAGAGCACCTTCTGGAGACAGAAATGTCTGTGGAGACTTCATGATTCTGAAAGTCAACTGCATTTGTCACCTCTTCCATGAAAGGCTTAATATAAAATGTGAAGTTTATGCGGCTAAATTTAACTCATTTACGGAAAACCTGTGGAGAAAACATGAAAGTTTGTACAATTTGGAACAGAAAAAATGTTAGGGTTTTGGCAATATAAATACAATGTTAGAAAAAGTCCATATCCAGCTACTGTATTAATAGAATCATAGAATCAATAAGTGTGGTGGTGAGAGAAGGCCCAACTCTCCCTACCCCACAAAGAAAGAAACCACAGCTAACTCAGTTGGAGAAGCAAAGGGTAGAGCTGTATTCACAAGCAATATGGAATACAGCTTGTATACACAACAATATATATTTATATAGTATTTACAATACATATAGAAATACACAGCAAAGAGAGTAATACAGGACAAAACTCCCTCCTCCGGACAGAGGAGGGTTCCCCCCCTGTACGCCCCTCTCTCCCCCCACCTCCCTTTTTCCCAAAAAAAGTGTTAGAGAGAGAGAAAAGGTAGTTATTAAGGAGGAAAATTCTTATTAGGCTTCAAAGCGCATGCAGGGATTAGTTTTGCTTATCTCAAGGTCAGCCCCGGCTAGTTGCTCAGAAGCAGACAGGCTGGAAAGGCAGAACAGACTGGAACAGAGTGAGACTCAAACTGAACTAAAACTTAAAGTTGCATTCTACCAAGCTACCAATGAAATTCGTTTAGAATATCTGAATGTTTTCGTTTTAATACCAAAAGCATTCACCCAGAGTGTCCCAGCACTGTCCCTTTCTTAAAGGCACAGCCTGAAACGGTCACAATAAGGCTGGCAAAGACCTGAGAGATCATCAAGTGCAACCTGTCACCCAACACCTCATGACTAAAAACCGTGGCTCCATGTGCCACATCCAATCCTTTTTTAAACACCTCCAGTGATGGTGACTCCACCACCTCCCTGGGCAGCACATTCCAATGGCCAATCTCTCTTTTTGGGAAGAATTCCTTCCTAACATCCAGCCTAAACCTCCCCTGGAGCAGCTTGAGACTGTGTCCTCTTGTTCTAGTACTGGTTGCCTGGGAGAAGAGACCAATCCCCACCTGGCTAGAACCTCCCTTCAGGTAGTTGTAGTGATCTGGATGAGAGCATGGAGTCGATCTTCAGTAAATTTGCAGATGACACCAAGCTGGGGACAGGAGTTGATCTGCTGGAGGGTAGAGAGGCTCTGCAGAGGGACCTCGACAGGCTGGACAGATGGGCAGAATCCAACGACATGAGATTTAATACATCCAAGTGCCAGGTTCTGCACATTGGCCACAACAACCCCATGCAGAGCTACAGGCTGGGGTCAGAGTGGCTGGAGAGCAGCCAGGCAGAGAGGAACCTGGGGGTGCTGGTTGATGGTAGGATGAACATGAGCCTGCAGTGTGCCCAGGAGGCCAGGAGGGCCAATGGCATCCTGGCCTGCATTAATAACAGTGTGGCCAGCAGGAGCAGGGAGGTCATTCTGCCCCTGTACACTGCACTGGTTAGGCCACACCTCGAGTCCTGTGTCCAGTTCTGGGCCCCTCAGTTTAGGAAGGATGTTGACTTGCTGGAACGAGTCCAGAGAAGGGCAACGAAGTTGGTGAGGGCCTTGGAACACAAGCCCTATGAGGAGAGACTGGGGGAGCTGGGGCTGCTTCGCCTGGAGATGAGGAGACTCAGGGGTGACGTTATTGCTGTCTACAACTACCTGAAGGGGGGTTGTAGACAGGCAGAGGTTGGTCTCTTCTCCAGGCAGCCAGCACCAGAACAAGAGGACACAGTCTCAGGCTGCGCCAGGGGAGGTTCAGGCTGGAGGTCAAGATGAAGTTTTACACAGAGAGAGTGATTGCCCATTGGAATGGACTGCCCAGGGAGGTGGTGGAGTCACCAACACTGGAGGTGTTCAGGAGGAAACTTGACAGGGTGCTTGGTTGCATGGGTTAGTTGATTAGGTGGTGTTGGATGATAGTTTGGATGCGATGATCTTGAAGGTCTCTTCCAACCTGGTTTATTCTATTCTATTCTAAGTCACAGAAGCATGAAAGTATTGTAACATGGAAGACAGCCCTGACACGGTGACAGAGAAAGCTAACAAAACACTCAAGAAAACTACACACTGAGTGCAGGCTTGCAGGAGGACACCCCACATTTACTGGTATCTGTCAGAGATTTCCAAAAATAATCACACATCCAATAAAATTCTATTAACTGAAGCACCTGATGAATGGGAAGATGAGAATTTCAACATACTGACTTTAAGAACCAATGCAACTACCTGAAGGGAGGTTGCAGCCAGGAGGGGGTTGGTCTCTTCTCCCAGGCAATCAGCACCAGAACAAGAGGACACAGTTTCAAGCTGCACCGGGGAATTTAGGCTCAAGGTGAGAAGAAAGTTCTTTACAGAGAGAGTTGTTAGCCATTGGAATGTGCTGCCTAGAGAGGTGGTGGAGTCACCATCCCTGGAGGTGTTCAAGAGGAGACTGGACGTGGCACTTGGTGCCATGGTCTAGTAGTCATGAGGTCTTGGTGACAGGTTGGACTTGATGATCTTCGAGGTCTTTTCCAACCTTATGAGTCTATGAAATCACTTAGAACTAACTTCTTTTTTTTTTTTTTTTTTTTCCCCTACCTTATGGCTGAAATGCTCCTCCATTCAAAGATGGCTACCTTTTGTTGTCATTCACATTGACATTTTAGGCTGGATGTTAGGAAGAAGCTCTATAGAGAGAGTGATTGCCCATTAGAATGAGCTGCCCAGGGAGGTGATGGAGTCACCATCTTTGGAGGTGTTCAGGAGCAGACTTGATGGGGTGCTTGGTGCCATGGGTTAGTTGTTTAGGTGGGTTGGATTGGTTGATGGGTTGGACATGATGATCTTGAAGGTCTCTTCCAACCTGGTCTGGTCTATTCTATTCTATTCTATTCTATTCTATTCTATTCTATTCTATTCTATTCTATTCTATAAGGTCTCCCCTGAGCCTCCTCTTCTCCAGGCTAAGCAACCCCAGCTCCCTCAGCCTCTCCCCACAGGGCTGTGCTCGAGACCTCCCCAGCCTTGTTGCCCTTCTCTGGACATGTTCAAGCGTCTCAATGTCCTTCTTATATTGAGGGGCCCAGAACTGGACACAGTACTCTTGTTAAGTCACCCATTAAACAACCATCCAAAGAGAATTATCAATATTGTGGTGTCGAGGGTTGGAAGGGTAAGGCCAAGAAGCCTCTTCCCTCCCCCCGTAAGTAAGGGGAAAGAAAAATTGAAGGGAAAGGAAAAAAAACCTCACAAGCTGAATTAGCAAAGCAGTGGAGCTATATATTTACAAAGCAATGTAGGGTATGCAGGGGAACATATATACAAATTTACAATATCTACAATATATACAAAGATATACAATAAAGTAACACAGAAATGAGAGTAACCCCCCTTGCCGAGGGGGGTTCCCCACCTCCGCTCTCCCCTCTCTCCCCCCTTTCCCCAGAGTAGGTTAGAAGAGAGAGAAAGAGAAAGAAAGAAGTTAAAAGCAGTTTTGTGTTAATTGGAAAGCAGTTAATACAGGCCTTATATCTTATCGGTTTCAAGGCCGAAGTCTTGGCAGAAAGCCCAGCACAGAGAGAGCTGCTGCCCAAAGAAGAGGCGGAAGCAAGACTGCAGAAAAGTGCTGGTAAGCCCAGTATACCTTCCTGCTGTCCCAGTTCAGAAGGTGCTTCCTCCCACTTCACCAATGAAATAGTTTAGATCCGTTCTTTCCGTTTACCAACTTCCATCCACCATATCCCCTTTCTTAAGGGGACAACGTCAACCGGTCACATGTGGGGCATTATAAATGAGCAAATATAATCAGAACTGGGATGACCTTTTTATGACAGAGAAGATAGAGCAATACTAAAAGCTGTTATTATTGCCCAAATCAGCAGGTAAAGTCTACTAGTGGGTTAAATATCTGGAAGGAGGAGGTGACATTTACATTCAAGGTGACTGCAATAGTTGGATAATCTCTCTATTACTTGGAATAATGTAGTGAAAGTGAGAGGATCCATTAACCAGAAATTTCTGATGTATGTCAGTAAGGTGAGTGGAATACTTTACCTGGCACTCAGAAGATAATTGCACCTGCATAACAGCTCACTGGCTGAACTCCATGTTGGTGATGAAGAGGTAGATGTTGTGTAAGGGAATGAGAATCATGGCTTGGCTTGTTTTTTGTAGGTAACGATGAGCCCTTTGTTATTTGTGTTTATGGCCTGGCTGTTTTAAACCAGTGGAAAACTGAGAGGGAGCAAAGGAATACAAGTTCCTGTTCTTAGCTCTGCAGTGCAAGTATGAACTTCATTACCACTGTGTATGCCTTCATCATCTCTAATTCAAAGTAGCCTATACACTCAGAAACTGAAATTGTTGTAGTGTGACAGGTTTGCAAACCAGTTTGTCTCATCAAGATCTATGCTGGCCACCAGCTGGTTTCCTGATGGTGTTTAAAGTTGTTGACTTAAAGCCATGCTGGCAATTTATCAGTGGGGCAGGGAGTTGAGTGGGAAGTACCTTTCTTTTGTCATGAACCAGACTCAGGACAGTGCATGCTCAATAACATGTGAAAGGGTAACTTGGGCTGCCTGTGCTGCCTCTTATCAACACAATGACTGCATCCACCTTAAGAGACCTAAATGGCATTTGGCTCGTGAAGAGGTTGCCTCCCTCCAGTTAAAATGGGGCAGTGGTAATCAGTGAGGACTCTTAATGTGAAGGCGGATATGAGATCAGGAACCTGGACTCCCTCTTGGTGCAGATGCTGAGAGCTAGTAAAAACCACAAAGAAAGTGAAAAAATCATTTCACAGAGCTTTTAGAGGTCTCATGAGGGGCTATGAAATTCCAATCAAGAGCCCAAAAAAAATTAAGGTTTGGAGTACCAAAAATCTTAAAAAGGTAAGTTTTACTTGCAGTTAGTTAAGATGTTTCTTTAAACATTAGTTTTAATTTTTTGTCATTCTATGGTATGTAAGAAAATGTTTAAAGACATTAAAAACCAAAAAATTGGAAAGAAGCAAATGAAAAGACTGTATTGTCAAATATATCAAAACAAGATGTTGGGACAATGCCAGGATATTCTAATTAAAAATTTATCCCAAATTATGTTTCAAGGAATTGACATAAATTCATAAAGCATTTGGATTTTAACTGATAAGTGTTTCCTAAATATTCCATACACAGAATGGACAGAAGGATGGAACAATGAATATTGAGCCAATAAAATATTAATTCATTTTAACCTATTCCATGATCAGAAGTACTGCTTACCTCTCCACAATAAAGTGTTATGGAGAAATACTCAATGGACAAAAGTGTACCATAGAAATACTTTATTATGTAGCTGTTCAGGTTTCTCTAGTGTGCAAAGTCAAAATAGTTAGGCTAATATCTACAGGTGCAATTGAAATTAACATATGAGCATGAAAAAAGCATTGTACTGAGATTTTTAACCAACTCCCCACAAACCAAACAAAATCTTACTAATGGTCCATCAGCTTTGATGTCATCTCCCAGATATCTGCACTTTACCCTTCCCCCCTCACCATTTCTCTCTAGTTTCTTCCACATAGCATAAGTGCATTGCAGGGGCTGACCAGTACACTTAATACCTACAAGCTATCCACTATGGGAGGACAGATAATGGAAAAAGCAAAACAAATCTACCTGGAAACTGCACATTATTTCCATGGAATCGTTGTTTCTGGTACTAGACTGAGAAGTAAGAGCTGTGGTGACTTTTTTCAACACCAGGAAGAGTTACTGAATCCCTGAGAAGTAAATAAAGTTTGTGAAAAACAGTTATAAAAAATGGATTTGTATATAAAAATCACGCATCCAGCACAAGAATGTAGGGAAGAGCACTGGGAGGAGGGAGAAGTAGAGAAATTAGAGGGAGGCAAAGAGAACTACAGCAATGCATCAGTGCTTGGCACCTCTGTATCCTGAGTAGCATGGCATAATTAAAGGATATTAAAGGTCTTTCTATCCCAGCAGTGCAAACTGAAAACAATAAACTGCTTTTTCTCAGTGCCTTTCCCACTCTTCTTGTTCCCACCTCTGAAATTCTGCTTGAGTTCATCTTTACCTTGACCTTGCTTCTGCTGAAATCCTTGTTCATGTCTTAATCACTTCGCATCTTGAATAGCGTGATTCCTTATACATTCTGTCGAAATCCCAACTCTCTCTAAATGTCAATAGGTCCAGAATGGTGTAGTCAGATTATTTTCTTGCTCCGTGTATGGATAAACAGTATGATAAAAGATGTGTTTATGTAGTAAAATTGAGAAGCTGCAACAGAAGTGCAAGGTGATTGTATATAGAACAGGGCTGTCAGATAACAGATGCACAGCAGCTAAAGACTGGTTAATATCCTAAGACACTACTGTGACAGTTGAACACCCACACATCAACAACAAAATACTTGTTTACTAGAACACATATAATAATATTAAGATCAAGAAATCTGGAAAGCCCTGGCTTTTCTATCTTTGCAGACAACAGACATCTACTGAGTGCCTTTGCCTTCCCAAACAACACATGCTTGGTATCAAAATAGACTCAGATCTTCAAAAGAACAATGTTGCTGCCATATAGGAAAAACCTATTGCTGTCTGCAGTCAAGGAGACAGTCAGCTCCTCAGGATTGCTTGTTCAGCCAAACAGTACCATGTTGTGTTTTGTTAACTGTGAAGAAGCTGTGCAAAGAAATTAGTTGCTGGTAGAAACTGGAGAAAAGATGTTACTTCACAGTGATGCAGGATCCTAAAAATCAGCTGTTTCAGGAAGTGTTTTTGATTTTATGGGAATCATATGAGTTTTTCTGTACTAAAACAAAGAAATGAAGTATATAGAGGTTACAAAAGTTCAGATGCTTGTAGTGTTGCTTGGAATTAAGGAGACACTGTGAGTATACTTGACTTCTCTGGAAATAAGGAAAAAATAGCTGTCTAATATTGCCTAGAATAGGCAGAATAGGTTTTTATCCCTTATTTATCACTATACATCCAACAGCGAAACAGGTAAACACAACATCAGCCTTCTTTTCTTAAAGCATCCTTAAATGCCTCTGACAGTATCTTCTACTGTTAACCAACAAAACATGTCCTACACAACACAAATCATCCTCCCCACCCCAAACCAACGACTTCACTCCTGAATGCAAAAGATCATTTCAGATGTCTCATCCATTGTTTCTATATACTCAAGAATAATTTTTGGCTCTGTAAGAAAGCATTTTCCTCACCTGAATGGCAATTAGAAAACTTAAAAGTAATATACAAATCCCTTCCTGAAACAGCAATAAGTCTCTAGAGTGCTTGCAAACCGATAAAACAAACCAGCATGGTTTAGATGATTAAAATATTTTATTTCAGTAGTTTTGATAACTTAAAATTATTTTTCCCATATTACTGCCTCGAATCAGTGAATAAAATTTCATTCTGAACTGACAGAAGAAAATTCCTGAGGAACAATTCTAGGAGTTAGTTTTGGGTTCAAACTTTATAGAAACCAATATCTTCCTGAAAGAAACCCAACTGTTCCCACCTTTGCTCTTCAGTTTGCTTAAGAACCAGTGATCTCAACCAGCTGTAGCTATTTCTGTAAAACCAGAGGCAAATCTGTTTCTGCCCTCCTGTCGCTGATCTTTCAGACATCATGCATAGGCCTGGAATTGGGAGGTGACCTTGATACTGAAGATGAAGCTGAGCACCCTAGAACTGATTTTGGCCTGGTTACATGCCTAAGTCAATTTTCAATTATTTCAGGTGCAAGTTGTGACACGTGCTGTAGCCCTCCCACTTTGTCTCCTCTCTTCATTACCATATGAAGACTTGCATTAGATGCCCACAGGCATTTTGCACATGCAAGCGTTTTCAATTACCCATCCTTCTGACAAGCATTGTGGTGCTTTTACACAGCAGCTTCAGATTCATGAATGGGGATTGTGGGTCACTGTCTTTCTCCTGCAGAATGATGAGCAGCACCCACTCGTGCCCTCAAGTCAGTTCTGCTGTGCCTCCTTAAATATGCTGTGAATCTATTTGTGGTGCCAACTGTGGAGAAGTATTTTTTTTTCAACAGAATTGTGAATCTGTTAG
Organism: Melanerpes formicivorus; assembly: GCF_026170545.1. Classification (NCBI taxonomy): domain Eukaryota; kingdom Metazoa; phylum Chordata; class Aves; order Piciformes; family Picidae; genus Melanerpes; species Melanerpes formicivorus. The sequence goes on along the minus strand of NW_027142395.1, from coordinate 4,157,228 downwards.
AATGGATTCCAATGGTGCTGCTCCTATATGTGCAAATAGGAAACCTAACTCCTGAGCCAACAATATTTGAGGGATTAATATGATTTCTCAATTTCTCATTAAAGAGAACTCTGAAATCTTTGGTAAGGAATATATTTAGCCTGCTTGTTCTCTCTCTCTTTCTTTCTTTTTTTCTTGTGTGTGTGGGTTTTTTTGGTGTGTGTTTTGTCTGTTTTTTGTTTTTAATGTATATTCTGCAACATGCTGTGATTTCTGGCCTGTTGATTAAGCAATCTTAATCTTTCTTAATTGCTTTAATGGCTTCATGGCCTCTCTTTTATACTCTCTGCCCGCTATGTTGTTGTTGCAAATGCTTTTGTATCTTAACTTTATGACTATACTAAGGACTTAAAGGAGACTGTGAAGTCTATTGTTGCTCTTGTTCTTTCCATTCTTTAAATTCCTGTTTCAGGCTCCTACTTTAGGTTGGCAATTTTTTGGATGCAATTGTATAAATGTGCATAAATTAAAAAACATTTGCACAGGAGCCATCAATAAAGGAGTTGATTTCGTTTTTTACAAACTCATAGTATAGTTTTTCTTTTGGTTCCAAAGACCTGTGATACAGTCTAGCAGCTTGCTATTCAAATATGGCTGTGAGAATCCTCCTTTTACAGTTTGTAGATGACTTTGGTAAGTCTGCCCTGGAAGTTTTTGCTATGATATATATAAACAAAAGCTGAGGAATCCACAAATTAGCTGTGGTTTGTGTTGTTGGTGTTTCCCAGGGGTTTATTTTGAAACAAAAGAGAAGATAAGACAAGGAACTGTCAGGGTTTTATGGTTGTTGTTGGGATTTTTTGTTTTGTTTTGTTTCTACAGTGGATATCACTTAAATTTCACAATGTCTAGGTCAGTAATGTTTACTGAGCACTGTTTTATTTGTAGTGTTAAATGGAAAGCCAGAAGACAGACCAAGTAAATTATGAACTTAGACTTGCCCAGTCAGCTTACTGACTAAACTTTCAACCTACTCTTTCTCTACATGAAGAGCTGGAATGTCAGCAGAAATATATGGACCCCATCATCAGGCCATGGGCTGAATACAGCATCATCACAGAAGGTTGCACTTAAATAGGGCAGAAGATTGCACTTAAATAGGGCAGACACTTGCAAGAGATGTATCGGTGAAAGACAATAATTATAATGAAATGCTTCATTAACATCTGTAAGTAACCCTAGCCACAAAAGTATTTGCCACAAACTCTACCCAGGGTACATTTTGCAAAGATATGCAGGTAAGTAGGAAAAAATTAGGAAATATTTCATCTAAGTAATGCTAGTAGCTAAATCTGAAGTTACTTATTTGCCCAACATTAAGTTATTTCCATCTACTTCCAAATCTAGATCTAGTCTAGAGCCAACTGTGCAAAATCAAAAGCAAAACTGTGAAGGCAGTAACATCTATGGAAATAATTTCACTCCTCTCAGAAGGGAGAAGGTAATGCACAGTAATTGCAATACCCACAAACAGCAAATCTTTAAAACTGTCAGTAGTCCAGAAATGTGTCACTTAGACCACTGTAATTATGGGAGAAAAGGTGACATTCAGGGCTGGAAAAAGAAACATGCTTGTGGTAGAGTCTTTTTATAGGAAAATGTCACCTGTTTAAAAGCTGTTCAGAAATTTGGCAAGCTAGAAATAATCATGGCTGACATTCCTTGGCAAAGAGCAGATGAAAAGATCAAAACGGGGTAACAGATAAAAGCAATCTGGCTCATGGTTCCATCTTTCAATTTACAATGGCAGTAGCAATGTCAAACATTCCAAATGCTGAAACCTGATGCAGTATGAGCATGGATGAAAGCAGAGGAAAACTGCCAAAGGTTGATAACAATTCATGCTGGCAATTTGAAGAAGAGACCAATGCACTGCACTCAATTAGAAATATTTATGCATATGCATAAAGAATGTTATTTGCTTAGTTTTGGTGCAATGTGAAATGCCAACAGCTAAGATTTACAAGCTTTATTAAGATTTATTAAGATCTGTGGTTATCAGTGCAATGTTACTCTTCATCCTTTCCTTTATTATGTATGTATCACATAAATGGAAGCAAGCTTTGAACCTGTGTCAAACAATGAAATCCAAACATCATAAAACCTGCCCAGCACAGATGACAAATTTAACCTGAAAGTCCGACTAAAAATCCTAATGTCCATTTTATCCTATTCTATCTGAATAACAGTTTTGAAATAGTTCTCCATATGCTGTTTGCTAGGATGGCTTTTGTTGTTGATTTGGGTGATCAGGGTCAAGGGAAATATTCTTAAAAGAATTTTGATCCATGCAACTCTAGTATTAATTTCACTTTGCAATGCCACCAGGGTAAAGTTCTGAATATTTATCATTGACATTGAAACAAGAGGCTCAGAGCTCTCATAACCAAAGTCAGGAAAAGGCAGTTTTCCCAGTGATGAAGACTGACAATCAGGAGAAGCCAAAAGGACAAGGTATTTTAATGAGGTCTGTCTCACATTTCTACAACTTTTTCATTCAATCTTACTATTTTGTCTTTTGATACTTAGCAATGTTGCTCAGTTTTTCGTGCCAAGGTATGAGTTAGGACTTGGTTTACAGAGCCCCAGTTTACTCAGAAAGTCTGTTCATTGGATTAGCAGGTACTTTTAATACTAATTTACCAATAAACAAAAGTAATATTTAACATCTGACTACAGATGCCACACCAGCTCTAGTAGAAAGAAAGATTTGTTTCCTGGCTTTTAAATGTGTTTCTAAAGCATCTGAAACACCTTTCTGTAGTAGAGTCCGCTGTTCCACTGTGGGAACACTGGAAATTAGACATCTGACTTTTGCCTTTTATTTTTCCTAGCCTGCACTCTTTTGTTTTAAGGAATAAAAAAACTGAGAGTGTTTTACCTACCCTACAAAAGGGGATTGAGAAAGCAGCTGCAAAATGTAAAATAGTTGTTTATGTCTACAGTTACCTTTCTATGTCAAACAGGAAGGATCAGCCCTGTGTAAAACATGCTGGGAAAAAAGCCCCTGCGAAAAGGGAGCCCTATCTGGGTGGGAGCTGGGATGTAGGAAAACAGATTAAGGAATGTGTAGTGCTCAGTGCTCTTAATAAACCAGACTGAAATGTTCTCTCTCTCTTTTTTTTTTTTTTTCCTTTTTTTTTTTTTTTCTTTTTTTAATTAATTAAATTTTCAGGAAAAACAACTTCTGCAATTTTTGACTAGCTCTGGCCTTTGTATTAATTTACTTTCCTGGGACTTGGGGAAGGGTTGGTATTTAATGAGACAGCCCTGGCCTTATTGAATTCACTCAATATTTTCCATAGACTTTACTATGCCTCTGGTGTTGCTTGAATCTCAGAGAACTGAAGTTTCAGCTAGCAATAAAATCTCTTTTCCAATCTGTTTACTTCATGAGAAAAAGGTAACAGGTTTAGAGGAATTTAAAAAAAAAAAAGAAAAAAGGCAGTTATCCAACAACCATGGCTGTCGTTGCATGAAATGGTGAACTAAAAAGCCAGGAGGGCTTCCTGCGAAGCAAAGGACTCATGACAATATAAGGAACATCTTACAATAACATCACAACCATCACACTTCATCAGCATCACCAATCTTTCCCAAACTCACTCCTCTCACAGGCACAAACTGATGCAAATAGAAGAAAAGAGAGACAAATAATGCAATGTAGCATTACTATGAGAACCAAGGGACTACAGAGACAATAGGAAGTCAATAGTAAAAGTCTGGAACTAGAAAATATTAGTATTATTGTTACATAAATAATTGAAGACTTATGACACAAAGGGTACTCAAACCCACATAGAACCCACCTCAGAACCTCCAGGTGTTACTATAACAATTGTCCCACTTCTAGGTCTTTGCCAATGTTCTGATTCCTCAAACACTTAAGTGCTTGCTTTCAATAATGTAAGGAATCATGGTAGATCCACTATGTATATTTGTATATGAAACACCAACTATGTGTTTGGTACATCACAAATATAGTGATGGCAGGGCAAAATTTGAAGACTGGGGATAGAGGGGTATTAATCATGTGCTGTGATAGGGAACTGCAGAATTTAAAATGAGGAGATCATTCCAAGTGGTGGGGAAAAAGCAAAATGAAGAGCATGACTTGGAACTACAATTCCACCAAGATCTGTGCCTGGACTGAGTACTATGATGCATCCATAGACCTACCAGAGCCAAAAGACCTCCTTGTTCAACAATCTTTCAAACAAACTTGAAACACTGCAATTGATGAGTGAAAGGTTTGTGTATTACAGCTCTGCACATCCTCAAGGCTGGAACTTAGGAGACATGAAGTTTTAGGTTCATTTTGAATGTTGTCAGTGTGATGTAAAATACAGAGGATGTGAAACAAAAGTTGCTAGAAAGCTGTGAAATGTAAAGAGAAGTATGTTACATTTAGCACTCAGGTTTTGATAGTCATCTTTGTTTGCTGGCCATGTACCTTTCTTGTTGCAATTTTTGCTTGTCCAACTCCACCCCCACTCAGATCTGTGTAAAAGGTCTTGTTAGAAGCTCCAGTTCAGCAGGGTACATGCGTGTATATTTGGGCTCCAGTTCAGGAGGGTACATGGGTGCATATTTGGCTTTCACTACAAGACATCCACCTGATTTTTGTGAAGCTGTTTAGGCACTTACGCTCATAAAAACATTCTGAATTGACTCCAAAGTCCATTTTCATTCTCTTTCTTCCAACTAACATCATGGACATTTTAATTCTTTCCTTTGGCTTCCTCTCACATGCCCTTTAAACTCACCATCTCTGTTCATAGTGCCTTAAAATTTCTGCATACTCACCAGCAATTCTCCTCTCATTTTCTTCCACTTATTCTGTCTGAATCCACTCTCTTGTCTAATGTTATGCAGTTCCCTTGACTTGTTTCTCCTGCTCTGGACCTTAAGTAGCATCAGAGGTTTGGTTTTTTTTCCTGCTTTGGAAACAGCATCCCTGGCCTCTGTCTTCATCTAAGTAGTCTTTGAGCCTTTTCTGACCATCATTATTTTTCATACTCCAGTTCTTCACAAAAAGACAAGAAAAAATGGGACAATATGATACAGGAGTGTATCAGAAGAGCTGAGACTCTTCAGAAAATGAAATTATAATAACTCTGTACTTAATCAGTGTACTTGAATCAGTATTTTTCAGAGACTATTTAGAGTTACAGTTTAATAGCATAAATAGTGAGATAGCAAATAACAGTCTACTTGATGAAGGGTCTGCATTGCCTGCCTCAAAGAACTGAAGCTTCAACCCTCCTCAGAATGGACCTCAAAGCCACAGTTAAATACACGTTGTGGAGCACAGCAAGAACAGGCAAGAGAAAAGACCTTCTTCCAAACAAGATTCTTTCATTTCTGGCTATGTGATGACTTTTTGTCTAAGGTTATGTATGCACTGAAGACTGCAGTGCCATGGAGCAATGTGTTGGCTTAGCTCCTGGAGGTGGTCTTGCTCCAGGGGATTGAAGTACCATCAAAGTCTTGATTGTTGTACTACTTAGTTTGATCCTGTGCTGCACCTGAGCTGTTTGGTTTAAAGTTTGTAGCCCTGCAGAGCAGACATCCACCATGAAGGGTGTGGTAGTTTTAGGGTATGCCTTTAAAGTTTAGCTGCAGATTTTGAGCAAAAAAGTAGAAAAATATAAATAAATCACTATTGGGTGTAAAAAGGAAAACAAAAGATTATTCTAAACAAATTCATTGGATGAATGTCTGGGATAAGAGAAGCTGTATCAGAACAATTCTTCACGTTTCACTTCCATTCCCATTCCTTTTCTCCTCTCTTCTATCTTGGCTGTTATTGCTTTGCTGGGGAGAAGATAACACACTTCTGACTGACCTTGAGATAAGCTTAAGACCACTTTCTCTCAGCTCCTCTCTCTTGGTACAGGGGGTTTTGGGTGAGGGGGGAGTGGAGCAGTTTCCCTGGTCTTTCTGACCAGGGGGGGTTTCATGCTGTTTGCTAATTGTAAATATCTGTATAACATTGTAACTCCTGTATATTTTGAACATCTTCATTGCATTCCATTGTAGAGTGTAGTTTTTGCTTGTAAATACAGCTTCATGTGCTTCTAAGCGAGTTGGTCTGGCTTTAAGTTAATGCTGGGGGGAAACTTCAACCCACTACAACCCGCTACTTTTGGTTTAGTAGAGGGAATAGTCATTGGATACAATGATAGTAAATCAAATACATCTTATTTTTGACAATTCATAGACTGCAAAGAAAGAGACCATTACAATAGTTTGGAAGCCAAATAAATGGATCAAAGAATGGCTTGACTGCACTTTTGTGATTGAGTAGGCATGTAATCTGCTAGGCTCATTCAAATCTCTGCCTCCTGCACCTATTATAAAGGAAGTAACTGTAGCCCACTCAGATGCCTACCTATATTTATTCAGGAGCCCTCAGAGGATTTCACAAGAGAACTTTCTAGATAGCTAGACTACTTCTCTGCACAAGCAAACTGTGTCTTTTAGTTGATGCCTACAAGATTTTATGCCCAAGAATTTATGATAATTTATTTTTAAAAGCTGTAATATTAACTTTGCAGGAAAAACCTTGCAAGGAAAATGACTTGCACTGGAGCCTGTTTGCTGATTTGTGTAAAAGCAACACAGTATGGAGGAAGGCTAATTTCTCTTGCCAAAAACCAAACCAAACTAAAACCCGTGGATGCTTAGTGACAGCCTTTCTAGCCCATAAAAGATTCTTCATAAATGTCAGTCTAATCCTTTAGAAAAATATTTCACAACAATAAAAAAGCTCTGTCCATTTTGCTTCCAGCAGGCTGGAATAATATGTTATGTGAAAACCACATACCGAATCTGTCCATCTATTTTCCCTGCAAAACACTTGCTAATCATACTGTTAAAGGGGATGAACATATTTTAGAATATTAAATTTTGATTTGGCAATGACAAATTTTAATATTAAAACACATATAATGACTCTTAGATTAAGCTTTTCTGATGTACTTAATACCCAAGCTAAATAACTAATCCACAGAGACCAGGGGGTAGTCTCATCAGCTAGTAAGATTACAATTTTAGGACATACTGTAGAGGACACAGGGAAATGCAGTCTCACAGATTTCTTAATAATATTCACCATATATTGGCTACTCAAAATCACCTGGCATATAAATTAGAAAAAAAAAAACACCCCCTTATAATCCTTAGATGTGCCTAGCACACAACTACAACTGTGTAGTTTTATCATTTACAAAATAAGAAACACAGAAACTATTGGGTGAACTGTATTTTGTTCAATGGTTTGTTTAGCAAAACACAAATGCTGTTCAGATTTTATATATATATATTCCTGAGGGAAGAATTACTTTCCAAAAAGAGCTGGTCAGTCACAGAACAAGTGCAACACTGAAATCATTAACCACAGGTGAAAATTCAGTGCACGGTTCCTAAAAGAGAAATTTTCCTACTATTTCTGTCATGGTATGATGGCAATGCAAGAAAAATCCTTTAGCTCAAATTAATTTAAAAATGATTACTGGATCTGTTATATTTTTATTCAGACCAGAAAAGATTGTAATGAACAACCCATGTGGCACATAATATATATCAAGCAACAAGAATTCACCATTCTAATTAATATGTATGCATGCACCCATATAGGAATTGTATTCACATACACACACTGATGTGTTCATCCATATCCACACATACATACATGACGAATGCCTATGCATTCAGCAGTGCTTCTAATAGAGTTGTGCACACACATATACTAGAGGGATGCAACATGAACTGTTTCAGAGAGCAAATTCTTTTTTAAAACAATCTATCTGAGAGATGCTGTGTTTCAAATAATTGTGATGCCTCTGTCTTGTACATATATAAGCATAAATAAACACAGATGAATTGTCGGTTTTCTCAACCTTGCTTTTACCCATTCAGCAATTTTTAATTTTTTAATTTTTAAATTTTTTAATTTTTTAATTTTTTAATTTTTATTTTTTTTTTAAGGCTGTGATCTATTTCATAAACACTGGAAATTTTTGTCTTTCCTCAGCCATGTCTGCACGCAGGAAAACAAAGTTAATTTAATTTGTCCTTAATGATTTGTAGGCAGATTATTTCATGAAGTCTTCAGTTACATTTTACAAGTATTTTTCAAAAGCCTATGAAAAATGATAAAAGAGAAGGCACTGAAGATTCCTGTTTAAAGGGTTCTTAATGGAGTTTTTTCATAAATTGCTTTTCACAGGCTTCATTAAATGGTTTAAGTTGTTTTGGTATTAAACAGCTCTTTATAGAAAAAAAAAAACAACACACCTCCCCACCTCTTTATAAAAAAGTCCCAAACAAACAAAAAGCCCAAACCAATTTAACCTTATTAAAAAGCACCCTTCTAATGACTGTTCTCACTCAGAACCAAATATAAAACAAGAGGTGTGTACACTTGAGAAGTTCCTTGCAGCTTTCTTTGTAATTGTCAAATAGTTCAAATTCTTAAACGCTATGCTAGCTGTAATAGAATATATATTCCAGCTATGTAACAGATTTTTCTGTCAAGCCAGCAAACAGAATTCAGGGTAAACCTAGATCCTAAATTTTAAAGAAGTCATAAGGAGGCAGTAAGTTACTTGGATGACTTGCTTTCTTAAAAAAAACTGATATATGATTTACATTCTCCAGGAGAACAAAGATAGAATTTGTGTACAAACAGATGTCTCTGCAGAAGAGTAGGGTTTCTACTATTTAGCATACCTACAGCTCAGCACATTTTTAACCTGAATACTATTTGCTTCCTTAAGCACCTATATGGGAAAAACAAATTAAAGCAATCAGAAGATAATGGGACTGGTTCTTTAAAGTGAGCAGGATTGGTCCCAATGTATTGTTAGCTTGAAGAAGAGACTTTGCTTTCTTCGTGTACCTGTTAATACAGGTATCTCTTCAGCTTTGCAGAAAAGATGCTGCCATAGAAGAATTTCTGTCATCAATATTTTCCATACATTTTTTTTCCTGAATATGCATAGAAGCTCTTGGCTTGCCAAGGTAGTGTGGGACAGAAAATTCAGATCCTTGCACAGGCCTATCCTGGGAAGTACAGATATCAGACTATGGGATTTCTGGTCCCTAAAAAACTGTTACTGTCCACTTGTTGACAATGACCTACACAAAACCTGTGGAAGAAAATATGTTAGAGAGATGATGTGTGTCATAACCACAATGTGCAGTCGCAAACCATTGCAAAATACATACAAAACCACACTGAGGAGCAGCAGCATCACAAGAACAGCAGTGAGTTAAATTGTGCTCTCTCAAAGAAGAGGCCCTGCAAGGCACAGTTTTTGAGCAGCAGGTTTGGAAAGGACTCTGCTCCTCAGCTGGCTCCTTGCTGCATGTGATGCTCCTGTGGCAGTCTGAGTGGGATGTGGAGCTGGGCGACAACTAGGTAAGAGAAAGCAAACTGGCATAAGTGAACCACCAGGCTCCTCAGTGCAAGTCCCTGCTTAATATTTATTTTAATGAAATAAAATAGAAACTGTATTGCAGCATTTTTAATCACTCAAAATTATCATCCTTCTTTGTCACCAAAACAGCACAATAGATAATTGATAACACAGCGCAACACCCAGTGGTATGTTCGTGCTAATTCCTGATGGCTTTTAAAAATGAATTTGGGAAGCTATCTATATACCTACACAAAGGTCTTATTTTATTATTAACTGCAATAGTTTCATACTGGAACCCTAATATTACAGGGCAATTTAGCAGAAACTATTGAACTTGTGAACTGTTAACAATATAAATAACACAATAATAGTGAAGAATCCAAACACTTAGAGGCAGCAAACTAATAATCAGTGGCACTTTTATGCCAAATAAGCTACCAGGGAATTTCTAATTCCCCCTCCCTCGCAGCAACACCACAGTGTTTCAAGGCATTTCTTTTCCAAGGAAATAAGCTGACTAGTACCCCAGCCCAACACCAGGGTGGCTTTCTCCTCTGCCCACAGGTATGTTTTATCATGCCCCCAAACAATTTGTGCTCTCCTCCTGCTCCCAACGGGGCTGTGGTGCGCAAGGCCTGCAGGTTGTCATCCCCATCCCGGGCTGAGCAAACAAGAAGCGTTTCCAGCACCTCCCTGTCACAAGCTGATTTGTCTTGCAAGAAGCCAGGAAGTAAATAAATAGGTCCAGCGAGCCAGGCTTTGCCTGTATACACCTGTATCAACAAGGATGCAAGCACAATTACCTTACCTTAATGAACTTAATCTTTAATTTCACAGCCCGGCCCTTGTGCTCAGCCTCTTAACAAAGGAGCCGAACTGTTTTAGTCCATATGACCACCCTTCCTCCAACAGCTGTGGAAACTTAAAGCCACGACAAGGATTTTTGCCCCTTGTGAAACTGTCAAAAGCAATAAATATTTTTCTTTTTTTCCATCATTAGACCCCGCTAAGAAAGCCTGCCCTTTGTCCACTGTAATTCCCAGAGCTCACGGGGCAGGAGCTTTATTGTCCCAAATGAATCCTGAAGTGTGAACAATGTGGGGGGAAGCGGCCACCCTTTTCGGGAGGGTGTAGCTGTGAGGAATGCGGCGCTTCCCCACGGACGGCTCCACCAAAAGAGCACTTGTGTTTTTTAACACTGGCCTTTCAGGAGGATGCTCGAGTTAAGGCATTGTGGCCCACTGTAAATAGATGCACTCGCCAGAATGGGGCTTCGTCATCCCTAATTAGGGAAGTAACTCCAGAGAGACAGCATGTCACTTGCAAGACTGGGCTCATTGTTGGGTTTGTGCGCGTCCCCACAATGTGAGGTAATTGGAGTTGTACCTTTTAGAAAGCTGCTAATTTCACATAGGAAGTGCTAACAAGACCTTTGTGTGCCATGTTTTCCTTCGTCCTTTCTAAGGAAGTTACAGAGCTCGAGTACTGGGAATGGCTGGGCCAAGGCCTGCTGGAGGAGGCTGCGGTAATGAACCACTTCAGCCCCCCGCCAGAAAAAGGAGGCCTAATTTTCGGGCCTGAGAAGACTAGGCTGGACAAAAGGTTCTGTTTAAGCTTATTATACGGGACATTCTCAGTGCCTACACAGCTTTCCGCGAAATGACCCTCTCAAAATAAGTGCATCAAGTTTGAGCAAATAGAAACATGCAACTTTCAAGGCTGGGGGTTACAGTTTTCTTTACAAAGCCATTTATATAATGTAAGCTGCAATTAGCGTGGAACAGAGCAACAAGATCCAGCGAGGGAAGTTCCCTCGACAAAGGACAGAAATTAGGGGAATAAGTAACAGTTAAATATTGGCTTTGGACAACTGGCTGAAAAGGCCTTCCCAATCAGCTGCAGATGCAGAAAAATAAAATCATCTTGCCCCAAGTCTCTTCTGCCACAAAGTTTGGCTTTCAAATGGCCGCCTGATTAATTCCACTAATTTTAAATCATCCAGACTGAATGGATTTGGGCTTAAAAAAAAAAAAAAGGAAAAAAAAGGAAGCACTGAAAAGCCCTTTTGGCTTTTAAGCCTGACAATATCATCAAAATGTCCATAGGAATTACATATAAAATCTCAAGCGGTAATGAAACAAATTACTACTTGCAGTATGAAAAGTCTGCAAAAGCTTTTTATAGACTTGAAATACAGAAGTTATATAAACTACTCAGGGAAAAGAATTAGAAAATGACCTTTGCTGATCAGGGGCAAAAATGAACAGTCTTCAGGGGAAATAAAAAATTCACTGTTAACAATGGCTTTTAATGCCATTTTGCTTCCTTCATTTATCTAATAATCGTGGCAAGGTTAGGGTAAACAATGAACAGTATGTTTTCACATATTCCACCTTTAGTGTCCTCCATATGAATTTCTAAAACACTTAAGAGAATAGATACATAAACCTGTGACCTTCAAATGAGCTTTTTGCTACTTCCAACATTTTGAATAAAAAAGGTCAGAAAATTGAACCACTTCTGCACAGTAATGAATTCCATTCTGTTGGGTAAACAAAGCTAAATTTTAAAACATGGACCTGACATCTCTATAGCTCAAGAAGCTTTTCTCTTCTTCAGGCGCGTGGGGGGTGGGGAGGGTGAGGAATGTGAGCACTCCACCAGCCAGCCCCTAAACCACTGCAGCATCCACCAAGGGGAGGAGGAGGAGACAAAAATATTTGGTTTTATTTAACGAACAGCTGTGATTTCCAAGGCCAGTGTGACACAAACATCTGATTTTTTAAGACTTTTTTTTTTCTTCACCTCTCACCCCCCCCAGCAAATAATTGATCCAGTTCACACAAAAAGAAGCCAGCACTATGCTCGTAGAGCTAGCTCTTACTGCCGAGGGCCTTCAAAAGTTACTTCAATTTCCGCCGTGCTTTTGTCCACGAGTTGTCCTGGCTGAAAGGCCTGGTTAGGTATTGTTGCAAAAAAACTCTGCGCCCACGTTTATTCCCTCCCTTTAATTCATACTCTGCATTGTGGGGTTTTGCTATTCAGTGACTGATTGGACAACAGCCTGAAGAATAGCCCCAGTGATTAGGCTCTCAGCATGGGCTTGGATTGTGGGTATAAACCCAGAGCCAAGGGCTTGAATACACGGCGGCTTTCTGCTTCCTCCTAGTGCCTTCCGCACCCAATTTTTTTTATGCATCCTTTGCTGCAGGTAATGCATTCCTTCATACCACGAAATAGAATCTGTATAATTAGCCAGCACGGTAGTGTGTGAGTGAGCCCTTCAAGGTCCAGGGGTTGTGCCCCAGGAAGCAATTGCACCTTGGTGTGGATGGGAACCTGTGGATTTTTGGTTGGTGTGGGATAATACAAACCCCCAAGTATTGCCATGACATCCCACTTGAAAAAGCAACTTTTCTACCGTCCCCGCCAGGGCACGCAGGGCAAATGCTGGAGGCAGATTTGTTTGTTTAGAAGTGGAGGGATGGTTTGCCCAGCCTGCTGCAATTGCCAAACACCAGGCCTGACTCCGTCGCCTGCCTCCCGCTCCACTGCACCATTCTGCTTCCCCCATTGCTTTACGTTTTAAAGTATGGCAGCTGCGCAAGTTGTGAAGTGTACAGATGTCACTCTGTGTCTTACATGTCAGTAACTGGAATTAATTTACATTTATTTGCCTATTGTTTTATATCATTTTATGACAATGTGCTGCATAATAGAATTTAAATCTTTAATGTACAACTAATTCTCTACCATTAATTTGTCAACATGATTGCTGGATATGCCACCAGGAAAAGCTGGATGACTTGAAATACATACAAGGCATTCCTGTAGCTTTAAAAGAGGTTTGTATCTGAAATGACAAAGGTTTACAGAACTTTTTTTGGTCTGTCTGTAATTTTATGAAAACTACAATTTCAATGCAATTTCACAAACTGAATTATTCCAAATCTCAGTCTGAAATAAAATAAAATGTCTAATATATTAATTAGCCCAGGGAGAGAGTCCCAACAGTGTTGTAAGAAGCAAAATGATAGTTTGATTCCTGGGAAATGCAGCCTTCATCATGACAAATCCTGGCTGATGGGAGTTTAAACTGTCTCCCTGCCAATATTATTTTATTTTGGGCAGAGCAGTAATCTTTTTAGCTACTCAGTGGAATTGAAAAACAGCTCGTAAGAAGGGCAGGTTGTGAATTTTTTGACAGAAAATGGTCATTTGTTGAAACTGAAGCTTGTCCTGGGAGTGTACAGCAGGAGCTACATCCAGGAGGTTTCTCAGGGTAGAATTGATTAAAAAATGGAGAGGGAGAGAAGGACAGAAGGACAGAGAGAGAGAGAGAAATGAGAGAGGGAGAAAGGGAGAGGATTTTTCTCTGCCTGCAAGACTCCCTTCAGAGGCACATAGGTAGGAGGTCAGGGTAATCTCTGGAGATATGGGAGAGCCATTTTCAATTAGCTCAGCAAAGTGCTTGTAAGGGGGAATTCACATTGCCTCTTCACCTTCAAGGAAGGGTTTGGCCCATTTCTCCTGCAGCTCTGTGGCACTCCCCTGATCGTTTGCTGTTTCTCCTCCTATAATAAAAAATGAATATGTACATGCCTGCCTTAAAAATCAAAAGCAAACAAAAAACCGTATTGAAGCGGAGGCTTTGACCTTGCAGCACCTACGTCTGGGTGATTCCCCCATGTGAATTCTCACGCAGAGCTGGGGCTGGCAGCCTGCTCTGCTGCTGAGTCTGGGAGATGAGTGCAAACAGCATAACTAAAGCAACACTAGGAGCCAGGGCCCCAGGCATCACCTCTCTCATTCCTCTAGTGCTTTCCTTGCAGTGCTGGTGGATGTCTGCAGGCAGCACTGGGAATGGACCCTCTGTTGCAGTCCTGTAAGCTTGCTCATATGTTCACCTCTATATTGCACAGAGCAAGCAGCAGTTATGGTGGGCCTTTGACTGTCAGCAACTCAGTATGGTAACCAAACTCTTCTTGATGTTATTTTGCAACTATTTCATTCAGGGGGGGTGTCCCTGCAGTTATCAGGTCTCTGATGAGACAAAAGCTTCCACTCACATCAGGGCTGATTCAGGACAGGGGTACAGACCCCAGATGAAAATGCTGAGGAAACCATGAATAATCAGAGCAGATGGAAACCCAGCAATTAATTTCCAGGGAAGAATATGCTAGCAGAACATTGCACCTCCTTGTGCCAACTTTTTTTTTTTTTCATTTCTTTTTTTTATTTTTTCTTTTAAAGGTGACTCTCCTCCTCACTCCTCTCCTCTACCTTTTGAGGATCTCAGAGGAGATGTATGAGTCATCACCAGAACAGTGGAAAAATCTAGCAATTTCTTTCCTGGAAAAAAAAAAAGGCACTTGATTAAAATGAAAATAGAAAAAAAGAGAGATATTCTTTGAAAAAGAAGTGTTTAGACAAAGCCTGTCTGCTTCAATTTCCCAGCTACGTAAGCTCCCTTGCTCTGAGAGTGACAGTAGATTCCATAAATTAACTGAAAATCCCTCTTCTCAAGAGCCTAAGTTATCTCTTCTTTGCCTGCAGCTCTGATTTAGAATAGACGCTCGTTTGTTTACTGTTTTAATTAATGCTCCTTTTCAGAGTGGAATAGGGGAAGGGAAATGAACTGACTTGATAAACAGGTATAGCTGTTACGTGTTGTATTTGGGATCATTCAGGACTTGCAACAGATTAATCAGGCTTGACTGGATGTGAACCTCCTAGCAGAAAAGGTAGATCAACTCTGTTGGATGCCCAGTAGGTGAGTATTATTTTAACTGCTAGCCTGTGATAGGAGAGGCTTGGAAGGACAGTCATCAGTGGAGAACATCTCTCTGTTTTAACCCAGGAAAGCAGTCTGATGCTTTCCCCCACTGCTTAATAGTTAAGAAGACCTTGACAATATTAGTCACTTTTCATACCACCTCTGCTTCCCCTTCTAACCTTGCTGCCTCATATTCAAGGGAAGAAACAAATCATCCCATTATTTTTAAAGCATGTAAGTGTCACATTGGGGAAAATGGTCTCCTAGGTTAACTGTGAATGATTGAAGATTTTTTTTCTAAATGCAATATAAATGCAATAGCAGTTTAAGTGTCATGCTACACTGTGTATTGACTTTGCACCCTTTGTAATACCTAGAACACTCAGAACAGAAAATGCTGCAAAATAAGGATTCCAACCCCCCCCCCCCCCCCCCCCCCCCGAGTTTGAATTCTTTGTTTCAAAGAGGGAAAAAATAGATGGGGTTATGTTTGTTCATTATGAGGCTGCAAGGAATTAGGTGATTTAATTGTATCATGGCAGTAAAGCAACATCCAGCTCATGGGTATCAAATCCCAGAATCCTGCTTTCCAAATAAAGCAACATCTAAAAATATATTCCTTTATTCCACATTTTATCTTGGCTTATACAATTAATATGTGTACAGAAAGCAATGTCACGTTAAAGATAAGTGAGTATCCCCTTATAGTATTATCCAGTGACCTTGCCAGGCAGAGGCAATGTGCAGATATTGCACAACAAACCAGGCAAGTGCTTTTTATTTTGAATGCATTACATTAAACTACCTAGAGTTTATGTCTGTCAAATGGGACCCTGCTCACTAGTATCTCTTGCCAGCAGACTGGCTGAAAACCAGCTCAGGTGTCAGCTATGAAGACAGATGCTCACCCACCTTCTTGTAAAGAGATATTGTGAATGGAAGTGTTGTATGTGCTTATTGCAGAGCACAAATATAGGACTGGGTTTGGATTTCTCTATACTGTGTCCAATCAGAAAAACAGATCCTGGAGTCAAAGATATTCAGAATGCAACACAGGCAATCTTATATTATGCATAAGCCTTTGGTTTTAATTTTCCATCACAATTTTCCCACACTGCTATAAAGGAGGGTGATTAGACATACAAAGGAAAGGAAGGATAGCAGTCCAGATGAAATGTTCTTAGCCTTCTGCTTACCCCCAAATATTTCTGGTCACACAAGGAGCTTTGATGTATTTTAAAAATCTGAGGTAAATGTCCTATTTGAAGATGGCTCCCAATGCTTTTCTACAAGCTTCAGCTTGGGCTCCACGACAACAGCTGAGAGCCTAGCAAGACCTACCATAGCTGATAGCCTAGCAAGACCTACCATTAATAAATCTTTTAACTTACCTTGTTCATACAGATCTAAATGCTCCCCTGCCAGGGAAAAAAAAACAGCAGCTTGACAAAACCTGCAAGAAAAATGTTTTGGAGTTACTGCTGCATTCTCCTCTAAGGAAGTTTGCAGCCTTGTGAAAGGGGAGCCTTTGGTCCTCCAAACAACATGGAGGCTTCCACTAGCATTTATTCACAAGCCTGGTTATGGAAGGCTCTACCAGAGTCAGACATAAACATTTGCAGGGAAATCACAACACAGTGTATGGATCCTGTGGAATCCACACTGAAAACCTAATTGGGAGATACCTTGTTTTCCTAACAGAGGTACTGCATTTGACTGCCAATGTATACAACTCAGGACCAGTTGAACCCACTTGACAAAACTGGTATTAGACTTTTGGGAAATCTGGAAGGACCTAACCCTCCCCCCCACCCTAGTAACAAACATCTATGAAGAAATGACCAGTGCCAGATGCAGCACCTCACTCTGGGTAGAAGTGTGCAAGTTCTGGAGCATTTCATCACTTCTGTCTTCAACACCCCAGACACTCAATGGTATAATGTCAGTGGGCAAACTTGTTTGTGACCTGAATTGCTGCTGTTTGGGACCTCTCTCTTCTCCCGAGCATCCTTTGACAAAACACAGAAGCTTCCATCCTATGATGATAAGCTGAGAGAGGGCAGCCATAATACTGATCTTCAGTTTTATGTCACAGCTGACTTACATGTGAAAGAAATTAATTAAGAAAAGACAACTATTGTGGATCTTCCCAAAGTGATGAGAACTATATTTTGCCATTTACTTAAATTTGCAGTATGAGGAATAGCAAGTGCCTGAAAGAAAAACCAAAACTTCACCCAGGCTAGCCGCACCAGGCTAAGTATCTGTATCTGTATCAGCCTTTTGAGTACCTCCTCAGCTCCCCGTCAGCATTCTTCTGGCCCTCCATAGCAATATAAAGTCCTCAACTGCCTGTGAAGACAGACACAAGGCTTTCCCTCTTTTTTTTTCTTTCTTTCGTTTATTTTCTTTATTTTTTTTTTTTGGGGGGGTGTGGGGTGTGGGATGTGGCCTGTTAAAAACATGTTTCAATACAGAATAAGACCACCATGAGGGCTGTGGAGTGTCACAGCTTTTGCCAGTATTTGAACGCTTCCCACCTTTTCACCAGGAATTCACTCCACTATTAGCGTTTATTGTGAATTTATCTTCTGTGACTGAGGTTTGGAAATTGCCCAAACCCTGCAGTGCAGAACGGCAGTGGAAAACCGGAAGAAGGAAGGCAGAGGGGTGGAGAGAAGTGTCAAGGCAGTTTTGCAAAGCAAATAGAGTATTATCCTTTTGTTTAAGATGCCATGAAGACTTTTTATCTGCTATGTGATACTCTGCTTGAAGGATCAGCGCATGCGAAGAGCTTTTCTGTGCACCCCACCCCCCCTTGATTGCTTTACTGTTCTCAGTGCAGATTTATTAAATTTTGAATTAACATGTGTTAAGGAGGTTGATTTTGTTTGCTCTGCCACATAACTTACTTTTCTAAACACTTAGTAATAGCAGCAGTTAATCTATTGACCAATGGCTTAAGCAGCAGGTGGCTTTAAGACCAATGGGCCAGTCCTGACAGGGCCCACAGAAATTCCTAAGGCCTCTTTGTTACCTGGGCTGGAATAGAGAAACTACTTGTTTGGAAAATGTTTCTCCTCCCACAAAACATCTTCAGTATTAAGGGTCTTTTGTTAGAAGAAGGCTGAAGAGGGGGATTATGAAGGATAGTCTGTCACACAAATTGTTTCTTCTTAGACATATAATACAACCTGCATTAAAAGTTTACAAACTAATCTAATGAAATTATCATTCAAACGAAGCCTATCTCTGAACATTGATGCCTCAACCTGCCATGCAATTTCCACACTGGATATCTCAAGACTGTAATTCCTCTGATGCTGTTATTTTAGAGCAAACCATGTATACATTTTTTTTTCTAAAAACCCCACAAATCTCAGCAATGTTCTGTTTGAAACATGAAGGCAGTAATCTGCAAGGACCCATTTTCTTAGGAAGCCGAGTCACTAAAACATTAACAATTAAATTACTTCACGTGTGTCATCTGGGTACCCATATGCTTTCTTTGTTACAGCATGCAAACTCACATCAGAAAAGGAAAGGTGGTTTTTTTCTTTCCAGTGTATCTGGATAGGTTTAGTAGAAATCAGCAGCAACTGACTTCTGTACAGTTCTGTACCCTTTGAGACAAAGAGATGTATTGCCTTAGCTGAGGGCGGTATTCAGCTATGACTTTCTTAAGGGAGGATTTTACAGTGCAAGGTGGGGAGAGATACCATGATCTAAAATGGAAATGACATGGCAGTTTCACTTTGCATCAAAGAAATGGTACTTGGTGAGTAAATGGAGCCTTTGGGGTAGCATTTATTCTGTCTTCAGCCAAACTTTCTGCGCTGTCCTGATCCAAGTTCAGAGAAAAATTACTTCATATATGTGTGTATGTATATCTTTTTAAATGTATGTATATATGAGTATACACACAAATATATATGTGCTCTGACTCCTGCACTTCAACTACAGTCCTGTATTCTCTGTATCCCAAGCAGCAACTACAAATGGCTGCACTGCAGCAACATAAATATAGGAACAAGAGAAGACAAGTTACAAAATAATTTGTAGCCCAATTTCCATTTACTGGGGTGTCTTCATAATTTGTTTGCATGCCTGTCTGTATGTTATGTACACATCTATATACCTATAGCATACATGTATGCACATGAATGCACTTATACCCAACTTCTGTTTGAGACCTTTGAGTTTTTGGGGCCCTGATCTCATCTGGGGATGAGATCCAGTAGCACCACTAGGTGCTACTGTAATACAACTGATTAATATTATTTTTACTACTACTAATAACAGCAGTGTTTACTTTTGGCATGTTCTTGCTCTTGCCAACTTATGTTTATATATTCTTTAATTTTCTTATTCTTTGCAGTATGAATGCTTAGAGGGATCCTAATTAACTGCTCAACAATGCCACGCTCTCATTTAGTCTTTCTCTCAAATTTATTTATTAGGCTTTGTTTATCAGTGGGAGAGTTTCTAGCACTGAGACTGCCAGGATTTACTCTAAGCCTCTTAGTCTGGTGTTTCCACAGCCCTGGCTCTCTGTGTAGAAGCTAAGAAAACCATACATACTGGTTTTGGCCCCCTCTGTTTTTTGGGTTTGTGTTGGTTTTTGGGGGTTTTTGTTTTGTTTTTTTTTGTTTGTTTGTTTTTGTTTTCTTTTGTAGGGCAATGGGGAGAAGGGCACCTGATTATTAAATAAGCTGAGGTAAAATGCTGGTTTTTGGTTAGGGCTGGCAGAGCACTAGTGGAGATTTTTTGTTGTCGTTGTTTGTTTGAGACTGCATAGCTGGATTTTAACATATTTTCACAGAGTTTCTCTGAACCAATGAATCCCCAGGAGTAACAACAGGAACACCTTTGTCTGGTTTCTCCAGTAAAGGCTTCCCCAGAGACCTACAGTAAAACAAAAGCCAGAAAACGTAGGAAGGCATTCTCTCTGTGTTTACTCCCTGGGCCCATGGTGCTTCTCCAGTGCTCAGACCTCAAAACTGTTTAAATCAGCCTCTTCTGCTCTGCACCTGCAGGGAAAGAGATTGTTCCTGGCCTCCCTCCTTGGTACAGCTATCAAGTGCTCAGTGTTTTAATTTTCTCTTTTTTTTTTTTCAGAGTATGTTTGTTTATTTATTTCTTTTCACCTTTTCTCTTCCTCTGCCTGTTTCCTTTCCTCCTCTCCTCCTTTCTTTCTTTCTCTTTCTTTTTCTTTCTCTCTCTCTTTCTTCTTTTTTCTTATTTTCCTTACAGGTGAGGTCTCCCCTTGCTAACTCACCACCTAATTAGAGTGGTGAAAATTAGCTGCATTCACCCTGGCTTTAGTCCTGGTAAGAGTGTTAGAGAATTGGACCACTTTTGAAGGTGCCAAATTGGAGGCTGAATCCAGGTGTGGTCGCAGGCAAGGGGATTATTTTCCTCCCATGGGGTGCAAACAAAGGCCTGCACTAGGGATAGATGGGGTGGGGACAATGTTGCCTGCAGGAGGGCTAAACACTTCTCCTGACATCTGAGCCTTCACTCCACAACAGCATTAGATTGCATAAGGGGTTTCACAGCCTGAGGAGCAGTATTGTAGAGCCTGTGGGGAGGGAGGGCTCTGTGTCCTACAATAAAAACAAAAAGTGTGGTACCACTCCAGCTGCCAGCAAAGGACAGAGTCCAGATAAACGGAATATACACTTGGGGAAATGTACATGATTTTACTCATCTGCTCCTGTGAGGCACAGGACACAGCCTTCAACTCCCGGGGTGTGAGAACAACCACTGGCACTCGTGTGTGTGTGTGGCTACAGAGTGAAGAGCCCTGAGGGAGCTAGAGTCCACTGTGCATACCTGCAAATCCATGAGGTAGATCAGGTACTGAGCTTCCAGCCCAAAACTCCTTACCTCTTGTCACCAATTCAATGCAAGTCAGGAGGCCCTCTGAGAACTAGCAGTATTTTCCAGAGGAGGGCTCTGCAGCCATACTGAGTATTGCAGTGAACATGAGATGTGACCTTGTCTCAGGCTAGGCCTTCCTTTGGTAGGGTGGAAAATCCTAAAGCTATGAGGTCCCAAGGAGAGTGTGGGTACTGTCTCAGTACTGTGCAGGTGTTCATGTAAAAGGACACGTGAAGCAGATGGTGACAGCAAATATCTTGGTACTCAAGATTTTTCATATGAGGACCTGATGGGTTTGGGAAACAAAACCACAGCATGTGTGTGCAGGTTTTCCACACTCATCATCAGCATTGTAAGGCCTGTTGTGGTCCAAAGACTAAGTTATCCAGCTGTCAAGAACCAGTGACCAGCAGGAGAGTAAAACTAATCATGCTTCATCTGATCAAATAAAGCTTTCGAGTTGACTAAAAAGTCAAAAGGGATGGGTCATTTTTTATCCTATCAAAAGGAGAAGATACAACCTTGAAGAGTACAAGCATTGACTGAGGAGGCAGCAAACTGAAAACCCTGAGAACCTCTGCATACTGCTGATTTTACTTCAGACAAAAAAAATCTGTCTCTTGCCCTTTGATCAGAGCTACAGCACATGATCCTCTAAATTGGTCTTGGCTGTGCACCATCATCCTGCGACCCTAGAAACCACTCTTTTGTCTCCTCCTGTTGATGCAGCATGTAAGCACACATAGTCCTTGAGGAATGCAAGGAGCTAGGAAGAAGGGGTGGATGAGATCATCTGAAAACCAAAGTGATAGGAAGAAAAAGAAGGGGAAACATAGCACCTGGTACTTTTCTGCTCTGATCTTTCTTGGGCCCTGACAAGACCCTAGAAAACTGAATAGTGATATCATGCATGTCAGACCATCACCTGGACTTGGGAGCTTCAGACCTTCCTAGATTCTTCAGAAAAAGAGAAAAGTAGATGTTTTTTAATGATAGAAGTTCAGAAGCTGCAATCATTATTTTAATTGTTGCTGTTTTACTTGCCCTGATGAAATAAGACTGAATAGTGAAATTTCAGAAAGGACCAGTCTGTGTGAAACACTCCAATTGTCTTCGAGAGGACAAAGGGTATGTAAATTGCCTTCACTTCCACACCACTTTTATTGTTATTTCTTTGGGCTGGACTATATATGAAATAATAAAACCCAACCCTTTATCCTTCTTTGCAAACCCTCCAAATGTGGCTATGCATTGCATTTCACTTTTGCAATGGTACTCTCCCACCAGGGTCATAGGGAATCACAGCAAAGTGGTATACAAAGGTAAAGATGTCAAGTGAGTTATGTTAACAGAAAAAGAACTACATAGAAGGTCAAGGTTTGAGCAACAGCATGGATGTTTTTCCTGAGATAGTTACTCTTAGTGGTGGTGGCTTCCTTGGTAATACATAGCCGTCCATAGAGAATTGCCTCTATTCATATGGAGTCAGACGGCCAAATAGGAAGGTGCTGTGGGGTCTAAATGAGATAGACACTGCAATTGCTTGTACAAATAAACTTTTGCTATATAAGCAGCATGAATGGGCTCTGGTATAATGCTATCTAATGCTTGAAATTTTCAGGTTGGTTTCAAGACAATTATCAGAACAGGTTTTAAGACCTAAGTGGAGGTTTATGCAGTCATGATTTTCTTTAGGAAGGGTAATTACCTTTCACTGAACGAGGACAGGGCAGAGGTAAACTGGAAGAGAACAATAACAAGTCTGGCACAGAGCAATCTGCAGGTGGATGGTTATGTCTATCTTGCACACAAACTCAAGGCCACCTTGGAGGATACCTGTTCAAACATAGGCTGGAAGCATTCCCTGAAGGGGAATGCTAAGAGAGAGGGAAGGTTCACCTTGATGTCAAGGTGCTTAGCACAGGTCTATGATATGGAATAACTGGCAATGGCCTTCCATGTATTCCATATAAGCATGTAACAATACAACATGTTCATCAGATCCTGAAGCTATCCACTGGAAGGTCTGAATTCATAAGCAGCCATAACTTAGGCTACTCCTTCCTGTGAAAGAAGCAGCTGAAACTTAGGCTACTCCTTCCTCTAAAAGACATCTCGTGTAGGCCAGGACTGAACATTTGCACCCAGACAATAGGACTTCTGCTGGCCAGGGCTGGAAGCACAAACAGCTAGAGGGTATTCCCTGGATTAGCATGCTAAGGTCAACATAGATGCAGCCATATTGTGCCTAAGCCCACAGACAGCTTGTGGCTGAAAGAATTACAGACATGTCACATGGAAGAATGAGTGTTTTTTGAACTGTTACTGGAGGACTATCTGCCTTTGGAAGCCAGCTTTTAAAAGAAATCTAGGACTATACCAATGACTCTGCTTCAAGCATAAAAGATGCACTGCAGAGCACCACATTGCTACATCGATATTTTTTAAATGTTTAAAGTTAAATTTCTTTCCTCATTTGAAAGAACATTTTCAACACTTTGGGAAAAGCTGTCCTCCAGCTCACAGGTTTCTGAATATTCTGATTTCTTTCCATGGTCCCTGCACTGAAAGTATGCCCAGATCCACCATTAAGTATTCAATGTATTCCTATTTCTATGCTATGGAAAAGTAAGGAATCAGCAAAGAGAATAGCAATGGCAATTTACATGTGAGACTTCTAAGTGTATGAGATTTAAAAAAATAAATCCATTTCTCCCCCCCCCCCCTCCCCCCCCCAGTTCTAGTACATTCATTTTAAGCCATAACTGTCCTATAGCTCATACAACGTGCATTAAGTCTCCTTTTAGATAGAAGTCAGCAGGAACAAAGGTACCGGAATGGATGAATAGAAATTATTGTTAAGGCTACAAACATTAGCCTCTAAATAGCAGTAGAAAAATGTGCAGTGCTTCTACAACTCAAATCTGTTCATACAATGATCTGAACTGTTCCTGCAAGTGTTCATTTTGGCTTGACCCTGTTTGATGCAGGTGGGAAGTGTGTATCAGACCGCCAGGTAAAATGGATGGTGGCTCTGGGACAGGGAAATCCCACCCAACAATAAAAGCATGCTGTATGGCCACAAAATGCCTCCTGACTGCTGGCAGGAGTGGTTACTTAGGGAAAACACATTTCTAATCACTCATTAACATGAGGTAGATTGTTCTGAAGACAAAACCACAGGTCACGATCAATCATACCCTGCCTTTATAGTGTGGTCTTCAGTCCAGGCAGGCAAACATACCACAGGCCTGAAACTTCCCTTCACTTGGCATGTCCTGCTGCTCCTTCAGTTTTCACTTTTCCCAGAGAGGACACACTCATGGTGCAGTTCCACAGAGGCACTGCACTACAAACAGGGTGTAATAAAATGTATATTTTAATATATTTTATGATTTAATATCTTGGGCAGTGGTCTCTTCAAACACTGCCTGACTTACAGGCAAAGTATATTCCCAGACCCTGTTACTCGGTTGTGGGTATTATCACAGTATCACAATATCACAGTATAAGTGAGGTTGGAAAGGACCTCGAGGATCATTGAGTCCAACCTATCACCACAGACCTCATGACTAGACCATAGCACCAAGTGCCACGTCCAATCTCCTCTTGAACGCTTCCAGGGACAGTGACTCAACCACCTCCCTGGGCAGTCCATTCCAATGACGAATGACTCGCTCGGTGAAGAACTTCCTCCTCACCTCGAGTCTAAACCTCCCCTGGTGCAGCTTGAGACTGTGTCCCCTTGTTCTGGTGCTGGTTGCCTGGGAGAAGAGACCAACCCCTTCCTGGCTACAACCACCGAATTTCAGGTAGTTGTAGAGGGCAATGAGGTCACCCCTGAGCCTCCTCTTCTCCAGGCTAAACAATCCCAGCTCCCTCAGCCTCTCCTCATAGGGCTTGTGTTCAAGGCCTCTCACCATCCTTGTTGCCCTTCTCTGGACACGTTCAAGTGTCTCAATGACCTTCCTAAAGTGAGGGGCCCAGAACTGGACACAGGACTCAAGGTGCGGCCTAACCAATGCTGAGTACAGGGGCACAATGACCTCCTTGCTCCTGCTGGCCACACTATTCCTAATGCAGGCCAGGATGCCATTGGCCTTCTTGGCCACCTGGGCACACTGCAGGCTCATGTTTAGGTGGCTGTCGATCAGCATCCCCAGGTCTCTCTCCGTTTGGGATCTCTCCAGCCACTCTGACCCCAGCCTGTAGCTCTGCATGGGATTGCCGTAGCCAAAGTGCAGCACTCGGCACTTGGACTTGTTGAATGCCATCCCATTGGACTCTGCCCATCTGTCCAGTCGGTCGAGGTCCCTCTCAGAGCCTTTCTACCCTCTAACTGACTAACATCTGCCCCTAACTCGGTGTCATCTGCAAACTTGCTGATGACTGACTCAATCCCCTCATCCAGATCATCAGTGAAGATGTTAAAGAGGATGGAGCCCAGCACTGATCCCTGGGGGACGCCACTGGTGACTGGCCGCCAGCTGGATGTGGCACCATTCACCACCACTCTCTGGGCTCGGCCCTCCAGCCAGTTCCTAACCCAGCACAGAGTGCAGTGGTCCAAGCCACGAGCTGACAGCTTAGCCAGCAGTTTGCTGTGGGAGACGGTGTCAAAGGCCTTGCTGAAGTCCAGGTACACCACATCCACAGGCCTCCCCACATCCACCAGACGGGTCACCTGATCATAGAAGGAGACCAGGTTGGAGAGGCAGGACCTGTCCCTCCTAAATCCATGTTGGCTGGACCCGAGCCCTCGGCCATGCTTCAGGTGTGCAGTTATTGCCGCCAGGATAATCTGCTCCATCACTTTCCCTGGCACTGAGGTCAGGCTGACTGGCCTGCAGTTTCCAGGTTCCTCCATCCGACCTTTCTTATGGATGGGGACCACATTGGCCAGTTTCCAGTCATTACATCTTACATCTTACATCTTACATCTTACATATTACATCCCACATGCACAGACATCAAGTGATGTAAGCACAGGTCTAAGAATTTCTGATACAGTGATGCAAATGGGAAACAAAAGTGCTGCGATCTGTGGTTTCCCACAAGTGGGATTCTGTGGCAGATTAGCTGGGTACTCACGCCTTGCTCCTCTGTCTGGTATCTTCCCAGATGCTGTGACTATAATTCAAGTTGCCCTTGGCTCAGAGAGGGCTAGCGGCATCTCTCCTCTCATGCCCAGTCCACGGTCTGAAGCTTGCCCTTGGCTCAGAGAGGGCTAAGTGCCTCTCTCTCTCCCATGTGCTCTGTCACCAGGCTGTAGACTTTCTATGGCTCTTCTGGGATTCAAGTCTCTTGGAAATTTTCCCCTTTCTGCCTTGGTCCAGGTGCAAGGCCCAGGTGTAGTCATTGCCTGTTACGACAGGTTCTTCAGTGGCTACTCTGGCAGCATTAGGCTCTTGTTGGTGTCTGGGTGAGGACAAGGCAAGTTGCCTAACCTCTCAGCTGGTTTAAGTACTGTCCCAAAACCCTTTGGTAACAGAGAAACCTGATAACTGGACCTATAGGATGGGGCATATCCAAACACGACCAGGGGCACACACACTTCACAGCTGTGTCACAAAGTTAATTACACGTGCTACAAGTTTATCTGAACCATCTGGACCCCAGGAAGTGTCCAGGTTTGCACATTCACAGGTGCTGACAAGGTTAATTACACGTGCTATGCATTTGCCTTGACCATCTGGACCCCAGGAAGTGTCCAGGTTAGCACATTCACAGGTGCTTAGCCCATTGCCCAGGCTAGGACGTTTTGGGGTTTGACCCTTTGGGGCACAGGGGCTCCCCAGTGTGCACTGATCTGCAGTCTGCAGGTTCCTGTGCCTGTGATTGTTGGGCACAGGAGAGTTTCAAAATGGTACATATTACATTCCCTCTGGAGAAGTTCTTAAGCTGTTCAGTCTTACCTGCACTCCTTGCTGTGCTGGTCTTGATCCTCTCCAAGGTCTATCTTCTGCCTCTCTGACTGCAGGTGGACTGTCTCATTGATCTTCCTGCCTGCTGGCATTATGCACCTGCCTCTTCTGCGACAAACTTTACTGGAACCATTTTGCTCTCATGTCTACTCATTTTTTGGGCACAAATAGAGCCTTCTGAATGCCATGACCCAAGATAGGATGTGCCCTTCCTGTGGTGTGAAGCAGCCTGTATTCAGCTTTTTGGGCCTCAGAGGCAAGCCTTCAACCCCTGCTGCCCTGGTGTGGAGGACCAGGATGGGATACTGCCCATATCACACAGTCATTACTGCTGAAATGGGGACTTATGACACAGAAAAGTGCAGGCTGAAAGTGATCTGAAATGGGCTGGGGTTCAGCAGTGGGAATCCTTTTCACCGATCATTGTTTGGCAGCAATTTCTACCCAGTGGCAATATTCCTCTGCTTTGCTCACAGCTGAAAATAACTCTGAAAGTGCTTCAAAAGGGCTGCCTTTTAACTGAGCTGAACACCTTTCCAAAATTTTTGCCATGGTGAGTATCTCCCCCTCAGATGAGGAGAATTCAGTCTCTTCTCTCCCATTTCTTATCTGCACTGCCTATAAAGCACTGTAAAATATGACTCATTGTTTCTGTGCTCTCCCATGCCCTTTATTTCCATAATGGACTCTTTGCCCACATGTTTGTTAATATTTCTACCTCACTACATATGCTGGCAGATGCCTAGAGTGTTGATGCCTGTAACATGATTCCTTTTCATTCACCATGCAGTTATCTGGCAGTACCTTGACTGCAAAGTGGGCATAGAATCAGAATTGTTAGGGTTGGAAGGGACCTCAAGGACCATACAGTTCCAACCCCCCTGCCATGGGCAGAGACACCTCACACTTTATCAGGTTGCTCACAGCCACATCCAGCCTGGCTGCAAAAACCTCCAGGCATGAGGCTTCCACCACCTCCCTGGGCAACCTGTGCCAGTGTCTCACCACCCTGATGGGGAAGAACTTCTTCCTAACATCCAATCTCAATCTCCCCATTTCTACTTTTTTTTTTCCCCATTCCCCCCAGTCCTATGACACCCTAAATAGTCCCTCCCCAGCTTTCTTGTAGCCCCCTTCAGATACTGGAAGGCCACAAGAAGGTCTCCTCAGAGCCTTCTCTTCTTCAGATTGAACACTCCCAACTCCCTCAATCTGTCCTCATAGGAGAGGAGCTCCAGCCCTCTGCTCATCCTTGTGGCCCTTCTCTGGACATCTTCCAGCACCTCCAGATCCTTCTTGTAATAGGGGCTCCAGAACTGGATGCAGTACTTCAGGTGGGGTCACACCAGAGCAGAGTAGAGGGGGAGAATCACCTCCCTTGACCTGCTGGCTATGCTTCTCTTGATGCAGCCCAGGATGGGATTGGCTTTCTGGGCTGCAAGTGCACATTGAGAGCTCATGTTGAGCTTCTCATCCACCAGCACCTCCAGGTCCTTCTCTTCACGGCTGCTCTCAAGCCAGTTACTGCCCAGCCTATATTGGTGCCTGGGATTGCCCTGACCCAGATGCAGGACCCAGCACTTGGTCTTGTTGAACCTCATGAGGTTGGCATGTGCTCACCTCTCCAGCCTGTCAAGGTCCCTCTGGATGGATCCCTTCCCTCCAGCATGTCTGCTGCACCACACAGCTTGGTGTCATCAGCAAACTTGCTGAGGGTGCACTCAATGCCACTGTCCATGTTGCCAACAAAGATGTTAAACAAGCCTGGTCCCAGTGCTGATCCCTGAGGGACTCCACTAGTCACTGGCCTCCCCTTGGACATGGGCCCATTGACAGCCACCCTTTGGGTGCAGCCATCAAGCCAGTTCTTTATCCACTGAATGCTCCATCCATGGAACCCATCCTGCACCAGCTTGGAGACCAGGATGTGGTGTGGGACAGTGACAAAGGCTTTGCTCAGGTCCTGCTGAATGACCTCAGTTGCTTGGCCTTCATCTGTTAATGTTGTGACCTTGTCATAGAAGGCCACCAGGTTTGTCAGGCAGGATTTGCCCTTGGTGAAGCTGTGTTGATTGTACCCAATCACCTCTTCATTATTATTCTGCCTCAGCAGTGCCTCCAGGAGGATCTGCTCCAAGATCTTACTGGACCACCTGGCCTATAATTCCCTGGGTCAGCCCTCTTTACCTTATTGAAAATGGGGGTTATATTTTCCCCTTTCCAGTCAGTGGGGACCTCCCCAGACTGCCAGGACTTTTGGAATAGGATGAAGAGCAGCCGAGCAGCCTCCCCAGTTCCCTCAGCACCCTTGGGTCTATCCCTTTGGGCCCCAGAGACTTGAACACTTTCAGGTTCTTAGAGAGTCACAACCTGATCTTCACTCACCATGGGCAGTTCCTTCTTCCAGCCCCTGCCATTATCTTCTGTTATTCTGGGAGTGTGGCTGGAGCCCTTGCCAGTGAAGACTGAGGCAAAGAAGTCATTGAGAATCTCAGCCTTCCCCATTTCACGTGTCACCAGCTCACCTGTTTCCTTTCTGAGGGGGCCCCACACCTTCCCTATCTTCCTCTCACCATTACTATACCTATAGAAATGTTTACTGTTCCCCTTGATCTCCCCGGCTAGATTTAATTCTAACTGAACTTTAGCTTTTATACCCAGGTCTCCTGCTGCTCGGGCAGCTTCCTTACATGCCCCCATTCCAGCTGTCCTCTCTTCCATGAAAAGCACATGGAAAAGCACAGGTATACTAACCTGGCAAAGGCTGTGACAAAACCCCTCTGCCCTTTCCATAGTAATCTGCTGAGCTGCTGGTATTCCCTATACTGGGAATGGAAGGTTACATCACCATTTTGCTTCCTATTGTGTCATCATTTTTAACTGTTTGCATCAATTATTGAATATGCCCATGCTGGACTAATGCCTTTGCTAAGATTCACATGGACCTTTGGAAATTAATGTGGCAAAAGGCTTTAAGTGTGGCCTTTATCCCTAAAGATAGCAACGAGACAATCTGGAGTCACCACTGCTAAGCACCCCCCCCCAGCTCCTGAAAAGCAGCACAGCAGTAGAAACAGTAAACCAGTAGGAAGCTGTAGGAACAAATGAATAAACAGCTTTTTTCCTCCTGTAGGTATATGACAAAGTTCTAGCTATTTTCTTCAGTGCTCTTATCCATCCCTTGGAAATGAGCAGCTTACTGCTATAGCACATTAAAGGAAGGGAGATGATAAATTAAAACATTCCTCATACGTAATAGGTCCCTGTCTGTGTTTCAGTAGAATCATAGAATTGTTTTGGTTGGAAAGGATCTCTAAGATCATTGAGTCCAACCACTGACCTACCACCACCATAGCCATAAAACCATGTCCCAGAGTGCATGTCCACACGTTTCCTGAACACCTCCAGGGACACTGAGTCCAACACCTCCCTGGGCAACCTAACCACATATCTAATCTAAACCTCCCCTGGCACAATTTCAGGCCACTTCCTCTCATCTTGTTACCTGATACTAGCAAGAAGACACTGACCCTCACCTCACTCCAACCTCCCTTCAGGTAGCTGTAGAGAGCAATAAAGTCTCCACTCAGCTGCCTCTTCTCCAGACTAAACAATCCCAGTTCCCTCAGATGCCCCTTTTAAGATTTGTTCTCTAGACCCTTCAGTAGCTTTGTTGCTCTTCTCTGGGCATGATCCAGCATCTCAATGTCCTTTTTGTACTGAGGGGCCCAAAATTGAACACAGTATTTGATGTGTGGCTTCACCAGTGCTGAGTACAGGGGCACAATCACTCCCCTACTTCACCTGGCTACACTGCTCCTGATACAGGCCAGGTTACTGTTGTCCCTCTTGGCCACCTAAACACACAACTGGCTCATGTTCAGATGGCACCAACCCCCCTCCCCCCCAGGTCCTCTTCCACCAGGCAACTTTCCAGGCACTTTGCCTGAAGCCTGTAGCATTGCATGGGGTTGGTGTGACCTGGCAGGACCTGGCACTTGGCTTTGTTAAACCTCATGTAACTGACCTCAGCCCATCAATCCAGTCTGTCCAGATCTCTTTGTAGAGCCTTTCTACCCTCAAGCAGATCAACACTCCCACTCAGTTTAGTGTCACCTGCAAACTCACTGAGGGTGCACTCAATCCCCTCATCCAGATCATCGATAGAAATATTAAAGAGAACTAGCCCCAGTACTGAGCCCTGGGGAACACCACCAGTGACTGGCTGCCAACTGGATTGAAATCCATTTACCACTACTCTTTGAGCCCAGTCATCCAGACAGTTCTTAACCCAGCAAGTAGTCCACCCATTTAAGCCATAAACAGGCAGTTTCTTCAGGAGGATGCTGCAGGAAATGGTGTCACAGGCTTTATTAAAGTCCAAATAACATTCACAGCCTTTCCTTCATCCACTAAGCAGGTCACCTTGACACAGAGGGAAATCAGGTTCGACACAGGAGGGGATCAGGTTCATTAAGCAGGACCTGCCCTTCATGAACCCAGGCTGCAAAATGGCATTCAAGATGGCCTGCTCCATGACTTTCCCTGGCACTGAGGTACTTCTGTTGAAAAATCCAATACTGGTATCATCCATCATAAAGAATAGAACACATTCAAGGAATTTCAAATGTATCTGATGAGGTAAAAAATGGAGTTCCCAGGGTATGCCAATATCCAGCACAAAAGTATCCAACTGATGGATGAAGGTCTGCTGTTTAGGAACTGTCATTGATTGAGAACTGCATTACAAAAGCTGTGCTGCCTGCTGTGGAGTCTTTCTGTGTGCGTCACTTCACCTCTTTGCCTCAGTTTCCCAATGCAGGAAAAGGGAAACCATTTCCTATCGTATCAGCCCATGGTGCTACCTGAGGAATTACTCTAAAAAGCACGCTGAACATGTGAAGAACTGCCCTACTTAATGGCTAGCTATCATTATTATGTATTAACCCAAAAGCACCCTGAAAACATTAATGTACTTTATCTATTGTTTGCTTTTCTTCAGAAATTAGAATTTTCTGAAAATGAAGCCTCTTCTCACAACAAAGTCCAGTTTTGTACATTTGCTTCCCAGTGGAAGCAAGACTAGAGCTAAGGCTACTATTTTCTCATTCAGAATAACTTGGAGACTGATGTGATTTGTGATAGCAACTTATGCTTTAAGGACTCTGATCCACACCCAAGAACCTCAAGGAGCTTCTGGCTGGATTCAAATGATGATCTCTCAAAGGTTTCACAATTCATTTTTTAATGGTGCACTTCTAAGACATTCATCTGACACATTGAGTATTAAGTTACCTGGATTAAAAAAGATGCTAATAAGAGTATTAGCCAGGTTCATACACACAGAATGCTTTTGCAATTACAATACCTGCTGAATCAATCATTCAGGAACCTGGGAAAAACACAGCATTTTTGCTTTCCAGATCAGGTTGTGGTGGTTGGGTTTTTTTCTTTCTTAAAACCTCAAGAAGTGCTTAAAGTTCCTTGTTAAGAGATTTGAAAAATGTAGAGTCCTTGTAAATTAAATACTACAAGTTCTTAGACAAGTGATCCCTAAACATTTATTATTCACACTAATATGATTTAATTCTAACTCACTGTAAGATTTATAGAAATTAAAAGACTTCATATGCATAAAGGTGATGAAAATATAATCTGGTTCATTAAAACTTTATATGCAACTGCATTTGAGCAATATAGTTATCTCTGTCATGCTCTGGCCTTCAGGAATGAGCCACCTTGGGGGCTGCATCTTCAGCCTGTGCCAAGCCAAGAGTTGGTTCAGCTCCTGGCAGCATGTGTACCCAGGGTCTCCCATGGAGATCTGCTGCTCCAGTGAGATGGCTGTGAGTTTCTGGGTGCTGGAATGATCTTTTTAAGGCTGCAAATGCTTCAGGTTCTGCTCCTCTGCCTATGCTGTCTTTACAGGGTGAGTGACTGGAAATGGAACCAGGACCGGGGCAATTCCCTTACAAAGATAGGAAGCTGCTGGAAGGAAGAATGTGGCCCTGCTGTACCAGAGCTTGTTTTGTTGCCTGCAAACGGACTGCAGAGACTGTTTCTTTGCACAGGGATTCAAGAGGCACAGTTGAAGGAAGAAATTTCTATTATAATTATGTAGCTCTATTCCCCTCAGCTGGAGTCCTAAGGAATTAGCAGTTTCTCTGCCTTAGATAGCACGCACACTGTTTAGGATAGCAAATCGGTACTGTTGGCA